>NC_136063.1:1864888670-1867288670 GCF_964261635.1 Lissotriton helveticus | reverse complement strand
TGATAATGTGCTGAGTGAAGAGGTTCAGTTAAATAATGATGACGGTGAAGGATTGTGTGAAGAGAATGAGATACAGTCGGCTGAGACCGTCACAGTTCAAGAGCCTGTGGGTAATGCTGGTAATGCTGGTCTCCCTGATGGTATCACCCCTGTCAAATACATTGAGAGTACAGACTCTGCAGATTTTTACTGTCTATCAGAGCATTCCATATCATCTATGGAGGATCTTGCTCAGCATTATGCTGAACAGATGAGTATGGCTGAAGGAAGCTTGGATAGCAGTTATGAGGCTGCAGAGGGGAGCTCTGAGCAAACGGAGGGACAGTCTGGGCAAACTGTACGTCGACTGCGGATGACACAGGATGAGCATTATGATCACACCGGGGCTGCTTCACAGTCAGGTGAGGAGCAGGGTGATGAGATATCACTCGAGCTTATTTATAAGACTATGATGAGACACAGAGAGGAGCACAGACAAGATAGTCTGAGAGTGCAAAACTCATGTAAGAAATTACAAAACTCTATTAGGCGGCTGGCTAAGTCTCATGCAGAGTTCCTGGGCAGAGTTACTGAGGCTGAGACGCGCATATCGACTTTGGAGGACGAGGTAACACAACAGAAGAGGATCATAGCCGAACAACTGACCCATAAAGAAGAGATTAACTGGAAAGTCATTGATTTAGAAAATCGCTCGAGGAGAAATAATTTGCCATTCTTACAAATAATGGAAGGAAAAGAGGGGACAGATCCTCGTGGCTTTATAATCGAGCTTCTTAAAAATTAATTCCCAGATTCAACCAGATGGGATTGGGACCGGGAAGTTGAAAGAGCGCACCGTTTTCCTTTTAAAATACGATCAAATCATTTGGAACAGCGCGATCAGAGACCAAGAGCTTTATTAGTGGCATTTAATAGCTTTTTAGCGCGAGAGGAAGTATACAAGAAGGCAAGACCGGATAAAAAAATCAGCGCACTTGGCTGTGAATATTTTGTCCGCCCGGATCTGTGTAAACAAACGGTGGATCTGACATGGCAATTGCGACAGCTTATCCCTCTATTTCAATCCAAAGGAGCTCAGGTCTATCTTATGTTTCCTGCCAAAATGAAAATTGTGTATAAAGAGCATTTCACATCATCACTGGCAACTAAGACTTTTTTGGACTCAGTGTAATTTGATTTAGATAATGCGCAAGTCTATGTAGTGAAAAGAGTACATAATGATTATACTATATCTTTAGAGATTTATCTAAGAGCTGGGTAATTATGTATACTGTCTAGCCCTCAGGCCAGTTGGAAGACGCATATGAGTATATTGTGTCGTTTTTTTTCTTTAAATTAGCATTAAGTTCGCGGGCGAAGGTAGGGAGAATGGGGCAAGCTCGCAATCAAGAGGACCATAAGTCCTAACGCCTCAATAAAGGGCTGGGGAGGGGGGAGGGGCACACTTGTCTGGGGGGGCTTTGTGGGTGGCACAGTGGGGAGGTGTAGGGAGGAAAAGCGGGAAAAAATAGTTCTTGGGCACAGCGAACTGCAAATCGAGAAGTCTAATTTTGATTTAGTGCTGGTATGGAGTATCATGTTTTTTGATGTATATGAGTGTTTAGAAATGATTTGGATCTTGAATATAACCCGAAATACTAGAATAAAGGGAAACTTATCTAGAATTTTTCAATGGCAACTAAATGCTTAAGAATTTGTTCTTTAAATGTATCAGGACTCAATAATGTGAATAAAAGGCAGAAAGTCGCTGCTGAATTGAGGTATATAGGACCACATATCGTATGTATCCAGGAGACCCATTTACCTTGGTCTAAGAGATTGGTCTTAAGAGAATTGGGATATACACTTGTAGTCGCTACGGGTCAAACTAGTCTGATTAGGGGTGTAGCTATTATGTCTAAAGGTAACATTGCTGTAATAGGCAAAACTTTGGCAGATAAAAAAGGTAGATGGGCAATAGCGGAAATAAGTGTAGATGGTAAGAAGCTAACGCTTTGTAACATTATGGTTCAAATTTAGATGACCCAGAGGCTTTAGTGGAAATGAATACTGAGCTAACTACTTGGCCCCAACCTATAATTATCTGTGGAGATATGAACATAAATTTGACTAATACTGCTATAAAGGAAGGGCGGGCTATGTACAAAGGCCGTAAACCAAAAGTATACAAGGCATTGGCAAGTTTGGCACAAGACCACGGGTTGGTGGATATGTGGGGGCAATTAAGACCACAAGATAATGGCTATACGTTTTATTCCCACCCACATAAAAAATTAGTTAGACTTGACTATTTTTTTACTCCTGTTTCAATTACTTCAGGTGCAATTATTTCTATATATCCCAGAATTTCATCTGACCACTCCCCGTTACTATTAGAGATTGATATGGAACTAAATAAACCTAGACAAACTAGTTTTACATTCGACAGGAAATTCATTTTTACCGAGGAGTTTCAAGAACATATAAGAAAATGGATGAAACTATATTTTGAAGAGAACGAGGGATCCAGTTCACAAGGTATAATATGGGACACTTTCAAAGCTGGATTTCGGGGAGAATGTATAAGCTTCTTGTGCAGGATCCAGAAAAAAGCTAAACTAGAGCTAGATAGATTATATGATCAATTAAGCTGCTCTGAAACACTATTAATGCAGGAGATAATCAATAAGGGGCCAGGTCTAACTAAAATTGGAGGATAAAGTTGCCAGGGACAAAGCGAAAATATCAGGTATCTGGTCTCAGGAAAATGCTAGAAAGTATCTTTCTTTGAAAATGGATAGACACGAATATGGTGAAGCAATTGGGAGAAGATTGGCGACTCAATTACGTATTAAAGAGTCAGCCAGAAATATTGCTCAAATGAGAGATTCTACAGGGGTGATTCAGTCGACACCACAGGAGATAATTAAGATTTTCCAACAATTTTACTCTGAACTATATGAAGGACCATCTAGTCCTGGATTAAACTGGAATACAATATTAGCAAAGGGCCTAAAAACGGTGGATTCAACTGTCTCTCTGGGGCTAGAGGATATAATTACAGAGGAGGAGCTGGACAGGGCTGTTAAAAGTTTAGTAAAGGGCAAAGCTGCTGGTCCCGATAGACTACCCAGCGAAATATACACACAATTTTATCGGGATATTAAAAAAGAACTTTTTGGGAGGAGCTTGGCGGGCATCCGTGATGGCCGCTTGAGCACAGCGCTCTCCGGACCTTCGCCGCTCCCGGCGATTTATCCTGACTAGATCCTGATTTCCTGTAAGAATTCAAGTAGAGGTCGTTTGGCTGATCACCCTGGCACTTTCCGGAATTTGATTTGGATCTCGTACTCCTGAGCTATGGTGGTCTGAACTTTTGGGCTCCGCCCTTGAGGTGCGCCCGGGACGGGGTGCGGATCTGTGGCCGTCCTGGAATTGAACAACAACGGCAGGAGATCTGGCCTTGTGAGACCCCCTTCCTGAGTTTCGGTTTCGATTCTGACTCGACCTGTGCCACGAGTGCGCGTATTGCGCTTGGCTGAGACTTGGAGACAGTTCGGACACGGGGCTTTCCTCTTGTCTATTTGCTGGTTTGGTGGCCTCCTCCCGAGGTGAGCCCTTCCTTTTGGTGTACTTTTGATCCTGAATTTTGGGTGTTTGGCCCGTCGACCCTGGTGGCTTGTCCCGTGACGCATCTTCAAAATGGCGGGCAGAGGGGACAGAGAAACGCGCAAGACGAAAACACCTCTGCGCGGAGCGCCGGTTCAGACGAACGTCATGGACCGTTATACTCAATCTAAGGGGTCCCCCGGAGCTGCCCTGCCTGGCCACAGTACGGCATCTGAACGAATTTTGGAGGAGTCGGCGGAGCCTTCCCTACAGGATATCATGGGCGCCATCTCGGGAGTGAAGGAATCCACCGGCCTTCAGTACGAGGCCTTGGCCCACAAACTTGACACCGTGGCCATTGAGGTGCACCTGATTCGTGCTGATCTCGGCAAGACGAATGAGAGGGTCCAGTCGCTGGATATTAAATCATCTAGCCTCACGAAGGACGTCTCGGAGCTCCAGACAGAGGTTGGGAATCTTCGTCGGGTGAACGACTTCATGTCCCGACGCCTGGAGGATTTTGAAAACAGGGCACGTCGCTGCAATGTTCGCCTGGTTGGTGTGCCGGAAAACCCTGAACCCCACTCTGTTGATCTCCTGGTTGAGGGTCTGATTTTGAACCATCTTGCCCCCTCCGGGCTTACCAAATTTTTCACGGTTGAACGCGCACATCGTGTCCCGGGGGGCAAAGTTAAGCCGGGTGCTCCGCCAAGGCCTATTGTGGCTAAACTGTTTCATTATAGGGATCGGGACGCTATCCTGCAGGCCTCGCGGGTGAAGGGCCCGGTGGCCTTTGAGAATGCCACAGTGAACTTCTACCCGGACTTCTCTCAACAGGTTCAAAGACAACGGATGGAGTTTCGTGGTGCTAAGAAACGTCTTCGAGATCGGGGTCTACGCTATGCTATGCTTTTCCCCACCAGACTTCGTGTCGAGTATAATGAGCGTACTCTGTTCTTTGATAGACCGGATGCTGCTAATGACTGGCTGGACTCCTTGCCTGACTGTCCTCCTGATACTGAGTCTGCCGCCCACCCTGGTGGTGCCGAAGGTGGTGTGGAGATCTGATTGTTTGACTCTGGTGTCTCGTTTTGAATATGTTCCCAGAAGTGATGGCCGGCGTACCTCTGCAATGTGATTATTTATTTTTTGTGTGTTGTTTCTTGCTCTTACTGTACTCTGGGGGCGGGTGGCCCAGAGACCTTTCCTCCTCCGGGGTCTTTGTGTAGACTAGGGGTTATGGGGCGACAGGCACACTGCAGGTTGGGGTGGCTCTTTAGCTTTTTGCAGGGGTGCAGGGTGGGGGGTGTTTCCTTTCAGCTTGGGGGAGGGGGGATGGGAAGTTCTTATTTTTTTGTGTGTTGTTTTCAAGGCGAATTGCTTCTGTCTTTACTGATGTTTCTGTTGTATAGCTCTTGGATGGGGGGTCCTGGCTCGGGTGAGTGGGATGGGGGGTAGGGGGTTGAAATTTGTTTCCTGGAACGTTAATGGCCTGGGAGATCGCATCAAGCGCAGTGTGGTGTTGAAATATATAAGACGTTTGTCACCGGACATTGTTTTCCTGCAAGAGACCCATTTGATTGGGAATGTATGTAATGCAATGAATAGATGGGGCTACAGCCTTTGGCACACTCGGGGTTTACTTCAGGATCCAGGGGTGTGGGTATCCTTGTTCGTAACTCCCTCTCTCTGGCGATAGATGAGGTGATTCGGGATGATCGTGGGAGATATATTGTTCTGGTGGGTAGATATGAGGGCCGCACCCTATCCCTCTTTAATGCTTATGTCCCCCCAGGCTTGCAAACTGCTACTTTCACTGATATAGGCCGTGTCTTGTTGGATCTTCCTGATAGTGTACTCTTTCTTGCCGGTGACTTTAATTCAGTGTTTTCTGGCCTTCACGATCGCCATCCCCCCAGGGATACCCCGCATGCCCAGCGTTGGTTGGGTGGGTTTTTGGATACTTTTGGCCTTGTGGACTGCTGGCGTTTGTTACATCCTACTCAGCTTCAATACACTTTTCACTCTGGTGCCCATGGTAGCCTTTCTCGGCTAGATTATTTCCTGATGCCCGCTGCCCAGTCGTCGGCGGTCCGTGAGATTATGCATTTGCCAAGGGGCATCTCTGACCACTCGCCGCTCTGGCTTCGTTTTGAGGTTGGGATAGAGGCAGTGGGCCGAGTGGCTCCCATTAACCCATGGTATCTCTCCTCCCCTGAGACTCGTGCCCTCTTGCTCAAGTCCATAGATGCTTATTTCCTGGAAAACGAGGGGTCGGTCCCTTCGGCGGTGTCCCTGTGGGAAGCCTTCAAAACTGTGATTCGTGGACAGGCCCTTTCTTTGATTGCGGAAGCTAAGAAAGCCGGGAGGAGGGAGGTAGTGGACCTCGAGGGGGAAATTTCTGCCTTGGAGGCCGAGTTGGGATCTGGTGTCACGCCTGAGAAACTTCATGCCCTGGGTCTAAAACAGTTTGCATATAAATCCCTAGTTACTGACGCTGCAAAAGTGATGTTTCGTGAGCAACAAGGCCGAGTGTATGATGTTGGTGATAAGGCGGGTAAACTCCTGGCGTGGTTGGACAAGAAAGAAAGAGCTAACCGTGTGGTGCCTGTGATTCTGTCTGCGAGTGGTGAGAATGTGATTGATCCGATCGCCATTGTGGATCGTTTTGCGGAACATTTCCGTGTTGTGTATGCTCCTGTGTCTGTGAGGGATGTGGCTGACTCTCGCCTCCTTTTGCGAGATATTGCATTGCCCTGTGTCTCCGATTTGGACCGTATCGCTTTGGACTCCCCCTTTACGGTTGATGAAATAGCTACTGCCATTCGTTCGCTCCGTTCGGGCAAGGCGTTGGGTCCAAATGGTTTGCCTATTGAGTTGTACAAGTTGCGACCCGACAAAATGGCGCCATATCTCCGCGATATGTTTTTGGAATCGCGTGAACGTAACCTCCTTCCCTATGATCAGCGTTTGGCGACGATAGTTATCATCCCTAAGGACGGTAAACCTCGCGACCTTTGTTCCTCATATAGACCCATCTCCCTGTTGAATGTTGAACCCAAGGTTCTGGCGAAACTTTTGGCGACCCGACTCCTATCGGTTCTCGGGGACTTAGTTCATCCGGATCAATCTGGTTTTATCCCGCATCGCAACACTGCTTTGAATCTACGTCGTCTTCATGGTGTGATAGCGAGGGCGGGGCTACTGACTGAACCGGCCATTTTGGCGTCCCTGGATGCCTCCATGGCCTTTGATACTGTGGAGTGGCCCTATCTATGGGCGACTCTTGAGAAATTCGGTTTCGGGTGCGAGTTTATTAACTGGATTAAGTTATTGTATGCGGAACCTTTGGCGCAGGTGGTTGTGAATGGTAGGGTGTCTGCTCCCTTCCCCCTGGGCAGGGGCACCCGCCAGGGTTGCCCCTTGTCCCCGCTACTGTTTGCGCTCTCCCTTGAGCCGTTGGCGGCCTGGCTCCGCTGGGAACCGTCCCTTAAAGGGATCCGTTGGGCCCCGGACTTCGAGGACCGAGTCTCGCTCTATGCTGACGATATCCTCTTATATCTTACCTCCCCTCGTAAGTCTTTATCTGTTCTATTTGATGTTCTTGTGTCCTTTGGTGCTAACTCGGGCCTTGTAATCAATTGGACAAAGTCCTGTGTGTATGTTTTGTCTGGTGTCTTGCCTCCGTTACCGAGCAGGCTCCCTCTTCAGGTGGCCCGGGATGGGTTCAAATACTTGGGAGTTTTCGTTACTCTGGATTCGTCTCTTCGCTTTGATCGTAATCTCCTTCCTCCGTTGCTTCGTTTGCGTCTGGACGTTGCTCGATGGCGCAAGCTTCCCTTGTCTCCCCTTGGTCGGGCAGCCCTGTTTAAGATGATGTCATTACCGAGGTTTCTTTACGCTCTCCAGAATTATTATGATCCTGTCCCTCAGTCCTATTTTCGGGAGATTGAGACCCTTCAGAGACAACTTGTCTGGGATGGACGCCCGCGTATTGCTCTTGCTAAGCTTTCCATTCCTTGGTATGACGGTGGCATTGCACTCCCCGATATTAAGAGGTATTATTGGGCCTCACACTTGTCCGCTATCAACCACGTCATGTTCTCGCCGGGTAGTAATCCGGCGTTTGAGATGGATAGACTTCAGCTTCCGGGAGGTGACTTTAACAGAGTGCTTTACTCTCGCCCTGCTGGGCGCCATCTTGTGGGTCCCACGTCGATTGCTTTGGCGGTGTGGCGGGCCGCGACTCGTAGCCTGGGCTGGGAGGATCGCTTGACGTTAGCCACGCCGCTTTATGCTTCTGAACGTCTGGGCGGTCTTTGGTCTACCAAGGGTTTCGATCGCTGGGACATGATTGGAATTTCTAAAGTGGGAGATGTGTACTCCAAGGGCTCTGTGCGAACATTTCAGGCCCTCCAGGCTGAATATGGCTTGAGTGGTCGGGAATTCTTTCGATATTTACAGGTTAGGCACGCCTTGACCGCTGTATTTGCTCCTGGTGAGACTCCGCCTGATTCATCCCCCCTTGAGGACCGTGTCCTTGACGGACATCTTCCTGATAGCACTATCTTCCTGATTTATAAGAAACTGATTTATAATCGGATTGATCTGTTGGTCCGACTCCGGGAGGCGTGGGTTCGTGATGGTTTGGAGCTTGATGACGAAGATTGGCAGTCGGCCCTCTCTTCTCCTAAAGAGGTGGCTATCCCGGCTCGTCTCCGTTTGGTCCAATTGAAGATCCTTCATCGGGTGTATGTTACGGGACCTCGTTTGCTTGTGATGGGTTTTTCTTCCGATGGGTTGTGTAAGCGTGGATGTGGTTTGAGTGCGACTTTCCTACATGTTCTTTGGGAATGCCCGATGGTGGTTGCTTACTGGACGGCTGTGCTTGAGGTTATGGCTGAGGTGACCGGGGTGTCCTTGTGTCCGGAACCTCGTCGCTGTCTTTTGAATGTTTGGGAGCCCACTGATTGCTCGGTGGCCCAGACTAGGTGGGCCACCCTGGGTTATATGGTTGCGAAGCGAGATATTGCTCAACTTTGGGGGGCCTCCAAGCCCCCTGAATTATCGAAATGGGAAGACAACATGGATTGGTCTATGTTCCGTGAGAAGACTGTATACGTGGCTAGGGGCAGACCCAGGGCATGGACTAGGGTGTGGGGTCAATGGAATGAATATCGTGGTGCCATCTGTACTCCTCCCCTTGTTGATGACATTGAGCTTTCCCGGTCTCCTTAGGCGGGCGTTCTTGGAACCTTGCATATAGGGGTTGTGCTGGTTTTCCGGCTCCCCCCCCCCTTCTTTTTCTCCTTCGTGCCCCGTCCCCCCCCCACCATCCGGGCTCTCTGGAGCCTATAGCTTTGATTCCATTCTGTTGCTGTCCCCTCCCGTCCTTTGGGCTGACCTTCAGTAATACACTTTCGCCTTTTTTGTGTGTCTGTTCTTTATAAAACAAAATCTGTTTTTGTCCTGCATATTATATGGAGTATTGCATTGACGATTGATCGTTGCCGCTACGACAGTGTATATTGTGTATTTTCTCCTCTTTAGCGGCTGGCCCGTGTGGTTGTAAGCCCATCCTTGTATTTTATTGCATACTCAAATAAAGGTTTTTAAAAAAAAAAAAAAAAAAAAAAAAAAAAAAGAACTTTTAAAAACAGTGAGGGAAGCTCAGGTGGGAAATCCCCCAAGAACATGGGCAGAAGCCACTATCGCTGTCTTCTGTAAAAAAGGCAAACCAGCAGACTGCGTTGGGTCATATAGACCGATCTCGCTGTTAAATTCCGATAATAAAATGTATTCTAAAATCTTAGCTAACCGGTTGTGAGATTGTATTACCCCTTTAGTAACACAGCATCAACATGGTTTTATTCCCAGAAGGGGGACGGTAGAACATGTAAATACAGTCATCTCTCTCTTTGATACTGCCTCAGTATATAAGAATGACCTAGCGCTGATACTGTTGGACGCGGAAAAAGCGTTCGATCGAGTGCAATGGGAGTATCTCTGGCAATTAATGAGAAAAATGGGATTTGGGGGGAGATTTATTAGAGCAATACAATCCCTGTACTTAAAACCTGTAGCAAAGATATCAGTTATGGGCCAACTCTCTGATAATGTTATTATAACACGAGGTACGCGACAAGGTTGCCCCTGCTCTCCCCTTTTATTTGCTCTTTATATAAACCCTTTTATTGAGTTATTGAGTCAGAAGATCTTGATTCCTCCCTATAAAGTTCATAATTTTTTTTTTCGGTGTTTGCTTACGCCGACGATATAGCAGTGGCAACAACTAATCCTGCAACAGCAATTAAAGAAATTGAACGATTAGCACAGATTTTCGGTCTTATAGCAGGTTATAAACTGAATGAGACTAAAACTCAAATTCTCTGTTCTGATACAATTACTTGGACAGATAGTAGGGTGGTTAAAGAAGTGACGTATTTGGGAATTCTAATCAGGGCAAATGTGTCGGAAATAGTGCAAGTTAATTGGAACACATTAATGGCAAAAATTACGGCATCCTTGGATAGATGGGAAAGGTTGTACTTAACCATCATTGGAAGATCAAATGTGATAAAAATGAATATACTGCCAAAGGTATTGTATTTGTTCAGATCGATACCTTTAGAAATTACTAAAGATAAAATACAGGACCTGCAATCTAAATGCGGGAAATTTATATGGAGCCCGGGGAGACCTAGAAGGGCAATGAAGTATATGACGCTGCCAGTTTTAAAGGGAGAAATGGGGTTACCTGATTTTTTTCTTTATTATGCCACTTGTTTTTTATTGAAAATGAAAGTTTTAATAATAGGAGTAAATGAAGCGGATGATCCTAACATGTCAAATATTTTTGATATACAGTTAGGGACAAATGCAAAGCATATTTTTGTAAAAGAAATTGACGGGAGTTATTTCAAGTGAACAAGGTTCAAGGTAATCATGGGGGCTTTTAAGGTCTGGAAATGGTTTATGAAAAATATGGATTTACCAAGAGTGTCATATTATACTCCGCTTAATGCACATAGGATTTTACCAGGCATTTTTTCTGATGTAATATCTAATAAGTGGCAGCAGAAAGGCATTAAGACGTTAGGACACATGGTTAACAAGAATGGGATGTGTAAATCTTTTGAAGAGATCAAGGATGAATACTCACTGCCCAGATGGTACTTCTTTAAATATCTCCAAATACGGGATTATTTAACTCGACGGGGTGGGAAATTAATTCAACATCAAGTTATTGAAGAAATTAGTAGGTCAGTCAAAATTGGAGTGATTTATCAATCCTTGATCTCTGCTAAGAAAGATGATTTAGAAAAAGTGCAGATGAAATGGAGAGAGTCTTTAGGAGACTTCGAGATTGACGTAGAAGATCTTTTAATATTGTCTAAGGAGGGGCTCATGTCGGCGAATTTGAAAGCTCAGTTTTTTAAATCATTATGTGATTTATATTATACGCCCAAGCGAATGGCAAAATGGGTAGTGGGAAGTCAAGGCAAATGTTTTCGTTGTGGTGAGGAGGATGCCGGAGCGATACATATCTTTCACAATTGTGTTATGTTAAAGGGATTTATTGAGCACTTGGAAAAATTCATCTTTTCAGTGATTAAAACTACGGTAGTTATTTCTCCAGCAATGATGCAGTTAGGAAAAATACAGAAAGACAATGATTCGGAAACACTTTTTCAGCACCGGCATTTTATTTTTTTTGCGATGACAGTTGCACGCCTTTGTATCGCCAGGGAATGGTTACAGGAAAAACCACTGGATTTTCATCAATGGCATGTTAAAATGCTGAGTTTATATAATTTGGAGTGGAGTTTATTCTCAATTAAAGGATTAAGGAAAAAAAGACTGGGCATCAAAATCTGGGGTGCCTTCCGAGACTATTATGAGTCATGAGTTTATCTCTCCTGAAAGCTAATATAATCTGGACTTTATTATTGGATGATGTATTTGTTGAATGTTAACTCGAGATGTTGTCTGCAGTTTGCTGTGCTAAGAACAATAATAAATACAATTTAAAAAAAAATTAAAAATTAAAGAACAATTAGACAGACACTACATCAACTAAAGAAAAATCAACATAAATGTACATTACAAAAACAAAGATAAGAAGAAGGGAAATCTCTGCTAGATTGTTTCTACAACATTGCACTGCCACATAGACAACTCCAATTTAAACTTTACAAAGTAAGTAAAATATAAAACTTATGTTAAAACATAACAAAAGATAAGTAAACTAATTTTTAAATGATTAAACAAGTAATGTCATATTTTTATAAATTATATCTCCTCTAAAGAAAGTCCAAACTACACTCAACAAACTACAAACAACATAAAAAATCTCCTGGAAAGAAGTAAGTATAAATTAAAAAAATTACTAATCCAACTACAACTAATCCCAAGCCAAACACCCTACTAACCACCAAGCCCCAAAATACAGAAAATGCTGCTAAACAAATCGATTAAAATATGTTTTTTCTACAGAAAATAGAACAAAACATTAAATCAAAACACCAACAGACAACATCGGAATGTCAAAAAATCTCTACATAAGAAAACATGTAAGTATAGTCATTTTATAAAAATCCTATATTACAATAAAAACATTTGTAATATATTTAAAGTTTTCTATATATGTTTCGCATAACAGTTAAAACATCAAAAGGACTGAAGGAGCTAAATTCATTACTTCACAAAAAGGAAAACTTTTATCATGCTATATGGGATATGTCTACACCCACGAATTGTTTTGACACCCACGAATAACAAACAGACATCAAAATTAATTGCAAATGCAGCAAATAATATGCAAATGCATGTTATGGGAGGGCTACAACAAAATAAACTACTGTATTAAATGTAAAAGAGCATAACAACCCACTTACCATAGCAGAAATTGAAGTAAGAGACGTTTTAGATTATCTTAAGGAGTCTAGTACTAGCTCTCAAAAATATACAACCAAAATACTAAAGGACATCCTACCCCAAGTTCCAGAACACATAACTGGCCAATTACCCTCCATCCCAACTTTAAAAAGATTAATAGCTAGGACCAAAAAATCTACTAGTAACACTCCCTCTGCCTCCACAACTGTCAGTGAAGTTTAAATACCACCTGACCTCTCTCTAAGTCTAAGGAAGAGCAATTCCTTCTTTATGATAGGAAATCTAATGAAAAAGGATTATATTATTTGCCACTTCCACAAACCTACTTAAACTGCAACATTTTGAGACATGGATGATGGATGGAACATTTAAAATATGTTGCTAACCATTTTACCAATTATACACAATCTATGGACAGTATCACAAAATCAACATCCCCTTTATATATGCCCTGTTAACAAACAAACAAACAAACAACTACCTATGTAGAACTTCTAATAAAAGTAAAGCAAGAAACTAATAACTACTACCCACAAAAAATCCCCATAGAGTTTGAAGAGTCAATGATAAAATCCATCCTGAAAAATTACCCTCACACAGCAATTCAAGGTTGCTATTATCACTTTAATCAATGCATATGGAAATACCATCACAAATCTGCCATTAGTGTAAAATATGCAACTAACAGCAACTTTGCATAAGAAATTAAAAAGCTAATTGAACTAGTCTACATCCCAATCACTGAAGTAGCTGAACACTTCAATTTATTAATAGAAGGCCCTGATTACCAAACAAATTAACATAAATTAAGTCCCCTACTAGACTATTTTGAGGATAACTGGGTGGAAAGGCTACATAGGCACCACAATTCCACAGTCCATGGTGGAATGTATACAACAGTACCCTAAACAAAGAAGCAAAAAATAACAATGGTGTGGAAGGATGGCATAACGCTTTCCAAGCCACAACAGGCAGAACCCAACCAACCCTACATGAATTACTAGAATCAATCCAAAAAGAGCAAAGCTACCAACAACTAAGACTAGAACAATCTGTAACACAACTATGTCCAAAACTAACTAAACAAACTAAAACAATTTACTAGCATTTACAATATAAAGTAAGACTCAACCCAAACACTAAAGGGCTAGAATATTTAGAAACAATAGCAAAATCCCTACTTTAAAACATACACACATAAACATATATACAACACCTAATTGTAAACTAAGAGTCTGATTACGATGGAAGTGAAACCGTCACCTGCATCTTGCCGGTAGTGGTTTCACCGCCATCTTGAAGCACTTCCCTGCCATATTATGTTGACGAGCCTTGTGCTGGCGGATGCAAAGTCCCTCTGCCATGGGTCCGCGACAGGCAATTGTTATGATTGCCTGGCGGACCCACCAAGCATCTCTAAAATGGTGGCGGTGCCTAGCAGGCACCATCCAACAAATTGTGATGCTGTATCCCTGCCAGCCTGTTTATGGTGGTTCAACCGTCATTGACAGGCTGGCATGATGTACTTTGGGGGCCCGTTGCGGGCCCCTCTTGTGCAGGGGCACATTGGATTTGCACTTGGGCGGTCCCACTCCCCCGACACAATGGTGGAAGGCCTGAAGCCCGTCCGCCATAAGCTCCTAATGAAACTTTTTTTTAACATGTGAATATAAATATAATGTCAAGTAATTTTGTCATTTTAAAAAAAATATTTGACATAAATATATTTTATATCTTAAAGAATATCAATACCAATTATATAAATAACCCTTCCCTCCGACTGTAAATAATTTAAAATGACTTACATTTTTGTTGCTGAAGAATATAATCAAGAGAAGTTAAAAATCCAAATTTTTCGATATTCCAATACTAAAAAAGCCAAAACAAACTTGAAAAATACAACTGTAGAAAACAAACTCTGCTGACAAAAAATCCATAGTGTAAAACCATAAAAAAACAAAAAAGAAATGTCAAAAAAGAAACGCTCCATAAAAAAAACAAATTACTGTACTCAAAACAAATACACAATTCCTTTAAAAAAAAAAAAAACAGCCATCTTTCAACGCCAATTAGGGCACGTAGAGTACCTGAGAAAAAAAATACACAAACCCTCCCTTGCATACATACAGTAATATCATTTGAAAACAGACATCAACATAATTGCAATTCCTTAGCACACTACTGTAAATAAAAATTAAACATATATAGCAAACCATGACACTAAACTTACAACGCACTAACCGCACTTCACATACGCTAAACTACAAACTAAACCTCACAACAAAAACCAAATACACACCATATATACACTATAAACTACCTAATTACCTTCCCCTACTCCTAAATTGAGTTTAAAAGTAATTAAAATAAACGTTCCTTAACCGATGCGACTCAGCTTCCAACCAGATGCTTCTCCTGTCAAAAACAACCAAAAAACAACACACATAGCGGGGGGAAATATGTGGCGGATGGGCAAGGATGGCGGACGGATCGCCACCGCCTACATGGCGGTGGCGATCCGTCCGTCATCCTAATTGACCCCTCTATTAACTCATGGAAAGTGCTGGACACTAAACATATATAATTTACCATTCCCACTCCCAACTATAGTAACTCAGGAAAGGTGCTGGTCACTAAACATATGTAATGTTCTATTCCCACTCCAAACATTAACACAGGGAAAGTGTGGGACAATAAACTCATATAATTCATCATTCCCAATACAAACTGGATTAACACATAAAAGATGCTGCACACTAAACATAAATAGTATCCTATTCCCTCTTCTAAAATCACATCAACAATTTTTTTTTAAATTTATAAAAAATCATTATATTTTTTACAATATAATATAGCAAAATAACAAAATTTATATTTTCATAAAAGTCCATTTTTACTTATACAATTGTTTAATAAATTACAAATATCCCCCCAATTTTTGTTTATAAATGTTTCTTACCATTAAAATTATAAACACAAAAATTCCACCTCTTTAAAAAATGTAACATATTTTTGGGACACTTTCCATAAAAAACACCACACTTATCCCATATAAACGCAACACCCCTCTCCCTACATTTTTTTTTAATAATGTTTTTTTAAATCACTACTCTTATCTCCTATAAAAACATCTAACTACTAAAATTGTTTTTTATATATTTTTAAAATGTTATCTTTTTTTATTTAAAAACCACTGCGCACACGTATCACCATTAACTACAACATCCCACCCCTAATGTTTAAAAAAACTATTTTTTTACTTTGATTTTTATTAAAAATGGTAATGAAATATTTTTATAAATCCCTAGCCCTATTCTCTATAAACGCAACATCCCACTATTCTTATAAATTTATTTTTAATTACTTTTTGTTTTTTTATGTAACTTTTTTATTTTTAACAACACTCCCCACCCTTATCCCCTATAAACCCAACATCCCACTCCTGAAACAATTTTTCAATAAGACAAACCCAAATTGTTAAAAATATATACTATAAAAAAAATAATAAATTAAACTACATTACATTTGAAAAAATATATTTTTTACATTTTCAACAGCGATATTTTTCACATCAATATTTTAAACACTATACAAAATCGATATTCTTGACATCAATATTACATACCACAATATTTTTTAATAAGAACATCAAAAACATAATATTATGCTACAACAATAATTTAAACTTGATAGCCTGTCTACTTACCAAACACATGCAGGCCTATGGCAAAAGCACACATACTGCCTAGTCAAAATGGCCCCCAGCACATGGTCACACAACAAGAAACAGGAGGCCTAGAACAAAGAACTCTTGCAGGCCTATTGAAAAAGCACACTATCTGCCTACACAAAATGGCCGCCAGTGACAAGAGGCAGGAGGCCTGTAAAACAAACAGCACATGCAGGCCTAGGAACAGTCCACTGACTACACAAAACGGCCAGTGGCCCATAGCATCTGGAACAAAGGCAAATGTTGGCCTATGGCAAACATGCAAACACACACTCTGGCTAGACATAGGATGCATGGTAAAACAGAGAAACACCATTAATTCAGCAATGCCAAAAATGAAAATTATTGGGCTGAAAAAAAAAATGTTTACAACAAAACACATCCTGCAAAGGCATTACCCCACATAGTCCTATACACTGTTTGCATGAAAAAAGTAAAATATCACAAAATCGTAAACACCACAGAAACATTTGTTTCATGCACCCACGACTATCACTGGGCCTGCTGGCTGGAAGTCCAATTGTCAGACTAGGCCACATAGTGAATTAAATCAACATGTCAAATGCATTAAAAACATGTAGATAATGTAGTAAGCTGTGAAGCATTTTTCCTTTACAAAAGAAGGATGCAAAGAAATCTCTAGGCCCCTACTGAACCAACAGGACCCCCACCACAATACATTTTAAAGATCCATTAAAAGTCCAAATAAATCCAGGTGCATGGCCCCAATCAAACAAACAGCACCAGTTTTTCAACTTACTTGTGAAATCTCAAATTCAAAGTCCTTAAATCCAATTGGATATGCAGCAGATACAAAGAGTGATCCATCTAGCTCCAAATCCAAATGAAAAGTGATCAGAGATGGGCAAAGCACTGGGAGGAGCCTGCAGGACAGGAACAGGAAGTTGGAGACTCTGCGGCACTTCCTTCCAGTTGAAAACAAAGTTTAAAAAAAGACTCCTTGCACAAAAAACTACAGCCAAATGTCAATTCGATGAGGTTTTTTACTCCAAATCATCAGTTCAGGATGCTTTTGATGCTGCTCGAGGAGCAAATCTTCCCTAGAGTGCAGCCGCGATAGATCCTGCATTTCCGGGATCATGTACAGCAGAAAACATTCGCTAGAAGTTGCTGGCATGCCCGAATCACGTGTTGGTGACTGAAAAATCTTGTGGGAGCATGCGGCCACCTAGCCAATCTTATGGTGCCCGCCAACAGCCCTAAACATCTTGTGGCGATCACGAGCTCCCAGCAAGTCGCTCCAACACATGTGAAATTATATTTTGAGTGTGCGGACCAAAAAAAACTCTGCTCCCTTGTGGAGTGCAGAGTTTAACAGTAACTCTCCATTCTCAGCACAACACAGAGTTGCTGAATTCTACAAACTCTGCAAATGGAGTGGGGTTTTACGCCTGGGCTTAGGCTGAAACATAACAATCCTTAAAATCTAAAGCAGAAGTGTATTCTTGCACTAATCTAGAAGAGACATTGGTAGAGTAATCTTTTAAAGTTTGTGAAGTGTTTAAAAAAGGTGTTGTCTCTAAATTTCTATGCATAATTGTTAGTAATGTTAACTCTAGGGGTTTCTAAGTCAGGGGTCAAATAAAAACCTATTATTAATATGGAAATCATTATAACTGTTACTACAAAACCACACATGGCATGCATTTACAATGCCTTCTAATGCAGCACATCCTTTTGAGTCAGTAACTAGAAATTGTTAACTTTTTATATTGCTTCTTTTAATCTTCTTTTCTTCGGAACAATTTCCATGTCAGACAATCCTTAACCTTACTCCTTGTTCTTCTATTATGTTATCCCTAGTCTTCTGTAACTTTCTTCTCTGGCCTTCTGCAAAACAAATAACTAAAATATTAAAAATGTTATGGACCTGATTTGATTTTTATTCTCGTCTATCAATGGACTTTTTCTGGATTTTTTATGAAATCTTTCCCAATCATAAAATTGTTTTATTTCAGGGAGGTTCTAGTAGTTCAGGATTTATTTTGCAATAATCTTCTAGAGTCTCATTCAATGCAGAGTTTACATAATAAGACCATTCAGGGGCTGAATATCTTGTGCAAGGTATATTCATTCTCTTGGATCTTCTCACAACCTAATTATTTGGGTCATGTGAACTATCGTCCTATGGCTCACTTTCTTTAGATACTGTTTTTGGTCTACTAGCTATTGATAGACTTCTTTTTAACTCAAACTCATTGGCCATTCAGCTTGTTGACAGTGTCTCTTTGTTCCAGAGCTCGTTCCTTCAACAGTATTTTGTTTCTCTCCCAATTCAGTTTCAGCCTCTCTAATTTCAGTACTGGAGACTACGATCCCACTTTGCGATATTTCAGGAACCTGCACTTGTCTTTCATCTTCACCTTTTGCTTCTCCTTGCACGTCTGCTAGTTCTGCTTGCTCTCTTGCAGGTGCCACAGGTCAGTCTGGTCTCTACACTGGTGGTGCTAACCTAGTGCTCTTCTTTCAGGATAATAGACTAACGATCCTGGATTGTTCAGTTTCCGTGTGTGTGTGGCATGAATCCAATTTGGGGCTCCAGCACATGTAACAGCATCGTTGGCAGTAAGCAGAATTTGGTAGCGGCCTTTCCAAACAGGGTTTAAGACACATCTTCCAAATGTGCTTCTTGATTACAACCCAATCTCCAGGATTGAGGTAGTAACCCTGTTTGTGATGGGGATCGGGTGTGGCAGCTGACACCTGATGAGAAATAGAACAAACAACATGAGGCCTTTGCAGTAGTCCATAATCATATCATCAGTGATGTTCACCAAGGCATTAGTTGGAACAGCAGGTAACCTCATGGCCCTTCCCATGAATATCTTGTGCGGAGGTAACCCAGTCTTTCTATCTGTAATACATCGGACACTCATCAGTACTAATGGTAATGCATCTGGCCATTTCAATGATGTCGAAGCACAAACATTCTCCAATCTAGACATAATTAGTCATTCATTTGCTCAACTATGCCTGACGCTTCTGGTCTGTCGTTGCAGTGTAATTTTTGTTCAATCTGCAATGCAGCACATAGCATGCTCAATACTTTGCTGTGGAATTGTGTTCCTCTATCTGACTCAAGAAGGACCGACAATCCAAACCTAGGGATGATTTCTTGTAGTAACAGTTTGGCAACAGTGAGATTGTAATTTCTCCTCTTGGATAGGCTTCCACCCACTGGGAGATTACACAGATACTCACAAAGATATATCTCAACCCATTTTGTACATGCATCTCCATAACATCCATCTGTAATCCGTTAAAGGGACCACCTGATCTCACTAGATGTGTGCTTCCGACTGGGGTATTTTTCTTTACATTCAGTTGTAGACATGCAACATATTTTCTGCAATTTTAATCAGCAATTATTTGAAATCTTGGATTAAACCAGCTCTGTCTGAAAAGCCTTACTATTGCACCTCTCCCCAAATGTGTGTAACCATGGTAATACCTAGCCATTGGAAATAGCAAGCTGTCTGGTAACACTGGTCTCCCATTGTTTGACATCCAAATGTCATTTACATTTTTCGTACAACCTGCCTTGATCCACCCACTCTGTTCAGTTTCAGTTACAGTCTCCTGTACTCTCTTTAGTTCCTCCCAAGTGTCCGTTATTTCCATCATCATTGCAAAAACACGTTCTTTGTCAGTTCCATAAGTAAAACCATAATTTTCTGTGAAACCTCCATTGATTTTGCATGCTAGCATGGCACAATGCCTAGCTACTGAGTCAGCTTATATATTTCCAATGGCAAAGTATCTACTGCCTGTTTGATGCCCTGGGCCTTTTCATGACTGCAATTTCTTTGGGTAGGTGCAATGCTTCCAATAGATTCTTCACTTTCTGTCCTTTCCTAATAAGTGATCCTGTGGAAGTTAAAAAACTCTCTTTGCATCCATAATTGCCCAAAATTGTGAACCGCACCAAATCCATACTGGCTGTCTGTAAAGATAGTGACTCTCAATTGTGCAGTTAGACTGCAGGCTTGGGTAAGAGCAATTAATTCAGCAAATTGTGCAGAGAAAGCAGATTGGAGCCCGGAGGCTTCGATCACATAATTTATAGTGCACATTGCAAATGCTGCTCTCAGTGTGCCATCATTACTTCACAGGCACCAACCATTAACAAAAAAACGTTTCGGCCTCATTACGATGATACTCGGAAAGCCTCCGACCTGTGGTTGGAGGCTTTCAGAGTATCATTGCAGGTTTCACTTTCAAACGTCGCAAAGGTCAGAAGTGAAACTGGCTGGTCATTCTGGCTGGATTCCGATGGGCTACCGTAGTCCCTATGGATGGCGTTTGTGCCCATGGGATTGTGATGTTGGTTTCCAACAGGATGTCCATGTTGGGCTTATCAACATGGAAAGCCTGTTGGAAAGCGACTGTAGGGGCTCCTAGCAGGCCCCCTTTCACCCTGCAACCTCCGGTCGCATTGAAAGCTGCGGTTGGGACCCCTGACCGGAAGTAGGTCAGTCCTGATTCCGCAACGGTGTCAGGCGGACGTGAGTTCACCTAACTTTGTAACAAGGCCAATAGTCCGGCTCAATTAGGGGTTCATCCTTAATATCTGGATGCGGTTTTGCGCATAGTTCACTAAGGCAATCATGATCAAGATCATCATCCCTGTCTTCTGGTTCAATTACAGGCAAAAGAGTAGAAACATTTAACACGTTACAAGCCTTATGTTAATACTATCGGGCGCAAGCAGACCCTACTCATATTTACTGAGTCTATTATGCGTCAGATATTCTGTTTTCATTGTGGTAAGCAAGCACTCAACAGAATGGGGAACCATCATCACTATATTTTTGCTCTTTTCCAGGCTTACACTTAATGCGGCCACCGCCTTTAAGCAGCCGGGGAGTCCTGACATTAAAGGGTCAAAAGTGGTTGAACTACTTCTCTCAATGGATATTCTGTTGCTTCTTCCACTTCATCCTATCTTCCCTCCATTTCCCTTTTATTCTTTTCATACTTTCTTGCCCACCTATGTTCTAGCTTCTCCACATCTTTCCATCTGCAGATGCATTTTTATCACTTCAGTAGTATGGTTTCGCATCTCTGGATTCCTCAAATTCCTGCTTGGTCATCCAGTTCAACTCAATAATTTCGATGCTAATTCACTTTACTTGTAAGATCCACATCATATTTCCTTGCAATTGTTGCTAAATGATTGTGGGTTGTAGCTGCTCTGTGGGTAATCTATTTGCATAAAAATGTAGATTCAAACCTTTCGTATTCTTTTAAATGTTCCAAACGTCCCAAATCATTTTTTTATTTTAGAATGTCTAAAGGTTTATCCTTTTATTTCTGCACCATTTAGAGGCTCTGTAGCTTCTGCCCTTCTTTCCCTAGTTAGTTCCTCAACACCAGCTAGTAATCCACCATCTCACCTTCCTGTAACTCAATAGAACCCAAAGGAGTTGTTAAAAGCAAAGTTCCTCCTCCATCTATCAAGGCTTGTAAATCTTGTTGAGGTCTCCACAACACCAGTTGTGTATTCTCTGTAGTCAGTACTTAAACAACTGGGTCATCGTAACATCTAAGCTTTGTTCAACTTGGTGTGGAGTGGTGTGGTAGGGATTGCTTGCCCCACAGCGAATCCAGTGTTAAAGAGGACCACAATTATTGGTCACCTCATAACCGATGGGGCAAATTGTAGTACCTATAAGGGTCATTCAATTGAGGGTAGTTCTGGGTGTGATGGAGCAGTAGGCACAGTTTGGATCGCACTAATGCTTATCTCTCCTGGGTATGTGTAGGCAGTGCTTAATTTGAACCTGTGGCTTTCTGTGCTCAGCACAGGCACTCAAATGTTTGTACAATTTAAAGGTGAGCAGAAAATCTGTTCTTTGTTAATTCAATATACATTAAAAACAACTAAAACCTGCCACCCAAGTTATTCTTAAAGCTTTGGTAGCCTTGAACAGTCTTATTTGTTACACTTGTAGCAGTATGATGGTTAGTAGTTGTGTTACTACAGTGGCAATGTATGGTGCAAACTACAGTAGCCTCCTGACACTTATTTTTCTTTACAAATTAAGCACTGGTTGTAGGTTACAGGAGGTGGTCGGGATGACTGCATTTCTTCCAATATCTCATCTCCTGAATAAGTATCTGATTTTTCCCCTTCTCGTTAAACCACATCTTTATCCTTAAATTCTGATGTAAGATCTGGATATAATCTAGTTCCCTCACAAATGCCCTTCCTCCATCTACACTGCTCTTCATCCCATCGGGCGTTTGCATAATTCTTCATTGCTGTGCCTGTTCTCCTTTGATATTTTCCATCTCTTTCTCTCTTGGAACCTTTTCCCACATCTGCAAAGCTTCATTTTCTGTGGGTTGAGATGGTGGCTTCATTTCATACAGTTTTCCCAAATGATCCAAAATTCTGTTGTTAAAAGTTCCATATCTAGTGAAACGCAATCATTCCTCATCTTCAGTAATTCTCATCCATTGTTTCAATCACAAACACAAATTTAATCCATGCTCAAAAGCCATTATGTAAGCTGACGTACCTTCAGGACGCAACTCCTCACCATTCCGAACATGAATAGTAAAATCTCTTCACAAATTTCTTAAAATCTTTAAAAACATGTAATTTTAGCAATTCAATTGTAATTATTTTGATTTGATTCCGTATACATCAAATTTTCAATGACCAATCAAGGAACAGTTTTGAATTTCAATAACCTTTTATCCAAACCGTGATCCAGACTCAAACTCACAATTTACAATATATAGTATGACATGTAACTCCAACTGACTAATACCAGCGCAAACCACACCAACCAGCCAATCATGGAACTAATACTATGACGTCAACCTCTCGCTCCTCCAGCATCCACCCTCCTTCACAATTTTTGTTGTTATTTCGAACATAGTTTTTTTTACCAATCATGTTTTCTTATCTTCTTTCTAACAAAAAATATTTAGATCTACATTCACTCAGGAAGATATCACACTCACAAGTGACTTTTCGACCAGTGAAAATTCACATACATTATTGCAGCTTCACCGTAGTGTACAATAGGGCTTCACCAGCATTAACAAAATTCATCAACTGCCAACATTTGTCCCTATTAATACTGATAGAAGTGGTGGTACCTCACACTCCAAATCTACTGATCTTTCTGCAAAACAAGATTAATAGCCCATGGTCTTTTGTCCATCACCACCCCCTTTGATGAATCGCTTGAGCCACTATAGGAGTGGAAGGGTATGCTCAGACATGAGTCCCTTGCTCACTGCACCATCAGGATTCAAGCAAGCCGGGCCAAAGACGGCTGCAATGCCAGAAACCGGTCCCCGGAAGCTTGTTTCCTTTCCAGTAAAGAATTGGCTTGGTAGTTTGGTCTGCCCTGTTCCCATGATGCACTGGGCCAGGGACAGACTAATTTGCATGTAGCCAGGTTCTGAACTGGGATGGTGCAGTGAGCTAAAAAACGGTGATGGATCAAACCCTGATCTTTTGACTGGGTAGGAGTGTTCTGCTTAATTCAGATGCTCTGTCCATCACCACCCCCTTTGATGAATCGCTTTGGCCACTATAGGAGTGGAAGGGTATGCTCAGACATGAGTCCCTTGCTCACTGCACCATCAGGATTCAAGCAAGCCGGGCCGAAGACGGCTGCAATGCCAGAAACCGGTCCCCTAGAAGCTTGTTTCCTTTCCAGTAAAGAATTGGCTTGGTAGTTTGGTCTACCCTGTTCCCATGATGCACTGGGCCAGGGACAGACTAATTTGCATGTAGCCAGGTTCTGAACTGGGATGGTGCAGTGAGCTAAAAAATGGTGATGGATCAAGCCCTGATCTTTTGACTGGGTAGGAGTGTTCTTCTTAATTCAGATGCTCTGTCCATCACCACCCCCTTTGATGAATCGCTTTGGCCACTATAGGAGTGGAAGGGTATGCTCAGACATGAGTCCCTTGCTCACTGCACCATCAGGATTCAAGCAAGCCGGGCCGAAGACGGCTGCAATGCCAGAAACCGGTCCCCGGAAGCTTGTTTCCTTTCCAGTAAAGAATTGGCTTCGTAGTTTGGTCTGCCCTGTTCCCATGATGCACTGGGCCAGGGACAGACTAATTTGCATGTAGCCAGGTTCTGAACTGGGATGGTTCAGTGAGCTAAAAAACGGTGATGGATCAAGCCCTGATCTTTTGACTGGGTAGGAGTGTTCTGCTTAATTCAGATGCTCTGTCCATCACCACCCCCTTTGATAAATCGCTTTTGACTTCTTGCACCCTGAAATCAACTTCTTCACAACAACTTCTTAATAATATTCCTGTGACTATCGATTCAGCCAAGTATAACACGTTCACTCTACTCTCACTACCACAATCACAACATTATTCTCCCTATTGATCCTCATAACTCCAAACTGCAATTCGTCAAGATCGTAACCGCTCATAACTCCATCTGGCTCTGTTCTGAGTGTTTAGTCATATCCTTTGCTACCAGTAACAGCTGGAGCCCAAATCAGGACTTCCCAAGATGGTTCAAACCTTTTACATACACTCACTTACAAATGTCTTCATGAAGAATCCTTAGGGCTCTATAGAGGTCAATGGACCTTTTCCACAATTTGGAGAATTAGAGCTTCCTAAAAAAATTAAAATATCATGCACATTTTAGATTTGTAATGAGTCAATGACGAGAGATTGAAATAGTTTTAAAACCTTTATTTTATCATACGGGTAACGTTTCTAATTATCTCTATTCAGTTTAGCAAGTTACAGAAATGAAAAAGAGATTAGAAAACAGCATTAAAGATGTGTTCCGTGAAGAAACCCAATAAACTAGCTAAGGGGCCTACTCTAAGTAAGAACCCTTGAAGAGTTCCATTGGAAATGAGTGAGCATGGAGGTATGAACTTCTCATAAAGAGTAGTTCTGGAAAACTCAGCTGAGTCTCCTACAGCTGTAGTACCAACTGTATTTTAGAATAGCGATCTGTGCAATAGCATCAATCACAAGTTAATAAATGCAAATCACCACAAGAATATCTAAAGGAAACAACTCTTTATAAAGAAGAGTTATGGGCAAGGAAAAATCCAGCAGCACAACCACCGGACGGGCAAAAGGAAAGGAGAGGTGTGTTAACTAGCCAGGAACACTTAATATAGTTTCTCATTCATGTGTCAACATCTGAATACATCTTCACTCGATATCCAATCAGAACAGCTCGCAAGGTGGTATCGTCTGTCAGATGTTGCATCTCCTTCTGATTCACTCATGCCGTCAGGTTAATACAGGTTTCTAGTATAATTGTTACCTGAAGGAAGGTTCTCATGAGAACCATTTTGCCTCAGCTAAAAGATAAATTATAAGCTCATCGCAGGGACAATGTCAGCAATATGAAAACATATATCAAGTTATTTGGAAGCAACATTTATAAGTCTATGTCACCATTTGTTCTTTACAGTTTCAATTAATGTGTTATTCTAATGGAAAGATCTAACATGGGGTGAGGAACTAAAAGAACATGATATTAAAATCAGAACATTTCTAGGATGACATCAATGTTAGGCAGTTGCACAGAATACTTTACTATAAGCAAAGGTCAAAAGGAAAGCTTTGGGCCTAGTCACTGCACATGCTAAAGTATAGTTGCTTTGTGCAAAATTTGGAAAACATGCAACTATAAATGAAGCATTCCTAATAACAACTTACTCTTCACATTAGCTATAATGCAATATATTTTGGTTTATTTATTTATTTGTTCTACAGACGTACATTCACCTTTTTATTTGTGAGACATCTCTAAAATATGCATTTCAATAGCATTTAAACGTGTTTTAAAATGCAATTTGAACATAGTAAAATACGCTGATTTCTAAATATGTGGTCATTTTTCCGATTAAAGGTGAGAAACAAGCAGAAACAGACAGAATAGAGGTTGGAAACGAGCAGAAAAAGGCAAAATAAAGGACATAAAAAGCAGAAAGAGGCCAGAAAAAGGTCAGAAATGAGCATAAAGAGTCAAAATAAAAGTCAATAACTAGAAGAAAGGCAAAATACAGGTTAGAAATTAGCATAAAGAGAAAGAATAATGGTCAGCAACGAGCAGAAATAAAGGCCAGAAGTGAGCAGAAAAATTCAAACAACTAGCGGTGGGGGCTAAACTCCACTCTGCCTGCAGAGTTTGCGGAGATTTACCACTCCGCACTCTGCTTAGAATGCAGAGTTTGTCAAACACTCACCTGCCAGGGTTCACCCCTAAACTTCATACCCAACCATTAGTGCACCAGGAGACACGTTTGCAGAGTGGTTGAGAAAGGGGGCGTGGCCTCCGACAAGGTCTCAGCAATCCCGCTGTGGGGGTACTTACACGTGATAATAATAGAGCTTCTAGGCCCCTAACAACTCTCAGCAGCCAAGGGACCTCTTCCCCCAGCCAGTAGTGTGCCAAGAGGCACATTTCCAGAGTGGTTGAGAAAGGGGGCGTGGCCTCCGACAAGGTCTCAGCAATCCCACTGTGGGGGCTTACATGTGGTAACAATAGAGCTTCTTGGCCCCCAACAACCCTCATCAGCCAAGGGGACTTCTTCCCCCAACCAGTAGTGTGAGAAGAGTCACATTTGCAAAGTGGTTGAGAAAGGGGGCAGGTCCTCCAATGAGGTCTCAGTAATCCCACTGTTGGGTACTTACTTGTGGCAAAAATATGTGTTCTCAACGATCCACATTAGTCAAGGGGAGTTCATCCCTCAACCAGTATTGTGCCAAGAGACTCGTTTAAAGAGTGGTTGAGAAAGAAGGTGGGGCCTCAGCAGTCCCACTGTGAGAGACTTACTTGTGGCAACAATAGGGGTTCTTGACCTTCAACAACTTCAGAAGCCAAGTGAGCTTCATCCCCCAACCAGTAGTGCACCAGGAGGCCTTTTGCAGAGTGGTTGAGAAAGGGGGCAGGGCCATCAAGAAGGTTTCAGCAGTCCCACTGTGGGGGACTTACTTGTGGCAACAATAGGGGTTCCTGGCACCCAACGACCCTCAGCAGCCAAGGGGATTTAATCCACCAACCAGTAGTGCACCAGCAGGCATGTTTGCAGAATGGTTGAAAAAGGGGGCATGGCCTCCGATGGGGTCTCAGCAGTCCCACTGTTGGGGAATTATTTGTGGCATCAATAGGATTTTTTGCCCCCAAAGACCCTCAGCAGCCAAGGGGACTTCATCCCCCAACCAGTAGTGCACCAGGAGGACCATTTGCAGAGTGGTTGAGAAAGGGAGTGGGCCTACGATTAAGTCTCAGCAATCCCGCTGTGTGGGACTTACTTGTGGTACAAATAGAGGTTCTTGGCCCCCAACGACCCTCAGCAGTCAACAGGAGTATTCCAGGAGGCGTGTTTGCAGAGTGTTTGAGAAAGGAGGCGGGCCTCTGATGAGGTCTTAGCAATCCTGCTATGAGGAACTTACTAGTGGCAACAATAGGGGTTCTTGGCCCCCAATGACTCTTAGCAACCAAGAGAATTTCATTATGGGTGGGCGAGCAATATTACGCCTGCTCCCGGAAATCCGCGGAATTTGGCTGAGTTTTTCGGTAACTCCGTGGAATTCTGCAGAGTAAAACTCTACAAGATCCAATCAGGCCTACAGAAAATAAGCAGAAAATGATCAGAACCCACTGAGGCAATCATGCAACCACTCACAGACTAACTTAGACATGTACACCCACTCACAGACACAGTCAGACACTCATGCATCCACTTCCAAAATCACTCATACACTCACCCACTGTTGGACCTGCGATGGGCAAGCCCAGCACAAAGGGGGGTAGCTTGGCTCAAGTGACAAGGCAAGTGAAGGCTGTAGTGTTAAGCCGGCTCTGACCCAATAATAACTCCTTGTACATCCACACCAAAAAGAAGGACACCACACCACTGCTGTAGAAAAATACGATTCCTTTATATAAAAGTTCTTTGTTGTAAATAAGGTTGACTGGGAAAGCACATATACATTTCTTTTGGTCATACAGTTCTGGTAATAAATAGTATTAATAAATAGAATAACTTCAGGGATGAGTATCACAATAAATATCAGAATAAATATCAGGATAAATATCAGAATAAATATCAGAATAAATATTGGTTCATTTAAATAAACAACCACATGTTTCTTCTGGTATCGCTGCCACCAATTAAATACTTTAGAATCATTAGAATACGCTTCAAATGGGAAAGATAACTCTTACAGTTTATGCTGTTTTCAATGACCGGGTATACGGCTTCTCTGAGCACAAAATAAGGTTTGGGACTCTTTAATAATCACTCAGGGCGTATGCGCGTATATCTAAAAGGCAAGGAAACACAGTAAATACATCATTTGCAATCGGCGGTCACCGGGATAGGATCTCTGCTTTGCCGGTGAAGTCTATGCGCGCCTACGGGCTTTAGCACCACTTGATCACAGGCGGCACCAGTTCAAAGTCTTTAGACTGACGAACGGGCTGCCGGAGAGGTCACACAACCTTCGCGCACAGTCAAATGAATGCCGGTTCACAGTACCTTCACAATGCTGCATTCACTATGAAGAAACGGGCCCACCTCACATCGGCTGCAATCAAAATACGATCCAATCGGGCACAGCACTTCTCTCGTTAGCGACGGGGCTCTCAGGGGCTCCACGGACCTCCCTCCGACTTCCGCATACAGGGTGGTTCCCGCCCACAGCTACAGCTCCCGGGTCACTGGGGAGTGGCAGAGACGCTAGTCCCGCCCAACGAAGGCCGGCCTTTCCCCACCCCGGCGCACCACCTCACCTTCAATCTACGCAGGAAGCGCTCTACGCTGGTGGGGCTCGGAGACGACCGAGCTCCCCTCTAGAGGCACCTGTCGCAAAGGGGGCACAGCTGACGATCGCGGTCGCGGCGAACTTGCTCTCGCCTCGCGACTCGATAAATCGATCACAGTTCACCACCGGGGGGGCGGGGAGGCACACGAATCTGGCCACAGTCTTTTGGGGGCAATGAGGTACTCGCTGGGCAGGCGCTGTAGGCGCTAGATCACTTCTCACGTAGCTGACTGGAACGCTAGTCAGACACAACGCCAGCAACCCTTTGCTGCTCTACTGCCTGCGTTATCAGCCACCTCAGGGGTCAACAGGGCAGGTGTCAATCTGGTGTCAAGTCTGGAATCTCTTAATCTCCTCTTCTCTAGTCTGAACAATCTTCATCTACATCTATCTTCTCTCAATCTTCTAAAATGGCCGCCAGGGACTGGGCCGTATATAGCCAGTGCCCTGGGGTACTGGCACGAGCCAGAAGGTTCTAGAACCTTCTCTGGCTGTGACAATGACATGGCACTCTTGAGGGGTATTTAGGACACTCACAGCCACCGTACTGGCGTTCTAGAGCAGCCATTTTGTGTACCTGAGGAAAATAAAGGAATTCCTGTCAGAAATGCGCGCCAAACAAAGGGCGCCAAAACCTCAAAAGGCCAGGGTTCATGAAGGCTCCAATGGGAGTCACTTCACATGAGGAAAAAGGGTGTCCACCATTTTAGGTTCATTTATACAGGTTGACAACCCCAGTTTGTAATGCCACAGGTTTGGGCCAGGCGCCTTGTAAATAGGTGCCACAAACCTTGTGAGCAACTGGGCATCAAGGAACATCTAACCCCATGAGACAACACATAAAAAGTCCTGGTAGACAAATAAAAAGCGACAAATTTTGGGAGGTACAGGGGAACAAAATAAATCATAGTGGTGAGGGGACTCTCAGAAGCAGACAGGTCTAACACGCGTCCCCCCCAGCTGAAAGTGGGGAGAGCTACCCAACCCCTTGGGAGTCCTCAACACTAAGGCGGAAATACCTGGAGAGACCGTCTGCATTGGCGTGGTCAACTCCGGGCCGGTGTTCCACCCGAAAGTCCATTCCATGTAGGGAGATAGACCACCTCAACAGTTTGGGATTTTCCCCCTTCATTTGCATGAGCCAACGAAGGGGTCGGTGGTCTGTCTGAACAAGGAAGTGTGAACCAAACAAATATGGACCACCGCAAAGGCTTCCCGCTTGATGGTACTCCACCTCTGTTCCCGGGGAAGCAGTCTCCGTGACAGAAAGACCACGGGTTGATCCAGACCCTCTTCATTGAGTTGCGATAGCACCGCCCCAATGCCAATGTCGGATGCATCTGTCTGGACAATGAACTCTTTTGAAAAATCTGGAGCCTTCAGGACTGGAGCTTTACACAATGCTTGTTTCAGAGTGTCGAAGGCTCGCTGGCAAGCCTCCGTCCAAATGACTCTCCTGGGTTGCTTTTTGGCCGTGAGTTCTGTAAGGGGTGCCACGATAGTGCCATACCCCTTCACGAATCGTCTGTAGTAACCTGTGAGGCCCAGGAAGGCTCGGACCTCAGTCTGGGTCTTGGGGGGTTTCCAGGCCATGATTGCCTCAATCTTCGCCTGAAGGGGCTGCACAGTTCCCCGGCCCACCAAGTGTCCTAAGTACACTACCGTCCCCTGTCCCATCTGACATTTGCTGGCCTTGATCGTCAAGCCAGCCCGTTCCAGGGCCTGGAGAACGGCTTGCAAGTGCTGCAAGTGATCCTCCCAGCTGCTACTGAAGACAGCTATGTCATCCAAGTAAGCAGCAGAGAATGACTCCATCCCGGTGAGGATCGTGTTCACCAGCCGCTGAAAAGTGGCAGGAGCGTTCTTGAGCCCAAAGGGCATGACGCAAAACTGGTAGTGTCCATCAGGTGTGGAGAAGGCTGACCTTTCCTTGGCTCCATTAGACATGGGAATCTGCCAGTACCCTGCAGTGAGGTCAATGGTACTGAGATATTGGGCAGCTCCCAACCGGTCAATCAATTCATCCGCCCGAGGGATCAGATGAGCATCCGTTTTGGTTACCGAATTTAGTCCTCGGTAGTCCACACAGAATCTCAATTCTGGTGTGGTACCAGGTGGGGCAGCTTTAGGAACTAACACCACCGGGCTAGACCAAGGGCTACTTGAAGGTTCGATGACTCCTAGCTCCAGCATCTTAGCTACTTCGCTTTGGATACTGGCCTTCACCTTGTCAGACAGCCGGTAAGACTTTGACTTCACAGGTGGGCTGTCCCCTGTGTCCACGTCATGGGTACACAGGTGGGTCTTACCCGGGACAAGGGAGAACAGAGGAGCGAATGACCCCAAGACCTGGCGACATTCCTCCTGCTGCTCAGGAGTCAGGGTTGGCGAGAGTTTCACTCCCTCCACTGACCCATCCTTTTCTTGAGACGCAAAAAGGTCGGGGAGAGGCTCCGTGTCCTCTTCCTCCGATCCGTCAGTCACCATAACCAACATGACTTCGGGCCTCTCGTAGTGGGGCTTGAGGCGATTGGCATGTAACACCCGATGCGGATGCCGAGGGGTCTTTACGTCCACCAGATAGGTAGACTTGCCCTTCTTCTCCAATACCTCATAGGGGCCTGTCCAACGGTCATGGAGGGCACTCAGCTCTCCAGGCTCCATCACCCACACCTTCTGGCCAGGCTCCAACTCCACTGGGTGAGCGTTGTGGTCATACCACGCTTTCATGACTGCCTGACTGGCTTCCAAGTTGTCAGAAGCTTGCTTCCACAACTTAGCCATTTGGCTTCGGAAGGCCAGCATGTAGCTCACCACATCCTGGGGAACTTTCCGGGGAGACTTTTCCCAGGAGTCCCTCACCAGGCTGAGAGGTCCACGTACAGAGTGCCCGTACAAAAGCTCGAAGGAGCTGAAGCCCACTGCCTTTTGCGGCACTTCCCTGTAGGAAAAGAGCAAACAGGGTAGGAGGACGTCCCATTCCCTCCGCAGGCTTTCGGGTAGACTTCTGATCATACCCTTCAAGGTTTGGTTGAACCTTTCCACATGACCATTGGTCTGTGGGTGATAAGGAGTGGTGAACCTGTAAGTCACTCCACACTCCTTCCACATGGCCCGCATATATACTGACAGGAAGTTGGTCCCCCTGTCAGACACAACTTCCTTGGGGAATCCCACTCGGGTAAAGATCCCCATCAGGGCCTTGGCCACTACTGGTGCAGTAATGGTTCTCAGAGGAATTGCCTCTGGATACCTTGTGGCATGATCCACCAGGACCAGGATAAACCTGTGACCGGATGATGTAGGTGGATCTAGGGGCCCAGCAATGTCGATGCCCCCCCTTTCAAAGGAGGTGCCAACGACGGGAAGTGGTTCCAGGTGAGCCTTCAGCTTCGTCCCTGTTTTCCCACTGGCTTGGCATGACACGCACGACCGACAGTATGTGTCGGACGCCACCCTCATTCGAGGCCAATTAAAGTGGGGGACAAGCCGGGCAAAGGTCTTGTCCTGACCCAAGTGTCCTGCCAAGGGAATCTCATGAGCCAACTCTAATAGGAAGGCTCTGTAACACTGTGGGACTACCAGGGCCCGTGACAATCCGTGCACTGGTGCCCTGGGTTCACTGTAGAGGAGACCATCCTCCCAGTAAACACGATAGTTCCCAGACTCGTTACCTGCTGCCTGGGCTTCAGCCTGTTGCCTCAGACCCTCGAGGGTGGGACATTCCCTTTGTCCCTTGCTCAGTTCCTCCCTGGATGGTCCTCCTTCCACTCGCCACTCAGCGGGGATAGGCAAGTCCTCCAAAGGAACCATGTCCTCCTCCGCGGACTCCGGTTCCACCTCCACAGGTGGCCTATCCGTCTCACGGGGCATGGACATCGAGGCTGGCTCCTCCTGTCCTCGAAATGTTCCCTCATCAGCAGCTGGGTGGGCCATTGTTCCAGGCTCCAACCCACGCGACTTCTCCTCCCGAGCAGCCGCAGACCTGGTACTCACACAGGCCCAATCAGGTGTACCCAGCATCTCAGTATGAGTCCAGTATTCCACCTCCTTCCAAGCATTGTGCTCCATATCATTGCCCAGCAGACAATCGACTGGCACGGCGGGGCTTACGGCAACTCGAAGTGAACCTGCAACCCCTCCCCACTCAAAGGGAACCTCGGCCACAGGATAGTGGCCCATTCTGCCGTCACCCATCGCGGCTGGATGAAGTACGCCTGGAATCACCTGCTCTGAGGACACCAGATGACTCCTTACCATAGTCATACTGGCTCCTGTATCTCTCAGAGCTTCCCCTCTATGGCCATTGATGGTGACCCATTGCCCATACTTGGTAGTATTTGAGGGCACCTGGATCTTTGGAACCACCTCCCGATCACCCAGGGACACTAAGGTGACACCCGCCCACCCCCCCCCCCCTTAACTAAGGGCATCTCCTCCCCGAGCGCTACACTAGCGACTCCCGGGGCCTTTCCTCCAGTGGGAGGGGGTGGTCTCTTTGGGCATTTCACATCTCCCTTATAATGTCCAATACCACCGCACTCATAGCAATGGATAACCCTTGGCTGCTGACTCTGGCCAGGATTAGGGTTCTTCTGCCGGTTAGCCTTAGAAGTGGAGAAGAAACTTTTCCCCTTAAAGGTATTTTGGGGGCCTTTGGAGAACTCCTGCTTCTTGTTATCTCCCCCCTCTTTCTTCTGGGGAGCGCCCTGTCCGGACTTCTGAGAATCTCCTCCCGTCCCCTTCGTGGACACTCGGGTACTTGCCCAAATGTCCGCCTCCTCAGCAAGCTTACGGGGGCAAGTAAGTTTGCTGTCTACCAGGTGTTGCCTCAGCTCGGGAAGACATTTCTCGAGTAGATGTTCCTTGAGTATCAGGTCGTACAACCCTCGATAGTCCTCCACCTCATTACCTTGTACCCACCCATCCAGGGCTTTCTTAGCAAAATCCAGGAAGTCAACCCAATTCTGTGAGCTCAGCTTGTGGCTGCCCCTAAACCTTTGCCGGTATTTCTCGGGGGTCAACCCAAACTTCCTGATGAGCGCCACCTTCATGGCGGGGTAATTAACCTGTTCCTCCCGGTCTAGGGCCAATAGGGCATCCCTACCTGTCGGAGGCATGTACCGGTATAATCCACCACCCCAATGCTTCTCATGGATCCCATGGGCTCTTAAGGAGACCTCATAGGCTGCCAGCCACTTGGCTATGTCGTCTCCAGCGGTATAACTGGCGACTACGTCCTTGGGTAAATGGGGCCTGGGCTCCCTGGCAAATTCCTTTGACTCGACACCCTTCGGAGTGATGTTAGGGGCCTGGAATTCGAGTTCTCGTAGCTTGAACTCGTGTTCCATCCTTTTCCTTTCCATCTCCAGCTTGGACTCATGTTCCAACCTCCTCCCCTCCCTCCTTTCTTCCAACTCCATTTTTGCTATTTCCCACCTTAACAGTCTTTCCTCTCTCCTGTCAGCTAACTCGGTTTCTGACAACCCTCTCGATGACACACTGCTGCCCTCCCGTGAGGTTGCCTTGGGGCTGATTGACATCTCACCCACCCCCGGGGGACATTCCGCAGTCCTATCAATGACAGTACCTCTGTCCGATTCCTCCTCCTCCACCGTTCCCTCCGTGTGTGCTTCCACCCATGCTCGCAGACTAGTACGGAGCTCCTCTCTTTTGGCCCCTCGCCTGACAAACACTCCCCTCTCCTGACAGAAATCCTTGAGCTGTGCCACAGTATAGGTCTCCAGCTCTGACATTTCGAATTCCATCTTGTCAGTGAAAAGTGTGGACAACCACCCCGAAGTAGGTGACCAGGATAAGAACTTCGAGGGTCACTTCCACCCACCTCCAGGAAAGAATTTGGAAAAAACAAAACGTTGAATTGGAGGGCCGCTAGGAGAAAACTCCGGGTGTGTACCTGTGGTGCACACTGAATTATTATGGGGTTCAAAACAAGCACGGCTCGCAATCCCACCCGCTGAGCACCAATTTTATGTTGGACCTGCGATGGGCAAGCCCAGCACAAAGGGGGGTAGCTTGGCTCAAGTGACAAGGCAAGTGAAGGCTGTAGTGTTAAGCCGGCTCTGACCCAATAATAACTCCTTGTACATCCACACCAAAAAGAAGGACACCACACCACTGCTGTAGAAAAATACGATTCCTTTATATAAAAGTTCTTTGTTGTAAATAGGGTTGACTGGGAAAGCACATATACATTTCTTTTGGTCATACAGTTCTGGTAATAACTAGTATTAATACATAGAATAACTTCAGGGATGAGTATCACAATAAATATCAGAATAAATATCAGGATAAATATCAGAATAAATATCAGAATAAATATTGGTTCATTTAAATAAACAACCACATGTTTCTTCTGGTATCGCTGCCACCAATTAAATACTTTAGAATCATTACAATACGCTTCAAATGGGAAAGATAACTCTTACAGTTTATGCTGTTTTCAATGACGGGGTATACGGCTTCTCTGAGCACAAAATAAGGTTTGGGACTCTTTAATAATCACTCAGGGCGTATGCGCGTATATCTAAAAGGCAAGGAAACACAGTAAATACATCATTTGCACTCGGCGGTCACCGGGATAGGATCTCTGCTTTGCCGGTGAAGTCTATGCGCGCCTACGGGCTTTAGCACCACTTGAGCACAGGCGGCACCAGTTCAAAGTCTTTAGACTGACGAACGGGCTGCCGGAGAGGTCACACAACCTTCGCGCACAGTCAAATGAATGCCGGTTCACAGTTCCTTCACAACGCTGCATTCACTATGAAGAAACGGGCCCACCTCACATCGGCTGCAATCAAAATACGATCCAGTCGGGCACAGCACTTCTCTCGTTAGCGACGGGGCTCTCAGGGTCTCCACGGACCTCCCTCCGACTTCCGCATACAGGGTGGTTCCCGCCCACAGCTACAGCTCCCGGGTCACTGGGGAGTGCCAGAGACGCTAGTCCCGCCCAACGAAGGCCGGCCTTTCCCCGCCCCGGCGCACCACCTCACCTTCAATCTACGCAGGAAGCGCTCTACGCTGGTGGGGCTCGGAGACGTCCGAGCTCCCCTCTAGAGGCACCTGTCGCGAAGGGGGCACAGCTGACGATCGCGGTCACGGCGAACTTGCTCTCGCCTCGCGACTCGATAAATCGATCACAGTTCACCAGCGGGGGGCGGGGAGGCACACGAATCTGGCCACAGTCTTTTGGGGGCAATGAGGTACTCGCTGGGCAGGCGCTGTAGGCGCTAGATCACTTCTCACGTAGCTGACTGGAACGCCAGTCAGACACAACGCCAGCAACCCTTTGCTGCTCTACTGTCTGCGTTATCAGCCACCTCAGGGGTCAACAGGGCAGGTGTCAATCTGGTGTCAAGTCTGGAATCTCTTAATCTCCTCTTCTCTAGTCTGAACAATCTTCATCTACATCTATCTTCTCTCAATCTTCTAAAATGGCCTCTAGGGACTGGGCCTTATATAGCCAGTGCCCTGGGGTACTGGCACGAGCCAGAAGGTTCTAGAACCTTCTCTGGCTGTGACAATGACATGGCACTCTTGAGGGGTATTTAGGACACTCACAGCCACCGTACTGGCGTTCTAGAGCAGCCATTTTGTGTACCTGAGGAAAATAAAGGAATTCCTGTCAGAAATGCGCGCCAAACAAAGGGCGCCAAAACCTCAAAAGGCCAGGGTTCATGAAGGGTCCAATGGGAGTCACTTCACATGAGGAAAAAAGGTGTCCACCATTTTAGGTTCATTTATACAGGTTGACAACCCCAGTTTGTAATGCCACAGGTTTGGGCCAGGCGCCTTGTAAATAGGTGCCACAAACCTTGTGAGCAACTGGGCATCAAGGAACATCTAACCCCATGAGACAACACATTAAAAGTCCTGGTAGACAAATAAAAAGCGACAAATTTTGGGAGGTACAGGGGAACAAAAGAAATCATAGTGGTGAGGGGACTCTCAGAAGCAGACGGGACTAACACCCACTCACAGATATACTCATAGACTCATGCACCAAACCACAGACGCTCTCAGAGACTTGTACACCCACTCACAGACCCACTCAGACACTCCTATACCCACTTACATCCCCACTCATACTCTCTCACACCCACTTACAAACATACTCATACACTCATACACCCACTGAGACTCATGCACTCACACACACTCCATGGCAATGATTAGTTGTAACAGTGAGGAAATAAAATGGGAAAAAAACATATAAATTCACTAAAAAAGCCAAAGGTTACAGGGATGTTATAGTTAGGAAAATAGAATTTAAAAACACATAGAAATTCACAGAAAAAAAACAAAGGTTACAGGAACATTATAGTTAGGCTCAGATTTCATTGTCCAAAGCCAGTGAAATTCAGCATATATAGTTAACTGAGCTAACTATAAGCTATGCCCCTGCAATGCACTGCTTATGACCCCACATATTACATTACTCATTACATGGTCAGTGATATCACTCTTGGCATCCCAATGACATCACTGATTATTTCACTGCTGACATCATCCACAGAACCACTCACATATCCACTCGCACACCCATTCACAGACCCATACTCCTACTTATGCAACCAATCACTCACCCATAGAGCTACTCACACAAACCCTCCTTTCACAGAGTTTGATCATACAACCAGTCACTCACCCATAAAGCCTCTCACACAACCACACACTTACCCATACAGCTACTGACACCCGATTATTCACCTATACAGCCACTCGAACGCCCACTCACTCACCCATACAGCCTCTCAACAGAGCCACTCTTTCACCCATACAACCACTCACTCACATACCCACACAACCACTTACAAACCCAATCACACATCCATACAACCTCTCAGACAGCCACTCATTCACCCATACAGCCAATCCCACATACACTCACTCTTCCAGCAGCATGAGAGCAGCATCTGGATAGGCCTTAGGTGAGTTTAGAACCTCAGCCTATGCTGCAGTGGAGCCAGAAGAGCGACGCGGCAGCAGGCGGAAGGTAAGTTCTTTTTTTGTATTGTTATCTGTTATTGTCCACCCCATGCTCTGCCCTCCTCCACTGCACCCTCCCTTGCTGCGCTCCACATTCCCCATGCTGCCCTACCTCTTTTTCCTAACACCTGCCGCTAATTAATATTTATAGATATTGTTAGAAAGGCAATTCCAGGGGAGACAGAAGATGTCTGACTGCCGCCCCGAAACCCACCTCTCCGTATGGAATTGGCCGAGCGCCGTCGAGAGGCCTCTTGGGCGAGGCTCCTCTCCTACTATCGTAACAGCCGAGCAATCACACCACCACAGAGAGACACCACACAAGAGTAGATTTAAGAGTCTTTATATAAAGAATAAAGGCAAGGTTCCGCAGCAATATGTACAGGGGGATCGTGGGATCCCAACAAAGTCTCAATGTCCGGGGAAGGGAGTAGCGGGACAGTCTTGGTACCAGCTGGTACTAGGAAACCCTGCGCACAGCTCTCAATCCTCGAGCTGGGGGGTGCCGGGAGCCGCGTCAGCGTCAGCAGGGCTCCGAAGATGGTTCAACTTGGTCGAGCCACGACAGCGTCAGCAGGGCTCATAGGGTGGTTCGGCTTGGTGGAGCCGCGACAGCGTCAGCAGGGCTCGGCGGATGGTTCAGCTTGGTGGAGCCGCGACAGCTACAGCAGGGCTCGGCGGGTGGTTCAGCTTGGTGGAGCCGGGACAGCGTCAGCAGGGCTCGGCGGATGGTTCAGCTTGGTAGAGCCGTGACAGCGTCAGCAGGGCTCAGAGGTTCCAGGTTCACGAGTCCTTATCAGGATCAGCCGCGACGAGGTCAGCAGGGCTTCGACTCCAAGATACAACTGACTTCCTGATCCAGGGCTGGCCCAGATATAGGACTGGAGTCCTTTGATGTCCGGACCCTCGCGCCTGGGGGGCAGATGGGCCGGGATGAAGGTGTCCAGACACTCCGCAGGGGGGTGGAGCCAGCGCCCAGGGAGGCCAGAGGGCGATCGATACCAGGCGTCCGGGGACGGCTGGAGGGCCATTGAAACCCCTCTCCTCCGGGATCCGCCAAGTGGCCACTTTACCACCTGGGTTGATCTTGGTGCCACGATGTCGGGGCTTCGCCGGGGCCGCGGCCGGGGTCGGGCCGAGGCCACGTGCTCGGGGCGCGATGGGCCCAAGATGGAGTCGGCCCGGAAAGGGTGGTCCGTGGTGGTGACCGGACCTGCAGAGTTGGGGCAAGCCGGTTTCGCCGGGTTCCAGGGTGGGGGGAGAGCCGGGATTTGCCAGGGGAGGCTCTCGTCGAGAGTTCGTTGAGGGTGGTGTCCGGGGGCGACAGCGGGTCGATGGAGAGCCGATGTCGTCCAGGGCCCGCCAGGCGGGAGGGGTAGGACCACGCCACGAGGCCGGGTCCAACAGATATACACCTGATCATAGTGTATATTGTTTCAACAAAAATCATCAGCTTTTCGTGCAAATAGCTTATCCTATGTTTAGTGATTTACCTAAATGGACTTTCAACAGCTTCGGTTTCTCAGGTTGGTGTTCTCAATTTCGAATTTTCGTAAAATTAAGTTTGCTCTCTGCTTTTAAATTATTAAATTTCACTTGTATTTGAATGTCCTTATCTTTTGTGATGCGCTACAAGATATTTTTCGGATAATTTTGTTTTCATTCGGCCTCTGCCTCCTGAAGCAGCAGAGCTCTCTCATTCCGACCTCAAGTTCATGCGTCTGTATTGTTTCTACTTTGTCATTTGGTAAAATTGTAATACACTTGTTTATCGCATTTTTAACGAGATATTATTTTTGTCTCGCTCTGACATGTTTATATTCAATGTGAATGCATTGTTTAGCATCCAAACAAATTTGAAACTGTGAAAAACGTTGCTTTAATTTACCCCTTTAATCTGTGCAAGCTTGTATTACTGCAGAAATGTTTTAGACTGAAAAAGTATTCTTTTAGTCTATATAAATATCAACTTCCCTTAATATAAAAAGTACAAACCGACGTTGCCTGTTTGGGATGCATTTTACAGATATAATGATTTCTTAATCCTGCATTTTTTGTTCCTTTCTGAAGGGTAGTAGTTCCAGTAAAACGAGTACGGATAATTACTTTTATGGTGCAGTGAAAAACTGCAGTTTGTAAAATGACTTTTATGACACCGTAATGTATTTTAAATATATTTGCCTGAGATATCATGGTACTTATGTATCAGCTGTTAGCACCAATGCTATGTTGATTTAGATAATGTAAGAGCACTTTAGAGAACCACACAATGTTTTCCTCGTCATGCGAGTAATACGTACTTTATATGTTTGCTCATGGATTGAACAGGCATCTGGATGCTACATTTTAAGGCTGGGCTAGAGAGAGAGAACGCTCTCTAACAAAGACAATGCATCTACGAGAGGGCCTCTGCTGCTCAGTGAAGCACATAACTTTTATTGGTCAATTGATTCATTGCAATATTGCTTGCTGATTGGTTCGCATGGATGTGGTGCCATGTGTGCATCCTCCAAAGAGGACATCCAGGTCCAATGTGCCATTCATGTTTCTTTCAGGTGCATGTACATAGTAAAATCTGGATGCCATTTTGGGTAGTCCATGTACCTCGCCCTGAGATGGCCAGAGCACAGGACTGGGACAGATGCATTTTTTTTATTACAAAGCTGTGCAGCAGAGGTCAGTCATTTTAGAGTCAGGTTGAGAGGGCGGTTCGAACAGAGGTGTGTTGAAACCATTTTGAATGCCTTTGCAGGAAGGTTTGCCCCTGCAATCCCTGATCATGGACGTCGATTCACCCAGCAGCGGCTCCTCTGCTAAGGCTGAGGAGCGTCGCCCGATGTCTTTTCGGCAGTGCTAAAAAGGAAAAATAAAAGATTATAACACAATGTTATCATTTTATTTTTCTGTGTTAATGCAGTTTTACGGGGCGGGGCTGGGCTGCTGTCACAGCAGGCAGGGGGAAGAGTGGTTGGGCACTTAAGTGCAGATGACGGTTTGGCCGGCCGACTTGGGCCGGCCAAACAGTCATGCACAGTTAGCATGTTCTCCACCTAGCTGTATTGCAGAGCCTGGGTGGAGAACCTGCACAGGGTCCCATTCCCTGACTGAGAGCTGAACCAGGGTGCTCAGGCCAATCATGACGCAGCTGTCATGCTGGTGAAAGCAGCATCGTGATTGGCTAAGGAGAGCCTATGTGCTTCCTGCTTTCATGACTCATCAGGGAGAGAAGCGGAGGAGAGAACACGGAGGAGAGAACGCGGCTGTGAAGAGGTAAGTGTCAGTTTTTTTCTTCATCCCCCTTCAGCCCAGATCCGTGCCAGCCGCCAATGGATTTACTAAAATGCTAGGGGTAACAGAAGTGACATCTTATACCCTTTGACCTTAATGATGTCACAGGAAGTGACATCATATGACCTCAGACCCTGCAGCCTCCTAAGAAGTGATGTCATATAACCTTAATCCTGATGACATCACAATAATTAACATTTCTGAAGTTACATAATTGCATAATTAATATTATATGTTTTTCTATGGGAGACCAAAAAGTGAGGTTTCTCTTCCCTGAGTAAGTTTGAAAAAATGGGCTTTACTAGTGCGTTTTAATGCACAATTTTCACATAAATTAGCTAAAACGCCATAGGTTATTTAAAAAAAACACTCACTAAATATTCAAGTCCTTTCAGGGTGTGCCAAGCTACTGGAATCTGACAGTCCCCATGAGTTCACCCAAGTATGTTTTTAAAACGTCCTATGGGTGCCCCCTTATGTCAAAAATTACCTCCATTGCTAGGACCAGTATTTTGCCATGTGGGACTCTTTTACCCAAACATTACATGAAAAATACCAGTTCCAGAATTTTCCTAATACAGCTTCTCTTGCACTATGGAGGTCCTTTATGTCAAAGGTTATGTCTAACATGTCAAGGAACACATTTTGTCATGGATGGCTGCAGGATCTTGTCACAGTTGTCTTCCCATTTGCCAAGAATTTGCTCCAATGTGCCATCACAAGCAATTTGCCACAGGTGCCAACTATGCCAAGAATTTCCTCCAGGAGGTCTGCGTTGGCATTTTTTCATGGATGCTGCATGCCAAAATTCACCTATGAAGTGCCAGCAGTACTATTTTGCCAAGGGTATCCCATTTGCAAGTTTTGCTTCCAGTATTCCAGTGCCAACATTTTGTCAAAGGTGCTTCTATAAACCCAGAAACACGCCAGATCCAACAGCTGATCTGAAAGCATAACAACACATGCTCTCATTCATTTATTCACACTCATTCTATCATTAGACCTGACTTGCACTAATTCATTTTCACCTACTCTTATGCACTCACTCTTAGCCTGAATCACTCAATCACACTCTCTCACTCACTCTTACTCTGACTCACTTATAACTACTCATTTTGATTGACACACATCTATGATCCCATATACAAATATACATGCTCACACATATATATGCTCTCTCACCCAAACCAACTCTCACCCCCATGCACGTACACAACATACATTAAAACCATTTTTTTCTTATCTAGGATGCCAGTGAAGGTCCAGATCTTGCTGCTCCATTTTTTATTACACTAATAGTGAATAATAAAATATCAATGTAACAAAACTGAGCAGAAAACTAGATTAGAGCCTGACTCTGATAATGCGAGACACCCTGGTGTTCTTGGCACTGATTTTCCCACCTCAGCGGCCAGGGGACGCAAAGGCAGGGCCAAGGATAGCAATGGGCAGCTAAGGTTTGCAACTGCGCCCCTAATTGACGTCCATGTCCCATATGTGTATTTTCTTCCTATGGAACTGGAGGCCTAATAGATGTAAGTGGGGCAGGTGTGACCCCCCACAAGGCAGAAAATCATTTATGGTTTTAGGCCCTGTTTTAAACATGGCAGAAATGTTAACCACAAGACAGAACACAAGCTCTTATGGTATGAACATAAACTTTCTGATAGGTTCATGCACTGATAATCTCTGATGCCTTTGTATCCTAATAATGCTAAGATGGGGGGGTGTGGTTTCGCCGAGCAGCAAAATGGCAACTACTTAGAGGGCTTAAAGGGATCCTGCTAATTCAGGGACATTTGAAGCTGAAACCACATGCACAGCTTTGTAATGCACCCGTGACCTGCCTGCAGCAGACTGGGGCTGAGTTACTGCTCCTGGAGCTCATTGTGAGGACTGTAAGATTGGGCCTTCCGAGGGCCTGTTGTGGCCTGGCTGGGATGCTGCAGTGGGAACGAACTATCTACTAGGGACCACCCTTGACCACCTCACTGTGTGCTGTGCCTGCAATGGCCGGTCACTGCTGCTCGTGGGTCATGGCTTACTGCACCCCTGAGCCTACAAACCAGGCCTACCTGCTGCCCATCTGCTGGCCTGCCTGTTGATGCCATGTTGGGAGGGCAGCCTTCAGCTCTTCCCTGCTGTATTTGACACTTCATCCCCCTGACAGCATTAAAGGAGGGGACTGTGGCTATGGAGGTGACTGAGATGGCATAGGCGGGGTTGATGTGACCAAGCCTGGCTAATGGATTGGGTGAGTGCACCGGGCGCCGCGTATGTCGGGCCCTTCTTCCCCTCTGTGGGGTTGGTGTCACTTGCCTTGTGGTTCGTGCCTCCTGCTTGACCTCAGCTTTGCCTTTACTCAGCGTCTGTGTGGGTGCACCTGACCTAGTGGGCCCAGCTGCAAGACAAAGAATTGACTTGTGGGCTGGCCGCTAGCACCAGGGGTGGGTTGCAGCCTACATATCACATACAGCTTTGTTCCTGTGGCCTCCCACCCCAACGTGTCCAGTTGGGCCTCTGCGCTGTGGCAGCTGCATGGCAGAATGCCCTCCCAGGTGCTATCCTTCCCTGAGGGCTCCAGTCCATGTGCCTTGGTGTCACCCAATGCAGCACTTTTTCCGCCCTGCTAGAGCATGCTGCAGAGTCATTGAGCTGTATCATATTGGGCAGCCAACTAAATCAAGTCTTTCCCACTGAGTCTCCAACACTCCTTCCAAATGCCCTGTTGCTGGCTACACCAGTTGAAGAGAATTAGCACTGGCCATATTACTGAGCCTGCTGATGCCACCTGCGGTGGTATTTGCCAGGTGTTAGGTGGGGCTTAGTGAACCTCTTTTCCTGGCTGGACACAGGACACATTAATCTACAACCCCATCCCAACTGGAGGAGATCGCCCCCCCCCCCTCACTCTCCTCTGCTTTGCTGATCCCTGCTGACAATTGCCCATACTGACTACATCTCTCATTACACATCATGGGCAAACACAATATTAAACAATTCAAACTCTCCTTTTAGAACAGATGCCTCAATCACCAGGCTGACCACAGCCAAGATCCTGAGCCCACTGCAACACCCTTGGAAGATGGAGATATAGACCTGCATGTGTTACTTAGGGATGTAAAAACGAATCTGAAAACCATAGATTCTAAACTGTACATTATTACTAGCAGACTAGATCAAGGCAGACTCTAGAGAATATTTGCTGTGTGTGGACAAGGTGCTCGCCCTTATAAAAGCAAAAAACAAAGATCTGGAAGCATGGTCCAGACGTAATATCCTCCAAATCACCAGGATTCCAGAATCCACATTTATCACCAAGATGGAGTACTAAGTTGAGACCTTGTTGCACTAACTTTTTGGAGGTAGGTCTCTTGGTGGTCTTCATTGTTGAGCACGCCCACTGCTCTCTTGTCCCGAGGCTGCCTGCGGGTACATCTGCTCAACCCTATAGTGGCCCACTAATTGAACTACCTAGACCATGACGCAGTACTGTGACTGGTGTGTGAGCATGGATTGATTCAGCACCAGGGTAATAACATCACATTCTATCCAGATTTCACCCTGTCCATGCAAGCCACCCATCGCGACTTTACCCCTGTCAAGAAACTCTTTCAAAAAGCAGATATACCCTACGCAATCTTATACCTGGCCAAATTGCGGGTTTCATTCGACTGTAGAATGTACCTTTTTACTGATACTAAATCTGCTCTAAAATTTGTCAAACATGTAACCAAGACACAGCAATCCACTGTGGCCTCGCCTTTTTCCTCAGCAGGTGCCCATCTCAGCGATAATGACTGATGAACTACCATGATAGACATCCTTTATTGTCTGGCTCCGCTGGACGTTCCGGAGGGGGCTGTCAGGGGTCATCATCAAACTGCACAGCTCTGGTTGCCATTGTCTCTATAACCTGCTATATATCTGACCACCCTGTCCTACTAGTAATATAACTCCAAGGCATAGCCTGCCCCTTTGCTCCTCAATCGGGTCACCCAGCTGCCTTTGGCAGGGTTGTTCGTCCGGTGTTTCTATGTCCCCGTGGGATTACTCCCATACTAGTTTTTCACATTACAAATAGTTCTTGGGGTGTTTGGGAGGGAAATGCATCTAAACCATTATTGGGGGGTTTTCGAATCTGGGAGCACACTGCTAACCTCTCCGCCGTATCGCCCCACTGCATCATGGTCTGTGCAGTTCGAGTATTTTCAAGAACAGTTCAAAGTTTCAAAGTATTTCACCTCAATCGGTGCAAGTAAATACTTGTATTGCGATCATCTCTAGACACGAGCCTAGCTCGTGTTTCGGGATTGATTCCCTCATCAGTAGAGATCATTCAGGGGTTGCAGAGCAGGCCGCCAAACACCCGTCACGGGCCTCGTTGCCCCTCCGGCACGCAGGTGCGTCTCGAGGAAGCTCGTCAGCTTAAATGGCTACCGGGAGCCATCAAAAGGGAATTCGAATCTGGGAGCACACTGCTAACCTCTCCGCCGTATCGCCCCACTGCATCATGGTCTGTGCAGTTCGAGTATTTTCAAGAACAGTTCAAAGTTCAAAGTTTCAAAGTATTTCACCTCAATCGGTGCAAGTAAATACTTGTATTGCGATCATCTCTAGACACGAGCCTAGCTCGTGTTTCGGGATTGATTCCCTCATCAGTAGAGATTATTCAGGGGTTGCAGAGCAGGCCGCCAAACACCCGTCACGGGCCTCGTTGCCCCTCCGGCACGCAGTGCGTCTCCAGGAAGCTCGTCAACTTAAATGGCTACCGGGAGCCAAAAAAAGGGAATTCGAATCTGGGAGCACACTGCTAACCTCTCCGCCGTATTGCCCCACTGCATCATGGTCTGTGCAGTTCGAGTATTTTCAAGAACAGTTCCAACTTCAAAGTTTCAAAGTATTTCACCTCAATCGGTGCAAGTAAATACTTGTATTGCGGTCATCTCTAGACACGAGCCTAGTTCGTGTTTCGGGATTGATTCCCTCATCAGTAGAGATCATTCAGGGGTTGCAGAGCAGGCCGCCAAACACCCGTCACGGGCCTCGTTGCCCCTCCGGCACGCAGGTGCGTCTCCAGGAAGCTCGTCAACTTAAATGGCTACCGGGAGCCAAAAAAAGGGAATTCGAATCTGGGAGCACACTGCTAACCTCTCCGCCGTATCGCCCCACTGCATCATGGTCTGTGCAGTTCGAGTATTTTCAAGAACAGTTCAAAGTTCAAAGTTTCAAAGTATTTCACCTCAATCGGTGCAAGTAAATACTTGTATTGCGATCATCTCTAGACACGAGCCTAGCTCGTGTTTCGGGATTGATTCCCTCATCAGTAGAGATCATTCAGAGGTTGCAGAGCAGGCTGCCAAACACCCGTCACGGGCCTCGTTGCCCCTCCGGCACGCAGGTGCGTCTCCAGGAAGCTCGTCAGCTTAAATGGCTACCGGGAGCCATCAAAAGGGAATTCGAATCTGGGAGCGCACTGCTAACCTCTCCGCCGTATCGCCCCACTGCATCATGGTTTGTGCAGTTCGAGTATTTTCAAGAACAGTTCAAAGTTCAAAGTTTCAAAGTATTTCACCTCAATCGGTGCAAGTAAATACTTGTATTGCGATCATCTCTAGACACGAGCCTAGCTCGTGTTTCGGGATTGATTCCCTCATCAGTAGAGATCATTCAGGGGTTGCAGAGCAGGCCGCCAAACACCCGTCACGGGCCTCGTTGCCCCTCCGGCACGCAGTGCATCTCCAGGAAGCTCGTCAACTTAAATGGCTACCGGGAGCCAAAAAAAGGGAATTCGAATCTGGGAGCACACTGCTAACCTCTCCGCCGTATTGCCCCACTGCATCATGGTCTGTGCAGTTCGAGTATTTTCAAGAACAGTTCCAACTTCAAAGTTTCAAAGTATTTCACCTCAATCGGTGCAAGTAAATACTTGTATTGCGATCATCTCTAGACACGAGCCTAGTTCGTGTTTCGGGATTGATTCCCTCATCAGTAGAGATCATTCAGGGGTTGCAGAGCAGGCCGCCAAACACCCGTCACGGGCCTCGTTGCCCCTCCGGCACGCAGGTGCGTCTCCAGGAAGCTCGTCAACTTAAATGGCTACCGGGAGCCAAAAAAAGGGAATTCGAATCTGGGAGCACACTGCTAACCTCTCCGCCATATCGCCCCACTGCATCATGGTCTGTGCAGTTCGAGTATTTTCAAGAACAGTTCAAAGTTTCAAAGTATTTCATCTCAATCGGTGCAAGTAAATACTTGTATTGCGATTCTCTCTAGACACGAGCCTAGCTCGTGTTTCGGGATTGATTCCCTCATCAGTAGAGATCATTCAGGGGTTGCAGAGCAGGCCGCCAAACACCCGTCACGGGCCTCGTTGCCCCTCCGGCACGCAGGTGCGTCTCCAGGAAGCTCGTCAGCTTAAATGGCTACCGGGAGCCATCAAAAGGGAATTCGAATCTGGGAGCACACTGCTAACCTCTCCGCCGTATCACCCCACTGCATCATGGTCTGTGCAGTTCGAGTATTTTCAAGAACAGTTCAAAGTTCAAAGTTTCAAAGTATTTCACCTCAATCGGTGCAAGTAAATACTTGTATTGCGATTATCTCTAGACACGAGCCTAGCTCGTGTTTCGGGATTGATTCCCTCATCAGTAGAGATCATTCAGGGGTTGCAGAGCAGGCCGCCAAACACCCGTCACGGGCCTCGTTGCCCCTCCGGCACGCAGGTGCGTCTCCAGGAAGCTCGTCAGCTTAAATGGCTACCGGGAGCCATCAAAAGGGAATTTGAATCTGGGAGCACACTGCTAACCTCTCCGCCGTATCACCCCACTGCATCATGGTCTGTGCAGTTCGAGTATTTTCAAGAACAGTTCAAAGTTCAAAGTTTCAAAGTATTTCACCTCAATCGGTGCAAGTAAATACTTGTATTGCGATTATCTCTAGACACGAGCCTAGCTCGTGTTTCGGGATTGATTCCCTCATCAGTTGAGATCATTCAGGGGTTGCAGAGCAGGCCGCCAAACACCCGTCACGGGCCTCGTTGCCCCTCCGGCACGCAGGTGCGTCTCCAGGAAGCTCGTCAGCTTAAATGGCTACCGGGAGCCATCAAAAGGGAATTCGAATCTGGGAGCACACTGCTAACCTCTCCGCCGTATCGCCCCACTGCATCATGGTCTGTGCAGTTCGAGTATTTTCAAGAACAGTTCAAAGTTCAAAGTTTCAAAGTATTTCACCTCAATCGGTGCAAGTAAATACTTGTATTGCGATCATCTCTAGACACGAGCCTAGCTCGTGTTTCGGGATTGATTCCCTCATCAGTAGAGATCATTCAGAGGTTGCAGAGCAGGCTGCCAAACACACGTCACGGGCCTCGTTGCCCCTCCGGCACGCAGGTGCGTCTCCAGGAAGCTCGTCAGCTTAAATGGCTACCGGGAGCCATCAAAAGGGAATTCGAATCTGGGAGCGCACTGCTAACCTCTCCGCCGTATCGCCCCACTGCATCATGGTCTGTGCAGTTCGAGTATTTTCAAGAACAGTTCAAAGTTCAAAGTTTCAAAGTATTTCACCTCAATCGGTGCAAGTAAATACTTGTATTGCGATTATCTCTAGACACGAGCCTAGCTCGTGTTTCGGGATTGATTCCCTCATCAGTTGAGATCATTCAGGGGTTGCAGAGCAGGCCGCCAAACACCCGTCACGGGCCTCGTTGCCCCTCCGGCACGCAGGTGCGTCTCCAGGAAGCTCGTCAGCTTAAATGGCTACCGGGAGCCATCAAAAGGGAATTCGAATCTGGGAGCGCACTGCTAACCTCTCCGCCGTATCGCCCCACTGCATCATGGTCTGTGCAGTTCGAGTATTTTCAAGAACAGTTCAAAGTTCAAAGTTTCAAAGTATTTCACCTCAATCGGTGCAAGTAAATACTTGTATTGCGATTATCTCTAGACACGAGCCTAGCTCGTGTTTCGGGATTGATTCCCTCATCAGTTGAGATCATTCAGGGGTTGCAGAGCAGGCCGCCAAACACCCGTCACGGGCCTCGTTGCCCCTCCGGCACGCAGGTGCGTCTCCAGGAAGCTCGTCAGCTTAAATGGCTACCGGGAGCCATCAAAAGGGAATTCGAATCTGGGAGCACACTGCTAACCTCTCCGCCGTATCGCCCCACTGCATCATGGTCTGTGCAGTTCGAGTATTTTCAAGAACAGTTCAAAGTTCAAAGTTTCAAAGTATTTCACCTCAATCGGTGCAAGTAAATACTTGTATTGCGATCATCTCTAGACACGAGCCTAGCTCGTGTTTCGGGATTGATTCCCTCATCAGTAGAGATCATTCAGAGGTTGCAGAGCAGGCTGCCAAACACACGTCACGGGCCTCGTTGCCCCTCCGGCACGCAGGTGCGTCTCCAGGAAGCTCGTCAGCTTAAATGGCTACCGGGAGCCATCAAAAGGGAATTCGAATCTGGGAGCGCACTGCTAACCTCTCCGCCGTATCGCCCCACTGCATCATGGTCTGTGCAGTTCGAGTATTTTCAAGAACAGTTCAAAGTTCAAAGTTTCAAAGTATTTCAACTTTATTTTTTATTAAGCAGCTTCTGACAGTGCATACGTTTTCTAGCTCTCTCCTTCGTGTGCTGCTTCACCCCTTCAAACCCCCTCCCCCAAACTCTCTTCAGCCTGTCAGCAAAAGCAATAGGGATGTATTTGCTGGATGATGGCTAAAGAGCAGAGTTTAAGTGTTGTTTTGTTTCATCAGGGCGACACCAGAATCCAAGGCGCAGCCCTGGAGTGGATCATATCGTTCCTCGCCGGAAGAACCCAGAGAGTCCGCCTCCCCCCGTTCCGGTCCGCGGCTACCGAAGTCATCTGCGGCGTCCCACAAGGCTCCTCGCTCAGCCCCACCCTCTTCAACATTTACATGAGCCCCCTCGCAGCCATCGCACGCAAACACAACCTCAACATCATCTCCTACACCGACGACACACAGCTGATCCTCTCCCTCACAAACGACCCGGACACCGCCAGAGCCAGCCTCCAGGAAGGGATGAGAGACGTCGCGGAATGGATGAAGCTCAGTCGTCTGAAACTTAACTCAGACAAGACGGAAGTCCTCATCCTGGGACCATCCCCCTCTGCCTGGGACGACTCTTGGTGGCCACCCGCCCTGGGCACCGCCCCCAAACCCACAGACCACGCACGCAACCTGGGCTTCATCCTGGACTCCTCCCTCACGATGACCAAGCAAGTCAACGCCGTCTCAGCATCCTGCGTCAACACCCTGCGCATGCTCCGAAAAATCTGCCTATGGATCCCCACCGCAACCAGGAAGACGGTCACCCAAGCCCTCCTCACCAGCCGCCTGGACTACGGAAACACCCTCTACGCCGGAACCTCAGCTAAACTCCAGAAAACACTACAGCGCATACAGAACGCCTCGGCAAGACTCATCCTGGACATCCCCCGCTACAGCCACATCTCTGCCCATCTGAAAGATCTGCACTGGCTCCCCGTCAGCAAGAGAATCACATTCTGACTCCTCACCCACGCACACAAGGCTCTCCACGACGCGGTCCCCAGCTACCTCAACAACCGCCTCGCACTCTACACACCAACCCGCCAGCTCCGCTCCGCCAGCCTCGCCCTCGCCACCATCCCACGAATTCGCAAAGCCACCGCCGGAGGAAGATCCTTCTGCTATCTGGCAGCCAAGATATGGAACTCCCTCCCCACCCACCTCCGGCTGACCCAGGACCATCTCGCCTTCAGGAAACAACTCAAGACCTGGCTGTTCGAGCAGTAGCGACCTCCCCCCCCCCAGCGCCTTGAGACCCTTACGGGTGAGTAGGGCGCTCTACAAATTCCTTGATTGATTGATTGATTGATCTTCTGCATTCCACAAATTGCATGAAATTGCAAGCTTCGGCACAAAAACGGCTTTTATGCTGCTGTGAGAACGGTGATCTGCTGCATTCTTTCAGCTGGCGTCTGAGCCAGATGGTGTGCCTAGTATGAAACCTCTCCTGGAGAGGACCATACATCTATCTACTCCGTGCGTGACTACGGAGGACAAAATGGCTGAGTCCGGTGGAAAGCAGATTAGGCTTTGGCAAGCATTTACCTTTTCATTCTAGCACTTCCATATTCTTTATAAATACTATAAAAGTTTCCAAAGTGTAAAGTATTTGAGAAACAAACCGTGCCATTTGTAAAGATTGAAAACATCAAACTACGCTTTTGAGACACCACAATATGTATTTGCTTTTCCTCTAGTAGTTTGGAATGCTTTTTCTTGTACTTTTTTTAAACAATACTTTGCAGACAAGCATTGGCAAAGCCAACATCTCGGAATTCACTTTATAAAAGTGAAGCATTTTTGGTATCCCAACGCTCAGGTATGGTCCACCAGAGAATTTTTCCTCGAGTTAGGCGAAACCTAAAATTGAAGATGTAAGAATTCAGGACATATTTGCTGGTAATTGAAGTAATCTAAAGCCGGAAATAGGGTTTAAATAGTCACAACACTTAACATAAATGTGTCTCTGATGCATTCTCATTTACTGAACTTTTATATTCAATAATATCACTTGTTTACGTTGTCTTGAAGTCAATTTCAAGCTTGCTTAGACTTCAGCAAACCTTGCTGGAAATAAAACCAATGACCTCGATTAGGATGAGTTCTGCAGCACACTCCATGTTTGGCTGATACAGTGCTTAGCATCTGCCTTTACAAGTTCTTTTCACATGTTAAGACCGAAGGATGAAGCACACATACCGTGGTTGCAGCGTGGCTGCTGCGGTGTCATTAGGCGTAGTTACACAGAGAGAGGAAAGATAGATTACAACAAGATGATGTTTATTCTTCACCCTCCACGTGAAGTACAGCAGAGTGCCATACTCTCGGGAGCTTCGAGTCGTGATGATAACCAGGATTTTACGCCTAGCTAGTGATGCACATGTGTTTGTCGTCCTCCTATAAAACGAGAGATAAAAGATATTAGATGTCATAGATACAGAAGGGAATGCCTTGATCCTGATAGACTCGGGACCTTGCAATGCATGTCCGCACTTTAGATCTGGCAGTGCACATCTGTCTCTTCCTCGGAGCCACGCTTTATTAAATTTCGCACCGGCTTGTTTACATCTGAAGGCTTATCGTCAGTTAAACTTCTTGTCAAGATTTTCGAAGGGAGAATTACTCGGAAACAGGCAGCATCAGTTGAGGAGAATTATTTCTCGCTGCAAACGTTGGCTGCATGAAGACTCGACGCTCATCGAAGAACACTACCTAGAAGAAGGCATCCTTTTTGTTGATCGTCAGTGGCTTTCCTCCCAAAAACATAAGGATTCTTGGGGTATCATGTTCCTGTTCATTTAAAAAAAGAGCCCATTTACTCTGCTCTTCACCTGCATCAGGGACTTTCTAAACAGCCTACAGCACCAATGACCGTGGGACATTCACTCTTGCAGCAGGTATGAATTCTGCAGCAAATTATAGCTTACAGGAAAACAGGACAGATGACCTTGATGGATCTTTCACCACTTCTTTGTTTGACGTCCAGGTGCTGATTCCTGTCACAGTCATCTGCATTGTTCTTTTCGTACTGGGCGTCACGGGAAACCTTCTGACAATACTTGTGTTTAAGCGATACAAGGACATGAGGTCCACAGTGAACATGTATTTATCCAGCATGGCCTTTTCAGACATTCTCATTTTCCTTGGCATGCCTTCTGATTTGTACAGAATCTGGAAGTACAGACCCTACATCTTCGGGGACTTTGTCTGCAAATTGATATTTTACATGAGTGAAGCCTGTACATACTGTACTATTTTACACATCACGATTTTGAGTTTCGAACGATATCTTGCCATATGCTTTCCTCTGAGAGCTAAAACCATGATCACCAAGCGCCGCGTGAGAAGTGTGATATTGTGTTTGTGGATTTTCGCCTTAATAACCGCTGGTCCAATTTTATTCCTTTTTGGAGTTGAGCACCCTCATGGAAGCCCACCAGAAGAAACCGTGGAGTGTAAACATATTGAGCAATCAGCACGCTCAGGCCTTCTCCAAATAATGACTTGGATTTCCACTATATACTTTTTCCTGCCAATGATCAGCCTGACACTGCTCTATGGTCTAATCTGTAGGAAGCTTTGGATGACTAGACATGGGATGCGGGGGCCCGCTGTTGCAACCAGAGAGAAGTACCATAAGCAAACGGTTAAGATGCTAGGTAAGCAAAATATATCACATTTGTATACGCTGGCCAGTTGGCTACAGCTGGACACAATGCCCTTAACGATTGTGCTGGTGAGGAAAATTCAAGGAACATTTTGACAATTGCATCAGAAGCAGGTTATTGAATATGTTGTTCACCCTGTATTGAGAGTGTTTAAATGCTACCAGACCAATTGTGCTGGCCTAACTTTTCTATAAATGTGCAATAGGTAGTTTAATTACTGAAAAGTCCTGCTGGAGTGGTCTAATTAACCCTTTCAACTGTTCTTTAAACTTTATAAAGTTTTTATGAACTTTTAACGATGTAATTTTCTTACAAAAGCAACGTTTTCAGTGGTTAATATTAAAAATCGCATGGGAGAATCCACACACGTCCTTGTAAAGTCTCTAAATCCCACAAAGTTTTGTTGAGTGCAAAATGCCTGACATACAAGGCGCCCTGATTGGGCAGCCACATAGTATAAGTTCCTAAGGAAAACAAAAAATAATATGAAAATGAAACAATGCAAAAATACAAATGCACCATTTGTGGATAATTTTGCTCTCAAATTCTACCACTTATGTCTACCAGGCACTGGCTCAATCACCATCCTAAAGCTTGCTTCTCGTCCCCATCTCCCGCTCCTGCCATGTTGGCTGCACCATTGGAGTCCTGTCGGCACTTCTGCCGTGCGGGACAGTCCTGCATCACTCACAAAATGGAACCTGCAGTGTGTATCACGATCCCACAGCCTGGTCAGTTGAGCGCTGGCCAGCTGGGAGTGCAGTGCTATTTGCTTGTTATGCCTCTTATAAACCTGCATTCATTTTAACTCACTACTCTATTGCTAAGTACTCGTCATCTCAAATCAGATGGCAATAAACAGGGGTCGTCACAGGATTCCTGGAGAGGCAGACGCAGCCCTCTGTTTCTATAAGATCATTCTGATCCACTCTGGTTACTGAATCTGGAGTATATACATCTCACCAGTTAGGTTGTGAAGCCCACTTTCCAATTAGTTGTGTTTTTTAATGTGATGTATTCGTTCACGAGGGAGTCCAGTCCATTAGTGTGTTCGTAAGGACAATGGCATTCAGTTAACATATTAAACCCTATGCCGATGTTTTAAATATGGTGTGAAACATGTGAGGACTTCGTTATACCACTTAAATTAATGAGATGGCAGTGACATTTTAAGGATGTCACTTAAGGAAGTTGTATTTGGAACAACTTTGAATTTATTACCAGCAGACACTCCTACATTAAATTAAGTGATATCAGCAGTAATTTCATTAACAGCAGCACTATTATGAAATCATCAGTGATATCCCATACGTACATTTACAGATTTAACATAGATTCAAAGAATACCCAGATGTTCACATGAGATTGCAGATAACAAACATAAAATCTCTTACATCCCTTAAAGCGATGCAAGAGACCCTTTCCTGTTTTTCACATCAAGATGATGGACAATTTTGGGCCAGCATATGCTCTATACTAACTGTCATACATGTCAAGAGTCACAGTCTTTTTTTGCTGAGAAACCGTCACTTATTCCCATAGACCCAATGTGTAGTAGACTTTAAGATGACCATTCTAGATGGCTCCAAACTTCCTTGTTCTCAACATGTCACAGTTTGAACCAAGACACTCTTCTTTTTATGTCTAAATCATTAAGTTCATTAGCTTGTCGGTTCCCGAAAGGCCAGTTAGAATTCCAACTCCCTGACAGACCACTGGCGGTGCCCGTCTTGATTTGAATATAAGTTAGGGTGTCCTACCCCCAGTATATTTTCTCATGCCTTTGTAGACTATCTAGGTGAAAAGAATCTCCAGCAATATGTTTTGCTTTTGTTCAAACTCTTAGTAGAATTTATGTTAAGAAAGTTTATAGGTTTAGAAAAAGCCCCAGTAAATGTAGCATATGAGGCTAAGTTAACCCTTACAGTATTATCCTATTATCCCGTCAACAAACTAAGCCCTTCATGCTATTTAGGAAGCCAAAATAGTCACTCCTGGACACATACCCGTTAGTATGCTCCTGTGTGCGGCCGCCTGCTGGCCCGGCAGCTGTCCTTCGCGCTGGCCGGCCGGCAGCGAATCCTCAACAGCAGAGAGGGGTCTGCCGAGGCCAGCACCAAGCACCAGGCGACAGCGTGTGTGGGCGATCGGCGCCACACGGAGAGAGACACCACCCTTTGCCAGCACTTACCAAGGGGGAGAAGAAGTCTGCGTCCTCCGGCAGGTGAGAGGAGTCGGGAGCACCCCTGCCTCGCTGCCCCGGCGCACGCCTCAACCTGGATTGAATGAGCTGGCTACTTGAATGAGCTGGCTACCTGCACCGACACACGCTAGCTAGGGCAACTACTTGCTGCCCTGAAAGGAAAGGCAAGCGGCGGAGTTCAGTTGTACCCCCTCGGGGCTAGCAATAAGACTTCAAAAGCGCCGCGCTCCTGCCATCCCGGCGGTGGGACCTGTCTCGCACCCACGTGCTGGTAGCGATAACCAGAGCCACGCAACAACTAGCACGGAGACAAGTACGGGCCGCCCCCAACCTGAACGCCTGACTCTACAGCTGCAAGACAGACACTTACTCGTATGCATGTGAGGAGCGGGCGGCCGCCCTTGCCAAGCCCCCGCGCACCTCTGCAGCTGCTCCAGGGATTCCCCTGTAGGCGTGAGGATCCACGGCATCAGGGTCACTCCGTAGATGCGGCTGCTGAAGGGACAACACCTGCAGCGCCTACAGCGCAAGGCCCGCACACCAGAGGAAGCAGTAGCGGTCGGCAGCATCGAAGCTAGCGCCACCTAGGGGTCGCATGCCTGCACCGCACCTGGGGGGGCCAAAGCAGCAATTTGACGCAGGATATAGTGGAGGATCACCAGCGCCTAGAAGCGAGCCCCAGCGCCCAGAAGCCAGCAGCTCCTCTGCTCCTATGAGGAGCTCTGCCTAGAGACAGTTACACTGAGGCTCAAGAAGCCAGTATCACAAAAGAGGAGTGCCTCATATCCACACTTCTGCCTCTCCAAGTACACAGGCCAGCAAGCATTGACTGCAACAGCCGTTGCAAACAAGGGCAATACCCTTTAGTGACACGGTGCAGTACCGCAGAAAGTGAACTGTACCCCTACACCCTGTTTACAGGGAGTGCCCACAGCACGCTCTAGCTGTCGTCAGGTCACACCACACAGAAAATTAGTGGGCTACAGGGCGCCAATATATTTCTTTTGCTAGGCTGACACAGCTGAGGTTGCCGAGGAGGGAAGAGAAGCCTGTTGGGGCAGCTTATAGCTCCCACCACTCCCGGAAGACAAAAACCAAGACTCACCTCAGCCGACAACTGCAATGACTGACCGGGGTATCCTGCAGTGACCATGCCTCCCCGCAGACAGGACTGAATAAGGATGTGCTGCCCCCCCCCACAGAAGCACCAAGCCTCAACACACGTCAGCCGCTCACTGCACGTCATTGAAGAAGCGGCCAAACATCTGCTAAGATCTGCCAACACATGCAATCACAGCATGACAGAGATGCAACCAGGGGCCCTGGACTACGACAGCACAAGGCAGCGAAGCCCAGCAAGACAGCAAACCCCAAGAGAAGCACATGACGGAGGGGTGCGTAGCGCGCCACCCCAACAGGCTGTTTAGACTTTGTCAAGAAAAGACTGATACACAACACTGAGTGCCCCCTGGAGGCCCGTAGTGTTCTCCAGCCCAGGCAAGCGCCTATCCAGCTCAAGCAGCGACACCAAATACGCTGCGACACAAGCCCCACGAGCAAGAGTGGGCGACCAGCCAGAACAGCAACATCTCAAGGAAGCTGTCCCCACCAACAGCACAAGAAAACCCGGTGCAGCGCGCGCACCAGAAGTGTCTGCCCTACCCGCTCCCACTGTTGAATAGACGCAACCGCAAGCCGCGCGACAGGCACATGCAGTGCCATAAGAAAGCATCCACGGAGCACATTTGGTGCAAAGCGCACAGAAGGCCACGCCAGTGAACCCGACAGCACAGGCAGGCGCCCCGGAAGGTGAGAGACATCTCCACGAAGACGCCCTGCTGAAACGCGCGGAGGGAACACGGCACCAAGCAGTGGCGCAACAGCGCAGGACCAGCTGCTAAAACTTCAGGAGTGACAGACTGAAAAGTATGCGCAGCAAGAGCGTCCAGTGAAGCAAACGAAGGACGCAGTCGGATGCGCACCAAAGACGGTCGCAAAGAAAAAGCACTGCTGGAGGGAGATCCCCTACATCTCCACCGCCCAGCGTAGCCCCGCAGTGGGCCTAAGGCAACACAGTGTCCTCCCTCACACTGCCTCAAGACGGAGTCGGCAGAGACCCAAGACAGCGAGAGAGGAGTCGCACACCCCACGTGGCCGGCCTCCACAGCCACAGATGCTCCCACAGCGCAGCGACATGTGCCAGACGTCACAGTGCACAGCAACAAAGGAGCCTGTCAGGCAAAGTGAACAGTCCAGACCAGCGCACCAGAAGACAGGAAGAAGCAGCCGCTAGGACGGCGCAAGCACACAGCTCCTCGAGCGAAGAGAAGAGGGACCCCGTGAAATCCCTGAGGAGAGGATGGTGCCACTGGAAGTCCCCAAGATGTACAAGCAAGTCCTACCAACAGGACAGGCCTGCAATTGGTCTGAAACAGAAAAGGAAGACCATCACAAGGGAGCCGCGACCAGTGAAATGTCCATGTGGAGCAACATGAAACAGGTGGCAGGACGCCACATCCAAAGAAGAGCCTGGTCGGAAGAAGGAGAAGAGCGTGGCACAATGCCATTCCACAAAGGAGGAAAGAACAGAGAAGAGCGACAGGACCAACGACTCGCATCAGCACTGAGGAAGGTGTTCATCCACACAAGCCAGCCACCAGGGTGCAGAGACGTCATTGGAGACAGCTCCGCGGGAGGACCTACTGTAAGCCGCTAGCAGCGCAGTCTGCGTCCCAGCTCCACGCTTCGCAGTTCGACCGTCCTCTCACCTGTCACCGGCTGCTTGGTATTGATAGCATCACACCTCGCAGTGCACCTGCCTGCAGACAACGGAGCAGTTTTTATATAAATAACAAAAGAGGGAGGGAGAGAAAAGTGGATTCAGTCTCCCCATGTTTATTTCATAAACAAGATTGGAATCCACTTGGACGGTGGAGGTGATCCCTACTATGGTGGGGAGCACACAGTGTTGTTTAAATACCCCTCACACACCAACAGGCCCCTTGGTGTCATGATTCATCATCCGGGTCTTCGCACCCCTCTACGGGATGCGGCGTGCTGCGACCAACGAGTAGGTGGGAGCACTGTATGTGGACTATGTGTTAATGTGTGTGGGGTAATGGATGTGAGTGGTGGAGTAGTGAAAGGTGATAGTTAAAAAATACCTGGCACGTGGGGTGAAAAATAGACTTTTATTAAGCCCCCGGCTGGTATTATTAAAAGGGGTGCAGTGAGAGGTTGTTAGTGTATAATTATGTACATCAACCTCATTAGTGCGTCTACATGGACATGTTTCGGAGTGAAAAACTCCTTCTTCAGGACGGGAATTGCACAGAGATCCCCACCTTACTCACATGAATGTAAATGTTAAAGTGTAATATACAAAATAAAACGTGAACTATAGGTGCTATGTACCTCGTCTGTAGTTCAGTATTGTAGTCTCTCTGCGCTCAATTGGCGTATATTCAAGACCTGGTGGGAGAAAAAGCATGGTAAATACTTTTCTCACAGTGATATTTGACAGGTAACAATGACCTTAAGGGCAAGAAATAATGATAAAGGGTTGCTCGTGAGAGTCTCGTCGTGGAGCAAGCTGGTGTAAAGACTCTCCACATCTAAACTTATCAGCATCTGGGAGTCTGGGTCAAAAGGGTGGTCCCTCAGTAACTGGAGGACAGCTTTTGTGTCCTTCAAATAGGTGTCCGTGGCCTGGACCAGTGGTCTGAGGAAAGCGTCGGCAAATTTGGACAAAGGTTCCAGGATTGACATGATTCCAGACACTACTGGTCTGCCGGGTGGACTGGCCAAACTCTTGTTTTGCAACAGTAAGAACGTGGTGTACCTGATCACCTGCCCTTGCAGTTTGGAATATGTGGGTATGACCACAAGGGCGGTGAAAACAAGGATGAACGAACATAAGAGCAATATCAGATGTAAAAAATCCACAACCAAAATGGCAGCCCACTATCTGGAGGAGCAGCATTGTGTTAATGATCTACATTGGACCGTCATCGAGCAGCTACCCTCTGAAGCAGGCCTCTTTGAAAAGGAGCGAAGATGGGTTTTCCGTTTAGGCACGAGTACAATAGGCCTCTACGATGCCATACCATGGGGCCAACTGCGATAAAACACTTCTTACATTTAGCCCTAAGGAACTAATGGTCCTTATTGAGTTTGCACCACCCACGGATAAGAACCGTAGGTGCCCTGTTCAGGCTCCCTCAATACTCTATGAACATTGCACCCTTATGGTTATTTTTCCAACCAATTGATAAAATCCTGGGCTCTAGAAACAATGAAGACGACATCAGCCCACATGAGAGCCCTCTCTAAACCTTTTGAGAAAGGCTACCTCTACTGTGCACACTGCATCGCCTTTTTTGCGTATTGATCACACTTTAAACAACTAGGAACCATCTCTATCCATGCGGAGCCCTCCCACTAACATCAGGGACAGGGAAACCTCCGTCTCCGTAACGAGGAGGATCGGAACAAATTCTTTCATCGCTCATGCGCAAGGGATCATTTTCTCATTTCGACACATGCGCGTAAGGTCTCCAATAGCACGGTAGCGAGTTAGCATGCGCAGAACCACAACAGGGATCACTCGCGCAATACCAGCAAAGTACGAGACGATCAGCCCATGTTTGGGCGTATATCCGCATCCAATCTACTCACTAATTGGCAATAATGAGGGAACGTGTGAGTATAAAAGGGTCACCCCTCCCCACAACAGCATTACCAGCGGAGCCGCGTTGAGGGGAAGAGGGCACATCGCATCCTGCAGAAATCGTGAGTTATCAGCACAATCTCACTAGAGGAAGGGCTACAGGATGATTCTGTAAGTAGTAGAACCTAAAACCAGGTTTTCTCATGTTTTTAGATCGCTGAACTAAGCATGATGGAAACCCCCAATAACACGCAAAAGGCTCATGAGGCATTTTAATCAATTTCATGAAGTAAGACTATTTCTTTCCTGTTTTTTACCCCCATATTACAGGAACATAAGGAACCAACTTAAATCCTATACGTGTGTTATGTATGTTATATATGTATGTCTTTGTCCCCCCTTTTTTACAGGGTGCATGATCACTGGAGGCAATCAGCAACCCTTTATCATTATTTCTTGCCCTTATTTCACTGTTACCTGTATGATAGTCAAATATCACTGTGAGAAAAGTATTTACCATGCTTTTTCTCCCTCCAGGTCTTGAATATACGCCAATTGAGCGCAGAGAGACTACAATACTGAACTACAGACTAGGTACATAGCACCTATAGTTCACGTTTTATTTTGTATATTACACTTTAACATCATGTGAGTAAGGTGGGGATCTCTGTGCAATTCCCGTCCTGAAGAAGGAGTTTTTCACTCGGAAACATGTCCATGTAGACGCACTAATGAGGTTGATTTACATAATTATACACTAACAACCTCTCACTGCACCCCTTTTAATAATACCAGCCGGGGGCTTAATAAAAGTCTATTTTTCACCCCACGTGCCAGGTTTTTTTTAACTATCACCTATCACTACTCCACCACTCACATCCATTACCCCACACACATTCACACATAGTCCACATACAGTGCTCCCACGTAGTCGTTGGTCGCAGCACGCTGCATCCCGTAGAGGGGTGCGAAGACCCCGATGATGAAGCATGACACCAAGGGGCCTGTTGGTGTGTGAGGGGTATTTAAACAACACTGTGTGCTCCCCATCATAGTAGGGATCACCTCCACCGTCCAAGTGGATTCCAATCTTGTTTATGAAAAAAAAAAGACAACGAAGCAGTGCCACAAAGTCCCTCAAGTCCTTCTCACTCCCTCAAGTCACCCCGATAGAAGATCGCCGCCTGTCTGCCCACTGAAGAAAACTACCATCTTGCTACCCATGTCCAGGAGCATCACCACCAAGGAGTATCACACCACCCGAGGAAATCCACCCACCCAGAACAACCGGAGCTCTGAGAGGCGAATCACCCAGGAACAGTCTGTACACCCCCGTTCATCCAAAGCCTGCCGAAGTCGAGCACACCCGGCCAATGGGAGATCCACCCTTGGGGACTACACAAGACTTGACCGTGGCCCTGTCGAGAGTTCCGCAGCAACCCTAAGCGTGGCCTACGCAACATCCCGCACAGCCCACGCAATCACGTGGCAGTCCAGGGGACAAGGGCCTCGATGGAGTCCCTGTGCAAAAGGGGTTCGAGTGGGAGAGATGTGTCGGCCGCCGCTCCACATCGGGCGCAGGAAGCACAAAGGTTAAGGCTGAAGACTGGTCACCCACAAGATCGACAGAGGGAGGCGCATCACCCGCGTCCAGATGGCGAGGACGTCCAGACCATGACACCACCCTCAGAAGCTACATGAGCGACTTGGCTGTGAGTCCGTTGGCAGCTCCTCAGCGATGCCTTTGCGTGGCTCCTTCGAAGCCCCGCACGGTCCACACGGTCCCATCTCAGCCAGCAGGGAAACCCCTCCAAGAGGCTCCAGTGGCAGTGGAGTCCAGGCAAGAAAGGCAAGTTGAACGTCGCTCAGCCATCAGTAGCAGGAGAATCACCAAGCGCGACACCCCGCAGGAAGGCCTCACTCACCGAGATCGTCTCCAACACCGAAGCGGATTCCACCACAGCTCCAGATGCATGGACACAAATTGTGCACATATGAACTTCACCACTGCAAGACCAGGCCAGTCTACAAAACGTCGCCTAGGCAAAGAAGGCATCCTGACCATGCTGTCAAGGACTCTTACCCTGCCCAGCAGACTGCCTGAAGAGACTCATTCGGTGGTGATTTGTGCTTATTTGTTTTTCTTACAGGTTGCACTTTTGTTTGTTTTTATTATATTTTGGGAGGGATGTAGTATCCGGCTGGATATAGTCTAGTGTTCCAAAGCTGATGTAACCCACACTAGACACCCACCCACCAGGTGACCCTGTTAATAAAAGGGGCCGGGCACACGTGCCCTGGGCCCAGTTACTATACCACCACACCAAGTGTCTGCGCGCGTTTATTCTGGTCATGCGGGCCTGAGGCCCGACCTTACAGTGGAGACGGCTGAGTCCAAAAACTGAAACTGAGCAGGCTCAGGACCCAGAGAAAGGCAGGATGGGAGGGCTGAGAAATTCAGCTACAGCAATGAAAATGGAGTGGAGGTGAGGCAGGGAGATTGAGGAGGTCTCGCTATTGGTGCCGGTGCTGCTGCCTGCTCACCGCTCACTCCTCACCCTTGCTCCTGTGCTTCTGTCCCATCCAATTCCCACCTTGCTCCCACATTGCCTCCTGCCTTACTCCTGCCTGTCCGGGCTGACTGGCCCAGCCACCCCACCACCCTGCTTCCTGCCCCTCGCACTTGATTGAGGAGAGGACAGGAAGGTGACCACAGTGGACAACGGGTGTAGCAGATGCCTCAGGTCTCGGGTAGCAAGAGCCGAGGAGCCTAGCTAGGCAGGGACCAAGCCAGTCAGCCCTTAACCCGGTCACTCCACTCACCGCACGGCCCCCGTGTGCCCTGGTCACCGCTGCTGCCCTTCTTGCCGCCACTCCTGCTGCCTGGGCTTCTGCCCCCAGGCCTGCCCCTCGCCGCTTCCTGTGCCTGCTTTTTCCTGCCGCTGCTTTTTCCCGCCACTCCCTCCGTGTCAGCTTTTTCCCACCCTTGTCCCCCACCGCTCACCACCGCCGCTCCTCTGCGGCCCGCCCCCCTTCCTTCTCCCCGGTCCCCATTCGCCACCCCGCTCCCGCCTCCCAGCTGCTCCTCCCTCCCACTTGGCCATATATGGCGGGGACTGCGCGGCAGTGAGCTGTGACCCTTAACCCGCTCACTCCACTCACCGCACGGTCCCCGTGTGCCCTGGTCACCGCTGCTGCCCTTCTTGCCGCCACTCCTGCTGCCTGGGCTTCCGCCCTCAGGCCTGCCCCTTGCCGCTTCCTGTGCCTGCTTTTTCCCGCCGCTGCTTTTTCCTCGCCGCTCCCTCCATGTCAGCTTTTTCCCGCCCTTGCCCCCCCCGCTCACCACCGCCGCTCCATTGCGGCCAGCCCCCTTCCTTCTCCCCGGTCCCCATTCTCCACCCTGCTCCCGCCTCCCAGCTGCTCCTCCCTCCCACTTGGCCATATATGGCGGGGACCGCGAGGCAGTGAGCTGTGACCCTTAACCCAGTCACTCCACTCACCGCACGGCCCCCATGTGCCCTGGTCACCGCTGCTGCCCTTCTTGCCGCCACTCCTGCTGCCTGGGCTTCTGCCCTCAGGCCTGCCCCTCGCCGCTTGCTGTACCTGCTTTTTCCCACGGTTGCTTTTTCCTGCTGCTCCCTCCGTGTCAGCTTTTTCCCGCCTTTGTCCGCCCCCGCTCACCACTGCTGCTCCTCTGCAGCCCCGCCCCGCTTCCTTCTCCCCGGTCCCCATTCGCCACCCTGCTCCCGCCTCCCAGCTGCTCCTCCCTCCCACTTCGCCATATATAGTGGTGACCGTGTGTACGTGCAGCGGCCACGCACAGCGGGCACGCCGATTGTGCGCCAAAGGCACGCCAACAGCAAGCCCGTCTACGCCCGTCCACGCCTGCACAGCGCCCTGCGCCACGACCCCTGGCCCCCGACGATGCCAGCCCACACGACGGACCTACGTCGACGCCACCCTCAACGCACTCAAACCCGGCCGGAACCCCGCCTGCTACCGAGCCACCCTGAAAGGCACCCACAGACCCTTCACCTGCCAAGCCTGCAATTTCTCCTGCCTCCGGACCTGCACCGCACCCAAAAGGCCAGGCCCCAGCAACAGCCACCTCAAGTGCATCCTGCTGAACACCCGCTTCGTCCACAGACACGCCGTCAAACTCTGGAACCTGCTCGACACAACATCACCAGACGTCGCCTTCCTCACGGAAACCTTTATGAACGCCTCCTCAGCGCCCGACATCGCCATAGCCATCCCGTACGGATACAAAATCACCCGGAGAGACCGCGTCAACCAGACTGGAGGAGATATTGCCATCGTCCACAGAAGCACCATCCACATCACGACCAACTCCGACGACACCCTCACCGGTGCCGAGCACCTTCACTTCCAGATACACACCGACCCCAAGACCATCCTCAGAGGCACTCTCATCTACAGACCCCCGGGATCACGCACACAATTCAGCGAAGCCATTGCAGACTTCATCAGCCCGCACGCCCTCACCTCGTCAGACTACATCCTCCTAGGAGACCTCAACTTCCACCTGGAGAACAACAATGACAACAACACCACCACCCTGCTGGACAACCTCGCCAACCTCGGACTCAAGCAACTGGTAAACACCCCCACCCATTACGCCGGCCACATGCTTGACCCCGTCTTCTCCTCCCGCATGCACATCTCCTTCAGCCACTCCACAGGACTTCATTGGACTGATCACAGCTGCATCCACTTCAACTTCAACTTCAGGAGAACCACGACCCACCACCACCCGCAACAGGTTCCCCGCAGGAGCTGGAGCAAGATCACCGCCGACCAGCTCACCACCTCCCTCAGCCAGAACCCTCCCGCCAACACTACGGACCCCCACGAAGCAGCCCGCAACTTCACACAGTGGCTCACCAACTGCGCCGACGACCTCGCACCTCTGAAGAACCCACCTAGCAGACCCGGCAGCAAGAAAGCCTTGTGGTTCACCAACGAACTCAAAACCTCCAAGAAAAATTGCCGCACCCTCGTAAAAGCCAGGGGACACAACCAGACTACAGAAAACATGACAGCCCTCAAGAACGCCACCCGCATACACCACCAGTTGATCCGCACCACCTCTGCGACTCACTCGCCTCGTTCTTCCACCGCAAGATCGCCGACATACACAACAGCTTCGGCACACAGACCACGCACCCAACCACCGAACCAACGCCCCCCACCACCACCCTCTGCAACTGGACCCCGGTCAGCACCGAAGACACCACCCGCATGATGAACACCATCCACTCCGGCTCCCCTACCGACCCCTGCCCCCACCACGTCTTCAACAAAACCGGCTTCATCATCGCACCCCAACTCCGGGACATCATCAACATCTCCTTCACCACCGCCACCTTCCTGGAGAGCTGGAAGCATGCCGAGCTCAGCGACCTCCTGAAGAAACCGACAGCGGACCCCACCGACCTCAAGAATTTCCACCCCATCTCGCTCCTCCCTTTTCCTGCCAAAGTCATCGAGCAGACCGTCAACATACAGCTCGCCGCCTTCCTTGAAACAAACAGATCCCTCGACCCCTCACAGTCCGGTTTCCGAGCTAACCACAGCACCGAGACCGCCCTCATCGCAGCCACCGATGACATCAGATCCCTGCTCGACAACGGGGAAACAGCTGCCCACATCCTCCTGGACCTCTCTGCAGTGTTTGACACATTATGCCACCGCACACTGATACTGCACCTCAGCAACACCGGAATCCAAGAGAAGGCACTGGAGTGGATCATCTCGTTCCTCGCCAGAAGAACCCAGAGAGTCCACCTCCCCCGTTCCTATCCGCTGCCACCGAAGTCCTCTGCGGCGTACCTCAAGGATCCTCACTCAGCCCCACCCTCTTCAACGTCTACGTGAGCCCCCTCGCAGCCATCGCACGCCAACACAGCCTGAACATAATTTCTCACGCCGACGACACCCAGCTGATCCTCTCCCTCACCAACGACCCCGCCACCGCCAGAGCCAGCCTACACGAAGGAATGAAAGACGTCGCCGAGTGGATGAAACTGAACTCAGACAAGACGGAAGTCCTCATCCTGGGATCATCCCCCTCCGCCTGGGACGACTCCTGTTGCCCCCCTGCCCTGGGCACCACCCCCAAGCCGACCGACCACACACGAAACCTGGGTTTCATCCTGGACTCCTCCCTCTCGATGACCAAACAAGTCAACGCCGTCTCGTCATCCTGTTTCAACACCCTGCGTATGCTCCGAAAGATCTTCCGATGGATCCCCCCGAAACCAGGAAGACGGTCACCCAGGCCCTCGTCACCAGCCGACTGGACTACGGGAACACCCTCTACGCTGGAACCACAGCCAAACTACAGAAAAGACTCCAGCGCATACAGAACGCCTCCACTCGACTCATCCTGGACATCCCCCGCCACAACCACATCTCCGCCCACTTGAGAGACCTGAACTGGCTCCCCGTCAGCAAAAAAATCACGTTCAGACTCCTCACCCACGCACACAAGGCTCTCCATGACCTGGGCCCCAAGTACTTCAACAACCGCCTCACTTTCTACACGCCCACCCGCCAGCTGTGATCGACCAGCCTCGCCCTCGCCACCATCCCACGCATCCGCAGAGCCACCGCCGGAGGAAGATCCTTCTCCTACCTGGCGGCCAAAACATGGAACTCCCTCCCCATCCACCTACGGCTGACCCAGGACCATCTCTCCTTCAGGAAGCAACTCAAGACCTGGCTTTCGAGCAGTAACGGACCCCTCCCCTCCCAGCGCCATGAAACCCTAGCGGGTGAGTAGCGCGCTTTATAAATCTGTTTGATTGATTGACTGCACAGAGGCCTGAAAGAGGGAGGCAGAAATGAGAGTGCTAGTCCTGCCTCTACTTCGTGCCCTACTTCGAGCCGCAGGCCCTCTTTCTACCATGTTTGGGGGTTTCTCCTGCCTTCCTTGGATTTCTCCGATCTACAGCAGCAACAGGAGCATCGTAGCAATAGGAGGCAGGAGGTGAGAGGAGGGGGGTGAGTGGGGTGAGTGCTCCGAGAGCAGAGACACAGGTGCAGGCTGCAAAGTGTGAGTTTGACACCAAAGAAGCGGCCCAGCTAGGCTTGGGTGTGGCTTGCGGTGGTCCCGAAGTTCCTGCTTGGGTTCTCCCTCTCCACGATGTGCCTGGGGATGCACCTGGGCCCTCTGGAGGTGTCTCTTGAGCTTTCTTGGGCTCTCTTGGACTCCTTACCCCGCAGCCCCCTCGGCCCCAACCTCCTGCCCTCCTGTTGACCTTTTGCTAGGTTTCCCGGGCCGTCTTGTGCATTGTGCATCAGTGCATCAGTCCATAAAGTCTGCATATGAAGACTTATGTGGGAACCTAATGAAAAATCACACTTTATTACAACAATCCTCCCGGGAGTGTCACCCGCTTCTAGCAAATCCAGTCAATCCTCTGACTCTACATCAGACTTCTGTTGTATATCACCGTCTACCACCTGACGACTGTTACACTTTTCTGGCTCTAGCCCTGGCCCTGGATTACTGACTCAGCAGAGTCTCCCCTCCGTGGGGGGAAACAGGAAGGCGCAAATTGGCACCAATTGACTGGGGGCCTGCCTCATTACTACACTGTTCAGTCAAAAGGTGGCAAGGAACCAAACACAACAAATATCACAGGAGAACAAAAGAGAGCCAATTGGAGGCCAACAAACGGTCAGAGGGATGGGGACCCAGAGGGATGAAAAGGCGACAAAAGGGCAACAAGAAACATCAAGGAAGACACTAAGTAACAAACCCAAAGGGAAAATAGTAAATCAGGAAAACGAAGAAGGGAGATATGAGGTCAGGCAAAGTAAGGAGAACCCTAACAAAACCAAAGCCTAAGCTAAAGCAAAGAAAAGCCAAAGGCCAAGACTCCCCCGAATTCAAAATAAAAAGCGGCAAAAATAGCAATGCAACTATGGATCACCTAAACAGGGGAAATATCAACACCAGCTCCTGTTCTCCCCCTGGCAACACAGAAGCAAGGGAAAACTGTGGCCCAGCATCTACAATTCACTCAAAACTGGAGTCAAACCACGAGGAATCAAAGGAGCTTATAAACATTTAGGGGGGCGCCCGAAAGGAAAACACCATGCACTATCCAGCCAAATATCTATACAAAATTAAAAAAACTTAAAGACCCTGATACAGCTATATACTCCAAAAATTAGGATAGTCAGGGAGACTCGAATATACCCTACAGTTTTCCCCCAACTTGCCAGGCCCGCAATCACTTGAACAAGACCGCACAAGAGGTACAAGGACACGTACAGGGGCACATACCTTGACCAAATAGACGTACTCATAACGGATGCAGAAACCAGGACAAACAGTAAGGCTAATAACCTACTAAGGGATAAAACCTGTGGAGAAACTGACACTTAGAAGTCCAAAAAGCAGCCATATAGCATCCTTAAGGTCCCAAAAACTTCCATACCAGAGATCAAAAGCCAGTTGGGCGCACACCCGTAATCTCTACAACCACATTGAAACAAAGAGGAAAACAATGAACGAACAGGCCCTAAGGACCCCAAGCTACCTCTCCAGAGCAGAGGCAACAGATAGAACAAATTGCTTGGGCAATGTCATCACTGCCAGAAGATAGCTCTCCCCTTCAGAAATCAACCATGCAAGCTGCCACCTCATCAGCTCTTAATGAACCACTAAATAACACACCACCTGTGCGCTGGTTGCCGCCTTCTTATGAAGACTCCAACCCAACAGAGTGCGACTTGACCTTCCTTTCCGGAATGGGATGAACTCGCCACCTCATATAGCTTCAAGCCTGCTTCACCACACTCCTTAACTGCACCCTCAAATGAGCACAGGGCAGAACAAACCAACCTCATTGGACCAACACTCACAAAACCCTTATGGGCAACTATACTACCCACCATGCAGCACTCAGCTACAGCCCTTCAATATCAATCCCACACATTGGACCTGCAGCTTACGGTTCTTCAAACCCTAGAAGACTTTACCTCAGGGATAGACCGGGAATTAGCAGAACTTAATGTACTGATAAAACGAGGGCAAGAAGCTGTACAAGGATCTCAAACATTGCCCCCTGAATGTACTTGTGCCCCAATAATCGACAAACTACTCACCCTGCCATCTATGCTAGCAGACCTATTATCACATTTAAAAACAAACACTTCACCGCACAATCGTTTATCTGATGGATCACTAGAAAAAAAATACAACAATACCCGGACCTCATAAAATGGGGAACATGGCGACCAGCCTACACCACCCCCTAGGAGGCAGCAAAACAAAAACACTAACTAAAGAGAATACAGCCAGAGAAAAATGCTCACCCACAAATGCACGATGCCAAAAAAACAGGAAGAGAAGGAATAGTAAGTTGGCTTCCATTGGGCCTTTGTGGCAAAAAGCAGCCTCTGGCAACTCTCGTCACCGGGCGCACCTCAACCTCCATCACAGAAAACAGGCCAGACCACTCTACTACAACTCTCAATGCCACCCAGCCACCAATCGCGACCCCACTACCACGACCCCTTGAACAAAGCACCACAATAGATGACAATAAACAGGGGAACAATCAGACAAGCAAGCACTTAGTCATTACATACAAGAACACGGTAAGGTCCTAAGCACGGAACATATTCTAAGGCCCAAACTGAGAGATGTGGGGGTATACTTAGGAATGGTCTGGGTATCTAATGGTTTGCACTTTTTCCAGCTACAAGCCTTTTTGGGCTCTGGAACAGGTTCGCTTCTACGGGATATACCTGTCAATTAACAGCTTTGTGCTCTACTATCGGATACAATACATCGGGCATTAAATCTCTAACACAGATACAGACATAACTTTGATGCAAGCTCTCATATACTACTGGGATTTGGAATCTTCAGGCTGTGAGGTTTACATACAGGTACAGGAACTCGCGGGAATAAAGGTGGGTTACACAAATCACGATCCATAGGACCTGGATACTGTGCATGTTTTACTCAGGAAGCATTGAACACCTAGAGGACGAAGCCTTTCAAAACTGATCTGGGCTTCCTCAGATCACCAGACTTTGTGTGTGTCCTTCCGCTTGTCTAGTACACTGTTCTACAGCGGTGCCGGGTGCGTATACCGTTGGATCTTAGCCTTGAAAAAGGCCTGCTGGATGAAACACGTGTCGGCTGCCAGTGTGTTTTTATATTTGGATATTTGAGAACAAGAAGGAAATAAAAGAAAAGAAATATCTGAATGTACTCACTCTGATTACTATCTGTGCTACTACCTACTTCACTCTTTTTGGACTAACTCTGTGGGCCTCGGCATCTGTGCATGACAGTTCACTTATTAGAGGCATGTATAACAATTGGCACAGAAGCGACCTCAGACCTTAAATGAATAAGGTGCAAACCTAGCAACATTAAGGAAATATCAGCTATCTTAAACATACTTCCCTGCCAAGGAAAAAGACACCCCAGCACAACCCGGGAAAGCATGGTAGAACTTCATAACAACTCTTGGGGAGAAATTTGCCTCTGGGAAGGGAAGGAAACTGGGAAAATCCATAGCCACCTCACTCAGGGCGGCAATTAGCCCAGAATCAAAAAATCAAAAATGAACTATCAACCAAACCTTAAGACGGCTTCGCAAACTCATCCATAACCTACATCTGCAAAGCGACCTGCAAAAACAGAAGGCACAAATAAAAAGAAAGAAATGGTATAAAAAAAATTGGAAAACGAAGAATTATGAGCTAAGATACTTCATGATGCTAAACAAAAGAACGGTGGCAAGTTTTGGGAAACAATCAATAGAATTCAGCAACCGAACCACCCAGGGATAAACTCCAACATAACAGAGGCAGCTTGGGTAGAATACCTTTTTAGCCACTTTAACAACAAATTGCAAAAGGGGGACGAGGTTGATAAAGAACCCTGTATCAAAATAAAAGGTAGGAGCATTGCCGATAGGGGTGACACGACACAAAATCCTGTATAAGCAATGCACAACAACTCCATCAGGAGTAGCCAAAAACACCCGGAAGCATGATCGTAATCCCCGACTCACCATTACTCAAGAGATCAAGAGACAAATAGCTATGGGCAGACCTGAGTGATCCCCAGGCCCTAGCGGTATTCCTCCAATACTCTACAAGCACGATGTAGAATACTGAAGCAAGGCATTAGTACCAGTTTTAAAGGACATAAAAGGCACGCTCACAATCCCGGAGTCCTGGAAAGGATCGATAATTAGCCCTAACAGGCTGAGAGGAAAGCCCCAAACAACTACAGGTTAATTGCCCTAATCAACATCAAGGTAAAATACTACGTGGGAAAATTTTGGGGAGTATTAACTTCTTGGGCTTCAGAAAATTCTATCATCCCAATAAATCAAACTGGGTTTTGCCGTGGACAAGGAACAACTACTAACATCATGGCGCTTGCGCTGTTGACGGAGGCGGCCAAAGTGGCAAAGTTTCCCTTGTTTCTATGCTTTATTGATTACACAGCAGCCTTTGACCACGTGGACCACGCCAAACTATGGCAAAAACTGGGCAGCTGGGGATACCGAAACCCCTTTTAGACCAGCTGATACTGCTGCTCACTGATACCTGGATTAGGATTAATCTTGGAGCAGGGACGCACCTTTCAAGGCGAATCCCCACCTCTAAAGGGTTAAGGCAAGGGTGCATCTTAGCGTCCCTACTCTTCAATGTCTTCCTAGCCGATCTCCCAGGGGACTTGGATAAGTGCACCTCACACGTCCTGAAACTGGGTAAAATCTCATTGTCTAATCTGTGATACGCGGATGACTTAGTGTTGTGGGGCTTCTGCGTGTGCGCAGAACTGTGCGTAGGAAACCAGGACCTCAGTGACTTGTGGTGTACCAGAAACTCACCTCAGTACCCAGAACCCCTATCCAACTAGCATCAGTGTCTCATTCGCTCTCCTTCCTACCGCAAAGCTACCAATGATTAGACAACCTAGAACAAGTGACTTAGCGTACTGTCAGGAATGGTGGGAATCAAGAACACTCTTTTGTTTTTATTTCTCATAAAAGTCCACAACGTGAGTAATTAGAGACACAGTAAAACTTAAAATATTTATTTCAACAACGTGCTCTAAGATGCAGTATTGGCTAACATAAGCAGGCATATGATTAGAAATAAAACAATCAGCATTGTTAAAATTCCATAAAACACAAAGGGAGAAAGCATATTATACTGATCGTGGAAACAGGTCATACAGCGCCTTTTGTACCACCCTCCCCTTGCTCGAAGTTAAGTTTTATAATATTTGAAGGTCTCTAAGTTTCAACGGGGAACCCAATACCTCAAAGATCAGCTTAGGTGAATCACATCAAAGGATCAACCAGCTCTCTTGTAAAAGGAAAGGTTTTTCTCCAAGTGGATGCAAACCTGCATGCAGTGTAATATTAAAGGCACTCGAATCTCAGCTTCTTGCAGCTGGATGCATGTTATGTCTAGAGAGTGGGCCGATCATATTGAATCAGCAGCATATATTATTATTTGACCTTGACGCTGTGAGCACAAGCTGTACAGACACAGGCTGCCATGTAAGTCTAGGGATGTGTAAAGCAGACCGTTCTCATGTGAAGAAAATCAAGCAAGTTAACTTACAACAACAGATATCTGTAGTGTCATGTGCAAAAGCGGCAAAGTTGCAAAATGTGGTTATGCTCACATAGCCATGTGGAAGAGGTAGTGTATGCAACAATTGCAGATACATCCCCTTACGAGGCACACCAGGCGTGATCAATAACGTGATTCAAAATTAATGCGATTTCATGATTTATTCATCATACTTCATTGTTGGTAAGTTTAAACATCTGATATTGTTTTCATATCAGCCATGTGGCTATTCATTCACTTTAATGGCACATGAACTTTTCTCCAATGCATTTCGGGCCAGCAGGCCCTTTTTCACGGAGTGCTGCGGAGGAAAACAGAAAGAGCGGCGGTGAGGTGCTGATACCGTAAGGGCGTCATTAGGGGATGTAAACCGTGTCTATGTGTGAGGGGGTAAAAAACTTGTAAACCGGCGTGACTAAAGGACGTGCGTAGAAGGGAGTGAGATGAAGTTTTACCGCGCGGAATAAAGTGGAATTGGCTAAAAAACGAGATCAAATGGTGCAGTGAGCTGACTTACTTCGTGCTCAAACGTAGCGAAATCTGCTGGCGGACGGTTGCGTAGTCTGTGTCAGTGAAACGGCGTGGAGGGAGACTATAAGGGCGTGTGGATAGATCGGGAAGGTGGAACCAGTAAACAGTAAACATAGAAGATGGTGCTGTGAGGGAAGGGGAGTGCAGGGAAGTGAGGTGGCCATATTGTAACGGTTTGCTTAACGTGATAAAGTAATAGCGAAGGGGCAAGGAGCAAGGTAATAAAGAGACAATGTACAAAATGCAGTAAATATGCGTTACAGGTAACAACTGTATTCAATACGGTCATTAAGGCCGTGTGGTTTCTGAGTCTGTAAAAGGTAAATCCACTCAAGTTCACGTTTTAACAACTGTTTGTTGTTATCAGTTCCTTCTCGTTTAGTAACAGTTTCCAAAACAATGAATTTCAGTTGTGCGATGGTGTGACGTGCTTCGGAAAAATGCATAGCTAGGTTAGATTTTTCTTGTTTCACCCGTATATTAGATTTATGCTCATTCAAACGAGTCTTAATTTTGCGTTCTGTCTTCCCGATGTAGAGCTTCCCGCAAGGGCATTTCAACGCGTAAATCAGGTTCATTGAGTCACAGGTAGCATCAACTTGTAATCTGATGGTGTTGCCCTTCATGGGGTGTTGAATAGTGTTGCCCTTGATTATGGAATTACAATGACTGCAGTTTAGACAAGGTTTTGTTCCTTGGTGTTGTTTAGTTGTTGGCGTGGGCCTAGATAAAATTTCTTTGAGATTCTGACTTCTTGTATAAGCAAACAAGGGAGGTTTTTCAAAAATGCCCCGAAAGTCTGGTTCAGCTTGTAAGATAGGCCAGTGCTTAAGGATGATTTTCTTGTATGTTGGACTTGCTGTGGAGAATTTGGATACTAACACCATACGGGATTCCTTGTCTTTCTTGTGTTTTGTTAGACAGTCTTGTCTAGACATCTTGGCTACACGATTCTGCGCGTTGTAGAGAACATCCTCTGGGTAACCACGATCTATGAATCGTTCATGCATTTCTTTGATGCGTGTTGGTAGTAGCTGGTTGTCTGACACTATGCGTTTGATGCGTACCATCTGGGAGAATGGTAAATGCTTTTTCAAGGAGCCTTGATGGAAGCTGGAAAAGTGCAGGGTGTTGTTACGGTCCGTGGATTTCCGGAAAAGGTCAGTGATAAATCCTTGAGGGGTGATTTTGATGTTGACATCCAAGAAGGATAGAGCTGTGTCACTAGTTTGCCATGTGAGGTTAATGCGTGGATCCTTTGTATTTACTTCAGTAAGTACTTGATTCAGTGTCTCCTGTGTATCAGACCACATTATAAAAAGATCGTCTATGTACCGCACGTACATTTTGGATGTGTGCAGGCAGACATCGGTTTTTACTACATTAGTACTGATAAGTCAGAGCCCCATCGGCTTACAATACCTCCTGAACACCACCTACAGCTTCTCCCAACGCAATGCCCTAAAGATAAACATTAAGAAAACAAGAATCATGGCAATAAAGTATCACAAAAGAAACAACGGGTACGTAGACGGGCAATGTCTGGAACATACAACCAGCTATAAATACCTAAGAATCTTGCTGGACTACAAAGGCTCATTTAAACCACAGCTGTAGTCCCTACATAGGAAGGGCACCATGACCTATCTATCAATGAATCCCCTGAAAAAAGTGCTGCCCGATCTAACTTTTGATCCCTTACTGCAGGTGATACGTGCAAAACTACAACCAGCACTAACAGAGCAAATCTCTAAAAGGGAGAGATGCAGTGACATTGGACAAAATAATAGCCAACACATACATACCAATCTTTCGCTTCCCAAAATATGTCTCACCCGCCGAAATACGCTTAGAGTTTTGGTTTCAAAAACAATCATTGGAAAAGAGAGGCACATATATAAAAAGTTGCCACAAGATACGTAGCGCAGAGGCAGGTGCGTTAAATGTGCACCTCTGGTGTGAGCTGTTTTGCCATGAAAAATCATCTGCTGGGAATTTCTTGTTTGACTCCCTAAAATTACTGAGAATGTCTGACCTTTGGGAAACATCCACAGACCATCAGAATCTCAAAAAGACTGTGGCAAAGCTAACAAAAAATTTATCTGTTCTAGAAGACATGGCATTACTAGCCAAAAGGGCTCATGGTTGGATATTGCTTAGCGACTATGAAGCTCTCAAGCTACAATCCTACTTGAAAGTGTGATTCAAAACAATGAAAAAAAGAAATTCCTAAAGTTGCGCCTGGGCATCTTTCACAGACTATCCAACACCTTCCGCCATGGGAAAGGAGACAAGGTCTGCAGTCCTGCCGCCTACGTGAAAGAGGAAACGAGGATCTTGTGCACGTCATCTGCACGTCATCTGCCCTAACCTAAAGGACATAAGAAGAACCCTACTTCGGCCAATATTCATGCAGAATGGCATCAGGACTTACAGGCAGGGAGTAAAACTGTGCTTTTAACCCAGCCGAGACACAGTTAAACTGCCGGCTCATAAAATTCTTTGACTTATTAACTGTGAGACTTAAACATACATTGACGAAGACTGTAAGCGCAAAAAACGTAAATTTAACAGGACAGGCTGCTTAAATTGGCACAGCGCCCGTTAGCCCAGTTCTCCCTGACGAACAATGCACTTTAGAATTGTTGAAGAGCACAATGTCTAAATGTGAGTTTTAATATAATGCACTTTGATTACTTTTTAACACTGTTTTTACTCACTGAATTACTATGTAACTTATTATCATGTGTATGCAACGGTTTAAATCAATCATGCATAATAAACTTACTTTGTTACTTACTATTAAAACATGCTACTATGGTAAGCACTTTACAGATGATTAATGGTGCTACTTACACTGCTACTATTACTGTGACCACTACTATTAGTGTTAGTGGTATAACTGCTACATACTATTAATTTACATTAATTCTCATTGTAGTAATAGTATTATTTGATAACAATGGTTTTATCAATAGTAATCTTACTATTAACATTATTGCTAGCAGTAGGCACAATATTATTAGAAACATTACTAATGTCACTACTAGTAGTCATCTAATTAGTAGAAGTTTTAGGAGCAGTAGTAGTAAAACCTTTAATAACAATACTCAAAATAATGCTAACAATAGTAGTAATTGGATTAGTGGTAGTGACACAGGTAAAAGCAGTAGTAGAATGTATTGTGTCTAGAGTAGAAGTTGTCATTGTTTTAATAGTAACGGCACCAGATTAAGCAGTAGCAGGCATTCGTAGGTAGTGATAATTGTAGATATAGTGCTGTTTGTAGTAGAAATATTATTTCTATTAGCAGTACTATTTATTTTTTTATTTTATTTCTTTATGTTGGTTAATTTAATTATGTTTATCTACTGTGTAGGATTAGCAAGCTCAAGTGCACTACATTACTTTACAACCAACAAATCCGTCACAACCAATACATTTGAGACAATAGCACATCAGATTGGTAACTAAAATTAAAATATTATATTTTGGAAGCAGCAAATTCACCTAAACTACCCCATAAGGTAAAAACCAAAGGTAATTATTTAGTGATGTCATTAAAATTTAAAACTCGAGCATGTACTAAAAGGAAGTTGCAGGGAGTTCCAGGTCAGTGGCATTGCTGTAACATAAGGGATATGTCTGAAGACTGACCCTGTAAATGTTCTACGATCTGATAGGTAGATCTAGTATCATTGGCTTTTTGAAAAATGAAAACGACAGAAGGCATTGTCATATTGCACCTCCAGAATGTTTGCGCTCCATTTATTTCCTTTGGCATTTTATTCCGCAATAGCTAAATTGGGCTATAAAATACATTAATATGCATGCGCTGTTTCCAAGCTTTCAGAAAAGGGGTGACTCCCCGACCCAAACTAAACTTGGGAATGACCAGACTTGGTTGGAATATTTCATGAACTCCCCTTTAGGACTGCCTGTAAAGCCCCCGGCTTTTTAACCAACTTATTGAAAAGTTATTTAAAAAGTGCTAGTGAACCTAGTTAGTTAAACTTTCCAATGAAAAGAAGTCTCTACTAAACCTCAGTCGAGTCATTTACTTTGATTGCTCGCTTGCTCTTTTATTTTTTATTTTATTTAAATCTTGATTTTTCAGTTTTACAAAACTCACTGGTTATAAGTTAAGGTGACTTTTTCTCCACAAGTTTCAACATTCTCCAGAAGCTACTGCCGTCTTCTAAGCCCGTTAAAATGCAATTCATCCTTGATGCCCTCATTGTCCCAAGATCTACCTAAATAAAGGAAAATTAATTAAGTGATTAATGCCTTGATAGGCCATTTCCTGAATGGAGCTTTTTCATAACAATTAACATAGACCTGCGAAAATGCCATGAAAGCTAAACATTTATTCAAAAGAAAATGTGAGGGCAAAGAATACAATTCAGCTCTATCTTATGGTTGCTGCAATAAAGCAGGATAAATATTGACTGTTCTATCTATTTTTATTGATCCAACCTTCGCTCTGTCTTTGCACTTTACCTCCAATGTAAGTACTATAGCGATAACGAGTAGTCAGCAGAGTAGCAGAAAATAAGTGAAATGTTTGGCAGAGATACTAGTAAGTAATGCTTTGCTTTTGGTACTCCAGAACATTATAAAATACAGTTTAGTGTTCGTTTAAGTATATTATCAGATCTTAAATTTGAAACAACAGGACATTAGAGAAATAAAAACATGCATACAGTACAGCCCAAACTCCATCAGAGAACATAGCTGTAAGATAGCAGTTTTGAATACAAAATACTGTGAAAAAAGTGAATATGTCTATCATTTAAATAGTACAGCAATTAGAATGATGCTAACAAAGTACAGTGTTAAAAATAAACCAGCTGTCAAATAGTGTTATGTTCTTGATGGTCCTTGGGCTGAAGATATATTCCCCTGTTAAAATATAAAGAATTGGAATTTTTTTGGGGATCAACTAATTACTTATCGGCAAATGGGTCACTTTTATTATTCGGAATATGTGATTTAAGAGGCTGCAGAAGCATAATTTCCTTATATAATGTTGTGGCGTTTCTTTCAAGTGACTTTATTGATAGAGTCAGACATCCATTTTTAGGTCAAGCGTAGAGTCATAGTGCTGCGAAGATCTGGAGTAGTTCAGTACGGGAATGAAGCACCGCCCACTACCTCACCCATTTTTGTCATTGGCTTGTGTCTTTGTCATTCGTAATGCTGCCTTCAGATTAGTTTATAGGCGTGTTAGTCCCTCCTTAATATGGCCATGTTGTAATTTGAGTCCTCCCATGGCTACTGGCCATTTTCCTTCGGCTCTTCCAAAGAAAGTACTAATTCTTTATTGCGTTTGTCCTACTTGAGGTAGGATGTCTGCTTTGTTTACTTTCAGTGCACTGGGCGCTTACACTTTCAAGTGAACAGAAACAGGAGTAAACCCATTGACCCAGCTGAGACCGGGTAAGTATTATAACAATAGAACAACGTCTCAACTGGTATATCAAACAGGGGACAGTTCATAGAGAGTGCGTCAATCACATAGCACAGGGACGAGGGAGACCAAGTAAAGGTGGAAGGGTTGTTATTTGCATATAGAAACACTATAATACAACTAGATTTCAGTAACCATAACAACCAAATGTGCACTGGAAGTGTTGCAGTGAGTGAACGGCGCAGTGACACAAGTGATTAAGGAACAACGTGAGGCGGCGATGAAAACAATGAATAACAATAAATTGGGAAGTCAAACAAAAGTATTTACAATTACCCGTTCCTGGTTTATAAATGACCCTTTGGTTGCCACGAATGGAGTTGTGAAGTCAACAGTGTTTCGACCTATTTAAATCAAGGTCATCATCAGGATGATGGTTACATAATTCTTGGAAAGTGCTCTATAGAGTCAGGAAAAAGGGAAAGAATAATCAATAGGAGTAGAGCCCAGAGAGAGAAAAATAAAAGCAGGGCAGCGTGGGACAGCACTAGGAAAGTAGATAGGGGGCCTGCTGATACTGTAGCAGAGAAGGAGAGAGTCCGGGCGGGGGAGGCGTATGCAGGATTCCGGGTGTCTGGACCTGTTGTGAAATTAATTTTCATACGATCAGGAAAAGGTAAAAGGGAGCGCAGCATGTCAGTGTAGGTAGGTCTCCGCCTCGAAGTTACCTGTAAGGTGTTACTCAAGTGGGGGAAGCCTCAAGAATAGCTAGGCTACGATTTAATGCTTCAAGTTCACATCTATGGAGGCAGCCGGTGCGAGGTGGGGCTGCAGTCTGAGAAATGGTATGAAAAACGGCCCGGAGTTACTATCAGGGAGTGTGACAGATGCCCATAAGCAATGGCTAAAATGGGCGCTGTGGGCTTACCTGGGGGGTGATATCAACCAGCAGCAGGGGTGCCGATGTCCGGAGGACGGAGATAATAAATCAGATAAGGACTCGTTGTCCGAGAATCGGGGTTTAGTCCGGCGGAGGGACGAGTAAAGCGACTCACTCGGACTGCATGACGCTTCCGGGATAAATGTATCTGTAAAGCACTTGAGGAGCACAAATTTTCTAAACCTCTGTTCAGGAAATTTAGACATAATACAACTTAGACATTATACTGGCACATATAATGAACCGACAACATCATATATAGTAGAAATACTAAAAGAGCAGAACTGTGCAAGTTCATATTAATTTCAGCAAACTTATTTTAATCATTTCATGAACAGTTTAAACTAAATATGATTTTTCAAATAAAAAAATACAAAATACTATACACCTTTTTCTGGGTACTTCTTTTGTATATTAACTATAAAATACGCATTGATTAAATGAACTGCTTTACAGGCATGTTGGTTACTGTGTTGTCTCAAAGCTATGCACTATTAAACCGATCCACTTCATGCTGTTTATTGCTAAATATATAAATATACACATTATACTGACTCGCTGTTGCAATGAATGCGCTGACCGCAGTCCAAACATACAGACATCGATAAGGAAAGTATTATCCTTGAAATGTATGGTAACCTTCTGCATAGCGCCTCTTCCCAATGCCTGACTCAAGGGAGGAGGCTGGGGAGTTCAGTATTTGAGGTGGTTCAGGTCATTACGAATACCATAGGATGAGACGCAGAGAGCACTAGTATTAGGCATGCCATCTAGCTTATACACATCTAAACTTCAAACAGGAGAACAATCTATTGGATTACAAAGACATTTTATGCATGATCAGCCAGTGTGCAAAACAGCTACCTCTTCGATTACATATTTTATAGCCTCAGGTCAAAAGTCTTTAGGTAACAGAGATTTTATCAGCCTGTGATTCAGAGCTGACAGAGGGATTGCAGATGTTGTACAGGTTCATGTCATAGACCGCAGGGCCAGCAAATATTGCACTGCTCTCTCAGAATCTGGACAGACATCCAGACATCTCTCAGGTTAAAACAATCACAAGATAAGGACTCAGACTAAAAGTTTGTCTATTTTTTTACAAGGAACTTGCAAAGTGTACATTGGGGCAGCAAGGATACTCGGGCTGCAGATACTTAACAGGCTAATGACACTTCTTCAGGTCACATGGGTCACAGAGGCTCTGGAAGTGGGGCTATCTCTATGGCTACATTGATTTTTTGGGATGGTAATTTAGGCTTTAGCACATTCCCCTTGGGCTCTGAACAGCAAACCTAGCATTTGTGTTCCAGAAGTTAAACAGGCTGAGGAATTAGCACTGAAACACTAAAAAACGTGGAATTCAGCTATCTTTGCCTGTTTGTCAAAGTGGGAAGTTTTGTGCAATCCTAAGTCCCCCTAACTACATTTTGGAAGTTATAAATATGGTTCATTTTGGGGTAGAAGTCTATCTGTGGGCACACGAAGTAGCACTGAAAGAAAGAGATTGTTATGAATCTAAACAAAGAATGCTGAGCTGTTCCTCAAGTGGAGAACGCTAAGTGTCACAATTCTGTTCTGGTGCCCCTAGTATCAGCAAGATTGCAGTTGGGCATCCATTTTGTTGGATGTATAGCCCTCACACACCCTTGCAGGTGTCATGTTTCATCATCTGGGCTTGCTCCTCGTTGGGTCGGCGGTGCAATACCCAACGGGCTCACCTCAAAGAGGGGCACTTTATCTGAGATCATTTATACAACAGCCGTTATGTGAAGTGCGGGTGTGGGGCCAGGATTGTGTAGACAGTCAAGTGAGTTGAAATAAGGCTGGGAGTACCTAAATAAAACTTTTATTTTGGAGGTCTCCTGTCTTAATTAAAAATGTGTGAAGTGGCCAGCACTGGAGGGAATACAATGTTCCTATTGTAGTGCTGGTCAGTGTGTGTTTATACTGGTGAACATGTTTCTCGCGCTTCTGTAGGTTCTACTCGCAATTCTTCAGGACCTTCGATAGTGACCTTCTAGCTGGTGGGCATGCCTCTTGTGAAATCATTTTTACAAATTCTTCGACCTCCTCCAATTCCTCTTGGTCCAGAGTGTGTGACTTTGCATTTGGGTGACGTGACAGGAAGTCCACCGGTTTGTCAGCTCCTGGTCGAAAAATTACCTCAAAGCGGTATGTTTGTAGCTGGACAGCCCACTTCTCTATGCGCGGCGGTGCAAGTCTCGTCGTTCCTGCGAACAATGGCACTAAGGGCTTGTGGTCCGTGAGGACTTTGAATACATGACCGTATACGTATTAAAGGAAATGCTGGCATGCCCATTTAATAGCCAGAGCCTCCCTTTCGATCTGGGCATATCTCATTTCTGTTGCGGTTAGTGCCCGACTGGCGTAAGCGGTGAGCACCCATTCGTGTGCTTCCGTTTCTGTATCAGCACGGCCCCAAGTCCTACTGGGCTCGCATCCACGACAACTTCGGTGCGCTGGTGGGGTCTGAAGTAGGCCATAATCTTGTCATTGATCAACGCATCCTTGACAGCCATAAATGCCTCGTCTTCTTTCTCCGACCACGTCCACGGGTATCCTGTCTTGGTCAGGATGCGCAGGGGCTCAGAAAGGGACGCTAAGTTCGGGATAAAGCGGCCACAATACGTAGCCATTGCACGGAAACTTCTAACCTCGGTAGCTGATGTTGGCTTCGGTGCGGATCTGATTGCCTCCGCTTTCTTTGGATCGACCTGCAGTCCGTCCCTCGAAAAAATATACCCAAAGAACTCTACTGACTCTTGGTAGAAGGAGCATTTCACTTGATGAAGTGTGAGCCCATGATCAGCTAGGCGTTGCAAAGTGGCCCGGAGGTGGACGTGGTGCTCCTCAAGGGTCTTGGAGAAGATTAAGATGTCGTCACTTAGGTTTATGACTCCTGTCAGCCCAGAAAGCGTTTCTTTTATGGCATTTTGAAAAACCTCTGCAGCAGAGGATACGCCAAAACTCAAGCGTTTGTAGCGTCGGAGCCCGACATGTGTCGAAAAGGTGGTGATATTTCGACTGTCGGGATGCAGCTCGAGCTGGTGGTAACCTGAATTAAGGTCTAACTTAGAAAAACACCGAGCCCCATTCAAGTCCGCTACGATATCGTCCATCGTGGGCGTTAGATGCCTTTCTCTCTTGATTGCCTTGTTTGGGAGACGCATGTCTACACATAAATGTATGGTTCCGGGTTGTTTTGGTTTGGGCGTGACGACAAGAGGTGAGACCCACGGCGTCGGTCCTGATACTTTTTCAATGACGCCGAGTTCTTCGAGTTTCCGTAACTCTTCTTCCACTTGTGGCCGCAGGTGGAAAGGCACCCTCCTGTGCCTTAGTGCTGTCGGTCGTACTGTGTGGTCTATATGTAACTTGAAAGTTTTACCTTTCAGACGTCCGAGCCCCTGGAAGAGTGTTGGAAAGTCCTTTAACATCATGTCAGCGTGAAGTTCGTGTACTTGGTTTGCAAAAAACACCAACTGGAGATCGTCTGCCATGTGGCAGCTGAGTAGGGTTCCACGCTTTCCTCCGATCACATGGAACCTTGTTTTCACTTCCTGGCCGTTGCAGGCCACTGCCACTTCCATGACTCCGCGGAGGGGAAGCGGTTCGTCGCTGTCATATGTTTAAATTTTGGCCTTTGATGGTGCAAGGGGTGGACGTGGAGTTAGCTTTTCATACTGGATGCTGTCCATCACATTCACTGATGCTCCTGTGTCAATCAGCACCAGAATTGGTGAGCCAGCAATGGTGACTTCCCACATCAGCGGAGGTCGTCTTCTGGAGCCTTCCCTGCCCACGAATGAGACAAAGAAAACATCGTCATCATCATCTTCCAGGTGGAATGCGGACCGCGATGTGTCACTGCAGGGTCCAGGATCTTCAAGTGACACTTGCCGTACAGCTTGGGTTGCACTTCTCACACCAGATCCAGGCCGGCGACTACCACTGCTACGGCACATTTTTGCAAAATGGTTAAGTTTTCTACAATTTGAGCATGTTTTGCCTCTTGCGAAGCACCTCCCACCAACTGAATGTTCGATTCCACAATTGCCACACACAGGGGTTGGCTTCGTCGGGTTTTCCTTCTGCGCATTTGTGGCCGTCTGCGAATAACATCAACCTGTTCCTCCTTTACGACCGGGGTCCGAGCTGTTACCCGTGGTCGGTTCAGGGCAGCCTGCATTTCGTCAGCCCGTGCATTGGAGAACTCGTGCGATCTTGCTAGAACAAGGATCTCATCAAGTGTGATGCGTGGCTGTCTGAGTATGAGGTGTCTAAGCTGTACTGATCTGCACCCTTGTATAAGCTGTGCACGTATTTCCAACCGTTGATCTGGCAATTCACAGGCTGTCGCAAGCTTCCTGAGTCTTGCATAGAAAAAGTCAAAAGTTTCTGTCTCTCCTTGACGTGCTTGACGCAGTTTGAACCATTCGTAATCAGGATTGACACGGGGGTCAAAATGGTGATTTAGGGCAGCAACCGGGGCATCATAATCGTTTGCATCTCCCCTGCCCGGCAGTGTTTCAAAAAGCTCGTAGAGCTCATCGCCCCCATAGCACATCAAAAGTGAACGTTTAACCTTCCCGTCTGTCTCTCTTACACCCACAAAATAGTGATTGAGACGACCAATCCACAGGCGCCATCTTGCTGCTGCCGTAAAAGGGTCTGACAGTACACTTAAAGGTGGGAGAGGGGCAGCCATGCCATGCCCTGTTGGGGCAAATGCGTTGATTGTGTCCTGTCCTTGTGCAGGCATGCTAAGCTGGGGTGATGCGACGTTCGATGGTCCTGCTGGCTGTACTGTTGGTGCTGCCGCTGTCCCAACGTTTTGTTGTCCTGTTGGCTGTACGGTGGGTGCTGCGGCCGCACTTACATCTCCCGTGGCTGGTGTTGGGTTAATCTTGCTTGGCTCTCTTAAACGTATTTTTGTAAAGTAGCTTTGTTTGCGCCGGTCTCTCTTCTGTGGGAGTAATTATCCACACTGATACTCCTAATGTCCGTTACAGTTTGTTTTATGGGTCCTCTTAGGGCAAACCTTCACAGGCTGGCGTAGTGATGCACCTTTTCCAAACACACAGAATTGCGGGCCGCGTGTGGTTGGCTGTGCAAGGGCAGCTGGCATGAGCTGTGCGCTTATAATCTCCAACTTTTTTTCTTTTTTTTTTTAGAGGCAGGAGTTTGTTCGCTAAGGAAAACGTGAGGAGATGCTGGTCCTTAGAGTTTGGGGCTGTGTTTTGCGCCGTTTGAACTTCCTTGTGTGCCCATGTAGTGAAACTAGCCACGAGACGCTGTTGCCTCAGGTTGGTGTGCGAGCCGGCTGACAATGCGCTGTGGTGAGAGTGGGCCTTTGCTCTTGGTTGTGGTATTTTGGTGAGTAGGCTGTGAGGCAACGCGCAGTAGCGAAGGCTGGCCTGCGTACTAGGCCCGAATTATTTTCCTGTGTCTCTTATTTCGTGAGGGCCGACCTGTCCCTCCGAGTGACGAGGTGTGTGGCAGACGTGATGCTCCTACTTGTTATATGCACCGTGAAGGCTTATGTTAGTTATTAAACTTCCTCAGAGTTTTTTCTTTTAATTCATCACGTTGTCAAATATTGATGTTTCCTCAAATTTCGACCGTTGTTTTTTCACTTTTTTTTTAAAAGGGGAGAAAAAGTCTCACCTTTGTCAGGCATGCACGGGTACAGTACCGCGGCGTTTGGCAAGACATGCGGTAATAGCAGCGGGGTGAGCACCCGCAGCGACTCTCCTCTTGCCGTGAGCTCGAGCGCCGGGGGCGCGAACCAGGCAGGTGTGTGCCGAGCACAGCTGTGCTCGTTGTCTCTGCAGTGGGCGAGGCGTTCTGCTATCCCACCCTCGTCACCAAGTGTACTGCCGAGACTCGGGAGGGGAGGGTCAACCTAAGCCACGGAGTGGGGCCTAACTTTTACCAGAAAAGACCCGTGAAGCTATCTCGCAGTTAGGGGCCGAAGACCACGAGCGGTCTCGCGCCCGTTTATTTATCCCTGAGGGTGGTCCCGCCCCCAGGGTGCGTGCGTGCATGCATGCGTGTCTGGACGGGCCGGGTGGCTCCGTCAGTACAGCAGCCATCTTGGGATCAATATACATGATAGCACCTCATTAAAAAGCATTGCAGTTAATAGAAGGTTTTAGGACTTTAGTTACATTATAAATCATTTGTTGATGGTACCATACTCATTTTAGGAATTGTGGTGTGTTCTAAGGTGATTTTACCATGTGAAAAAGCCTTCTGCTAAGATATCATGAATCATGTTTGAAAGAAAACTATTATCTCATGCTTTTCCCACAGTGGTTTGGAAGGGGATCTATAAGCTAAACTGAAAGCATATTTTCTGTAAATTCATGTTATCTTTTTCAGTCATATGAGAATGAAGTCTGACATTCTCAGTATAACGTGTACATCCAACAAGGACAGCGACTGTCAGTTGATTCCTTTGTGTTCTACAGCAGCCTCCCAGAGTGTTCTAAAGAACAACTAGAGCGCTAACAGTCCTACTTATTACAAAGGTATGGCATACCTGAAGCCATCTTGATTGGAATAAAGTGGTAACTCTTAAAACATTTCATTTAAAAAGGAACAAAATGAGGGGGTATATTTTGCCATAGAAAATATGATTAGTGCTGCAGAAAGAAAATTAGGGCACATTTTGAGTGACTTCTCAAATCCTCTTCTATTTCCTTAAAGAATTCGGACATGCAGTCTCCCAAGATGCCCACCAGAGACAAAAGAGCCTAAATGTAGCCCAAATATCACCCAGATGTAGCCCAAGTATAGCCCAATGACAGAATGTCCCAGAGTGTTCTAAAGAACAACTAGAGAGCTAACAGTCTTACTTATGACAAAAGTATGGCACACCAGAAGCCATCTTGATTGGAATGAAGTGGTAAGTCTGAAAACATTTAATTTAAAAATGAACAAAATGAGGGGGTTCATTTTGCCATAGAAAATATGATTAGTGCTTCAGAAAGAAAAATTAGGGCACATTTTGAGTGACTTCTCAAATTCTCTTGTATTTCATTAAAAAATTCTGACATGCAGACTGAAACATGCACTTTCAATATCAGCAGCAGACTTCCCTGGTGAGCAGTAGCTTTACTACAGTGATCTAATGAGCAAGTAGAGTGCTAACATTCAGAATTTATGGCAAATGTGTGACACATCTGAATGCCTTCTTGATGGAACCAAAGTAAACAAGCATTGAAAATGCAATATCTCTCGCCCTCGTTTAAGTTAAAGCCATTCTGTTTGTAATGAGGTGGCTTTTTAGCCTTGCTTTTGTTAGTGTTTTTCAAACGTTCATGTAAATAACATGCATATGTCTGCATATATGTATATGCATGCATGCATTTATATTTGTATTTATATAGATATGCAGATTATTTATGTTTATATATGTATGTTACCTACTGGCGGTCGCCAGTAGGTATATATAGTTAGGATTTTTTCTCTATGGGTTTTTTGAAAATTCTATGTCTAATAACTTTGGCGTTTGTGGACGGAATTGGCTGAAATTTCCAGGAAAATGGCACATTTTGTTTCTGAGCAGCCCCTGAAAATTTTGGGGGGGTTCGTCAAGGGGGGGCCGAGAAAAAAGGGGGGTCCCAAAACGCGTTTTTCCCATGTTAATTTCCATAGGGCGGTTGGCCTCACTTTTAGCCCGAACGGCTGAATGGATTTGCGCGAAACTTGGCAAAATTGTAGGGACTGGTAGCCCGATGTGCCTTTTGTAGGTCTCAATATATGTGCTTCAGTGGATTTTGAGAAATTAATGTTCAAAAAAAGATATATATCTGTAACAGCGGACTGGGCAGCGCTCCGCTACGCGTACTTTTCGCGCAACGGAGCTTTGTAAAGCGAAGCTGATTGGTTCTCCGGCGTCTGTCAACATTCCAAACAGTCCGTAGCGGCCGCCATCTTGTCTCTCGGTAGGATCGAGAGACAAGAGGAGGCCAAAGCGAAGGGGCAAATGACCATAAGGGGGCATAGTACATTGTCGCTCACCCCCTAGGTTTGATGTGGAGGTTTTAAAAGGGCCCCGCGGGGCAAAAAAAAATAAAAATAATAATAATCGAACAGCTGAATGGATTTGCACGAAACTTGGCAAAATTGTAGGGACTGGTAGCCCGATGTGCCTTTGCTAGATCTCAATATATGTGCTCCAGTGGATTTTGAGAAATTAACGTTCAAAAAAAGGTATATATCTGTAACAGCGCACCGCTTCGCGTACTTTTCACGTTACGGAGCTTTGCGAAGCGAAGCTGATTGGCTCTCCGGTGTCTGTAAACATTCCAAACAGTCCGTAGCGGCCGCCATCTTGTCTCTCGGTAGGATCGAACAGCTGAATGGATTTGCACGAAACTTGGCAAAATTGTAGGGACTGGTAGCCCGATGTGCCTTTGCTAGGTCTCAATATATGTGCTTCAGTGCATTTTGAGAAATTAACGTTCAGAAACAAGATATATATCTGTAACAGCGCTCCGCTTCGCGGAGATAAAATTATATGTGTATTACCTAGCTGTTGCTAACACCAGTTAGCGACGGCTAGTAGAAGATAGCGACCATCTTGGGCCCCACTTTGCATGTGAGTGATATTTATCACTAATGACATGCAAAGTGGGCATGCCAAGATGTTAGCGACTGGAAACAGTCGCTAACATCGCTATCTCCTATTATCAACTTTTGGAAATATTCGAGATAAGGGCGAATATCTCCAAAAGCTACCACCTGCCCTGAGCAGTTCTTAGCCATGTTATCCAATGGGAGGTGGATAACATGGCTAAGAGCATTAGCTCGGTAATGCATGAATATCGCTGAGTTTTCAGCGATATTAATGCATTGCGGTCGTTTTTTATCGTATTTCCGATAAACTTTGATAATAGCAAGGTTTATCTGCGATAATTTCTGACGGTAAAAAAATCGTTGCTAAGCATCGTTAGGGATAAATATCGCTTAACTTTGGTAATATGCCCCAACGTCTGTTAACGTTCGATTCGAAGGAAATCAGGAAGTGTTGAAAAACATTGCCTGCGCCATCTTGTCTTTTTTCAAATGCCACACTTTTGTCGTGCACGGCAGCCATTTTAGATGCCTTGACCAGACCCACTCTGTGCACGCTGTCGATCCTTAGCATGGCTCCCCACCCTCGCAAGCATCTCCCCCAGGCAGTGGTCACCCCCGCTCTCTGTCTTATGCATGGGTAATAAACCTCCCCCATCTGCGCTGCTGTTCCCTGAGAATCACACCCTGTGCCCGCCCGACACCTCCCTTTCGCCCTATTCACTACCGCACCCTCTGACACTCCTTTTCCTCTGTGTCCGATTGTCCAGGCTGGTCCTAGGGTATCAGCTAGCCCTGCAGATGTAGTTTATGGCCACAGCTGTAAAGAATCACCCCTCTTCAAAGGAGTTATAGTAGATCAAGGCCCACACTCGATGAGATCCGTCACAGCAGAAGCGTTGCTATTATCTGAAAACCATCCTGTATTGTGATTGGGGAGGGGACCGAGCCTGAAGCGGAAGATTCCAGGGATGACTGTTTGTACATCAAAGTTTTTACAATTATGTGTCACATTAAAAATATATAGCACTCCGACAAAGTAGTAAGATTATAAAACTTTAATAATTTATAAATATATACAAGAAAACAAAAATAGTAATAACATATAAACATTTTTAGGGAAAAACAACGAAGTAGCGGTCGGCTGTGCGAATAGTCCCAACGCAGCACAACGTCCAGATTTCCGGCGTGGGGCGTCGCGGGGGGTGGGTCATCAGTAGCAAACTGTTGTGCGAATAGTTCCAAGGCAGCAGAACGCGCCGAAATCTAGATGACACGAAAGTGATGTCTAGTAAGTTGCCACCCAGCAAATAACGGCATGGGGCGTCGCGGGGGTGGGTCATCAGTAGCAAACTGTTGCGCGAATATTTCCAAGGCAGCAGAACGATGGCACCAAGGTGATGTCCAGTAAGTTGCCGCACTGGTTTTGGCATCCTACAATGCTGCTCCGAATAACGGCGTGGAGCGCCCCGGGGGAGGCGGCGTGAACGGGCCTCTCCAGGTGGAGTGTCATCTGTTGTAGTGGGGCGCCCCTTTACCGTTTCAGTTGCCATTCCGTCCGTTTTTGGTCCACTGTGTCAAAAGCCGCAATTCAGCTGAGTTGCGCCCACTCTTGCGGTGCAGCGATAGGCGGCTGTCACAGGACTCTCAAAATGGCGGCAGGCTGTTTCCTTTTTGGGCCTGGTCCACTGAAATGGCCCTGGGACACCTTGGAAATCGGACGCTTGTCTGCTAGGTCTTGGACCCCATTCTCGAAAGCGTCCCCTCCGCCTTGAGAATTCATCAAAAGTTTTGGGGGCTCCGACTCCTGCAGGCTTCTGGTGGGGAGCGGCTGCCATGATTGCTCGCGGAATGACCACGACTGAGCTACGAGATGGTGGTGCTTTCATGCTGACGCCAGCTTCAGTCTGAAACATCCAAAAACAAGGTGGGGCTTTCATCGTTTGGGAAAAAAAAAACGTTTTCATCCTATGAAAAGTGTTGTTTTTAGGTCACATGATCATGCCTTCCATCATTAGGAAACCAAAAGTAAAATGAACCAATGAAAAGTTTTATAAACAAGTCACATGACCTGTTATGCGGCATAGGGTGTAAAATGCGGAGAAAATACGTTGGCACGTGAGGCGGCGTCAATGTGGAGGCTTTAAAAGGGCCCCGCGGGGCAAAAAAACAAAAAAAAAATTTTGTTTTTTTTGCGTGGGTAGCGCCCGGTACGCGTACCGGGAAGCGGTCGGAGGAGCGTACTATGAGGAGAAAAGAAAGACAGGGTATAAACATTTTGGCAATTTTGTTATAAATGGAAGGTAGTTCTGAAAAGAACTGTTTTTTTATTCTTTTTCTTTTTTTTCTTTTTTTTAATGAATTTTCTGAACAATTTTTTGATTTTTTTTTGGATTTTTGAAAACTATTTTGTGTTTTTTTTGTGTTTTGTAAGGGGGAAATAACAAAAAAGCAGGGTTAGAACATGTCTCAACAGGAGCAAAAAAAAATAAAAAGGATTCATTGTTTTCTCATCTTGTAGCATTTATGATTTTCTCCAGCTCGGTTAATCAAAGTAATACTCTTCTCTCCATAAGCAATAGTTCCTCCACAATATATACAAACTATTTTGTAGTGTGCAAAAGGAGCTTGAATATTGGGGATTATTTCTCGGCCTTCTGGTCCGGCGAATGAGCTTTGACCCCTGTTGGTGCTGGGGATGACATCTGGGGGGTTGGCAGCAAGATCCCTTACTTGTGCTTGGGAAAGATTATTAGGATGCCATCGCTCCATGTGGCGAATCATTGTATGATTGCCAAAGCTGTATTTCTTGTTGGGGTTGCCACGAGAAAGTATATTTTTGCAAATCAAACAAGACACCTGGGGTGCATTGACCTTCTTTTGTCCAGGTGGAATTTTAAAGAATTGCCATATGTAGTGGTCTTTAATATGGCTCTGCCTTGGTGTTTCTGGCAGGAACTGCCTTACTTGCTCTTCCTCCTCCTCCTCCTCTTCGTCCTCATTATCTTCCTCTCTACCAAAGTCCAGTGTTGGTGGTGGTCCTTTTGGTGGTGGTGGTGGTGGTGGTTGCTGAGAAGCACCAGCTGCAGCTATTACAGAAGCCATTGTGAAAAATAGGTCTTGCTCTCTGGAAATAGAAAGTAAGAATGAGGTAAAAAGAAGGAGGGGTTTTCATCATTTGAGAAAAAAAAATAGTTCTAAACCAATGAAAAGTGTTATTTTTAGGTCACATGACCAAGCCTAACAACATTATGAAACCAAAAGTGAAATGAACCAATGAAAAGTGTTATTAACAAGTCACATGACCTCTCACGCTTATGTTACGCGCTGCGGAACGCGCCCCGGATAGCTTCCGGGTCGCTGCGCTTCGCGCCTTGGTCCGCGCCCCGGAGCACTTCCGGGTGCGCTAACGCGGTACGTCATAAGACGCATTACGCGGTAACGCGATATGTCGCGCTTACGCGACGCGCCGCGGATCGCTCCCGGGGAGCTGCGTTTCGCGCCTCGGTCCACGCCCAGGAGCACTTCCGGGTGCGCTAACGCGGAGCGTCATAAGACGCATTACACGACAACGTGATACGTCACGCTTCCGCGACGCGTCACGATAATGATTTCTAACGTGGCAGTTGCGCTAACGGAACGTTTACCGGTTCGCGGACCGGGTCGCGGCATCAAATTGAGCTAACGGGAAGCTTCTTACATCATTAGGAAACCAAAAGTGAAATGAACCAATGAAAAGTGTTATTACCAAGTCACATGACCTGCTGTGTTTACGTTACGCGCTTTGCAGGGCCTCCCGGTTTGCTTCCAGAAACCTGTGCTTTGCGACTCGGTAAGCGTACCAGTTCGCTAACGTAGCACGTCATATGACGTATCACACGACAACGCGAAACGTCATGCGGACGGGAGGCGTGATGATGTTGTTTTCTAACGCGGCAGTTGCGGTAAAGAAACGTTTATATGCTCGCGGTCTATTTCGCGGCATCAAGGTCAGCTAACGGGAAGCTTCCCGATTCGCGAAGCGGGAACGAAGAAAAAAAAAAATAAAAAAAAAAAGTTATTAATAAACATATAAAATATATTTTTGGATTTAAAGAAGAATACATTTTACAGGTATAGATATTAGCTTTTAAAAAACCAATGAAATTCACTGAAAAAACCATAGGTTATAGACCATATATAGTTAGGAATTAGCATTTACAAAACCTTGAAAATTCACTGAAAAAACCATAGGTTATAGACCATATATAGTTAGGAATTAGCATTTACAAAACCTTATTTTACTCACACAAAACCATTGAAATTCCATATATAGTTAGTTGCACTAACTATATATCGCGCACCCGCAATCCACTGCTGATGATGTCACATATTACATCATTCATGACATGGTCAGTGACATCACTGATGACATCACTGATGACATCTCAAATGACATCACTGATGACATCTCACTTGACATCAATGATCACATCACTGATGATATCATTCATGTGATAATACAATGCATCTCCTCACACTCTAATATAACCTCCGTTACACCCAGTGTTAAATAGAGAGTATCATTTTTGAAACCATTGACACACCAATACTAGTTACTACATACGCACTCACTGATTCCTATGTCTACACACACATTCACTCATACAATCATTCATACATACAATCACTCATCTTTACAACACTATCATATGCACTCATACACCTATACAGACACTCACACTCTGCCACTCATCCATGGAGTTACTCACACACCTAGTCAGTCCTGAAAAGAATCAATCACACTTCCATTTTCTCATCTATACAGTTAAACACAGAACACCTTACATTTTTGAAACATATACTAACACATAGTTACTCTCTTATAGAATCACTGATACAAGTACACATTGATCTGCACAGAGTCACACACCTCCCAGCCAGCCATACACACACTCAGTCTCCCATACAAATACTTGTGCAACCAATCAATAACCCATATAGCTACTTATATAGCTACTGATCAACACATGCAGCAGCTTGCACAACAACAGACATACTGATGCACACTTTCAGACAGTTTAGTCACTAACCCGTGCATTCAGTAAGACGCATTTAATCACTCACTCATACAGTCAATCACGCACCTACTAAAACCTTCATTCAGACACTTATACATCCACTCATTCTTCAATATGTAAAACATATTTAAACTTTACAGAAACACATAATCACTGGATGTTGTCATCAGTGATGTCATCAGTGATGTCACTGACCATGTCATGAATGATGTAATATGTGACATCATCAGCAGTGGATTGCGGGTGCGCGATATATAGTTAGTGCAACTAACTATATATGGAATTTCAATGGTTTTGTGTGAGTAAAATAAGGTTTTGTAAATGCTAATTCCTAACTATATATGGTCTATAACCTATGGTTTTTTCAGTGAATATATATATATATATATATATATATATATATATATATATATATACATACATATATATAAATGCAACCATGACTTTAACAAAAGCAGAGGAGCAACTTTTAGCTCTGGGCCTCAACTACTGTCCCAATACCAACTTTAATTATGCCTCAACACGTATCGATTTGTTCTGTTTCATAAGGAAGTTAAAACTCAAGAAATTCTTTGCAGTAAAAAAAGCATGGGATGACAAACGGAATAAGGAAACCTCAGAAACTGACTCGAATCTACAAGCATTTGAGGTACCTGCTTTATGGGCATTGCATGATCTCAACAATGAAGAACCTAGTACCACACAAGTATCCACACAAACCAGACTAAGAGAATTGGACTTGTTACAAAAAGGCGCAGGGGAAAGTCCGTTTAGACCGAAATCTTCCTTTATACCCCTAATGCCAAAAGACGCAATAGATGTATTTCATGATAGAGTTATTGAGGAGATAAAGAAACTCAATGGCACAGTCAATTTAAAAAAACAACGAATAAACCAGAAGCAAATTGAATTTAATAACCTCATGGAAAAAATCCAGAAAAATCCTGGAATAATCATAAAAAAGTCCGACAAGGGCGGGAACATTGTTCTTTTGCCAAAAATTCAGTATGATGAAGAGGCTATGCGACAGCTTAATAATACTGACTGTTACGAGAAATCAACAATAAAGGCCTATAACAAAGCAAAAGACAATATCAAAAAGGAATTACAAAACTGAAAGCGAGAAGGGCTCATAACAAATGAAGAGTACACCTTTATGTTTAACCCACATCCAGAAGTGCCCTTCTTATATCTCTTACCAAAGATACATAAAGGAAAGTTCCCAATTCCAGGACGCCCCATAATATCCGCATTGAAGAGCATGACGGAGCAAGTGGGTGAATATATCGACTTCTACTTACAAGATCTGGTCAGGACATTGCCGTCTTTTATCAAAGATACAGGGGATTTCTTAAGAAAAATAGAGGACATTGTTTGGACTGAGGACTTAGCATTATTGACTCTAGACATAGAATCATTATACACTAGTATCCACCATGAATGTGATTTGAGGGGTGTTGAATATTTTTTAAATACGAGACCAGTTCAATATGTACTGCACAACAAGATGCTAATGTCTCTAATTTCATGGTGCCTGAATAATAACTTCTTTTCATACGAGAAGGACATTTTCCGACAAAAACAGGGAGTTGCCATGGGGGCTTGCTTCTCCCCGAGCTATGCCTGATTGCACGTAGGGCTCTGGGAGAGGCAGGTCCTCATGATACAACACAAAGACATCTTTGAGCATAGGATTAAGCACTGGCTACGATTTATAGACGATGTTTTTATGATTTGGAAAGGGGACAGCAAGAGTGCGCAGAATTTTGTAGATCAGCTCAATACAAACTACTTTAATTTGCACTTTACGTCACATAGCAGTCCATCCATAATCGAATTCTTAGATGTAAGCATACAGGTGGTGGAGGAGAAGCTGGTAACTAGTGCCTTCAGGAAACCAACGGCTGGTAACGCAATTTTGCACGCGACCAGCGCACACCCCAAACACCTAATCGCAAGCATTCCCTATGGGGAAATCTTTGCCACGCAGCGGTGGAGATAGAGAAAAATTGTTGAGACAGTTGGAGACAAAATACATTTTAAATTTGAACAGTAAAGCTCCAAATGGCCTCAACAATACTGAAGATTTGCATACATTCCTTTAAGATATCCTCCTTTTTTCGCCTATATTTATGTAGTGTTCTCTGCTGTTGCAAGAAACTTTTAAAAGAACAATAGATCCCTTTTTTTATATTCCTCTTAACCAACTTTTAAACCTGTCCTGCAGGCTTGCAGTGATTGGGAGTCTGATCAAATAGCTAAGAATAGTTGGATTACTGACACAAGGGAGCAACAATTATCTGATAGTGTTCAACCTTAAGATATTATGGTAAAAACATATTTTAAATAATTTTGGAGTTCACAATCGTTTTAGCAATCACTCATTTTTATTCACTCTGAGCACTTAGCACTTTGGCAATGCTGTATGAAATAATTATAGGAGCTGTTTTTTGGCACTTGGGATCAAGCGTCAAATTAATCCAACAATGGGTGTGAGTTGAAACACCAATTGTAAGAATTGAATGAGCGGATAATTCTGTCAGCAGTATATGTTTACAGTGACATTGAGTTTGCACATACGCAACTGCATTTAGGCAGTAATTTTGCACAAGTTCTATGGCGTCTCAAAATTAATATGTTTGAGATGCATAAGAATTAAATTATGAATTAAAACAATTGCGTAATTTGCACATGCATCACAGCATTTAAGCTGTTACTATGCACAAATAACCTTGATGGGATATAGGAATGTAGATCTACATTTAGCGCAATGTGATTTTAACAATGCAATGCAAAGAGAAATTCCTATTTGTGAATATATGTAAATAAGTGTTCAATTTTATAATTTTATAAAGTTTGTATGCAGCAATTCTTATGAACAAATATTTATTGCGTACTATGCATTAATGCTGACATAAATCCAAATCAGAAATGAGCTCAGAAAAAACAACAATTGCCGTTTATAACATATCCACTAAGTATTTCTACACTTTTTATAATCATGTGGTATTTGAAATGAGAAAAAAATTAGTATAAAAACACTCTCTTGCATTGCATGCCTGTTATGTGATCAAGGGTATTCACTACCCGAAACGTGTCATGCCTAAATGAAACAAAGAAGAGATAATAAACTTACCTGATATTCCATGCTGCTTGTGGTCCGTGATTTCTGCTGTGCCGCGAACCGGAGAGACAGAATTTGCCTTGGATATATAAATGCATATGCATACATATGCATATATATATGTGTATATGTGTGCCTGTAGAGAGAGGTAGAGAGGTAGAGATGTAGAGGTAGAGGTGTAGAGGTAGAGAGGTAGAGGTAGAGAGGTAGAGGTAGAGAGGTAGAGTCTAGTAGAGAGAGAAGTAGAGCGAGGTAGAGAGAGGTAGAGAGTAGAGAGTGAGTAATAGAGAGTAGAGAGTGAGTAGTAGAGAGTAGCAGAGAGTGAGTAGTAGAGAGTAGTAGAGTGAATAGTAGTGTGAGTAGTAGAGAGTAGTAGAGAGTGAGTAGTAGATAGTGAGTAGTAGAGAGTAGTAGGGAGTAAGTAGTAGAGTGAGTAGTAAAGAGCAGTAGAGAGTGAGTAGTAGAGAGTAGTAAAGAGTGAGTAGTAGAGAGTAGTAGAGAGTGAGTAGTAGAGAGTGAGTAGCAGAGAGAGAATAGTAGAGAGTAGTAGAGAGTGAGTAGTAGAGTGAATAGTAGCGAGTAGTAGAGAGAGAGTAGTAGAGAGTGAGTAGTAGAGAGTAGTAGAGAGTGGGTAGTAGAGAGTGAGTAGTAGAGTGAGTAGTAGAGTGAGTGGTAGAGAGTGAGTAGTAGAGAGTAGTAGAGAGAGAGTAGTAGAGAATGAGTAGTAGAGAGTAGTAGAGAGTGAGAAGTAGAGTGAGTGGTAGAGAGTGAGTAGTAGAGAGTAGTAGAGAGTGAGTAGTAAAGAGTGAGTAGTAGAGAGAGAGTAGTAGAGAGTGAGTAGTAGAGAGTAGTAGAGAGTGAGTAGTAGAGAGTAGTAGATAGTGAGTAGTAGGGAGTGAGTAGTAGAGAGAGAGTAGTAGAGAGTAGTAGAGTAGTAGAGAATGAGTATTAGAGAGTGAGTATTGGAGAGTAGTGGAGTAGTAGAGAGTGAGTAGTAGAGAGTAGTGGAGAATATTCCAAAGTTTTGCACAGCACCACTTGCACAACAAGTCCAATCAAATCATATCACTTAGAGTCCTTATTGAAGCGCTGAATCTTGGTGTATATTCAAATGTTTTTATTTTCCTTAAGTTTATGTACCACAGCCAGCGGACGCGTTTCGTTCTGTACAACAGAACTTCTTCAGGGCGTTCTTATTTCCTTCAAGTTATATCGGGTCGGTATCCTGTTGTCATATAACTAGATATTTCTTCCAAATGTTAGACGAGTCATAAGTACATTCTTATTCAAAGTGACTAGGTATCAATTTTACCCACACAATTCGGGCAGACTTGAGTAATTTATAGCATCCTCAAAGTCAGTCTTTCAAAAATTCCAAAGTATAGGACATGATAATCCAAATCCAAATGTTTCTCAACAAAAGTCATTTTCAATAGTTCAGAATATCGGCGTTTGGGCAGATATGACCCACGGACACGGTTTATGACTTTTCTTGAGAAACATTTGGATTTGGATTATCATGTCCTATACTTTGGAATTTTTGAAAGACTGACTTTGAGGATGCTATAAATTACTCAAGTCCATGGATGCTGCTGGGAACGCCCCCAGCAACACCCATTGCACGCCCCTTTAACTCAGGACACTGCGTTAAAGGGACTGATATTTATCAGGCAGGATTACGCCACAAAAAGTGGCTTAGTCCTGCCAGATAACTATCACTCAGTCTTCTGAGCCACCGGAACGTCTCAAAAAGTGACGTTCTGGAGGCGCAAGGGGCTCGTAAATAAGGCCCCATAGGTTTCACACTCGTTATAGTTAGGAATTAGAATTTTAAAAACCTTTGAAATTCACTGAAAAAACCATAGGTTTCACACCAGTTGGACATTTTACTCATACAAAACCATTGAAATTCCCCCGTTATAGTTAGTTGTACTCACTATAACTCGCGCACCCTCAATCCACTGCTGATGATGTCACATATTACATCATTCATGACACGGTCAGTGACATCACTGATGAACCTCCAGGTCTTACAAATAAATAAAAATGTATTCCCCCAGTGCATATCATCCCAAAGGAAATTGTAGCCTTTGAACAAGTAGTGCTCTCATCAATACAACAATTGGAGAATAAGAAGCCCTATGAGAGAAATTATTCAATAGTAGGACAACAAATAGCTATGCAAGATCTCAAGCAAGATGATTCAATAGTCATTAAGTTGACCGTCAAAGGTGGTGCGATGGTTATTTGGCCGAGGGATATGTACTTAGAAGGAAGACTACAGGCAAACAATCCAGTCTGGTATAGACAAATCAAAGAGGATCCAACACAAGAGATACAAGAATCATTAATGGGAATCCTTATGGAAGGATTTTAACTAGGAATATTAGGAATCAAAGAGTTTTAATATTTAAACAAAAAAAATCCCACGGTCCCAGTCATTTACATGTTACCCAAAAATTCATAAACGATTAAGGGAGCTACTGGGAAGACCCATTATGCCTGGATGCGATTCACTAATGGAACCAATTTCAAAATATGTTGACATCTTTCTAAAACCATTTCTACAAGAAGTTCCCTCATATTTAAGGCATACAATGGACTTTATTAACAAAATAGAAGGTTCACAATTCGATCCTCTACAGCAATGGTTGTTATCCTTCAACGTGGTCGCACTATATACACAGATTTCCCAGGGTGAGGCACTACAAGCAATTTTATTACTATTTGGAAACCAGAACCCATCCTCATTGAGTTCCAACAGAATTTATTCTATAAATAGCAGCAGTAGCATTGAAAACAAACTATTTTAAGTTTGATGATATGTTCTATTTTCAAACGAAAGAGCTTGCGATGGGATATCCCTTTGCCCCAGAGATGGTGATACTGTATATGGCCAGATTTGAAGATAAATGTATTGTTAATGACAACCCATACTTGCAACATCTGACACAGTGGTACAGCTACATCGACGATATTTGATGTCTATGGAGTGGATCACTAGAAGACTTACACAAGTTCCATGGCTGGTTAAAGATGATTCAATAGTCATTAAGTTGACCGACAAAGGCGGTGCAATGGTTATTTGGCTGAGGGATATGTACTTAAAAGAAGGAAGACACCAGGCACACAATCCAGTCTGCTATAGACAAATCGAAGAGGATCCAACACAAGAGATACAAGAATCATTAATGGGAATCCTTATGGAAGGATTTTAACTAGGAATATTAGGAATCAAAGAGTTTTAATATTTAAACAAAAAACATCCCACGATCCCAGTCATTTACATGTTACCCTAAAATCTATAAACGATTAAGGGAGCTGCTAGTAAGACCCATTGTGTCTGGATGCGATTCACTAATGGAACCAATTTCAAAATATGTTGACATCTTTCTAAAACCATTTCTACAAGAAGTTCCCTCATATTTAAGGCATACAATGGACTTTATTAACAAAATAGAAGGTTCACAGTTCGATCCTCTACAGCAATGGTTGTTATCCTTCAACGTGGTTGCACTATATACAACAGATTTCCCAGGGTGAGACACTACAAGCAATGTTATTACTATTTGGAAACCAGAACCCATCCTCATTGAGTTACAACAGAATTTATTCTATGATTAGCAGCAGTAGCATTGAAGAAAAACTATTTTAAGTTTGATGATATGTTCTATTTTCAAACAAAAGAGATTGCGATGGGATGTCCCTTTGCCCCAGAGATGGTGATACTGTATATGGCCAGATTTGAAGATAAATGTATTGTTAATGACAACACTTACTTGCAACATCTGACACAGTGGTACAGCTACATCGACGACATTTGGTGTCTATGGAGTGCATCACTAGAAGACTTACACAAGTTCCATGGCTGGTTAAATTGCAGACATCCTGATTTCCAATTCAGTCTCACTAAAAGCAAGGTAGTTCTTACATTCCTAGATGTAGAAGTCAATCCTATTAATAATGATTTGATACCTACCTTGCACAGGATACCTACGGACAAGAATACTACACTTTGTAGGAAGCTGATCTGTATATACTATACCAAAGTGAGATATAGTGTGCACAAAGCCCAGTGGAACCCAAAAGGTAGGCTGAGGTAAAGTAGATAGCACCTCACTCTCTATTTGTGGTAGTGTGGTCGAGCAGTAAGGCTTTATCAGAGGACAGTGTTAAGCATTTGTTCTACACACTCAGTCGACGAATAAATTCACACACTCAAAGACTGAACTTCAGACCAATTGTTTTTGTATAAAAATATTCTTTTAGTTATTTTATTTCCTAGAACCAAGCAAGCCTGGCACAGGTACGTGATAAATACTTTGCAGTAAATATACATTAATAGTACAGTTTGGATAGTAATTGTATATGCACTTTGTTTTGATTTACAGTACTGTTACTGAGAAATGCAATGCTTTGGAAATACAGTACATATACTTTGAATGGACTTTTTAGTAAAATGACCAGTACATTACTTTCAGATGATTACATTTCTTACACAGTGTAGTATACCTGGATACTACACTGGGACATCTCCTGTAAACAAGTAAGTAAAAGCGATATTGTTATTTAATACAATTTTTAAAGGATTTCTTTATATTTTCCAACTCCACACTTAAAAACTTTTCATTTAAAAACAGTCAATGTTATTCAATGGAGGAAAATAGTGTTATCGGATTAAAGGGAAGTACTTTGTTGTGGGAGTTGGTGTTCTGGGGATAGACGATGGGGTCCCCCAGGGTCAAGGATGCACTCTTGTTACACACTCAGCGGCACTAGGGCGGCTGGGTGCAGAGTGCTGAGGCCCAATGTTATCCAATCGGGGTTGGGGGCCTTCGGTTGGTGGCCGCTGACCAGCCGGCCACTGGGTTGTAGGAGCAAAGCTACTGGATTTAAGCTCAAGGCAAATGGGGGTTTAGGCCAGCACAAAAGATGCACCCTCAGTTGCACTGGGGCAGCCGGGTGCAGAGGGCTGTTTTGACATCGGAAGCCCTGTAGCTTTCAATGGGGAGGCTCCGGTTTGCAAAAGCACTGCAGGCTTAGGAACTAAGGTCTTCTGGGTGCGGAGAGGTAAGTTGGGATGTTGGGGGTTGGTTAGGCACTGTCGGTTGGGCCACCCAAGGCCGTTTAGCCTCGGATGCAGGGGTGCCTTTTAGGGTTAGACCTTCTTACCAGCTCCTGGTCGCGGTAGGGGGGACCTTCCAGTTTGAGGCTGTAGGCGTTTTCAGGAAGCTTCAAGCAGGTCAGGGGTCGCTGGATCTTGGGTCAGGATCACCAGGGAGACGTCCTCTTGGTGATGAGCCACTCGAACACGAGCCTTGTGCTTTGGGTGCAGAGCGGTGCAAACCCACGGATCCTTGCGGAACTGGAGCCTGTTGTTTGAACAAATCCAGCGTTCACAGAGGACAAAGTCTTTGGGACTGAAGGCAGGCAGTTCCTCCGGGTTTCTCGATGTTGCTGGCTGCAGGACACACCGGGATTTCACCGGAGGAGGTTCGAGGTGGGGACAGGCCGGTAGGGTTGGGAGCCTAGTCAGTGGGCGTCCTCCTCTTGTTAGCGTTGGCATGGCTGTTCGGTCCTTCTTCTTCTTTTCTTCTTCTGGTTTCTTGTCTAAGGAAGCAAGGTTTAGGGGTGTCCCTAAATACTAGATTATGGGGTGTTACATGTAGGTAAAAGGTTGGGACAATTGGTCCCTTCCCTGTGGTGGGTACACCCCCTATTATGCCACCCTCCAGTGGGAGGGGGCATACGCCTTTCCCTGGTTGGCTGGGTCTCCCCATCTGCAAGAATGGTGGGGACTGAGAGTTGTGCTTCGCCTCGCCTCCCCCACCTGAAGGGTGGAGTTGGCAGAGGTGGACACACCTCTCTTGTTTTTCCCACCGGTTCTGCTTCCCAAAGTGGGCGTCAGAACCATTGGGGACCAGTTGCTGAAAGCAGCAAATGGCCTGGGGAAGCTCACAAAGGCGGAAAGCCTTTGAAGCTTCCCCTTTGTGGACCCTGCCCATCCTGGGGGAGGAGACTTGGCACCTCTTTCCAGGATGTACATTGTTTCAGGCCCCGAGAGCAGTAGACTCTCGACCCAGGGGTCCAGAAACATGTCTGGTGGTGTTAGTTGAAAGCAGCCTGGACACTAGTGGTAAGTTGTTTTTCAGGGGGCATCTCTAAGATGCCCTCTGTGTGCATTTTTCATTAAATCCCACACTGGCCTCAGTGTGGGTTTAATGTGCTGAGAAGTTTTATACCAAACTTCTCAATTTTCAGTGAAGCCATTATGGTGCTGTTGAATTTGTAATGACAAGCCCCCGGCACCATTTACTCTTAATGGCAGGACTGCACTTACAATGTAAGCGCCGGGACACCCCCGTCGGGGGTAGCTGTCGCGCTCTACAAACTTCTAAATAAATAAATAAATAAAATGTCTTTAGACACTGTAGGGGTACAGGGCTCATGTACCTGTACCGTCCCTCACCACCGACATAGGGCACCCAGCTAGAGGGGTGACTCATCTATGCCATGGTAGTGGGTTGTAGGCATTGCACACAGGGATGTGTGCCATGTCGACACTTTACTTTGTTCTGCACCAAGACACACAGCCTGCAAAGGCAGTGTTTGAGTGTAAAGGTACAGGACCTTTAAGGGTGGTACAATAAGTGCTGCAGCCCTTAGAGGCCTTCCCTGGTCACAGTGCCCTGGGTACCTGTGGTACCATTTACCAGGGGCTGACGTGTGGGCAGAGATGCCAATTAGGTTTTGTTTTCAATGCTGTTTTAAGGAAAGAACATAGGCCCACATGCATCAACAATGGCATTTGCGATTCCTTATTAGCGAAAAATAAGGATTTGCTAATATGGAATAGTAAAAGCTATGCATGAAGAAATCGCAAAACACATTTGTGATTTCTTAATATTCCTTAATTGGGACTCGCAAATTGCGAGTCACAATTAAGTAATACCTCCCCATTCATTCCTATGGGCCTCTCCATTCATTCCTATGGGCCTAGAGGCCCATAGGAATGAATGGGAAGACATTCTCAATTTGCAATCGCAATTAGCGAATCGCAAATTGAGAATGCAATTTCGAGGGTGCAGGGGTGTCCAAAGGACACCCTGTTGCACCCCTGAAATTGATCTGTGCACATATGTTGCGCACACACATGCCCTTAGGGTACGTGTGTGCGCAACATGAAACTTTGAAAAATGCCCAAAAGTGCATTTTACAAAGTTTTTGCAAATTACCATAAAGTTGAACTTCATGGTAATTTGCTACTCCTATTAGGGAAATCGCTAATTGTTTTACTTTGATGCATTGCATTTAAGGAATCTCAATTTGGGATTCCTTAAATGCAATCACAATTTAAGAAATCTCAATTTAGAGATTCCTTAAATTGCGATTTTTGCATTTGAGATAATGCATCCCAAATGCAAAAATACCGGTCGCAAAGGGGCAGATTCTGAGAATCTGCCCGTTTGCGACCAGTTTTTAACTTGATGCATGTGGCTGATAGGCCCTGGGTTCCTGATTGGCAAGAGCCCAGGGCACACTCAGGCAAAGCACATCAGCAGTTCAGCAAAAAGTGGGGCTAGCATGCAGAAAGAGGGCACTTTCTCACACACTTCACTACAAGAGCTTTCATCCCAGATGTTTTAAGGACAACTTGCCTTATGGGCAATTGTGGAGAATCAGGCAAAACTGTTCCCGCAAAGATGATTATGAAATTCATGCTGGGACTTTATGTGACCAATTGAAAGAGCGTGGGTACTCTAAAAAACTCTTAAAACATGCGATGAAGAGTGCGTGGTATACACCAACATTGCCTGATAAATTGGTTTGTGTATCCACCTATGGCCCACATACAAATACATTTCAGCAAATCATCTTTAAGAATTGGCATCTTCTACAGAATCCGGAATGTCCACTATAACCACTATTATTTGCAATGAGGAAAAATGCCAGTATAGGCCAACAAATTGTGAGGGCAGAGAATGAGATTACATGCGCTAAAAGAAAATAAGATTTATGATTACATTGGAATTTAAAACCGATCATGGGCTACCATAAGTGTGGCAATTACTCAGTCTGTGAGTTAACAATTGTGGGAACGGAGCTTGTGCATAATAACCTTAAATGGGCCCATTGGTATTTTTCAAACTGCAAAACAAAAAATGTTGTATATGCCATTATATGCCCATATAGAAAAATATACATTGGGAAGACAAATCAAGAAGTGAAAAAACGCATTGTGCAACATCGTTCAAGAACTAAAACAAAGGTTGTCACTGCCCAGCTAGTCACTAATTTTGTGGCAAAGCACCACAGCGAGAAAGAGCTGAAATGGACCGTTTTATGTGTAGTCAAACCAAATTAAAGAGAAGGAGATACTGAGGCTTTACTACTACAAAAAGAAGCCTATTTAATATTGAAATTTAACAGCACCGTTAGTGGCCTCAATGACATGTCTGAAGTAGGCAGAACCTAGTTGCCATGATATCGCATTTTAACATGTATGGTTGATAAGGAGCCTTACATTCGTTACAGTTATTTGTGATGGAATTGAATTTTTAAGCATCTGGTTATTCACATCTAATGAGGAGACATGAGAGCTCCCATTACATCACAGCACGCTTGAAGCATCTAAAAACTTAATTTTGAGTAAATAAAGAGAAATATAATCCTGCAATGTGAATCATGCACTACAAATCCCACAATGCAACATAAGAACAATTGACTATAAAGGAACAAGAAACCGGAAGTCACAGATTCAGCCGAATGGATGAAAGAGGAGACTAACGCTGAAGGCGGAACAGTTTAAAGTAAGTGTCCAGAATAATCCCGTGCCCGTAATACGTACACTGCAATGCACAACTGGAAACAGCAATGCTTTACAGAGAACACCCTCGGTGTGTATTTTTGTTCACTTTAGAATGGAAATAGACTCGTGATCGGGTGCGAATGGACATTGAACACAAGCCCGTTTCGTATGAATAAATCGAGGAGCCTCATTAAAACACACTGCCATCTGAGAGTATGCAAAGTAAGTCTCTTTCTCGACCGCTTGGATACAATGTGACTGCCGCTTAGATAAATACGTTAGATACAAACTATCCCTGCTTAAATTCGTACTGCAGGCTGGATTGCTGAAATAATTAAACCGTTTTCCAATGTAAGACAAATAAGTTATGAAAAAAAGAGAGGCCCCAGCAGGTACCTTAAATATAACTTTAAAGAAGCGTTGGAGCAAGGGTTAGAAGGGGATCGAAATTAATTTAAGAATTTCCGATTTTGTGATTACAGATTGTGTCCAGTCATAGCCCCGGCGGAAAACCCCAAGAATTATATTGGGGTTTGAAACGAGTCTGCACTATCCACCATTTTGGGGAATACACGCATCTTTATTACAATCTGCTCTAGGGGAATGTAAAATTGCGAAGGGCCCTAGGCCCGCATGGTGGAGAGCAGCATTAACGTGGACGCAGACACCAGATAGGGGTAGTGGGAATGGCCACGAGCACGTGCGCTCGGCCCCTTTTATTGGCAGCGTCATGTGACACCATGACGTCTGTGGTGGGTGGGTGTAAAGTATGTTACATCACTCCTGAACACTAGAACGTGTCCATGCTAGGACACTACATCCCTCCCATTTTTTAATCGCAAAAACCCACGTACAGAAATCAACCTGTGGGAAAAACAAACTGTATCAGGATGCAGTAAAGTGTTCAACTTCCGCTGAGTCCTTTTATCCGCCGCTGCTTGGAATCACAGATGATGTTCAATCTGCTGCGGGGAACATCAGTTCACAGTGGCACCGGTTCGGGGTGCTCGATGGAACCAGTCTATTGACGACTCTGCGACAAAGTTGTCCTCACAGTCCTTCTTTTGCTAACTTCCATGGCGACGGGTGCAGTTAGAGTTCTTGTCGTTCGCCGGGGAATGATGCACGATTTCCGGTCTCGGCCTTGGCTTCACTTGTAGTCTGTGTCCTACTTGGCAAAAGGCAGATCCGTTGCAAAGCATCCCTCTCACCAGGATGACCCCTCTCGTCGGTGTTCCCCTGCCACGGGATATCCTTGAGGTCCTCTTTCTCGGATTTGCGCTGGGCTGGATGTGCCACATCAGGTTGTTCCTACGCCGCCGTCAGTGGGGGTATGGAGGAGACGATGTGCCTCACCTCAGATTCCGCAGCCTCGTCCCGAGGTAGCTGTTGGTTTCTGTCTTTGCTTGCGATGTCTTCGCCCTCCCCGGACCTTTCGGATGGGCGTCGGAGGACCGTCTCTCGTCGCGGGGACTTGCGTCCCGGAGGCCTCTGCCCCTGAGTCACCACGGCTGGCATTTGTCCAGTGTCCGTGTGACCCCACGGTCTCGCTTGCTCCTCTCCGCAGATCCTGGGTGTGCGGAAACATCGTCTATCAGCTGGTCTTCTTTGCCACAGGTGTTCTTCCGGCTCGTGTTCCTCGCACCGTTGTCCTGGCACTTGTCGCCTTCCTTCTCTTCGGGAGTGTGAGTGGTCTTCCTGCACTCCTCTCTCTTTCCTTGGTTGGTTCACTGTGGAGACGTTGCTTCGCACTGACTTCTCCTTCCACTCTTAACTGTGTAAACAGGCCACATGGATATACTTCCTTCCTTTTCACGGTGGCAGACGTGCCACTCAGATCTCTCCTTTTCTTCCTTTCCTTTTCACAGTGGCAGACGTGCCACTCAGATCTCTTCTTTTCTTCCTTCCTTTTCGCGGTGGCAGACGTGCCACTCAGATCTCTCCTTTTCTTCCTTCCTTTTCACAGTGGCAGACGTGCCACTCAGATCTCTCCTTTTCTTCCTTCCTTTTCACAGTGGCAGACGTGCCACTCAGATCTCTTCTTTTCTTCCTTCCTTTTCGCGACATCACTTGGACCGATCTTGTGTCTTCTCTCCTGACCTGGGTCCTCCATGCAGTGCGCGCACTCTGCATGTGTACCCCTGGTCTTGTCCCCGTTGGGGACACTTTATCCTTCTTCCTCAGCAGCCAGAGTTGGTGTCGCGAACCTTCTTTTCTTGATGCTTGTTGGTGACGTTCGTGGGTCCACGTCCGTAGACCTTTTCATGGTTGAACGTCCTGGACCGTTTGGCGGTCCACTTCTGCCGATGCCTGGCAGGTTGCCTTCGGTCGTCCTGTCGGACTTTGCGCTACAACAGTTTTTGGGGACCCGTCGTGGGTCAGCACTTGATGGGCGATCATGCTGCGGATCGGCCCCTGGGAGGCACCACGTCGTGTGGTCGTGCGCGATAATTGTCCTGCGCGATGGCGCTGCCTGCGCTCTTCTTTCTGCTTGCGGTGGCTGTGCGTCGCCATGTGGCGCATTGTTTGCGCACTTACGGTTCAGGATTCTTGGACGCCTGTTGCGTGATGTTGGGTAGTTGCTGCTTTGGCTGTTGTCAGGTACTTGCTGCTTTGGACCGTTGGCGGGATTAGTTGATGCTGCGGTGAGCGCCTGTGGCCACAAGGCGTCGCTGCTCTCTCCGTCCTTTGATCGCGGCAGTCTTTTCCCTGGACGTTCTTCCAGTGCTTGGCAGTCGTTTCCTCCAGACGTCCTGTCAGTGCTTGGATGCCTAGTGAGGCGTTCGCGCCTCTTCCCACGTCGCGCTGGAAGTGGCAGCTGCCGACTCCTTGCTGGTGTGTGTGGGTGTCTTCTGCGCTGTTGCGCACTTTCTTGCTGCGGGAGTTTGGATGCTTTCCCTGGGGGCGCTACTCATCTGTTGCCCCTTGCTGCCGCTGATTGATCTTGTGTTGTGCAATGCTTTTTTTTTTTCCTTTATTGATGCAGGTGCGCTTTTGCTTTTGGCCACTGGGTGGCAGTGTTGCTGGATCTGGTAGCAGCCTGTCTTGTGTCTCTTGTCTTCCCCTGATGTGCACTCTACTGTCTCAGTGCACAGGGGGCTGGAGCTGCTGCTGTGAATCGGTGAGTCTCTTTTATTTGCATCATGCTTTTGGGGGCAGACAAGCACAGGCGCCCCATAGTTGGAAGATTGCTGCGTCCGTGTTTGGGCCATTGCTGTGCTTGCTCACAGGGGCCCATTTGCAGGTTCTTGCCAGGTGCACCGGCACTTTACATTTAGTGGTGGGGGCACATAGGAGTGCCTGTGCGTGTAAGTGAGGCACTGCTGGGGGTTTTGCCGGCGATGTGTGGTGTGCTGAGCGGGTAGGCTCCGCTTCAGCAGTTCTTTGGCGGGTGCGTGGTGCCCGTTTCAGGGCACAGAAAAGCGGCAGTCACTTTTCCCTCTGTCCTCCCTGCCCGCGGCAGCGTCTAGCAGTCCTTGCGCGGGCGGGGGGGAAAAATGTTGATGCTTCCCTCAGGCGGGGAGGGAGCGCGTCGCTCCTGTCACTCCTCCTTGGGCGGGGGGCGCTTGAGGCAGGCCGCGGGTAGGCTCCGCCGGCTCTGCCTATTCAACCGCTGATGAGGCTCCACTCTCCGGTCTCCCGCCGCAGCAGCTTCACCTTGCACACGCTGCGCGGCGGAGACGGCTGGGATTCTACCGGCGGGCCGCGGGTGGGCTCCGCAGGCGCTGCTGAGTCTTCCTTTGGGGAGGGCGCTACTGGCGGGCCTCGGGTGGGCTCCGCTGGCCCGGATCACGTTGCGAGGGGGGTCGGGAGGCGGTTAGCTACTCCGCTCCCTCCCCCTCGTTGTTTATGGTTGTTGCGGGTCCGGCCACACTTCCCCACGCCGTCTTAAGTCTCTATGCCCCACCGCTTCTAGCCACACACGCGGCGGGGGCAGGGGACGACTCGGGCAGGCCGCGGGTGAGCTCCGCTGGTCCTGCTGATAATTGGGCATTGAAGTTAGTGTCTATAGCGGGTGGGCTCCGCTTGGGTGCACAGTATCCTGGGGGTCACTTCCCGCTCACCTTCGGCCGGCGGGCCAGGTCCTTGGTTGCGGTCGTGGCGGGTGGGCTCCGCCCGGCCCGTGCACCTCTCCGGTGGGGTTTCAGCCTCGCGACCGTCGCAGGTGGGCACTGGGCGGTCCGCTCTTCCGTGGTGGCACTCATTGGTGGTGGTCGACGCGGGTGGGCTCCGGTCGGCTTGCTGTGGGGCTCCCGGTCGCTGCGGGGCTCCGACGTGCCCACCGGCTTCTCGGCGCGTTGCGCCTCGCTGCAGGGGATGCCCTCTAGGCGGGCAGCTCTCTTCCCCTTTTTCTTCCGGATGTGCTGTGGGTAGTGGCACGCATGGGCTGCACTACCGGCTTCGTCGCCATTGTAAAATTGCGAAGGGCCCTAGGCCCGCATGGTGGAGAGCAGCAGTAACGTGGACGCAGACACCAGATAGGGGTAGTGGGAATGGCCACGAGCACGTGCGCTCGGCCCCTTTTATTGGCAGCGTCATGTGACACCATGACGTCTGTGGTGGGTGGGTGTAAAGTATGTTACATCACTCCTGAACACTAGAACGTGTCCATGCTAGGACACTACAGGGAATGGTGTGAAAATCCTACTGATCACTGGTTCCAAATTGTAATTTATCCAATTAAAATTTTAATTCACCCATTGAGTTTATGTATTCCTTGTAATGTGTTTTTCGTTTGATTATGGTTTAATTGTATGTTTATAGTGATTATAAACGGCGTCTTTCCCTGTATTTGACACAAATGATGAAACTAAACGGTCTATAAAATAATATAGAATGAGGAGTAAATAAATACTTTAGGCCATTGTAGTCAGTTATTGGTTTTAGTCTGAACAAGAAAAAAACAGTGTTTAATGTGACAGCTAGGAAAATGTTTTTCTAATTTTATGGGCCCTATCTAGCTGTCTGAATCAGGGCCAACCCCTTATCAAAGTATAGTATTTATACATCACACGAATGGTAATAAAGTGAAAACACAACACAAAAAAATCCCAAACTAATTTAGAAAAATGGAGCAAATTTTAATAAACCAGAACAACAAAAATCTGTATACTATGCTACAACAAACCGGCGATAATATCGGCATACTGCTTTCATCACCTACTAGTCTAAATTGATCCATGTAAGTCTGAATTACATGGCAGGAAACCTCCCGATCTTCATACTCGCCATTACCAGTGAATAAGAATAAAATGGATGCAAGTACATAATTAACTTTCAAGTAAGGCATGTATTTACTTAACTCGCACAAAAAAATGTATATACAACTTACTCTGTTAAGTGTACAGTATCACCAATGATAACCCGCAAAAGGAAACACTATTTAAACCTGCAAAATGTACATAACAAGCTCCTTTGTACCTTTGTTTAACATTCTAAGCCTGTGCACCCAGCTGCGTTCGTTCTAATTATAGTACATCTGCGCACGCTTCTGAAATACTCCGCGTCCAGCTTGCAGCTCTAAGTGAGTACTGATTTTCTTCCACTTGATGGCAGAATGCCATTTTTAATACGATGTTTCCCTTTTATTTACTTGACTTTTTTTTTACCTGATTTTCTTTGTAATTTCAAGCCAACCATAACCGATCTAAAGACTGTGTTTGAAAAGAATTGTCTTGCCTTATTTTACTCGCTTTTTGCTGGCGAGTTTCTCAGGATATAGGCTTGGTGTTAGTCCTCGGTTTTCTAATAAGGCATGCTGTAATATTTATAGTGTTGTTATACAATGCATTCCAGTATTGCATTTTGAGAAGCTGTCGATCACTTATAAACAGACGGTGTTTGAGGACTTTTCACATTATTATCACAGTTATTTGTTTTAAGGCCTTCCAATTAATCCATTCTTACTGCAAGTAATCATACTCGTATCAAGACGAATGTTAATCGGTTTGATCCATTTTCTCTTTCCAAGTGCTCCCTTGTTTTTGGTTGTGGTGATGATCCTGTTTCAAAATGATGTTTATTGGGGTCGAAACATAGACAAACATCCAAGAGGACTGACTTTAATCAGGATCTTTCATACCATACTCTGATTCTGAGTTGTCATTGAATTTTACATTCATATCAGCCACTAGCTTTGTGTGTGTATGTATGTATGTGTATGTATATGTGTGTGTGTGTGTGTGTGTGTGTATATATATATATATATATATATATATATATATCAACAAAACAGAGTTGCCTCGAATGATGGAGCCCACACGGGTGATTTTTTCTGCATCTCTTTTAATGAAAACTTGTAACACAGGAATTGCACCGCCAGCAGCACAGTCTTTCAAAGTCCCAAAGTCACTTTTGTTGATGTGAAGCGGCGAGCCCAGCCGCGATGGATGCCCCGCCACTGTTGTGGACCTTGGCAACGCCATTATGTGTTTGCTGTGGGGACGAGGTGCTGCCTTTGAGAACTGGCTAAAATGACATCGTGTTTTGCACAGCAGAGAACAGCCACCCATTTGGGATTTTACTTGCTTTTAAAGTATGAGCCTTCGCTTAACTCACTTGAGGAATACTGACGTTGAACTATCAGTACCAGGATGCTGCAGGAGCAGCCACGCCCACTGGGGCGGGAGCTGTATTAATTCAGCGTTAATGAACAGCGAGGTTTCATTCCAAAAGTCAGCCTGGGACGAAGGGCAGGAGCCCGAAACGCGTCGGCAATTGACTTTGAAAGACTGTGCTGCTGGCGGTGCAATTCCTGTGTTGCAAGTTTTCATTAAAAGAGATGCAGAAAAAATCACCCGTGTGGGCTCCATCATTCGAGGCAACTCTGTTTTGTTGATGTGAAGCGGCGAGCCCAGCCGCGATGGATGCCCCGCCGCTGTTGTGAACCTTGGCAACGCCATTATGTGTTTGCTGTGGGGACGAGGTGCTGCCTTTGAGAACTGGCTAAAATGACATTGTGTTTTGCACAGAACAGCCACCCACTTGGGATTTTACTTGCTTTTAAAGTATGAGCCTTCGCTTAACTCACTTGAGGAATACTGACGTTGAACTATCAGTACCAGGATGCTGCAGGAGCAGCCACGCCCACTGGGGCGGGAACTGTATTAATTCAGCGTTAATGAACAGCGAGGTTTCATTCCAAAAGTCGGCCTGGGACGAAGGGCAGGAGCCCGAAACGCGTCGGCAATTGACTTTGAAAGACTGTGCTGCTGGCGGTGCAATTCTGTGTTACAAGTTTTCATTAAAAGAGATGCAGAAAAAATCACCCGTATGGGCTCCATCATTCGAGGCAACTCTGTTTTGTTGAGATGTATGTATGTATGTATGTATGTATGTATATATATATATATATATATATATATATATATATATATTAAATTCAAAAGAGAGTTGTCCCCTCGAAGAAACCACACAGAGGAGGTAAGTATTCCTGCTTTATTGGGAAAGCTGCCGCATGGAATACAGTACGCTCGCCCAGTATTTTGCGCCCTGACTCGTTTCGTGCTGACACGCACTTCTTCAAAGGGCAAAGGCATTCTATGGTAATCACATCGCGCTGCACGGGGCACCATTAAAGTTCTTTCGTCCCGCCTCAGTGGGCGTTGCCAGGCGCACTTTCTGCTGGTTCCTGTAGTGCTCCCAAATCCTCCTCAAGTGAGTCGTGGTGCGTTACTCAATTCAGCTTCAATGAATCCCAAGTGGGTTGGGAGAGTGCCCTGTAACCTCCAGGCAGCACATTACAACTTTCCTCGCAGCCTTCTCTCCATCAACAGCAAAGCGCACCTAGGCGCCAGCATGGGGCCGACATCAATTCAAAAGAGTTGTCCCCTCGAAGAAACCACACAGAGGAGGTAAGTATTCCTACTTTATTGAGAAAGCTGCCGCATGGAATACAGGACGCTTGCCCAGTTTTTTGCGCCCTGACGCGTTACGTGCTGACGCGCACTTTAGGAATTAGCATTTAAAAAACCTCAGAAATTCACTGAAAAAACCACAGGTTTCAGGAGTGTTATAGTTAGTTCGACATTTCACTCGTACACACCATTGAAATTCCCCTGTTATAGTTAGTTGTACTAACTATAACTCACGCACCTGCAATCCACTGCTAATGATGTCACATATTACATCATTCATGACATGGTCAGTGACATCACTGATGACATTTCAAATGACATCACTGATAACCTATGGGTTTTTTCCGTGAATTTCAAAGGTTTTGTAAATGACAATTTTTAAATGTATTTATTCTTCTATTTATTTTTTTTATACTGATTTACAACATTTTTTAAAACTATTATTTTTAGATATTTTAGTTTTTAAATTGCATTACATTGTCGCCCCCCCCCCCCCTTCCATTTACTTTTTTTGGGGCCCTGGGGACCCCATCCCCCAGGGCCTGACCCGCAGATCTAAATGTATTCATTTTTTTCTTCATAGGAAGGGGATTCCTATGGAAGGAAATACAAGTTACTTGTAAGTATGCTTAGAATTACTTTTCAGGGATAATGCTGGGCCAAAAGATGCAGCACTGGGTTCTCTCCTGATAACAGGCGAGTAAATTAGAATTCGTTGTTCGGATGTTTTTAGGTGAATATTTTAAAGGTCCAAAATTCCACACTTAGAAGAATTTCTAAGTGAAACCAGTCAATGTTAGCCTATGGAAGGAAATTCACTTAGCAGGTAAGTAGTGTTATTGTTACCTTTTCTTACTCCGTGGTGGATCCTGGTTCCAGCACTGCTCCATCTCCTCTAAACAGTTGAATGAATGCAAATGATGAAAGACGCGTGGAAGCCCATGTTTCTTTTTTTTTTTTTTTTAATATCACTAGAATGTGCGGATCATACGCGCACCCTGCGATTTTCTCCCCCCCCCCAAAAAAATTTTGGGACCCTAGGGGTCCTTAATGGACCTCCTGAGGAGACCTCGAGGGTCAGGGTGTGTCTTCACTCCCCCTTTTCACATTTTAAACACGCATTTCACAGACTTCTTCAGCATCCCTTCTACCGAGGCATAAAATGACTGCCAACAGTTTCTAGTTTCGAATGTTGACAACCACTTGGCAGCCAATTAGCAATCAGCACGTGATCGGAAGGGTGCGCTTATGGTACGATGACAATGCGTGCAGTTTCGGTATTCATTTTTTTTATGGGAAGAGACCGACATGGCAAATTATTTTTTTGTTTTTTATGGAGGAGGGCTGCATAGCCCCCCCCCGCTGAGCATCTTCAAGGCCCCGGAGAACCCATTCCTTGGGACGGCCTTTTTTAAAATGTATTTTGATTAATGGGGAGGGGGGCGCGTGGCCCTCCTCCCTTGCGACTTGTAGTCCTGGGGAGCCCCTCCCCCAGGGCTGTCCCTCACTGTTGGGGACCGTGGGGGGTCTCCAATCCCCCGCATGGTCCCGCCGGCTGCCCTTGTCCTGCAGGAGCCGGTGTTCCATCAATATCCGAACCCCATCTTTGTGTGTACCCCCTGGCAGTTGCCTTCACTTTGCGTATGCATGTTTGTGGTAGCGCATGCGTGTTAATGTTGTGCATGCGCACAATACGTCCCAACATCTGGCCGTGTACCCCTAACGTATTTCATTTTATTTGCGCAAGCTCAATTACAACATGCCCAATCGCAGCTCTCACACCCAATTACATGCACAACTAATCATCGTTCTTCAAAGCATTTATAACCTTCCAACTTTCTCGAACTTTCCCTATTCTGCAGTCAAAGCCATTGATAGTGTTCGTATCCACTTCTTCGTAGGTGAGAACTTTTTTTACGGATAATTGTTAATTAATCTGAACAATCATTAAGTACCGCGTAAATGCAATTTTTTGTTCGATTTGGCAATGTTGTTTTTAAGCACGCTTTCCTGCTTTTTTATATCGTTAAAGTTGACTTTGTAACCTTTGTTTCTGTGCAAATCATTTAATCCTGCTGCGTTTCTTTAATTTGCCAAGCGCCACATGGCCGTTCCCGCAGCAGTGTGCTACGTGCTGTTCAAGTTAATGCGATGTAGTTTTTCTCGTGTAAGTAGTGCGTCACGTGCCTCATGCATTTCAAAAGTAATGTTTTCGGCAATAGTGTATTTTAGCACGGTTTCCAGCTTTTGTACATCGAATAACTTGCCTCGGTAGCCGATGTTTCAGGGCAAATCATTTAATTCTGCCGCCTTTGATTTTTTTAAGTAGTGCACCACATGTTGCTTCCTCCCCATGTACTGCACATGTAATCGATTGGTCAATGTTGTATTTTAGCACGCTCTCCATGTTTTTAAATAACGTTAAACTTGATTTGCCCCCTGTTCTAGCTCGTTATACAGATGTCTCAACCATGGGATGTACTGGTCACCACAAGCTATTTATTCCTGCCCATGCACTATCCCAGTTGGTGGTCAACAACTCGACACACCAGATTCACTGACTGCTCTCCATATGCTATCAGCCGAAAATTGCAATGGAGTTAACAGGTTTGACTTTTACATTTCATGATAGAAATGCATTCTGAGATGAGAATTTATGTATTTCATGAGTTTGCAGACAGATAACTGTGCTGTCGGCATGTTTTGGTAGAATTAGTTGGCCAAATATGTAATTTGGAATTGAACAATGGGTGAGTTATAATTTTTGTTGCTTCTATAAATATTTTTATAAAATGTAAATCTCCATTGTGATAGTCTTATAGACGTTTGTTTCTGAAACCCATATGTTGCTCATTTAAATGCTCGTTACACGTTTTCAGCCGCCTGCACTTGAGATACAAAGTGAAAATGTTGTTTTGAATTTTTTTATTTGAAGACATGTCTTTCAATTTTCCTTGATGTTTATTTCTCAATTTCTAGATCATGGAAGTCCAAAAAGGGTTCTATCAGATCAAGGCCAGGAGTTTGTGAATGAAGTGAGTGACCAATCTCGGCCTAACATTTGTATAATGTAATGCTTTTTCCTATTTTGCTTGCCAAATATAATTATACCTATTTTTTTTTTTAGGTTAATTGAGTTATCTAAGTTTTTACAAATAGGTTGCATTTACAGAACGTTCTATCACCCACAGACAAATGATTTAGATGAGCACACTAATATATAAGCTGTACACCTTCAGGGAAGGAGAGTTAGTACTTCTGACAAATTGCAAGTGAACAACAAGAAAAGGAGGTATTTTGGAGCATAAGTTTACTGGACTGTACGGTATTGCCGATATGCAGGAAAAGCTACTAAAATTAGTCAATGTGAGCAAAATGCCTTTACGTACAACTTATAATCTCGAAATGTTTAATCAAAGCGAAATATTTAACATAACCATTAGTATAACTCTAAAAGGTTTTCCTACAGATATTGAAGTGTCCCAAATATGACCAATGGCAGTTAGTGATAGAATCTAACCAAAGATAACAGGACAGTTACAATTGTGGTATTTTTTGCATGCTGGTAATGATACTTCCAAAAAGATTAATTTGTTGAAGATGCATTACTTTTTTATTTTATTTAATAACTGTCTTCGTTAGAACAGTTGTAAATAGGAAAGAGTGCTTTTAGGGATGACACTTGTGAACGCCTACCGAGCGCGTCCATAGTGCCCATCAAAAGCATATTGGAATTTGCATATGATTTTGTCTAACCACTTGTATTCTCCTTACTCGGTTGATTTGAAACCTCTGATTGCTTTTCAACCCCAATCCTATTGAGAACAATTGTTTTTATGTACATTAAAATTAAGCTTGGACATTTGTGCAACAAATACATTTTAACTCTTTTTTCAGTTTGCAGAATGTTACATAAGTCTGCAGCCAATTGCCAAGATTGAAGAAAGTATATCACAGCGCCTTACCTTGGCCTGGTCGTCCCCTCCTGCTCCCGCTGACGCCGACTGCCTGCCTGCCTGAGCGACCCAGCCACCGCCGAGCTGGCCGCTTGCACCTTCTTCCCGCCGCTGCCTCCCTGCGGCCCCGCCCACCGCCGCCCATTTGCCGCCCCGCTCCCGCCACCCAGCTAACCCGCCCTCCCGGCGCATTACTTATGATGCCCGCTCCCACGCGCAGCGGGCGCGCCGATTGTACGCCGTCAGCGCCCGTCCGTGTCTGGACCGCGCCCAGCGCCAGGACCCCTGGCTCCCGCCGCTGATGCAAGACCACCCGACTGACCTACGACGCCGCCACTCTCAACGCACTCAATGCCGGCCAGAACCCCGCCTGCTGCCAAGCCACCCCGAGACGCACCCACGGACCCTTCACCTGCTGTACCTGCAAGTTCATCTGCCTCCGAACCTGCACCGCACCCGCCAAGCACCAGCAGCAACCACCTCAAGTGCATCCTGCTAAACACCTGCTCCGTCCACAGACACGCCGTGGAACTCTGGAACCTCCTCGACGCAACATCACCGGACGTCGCCTTCCTCACGGAAACCTGGATGAAGGCCTCCTCTGCACCCGACATCGCCATCGCCATCCCGGACGGGTACAAGATCATCAGGAGGGACCGCGTCAACCAGACCGGAGGAGGCATCGCCATCGTCCACAGAAATACCATCCGCATCACGACCGACTCCAACGACACCTTCGCCGCAGCCGAACATCTCCACTTCCAGATTCACACCGACCCAAAGACGACCCTCAGAGGCACCCTCGTCTACAGACCCCCGGGACCACGCACACAATTCAGCGAAGACATCAGACTTCATCAGCCCGCACGCCCTCCCCTCCGCTGACTACATCCTCCTTGGAGATCTCAACTTTCACCTGGAGGACAACAAGGACCGCAACACCGCCGCCCTGCTGGACAACCTCGCCAACCTCAGACTCAAGCAACTGGTCAACACCCCCACCCACTACGCCGGCCACACGCTTGATCCCGTCTTCTCATCCAGCAAGCACATCACCTTCAGCCACTCCACCGGACTCCACTGGACCGACCACAGCTGCGTCCACTTCAGCTTCAGAAGAACCACGACCCACCACCAACCGCTTCAGATTCCCCACAGAAGCTGGAGTAAGATCACCACCGAGCAGCTCACCACCTCTCTCAGCCAGTACCCACCCGCCAGCGCAACGGACCCCAACGAAGCAGCCCGGAACTTCACACAGTGGCTGACCGCCTGCGCTGACGACCTCGCACCACTGAAGAACCCTCCCAGCAGACCCAGAAGCAAGAAGGCATCCTGGTTCACCGACGAACTCAAGGACTCCAAGAAGACCTGCCACACCCTCGAGAAAGCCTGGCTCCTTGACCGGACCACCGACAACATGACTGCCCTCAAACACGCCACCCGCAAGGACCACCAGCTTATCCGCACCACCAAGAAGAAATCCCTGAAGGAACGACTGGACAACAACACCCAAGACAGCAAGGAACTCTTCAGCATAGTCAAGGCGTTCTCCAACCCCAGCACCGGCACCAACGACATCACTCCGTCACAAGACCTCTGCGACTCCCTCGCCTCGTTCTTCCACCGCAAGATCGCCGACATCCACAACAGCTTCAGCGCTCCATCCATGCACCCCACCGTCGAACCAACGCCCCCCACCACCACCACCACCCTCCGCACCTGGACCACGGTGACCACCGAAGACACAGCCCGCACGATGAACACCATCCACTCCGGATCACCGACCGACCCCTTCCCACACCACGTCTTCAACAAGGCCGACTCCACCATCGCACCCCAACTCCGGAACATCAACACCTCCTTCAACACCGCCACCTTCCCGGAGAGCTGGAAGCACGCCGAGCTCAGCGCCCTCCTGAAGAAACCAACAGCGGACCCCACCGACCTCAAACTTCCGCCCCATCTCGCTCCTCCCTTTTCCTGCTAAAGTCATCGAGAAGATCGTCAACAGACAGCTGGCCGCCTTCCTCGAGACAAACGGATCCCTCGACCCCTCGCAGTCCGGCTTCAGAGCCAACCACAGCACCGAGACCGCCCTCATCGCAGCCACCGACGACATCCGGCCTTTGCTCGACAAGGGGGAAACAGTGGCCCTCATCCTCCTGGACCTCTACGCTGCGTTCGACACTGTCTGCCACCGCACCCTAGTCCAGCGCCTCAGCAACGTCTACATGAGACCTCTTGCAGCCATCGCACGCCAGCACAACCTCAACATCATCTCTTACGCCAACGACACCCAGCTGATCCTCTCCCTCACCAGAGACCCCAACACCGCCAGAACCTGCCTACACGAAGGGATGAAAGACATCGCCGAGTGGATGAAGGACAGCCGCCTGAAACTGAACTCGGACAAGACGGAAGTCCTCATCCTGGGATCTTCGCCCTCCGCCTGGGACGACTCCTGGTGGCCCCCAGCCCTGGGCACCGCACACAAGCCAACCGACCACACACGCAACCTGGGCTTCATCCTGGACTCCTCCCTCTCGATGACCAGACAAGTCAACGCCGTCTCCTCATCGTGCTTCAACACCCTGCGTATGCTTCGCAAGATCTTCCGCTGGATCCCGACAGAGACCAGGAAGACAGTCACCCAGGCACTCGTCACCAGCCGACTGGACTACGCAAACGCCCTCTACGCCGGAACCACAGCCAAGCTACAGAAAAGACTCCAGCGCATCCAGAACGCCTCCGCCCGACTCATCCTGGATGTCCCCCGACGCAGCCACATCTCCAGCCACCTGAGGAACCTGCACTGGCTCCCCGTCAACAAGAGGATCACGTTCCGGCTCCTCACCCACGCACACAAGTCTCTCCACGACCTGGGCCCCAAGTACCTCAACGACCGCATGACCTTCTACACGCCCACCCGCCAGCTACGGTCCACCAGCCTCGCCGCCTACCACGCATCCGAAGAGCCACCGCCGGAGGAAGATCCTTCTCTTACCTGGCTGCCAAGACCTGGAACTCCCTCCCCATCCATCTTCGGCTGACCCAGGACCATCTCGCCTTCAGGAGACAACTCAAGACCTGGCTGTTCAAGCAGTAGCATACCACTTCCTCTAAGCGCGCTGAGACCCTCCCGGGTGAGTAGTGCGCTATACAAATGGTATGATTGATTGATTGATTGATTGATCCTCCTGTTCTAGCTCATTACACCGATGTCTCAAACATGGAACGTACTAGTTGTGAGTAGCTCAATGAAAATTGCAATGGACCTAATGGAGTCATCAGGTTTGAATTTAACATTTTATGGTAGAAAATGTATAATACCCTAGTGGTGTCATAAACTTCGGATAACTTGGCACTGTGTTTTGTCTTTGTGTTTTTTTTATAAAAAGGCACAGCTTAAAATTTGAACATAGTATAGTAAGATATTTCCATTTTGTTTGTGAATTTAAAATTATGTTTCCTATCCTGCCATTACAACTTGTTATGAACAGTTGTGACTGTCCTATCTACTCGATCGGTAAACCCCTGAAAAAATGTAGAAAATATTGCAAATTAGGTACTACAATTTTTACCATTGCTGTTATGATGTGCTAATATTACTTCTTCTTTACATTTAGAGTCTTTCTCTACTGTATGGAGCCAAAAAGATTCACAAATTTTTAACGGATAACGTTAAGATAAATACTCTCAATATGACTAGTCGAAGAAGTTAAAAAGTACCGGATGTAAGTGCTTGAAGGGTTTTTGGTGGCAGATAATCTCCAATTCACACTTGTCCGGATAGGTCTGACACAGGGTGGATCTCTGTATAACTAATGGATGATTAGGTATTAGGATGGCATACAGAGCTCCCAACCTTCTTACTTTTTCTTTTAAAGGGTTCCAAATTGGGGACGAATATTAGGCTGTGCACTCATGAAGCAGGAGGAGCCTCTCTCAATCTGCTTAACTCTTCCCTTGTAAAGTTGACCGGATGCTTGATCTGCAAGTGCTTCCACATACTTGCAGCTCCACACCAGTATTTTTTATTAGGGTCTCCTCTTGAAAGACGTCTTGCATATGCGGCAAGTAACTTTTCTTGCATTCACCTTTTTTAAGACTTGTGGAAATTTATTTCAAAACATTCAATATTGTCGTAACGCACACAGCCAGACCAGAATGAACACTGCAACTTAAGTTCATTACAGAAAGGTAGCAAGAATGAAATTAGATGTTTGGGTATTAGGATGGCATACAGAACTCACATATTAAGTGGTTTCCCAGCCTTCTTACTTTTTCACTTGAATGCTTGATAAGGTCTTTCCAAGAGAATTTGAAAGGAGAAAGTAGGAGATGAAGAACAGAGGTAGGACGTTATATCTCAAAGTGCTAAAATGGATAAAAAGGGTGGACTAAAGTCTGCATGTACAATGGCCAGTGGAAGCGTTTTGAGAGCGGGTACACCCAAGGTCCAGTTAAGAGATTTGATTGATAAGGAATAGCAAAGGAGGTGGAAACAACGGGGAGGATGGTCCATGGGTGCTGAAGGCTGAGTTTGTAAATCTGCTCCATCTATAACTTTCTCTCTCACAGTTTTAATGTTGTTTTCTCTATCTTTTTCTCTCTCTCACTTCTTTTCTCTTTTAAAGTTATGGACGCTGCTGTCCACTCTGACGTGTAGAACCAAAGCTGAGTTGAAGTTGTGAACTCTGTTGGTCACAGTGTTTACACAAAGTAAGCAGAGCGGCCTAGGTATAAAATACCTCTGATTAAATGCATTAGAAATAAAAGAGCTTATTTACAAACCCCTTGCACCACTTTTGCGTCACTTTCAAAGTGGCGCAAGAGTTTTGTAAATAAGCCCCAAAGAATATTGTCCTGCATATTGACTTGATCTCTCACCTAATTCTGTCTCATCGCTGTATCATTTTAAAGACCTGTTGATCTGCAATGTAAATATGACACAGTAGGTGCTTCTATATAGACACCGCTTGAACGCAAGCCTATAAGACAAGTGAATTGTATCAGGCACACTGCACACGTAAAAAAATTTTTTAAAGTAAATATCATCAAATGTTACTTTGACTTGTAATGTTTCACCTCATTTAGTCACATTGATCTAATTTTAAACACTCATTTTCATTTTTCTTTTGCAGATTACCTACCGTACTACTATTGGAGTCCATATGACATGTTTATTATATTGTTTTGTTAAAGTTATGGTTCTAGTTATTTATTGTATTGTTATCTTTTAGTTATGTTTCCAGTTATTTATTGTTTTAATAAAAGTTCATAAAAAGTATATACAGCTTTTTTGGGGGGGGTAAGGAGGGGTAGCAGTCCTCAATAGAAATGATATTGATAATTTGAAGTATAATTCTGAGGCTAACTCTTTACCAGATCTTTACCAGAGTCTATGCTACAACTAACGGTTCCTATGGAAAAAATTTAAAACTATAACACCATTAGCAACATAGTGTGGTGAACTTCTAACACCTGTGCTAATTTAAGTGCTCTATGAACTGTTACAATGGTAACAGGCAGAAAGCCATTTGGGGGTAGGGTTGAAAGGTAATGGTTGTACAGAAAGTTATTTTCTCACAAACTACGTGAACATTTTGACACCATATAAGCAAAAGGTACAAGTCAGAACTGAGGACTACCTCTCTTCCAAATTTGGTGTAATTCCAATCAGCCGTTCGGGCTGTCGCCGTGTCTAAAGGTCCTATGAGAAATTGCATGGGTAAAACACGTTTTTAGATCCCCTTTTTTCTCAGTGTCCAGGAGTGTCCATCCCGCCCTCCCATAGCAAGGAAATCTGTTCTCTCTTTCAAAATGTAAATCAGATTGCTTTTCCACATGGCGAGCTGCATGTTAGTAGGTCTCCATGTGGAAAAGCATTGCTGGCTCCCAAACGTGTAGAACTTGTGCACCAAAGACGCTGGAGTCGCGCACCCTACAGATTGAGTCGTGCATCCAGCATGTGCACACCAGGGGGGCCGCACTGAGCGCTGCGCTGGGTGCGCGACTTTTAATTTTACCATAAAAAAAATAGCCCCTATCAGTTATTTCTAATATTCCCGGGGACCCTATCCCCCGGGTCTTATAAAAAATGTTGGGGATCGTGGGGGGAGCCACAATGTACCCACGGTCCCAGACGGTTCCCCTCGTTCTTCGGGAGCCGACATTGCTTTGCCGCATGGGGAGATGCTAACTTGCCACTGGAAAAACAATCTGGTTTGGGTTTTGAAAATGAGAACAGATTTCACTGTTATGTCTTTTAAAATGCAAACTAAGTTTGCTAGGGGAGGGCGGGAGCTGCGAGACTCCCGCTCTCTCACAGCAAATGGCAGTGTCCCAGGGGTAGGCACCCCGGGACACTGCAGGAGTCTGCCCTGGGGCGTGGTGGTCTCCAGGGCCCTCGAGGGGTCCAGGTGGAGAGCCACGCAGTCTGCTTTCCACAATACACAAATACCAGGGGGTGGTGGTTGCCCGGGCTTGAGGTGGGTCGTTGAGGTCCCCACACTTCCAATTTTGCAGGGGGGCCTTGGATGCGAAGTGGCACAAGGGGGTTGGAAATCTGGTACACAGTGTTATGTTTAACTTTGCTTTCCTTTCTGTAATGTAGAGGATCCAGGGTAAATATAACAGTTTCTGTACAGCTTGTACCTTTCAACCCTACCCCCAAACGGTGTTCTGCCTGTTACCTTAGTAACAGTTCATGGAACACTTACTTGAGCACAGAGGTTAGAAGTTTACCACACTATGTTCCTAATAGAAAAATTTACTGTGCTGGAGTTTTGAAATTTTTTTCCATAGGAACCGTTAGTCGTAGCTATAGACTCTGGTAAAGATCTGGTAAAGAGTTAGCCTCAGAATTATACTTCAAATTATAAATATCATTTCTATTGGGGACCGCCACCCCACAAAAAAAGAAGACGCATATACTTTTTTTATTAACTTTTATTAAAACAACAATAAATAACCGGAAACGTAACTTAAAGATAACAATATAATAAATAACTAGAAACATAACTTTAACTAAACAATATAATAAACAAAATGTGATGTGGACTCCAATAGTAGTACAGTAGGTAATGTGCAAAAGAAAAATGAAAATTAGTGTTTAAAATTAGATCGATGTGACTAAATGAGGTCAAACATTACAAGTCAAGGTAACACTTGGCAATATTTCCTTATTTTTACGTCTGCAGTGTGCCTGATACATTTCACTTGTCTTATAGGCCCGTTTTCAAGAGGTGTCTGTATGGAAGTGCCTACTGCGTCATATTTACATTACAGATCAACAGGTATTTAAAATGATTCAGAGATGAGACAGAATTAGGTGAGAGATCAAGTCATTATGCAGGACAATATTCTTTAGGGCTTATTTACAAGACTGTAGCGCCACTTTTGTGTTACTTTTCCCATGTTGAAAGTGACACAAAAGTGGCGCAAGGGGCTTGTAAATAAGCTCTTTTACTTCTAATGCATTTAACCGCAGGGATTGTATATCTAGGCCGCTCTGCTTACCTTATGTAAACACTGACCAACAGAGTTCACAACTTGAACTCAGCTTTGGTTCTACACATCAGAGTGGACAGCAGCGTCCATAACTTTAAGAGAAAAAGAGAAATGATGTGAGAGAGAAAGAAAAAACGACATTAAAAGTGTGAGAGAGAGAGAGAAAGTTATAGATGGAGCAGTGAATACTGGAGAAAATACTCATAGCTCACCTTTTTGCTTCCGTTGTGTGTCCAAGCACATGCTGGTTCATAGTGCACCCTCCAGTTTAGTCATTTGAAAGATAGTTTATAGAGTTAGTAATAGCATAGTAGATACAATTGCGCACACATATTTTTGGTTTATTTATTTGTACACTCAGGATTCTATATTACAACAAGTTCCACTGTAAGGAGGTGTCTGTGCGCTGCTTTTTTCTCCAAAGTAGTATATTCCATGCATTCTCACTGTATAGCGATGAGTTCTCAATATTGGCTATCTAGACTGTTGCACCCCATTGACTCGCAGAGAACGGAGGTGAGTGTTTTTCTTGGGAAGTCAGAGGCAGATTTAGAAGCTCCTTGCGCCACATTTCCCATGTTAAAAGTGACACAAAAGTGGCACAAGGAGGTCGTACATCTGCCCCTCAAACTGTTGTAACCTATCTATTCTCAGTGCCCGGAGGTAATTGTACATTCCTACGCAGTGAAGCTGCTGCACACTACCGACTGTCTCCTTTCACAGATGACTTGTCGTTTCGGAAACAAACTTCTTTGCTCACCTTGTGCCATTGGCCTGATTCAAAGAGGGTGCACTACGTGTCGAAGCAGCCTTCTCAGAAGTTGTTACGATGGCCACGCTTCATCGCAGAATTCTCGAACGTTGAGCTTTAGAGGTGTTGGAACCCAATTTGTGAAACACAACCTGTAAGATAAAAAGGAAGTTAACATTGTGTGTCATTTTTTTTAATCAATGGAGAGAGTAAGTGATAGAGTGACTGCCAAGAATATTAGCAGCTCACCTTTATGTCACCGGTGTGTTTTTCACCACTTGCCCGGACATAATGCACCCTGAAGCTCTACACATAAAAGATAGTAAAAGAAAGATGTTATGATTGGTATTTGTTACTATCTTAATGTGGAGGTGAATAACATCGCCCTTTCACACACCTTCCCTCTCGCATTTAAAAACAACTATTTGTATGGTTTATTTTCCGAATGTTTGACCGATTATAAAAACGTTCCTGCTATTGGAAAAAAATAAATATACATGCAATAAGATACGTTATATAGGACTGCATATGCCAAAATTGCTGCATCGCTTTTTTGTATCCAGTGTGTTGCACCACATCGACTCCCCCCAATGCGCACCTAGGCCTCATTGCTCACCTTTTTGTGGACATGACACCTTCTACATCATGCAGTCCCGCTCTGCCACTAAGAAGTCTCACATACGGTGCTGAGTCTTGATATCGCTATGGCTAAAGACATACTCGTGCTCCCATCATCATCATCGCAGGTTCTTCACCCTCTCAGTGCTTCCGATACTACTAACTCAGTAACCAAAGAGGCCACGCACGTGGTGGTGGGCCCCCTGTTCAGGGGTTCGGGCCTTCATGGACCACCAGGATGGCCATCACAGCGCTTGCGATAGGAGCAACTCTAAAATGGCGTACTGCACGTGCGCCCCATCTTTTTAATAAGTAGGGTCACGTGTGTTGTGATGCATGTGCTGGATGGGTCTGTTGTGGGTGTATACTAGCCATGAGGGAGTGTGTGTGCCGTTCTGACAGCTAGAACTAAGAAACCACTACAATGGAAATCTGGGCAATGTTTCAATGTTGTGTTTTCCTGGAAGCGTAAGTGGAGTGGGCTGGCCTGATGTATGCCAGTGCTGTGCGAGGCTCTGAACCATGATTCCGGAGCTATGGGCGTGGTCCTGTCGAGAGCTATATGAGAAATCAAGTGATTCGGTGTCCGTTTTGTTGTGCTGACGTCACCCGGGTCTTAAATGCAAATGTGTCATTATATCTGTAAAGTTCCACAACTTGGCAAACATGGAAGGTACGGTGTATCACTGACTCTATATTCGTTCATAGTTCAATACATAAAAGATGGTGGACATGACATATTTCTGCGATTATGAATGTTTGTTGTACATTCAGTGGAGTGTTGTAGCTGTAGTAACACAGGGCTGTGAAAGGTTTAAGTTGTAGTTTTTGGCACATGACGGGCAGCTAGTATATATACGTATGTGGTCATTCAGGTAGACTGTAGAACTTGATGCTGGAAATCAGTGTTTGGAGTTGCATCCACATCCTGTTATTGTTGAGTAATGACGTTATGTACACGTGCCTGAAAATGTACTGTAAATACAGTGCTCATGTAAATAGCTGATCTAGTTTTGGATTGATTTTGCGCTATATAAATATGCATTTAAAAAAAAAAAGGAGGAATAGCCCACACTTACTGTCACAGGTAAACTGGTTGCATATGCTATTTATAGCACAATATAATGTGGTAGGGCGGAGGAGCAGCATTTTACAAATACAATAAATATACAGACAGATAGTTGAAGTGGGTACAGGCATGAGTGCTCGACTCCATTTTATTATGTTGTTGGTAACAAGTAGAATAGTAATCATGTTATCATAAACAGATATTTAATCATAAACGGTTCATGACTTTTGCTGTACAAAGGTAGGAGCGTTGTTTGTGAAATAATACACAGAATATTCTATCGTAAAGGGTTCATGAGTTGTAGTGTACTGAGGTAGGGGCGGTTTGTGTGGAGCCTGCGATGATGCATGGTCCAGGCAGACAGCACTGGTAAAAATATGTTTTGACTATTGAATTTTGCCTTAACAAGGGCACGTGGCAATTATTTACGGTGTACTGAGTTAGTGGTACGTCTGGTGTTTATCGTGTGCTCACCCTGCGATGATGCGTGGTCTGAGCGGGCTGTACTGAAATCATTCACTGTTGCATACTGGACTATATGAACTGTGAGGGGTGAAAAAAAACTAGCATTGATGGTTATCAATTGTTCTTCAAACGAGGGCTACTGATTGCCTCACATAACAAATTAAATGATTGCATTTTACATATTGCACTCTAACTTTCTCAAAATGGGGACGTATGTCTGGTGGGGATTTTTAAGGTGATATCCCAGAGGTACTTGGTATTGCCGGTGGTGGAAGTACATTTTGGTGCAATTTTCTATATTCTTTGTTATCATAGTTCACAGAATGCAACGATTGAAGGTGCTTAAGCATACTAGCAGTGCAACAGCACTATTTTTTTCTCGGCTTTAAATAAATCGAGGCTGAATTTAATGTTGTCTGTAGTGTAGATGAAAAGGTAAATTCAAGTTGTGAACCCTACTGTGTACAGTGTATATGGAAGCTAGTAGTCAGTACAGTTATAGAACAATGCTTTTTTTCGCTTACTTTAACTAAATCTGAATACATACAGTATAATTGTCTCTGCATTAAAAAATCAAGGTTGAATTTCCTACTGTCTATAGCATGGATACTCACAAACTTTCTCTCGGGGGCCAAAAAAAAATGGTTTGTGTCCGAGAGCGGCACCGTTGGGGGCGGGGCTAGAGTACCAAAAAACCTGTGGCCATGAGGTTGAACACAGGTCCCTGCAGCGGACCACTGAGCAACCAGACCCGGCATACACACATCTCTCTCTCTCTCTCTCTCTCTCCCCCTCATCTATCCCTATTTCTCCCTCTGTCTCACTCAGACTGTCTCACTCCCTCTCTCTGTGTCTCTCTCTCTCTCTCTCCTTCCCTCTCCCTCTGTCTCCCTTTCTCTCTTTTTCCCTCTCCCTCTGTCTCCCTCTCTCTCTCTCTCTCTCTTGCCCTCTCCCTCTGTCTCCCTCGCTCTCTCTCTCTCTCTCTCTCCTTCCCTCTTCCTCTGTCTCCCTCTCTCTCTCTCCTTCCCTCTCCCTCTGTCTACCTCTCTCTCTCCTTCCCTCTCCCTCCGTCTCCCTCTCTCTCTATCTCCTTTCGTCTCCCTCTGCCTCTCTCTCTCTCCTTCCCTCTCCCTCTCTCTCTCCTTACCTCTCCCTCTGTCTCCCTCCCTCTGTCGCCCTCCTCCCTCCCTCCTCCCTCTGTCTGTCACCCTCCTCCCTCCCTCCTCCCTCTGTCTGTCACCCTCCTCCCTCCCTCATCCCTCTGTCTGTCACCCTCCTCCCTCCCTCCCCCCTCTGTCTGTCACCCTCCTCCCTCCCTCCTCCCTCTGTCTGTCACCCTCCTACCTCCCTCGGGCTGTCACCATCTGTCTCCCTCCTCCCTCCCTTGGTCTATCACCCTCTGTCTCCCGACTCCCTCCATCCTCCCTCCCTCTGTCTGTCACCCTCTGTCTCCCTCCCTCTCACTTTCTCTGTCTCCCTCCCTCCCTCCCTCTCTTTCTCTGTCTCCCTCCCTCTTTCTCTGTCTCCCTCTCCCTTTCTCTGTCTCCCTCCCTCCCTCCCTCTCTTTCTCTGTCTCCCTCCCTCCCTCTCTTTCTCTGTCTCCCTCCCTCCCTCCTCTCTCTCTGTCTCCCTCCTCTCTCTCTGTCTCCCTCCTCTCTCTCTGTCTCCCTCCTCCTTCTTTCGCCCTCCTCCTTCTGCCTCCTTCCTCCCTCTCTGTCGCCCTCTCTGTCTCCATCTGTCTGTCTCCCTCTGTCACCCTTTCCCTTCCTCTGTCTCCCTCCCTCTGTCTGTCTGTCTGTCTCCCATTCTCTGTCTCCCTCTCTCTGTCTACCTTTTCCTCCCTCCCTCGCTCTCCCTCCCTTTCCCTCCCACGCTCTCCCTCTGTCTGCCTCCCTTTCCCTCCCTCCCTTTTATAGCCTGTGGGCTATGCTGGCTATTTGCAGACGTGTAGATACTCTCATTAGAGGCCTCATAAATTCAACTTAAGTCAATTTCCAATCACAGACAGTGGAACACACTTTTACACATCTGAAACAAGTAGAAAGATGAATAAATTTTATGTCAGCCTTTATCTACCGCTGTGCTTTCAAGACAGTCTATCAAGAATTTGGTATTGCCAACCAAGTAGACCACTGATATCAAGCAACACTGAACAGGCCCGTCTCCCCCTGATAAAAATATAAAAAGCTGGTTGCCCCACTGTTGGCTAATGTGAAACAAAACTTTGGAGACCTGTCCTTTGAGCAGAAAATTATCACAGTCTAAAAAAAGCAATTATGAACTTTTGCAGAAAAGGCTTCTGATTGTTAATCATTAGATTAATTATTTTTAGGTGGTTTCTGAGGAATCTGTAAGTCTTAAAAATGTATGGGGTCAATTTGCAAGCCCATTTGCATGTGCAAGTCCAAGTTACTGATACAAATGACTAAGAGTTTTTGGGGCACCTTGGTACTGAATAATAGATGTTTGGTGTCCACCAGAATTTAAACCATTAGCCAGTGGCAAGTGGTGAACTTTCAACGTTGTGCTTCTTAAAAATCTGCCTTGAACGGGACTGAATGACGCAGGCTTCTTTTACTGATTTTCTTGATGGTGAACAGGTGGTGGGGGCTGAATTTTGGACACTGGCATGGGTAAATGATTCTTTCAACATCACAGTTTTATGAGGTTAATAGCCTGAGGTTTGAAGGGGCAGCGATAAAACATTCGAAAAAAGATTTTGGGTTGGCAGGCAGCCCATACACCCGTCATGGGTTACCTGCTCTTTCACTCTCATACCCCAATTTCTCTCTCCCTTTCTACCTCTCTTAGTACTTCGTCCACCACTTTTTGTCTCTTTCCATGTTCTTTATTTGTCCTTCTTCATTTTCCCTCCTCTCCCTCATTCTTTTGTGTCCAATATTGTTTCTCCTTTCACCTTCTCCTCACACCTCGCAAGCAGCGATGGCCAGAGCGTGTGTGCATTTTACATCCATATAATGAAGTACATTTAAAACGGGCTTGTTTGAAATGTTAGGCTTGGCAAATAAATTGCAACTCTTTGAAAAAAAAGTCACTTTTCAACATATAAACATTGCCTTGTATTCCTTATTAGAGAATCGCAGGTTGTAACGCAGTGGCACAACAGTCCCTGGTTCTTGGTGCTATGAGCATTAAGAATTTTAGCCGATGACTAACACAGAATTGTCCATAGAATGCGACAACAGTGCCATCTACTGTCGCATGCACATAAATAAATATGCAAAACTTAGCAATAAACATGCATAAAAGATTATAGCCCCCTCGAAAATCCCGAAAGATAACTGCACATTTTGTTTCAATCCCCAGGATATCTGTACATTTTGGATGATTCATTAACAAGGTCTAAAACAGAGAACCAAAAAATGGGGGCCAGCAATAACACTGATGGAAATTACATACACTTCTTTCCGAGGAGAGGCGGCAGGTAATTGTTGCCACGGTAGGTGGGCGAGGCATTCTTTCTTTCCAAGCCCTCACCTGCCACGACGCAATCCTATGACATCACAGTGGCAGGTGAGGCGGGGGGGTGCAGGTCAGCATGCAAGACACTAATTCTCTGCGCATGCCCCTTTGCCCTTTTCTCGGCAAATGCGGCCCCCGAGAATCGCAACAGCAGTAATTGCTAAGTCCATGACTGTTGTTGTTTTCCATGGGGGCCGCAAGGAGAGGTCTGGCGGGCCGCAAATGGCCCGTGGGCCGTACTTTGAGTACCGCCGGTCTATAGTGTAGATGCAAAGGTGTATTCAAGTTGTAAACCCTGCTCTCCGCAGTGTACATTCTAGGGTGGAGTGCATCATCTGCAATTATGATTGAAGTGGAAGATAGAACATGTATGCAGCATGCATTTTATTATTGAACTAAATGTATAAGTGATATAAAATAAGTTTTTCAAGGAAGCATTATAAAAGGATATTCTGTATGGTTTGATAGGTGTTATACTTACTTTGGTTTACAGTGAGTTAGTGGTATCTAAAACAAGAAGGTTCTGTGGAGCCTGTGATGATGCGTGGTCCGGGCAGGCTGTACTGATGGTGATGTTTTTTGTGTTGTGAATGGTGCCTTAGTAAGGCCACGTGATAATCATTTGTGGTGCACTGAGTTACTTGTATCTTTGGTACTTAGCGTATACATATTCTGCAATGATGCGTGGTCTGGGGGGAGGGGGGACAGTAATTGGAGTATTCTGTTTTGTCGACTGGATTCTGCATGAATTCCACTTAAAAGTGATAGTATGCCTCATTACTGACATAAAACTGTTTACTCTTCTTTCCGATAATTTATGGTGCACTGAGTTATTAGTATCTTTGGCGTTGACCTTGTACTTTCTCTGCGATAATGCGTACTGCAAGGGGGCTCTACTGGGAGCAATGTTTTATGCCTACTGAATTCTGCTTTAATAAGACTACGAGGAAATGACTTGTGGTGCAGTGATTTAGTGGTACCGAAAGAAGTCAGCATGTGTGTACCCTGTGATTAGTGGTTCGGGGGGGGGTTGCAGTGGTATAATGTCTCTTATCTACTGGAATGCGTCATGTACAATCTTCATTCTATCTGAAAAAATCAGAACACATACAGTACAATTGTCTCTGCATTAAATTAATCAAGGTTAAATTCCTTATTGTCCGTAGTAAACATGCAAAGGTGACTTCAAGTTGTGAACCCTGCTTTCTGCAGAGTACATCGAAGGCTGTAGTTGACATAGACATTGAGGAATGCTTTTTTTTGTCACATACTTTAACAAAATCTGACAACACAGTAGTATTTTCTGCCTTAAATAAATCGAGACAGAATTTTATGTTGTCTGTAGTGCTGATGCCACTTGTATCAAGCCCTAAACTCTTTTGATCGCAGTGTACATTTGAAAACAGAACTCACTACAGTTATTGATGAAGGTTTTTTGTGGCATCCTTTAACAAAATAGTCTTTGCCTTACATAAATCAAGGATATCTTGAATGCTGTCCGTAGTGTAGATGGAAAGCTGAATTCTGTTGTACTCAGTGTAGATTGAAGGCAGTAGTCGAAACAAACATCGATTAATGCTATTTTGTCACAGTTAACAGAATCTGAGGACACAGTACAATTGTCTCTGCCTTAAATAAATCGAGACTGAATAAATGTTGTTTGAAGCGCTACCCCGCTTCTGGTATCAAGTAGTGAATTCTGTTGATCGCAGTGTACATTTGAAGGCAGTACTTTGTACAGACATTGAGGAATGTTTTTTTATGGCATCCATTAACAAAATTGTCTCTGCCTTACATAAATGAAGGCTAACTTGAATGCTGTCCATAGTGTAGATGGAAAGCTGAATTCAAGTTGTGAACCCTGTTGTCCGCAGTGTAGATCGAAGGCTGTAGTCAGCACAGTTATAGACGAATGCTTTTTGTCACATCCTTTTACAAATTTGGAAGACATAGATTCCAATTGTCTCTACCTTAAATAAAGCAAGGCTGTACGTAGTGCAGATGCAAAGCTGAATTCAAGTTGTGAACCCTGCTCTCCACAGTGGAGATCGAAGGCAGTAGTAGATACAGACATAAGTCTGTGGTGCTGTAGCGTTGAGTTCGGAATGGGCCTGTATCGAGGAGGCACGTGGTCATGGCGGCAGCCACATGGCCGGGTGGGGACCTTCGCTGAGGCAGAGTTTCTTGTCTTTGCAGAAATAAACCACGCCCAAGGCGTAGTGTAATTATTTATAGTCTTACGTTTACGTTGTTTATGTTGGACTAGCCCACTCGCTTCTGTTTCAAAGGGGGAGTGAACACAGCTACATGACCGAAATATTTCCCCAGTGTCTGAGATAATATGGTTGCGTCCACGATTCAGTACACTACACGTATCAATGGTATATCTACACACTGACAAAGTTTTTGGTTTCTATAGTGAATTGTGTATAGTATTTCACCAGTAGTCTTAGCGTTGTGTACATTACTGTTGATGTTTGAGTTCTTTCCATTATACATACATGGTTTCCATATCTCTGTAGATTAAGCTAGTGTACTGTTAAGGAGATATAATATTTTGGAAAAGTTTGTTGTCCTGTTTTGCGCTGCCTCTGAGGTAGTAGGGGGGAGGAGTCCGTTGGGGTAGTTGTGGTGGTCGGGGCACTGTGTATTGTGATTTTGTTGGGTGTCGGAAGTGTATAATTAGTACCTCTAACACATATTGCTCTTTAAAGATGGGTGTGAGTTGGATGTAATTCACGCAGTGCATATTCAACGTTCTTACAGTAGTTAAATGTTGATGTTAATATGTTAGTGGTAAGTGGAACTATTGCCTGATTTTTTTGCAAATTTGGTTTCTTGTTGAAAATATGGGGAAGTGGGCAACATATAAGTAGGAATTGTCATGTAGAAAACCTTTGAAATTCACTGAAAAAAAACATAGGTTTCAGGCAGGTTATAGTTAGGAATTAGCATTTAAAAATCTTTAGAAATTTACTGAAAAAAACAAAGGTTTTAGGGGTGTTGCAGTTATATGGACATTTCACTCATACAAAACCATTGAAATTCCTCCGTTATAGTTAGTTGTACTAACTGTAACTCTCGTGCCCACAATCCACTGGTGATGTCACATATTACATCATTCATGACATGGTCAGTGACATCACTAATGACATCATCCAGTGAATGCGGTTTGGTTCCATATTTAAATTTGTATTATATATTTAGCAGTCTGCATTGAAGAATGAGTGGACGTACAAGTGTCTGGATGGAGGATTTAGTAGCAGTGTGATTGACTGTTTACTTGACTAATTTATAGTGTCTCACTAAATATATTGGATAGTGACTAAACTGTATGAATATCTGAATTACTTTCTCAGTTGTTGTGTAAACTGCTGCACCATTTGGTTACTAGCTTCTCCAAACAGGAAGACGTTTTGTGTTAAACACATCTCTATCATATCAATCAACATTTGATTATGTCGATTGAATTGAATGTCACGCTCCTTGAGAAAGAATGCACATGCATTTAGGCAGATCTCATTATCAATGTTTGTATATAAAGATACAACGTCCATTGTGACCAATAGGAAGTTTGGTTGCCATGGTAAGTCCTCCAGGTGTTTGAGGAGGTCCGTTTTGTGAATGATTTCCCAATCGTTAGACCACTATGCATTAATGATTGTGCCCACCAGAGGGCGTGACTGACAACACCGCTAGGTTTAAGTTTACCAAGTTTGCACCACATAGAAATAGAAAACAAACTATGTGCTAAATTGGACAGCTCAGTATTGACATAAATACAAATACCAATATATGAAATAATATATTTGTGAATATGTATTTATATATGGCAGACAATGTCTTGGAAGTAAATGTATATATCTCCATGATTAATCAAGAAAGCGAAAAGTTAACAAAAACTACATTTCCCAGCCTACTTCCTGTAAAGGTAACAGGAAGTAAGGTCAGCATCAATTTGTTTTTTGGCGCGTCCTGTAAGAATATAGGAGGAGCTTGTGTATAGGTTACCTTACCGTGAACAAGCAACTGTGTGTTGTGAAACGCGTTGGTTGTAACCCGAATTTGCTGAATAACCTTGACAAATAAAGAGGAAACTTGGGAAGAATCTCTTTGTGAGTGCGGACTAATTCCCTTTCAAAGGGATTTGTGGCAATATTTGAAAAGCGGGGCTCTGCTTAGTAGCCCGACACCGGTGGAGAGAGCGCCATGGGACCGCGAGAGAATTGAGCCAGAATTGTGTTTGATATATATATATATATATATATATATCTATATATAATGAGCAAATGTCCCAAGCGGCGGGAGCTGCTGAAAGCCGGTGCTGGCGGCGAGGATCGGGACTGCCTCGCTGTTAATTGCTGGAGCAAAAAATCCTTCACTAAAGAAGACGCCGCACACCACTTTAAGTTACACTGGTTTCTTTATTCTCCTGTAGGTTTCCCCACCTACGTGTTTCGGACTGTCAAAAGTCCCTGTTCACAGTTTACAAACATTAGTCCTTTGTTTGTGTTGCAAATTTATACTGTTTGTTCCATTTAGCGCATTATGATGCATTATGGGACCAGTAGGCAAACTTATTGCTTGCTAGTGTTACTAGCACAGACACTGTGTTGGGTTGCTGTCGTTTGGCGTTTCGCACTATTTAAGAATGTTAACCCAGGAATCTAACCTTGGTATGTGCATGTATATCAGCGTTAAGTACGCTGATCTCCAAATAACTTATAAAGTTGTATATTGGAATCATGCTTTGACATTAAAAGTTAAACGTCAAAATGGCAATTTCGGCTGAGTGCCAGAATTTTATATGCGTGCGTCAAACTATACAGCTCTCCTACACTGTGACAATGTGTTTAAAATTGCATTTTATCTTTTCCATCATGAGTGTCCTATTAGTTCATTTGAAAAAGTCAAAAAAGTACTATTTTCACATATATCATTTGTCATTAGTTGTAATCAGTTGGTACAACATATCTTTTCTGTTTATATCTCTCAAAAAGCAAAAGGGGTTAGATGGTCCGGTTGTTTATAAATGGACATGCATCTCCTCATCCCCGTTTAGACCCATCGGGGTGATAGTTTTAAATCTGATTATTAATTTGGATTCGAGACGTCTTAATTTGGAGAGTCGATCACCTCCTCTTTCATTCTCCTTTATCATTGCTATGCCTGCATATTTTACATCCATCCAAGTTTTGCCAGGATGAGTTTTTAAATATTTTGGCAATAGCATAACTGTAATCACAGTTTTGAATAGATCTTATATGTTCCAAAATCCTTTTTTTGAGAGGACAGGATGTTGAGCCGATGTATTTCATCCCACAAAAGCATTGAAGTTGATAGACCACAAATTGTGACTCACAAGTTATTTTATCTTTTATCTCAAAGTTTCATCCTTTACGGTCTTTTAAGGTTTTTAAGTCTTGGCCAATCTTACATTCCTTGCAAGATTGACATTTGGCAAAGCCATACTGTCTTTTTTCCAACCAGGTCACTGGTTTGTTTGTTCTGAAGTGACTATTGACCAGGGTATCCTGTATCGATGGTGCTTTCCGATAGGTTATTAATGGTCTTTCTCCAATTAGGGTCCCAATTTCAGTGTCCTTTTTTTTTTAGTACACTCCAGTATTTGGTCAAGATTTGCCGAATTTTGAAACTTTCTTTGGAGTATGTGAGAATCATTCTTGGTTTGTCATCATCGGTTTTCAATTTAATGTCTTTAGAAATCAGCGTTTCTGCTCTCGTTTTCAGTCTGGCTCTTTTTTCCCCTCTTATAATATCAGAGTGTTTGTATCCACGGGCGGTGAAGCGGTCCTTAGTTTCTTTGAATTTGTTTTCCATTTCTTCTTCCTCTGAACAGTTGCGTCGCAAGCGCAAGATTTCGCCATATGGTATGCTTTGCTTAAGTGAGGTAGGGTGAAAGCTAGTACCATATAAAATACTGTTCGTTGACGTCTTTTTTTCTGAAAACAAGATGTTTCCAGTTTGTTGTTTTTGATATAGACCTTGGTGTCTAAAAAGTCTATTTCTTTTTTCTGAATGTTAAATGTAAATTTGAGACCCACTTGGTTCTCATTCAGAATTTCGATATATTCAATTAGTTGCTGCGTTGGACCTTTCTACAGGAGGAAAAGGTCATCGATAAACCTGAGCCACAATGCCACATTCTTGGTATATGGATCATTTTCTTCTCCCCAAGCTATGTTTTTCTCCCACCATCCCATGGTGAGATTGGCATAGCTTGGGGAGAAAGACACACCCATGGCACAGCCACATGTCTGAGCATACATGTTTTTATTGAATAAGAATACATTATTGGTTAGACAAAAGATTATCATCTCAATCAACATGTTGGAATGTCTTATTTCTGAAATTGGTATTTGTTTCAAGAAATATTTGATCGCTGTTAATCCCACATCATGTTGTATTGAAGTGTACAAGGACACCACGTCTATTGTTGCCAACCAGTATTCTGAATGCCACTCAATGTTCATAATGTTTCTGAGAAAATCCCCAGTATCTTTGATGTACGAGTTGAGCGTCGGGACAATGGGTGCCAAGAAGTAGTCTACATAAGAAGCTACCGTTTCACACAATGAGCCACAACTAGATATGATCGGTCGGTCTGGTGGATTGTTTAATGTTTTGTGAATTTTTGGCAAAAAGTACATTGTGGGTGTAATTGGGCGGAGTATTGTGAGTAATTTTTTTTCATCCTTGTTAATCACCCCTTTTTCATACCATTCACTGATTTTTTTTTTTTTATGATTTTTTTTTTAATGTAGCTCTTGCATCATTCCTGCAGTCGGATTTTTTTGTAGTAGTTTATAATTTGCTGCATCGTTTAATTGCCTGTTTGTTTCTCTACATAGTCTGTTTGGTCTGGATGACAATGTTGCCCCCTTTGTCCGCTGGTTTTACTTCAATTAGGGGATTCAATTGGAGGGCTTTTAATGCTGCTCGTTCCTCTTTAGTTGTATTTTCATTACTGTTGGTCACATTGCTCATGGTTTCGAGTTCTGCTACCACAAGGTCATGGTATGTGTCATGCTAGTAATTATAGCAAGCAATAAGTTTGCCTACTGGTCCCATAATGCATCATAATGTGCTAAATGGAACAAACAGTATAAATTTGCAACACAAACAAAGGACTAATGTTTGTAAACCGTGAACAGGGACTTTTGACAGTCCGAAACGCGTAGGTGGGGAAACCTACAGGAGAATAAAGAAACCAGCGTAACTTAAAGTGGTGTGCGGCGTCTTCTTTAGTGAAGGATTTTTTGCTCCAGCAATATATATACATAACTAAATTGCAAACAAATAACAAGGTAATCATCAGAGCCTCTGACAAAGGGGGAAATATTGTTATTATGAATAGGGACATGAACATAAAGAGGCACATGGCCAATTGAGTGACACTCACTGCTACACTAAATGCACTGGAACGGAACTCAAAACTATGTATGCTAATTGCTACAAAAAACTGTCCAAATGGAAATCTGAGGGACTAATCACAGGACAGGAATACAAATTCTTGAAGAATGAATACCAAATAACACCGACCATATACTTCTTACCGAAGCTACATAAGGATGCCAACAACCCACCCGCTCGACCGATAATTTCTGCCAGGAATGGATGCCTGGAACACATGTCCCAATATGTGGACTTTTTTCTACAGGGTGCAGTTGAAAACTTGGCCTCCTTTGTAAGTGACACTAGCAATTTTCTGTATAAAATTAAAGATATCAAATGGGAAAATCGTTATTTATTGATTGCTTTGGATGTAAGTGCACTATATACTAGCATCGTACATTCGGATGGATTGAATGCACTTAATTTTTATCTTCAAAAATCCTTGGGCAGCATGTTCAGGCACAAACAAATGTTGGAAATGGTGGACTTTTGTCTGAATAACAATATATTCATTTTCAATAATGTGTTGTACAGGCAGTTGCAAGGTGTTGCTATGGGGGCCAGCTTCTCCCCCAGCTACGCATGTCTTCACATGGGTTGGTGGGATGAGTTGGTCCTCATGGTTAAACACCGTACAACAATGGAGTGTCATGTAGTAACCTGGTTACGTTATATAGATGACTTATTTGTGATTTGGGATGGCAACATGGAATCAGCAGAAAGGTTTGTTCAGGATATCAACAATAATGACCTAAATTTACATTTTACTGCCACCATCAGCAACTCATCTATAACATTTTTGGACACAGAGATATTCATTGACAATGATAAAATTGAGACCAGGCTCCACCGAAAACCCACGACCGGCAACTCTACCTTACACGCCAAAAGTTCTCATGTTAAACATCTGATTAATAGTATCCCTTATGGGGAGATGTTGAGACTCAGGTGAATCCACAGTAGGGAAAATGATCTGATTTTAGCCCAAACAGCTAGTAAAGCCAGATTCTTGGAAAGAGGCTATTCTGAAAAAATAGTTAACACTGCCATTTCCAAATCAATGTCTAAAGAGAGGCTAGATCTCCTAAAGACAGGCCCAAAACTATAACAACAACTGCGGGTCGGTCTGACAAGCCGACTGATTTCAGAATCATTATCAATATAGTGCCCAGCATAAACAAATTCAATCCATCATCAACAAAAATTGGCCTCTGGTCTTATGTGATCCCATAATTGGGAAAGATCTTCCTAAAAAACCATCTATAACCTACAGTAGGGGTCAATCCATGAAAGACGCACTTGTAAAAAGCAGCCCTGAAATCATTCAATCCAATGATTAGCTTCAATCACACGGTGGGTTCTTTAACTGTAAGGTCTGCAAAGCTTGTTTACAAGCAGTAAACAAAACCAGTTATTTATCACCGTTTGACCTGAAAGAACACAAAATTACTAAAGTCCTCACATGCAAAACTGAGTATGCAGTTTATGTCTTGTCATGTCCATGCAACTTGCTCTATGTGGGGAGCACTAAACTCCCTGTACATAAAAGAATTTTACAGCATATTAGAGCGATTTGCAATCAGGACAACACTTATCCAGTGGCAAGACACTTTAAGGCCAAACATAATTCTAAAAGTGCGGAATTGAAATATTTTGTAATAGATTGTGTTCTTCCTAACAAATGAGGCGGCAACAGAGAAGAAAAGTTACGCCTCCTCGAGACCCTCTACATTTTAGAACTCAATACTAAACAACCATCGGGGTTAAACAACACGGAGGATCTTTATACATGCCTTTAATTTATCCACTAAAAACCATTCTGATTTCTAACAAATACGGTGCCTTTGGGATGTGTAAATATATAATGGTTTAATAACTTTTTATACCTTTTAGATATTTATTGATATATTTATATATTTATAGATTCATTTTGTATGATTGACTCTTTTTGTAGGCATATTGCCCTTTAGATTTTTATGTATGTGACACAATTACAATTTTAGTCGTCATTTAACCATTTTAAGGTTTTTATTCATATGACATTAACTTTAATTGTTTTTTTGCACATTTGAATTGACTGTAAGGAGCATATATGCCTACTTAAGTGATATCTGATATGCCCATCCCGGCTCAACTATTGCACGGCGCCTGTGGCAATTTCCTCTAAACTATATCAATTGAAGAGGTTTGTGATATTTTAGGTATTTGTACTGACATATGAACCAAATATTATTCCTCCCTATTTTCTTCTATGTAAGCACGCAGCACATTATCTTTATATAACAGGCACAACTATCACCGGGGCTCCGGTGTTAGCAAACAGGTTCACTTTGCCTTTTTAATATGTAACAATAAGAAATACAGCGAAAAAAAGTGAAATATTATAAGAATAAGCAATAACTTTATTATAATATCAAAATAACAAAAAAAGTAATTTCCATCAGTAACTTGGGAAGAAATTTACATAGCTGCTTTCCAATTATTATTATTATTGGGCATTTATTAAGCGCCTGATTACGCCACTGGCGTGTCTCCGCGCTATGACAAGTGGTGTGGCTGTCCCCCCCTCCTCCCAACCAAGCTATCTACTGAAACAGGTGCGTTTTAAGTTTTTTTCTAAACTGGAATGCACAATATAAATTTGTGGTTTTCAAATACTATGTTTGTTCTTTGCACTTGCACTTTGACTTTTACAGGAGTTTGGTTTTTATTTAAAATTCGCACATGTTTTTATTAATTCAGAGAACAGCCTAAATTATAATCTTTGGGATCAATGTATTGTTTAATGAAGGTAAACAATATGTAGTTTCTTTAAACTACAAAACTCTTTTATGTCTATGCATCATTTGGGCTACAACATGTGACTCTGCTATGTGATTATTTAAACCAATACCTGTTTGTGTACTGTGTCATGTGATCAAGCGCTCAGGGAAGCGCAAAAGGCGATTCGAAAAACCAACACGAAATAAATACGTAATCTTTGCACCTACTTTGGGCCCGTATCTGTTTCTGCAGTCTTGATAACTCTGCTTTGTGATCCGGATATCCTTGGAATATATATATATATATATATATATATATATATATATATATATATATATATATATATATATAGTAGAGCAAATTGCGCAAGCGCTTCGGGAGGGCTCACCGCTTCATCCGACCCTCCGTTCTGTATTTGGCTCCTCTGTAATGTTCACAGATTCCCCTGAGTTAAAATTGGGTCCGACGCGTTTCGGGGCCACAAACGCCCCTTCCTCATGGACTGTGCGCAGTTCAACACCATGTTCTCTTCACGCTAGTCAAACGCGTCTTAGTTTGAGCAGCTGGCGTCGTCCTCCCTGAGTGGGTGGAGTTTGGCAACACCGGGACTCCTGGTCAACGTAGTCCTGTGAAGTGAAACAAAATAGTAACCTTGAGTAGGTTGGCGTGTCTGCACTTTCATTACTGTCATTAAGATCCTTAAGTAGGATGGTAGGGGAGCTGCGGGCATCACGTTATTATTCAAATGGATGTTGCGCTGACAGGCGAGTGTGTGTGTTTTCGCCTCAGTCTCTTAGGACAAGATACAAGTTCCGCCATCAGAGTGGAGCTCCTTCCGCGACCAAGGCTGGCTGCCTGAAAATAGTAGAGCAAATTGCGCAAGCGCTTCGGGAGGGCTCACCGCTTAATCCGACCCTCCGGTCTGTATTTGGCTCCTCTGCAATGTTCACAGATTCCCCTGAGTTAAAATTGGGTCCGACGCGTTTCGGGCCACAAACGCCCCTTCCTCATGGACTGTGCGCAGTTCAACACCATGTTCTCTTCACGCTAGTCAAACGCGTCTTAGTTTGAGCAGCTGGCGTCGTCCTCCCTGAGTGGGTGGAGTTTGGCAACACCGGGACTCCTGGTCAACGTAGTCCTGTGAAGTGAAACAAAATAGTAACCTTGAGTAGGTTGGCGTGTCTGCACTTTCATTACTGTCATTAAGATCCTTAAGTAGGATGGTAGGGGAGCTGCGGGCATCACGTTATTATTCAAATGGATGTTGCGCTGACAGGCGAGTGTGTGTGTTTTCGCCTCAGTCTCTTAGGACAAGATACAAGTTCCGCCATCAGAGTGGAGCTCCTTCCGCGACCAAGGCTGGCCGCCTGAAAATAGTAGAGTCAAACGCGTCTTAGTTTGAGCAGCTGGCGTCGTCCTCCCTGAGTGGGTGGAGTTTGGCAACACCGGGACTCCACTCTGATGGCGGAACTTGTATCTTGTCCTAAGAGACTGAGGCGAAAACACACACACTCGCCTGTCAGCGCAACATCCATTTGAATAATAACGTGATGCCTGCAGCTCCCCTACCATCCTACTTAAGGATCTTAATGACAGTAATGAAAGTGCAGACACGCCAACCTACTCAAGGTTACTATTTTGTTTCACTTCACAGGAAAACGTTGACCAGGAGTCCCGGTGTTGCCAAACTCCACCCACTCAGGGAGGACGACGCCAGCTGCTCAAACTAAGATGCGTTTGACTAGCGTGAAGAGAACATGGTGTTGAACTGCGCACAGTCCATGAGGAAGGGGCGATTGTGGCCCCCGAAACGCGTCGGACCCAATTTTAACTCAGGGGAATCTGTGAACATTGCAGAGGAGCCAAATACAGACCGGAGGGTCGGATGAAGCGGTGAGCCCTCCCGAAGCGCTTGCACAATTTGCTCTACTATATATATATATATATATATATATATTGTATATAGCACTTATGCACTTTAATTCACTTACTCACTGCGTCGTTTCTTGGAGCACCTTTGATACAATGTGTCTATATATGTCTTTGTATATATATTTTGAGTATAATCTCAGTGTTGCTCATAAACTGAATTATTGTCCCTATAATAAGCAATCAGTTGCTAACATTCAGAAACTTGTCAAGGGAGTATAGGCCTGCACTTCCCCGAGGTGTCCATTGTGTTGTTGTCCTGCCCAAAATGCTAACTCTCCACTCTTGAGGCGGAAGCCGGGAGGAAAGAGGCACGTAGTGAATTGATGCTCTAAGCTAACTGTCGATTTTATGATTTTTAGCCTGCATAAACTGTGTACTCTGGCTAACAGCCGATTTTAAACCTGTATAGCTTTTAAATTTGTATTGTGCCTGATCGTCGATTTTAAGACTTTTAAGCTCATAATATCTATAATTTACGCACTGTGCATGCGCTTGATAAACACCTACCTCAGACCCCTGCTGGACCCCCCCGCAGCCGATTAAGGCGCTGCTAAGGGGCAGAAAAACCAAGCAAACAGCCGCCATCTTGGGGGAGGTGTGAGGGGAGCGCTGCTGCTGCCTGGCCATGCCCACCCTGGGACGAATCCCATAAAACATCACTCGTGTATGCGCTGGGTAAAATGCTAACTCTCCACTGTTGAGGCGGAAGCCGGGAGGAAAGAGGCACATAGTGAATTGATGCTCTAAGCTAACTGTCGATTTTATGATTTTTAGCCTGCGTAAACTGTGTACTCTGGCTAACAGCCGATTTTAAACCTGTATAGCTTTTAAATTTGTATTGTGCCTGATTGTCGATTTTAAGACTTTTAAGCTCATAATATCTGTAATTTACGTACTGTGCATGCGCTTGATAAACACCTACCTCAGACCCCTGCTGGACCCCCCCGCAGCCGATTAAGGTGCTGCTAAGGGGCAGAAAAACCAAGCAAACAGCCGCCATCTTGGGGGAGGTGTGAAGGGAGCGCTGCTGCTGCCTGGCCACGCCCACTCACGTCCACTCTGCCATTTAATTTCTGGCCCTCACAGGAGGCGCAGCGGGCGCGCCGGAAGCGTGCCAAAGGCAAGCCCGTCTGTGCCCGTCCGTGACCGACCGGGACTAGGGGCAGGAGCCCCTGTGGGTTTCTGCCTCCGGAAAGGCTATAGCTCCTTAGAACTTCGGAAACTATGTCCCCCTTTGGAAAATCCTTGTCTGCATAACTTAAACAATGAAGAGAAAAAGTGTGCACACTGTTACTTCACGGTTAATAGACAACTGGGGTCGAGACACAAAGGGAAGATACTGAATCTTGCCCTCCTAAATTGTCGCTCCCTAGGTAAACACAAGATGGAGGTACACGACTACCTAATGGATGGTCGGGTAGATGCCCTATTCCTCATGGAAACGTGGCTGAACACCACATCAGCACCAGATATATTGGCGGCCCTCCCACCGGGCTATGACATCAAAAGAATAGACAGGCCAAAGGGAAAAGGGGGAGGAATCGCTATAATTCACAAACAAGATCTGGTTTGCACTTTAGAGGGAAGGGATCTTGCTAGCAGCGAAACTGGCTTCTTCTCCATATCAGTGCACCAGGGGTACTGCATTAGGGGCTACCTGATATACCGCCCCCCGGGTCCTGGAGCCACTTTCTCCACCCAACTGATGGAAACCCTTACGCTCTCTGCTCTAAAACATGAAAGACTCCTCCTCCTAGGGGATCTAAACTATCATTTTGACGACCCCAAGAACAATGAAGCCCAGGAAATTAAACAGGAGCTAGCCGGCATCCAGATGCTGCTTAAATCAGAAAAACCCACTCACTGTCTGGGCCATCTCCTAGATCCTATCTTTGCCAACTGGGACACCCTAACCATAGATCCACCCACTCCGGTAATATGGTCTGACCACTTCATAGTCACTTTCCGGGTGACGGTACCGGACAATGGATCACATAAGAATCCCATCCCCACTAATAAACAAAGGAAATGGGCAAAATTCTCCACAGAGGCCTTTAATAAAATCATAACATTAGGAGGCCCCCCCGAAGGCAAAGATACAGAATCCGCCTACTTACTATTGAATCAACGAATCCTAAAGGCGCTAGATTGCACAGCACCATGGACTCATAAGGCTCCGGTAAGAAGCTCTAAATCCGCCCCCTGGTTCAACACCGAACTCCGAGACCAAAAAGCAAAATGTAAAAGCTTTGAGAGGAAATGGCGGAAACATTACCTCGAGACAGAAAGAGCTGATTATAAGAATAATCTTAAGACATACCACGCACTCATTCGAAAAACCAAGAAATCCTACTTCTGGACGAGAATCAAAGACGCTGACAACTCCATGAAGGAAATGTTCCTAGTATTTAGGGAACTCTCTGATCTCACCCAACTAGCAACCCCATGATGGGATCAGCTAAAACGTGCAACCTAATAGCCGAGTTCTTTGCAAGCAAAGTGGACAAAATCTACGCAGGCTTCCCAGACAAGGCCAGAGTAGGCAGGGGACAGGAAGACAACTCCATACAGATACAGGAGAATAACTGCCTCTCAGCATTCCTAGTACCTTCTAAGGAAACTATATGCTGCATAACAAACTGTATTAAATCAGGATCACCGAGCGATCCTGCAACCCCTAAAAGACTCTATGGCAACATAACCACCCTGGAGCCTTAGATTAGTCATCTCCTGGCTCTCTCTTTTAGTACAGGACAAGTCCCCATCTCATGGAAAAAAGCGACGGTCCTTCCCTTGAGGAAAAAACCTAATATCAGTATAGAAAAACTGGACAACCTCCGACCTATCTCCCTACTCTCCTACTTTGCAAAAATTGCTGAGAAAGCTGTGAACAAACAGCTCTCAGCATTTGCTGAAACCAATGGACTTCTCCTGTGGTTCTGAAATTCTGGACCCTACTGTTGTCCCGGTATCGAGGTCCGATACCCGTGTCCCGAAACATCAACGTACCATGACGAATTTGGTGTCGACGAACCGATAATGATTAGGACATCATTCCTATGCATTTGCGTCATGATCGAGACATGCTAACACCCCTGAATCGTAGTTTCCGTCCCGACCCCTCAGACTCCATTTTGTAAACGGTATCCATCTTGTGTCTTGCCCTCATAAGTCAATTAAAGGTCGAGCTTGATCTCAAAGGACACGTCCACCTTCCCTGACTCCCCCCCTGACCTGTCCCAACTGACTCCCTTGCCTCCAGCCAAACCTGTTTGGGCAGCTCCTCGCCCAGTGGCCAAACACGATAGCATCAATGCACAACATACCACAAACCATTCATCGCGTACAGATCATGTTTTCTACACACATACACACCTGTCCACGCTCCCTGTTTATGGCCAGTTTTATGACTAGGAGGTGCCTTCTTTTATTGGGGCTTCACCGATATCTGATGGGAGTTCCGGGCGTGGCTGGGTAATCTATCACGAATTGGACATCTAAAATACGGGCTTGCCTACATGACTTCGCTCTTTTGTATTATTGTAGAAATATGTGTATAGCCATATCATAAACTCAAGAATTCTTGCTTGCAGCTATTATTTCTGTATATAAGGAGAAGGCTGGTTCTGTAAAAACGAACAGTCTCCTGAGAACACATGACCCGTGCTTCTAGGACTTCTGTTACTTGGTAGCTGCCAATAAAACTTGATCTCTGACTGCGACTAGAAGACTCCGTGTTTCTGTGGTCCGGAACAGGGAGAACTCGGAGGTCTTCGGGTGTTATCCCCTGGCACCAAACGGGTTCCTAAAAACCCGTTACCTCAGTTGGCGCCCAACTCGGGGCGGTATCAAGCGGCGACGGTCCAAGCCAGATGTTCGTGAGGAGCTTCGTGTGAAAATTCCAGAGGACGGCCAGCCACTTCAGCGACCCCTGTATGTCGACGTGGTTCCGAAGGTCTTTGCTGCGAGGTTCCCCGCGTCCCGACGGCTACGAAGGACTGCTGCCCTGACTATCGCCTTGTTTTGGACCCAGTGATCCTTGGTAGAGCGAAACGATAGACGAGTTTTCTAGCGACGTCACCGATCTTCAAATACTTCAGTTAAGTATAAGTGGAGCGTCTCCCAGTCCTTAGTTTGTCCTTAGTTTTTGTATCCTTGAGATACGCTTTGATTTGGTACTTGCAAGCCCCAAAGCCGAAGGACTTGTGTATTCACGAGAAATATCGTAACAGATAATCCTTTGAAGTTTGAAGCTAGACTAGTGAGCAAAGATGCCTGGTTTTAGCAGACTTGGAAACTTGTTTTGTCTTGGTTATAGTAAGGACTCCCGATTAGAGGATTCCTGTCCGGTTCCTCCGATTGGAACTCCAACATATGAGCTCTATGTAAAGCACGGCGTAGGTCCTATCACATATAATGAAGTGTGGATAAAATACACCCGCAAGGATGGTGTTTTAAAATGGCCCCAATATGGTAGTTTCGACTCAGAAATATTAGATAACCTAGAGGTCAAATTATTTAAGAGAAAAGCCCGGCCGGCGATGTTTGACTCTTTCCGCTTATGGCGCAAAGAAGCCAAACAGAAAGAAATAAAATTAGCAAAAAGGAATAAAAGAGGTATGTCAATGGTGCAAGCTGCCGTTGCATACAAGGATAACGAGGAAGAGCAAGAAAGCGAACAAATACTTAGGAGCAAGAAACTAGCAGTAGATAAATGCTACACGATGTTACCAAATAGGGGACAAGGTCAAGAGGAGAGATCCGAGAAAGATCCATTAATGTCCCACTTATTAGGCTCCCCTCCACCGTATGCGTTAGACACTACTACAACACCAAAGCATTTTACTATACCGCGCCCCGGCGCACGTAATCCAGCTCTTGCACGAACGCCAGCTTCTCTTCAGCTGGTTTCTACTTCTCCGGCGCAGCCTTCTCAAGGGCCGCCATCTTTGCTACCTACTCCATCTACTTCTACGACTTTGCCTACAGCTCCAGCTATTGTCTATGATACTACGTCTGCTACTACTTCAACTTCCTCTGCTATTGCCTCTACTTCTTCTTTGCCTCAGCCTGTTTTTTCCGATGCACTTGCTCCTCCGCAAGGTTCTCCTTCTATTAGACAAAGAGTGACAGGTACCGTCACTGGTCTGCTTTCCCCTTTCTTCGGGTCGCCTAAAACGACCCCTAAAACAGAAGATAGACAGTTACGTAGTCAACTGCCTGATTACGAGGAAAGAAAAGTGCTGAATGAACTAGCACACCGATGGATTACGGATACTGTTAGATATGATGTTCAGTCTGTTATGGAAGTTTTCCGTCAATGGAATGCACCCACTCAGAGATACGTATTCGAAGAAATGTGTGTATATCTGGGCGAAGATGTGAAGACAAATTATCCCAAATACACAATGACCGAACTATGGCGTACACGCTTTAAGTTCTATGAAGGAATGATTATAGGTGCAGATGTTGAGAAAGCGATAGAGTTATTACTCTCTTATAGGAGTAAGGGAAACGTCTCTAGATCATGTCACGAAGACGATGCACCAGGCGGGAAAAGAGCGAGACAGTACCCCATGAGAGAGGTTCCTCCGGTTTGGAGGGAAGGTGATGCGAATGCGAATCTACCAATTCTGCCTCATTTCCAGCGTGTATGGGTACATGTCCCCTGGAAAAGGTCCGATGTCTTAGCACTCAAGCAGACACTGCCTGATCCTCGTAAAAACCCGACTGGGTATTATAAGGAGTTATCACAAACTGCAAGCTCATGTATAATGAATTTAGCGGATATCGACATGTTGTTTGGGAACGTTGTTCCACACCCTCTATGGAGCAAAATACGTCATACGAACCATGACCAAGAACTAGGTGACTCGTGGGCGAACATTGCCGCTATAGATGCTAGACAAATTGGTGGTTCTAAACCTGAGCCGTTAATAGCTGAACTTCCCGGTAGAATTATCGCGTACATGAAGACGATAATGCCTGAAGTACGCGTAAACTGGGACAAGCTATCTGCGTGCAAGCAGAAGAAAGATGAGAATGTGTCTGACTTTTTCACAAGATTTGAGGAGACTTTCACCGATCATAGTGGTCAGGATATGGCTACCGAGGGTGGTCAAAGATTGTTTGTAGACAAATTCGTACATAATTTAATCCCTGAACTGTGTAATAAACTGAAAGATTCAGAGAGTGCTTGGGCTGTCTCTACGTCAGCGCAAATTTTAGCTACCGCCCAGTACTATGAAAATAGGCGCAAAGACGAGCTAGATAAAGTCGACAAAAAGACAAAAGATTTAAAAGCTAAAGTTCTTCTCCAGCAAGCCTATCCGCCTCGTACGGCTAGTCAGCCCAATTACCAACAACAACAGCAGTATTCAAGAAACGCGCAAGGAAACGAGTTTACCCATCAGCGTATTGCTTATGGCCCGAATCAATGTGCGTATTGCAAAGAAGAGGGTGACTTTAAAGGTAATTGTCCGGCTCTTGCGCGACGTTCGAGCGGTGCTTCTGGTGTAAGGGGAAGAGGTGTTCAACATGCCCCTAGAGGTAGGGGCCGTGGAAATTTCACCCAGAATACAACTTCCTTTCTGCCTCAGAATTCGATGAACAGCTTTGACCAACAGAATAATGCGTCGTCCAGGTCAGCTCAGTACTATGCTGACGACTATTACACCGAACACGAAAATGAGGGTAACGATTGCTAGGACAGCCATGGACAAAGAGAGGGAGTTGTTTCAGTTCCAGTAGATCATAATGGACCTTATGTCAAGGTAATTACCTCAGGAGTGTCAGAGCCATTTCTGCTGGATACTGGTGCTACAAAAAGTTCTATCATGCACTCGAAACTTCCTGGCGCACCTTTGTCTGGCGAAATGAATGTTTCAGTAGGTTTCTCTGGCGCCCCTGTTAGAAACCCGATCTCCAGTCCTATATCTCTTTCTATTGGCCCGTGCGAATTAGAAGCACCCCTCATTCTTACAACAGGTTGTGGTGAAAATTTGTTAGGTTTGGATTTGCTAAAAAGGTTATATGCGACTTTGTACTGTTCCCCCTTGGGAGTACAACTTACTTTAGGTAAGAAAGTCATTTCTCCAATGTATTTGTCAAAGGACAATATTCCGACTGAATTGTCATCACTTCCTGATATACTTTGGGCTAATGGCTCTAATGATGTAGGTCGTTTGGAGATAGCACCGTATGTCATAACATTGAAAGCCAACGTTAGGTTGCCACGTATTCCCCAATACAAAATATCTAGCGAATGTGAAAATGCATTATTGACGATTGTTTATGACCTGATTGATAAAGACGTCATCGAAGAAACAACAGGAAATGTTTGTAACAGTCCAGTTCTGCCCGTCTTAAAGCGTACTGATCCTTTACAACAGCCCTTTGTACAGGTTCGTGATCGACCTCAGAGAAGTGAACAAGATAGTTATCCCACAGTTTCCAGTTGTCCCCGACATTACTGCTTTATTGACGATGGTTTCAGCTTCAGCAAATTGGTTCTCGGTGATCGACCTGAAGAACGCTTTCTTCAGCATCCCGATTGCCGAGGAGAGTAGAGATATTTTTGGATTCAATTTAGGAGGACGAAGCTTCCGCTTCAAGTGCGCTCCTCAAGGCTACTGCGAAAGCCCATCAATATTCAGTCAGGCCCTGAAAACACAACTAGACACGATTATTCTACCGAATGGTTCAACTCTGATTCAGTACGTAGACGATCTGCTGATCGCTGCAGACACTGAAGAGATTTGCAAGAAAGCTACGTTATCATTATTACGTAACTTATGTGACATGAAGCACAAAGTCTCTCTTTCCAAACTACAATTTTGCCGACAAGAAGTAACCTACTTAGGTCACATCTTGTCGAAGGAGGGAAGGCGACTAACACCAGAAAGAATACAGGCAATTGCAGAACTGAGTGCCCCAAGGACACAGAGAGAGGTTCGAGCCTTCTTGGGCATTACATCGTACTGTAGACAATGGATACCGAATTTCTCACTACTAGCCAAACCCTTGCTGGCACTACTCTGTAAAGACACGCCAAATCCTATGCCCTGGTCTGAAGATTGTCAGACGAGTTTCCACAAGTTGCGTGATGCATTATGTTCGGATCCTGTGTTGGGAAACCCCAACTACAGTAAGCCTTTTACATTATATGTCCATGAGAAGGAAGGTTGTGCATTATCAGTTTTAACACAACATTTTGGGGACAGACCGCGCCCATGCGCGTATTTTTCGGCAACTCTAGACCCTGTGGCTAAAGCCCTACCAAGTTGTCTGAGGGCTACCGCCGCAGCAGCTGTCTGCATCCGACAATCCGCTGGATTAGTCATGAACAATACTCTGATCGTTATGGTTCCGCATGCAGTAGACATTTTACTAAACAGGACGAAGACACAACACCTTACTAGCGCTCGACTATCCAGCTACGAACTTACACTGCTAGCAAGTCACATCCACAAAGAGGTGCGATGCACTGAATCCCGCAACGTTATTACCCATTCCGACAGAAACAGACAAGATTGATAACCATGACTGCTGTTTTAGGACAGAAGAAGAGACAAAAGGGAGAGTAGACTTACAGGACACTCCCCTTCCTGAATGCAACGATACTTTATGGGTTGATGGTTCATGTTTCAAGCTGCCGAATGGTGATACGACTGCAGCATATGCCGTAACGACATTACACACCATTATAGAGACCGCGCGCATTTCCCATAATTCTGCACAAGCTGCAGAGCTAATTGCGCTTACCAGAGCATGTGTATTAGCGAAAGGAAAGCGAGTGAATGTGTACACTGACAGCCAATACGCCTTTGGTGTGGCTCACAGTTTTGGGAGATTGTGGCGTGAACGTGGGTTTCTTACGTCACATGGTGCAAAGATACAACATGGTCAGTTAGTTAATGAACTCCTCGAGTCACTGACCTTGCCACTACAAGTTGCAATTGTAAAATGCAGTGCACACAAAAAGATTCAGGATGATGTTGGCCGCGGGAATGCATTTGCAGACGAGGTTGCGAAAGAGACTGCAAGGAACACAATGAGTCGGATGTATGTTGTAGGTCCCGCTAGATGGATTACTGATGTGGGAATGTGTGAGGACACCATCGAAAGCGTGAAATCTATACAAGCCGAAGCAACTGAGAAAGAGGTGAATGAATGGAGAGAAAGTAAGGGTAGGTTAGATGCGAATGGTTGTTGGGTCGAATTGTCAGAACACCAGCGATGGCTATTACCTAACGCCTATGTACTTGCAGTAGTAACAATGGCTCATGGATTTGCGCACATCAGTTCGAGAGGAATCTGTAAAGTATTGGCCCCAGTATGGCAAAATAGCAATATCCCGAAATATGCAGAGAATGTGGTCAGAAACTGTATGGTGTGTTTGAAGTACAATCCCGGTAGGGGAACCCCAACTCCAGCTGGTCATTTTGCGCCTCCAACGTATCCGTTCGAGGTTTTGCAGCTCGATTTCATTCACATGGAGAGATGCAACAATCTGAAGTATGTGCTCGTTGTTGTTTGCGCTTTCTCCAGGTGGGTGGAAGCATACCCCCTTAAGGACAATACTGCCTTGTCAACTGCCAAAGCCCTTGTCAAAGAGTTCTTCCCGAGATTCGGCATGCCTAGAATCGTCTGGAGTGATAATGGAAGTGAATTCGTAGGACGCGTGATGAAGAGAGTGTGTGAGTGTTTAGGCATACAACAAAAGTTCCACTCTGCGAATCACCCCCAATCAGCTGGATTAGTAGAATGCTACAATGGCACTTTAAAGCTCAAATTAGCCAAGATCCAAGCCTGTACAGGTCTTAAATGGCCTGACGCCTTGCCCCTAGCACTCTTGTCAACCAGAATGACCGTCCATTCCAGGTTAGGACTTACCCCCCATGAGATAGTGTTTGGCCGCCCAGCCAACGTCTGGGGCGTGCCAAGGCCAAAGAAACTCAGCGAAATAGAGCACCCCGTACTGCTTGACTATTTGTGCGAATTAACTACTAAATTGCGTGTTTTACACCAACAGGTTCACAGTTCCTCTCCGCCAGCCTCTGACGATCCAGGTCACTCCATCGAACCCGGCACGTGGGTCTTGGTGCGGAATTTCCAGCACACAAACAACGGACAGCCGAGGTGGACCGGACCGTACCTGGTACTTCTTTCCACGAGATCAGCCGTTCGGGTGGAAAGCAAAAAGAACTGGGTGCACGGGACCCATTGTAAACGGGTCTCTCTGCCCCTTCCATACGACCGGTGGGTCAACGAAGGAATTGCCGACTCCGAGACAGAATCCATACCTCGCTTCATCCCTTTCAGCGATGCACGTTTAAAAGAAACTAGTACCGAAAAGGAGAGTGATCATATTTTACAAGGACTTGTGCCACCGTCAATGCAGTTGGACACTACCGAACCTGAGACATTGTTTGAAGACCACACCGTACATGGGAAACAACAATATAATCTAAGGTCAAGACAAAGAGACTAATAAAAGGCAAACTAATGTGATTTCCCTTCCCCCAAGAACTATTTTTTTTATTTTTTCAGCTCTCTCACTCTCAGGAAACTTGCTCATTTTTGATTTTCGAACCGCCATTCGGTTCTGCTGCTAGGGTCGCGGTTGAAGTCTGGGGAGTGCAACTGGGGACGTCTAGGTCAACGGTTCTGGTTGGTCCAAGGGAGTTACCCCGGACTGAACAGAGCGCACTCCCTGGCAGAACCAACCTACCACCGCGGGCAGCAACTAGAGGATGGAGTTTCCTAGGGTAAAGAGACCTACCAGACTCACGAACTTTGAAAGACAATTATGCACTGTACTGGCCAAAAGAAGGTTTTTGATAACGTGTATTTTAATGTTGTGTAGCATAACGATGTTTTTGACTGGTTATACTCTATTCGTATTCCAAGTTACTTTTTCAAATGACACCCGGCCACCGCCTCCTCCTACTATCTCTCCACACTACTTTCACCCTCTACCTGAACACGAGTCTGCCAGAAGACTCGAATTTGTAAATAACTCATTCATTCAACTTCTACACCAACACCAGTCCATAATGAACACATCGAACTGTTGGGTATGCGGACTCATGCCGCACACGACTGATAAGGGTATCCCATACTTCATTCTGCCATTCAGTTATTATGGTTCTCTGTGGGCTTTCCAGACCATGTTCCTATTCGCCCTAGAACCATACCCGACCCGTTCTACTGAGAGTGATTCCAGTAACAAGGCACTAATAGCAGGGATAAGAAATATGAGTAGAGAGTTCGACACCTATCTTACGATTCCCAAAGATGAACTCACTCCGTACACTCGTTGGAACGTAACTAAATATGGGGTTTACCTGAGTAAGAGCCAGACAGCAAAGAAATCCCGCCCAGTTTGGATAGTACCCAACCGAGGTCATTTATGTTTACAAGGTATCGGCAGGGATCCCAAATCACAATTAGGAAAGAGCATATGCACGGAAACCTATGTGTTCGCTTCCCGAACTTCCCCTATACTATTAGCAGCCAAAGGCACGTATTTCGTCTGCCATGACCAAGCCTACACCTGGTTGCCCCCTGACTTCTCAGGTACATGTTTTATCTCATTTCTGCTGCCTCCCACCTACACGGCCAGAGCAGATTACCATCGGACAAGGACAGCTAGAGGGGTCGTGAGTAAAGACGACACCGCGGGTCAGGAATTCGCTGACTTCGCAAAGGGTTTTCTGCCATTTTGGGGGCCTATGGTCAACAGCAGGAATATTCGCCAGTTATCGAGGATAGTTGAATCCGCCGTGATTACAACGGCCGGAGCCCTTGGCAATTTGACGACCGAACTTCAGTCGGATCGACTTATGACCCTTCAGAACCGAGTTGCCCTAGATATCATACTCGCCGATCGAGGTGGTGTGTGTAGAGTGATCCAATCCAGTTGTTGCATTTTCATCCCTGATAACGCACCGACAGTGTACCAGGCCATCTCTAAGCTACACGAGATATCTGGTTCCCTTCACGTAGAAAAAGGGGACTGGTCCTTACTAGGGTGGTTCTGGGAACTGATCGCTACCTGGGGATGGAAAACACTAATCTTCATTGGGATGATCTTAGCACTTCTGTTTATGTTCTGCCTGTGTGTACAGTGCGCTCCTGCACTATGTGGCCTCTGTGCTACCTCATGTGTACGGAAGCCTGTGTCAAGGGACGAACTGAGCAACAGAATGATGCTACAGCAGCATCTCCACGAAATTCCTTCATACAGACTTAGACTCGGATTAACATGAATTATTGCCTTATATGAGGGCAAAAGGAGGGTCTGTGGTTCTGAAATTCTGGACCCTACTGTTGTCCCGGTATCGAGGTCCGATACCCGTGTCCCGAAACATCAACGTACCATGACGAATTTGGTGTCGACGAACCGATAATGATTAGGACATCATTCCTATGCATTTGCGTCATGATCGAGACATGCTAACACCCCTGAATCGTAGTTTCCGTCCCGACCCCTCAGACTCCATTTTGTAAACGGTATCCATCTTGTGTCTTGCCCTCATGATAAGTCAATTAAAGGTCAAGCTTGATCTCAAAGGACACGTCCACCTTCCCTGACTCCCCCCCTGACCTGTCCCAACTGACTCCCTTGCCTCCAGCCAAACCTGTTTGGGCAGCTCCTCGCCCAGTGGCCAAACACGATAGCATCAATGCACAACATACCACAAACCATTCATCGTGTACAGATCATGTTTTCTACACACATACACACCTGTCCACGCTCCCTGTTTATGGCCAGTTTTATGACTAGGAGGTGCCTTCTTTTATTGGGGCTTCACCGATATCTGATGGGAGTTCCGGGCTTGGCTGGGTAATCTATCACGAATTGGACATCTAAAATACAGGCTTGCCTACATGACTTCGCTCTTTTGTATTATTGTAGAAATATGTGTATAGCCATATCATAAACTCAAGAATTTTTGCTTGCAGCTATTATTTCTGTATATAAGGAGAAGGCTGGTTCTGTAAAAACGAACAGTCTCCTGAGAACACATGACCCGTGCTTGTCGTGCTTCTAGGACTTCTGTTACTTGGTAGCTGCCAATAAAACTTGATCTCCGACTGCGACTAGAAGACTCTGTGTTTCTGTGGTCCGGAACAGGGAGAACTCCGAGGTCTTCGGGTGTTATCCCCTGGCACCAAACGGGTTCCTAAAAACCCGTTACCTCACTCCACCCCTCACAGTCGGGATTTCGAGCTCTTCACTCGACCGAGTCGGCCCTGCTGTCTTCAACAGAAGCCCTACGAAGATATGCGGATAAGGGCCAGACGGCGGCACTGATTCTCCTCAATCTCAGAGCCGCTTTCGACACTGTAGCTCACCACACATTGCTACAGTGTCTTAAAAAGGGAGGAGTGAGAGGAAAAGCTTGGGAATGGATGCAATCATTCCTAAATGATCGAACCTTCCAGGTCGCCCAGGGCCAGTTTAAGTCCAAAGAAATAAAACTTAATCAGGGAGTGCCACAAGGCTCCAGTCTCAGCCCCACTCTTTTTAATCTTTATGTGGCCCCCGTAGGAGGAATCACAGACACATACGGGGTTGAGATAGTATCGTATGCTGACGATACGCAATTGATTGCAACCCTAACGCAACCAGAGAAGCAAAGCGCTACCAACTTTGCGTCCTGTATGCAGAAGGTGGCAATATGGATGGCAGACAACTGCCTCCGCCTAAATGGTAACAAGACGGAGGTACTGATCATAGGTAAATCCCCATCAGTATGGACCTCAGCATGGTGGCCGGAAGAACTGGGTGAACTGCCCACACCAAGCAATTTAGTAAAGAACTTAGGGGTCTGGCTAGACAAAAACCTAACGCTCGACCACCAAACCAAACAAATGGCAGGCACCTGCTTTGGGATATTACGGGTCCTTAGGAAAACGCTGGACCTTATGCCCATACCAGTACGCCAGACCCTAGTCCATAGCCTTATAACATCCAGGCTAGACTATGGAAACGTACTGTATCTAGGGGCCAACGAAAAAAGCCTCTCAAGACTTCAACGAATACAAAACGCAGCGGCCCGCTTGATCCTACAACTACCCAGAAGAGCATCATCAAAAAAAGCTCTGAAAACCCTCCACTGGCTCCCGATCAGGGAACGGGTGACTTTTAAAGCCCTATGTGTAGGACATCGCATCCTACATGGCACAGGTCCAATATATCTACATGGCCTTCTGAAATGGTACGAATTCACCCGCCAGTTGAGATCATGCGGCACAGGGCAAGTACAAGTCCCGAAGGTCCAAACAGCCAAAATGGGCGGGAAATCTTTCAGAGTCAAGACTGCCAAAACATGGAACCAGCTGCCAGTAAAACTGCGTACAGAACCATCGGAGCCACAATTCAGAAAAGACCTGAAAACAATCCTCTTCCCCAAAGACTAAAACCGGAAAGAAGCGTGAACGACTGGTAACAACTATTAGCATTTACAGCGCGGGGACACACTTGCTAGTGTAACCATGCGCTCTACAAAATACTAATATATAAATAAATGTTTCTAGGGTTAAAGTTGACTGGTGTGCTGATGGATTAAACAACTTGCATCCCAGCCACTCATTCAGTACAATGATGAACTCAACCAAATACTTTAAGCCATTCAAGTATCCTACATAGTCTGGAGTACAAGATAGTCACTGTGGCTATAGAGGTGAAGTTGTTGAGGACTGATCAACAAAAAGAGTGAGAAAGTCAAGGAAACCAAGGGCATATTTGCAATGCCCCTGCGGCCCTTGTACACCGCAGCAGCACCACTTTTGTGATGCTCGAGACAGTTTGCCCGTCCATATATACAAGGCCACGTAAAGCCACTCTGTGTGGCTTTACATGGCCTTGTAATATTGAGCGAGGCAATGCCTTACTCTGCGCAAAAGTGGTGTTCCATGGGTGTTGCTGTATATTTTCCCACTCTACACCCATGGTTTTTGACACTGCTCGAGCTTTACAACACAGCATTATCTGGGGCAGCGCCAAAACTAACACCTTCCCAAAGCAGGCGTAACCAGTAGAAATATTTACATTTTTCCTCATGTTTTCCTCTTTCCCCACGTGCTGCAGTCTGCAGCACACCTAGAATGAAGAAAACACCTTCTTTGATTGTTTTGGCGCAGGAAGGTGTCACTTCCTGCACAAAAACAATCATGCCAACAATACAGACACCGCGTTGGTGCTTGGCTTCTTGGCTGCAGTTTGGGTGCTGTCAGGATCTTAGTATCTTCTAGATACAACACATTCCTGCCCTTTTATTTTGAAGTAGGGCAGCCCAGCTAGAAGGCTTTGATGCTGCCCTACTAAAACGTATCGTAAATATGCCCCTGAGACTGATCACAGTGGTGGAGCGTCAATACGCAGATGGAGTACCTGACCGGTTTCTGAAAAAAGGGCTGATGATACAGCAAATTAATCCAGGTGCAAAAACATGCGCACTGTGGCCCTTTCCATTTTTTTCTCCATTGAACATGCTCCCAGGATTCAGATGCACCTAGCTCCTTCAAGAGACCAACCTAGACCTGTAATAGCAACAGTCCTCAATTAGTCGGATTGCAGTTCCATTCTTCAATGATAACCCTCTGATCTAGAAAATGTAGCCAATTGCAATCCGAGCTGACAATGGCCAAATTGCTGGAAAGGACCGTTTTTCTGCATTCGTTTTCAGATGTTTCTGGAGTCTGTTGAATCAAGTCCTCTTCTACATCCTGTTGGGGTTCCGCACTGTACATAGCTCTGAATTAGCTATTGTTGCTGCCTCAGAAGATTTGTGCTGTTGATCTAAAAGGGATCTGTAAACGGCTTTCATTTTGTTAGATCTTTCTGCGCCATTCGATTATAGTGATTCACCAAATTCTTTTTGATAGGTTAGAAAGATTAGTCATGAAACATAGAAAAATCAATGACCTCTTAACCTCATGGGCTTCTAAAAACTTGACCTGGTGGGGTAGAATTGACACGATAAGAATGATTGCACCGCTCATCAATTTAATTTCCAGCATGCTACCCGTAAACCTATCTTCCCACTTCTTCAAATCTGTGGACAAGGTTATCACTAAATTTATTTGGATAAGCAAGAGGCCCAGAATAGCTGGAACCACTCTAAAACTGATTAAAACTGCATTGGCATAGCCAATAGGTCTCGCTTTTGGGTCCTTATAAGTATTTAATTAAGCAGCATAATATCCTTGGTGCAACAACCTCAACTGTTGCATGGCTAAACACTTAAAATGTCCCAAAAGCGAGGCCTATTGGCTATGCCACTGCTTGTTTCCTTTTGAGACACACTAAGTAGGACGGGTATCATTGCCCCCATCAATTTTTTGGGGTTTATCGTTTTTCATTCACTAAGTTCTATTGGTCTTGTCTGCAGCATAATACTGCATTTGAAGACCTATACCAGGACAAACTCCGAGATAGGGGTCTCCAAAGTGTGCTTCTAATCTCGAGATTGGTTACATATCTGCAATATCTGCTTTTCCTCCCTTTTAATAAGGGATGTCAATAAGTACTTGAGGAAGATCATGAACACAGTGCCTTCAAATGAAATCGAAAAGATGCAGCTTCAAAGACAACCTTTGTTAGAAGTGCCCAGTTCATCTGCATAGCACATTGGCACACTGCTGGCACAACAGCAAATACCATGACCATCAGTCTAATCAGCAGTTTAATTTCAGCATTCACACTTCTGCCACCGATTCCCCAGCATTACCCAACTGCATTAGTCGGCTGTCATAATTTCAGTACCATCAGGAGTTTGATTTGTTTTGGCGATGCCAGCAGCCAACTGAGAGGGCTGCATCTTGAAGGGGTTCCAGCAGCCAGCCGTGCGAATCCGCCTATCATCCATCACACCATCCTTTTCCTGCACTGTTATCCAGTGGGTTGTGACCTGACATTGTCCGGTACAATCGATGGGGGTTCGTCGAGAGTGGAGCTGGCCTCCTGGACGAGATGGAGACCTAGACCAAGAGGCGTGGCCTGCCTAACGGCATGCTCCTGCAGACGAAGTTAGCAGAGTGAACTGGCTATGATCAGCTGGAGTCCAGGCAGTACCGCTGGTGAAACGCAGAATGGAGCAGGTGAAAGCTGCATTCCCCTCTGGCGCCAACGTCAATGATGCAGTGGGTCCCTGCTTCCCCCATATTGGTGGAGTGCTGATGACCGCGTGGAGAGGCCTTCTCTGGCGGGCGGAGGCCTGTTCTGACGTGAATGCAGTGAGACCGGCAGAGGTGGGGGGCTGCTCTTCGCGGCCGAAAAGAGAGGAGTGTACTCTGGCGAATGCATTGAGCACCGGAGGAGTGAGGGGGGTGTTAACCAAAGCAGCCATGCAGGTCCGAATGACGGGGGGTGCTCGGCGCAAGAAGCCCCCTGCAATGAATACTACCGAAGGCGAACTTCAATGGCCTGAAGAAGGGGCGGCCTGGAGCTCGAAGACTCCCCTGGAGCTCGAAGACTCCCCTGGCTAGGTGAGGGGTCTTCCCGTGAACCACTGTGGTGAGGGGGGTGGAGAAAGTAGAAGCGCAGATGGCAAAAAGTAACGTTAAAGACACGCTCTGCTACAGTGCATGTATTTTTATGTAAAATATTTTGATTACTGTGGTAAGGGGGTGGAGCGCGCGATGTTGATAAGTTGCACTTTCACGGCTGCGCGGCCGTGAAAGTGAAACTGATCAAGATCACGATCACGCTCTGTTGCCTCCGTAGATTTATGGCCCTTCAAATCTGGACGATTTCACGGAATGCCATTATGAACCTTTGCTACCAAGTAGGTGACAGAGTGTAGCACTGTCAGCCGACCCAGTGTTGCCATGGTGATGGGCACGATGCTTGGAGGGAACAGCAAATCCTGCCTGCAGCTGTGCCCATCATAGTGAAAGTGATTGCGGAGCCATGACGGAAGCGCGCACATAACCCCAAGCTCATCGCCACAGTGGTAGCATTTTCTGAAGCCCTTAATATAAGTCTCCCCAGACCAGCGCATGCACTGGCTCAAGCGAGACCTAAACAGAGGGGGCCTCAATCTACCCTACTTTCATAGATAACCACAATCTTTTCTACCAACACAAGGTTACTGGTTGTTCAGGGACTCTCTGGATTCCCCCACCCCCTTGGCTGCAATTAGAACACACCTGATACACCCCTTCCCACTAGTATCGACCCTAATGATGCAAAGTATCAAAGCTTTACCCATCTCCCACTCCTACCCCATAATAGGTGACACAGCAGCAGCTCTTTGCCGCATCTACAAAATAATCCCCTACAAACTCATGAACTCCACCAAACCATTCCTGTGGCACAATCACAAATTCTAATTGGATAAGAAAACCTTGTCCTGGAAATTCTGGGCAGAAAAAGGCCTTAACTGCCTCAGCGATCTTGGCTAACTGACTAACCCTGTTACCTTCGCCAAGCTAAGCTCTCGCTATGATTTAACCGCAATAGAGTTTTAAAATTTATTATAACTTAAAGTATCTACCAGAACCCTCATGCATCCCCACAAACCAGACATGTCTGACTTATTGAGGAACCACAAAATATCTGGTCATGTAGCCCCACACATCGATAGAATATTAGAAGCCCAGAGTCTGTCCATCACGAAAAAACAAAAAAACAAATGGCTAGCACAGATCCTTGCAACACTGTCGGCACACTTCTTGGAGCCCATCTGGCACAGAATCTGGCATTCCCTCTTCCAATCAAAAATTACCCTGTCAATTGTTCAGTCAAGACTTTGGACTATCCACAAATTCCACTGAACCTCCGCTAGATTACACACTGGGTTTACGCCAGAGTGACATATGCTGGCATTGCGAAGAGACCTCTGGAACACACAAGCACAGGCTCTTGACCTACAGAATGGTCCAACCCCTTTGCATCAATATCCAACATTCCATTCAAAACATCTTCAACACCAACTTTACACTGACTCTTCTCACAGCAACTCTGGGCCTCTACGTTCACCTCCCATTCATTGATCTACCACAAGAAGGCCTTTTTCTCCTTGACTTCATGCTAGCACTCAGCACCAAAACTATCTTGTCGGACTGGAAAACAACCACAGAATCCTCCTACAAAAAATGGTGGAATACCCTATATTCAATCAGAGGTGCTGACAATATTACATACAAAGATAGCACGCAACACTGATGCCTCAAGAGGCCTTTAGAATGCGCTCAACACCTTTTTACAGAAAGTCAACCTCTCCTTTCCTCTTCCCCCATCATCTTATCTCTTTCCTCTTCCTCTCTTTTCTGCACTTTTGCCCACTACACTATCCCCCTCTCCACTGTTAGATGATAGATACCAACTTTTCGCCTGCAACCTCATTATGGTTAACTTAAAAGTTTGCACCCTTGCTAATCCCTAAAAGCTCTCCACTCGCTTCAAAGATTCTTAAACGAATGCCTACAACCAAATCTCTAACTTGAATACCGCCTATAACGCGATGCATCCAGAACCTCTCTGATACAGCTAAAACACACTCTTACACCCAATACATAAATCAGCTTAATGAGCTGTAATGTGTTGCAGTTTTTAATTTGCTACCTTATATCTCACACCTAGAACGTTACCTTGCTTCATTTACAAAATGATTGTAATTGAAATACCTAATGTTTAGCAGACAACCCTCATATTTCATTTAAATTGTATTTCGTCCTCCCTTTTGCTTCTTTAACCTGTAATGTGCAAGAGTGTTACCTCTTATATCTGTACCTTCTAATGCCTTAACTTTGTATAGTTAGGACCTTGTTTCTATTCAAAAAGCGTTTTCTGTTTTGCCAATATCTTTGGCGCCGTTTGACGAATCTTTGCGAAATTGTCCAAACTAATGACCACCTCAGGTCAGCTCCTGTCTTGAAAGTTTGGGGATGATTCGTCGAGCGGGGGCCGAGAAAAAAGTGGGGTCCCAGAATGCATTTTCCCCATGTTCATTTCAATAGCAAACTTTAGACAAAGCTACAGTCCGAACTGCTATAAGGAATTACACCAAATTTGGCAAAAGGGTAGAGTTTGGTATAGAAAGAGTGCTTTTATTTTTTTAATGGTGTAAATTTGTTTAGTAGTTGCTGAGAAATTAAAAAAATAAAAGTATAGATATCTGAGCACCGAGGAGGATTCCCGAATCCTCCCGAGAGCGAGCTTCATTTTGATTGAGTGTTGGCAGCCATCTTGTGACTCAGTAACTGAGTCACAAGAAAAAGCGGCAAGGTAGAAACACCCTGCCCCACTAGGCCTGCTCAGAGGGTCCCACAAGGAGCCCCAGGGCCAGAAAAAAGCATTTTTATTTTTTTTAATAGGCCTAATTTGTACTAGTTGCGCAAATCTGGCCCAATTCTTTTTAAAACGAAGCGCTGGCTCCCTTGCTTCATTTTCTATGAGACCCAATGTGGGCCACATCCTGGGCTCAATCCCCAATTAATTAGCAGGGCCCCGGGTACCCCCACCTCCCTGGGGCTTAGCTAATGATATGTGGGGGCATGCAGCCAACTCGCAGCCCCAGGAACCCCACCTCCCAGTCCCGGGGACCCCACCTCACAAGGGCTTTCTATTTAAAATTTGTGGGGGGGGGGGCTTCTCCCCCCACAATGCTCCGGGGACTGCCACCTCCCTGGGGCATTTACATTTTTGTGCGGGGGAGCCTTGCGGGACTGCCACCTCCCTGGGGCATTTAATATTGTTGGGCAGGGGGGCCTCATGCCCCCCCAAGCCCAGGGGACCGCCACCTTCCCAGGGCTACAATTAAAAACTCTTTGCACTGCCCTGGTGACCACCACCTCCCCGGGAGCGGGGTCACTCGGCCCCCCTCCTGGAGCACTTCATGGCCCTGGGGACCACCACACCCCAGGGCCGGCCCCTGCAATGTCCCAGGGGCTGGCCCTCGCCCTACCATAGCAAACACTGCTTTGCAATGTCCCAGGGTGCCGGCTCCCGCACCCGCCCTGCCATAGCAAAATCTGCTCTGCTTCTTGGAAGTAAGAGCAGGATGAAACCTGCTCTTGCTTCCAAGAAGCAAAGCTGAATTGCTTTTGGGCAAGGAGAGCTGCATGTCAGCAGCTCCCCTTGCCCAAAAGCAATGGCGGCTCACGCAGGAGGTGGGAAGTCATCAGTGACTGTGGGGGCATCGGGGCTTCCCCCAGGGTCCCCAACAAAGAGGCCAGGCCCTGGGTGATGGAGTCCCCTGGGCCAGAAGTGGCCGGTAAGGGGGCCACTCAGCCCCCATTCCTTTATTCCTTTATTTCATTTATTTATTTATTTTTAAAAGGTAGGCTGGCCCCAGGATATGGGGTCCACGGGGCCATAATTGGCCTTAGGAGGGGAGCCATGCAACCCCCTCCCCGGAACAAATCCAGGCTGGCCAGGCCCTCTGGTCTGAGGTCCTCTGGGCCAGAAGTGGCCAAGGGAAGGGGGGACAATGTGGCCCCCCTTCCTTACTCTAATAATGAAAAAACATTAACAAGAGTCAATGCCCCGGACAATGGGGTCCCCATGGCCATTATTGGCCTCAGGAGGGGGGCCACGCGGCCTGCCCCAGAATAATAAAAATACATTAAAAAATCTGGCCAGTCCCTGGAGGATGGGGTCCCCAGGGCCAATAGCGGGCCAGGGAAGGAAGGCCACGCGGCCCCCTTCCCGTTTTTTATTTTTTTTAAATGCTCAGGCCCTGGGGGATGGGGTCCCCAGGGCCCAAAAAATAATAAAGAAGGGGGGCCAAACAGCCCCCTCCTATAAATCTTTTAAAAAAAGAAAAGGGGCATTTCACCGGAGGCCCTGCCCCCTCCCTGCACCACTCTGCAAACGTGTCCCTGGCACGTTCTAAATTGGGGGATTAAGTCCCCTTAATTCCTGAGGGTCCCTGGCGGCCAGCTAGCCCACCTGGTACCTCCAGTAAGCCCCACACAGTGGGATTGCTGAAAGGTGGTCCGAGGCCATGCCCTTTTTACACCACTCTGCAAACACACCTCTTGGCGCACTGCTGGTGGGGAAATGAGGTCCTCTTGTGTCCTGAGGGCCTCAGGACACAAGTGGACTTCATCCCTGGGTTGCAGTGCGCCAAGAGCCACGTTTGCAGAGTGGTGTAAAAAAGGCGGCGTGGCCTTTGAGCACTCTCAGCAAACCTGCTGTATGGGGTTACTGGAACGGAGGGCTAGTTGGCCCCCAGGGACCCTCAGGAGGAAAGGGGACTTCATCCCCCAACAAAGAGCACACCAGGAGGTGCATTTGCAGAGTAGTGGAGAAAGGGGGCGTAGCCTGTGTCCACCTCTCAGCAATCCCACTGTGTGGGGCTTACTGGAGGTAAGAGGTAGGCTAGTTGGCCCCTAAGGATACCCAGCAGTGAAGGGGACTTCAATCCTCACCCAAGAGCATGCCAGGGAGCTCGTTTGGAGAGTGGTGGTCAAAGGGGCGTGGTCTGTTATTAGGATTTAGCAACCCTGCTGTGTGGGACTCACTAGAGGTAATAGGAGGGGCAGTTGGCCCCCATGGATGTCCTTGGGGGGCAACAACCCCTTATGTTACCTCCAGTAAGTCCCACACAGTGGAATTGCTAAGACGTCTATGGAGGCTACGCCCCCTTTTTCCACTACTCTGCAACTGCACCTCCTGGCAGACTATGGAATGGGGGATGAAATCCACTATACTCCTGAGGGACTTTTGGGGCTAGGAAACCCTACGCAGTGGAATTCCTGAGCGCAAGTCGGAGGCCAAGCACCCTTCCTCCACCACTCTGCAAACGCAACTACTAGTTAAAGAAGCATTGGCAATGGAATAGGTTTCGCATTTGCCAGAGTTAGAGCTATTGGCGTTGTAAATGTAAACGTTTTTTACTAATGTTTTTTGGTGTGGAGTGGATGTACGTTGTGTGTAGTGGATTTATGTTGAGCGACCCTTGACCCCACCAGGTAGGTCGCTCCCCCTCTGCACAGCACCGCCTGTGCCTTCCTGCCCCAGCTGCCACTGATGAGGAAGTTTGAGGCCCTCCACCACCCGCAGGCTACCACCTGCGCCTCATCTCTGGTAGCCAGTGGTAGGCCGTAGGTAGGTTTGTTCATCCTCTGCTTTATTGCTTTTATTGTATTGCCTTTATTTTCATTGTTGTGTCTGTGACTGCTGTTGTCTGTCTTCCCCCGCTGCCTGTAGGTGGTTCATGCCCCTTTTTCTTCCCTTCTGTTCCCCTCTCTGCCCCCGTGCCTCTCTGCCTGTTGTGCCTTCTGTTCTTAGCTGCTCCTGTATTTCTGTATTCTTTATTTTGCCTCTGTGCAACTCATTTTTCCGGTATTTCTGTGCCCTTTTTGCCTTCTGTGCCACTCGTTTTTCCTTTTTTTTTTGTGCCCCTACTGCCTTCTGTTCCACTTGTTTTGTTGTGCCCTTCTACCCTCTGTGTCACATGTTTTCCCTCCTTTTTGTGCCTCTTTTGCCTTCTGTTCCACTCATTTTTTTGCGCCCTTCTGCCCTCTGTGCCACTCGTTTTTCCCTCGTTTTTTGTGCCCTTCTGCCCTCTGTACCACTCGTTTTTACCTCGTTTTTTGTGCCCTTCTGCCCTCTGTGCCACTCATTTTTCCCTAATTTTTGTGCCCCTTTTGCCTTTTGTTCCACTTGTATTTTGTGCCCTTCTGCCCTCTGTTCCACTCGTATTTCTGTGCCCTTCTGCCCTCTGTGCCACTCGTTTTTCCCTCGTTTCTGTGCCACTTTTTCCTTCAGTTACCTTCATTGTCCCTTACCGCTGCGTCCCATGCATCCCCGCCCCCCTGACTACCCACTGCCCATTCGCTGCCCCCGGCTCCTGCCTCCCTGCTGCTCCTCCCTCCCAACTCCCCATATATGCTGGCGGCTGCGCGGCTGCGCCACTGGCGTGATGAAAGCGCGCCTAAGGCATGCCCGTCTGTGCCCATCCGCACCCTAAACAGCGCCCAGCACCAGAATCCATAGCACCCGCACCCGCCACGACAATGACCGCCGCCACTGAGACGCCACCACTCTGCATGCTCTCAACTCCGGACGGAGCCACACCTGCTTCAAGTCTGCCCCAAAAACGCACAGACGGCCCATTCACCTGCCGGAACTGCAGCTACACCAGCCTCAGAGCTGACGAACCAACCGCCAAGAAAGACTCCAACCACCTCCGATACATACTACTGAACACCCGCTCCGCATGCAAGCATGCCGTCTAGCTCTGGGACCTGATCTACACAACATCCCCGGACGTCGCCTTCCTGACAGAGACCTGGTTTAATGACTCCTCTGCACCCGACATCACCATAGCCATCCCAGACGGCTACAAGATACCCGCAGAGACCGCACCAACGGAGTCGGAGGAGGAATCGCCATTGTCCACAAGAACAGCATCAGGGTCTCGACTAGCACCGACGACGTGCTCAGCACTGCCGAACATATGCATTTCCATATCCACACAGACCCTAACTCCACCCTCAGAGGCACCCTCGTCTACCGACCCCCCGGACTGCGCCCCCAGTTCAGCGACTCCATCGCCAACTTCATCAGCACGCACGCCCTGACCTCCATCGACTAAATCCTCCTCGGAGACCTTAACTTTCACCTTGAGAATAATGACTCCACAACTCTGATCGATAACCTCGCCAACCTCTGACTGAAGCAACTCGTTACAACGCCCACCCATCCGCCGGCCACACGCTCCACCCCATCTTCTCCTTAAACCTGCCCTTCTCCGTCAGCCACACCACTGAACTCCTCAGGACCGACCACCGCTGCATCCACTTCGCCTTCCAGAAACTCACCACACACCACTGCACCCAATAGATCCTCTCCCGCTGATGGAGCAAAATCACCGAAGACCAACTACATGCAAACCTTGCTCTCAGCCCACCCACCGAACCCTCCAACACCGACGACACTGCCCACAGCCTCAGACGCTGGATTGAGGACTGCCCCAACACCCTCGCCCCGCTGAAGAACCCCCCCCCCAGAGACACCAGCAAGAGGGCCAGCTGGTTCACCCCAAAACTCCTAGCCTCCAAGCAAGCCTGCCAGTAACTAGAGAAGAAATGGTACAGTGAACAAACTACGGACAGCCAAGCAGCACACAAGGACGCCACCCACAACAACCACCACCACCACCTCATCAGGGCGGCCAAGAGGACCTCCAAAGACCGCCTCGACAACAATGCACACAATAGCAAGAAGCTCTTCAATATCGTGAAGGAACTCTCCAACCCCAGCTCGAAACACCAACGACATCCCGCCGTCGCAAGCCCTGTGTGACTCCCTCGCCACCTTCTTCCACCGCAAGATAGCCGACATCCACAACAGCTTCAACACGCAGACAGCCCCAACAGACCCTCCGCACACCATCGACCATGACCCCCTGCTAGCCTGGGCCAGTGTGAGCATCGATGACACCATCAAGACCATGCGCACAATCCACTCCGGCTCTCCGTCAGACCCATTCCCACACCACATATTCAACGTAGCAAGCAGCTCCATCGTACCCCACCTACGCGATGTCATCAATCTCTCCCTCGAGACCGCGACCTTCCAGAGATCTGGAAACGCGCCGAGGTCAATGCCCTACTCAAAATACCTAAGGCAGACCCAAGAGACCTAAAGAACTTCTAGCCCATCTCTCTGCTCCCCTTCCTGGCCAAGGTCATCGAGAAAACCATCAACAGACGGCTAACCCGATACCTCAAAGAAAACAGAATCCTGGACCCTTCCCAGTCAGGGTGCCGCAGCAACCACAGCACTGAGACTACCCTCATCACCGCCACTGACGACATCAGGACCCTGCTGGACAATGGCGATACCGCAGCACTCATCCTTCTAGACCTATCTGCCGCCTTCGACACCGTCTGCCACAGCACACTACGCGCCCGCCTCCACGCCGCAGGGATCCGAGACAAGGCTCTGGATTGGACTACCTCCTTCCTCTCTGGCAGAACCCAGAGCATCCCCCTCCACCCATTCGGTTCCAAATCCTCCGAGATCATCTGTGGCGTACCCCAAGGATCCTCCCTCAGCCCGACACTGTTCAACATTTTCATGGCCCTGCTCGCACACGTAGCCCGACAGCCGACCTCAACATAATCTCCAATGCCGACGACACTCAGCTGACCCTCTACCTCACCAAAGACCCCATCACCGCCAATGCCAACCTCCACGAAGGAACAAAGGCCGTCCCCGACTGGATGAAGACCAGCCATCTGAAGCTGGATTCGGACAAGACGGAGGTCCTCATCCTCGGCTCCAACTCTTCAGCCTGGGATGACTGCTGGTGGCCGATGGCACTGGGGGCAACCCCGACACCCACCGACCACGCACACAACCTGGGAATCATCCTTGACTCAATGCTCTCAATGACCAAGCAAGTCAACGCCGTCTCCTCCTCCTCCTGCTTCAACACCCTCCGCATGCTCTGCAAGATCTAAAGATGGATCCTGACCGATACAATAAAGACAGTCACCCAGGCCCTCGTCAGCAGCAGACTCCACTATGGAAACGCCCTCTTCGCGGGAGCCCCAACCGAGCTCATCAAACAACAACACTTCCAAAACGCCTCGGCACGACTGATCCTCGATGTACCACACCACGGCCACCTCACCCCCCACCTGAGAAACCTGCACTGGCTCCCCATCAACAAGAGGATATCCTTCAAGCTCTTCACCCACGCACGCAAGGCACTACACAAGACACGCCCAGCCTACCTCAACAGACGGCTCTCCTTCTACATGCCCAACCAGCAGCTACGCTCTGCCGACCTCTCACTTGCCACCGTCCCGCACATCCGAAGAACAACCACCAGTGTGAGATCCTTCTCCCACCTCGTCGCCAAGACATGGAACACCCTCCTACTGAGCCTACGACAGACCTGCTGACCTTCAGGAGGATGCTCCAGACCTGGCTGTTCAATCAGTAGTGCCCCCACACCCCAGCACCTTGAGACCCTCACGGGTATGTAGTGTGCTTTACAAATGATCGATTGATTGATTAATGTGGTATGTTGTGCAGTGAAATCATGTGAAAAGAAATTACATGATATTTAGTGTGTAGGAATTATGTGGAGTAGGATTATGGAGTTTTGGAGTATAATTATGTGGTATTGTAGTCTGTGTTGTGGAGTAGTAACCTCAGGTTTAGCCTTCTTCGTTTTCATAGAAGCTAAACTATAAACTTAATGAGACACAAAAAAGAAGGAACCACTGAGGAGTACTTTTGGATCTAGTCAGTGGTATGAGCAGGGCCACTGGAATTATATGACTGCTCGGCTGCACCAATTTTCACATAATTAAACATTTTCTGCATTTGACAAATATTCCATTTCATTTGAGATGTCATCAGTTATGTCACTGACCATGTCATGAGTGATGTAATATGTGCTCTAATCAGCAGTGCATTGCGGGCGCACAAGTTATAGTTAGCTCCACTAACTAGAACAGGTGAATGTCTCTGGTTTTATATGAGACAAATGTCCAACTAACTATAATGTCTGTAAAACCTATGGTTTTTTCTGTGAATTTCCAAGGTTTTTTAAATGCTAATTTCTAAGTATAACGTCCCTGAAAGCTATGGTTTTTTCAATGAATTTCAAAGGTTTTTTAAATATCAAACTACTAATGTGTATTTGTCATTAGTAGTGTTTTTTCTAACTTTTCAACTACATAAAACAAACTGCAAAAGTGCTATGTAACATAATACAGTTCGTAAATTACAATTATTTTTTAAATAATAAAAAACAATTTAACATTTAGATAATTTTTCTCCCTTTTTTGCTGTCATCAGCTACTACGTAACTTCACTATTCACAGTGATGTTGGTGTAGTTTCATCATAAACAGCAGGGGAAAAAAACAATCAACTAGATTGTTAAAAACAAAACAAAAACCTAATTCTCCCAAAGACAATACAAAATCAACACAAATAACACATCCAATACTACTTCAAATATTCAAATCTTACCTTTACTTCGTAGTTTCTCTGCCCATTTTCCCAACACACCAGATAATCTATAAAAATGCTGCTTTGAAAGCATCCAGTATGAATTCCTTAAAGATTTTACATAGTTTCTCTGCACATTTTACCAATAACCCAGAAGATGTATTAAAAAAATCACTTTGAAAGCATCCAGTATGAATTCCTTGAAGATCTTACGTAGTTTCTCTGCACATTTTCCCAATACACCAGATAAGGTTTCCAAAATTTTGCTTTGAAAGCATCCAGTATGAATTCCTTAAAGGTCTAAATACCTTCCCATTAAAGCCGAATGGTGTATCTAAAATCTTTGTTTAAGAAAAATTAAGTATGAGTTGAGTAATTCATAAGGCAATCTCGGTTTCATTTCCAAGTGTGTATCATTGCAGTGACTCCATCCATTATTACACTTAAAAAAAACCTGTATAATGTCCACTTATAGTAGTACTTCCAGCATGGAAAACAATAGCAACTGTTGCAAAAGTTCTTCCAGAAATAGATACTTGATTAGCAACAACATTTTTAATTTTGGTTTCCACTTGTCTTCCATTTGGTCGACCGCGTTGCAGCAATATCATCAAATATTTTCCATATCTTTGTAGGCATAATGAAGATAGCATTCTTGATTTACAACAAGAACACATCATCTCATGATCAGCTTCTTTTACTAATTTGGAAAATGGTACAGATATGCAGTCCGGTATTAAATATAAAAATGGCTCTACAAAACCCTTTCACTTCACTTCACTTCACGCTCTCTGTCAACTATAGACCTTGAAGATAATAAACACTCTTCATATTTTTGTTCCCATTTGTAACCGAGTCCAAATAAACTCTCAATCAGAATTCCTTCATCTTCTAGTACTCCAAGCATAACCATCAGAAATTCTTGTGCATCTTGCTGTATGTTAGCACTGAACGTTAAAGATCCAGTACATGTACCCAACAGTTGGTGAATACCAGAAGCAGAATGGATCTTACTTCTATTAGTTCTCAATTCTTGAAATAAACTGTAAAGTGCAGAACATAATGTTTTTTTCCTGACTTTCCATAATTTCACCACAAACATCTTCAAGATAAAATATAACATTTAGAATAACATTACCATAGCAGTTGACACCAGAATCATTTTCTAATTGGTATCCAACAACATCATCACTTGTTTGTATTTTCTGCTTCTTTACATCTTTTCTGTTGATTTTCTTTCTGCTTTTCATCCATAGTTAACTCTTCAACATGTTTGCGTTTTGAACACACAACATGTTTCTCATAAATAGGATATTCACCTAAATTGGGAGCATTAAGCCTTTTCAAATGATTATATTCTCTTACACAATAAACATCAGCACTAAACTTGTTCTCATCAAAATCAATTAAATACAAAGCAGACAACGTTCTAACTCGAGATAATGCAACATATACCATTCCCTCTTTAAACACAGTTCTTCTAACATTTACCAAAGCATTATCTACACTTAAACCTTGTGATTTGTGAATAGTTATTGCATATGCTAAACCGAAGGGAAACTGTTTTCTATGAACATACAAGTCTTTTACAAGCAAAAAATATGCAGCAGAACGGGCAATCTGTCTTACATCTGCAATCTGATCAAATTTAACTTTCAAAAATTCAATTCCATTTCTATTTTGATATTTCACAAAATCAACAAGTTTACCCATTGCTCAATTCACTAAACCTTCTTCTACATTCAGATTATGCGTCAAAATTACCCGACAGTTTAAACATGCATCTAAATATTTTTCTAAGCCAGCGGTTTTTGATACAGACTTTTCCAAAGAATCCAATTTAGTCTGTAGTTTTTCGGAAAGAACAATTGTTATTCCTTGATGCTCGATTTTATCACTGGCTTCAATGTGAACTATTTCTTGATTTTCCAATTTCATAAACTCTCTATTAATTGTATGATACTCTTCCACTGTAGGCATTAAACAAACAAGACATTTTTCTTTCATTTTCTTGTACATTACTTCTGGTGTTGTGTTTTCATATCTAAACAAGTTCTTTAATAGATGACTTTGAAAAGCTTGTTTACCATGTTTGCTTAGAACACCAATTCTTACATCTTTTAGAACATCTGCATAATCTTCATCTCTTACTTGTCGCATATTCGGAGTGAGTTCTTTATATTCAAAATGTAACCACAGATTCACATTTCCAATACTTCCAAAATATTTCTTTGTGTCTTCATGTAGAAGAGTTTTAAACACTGGTTCTCATTTTACAGGAGTTAGTTGTAGCAGATCTCCAAATAAAGTTAAACGTTTTCCCCCAAAGAGAACGTTGTAGTCTGTTTTTAATACCTGTTGCATTCTAAAGTGTACAAAAGCAAGCAATAAGTTTGAAACCATGCTCAACTCATCAATAATTAAAAGTTTCATTTTCTTCAGCACTCTTGACACTTCATAAGAAGCTTCTCCAGACAACCTCTGATATTCTAATTTATTGTCATGCTCCATTGGTAACATCAATAATCTATGCAAAGTAACTCCTTTAACATTAGAAGTTCCTGACACGCTGCTGAAGCACTGCCATTGCATTAATGTATTTTAATACCGCCGTTTGTAACTGTTTGCGGAATGACTGACGATTCTGCACAGTATCTGCTTTTAAAACCTTTTAGAGCTTAAGTTAGCAGGCACATTATAATATTATTATTTTTGAGGAAACTTACTATCTCGGGCGCCGCTTCTCTCCCCGGTCAACCGCAGCATGTGCTGTTTGTGTGGAGGGAGGCAGATAGTGCGGTACACAGGGAATGAATGACACTCACTTCCGGGGGCACATTAGAGGAGGGCATCTTGGCTGAGGTGTCGGCCTGGTCTTTGCACTAGGACCGATCTTTACCTCCTATTTAAAGTTCATATGGCACCGGAGCGCAGCGGGCGCGCCAAAGGCAAGCCCGTCTGCGCCCGTCCATGCCACGGCCGCGCCGAGGGCCAAACATGCTGCCCAATCACGCCCTAAACAACATCCCACTAGATATTTTTTATTATCTTTAAACAAACATCCCAAGCTATGCCATCAGTCCCTGGACGTGGCCACTTGGGTGGGGCCCATTAGCTGCTACCACTGTAAAGTAGCTCTTGATTGCAAGCAAATATCAATGGGAAAAGGCCTGCCTAAAGTCCTACTTGGGGGATTTATAAATGCTAGATCTATGTGCAAGAATGCGTTGCACGTTTTCGACCTAATAACTGAGGGGTAACTTGATTGTCTCTTTATTACTGAGACTTGGTTGAAGACCTGGTGTAACCCTGATATTGTGCACGCCCTCCCCCCTGGTTATCTAATCCAAAGGGTGGATAGACTGGAACAATGTGGTGGGGGCATCGCAATTATCTATCGAGACACCATGAAATGTATTATAAATGAGCTTCCAGATATTAAAGGGGCAGAAAGTATCGGGTTTTGTATGCAGGCCCATGACTCCTTTACCTTTGCAGGAGCATTAGTTTATCGCACGCCAGGTCAGCAAAATGAGTTCCTGGAGAGCATTGAGAAGGTACTTAGTAATCTCACTCTCAGGTTCGCTAACTTCACGCTTTTGGGCGACCTAAATCTTCACCTGGACTCAACCACAGATCCAAGTGCAATATGTTTTAAGGACATTATGAACGCTACTCACCCTGGACTCCACACACAGAGCTGGCCACATTTTGGGCTGCATCTGTTCGAACCTAGACATGCTTAAGCTTAAAGTAAAATCCCCGCTCACGCAAACCTGGTCAGACCACAAATGTATCCCTTTTGAACTTTCAGTCGAGGGTAGTGCTATAGGCAAAGGCCTTGTGGAGACTTCTTGGCTGGCTAAACCCGGTTGGAAAAAGATCATAGGGCACCCTGACCTTCCGATGAGAGCCAATGAAAGGAAACCCATAATGACTGGAAACACGATAACAGATAATTTTGGGTACTGGATCTGTGAACTTAGTGAGCAGTCGGACCCCACAGGTCCGAACAACAAGCCACGTCATAAGAAAATGTCCGCACCTTGGTTCTCACGCTCTCTAAAAAAAAAAATCAAGGCAAAGTGAGGGCACTAGAGCGAAGGTGGCGCCGAAACTAGGAAAGGAAGGACCTTAGCAACTATAAAACGGCTAGGAAACATTATCATGCCTTGATTAAAATTGCAAAAATAGACTTTTTTACGGCAGCCGTTGAAGCTGCCAAAAACAAACAGAGATTTTTAAGATCGTAAATGCCTTTAGAAACCCTAAAATACTGCTGCAGGAAATCCCCCCCCTCTCAGAGTCTCTGCAACACCATAGCCGACTTTTTTGAACAAAAGGTACAGGCCCTCATCAAAGACTCCCCCCCCCCCCCCACCCGTTTCACCAATCTCTGATGGGGTGGCCCTGGAAGGTACTAGCACTATCTGCATGAGAACTTTTCAGTCTATCAGTCTGGAGGAAACCCGCCAGGCCATATTATCCATTAAATTGGGCTCCCCTTTCGATCCCTGTCCCCCTACTCTCTTACAAGCCATAGTGGATACGGCAAATCCTATTATCAACAGCATCATAAACTCCTCACTCTCATCCGCCGAGATTCCTATGGAATGGAAACTCGCTGCGGTAAAACCTCTCCAGAAGAAACAACTGGCAGATCCAACAACTCTTTCAAATCTACGGCCTATTTCACTTCTCCCTGTACTATGCAAGCTAACAGAAAAATTTGTCAACATGCAGATTACCACTTTTTGGAGGACAATAACATCTTACACCCCAATCAATTGAGTTTTAGAGCCCAGCACTCGACAGAGTATGCCCTCCTGTTCACGGTGGAAACACTCCGCTCTGCTATGGATCAAGGCAAGAAGGCTGTTTTGATATCATTAGACTTGTCGATGGCCTTTGATACGGTCTCACATGCTATCCTTATAGACCGCCTAGCAACTGCCGGCATAGCAGGAGACGTATTGGAGTGGACTAAGAATTTCTTGGAAAACAGAAGTCAAGTGACTACTTTAGGACATTTCCTCTCAGAAGAAAAAGCTCTCACGACAGGGGTGCCTCAGAGTTCTAGTTTGAGCCAATCTTTATATGGTTCCCCTGATCAAATGAATATCGTCCTTTAAGATTAGTACCATCTCTTATGCGGACGATACGCAGATTATCCTAGTCCTTGACAAAGACATGATGGATGCAGAAGAAAATCTTAAAAACTGCCTCTCAGCCACCTTTGAATGGATGAGAAACAACCACCTGCAATGTAATTCGGGTAAAACAGAAATCCTGCCGTTTGGACAACATAATCATTTTATTCCAAAACGGTGGTGGCCTGAGGATGCAGAGGCACCCCCAAATACAATTAGTACTGCCCGTAATCTGGGAATTAAGTTTGATGACACTTTGCCTTTCAAACAACAGGCGTTGGCCGTGGCAGATACCTGCTTTAACATCATAAAAGGCTTGAGGATATTCTTTGATTTACTCCCACTAGCAGCTTGACGAACGGTGGTGGTTGCGCTGATAACATCTAGTTTGGACTACTGTAACAGTTTGTGTGCGGGATCAAACAAAGCAGTCTTACACAGGTTACAGATGGTTCAACATGCTACCGCTCGGCTAGTGCTGAGATGGCCTAGGAAGTCCTCTGCCTCAGCCGCACTGGATGCTCTCCATTGGCTACCAATGCACATGTGTATCTTCTTTAAAGTACTGGTCATCACCTTTAGGGCCTTTCATTCACAAGGCCCCAAGTACCTTCAGAAAGGTTTTATGCGCTTCTGTCCATCGCGTAACCTTAGATCCTCAAACGCGAATCTGCTAACCATCCCTCCCTATAGGCTTAACTCAAAGGGAGGGAAATATCTGGCAGTTATAGGATCTAAGGCTTGGAATAAACTCCCCTGCCAACTACGTCAAATTCCCACTGAAATACTGTTCAGAAAATCACTTAAGACCTGGATTTACAGTCTCTCTGAGACAGCGTGCAAAGCTTTAGTGTGATTGTCAGACCCCACTAATAAGAGCAGTTTTTGACCAGCATTGTCATCTATCTCTAGTCCACAGCGCCACAATGCTAATTGGAGTGATAGCTGCGCTATAGAAGTGCTCCTTTTCATTACATTACATTGTGTGCAGCTAATCCAGTTGGATCTGTTACCACACAACATAAATGTGAACCAGTAGTTTTTTGAAGATAACTGGTCAAAACTTTAATTAAAAAACATATACCTGTTCCGGCTTGACACTGATGTACATCAGAAGAGGATTAAAAGATGAACACAGACATTCTTTTCTTTTTTTTTCATGCAACAAACCATGTTCTATCTGTTCTCTCATTTGCTCAAATATTTCTTTCTATTCAACATTTAATTGTTCTTCTAACTCTTCCAATGTAATATTCTCCTCGTGTGCTTGTTGCATTGCAATTTCGACTTCATGCATAGCAATACCTGATTCATTTTCCAGCATTGGTTGTCCAAGAGGATCTTGACTACATGGACCACTACTTTGACTAACTTGAGAACTTTCATGAGCTATTTCAGATATGAGTCTTTTCCTGTTCAACTTCATCATTCAACATTTTTAAATATGTAGGGAAAATTGGACATCCAATGCTATCTTTACAAGCATTAAAAGAATCTTTGTAGCAGTCAAACTCTCCAAGTAATTCACTTTTACCACGCCATAGTTTAAACAGTTGCAGAAGTGCTCAATAGTAAAATTCTTGCTTAGTTGGAGTTTCACAACTAAGTTTCTTGTGGTTTATAAGATTACCCTTTGCATGTTTTACTAAACAACCATGACATCCAACTAGAGCAAACTTTCTTTCTTTTAAATTCTGTTTAACATTTCTTTTGAAGCTGTAATGTTGAAGTACTTCATACAGATATAGCTGTTCCAGATGTTGACTCCTTTTCGGATAGTATGTGTCCAACATATTAGTTTTAAGAATTTCTGTATTGTCTGGCTCATTTGCTGCTAATTGTTCAATTTTTTCCAATGATTTCAACAGTCTATTTTGTTTGCAGGCAAGACCTAAACTTACCCAAATGATTCCTCGTGACTCTGAATATAACCTTGAAGATCTCAAGCGGTCTGAACATTCATACGATCCAATTTCTCGGTGGGAAAGCATTTTCAAACTAAAGCTGTACAATTTTTTGCTAAGGCTATTCTCTTGTGCAATTTCCTCCCACATTTGTTTCATCTCTGTTTTTTCAGGTTTTGTTATGTACGGTGTTACATACCGTGCAACAGCAATTGAGTTATCTGCAACATTATGGATGTCCATATTCGCATTCCACATTTTTAAAATGACTGAATTGTAGTCATTGATATACTTTGATACTTCTGTTCTTTTTAAGTTGTACATGTTATTTGGAGATTTCCGCGTTATTGTGTGCCTTATAGAAGAAAAAAAGAATTTACTCTTCCTTTAGAAATGACTGGACGGGGAAAACCAAACTGACATTTGGTGTAAAATTTTCCTTTACACTTGTATTTTCTTCTGCAATACTTTCCACAACCATGACTTTGGAAACATAAAACTTGCTGTCTCAAGCTTCTATCTCCTCTTTCTCTTGGAATCTCACATGTCACATTCTGTTCGATGAAAGACAATACTGTTTCATCAGAATCATTTCCAAATTTAGGTGTATCCTTGATCCATAGTAGCATACGTATGTGAGGTGCACCTCTTGCTTGATACTTCTTTCTCCAAAAGAAATCAGTAACTTCTCCAAGAGGTGGATTCTTTTTATTACAGATAAGACATCATAGCTTGAAACTTATGATTAAAATATCTGCACACATTTACAGGATCCAATGAACACATTTCACCAGGAGTCTTTATTTCAACATTTTATATTGGAATTCGCTTCTCTTAGAAACTCAAGCAAATCTTCCCATGCATATTCTGCACAGCTAAGTGTGACAAACCATGTTGGTGTACCTAAGTTCCGTAACATACACTTGAGTTCTCCATCACGACTATACCAATACTCATTTGTTCCACGTTGACATGCCATCAAATTAATTAACTGTGCTTCTAAATTTTCATCTGTTTCTTGAACTTTCTCCACAAATTCTTTCGCAGAAAGAAGTGATTGATGAACTCCAGTTTTAAGCATATGATTCACTGAATACGACTGAAGACAGATCACTTTCAAACAAAAAGTGAAATATGTATGAATGCACTGTCGAAATCTAGGATCTTCAGAATATAATCTTGTTGACCGATATTCTGAAGCTGGAATCCGTACAGGTTAGTCATCATATCATCCACCTTCTCCAGTAGGAAACAGCTGTGGGAAACAATGAGCTTCCAAGCTTTTCTCCCACACAATCATTGGAGTTCCCTGTGCTATTTTCATTTGAAATAACTCAACGGTACTTCCTATCACTTCTTTTAAATGCACAGGACATATTGTGTAATGTTCAAAAATATCTTCAGTCCTTGACTTGTCCACTTTCTCTATTTGACCACTTGAAATTTCCGATTCATCTTCTAAACGGATTACCTGTTTATCCACATTATATTTTTGTAATAAATATTGTTCTCTATAAGATATGAGGTAGCCTTTTCAACTTTATTAACATCCACAAATTCTTACCATATTTTCCTACTCTTTGTTGGTACACCATTTACTAAAATAACTACTGCCTCATTTTCCTCTGATTCTCCAGCAATAGTTTCAATATTTTTCTTAAAATCCAAAAGTAAGTACACCCCTATTCCTTTCATCCCTCTTTGCAAGTCTGTTGGTGGCAGTTTACCTGTTTTAGGCTCCATCCGAATTATAGTTTGAAAAGGATGAGCAGATTGAATTAGAACAGACTCGTATGTATTCAATTTGGCCAGCTCCTCCGGAATAGCTACTAATTCCAAGTTATTATGTACTGCTCTAGCAGGCATTTTGTTCTCTTCTAATTTGTTGTAACAATATTCACATATATGTTGATCACTACCTAACTCATATCGACCTTCAACAAACAAGTAGGTTGCAAATTCTTCCCACTTACCATTGTTCTCCTTTTCAATTTTCAAATACCAATCAACATTCCAACTTTGACTTTTATAATTAGTACTTAGACAACAAACCCAAACATAGTGTGGTATTTCAGAGCACACTACATTAAACTTTCCAATTTCTTCTTCAAACTGATCAGTGCTAATCACTTTCTCATCCACTCCAACATCTGTAATTGTCAAACTTTCACTTTTTTATGAACTGCCCTTCTGAACCAAAATATCGCATTTGATTATCACACTATGGGGCCGATTAGGATGGCAGAGGTGGAGGGACCGTCCGTATGGGCTGCGGCGGTCCCTCCGTGCAAATTAGGATGTGACCGCCACCCTAGCGGTCACATCCTGGATATTTAACATTGCGGCGGGTGCTGCTTCAAGCAGCACCCGCCGCAATGTTAAAAGTGCATGTTTTACATTTACATGCACAAAGCGGCAGGCACCGCGCGGTGCCTGCCGCTTTGTGCATGTAAATACTGGGGGTACCATAGGTACCCCCCATGTGCACCCCCCACCCGCCTACACCCTGGGGGCCCCAACGGGCCACCAAAATCAAAAGTACACATGCTTTTCCACGGCGGAAAAACCGCCGCGGAAAAGCATGTTTACTAATGCATCCTAATTTGGCTGGCGGTGTCTGATAGACACTGCCAGCCAAATGAGATCTTTTCCGCCGCGGTTGTAATCCGACCGCGGCGGAAAAGCAGCGGACAGAAACCAAGACCCACCAGCCATCGTAATGCGGCGGTGGGTCTTTGGTGACTCCGCAGAGGATTTTCCGCCTCCTCCGGGCCGGCGGTGGCTTCCGCCGGCCCGGAGGAGGCGGAAAATCCTCCATCCTAATCGGCCCCTATTTTTGAACATCTGATAAAGAACCATATAAAAGACTTGTATTCAGTTCACTTAAACTTAATGCAGGACTTTTTACATAGTACAGTATCTTTACAAATTTCTGCATTTCTGAATGGTGTACTGCTAACATCCTCAAATGATGAAAAACACTTTAAAAAACTTTTCTTGAAAGACAAGCCAGAGAATGCCCATACTTCTCAGTATATTTTCCTACATTACGTGGATCTAGTCCTTGTAACTGCTTAATCTTCTGTTTTATACTTTTCTGAGTATATTCTGGTAGCAAAATAGATTCCTGTCAAATACTACTACAACTCCACTTATACACAGGAGCTTGTGGACGGTTCCCTTGTACTTCTTCAGCTATTAACTCTTCTGCACTTTTACCAACCATTTCCTCCTTTGGAAGAGGACAAACATCCTGAACTTCGTAGCAACGACCTCCAGTATCAACTGCAAATGATAAGCTATTTTCCTGAAAGTCACTTTTCTCATTAAAAAAAGGCTCAGTAGTAGAAGTATGTCTCCAATGTCCACTAAAGATTTTACAAAAGTTGGTTCTGTTCAAAAGTCTCTTTTTTCTACTTTTGTCTTTGAATACTTTGACTATTTTATCCAAAAGTTTTATTCTCTTTAAAATCAACATGAATAACTTCTGTTTTAAATTGAAAGCAGTGTCCACTATACTTTCAATACGCTGCTTCTCTTTGAATTGCAAGATTTTTCTTTTATATTTGCAGCATGTTTTCATTAAATTCTGAATCACTCTAGATCGAATAAGTCTCTGACGAATTTCATGACATTTGTTTTGTACCCGAGTAGCAGATACTATTTCTTTAACACGTTTTCTTTTCCCCGTATTTGAAATTGAACTCTCTTCATCTTACTTGAAAAATTCTTCTTTATGCTTTGTGTCATGTTTTTCTTATTAAATGTTCGTAATATTTTTTTCAAAAATTGTCTTTTGCTTTAGTCGAACAAACAGTTTCTGTACTACTCACATTTTTTTCTACTTCAAGATCTTTCCTTTTTTGTCAAATATATTTTTCTCCTCCTTTTTTTCACTTCTTCTAGGCATTTCCAAATTTCAATCCAAACGAAATCATTTCCTGAAAAACAAAAAATAGATTCAATTGTTTTTCACATTTGTTCAACATGTTAAAATAATAACATACATTTACAAAACTTCCACTAACAACTGCCAGATCTAGTGCTGCACCATAATGGAGCACAACCGACTAGCACTAGGATGACAAGTAGTGCCATAGAACATACAGCAAGTATTTATTTAATTATTTACATACTCTTTTACAATGTATATATAACTGCACTACCTCATACTTTTCACCTCTCCGCCACACTCCACAGCACTTTTTCTGCAACCCACCGCAAACAACTTTATAAATAGTATTTTTTAAATTTGTAATCTATGTACTTAGGATGATATTATCAACCAAACAGCACACAAAAATAATTCCATTATTAGCCTAACAATTTTATCTGCAACTTCGCAAACATAACACTGCATCCAGGGCTTTAAGTGGAGGGAGGTTCTGTGGGGATCTGCCACCAGCACTTTTTTTTGGGGGGGGCTTGAAACAGATCTTTATAGGGCTCTATTTTAGAGCCTCACAAACATAATATGTCTTTTCTTTCTTTATTACACTGCAGTGACACTTAGAGCATGCACATTTCTCACTACTTAGAAGTGCAGACATCATGCCAAGTGACTCACATTGTAGGAGAAGGGAAATCCTTGAAAGAGAGCCATTTTCTCTCAGGATTTCCCTTATCTTTTTGCAACGGCAGGGGCAACATCATCGAGGGGTGATTAGCAGACACACCACCAGGTGCGCAACGCTCATTGCCCCGGATTCTCTGACACAGCTTCCCGGGCGCACACACAGTCGTACCCGAGTACCTCACTGGTCTTCATTACATCATTTTTTTGAAAAGGAGACTGTTATTTTCCACCCCTTTTTACAGCCCCTACATCCCCACTCTGCCTATTGCTGAAAGAATTAGGCTCCTCCAAAATTTGGCTCTGGTTGAGCCTCTGTAAACTACCTCAAGCAGGCAACTCCATCACGAACCTGCAATCGTCTTACACACTGTCTTGTTTTAGTGCTATGAAAACACACACTTTGCCTGCCTCACTTAGTTCTCACACCCCCTCTTTAATATGAACATAAAAGCTTTCCAACTACTTTTATATTCCTATACTATACTTCCCATGGAAATGTAGAACTCAAGGTTCTCACCACCCAAAATTAGCTCTCTGGTATACTTTCTCAAATGTAAGAAGTACAGGTATTCAGTATCTGTCAGTCACAGGCACTTTAAAACAGTGTAGCTATAAATAACTCAACAAAACTGTTGTTTCTAAATTAACTTCTTACACTTTAAAGCTCCTTTACATTTCTTTTGCTAGATTTACATTTGTTTAAAACACCACCAGAGAAGGGTGGTGAAGTATGCTCCACAAAGATCAACTCAAAGCTTTGTTATTCTTTATTAAAAAATCTGCCTGTCAATGATTTTCGGAAGCCGAGGGTGGGTGGATGAGTATAATACATCGGATTTAGGATCGGGGCGGACGATGCACGGAAATAAGTATGTATAGTTGAATAAAGAGCGAGTGGATGCATGGCCAGATGCATCAATGCATAGCTGGATGTATCAATGTATGGATGGATGGATGGAAGGATAAATGAATGCAGGGACCAGTACTTATGACAGATGGGTGGGCTAATAGATGCTTAGGATTGGTTCTGGGACAGATGTATCTATGCACATATAGGCGTATGGCTGCATGAATGGCACAGTGTTTATTATAGGTGAGTGCGTTCATAGATGCTTAAGTTAAGCGGACGAACAGATGTATGTATGTATATAAGTAGGAATATATGCATCAATTAAAAGGTGGTTGAATGGCACAGTGCTTAGGATGGATGAATACTGTGCTTTCATTGCGCCGGGTCTGAGGACCGGCACTTATTTTCAGGGAACCTCCAAACGGCTCGCTATCAGGCTCTATTTTCTGGCCCTCTCAAAGAAGTCATTTTAAAAAAAAAATTATTACACTGCAGTGACAGCATGTACATCGATGTACGCATGCTTATTTTGCTTACTACTGAGAACTGGAAACATCACGCTAGGTTACCCACATTGTAAAAGGAAGAGAAATCTTTTACAAAAATGTTTTTTTCTGAACATACTATAATTGGAGAGGATTTTCTAAAGCACCCAATGATACTTATCTTGATTTAGACCACAGCCCAACTTGCATAGCCCACACCCCTTTAAGAGCTTTGCCCCCCTTTTTTAGAGCACCCCACTTTTTTTTCTCCCACTTAGAACCCTAACTACACCATAGTAACAAATAAATAGTGAAAGCTTCCATTGAAATCTACAATGGCACCAAGTTTCATAATTGTCCATCAACGCTATCAGCCTTCTACCACATTACAAGAGTGTCGATCAGCACGAAGATTTCTTAACCACAGAAATGTTGTGTAATTTGTGTACCTGTCTGCTGGAACTATCATCACCAAAAGGTATTAAAACATGGGAACTTGCCAGAAAAACATATACTATACCATAAAGCGATTCATAAATGGGCACACTGCCATTGCACCACCCTCTTCCTCATCCTTCCTTAGCTTGACAATATTAAAGAAAAAGTCACACTAAACCTAGTAGACACACTATAGCAATACCTGAACTTAATTTCGACAACTGTCTCCTGGAACACTCATGAGCAAAGCATATTAAAACAAACAAATTTGCAGATAAAACATATACAATGCCATAGGGTGCTCTAAAAGTGCTCCCAGTGGTACTATATCCCCTTCAGTAGCTCGACATCTGCATGTTACTAAATTGTGTTTCAATCCGCAACAGAATCACCTCCCCCACCCTCGCCCTTCCTTAACCATATGAAATAAAGCAGAAACCCCCACCATTCCTACTAGTGCCAATATACCCATACACCGGCTTAATTTTAACAGGTGTGTGCCGGAACACTTAATAAAAAGTATTCAAACATGCAAATTGGAGGGAAAAACATACACCATCCCATAGCATAGTTAATAAATGGGCCCAGTAAAACTACTTTACCTTTACTAACTACACATGCCCACGTTACAAATGTCAATCTTATAATCCGCATCATGCGCACCTCCCCCACCACCACCTATGCTTAACCTTACGAAATCAAACAACGAGCCCCAGCACTCCTGTTACCGCCACTATAGCCAAACATAGACTTAATGTCAACAGGTGTCTGCCAGAACGCTCATCAGCAAAAGCTATTAAAACCTGCAATTTTGCAACTCAAACATACACCATACCATAAGATTGTTTATAAATAGTCACAGTACCACTACACCACCTCAACACCTGCCCTTGCTTAACTTTACGCAATAAAAGAAAGAGCCCAAGCAAACCTAGAAGCGCCACTATAGCCATACAGAGGCTTAATTTCAACAGATGTCTCCTGAAAAGCTCATCAGCGAAACATAGTAAAACATGCAAATTTGCGGGTAAAACATATACCATGCCATAGGGCGCTTTAAGAGTGCTCCCAGTGGGACTAAATCACCTTTAGTAGCTCCACATCTCCACTTTACTATATTCTGTATTTCAAACAGAGCAACATAACTACCTCCCCCACACCCACCCCCGCGGTTAAGCGTATGAAATCAAACAGAAACCCCCACCATTCCTAGTAGCGCCACTATACCCATACACAGGGTTAATTTTAAAAGGTGTTTACCGGAACACTTATCAGCAAAAACTATTCAAACATGCAAATTGGCGGGTAAAACATAAGCCCAGTGAAACTACATTACCTTTAATAACTACACATGCCCACGTTAAAAATATCCATCTTATAATCAGCAACATATACACCTCCCCACCCATGCCCTTGCTTAACCTTACAAAATCAAACAACGAGCCCCAGCACTCCCGTTACCGCCACTATAGCCATACATAGACTTAATATCAACAGGTGTCTGCCGGAACACTCATCAGCAAAAGCTATTAAAACCTATAATTTTGCAACTCAAACATACACGATAGCATAAGACGGTTTATAAATAGTCACAGTACCACTATACCACCTCCACACCTGTCCTTGCTTAACTTTACGCAATAAAAGAAAGAAATGAAATGAAATGAAAATTAAACTTATATAGCGCGTAACTATCCTGAGGCCTCGCAGCGCTATAACTAGAACCATTAAGGCGGCTGGGCAGGGCGCTAAGCTCTTGCAAACAAATGCGTTTTTAATAGCTTTCTAAAAGCAGTCCGGTTGTTATTTTCTCTCAAGACCAACGGAAGAGCGTTCCACAATCTTGCAGCATTGTGCTAAAAAGAGCGACCACCCCAGCGGGATTTTTTTACTTTGGTGGTGGTGGCCAGATGTAGCACACTGGAGCAGAGAGCTCTAGAAGGGAAGTATGGAGTGACAAAAGGGAGCATGATGGATGGACCTGACTTACGAAGAGCCTTCTGAACCAGGCACATAGATTTAAATTGTATCCTGGACGCTACCGGGAGCCAATGCAACTTCTTCAGGGCAGGTTTGGCCGACTGCCAGTGAGGAATCTGAAAAAGTAGTCTGGCCGCACAATTTTGAGTAACCTGGAGTTTAGTAATTGTAGCAAGGGGGGCTCCAAGGTAAAGTGCATTGCCGTAATCCAGGCGTGAGAGAATCAGGGCCTGGACCATGACTCTCCTCGCCTGGAACGGCAATAGAGGTAGAACCTTCCGGAGCATTCTCATAAGTCCGAAGCACGTGGCAGAAGTCTTAGTAGCCTGGAGAGTGAAGTCAAGTGGGCTGTATAGCCAAACTCCCAGGCTCTTTATCTGGGGTTTGGGGGGAGGAGGGGGACCTAGACAGGAAGGCCAGATGGGGGTCAGGATGGTAGGTGAGGGATTACCCAGCAACATGACTTCCGTCTTTTCCCTGTTTAATCTGAGACAGGAAAGTTCCATCCATCTGGCGACAGCCTCAAGGCATGGGCTCAGAGTGCTAGACGACCCCTCCGCATTGTTCAAAGATACCACAAGCTGAGTGTCGTCTGCATAGGTGACAATACGGACGCCAAATGGATGGACAATCTGTGCAAGGGGCCTCATATAGACATTAAAAAGTGTGGGGCTCAGGGCAGAGCCCTGAGGTACCCCACAGCTGAGTGGCTGTTTGGCGGAGGTAGTTTCCCCTTCAAAAACTTGGAAAGAAGCGTTCCTATAGGAAGGAGGTGAACCATAACAGTGCCGAGCCCGACACTCCCATGCCACTAAGACGGTGTAATAAGGTGGCATGGTTAACCGTGTCGAACGCGGCGCTGAGATCAAGTAATTTGATGGCCGCTTTTCCTCCCTGGTCCAAAACTGTTCTGGCCTCCTCAGTCACTGCTAATAGAGCTGTCTCTGTCCCATGTTGAGGACGGAATCCAGTTTGAGAGGCACATAACAAATCATTGGATTCAAGAGGTTCCACTAGGATGTTATTAATGTGCTTCTCCAGCAGCTTACTCATCCATGGCAACAGAGAGATGGGACGCAAAATTAGCTAAATTATTCTGATCTAAATGAGGTTTTTTTAGTAAGGCCCTAACCATTGCACATTTCAAGGACTTTGGGACGGTGCTTGAGATGATAGAGGAATTTAAAACGTCCAAAATGGCTGGGCGAATTAACTCAATAGCCGAGGTAAGGACTTGTGGCGGTGCAGGGTCCTTGGGGGAGCCTGAGGTGACTTTAGAGCCCCAGCAAACGTACAAGCGCCAATATAGCCATAAAAAGGCTTCATTTCAACAGATGTCTCCCAAAACGCTCATCAGCAAAATGTATTAAAACATGCAAATTTGCGACTAAAAACATATCCCATACCATACGGCCACACCCACCCCCGCTCTTAGTTAGCCATATGAAATCAAACAGAAAACCCCCACTATTCTCAGTAGCGCCACTATAAAGTAGTTTAAACATTCTGTAGAGTGTATAGCAGGGGATGGGGAGTAAACAAACTTTTGATATAACGTCCATTTACTGTATCTATATTAAAGATATTAAATGGAATGAATAAATTGACGAGTGTCTCAAAAGGTATGGTGAAGCTCAGCATCAGTAAAACCCGGACCACTTCAACACCTACATGCATCCACCACAGTGACACAGCCTAACAAATAGTATCAATTAAAATCGCATGTAGTTCTCTAATGTCAACAAAGTCCTACGGAAAATATATCGCACATTTTCATTTTTTTCTTATCTCTCACACATTTATAAAACATCTCTTCAAAAGAACCACTCCCCAAACACTTCTATTCCATAACAGACAATAATTAATACGTTTACTACCATATATTTTAGTATATCTACTTTTTATTAATCACTAATAAGAAACTACAAAAGCTATTAGCTATACCCAAATGCAAACCAGAAACCATGTTCATATTATATCTCCACTTAGGAACATATGATTCAAACTATGAATACATATAAAAGGAATGTATCACTTTTACTATCTCCATCTTCTCTCCATGTAATCTCCAAACACTGTAGACAGCCCCACTGTACAACAACCTACCTTGACTTACATTCAAATCTACCTCTCAGTGTCAAAAATGAGACCACAACCTGCCCACATAACATTTCTGGATTTTGTTGTATTCCTTTTAACTTATTAACACATACATCTCCTACAACCACCCCCAACCCCACTATTTCCACAAAAAGTATATTTTGCAAACATGCGTCATTTTGTTTATCTCTCCGAATACATTACAAACCCAAGCTGTACTTCATTTTCAAAACCATACAGTCCTATAAAGATGCCAAACTACACTTCTTCTTTGTGAAAAATTCCTAAACATATATGAAGTACTTATTTAACAGCTCAAATTGTATGCATATTTTATAACCAATATCAAACACCACACTTTACTAACACTATAGTACTTTGAAAGAACTGCCTAAAGCTTAACGGGGACAAGAGTGAGGTGATGATACTAGGGGGCGACACAAATATCTGGTCCCTTGCATGGTGGCCCAATAATCTGGGCAGATGTCCAGATTCGTCAGAAAAAGTGAAGAATCTGAGTATTACTCTGGACACCAGTCTTTCTTTTGACGCCCAAGCCAGCAAGCTGGCCTCAATCTGGTTCATCTTAAAGATCTTAAAAAAGATATTGCCTTACCTATCAGAGGATTCTCGCAAGACAATGGTGACAGCTTTAGCCTTGATAAGACTGAACTACGGGAATGGCCTGTACGCTGGAGCCAGGACAAAGATCTTAACCAAACTACAATGCCTGCAGAACACAGCAGCCAGGCTGGTGCTCGGCATACCTAAATCCGAGCCGATCAGCCATAAACCAAGAACCTTACATTGGCTTCCAATTGCAAAAAGGGTGCAATTTAAATCATTATGCCTGGCCTACAAGGCACTTCAGGGAACAGAATCGCAATTCCTGAAGTCCCACCTAAAACAATACGAACCAACCAGACTTCTCAGATCCAGCCAACTGAAACTCATCAGGGTCCCGAAATTTAGACGAGCTAGCTGGGGTGGAAGAAGTTTCCTGGTGCATGCAGCACGAACCTGGAATGGGTTGCCCCTTGCTATAAAAAACAGTCCATATTTGGGATCCTTTAGAAAGGCAGTCAAAACCTGGTTGTTTTCTGCATAGCTCTAGCTACCGGTCTCGATAGTCGGCGGTCTGTCATAGTGCCAAGACGCGTCCGGGCAATCGCGCGCTTTATAAGTTGACAAATCAAATCAAATAAAAAATACTTTCAAAAACATCACCTCAAATACTTAATCACTACTTTTGAACACATAACACACTTTGTTCATTTCTAACTCACGTTTGTAGTTGGTATGCAGATTGCAAATATCACACACACTACATGTAAAGCACCGATTTAATCAAGAATGGAACTATGAATGGCACAATTTCTCTGTCGCTCCACATATACATACATGTAAAGAACAAATCAGAATACTTCATTCCTTCAACGACATTCCAAAACTTTCCTCCATTGGTTAATTTTGAATTTCTAGATGAAAAGCTACTTAATATTCTGCGCCACATACAGGTCACAAGTTCAACCTATTTTATCACCACACTTTCTGGAACATTCTATGACAGCTGCAGGTTAAAAGTTGATCCATTTTTTTTGTAACCTAACGATATACTTTTGCAATATTTTATCGAACATTTAACGGCATGTGCAGGTTAAAAGTTCACAATAGGGGTCAGTAGTTCATCAGCTTTATCCCCGACTCCAGCAGCAACTCACCTTACGCCCCCAGCGCCATCATACCTGTAGGAGTCAGTGCTTTCCACTTTCCAAATACCAAATTTATTTCATACACACAAATTTACCTTCGCACTCACTATATCACACCCCCTAAGCACCACACACAAGTTACACTGTTTGAAACAAAAGCTCCTCCGAGTAGCTATAACCACATGCTTACACTATTTGGACAGATGTGGCGCAGCAGCCAGAGCACATGACTTCACAGCATATGACACACAGTTTGGGCTCATGCTTACATCCCGAGTCCGGCAGCAGCTCAGCTTAGCAGCATGAGACTCTACACACTACCTCACATATTTTCTGTACCCCGGGACTTTCAGACCAGTAAGTACAGATCAGTAGTTCATCCTAGTAGTTAAACGCATGCTGACACTACTTCCACAGATGTAGTGTAGCGGCCACGGCACATGACTTCACAGCATGAGACACACAACTTGGGCTCACCCTTTAATCCCCGAGTCTCGCACCAGCTCACCTTAGCAGCATCACACTCTAGGCAATGCCTCACTTAATTTTCAGAGCCTAGCACTTTCAGACCGGTAGGTATGAGCAGTTCACTTTGCGCTCCCAGTATAGCACACCCTAAACACCCCACAGAGGTTACAGTGTTCCTACCCTCCTCTTTCCTACATTTTTCACCCTTTTTTCCCCGTACTCGCTTCAACAGAATCACAAAATGGCGGCCAACACTTCCTAGTTGCATCAGATTCTAGCCAATACCTCACTTAATTTCCATAGCCAACCACTTTCACAGCGGTAGGGGTGAATACTTTGCTTTACACCCCCTCTACAGCACACCCTAAATACCCACAAAGGTTACAGTGCTACTACCCTCCTCTTTCCCACTTTTTTTTTTACCCTTTTCCCCCCTACTCGCTTCAACGGAATCACAAATTGCGGCCAACATTTCCAAGTTGCAACCGCTCGCAGCACTCGCAGCCAATCAGCAGCAAGCTCGTGCTTATAACGCCTCAGCCAATCAGATGGCAGAATTCCCAAATATTGATATCTGTAAATTTCAATATTTCTCAAAAACTACTGAATGGATTTACACCAAATAAGCAAAAGCATGCTTTCTAGACCAAGACCCTTCTCCATTTCAAATTTGAGGTAATTCCGTTCACCCGTTTAACCTGTAGCCTTGTCTAAAGTTTCCTTAGGAAATTAACATGGAAAAATCACGTTTTGGGACCCCCTTTTTTCTCAGCACCCCCTTGACAAATCACCCCCAAACTTTCAACATAGCAGCTGATCTCACCAAAGAATTTGTTTTGAAAATTTCGCAAAGATTCGTCAATCGGCGCCAAAGGTATTGGGAATAGAATGTTGCCTTTTTCCTATGGTAACTAGGTCCACCACCTTTTCAAAAATATGTGCGGGGAGGTACACAGCCCTCCAAGCCCTAGGGACTGCCACCCCCGGGGCTTGTAAACTAAAAGGGTGGGGGGCTCAAAGGACCCCCAAGCATCGGTGACCGCCGAAAAAAAAAAAAAAAAAAACTGTGGGGGGGCGGGGGGGGGGGGGGGGGGGGTTTGAGCCCCACCCCACATGCCCCGGGGAACGCCACCTCCCTAGGGCTCTAAACATTACAATTGGGCCTAAATCCATTGTTTTTTTGCACTCCACACCACCCTGGGTTAGAGACTGGCTATATGCAAATCAGCTTTGACCCTGTGCCTCGTGGGAACAGTCCAGTCCGAACTACCAAGCCATGTCTTTCCCAGACCGGAATCAAGCATCCAAGGACCGGTTTCTGGCTATCAGCCTTCATTCAGCCTGGAGAGCTTGACTCCAGTGGTGTGGAGAGCCTGGGACTCACGTCTGAGCATACCCAGCCCACTCGGGGTGAAAATTGCAAAAAACACAGTTGATGGACAGAATGTAGAACAATGTCATACATTCACCCCAGTACAGAGATCTGGGCCTAAATCCATCGTTTTTTTGCACTCCACACAACCCTTGGTTAGACACTGGCTATATGCAAATCAGTTCGGACTGGACTGTTCCCATGAGGCACAGGGTCAGAGCTGATTTGCATATAGCCAGTGTCTAACCCAGGGTGGTGTGGAGTGCAAAAAAAACGATGGATTTAGGCCCAGATCCTTGTACTGGGATGAATGTATGACATTGTTCTACATTCTGTCCATCAACTGTGTTTTTTGCAATAACAATTTTAATTTCATTGCTTGTATACCTCTATTAAATATTTCTGTCTGTCCCAAAGGACAAGATTGCCCCCCCTTATCAGCATTTCGTACGATGCAGTTATAATCAGACAGATTTTTAATTAAAGCCTGATACGTTCTTTGCAATGCTTGATTTATTATTCACTTTGCTCTTACTTTTCTGGGCTCCTAAATTTTTCAATTCATTGATGACCAAATCATTAAAAACATTAGTCACGTCCCTTGTTGCCGTAGGGATAAAACGGGAGTTAGGCCTGAAATTCTTTGGTGCATCTTCCAAAATATTAATGCCTTCCTCTCGTGCCAATGTCTCTGCATCATTTCCAATTACTTCTTTGGAACTTCTGCATCCATCTCTCTGAGTTCCAACATTAAGTTCATATTATTAACCGCCAGTTCACCTTTCTGATCTGTAGGTGTATTCAATATTCCCAATGATCTTTGCGTTGGATTGACAAGGAAATGTTATTTTTTAATTTCAACATCCTGTTGAATTTGAAAAAATCAATTCTCGTTTGGATATAGTCCAAATCAACTTCTTGGCAGAATGATGGTCAAAATTGCATGGTTTCTTTTTGATGATTTGTGAGGGCGACGTTTGTTAGATTTATTATAGAGGCTTCATTGACAACCTCTACTTTTTGTTCCCCTTCTTCTCTTGTGCACTTTCAACCGGCTGCTCCCTTCTGCCTTTTTGCCCTTTGCTCTTTGCAGTTTTTGGATCTGCGTTTGCGGCCTTGGTCTCAAATCGAACCTCTGTTCTTAGTGTAAAAAATCAAATTTGTCAATGACGGTTGGGACCAGTCTTTGAACCTTTTGATCTTCATCTAGATCCGTGTCTACCTCTGAACTTTGAATGCTACTTTGTTCAGAGTGGAGTTCTGAAGAACTATGGGGGATATTCTCAAGAACGTGTGATCATCATCGCCACAATCGGTTAACGCAATGTTTCATATCGCCGTCTGTCACAGGAAAATAACTCTTTGTTAACGTCCCATTCACAACATGGTGGTAACATGCGATATTTTCCCGATAATGATTCAAATGTCTGAGATAAAGTCACTGGGACGGCTATAAAAATGTCAACCCCCAACGTGAAAAAAAGTTGCGATGGGCCCAACCGAGATAAAAAATCTGCTAAAATCTTCACCAGGCCTGCAATTCACACAAGTCAGGCGGGAAAAATCACTATAAAAGTAGGAAAAAAAAGTACAAACAAAAGCAAAACAACTGCGAAGCACAATGGAGGTAGCCGGAGCAAGTACAGAGGACAACCAGAACCCCACAAGCCCCACGGAAGACCAGCATGGGACCTCTGGGTCAGGGAAGGGCAAGGACAAGAAGAAAAGGAAGACACGGTTCAGTCCACAGGAAAACAGTATTCTGATAACGAAGGTGAGAACACCATCAACACTGCTCGTCACCTCCACTGTGTTATTGGCAAAAAAAATGGAATATGGCAAGCCTTCGTGGACAATGTGAATTCAGTCGGAGTGCTGAGGAAGACAATAGAAGAGGTCAAGAGATGATGTGAAGTGCAAAACCAAGCATAAACTCGCCAACAACCTAAAGGCAGCAATGCAGACTGGAGGTGGGAGTCCAGCACCACAGGAGGAGCTGGATGAGATGGAGGAAATGGTGTCCACAGTCATCAGTGTGGAGACCGTGGCAGAAGTTGGGGGACTGGACACTGCTCAACATGACCTTACACAACAGCAACAGGGTGAGTAACGACCAGGGTACTGAGGGACGGGGGGATATGGGCACAATGACACACATGCACAATTAAGTATAGTACAGTGCACACCCACAATGACTCTGAAGCATGTCTCTGATCCCCTTGGCACACTGCTGCACACTTAGAATCAGAAAGTAGGCCCCCGTCGACTATGTGCCCAGAGGAGGCCCAAACCACACACCTCCAATCTCTCAACCAACCCATGCACATGTGTTAAACCCAGCAAAGCGACGTGTCTGTGAGCAACACTGCCAATGCAAGTGACAACGCATGACGAATAGCATTGCTGCAGTCAATATGTCATGAAATGTTGCACATTATCTGATCAAATGAGAAGGATCACTTCGATACAAAAATGCCGAACGGTTTAAACACAGAGGAAGATTAATACCATTTTTTATGAATATTGAACCTATAGATATGCTGCTATGCTCTTGATTTTTACTGTGATGATGATTTTTATGGACTGCTGTTTTAATTATGTGTAAATAGTTTTTATGTGGGTTTTAGCATCACTAGATTTTAACTAGTTTTACTGGCTATCTGGTTTTACTGGTTTTTATCTGGTGTTTGTGAGGTGGGAAGCTGCACTGATTGCTGTTTGCACGTGATTTTAACTTGAGTCTATGGATTATTATCGTGTACTTTATTTGTTACAATACAACTTTATGAACAAGAGTTCATGATTATGCGAAATAATCGTGGTATTGTTATGTATTTAAATGAAATAGATAGGTATTGTTCCAACATTACTATGACACTTTAGTCTAAATTCTCTCTGGTTTTGCGCTAACTTGCACTCGCACTTTATTGCAAAAAGTATTGATATTGCAGTCCGATGCAATTTGCCTCTTTATTCATTATTATTCTTTAATATGTTTCAAAAATAGCAAGCTAATCATGGAACTAATGAAAGAATTGCATTTCTGTTAAATTTAAATAGTGCACTACATATAATTTTTTAACACAATTAATTGAAATACTGTCGTGAGCGTTTAGCACCTTTTGATACAGCATACTGACCATTATAAGAAGATATGTACTTGATCTCATTATAGCGGATGCATTATTTGGATATATATTTTAGGGGCACTTGCCCAGTATTGCTCTTGTGTATATATACATACATTAACCCGCATATATGGATCTTAAAATTAATTGATTTTAGACCTACCTTTATTCAACTCACAATACTTATTGAAAAACGTTTCAAGTAAAGGCATGTTGATGGTCTGAAATATGTACAAGCATTTAAAGTCTGTTGTTCACTTCTATGACTGCTGGGAGGAGCTAGCTTCCAATATGACAGTATTTAACACTTGAGTGGTCAAGGCATGTCATGTCATCAAGACCGGGTTCTCCGGTCGAAACGCGTCATGGCTGCTGATTTTGGAATAAAGCACGTAATTTGAAAAGACTTGCTGTTTGGTGGTCCGTTCCCTGGTTGAGCTTCTCTGAGGGAGGAGGAAAGGTGCAGTGGCATCGAGATTGTGCCTGTTATAAATATAAATATATATGTATATATATATATATATATATATATATATATATATACACACAAATACATACTACTAGCTCCTCAAAAAAGATGACGAAGCAGTGTGAGGTTTTTCAAAATTTATTTGCGGCCACCATCAAATGCGTTTCGACTGCGCAGCATTCTTGCTCAAAACAGAGATTTCGAACGCGCCCAGTTTTTTAAACTTTCTTCCGTGCAACAAACGTGTCACATGATAATTACAAACACAGTGCTAGTGAAAACAGACTCATAGTTTTTCAGTTCATTACACAGTGTTTCACAAACATATTTGCAATTCTTTTTTCCAATCGATGTCAAATTCCCAGACTGAAAAGTCAATTTCATTCAATACCATCAATGGTATAACATTATTAAACTCGAAAAAAAGCATTCTAATTGCAGAATTTGTTGATGCAGCGCATTTTTGTTTGCAAGAATTGCACAATCAAGTGAGCTTGTGGTATGTTCTGCTATGTTCTGACATACCAAACATAATTTCATAAACCAACAGATGGGTAAAATATCACTTTGGGCAATTCACCGTGTACCTACTAAACATATCTTCCTTCCTTGATCTTCTTACAAGTCTGTTCATTAAAAATATTTATTTACATTTTAAAAATACCTGTTCATAATCCTGGTTCTTTCTAGGCGTCAAATCAATCTCATTATATCTATATTACAAATGTGGGTGCAAATAGTCTACTTTCAGGCCACCCAGATGTTTTGAATCCAGCTCTATAATACAGCAGGACTCTAATCTCAGTTGTTTCTCCCTGTTCCCACCTCTTATATCAGCTGCCACTGCATCTATCACAAAGTATGTTAGTCCTCTAGCATCTTTATTGTAAAACCTTTCAAAGTTGCGAGTGACAGGATAAGTCCGATTGCCATTTTTAATGATCCTCAGATGCGCTAGGATCCTTTTGTGAACTTCTAGAATTGTGCTGCCCACGCACCGCAAGCCACATGGGCATTGTAGCATGGTGACAGCAAAATCTGTCTAACAGGTATATCTTCCTCTGATTTTCTTCTTATTCTTAGTCAGGCCTGGTTTGTATTGCTCCATGGGTACTCAATGTATACCGGCCCTGCAGTTTACACACTTTATAAAACCCGGTTGCTTACTTAACCAAGTTGTCTTTGGCTGGGGTTTTCTCAAGGTATTTCTAACCAGCGCCTGCTTGAAAGACCTAGCCCTGCAAAATGTAATCTGTGGTCTGCAAGGAATAGCTTTACCTAGGAGTGGATCATAGTTAATAATATGCCAGTGTCTATTCTAATAAACCTACACTGATTTTCATTTTCCTTCACTGATTTTTTGCCCTTGTCAAACAGTATTTCCTTCCTTTTTCTTTTTGAAGCCCTGATCATTTCAGTGTTAATCCATTCATCTGGGTATTCTCTGGTTTTGAACCTTCTTTTTAGAAGACTGAGGGGCATATTCTCAAGGACTTATTGCTGAGTTAGCGTCTCTTTATCGCAGCCAAAGTGGCGATAAATGTATTGCCCTATTCACAAGCTGGTGGTAACATCTGATATCACCGGTTTTCCTGAGATATCCGCCGCAAAAAACATCGCCACAAATGACACCGGCAACTAACGCTAATAATATGCAGAGTAAGCGTTCCTGTGCAAAAAGACGCAACAACACTACTCGCAACATTATCAACGACCAGCCAGATCAGCGATAAAACCCCAAAACATGCGATAAGGAGTGTTAGCAGCCCCCCCCCGGACAAAGATATGTTACATCAACTTTACGAAATCATGAACAAAGCAATTTGCCTGATGTCGCACAATTACAACAATTAACATCTATGTGTAGTTAGAAAAAGGAGAATCAATCATTCATCTTTGAATTTCCAAACAAATCCCTATATTCAAATTAAACTCAAAACATCTATTTGGAAGAGTCACGGCGGGTCTTCCCTGGACAATCTGTAAGTCATAGCCTGCAACACAAAATACAAGAATGGAGGGAGAGAGGGAGAGAGGGAGGGAGAGAGGGAGGGAGAGAGACAGACAGACAGACACACACACACAGTGTTGGAAGGCCATGTGTTGTTAGTGGGGGTCCTGGGAGACAGCTGTGGTGGTGGGTTCTTCCTGCCATGTGGTCTGTGAAGGGGGTGGGGACTCCTCGATGCGGCTGGGCTGCCCTGCTCCTGGAGGTGGGTTGACGTAGCCATTAATGAACTCTTGGAGGGCATCGGTGTCAAAGGTGTGGAGGTCCTCTTTGGCATCGGTGAAAAGAGGTTTGGTCTGCTCTACAGGAGGTGTTGGTTTCCCTCTGCAATGTGATGGGGAGATGCAATTTAACATTGTGTTCACAAGTATCTTGACGCATTGTACACGCTTACATACACACTGCATGACATGGTACATTGTGACTGTTTGGGAGGAGCTGCCTATTTGATGCAGGACAGTGGACATTTCGACAACATCACGGATGTGTGTTTGTACTTGTACAATATCAACTCACATTTCCCTGCTATGCCAAATGTGATTGGCCAGTTTCTTCACACAAGCTGCACCAGTTGTGTCCTCTGTTCTGTTGTAACCGTGTTGCGGTTTGTACCACATTGTTGTCAATGTTGATGTGCTCTGCATGTTATGTGTGTGCTGCATTTGATTTTGCTGCCCCTTATCCCTTTCATGCGGTGTGCCTTTGACTTCTGTGCTTATTTGGGTACATTGGGCTCTTGGTGGGAGTTGGGAGTCTGGGGCATGGTTTGTCCGCAGATGTGTTGTTGACATCAGGGGATGTTTGTGAACCTGGGTGTGTCCGACCTGCTCCTTTACGGATGTGTTACACACTCAGCCACCTCAGTGTCATGGCGTGCAACATTTCATTCAAGATCAATGTGGGGGAGGGGAGGAATACGTGATACGTTCAGTTTCCTGTAGTCATATATTATCTGATCAAATGAGAAGGATCACTTGTCCTGCATAACATCGGGTATGCGGGAACGGTTCTTTCTCATCCCAATAAAAAACCCTCATGCACGTGTTGGTTGATGGTAACGTCAAGCGGTATATCTTGGTTCTCCGGTAGCCCTCACACGTGTCTGCATAATCATAGAGTTTAGTGGTTATGCAACCTCCACCAGGAGGTAATACCCTTTGTTAAAAACAGTAGTGACCAGTGATAGTGCCAGTGACGTGATCTAGTGAAGGTTATTAAAAGTCTCTGGGTTCCAGACACAATTTTTTATTAATTCTGGTTTCTAGAGGCAATAAAAAATAATGTAGGTGACTGAGAGTTATTATGACTCTTTCACACTAGAAATGTGGTATAGGTCAACATGTTTCAGCCCTCAATCGCCAGACGGTCGGGTGGGCTTTCTTCAGGACCAGGGGGTGAAGTGTATAAAGACGTGGGGCGTCTTTATGTGTGAAATGTACTCCTAAGAATTTCTTAGTGTATCAGTGTTACAGGAACATAACTTAATGTGGTTCCTGAAGGTCATTTGATACCTTCGATAGTGGTTTAAATAAACCTCATTGGGATCCATTCGGTCACTCCGTAACTTGACTGGTTCTGACTCTGCCACTGGTGGTTTCCGGGACCACCAGTGGCAGTCAGAACCAGTCAAGATATGGAGTGACCGAAGCAGGCCTCGCTAACCCACATGGATCCCGATGAGGTTTATTAAAACCGCTATCGAAGGTATCAAATGACCTTCAGGAACCACATAAAGTTATATGGCGATTGAGGGCTGAAACATGTTGACCTATACCACATTTCTCGTGTGAAAGAGTCATTTGAGATGTCATCAGTGATGTCATGAGTGATGTCACTGACATGTCATGAGTGATGTAATATGTGACGTCATCAGCAGTGCATTGCGGGCGCGCGAGTTATAGTTAGATGAACTAACTATAACGGGGGAATTTCAATGGTTTGGTCTGAGTGAAATGTCCAGCTAACTATAACATGTATGAAACCTATGGTTTTTTCAGTGAATTTCTGAGGTTTTTTAAATGCTAATTCCTAACTATAACGTGGCTGAAACCTATGGTTTTTTCAGTGAATTTCAAAGATTTTGTAAATGATAATTTTTAAATGTATTGTTGTTTTTTTTATACTGATTTACTACATTATTTTAAATTATTTATTTTTAGATATTTTATTTTTTAAATTACATTACATATTTTTTAAATACATTGAAAAATAAATGTTTTTACAAATATTGAAATTTTATTTTTAAAATATTTTTTTAATTTATATATATTTTATATAGCAGGCAATGATATCCTATGGAAGGAAATTCAAGTTACTGTAACTACGATTAGAATTACTTTTCAGGATCAGTAGTGGGCTGAAAGATGCAGCACTGATGTCTCTCCTGATAACAGGTGAGTAAATCTGAATTCGTAGATCGGCTGATTTTAGAGGAATTTTTTTAAGATCCAAAACTTCACACTTAAAAAAATTTCCAAGTCAAACCAGTCAATGTTAGCCTATGGAAGGAAATTCCAGTTACTGTAACTACGATTAGAATTACTTTTCAGGATCAGTAGTGCGCTCAAGGATGCAGCACTGAGGTCTCTTGTGATAACAGGTGAGTAAATCAGAATTCGTAGTTCAGCTGATTTTACAGGAATATTTTGCTCAATAGTGAAGGAAGGGGGCGGGGCCTGGGATAACATGTGTGCAAACACACCCTGTGGCAAGTTTTAGGTTGGGGAATTAATTCCTCTTCAATCCTGAGGTCCTCTGTGGGCCAACTAGCCTACCAGACATCTCCAGTATGCGCCAGGGAGCTGCGTTGCAGACAGGTGTTCATAGGGCATGCTCCCTTTTTACAACACTCTGCAACGCAGCTCTGTGGTGCTTACTGGAGGTACCTGTTGGACGAGTTGGCCCCCAGGGAATCTCAGTATGCAAGGGTAATTAGTTCCCCCTCTGAAAAAGCACCAGGGGAGCAGATAAATAACATTGAAAACAGAACCAACCATAATCAAGTCTGATACCTTAGACTGTGGAACCACATCCTCTGTCTGGAAAATGTGTAGGAAAGTGTAAATTCCAAAGTACTCCACTTTTTTCCAGTTCCATGCTCTTCAGACCAAGAAAGAGAGTGCTGTGCAGAGCACTCAAAGGCCTACTGTGTGACAAGGTTTGGTATCTGTCCGACAACCAGTTTCACAGATGTGAGCAGACATCACCGGAAGCCTACATTTTCTTCTAGAAGAGCAGAGGGTTTGCCTAGTGCTAAGATGCCTGCCAGCATGTCGAGAAAGGGAAGTAGAGTGCCTGGCCCTGCAGGAGGAGACCGTTAATAAGGAGAGCCCAAGAATGCTCCAGTCATGAGGCATGAGGGGTCTCTCGATCTCTATGCTGTTCATGTTGCAAACTAAACTAAGAATGTACAAATGCATGTATCAGCATGTCGTCTGAAAGCCACTGGGGCTCCAGGAACTAGTGCTGCCACTGTTGATACTGAAGAAAAGGAGCATCATCTCAGTTTAAGTGGAATAGTTATGCTTGGGAAGCCTTAACTGTCTAAGACACTTAACTGCTGACAAATCGGCCTGGAGGCTGCAACAGCCTTACATGGGTACTCCTCTGCTTACAGCTAGGGCAAAGAGATTGTGCCACTATTCAGGACCTGCTGATCTCATTCAGAGATTCCTATTTGGAAGGAAAGCCACCAGGAGGCCCCTCAGTGAGGAGCTTCTGCTGTAAAGGGTAAGGATTTGGGTGGAGTCTGCCACACCACACAACCTGCAACACCAGTGAGCAGGTATGAGCAGAGCTTAGCCTGCAAATAGAAAAAGGAATAAACAAACACAGAGGAATTTGGCTGCAGAACTTTGCCCAAGTTAATACCTGGGTTAGAACTATTGCACTGACGTTTGCATCTAACCAGTGGGGGTAAAAGTGAAGTAATCTGCTCCAATGCCTTAATTATGCCCCTTACTGCAGTATACCAGGGGCTATAACCATTAAAAGTGGGGATATGGCATTGAAAATGGGGTATAGCCTTGTATTGGCAGTTCCAATTCCAGTTGAGGTCTGTAGTATTTAGCTCTGCTGTGTGAGGAAATTACTTTCTGTTAGATAAACGATAAGCACTGGCAGGACATTATGTTATTGTATAATGTTCTGAGCTTTTGCCCCCACGCTCTTCATTACTACTCTGAAGAAGCTAGTGACCGCTCACCCATGCGACACAGATAGCCAAATTTCAAACCGTTACACTTGGTCCAGTTTGCAAAGTCATAGTAGGATGGGCCCCAGCACACCAGTGGCAAACAACCTCAACCACCACAGTTTGGCCCCGAAGCCCCTATCTGTTATTTAGCTCTCTGAAGGGGTTCTGGCAATGGCCTAGATACTAACCACTGCTCCCCATGTAGTTGCTACAGGTGTGCTAAGAAGGGCTGATTGCCTATTAATTTCCACAAGGATGCTCTTTAGTATAAATAATAATATAATAATACGTTGGTACTCAGACCGATGGACAGCTCTGTAGGCAGGGCTGTTATCTGAAACCAATGTCAGTATTTCAGCACATATCTAAGAGCTAACATTTAAATCCCATTCAATTTCCATCCTGACAGGTTCTTTAAAAGCAATCTATGGTTTTAGATACAAAATCAGTTATTCCAAACTCAATAAGGTAAGACATGAGGTAAGACATGATGCATTGAACTTAATCTAAAATGTGTAAACAAGTAGTACTCTTGCTGTCCGAGGCAACACACTGGCCAATGGGATAAAGGAGCAGCACTGCCTGCTATACTTTCAATGCGCTTAAGACTTTTCATTATTTCATTGACACTTGCAAGCCGTTTTGAGTGCATTCATTGTAGGGTTGTTCTATAATGTGGCTATCTGCAACCTAAAGGCTGCCCATCTGTGCAAACTATTTGTACCTGGGAATAGTCAGTTGAGGTGCTGCTTTTGATCTGAGTTTCCTTTTTAGGTGGTATGTTTGAATCTTGTTTCGCAGACAGGTTGGCCCACAATTCAGAATTTTCATTGCACAATACAATAGGCCCACATTAGATATTATAAGAAAGTGGATTTTTATTTGTGGCGGGCAGTCCTTTACCTCCACGAATAATAACACTAACTTGTTAGGGTGAACCTCAAAAGTCACTAAATGAATCTGAGGTCAACCTCTGGCACAGAGTACAAAGGCTTAACTTAGGGCAATGTGTAAAGTATTTATACAGTACCAAATCAGTAATAATGTCCAAACACACCAAACAATAAAAATCCTAAACTTAATAAAAAAAAGTGCATTTTATTAAAAACAATGCCACCATAAATGCACTGATATATCTGGATCAGTCTGAATTTATGCCCTATTGGTCTATCACCCCTTTTGTACCACTTAGTTCGCCGTAAGTTGGCAGGGTATGCTCAGACGTGAGTCCCTTGCTCACTTTGCCACTGGATTCAAGCAAGCCTGGCTGAAGACGGCTGTAATGCTAGAAACCGGTCCTAGGAAGCTTGTTTCCGGGCCAGGGAAGGCATGGCTTAGCATTTCGGGCTGGACTGTACCCATGAGGCACAGGGTCAGACTGATTTGCATATGGCCATGTCTGAACTGGGGTGGCAGAGTGGGCTAAAGAACGGTGATGGATTAAACCCAGATCTATTGACTGGGTGTGAGTGTTTGATTGGTTCAGAGGCTCCGTCCATCACCACCCCCTTTTGTACCGCTTAGTATGCCATAAGTTGGCTGGGTATGCTCAGACGTGAGTCCCTTGCCCACTTTGCCACTGGATTCAAGCAAGCCTGGCTGAAGACGGCTGTAATGCCAGAAACTGGTCCTAGGAAGCTTGTTTCCGGTCCAGGGAAGGCATGGCTTGCTAGTTCGGGCTGGACTGTTCCCATGAGGCACAGGGTCAGACTGATTGGCATATGGCCATGTCTGAACTGGGGTGGCAGAGTGGGCTACAGAACGGTGATGGATTAAACCCAGATCTGTTTGATTGGTTCAGATGCTCCGTCCATCACTACCCCCTTTTGTACCTATTGATCTATCGAGCATTATCTGCATAGACTTTATGGATGCATTGATCAATCTGAAGACATGAACGAGCCAACGGTCATTTAATCATTGGATGCTGAAAACGCATTTGAATCGGAGGAGTGGCCACTTCTCCCTGGGTTATTAAAGAAAATTGGATTTTCGATTTGTTTTTACCTGGGTGAACCTGTTCTATAAAGCTCCAATGGCCAAAGTAAGAGTAAATGGAATATTCAACTGAATTCCCTTTCACCTGCAGTACAAGAGAGGGCTGCCCATCCCCGATATTGTTTTCCCTGATAATTTAGCCCCTGACCTATTGTTTCCAACAAGATGCGTGAAATTGGGGGATTAGGGGATCAGGGACTGTTTGGGAGCGGTCTTTGACTGGTTTAAAAAGCACAGTCTGAAATGTAATTCCGATAAATCGGAATTGCTTTTCTTTCGCTGCCCCCCTGATCCGAGATGGAAGGCCTGGTGGCCTCCTGACATGTACCCTCCGGCAGATGCCTCTTCTAAGGCGAAGAATCTTGGCTTCCAGATTGATGATGGTCTTTCCTTTGGGCCTCAGATTTGTGAGCTCACAGGGAAATGCTTTGGCATTTTAAAAATGCTAAGGAAATTCCTTCCGATTTTGTCCCTGGAGCACAGAAAGACCACAGTACAGGCTTTAATAGGATCCCACCTAGATTATGCTAATGTGCTTTATCTAGGACTGCCAAAATTTCTTATTGCGCGCCTTCAGGTAGTGCAGAACTCCGCTGCAAGGGCCATTTTTGGCCTTCATCGAAGAGCGAGTGCACTGGAGCTGCTTAAAAGGCTTCACTGGCTCCCTGTTGCGAGACGGATTACCTTCAAGGCGCTGACTCTCGCCTTTAAGGCACTTCATCTTGCAGGGGCCAGATACATCAGAAGGCGTCTTGCCTTTTATTTGCCCTCTAGAACTTTGAGATCAGCTTCTTTGGCCATGGCTTCTGTTCCTCCCATCAGACGGACTAGAGTTGGAGGTCGCTCATTTCGATACTTGGCACCACGGTGTTGGAACTCCCTGCCCGTCTCCCTTAGGAAAATCAGCAATTTACTGGTTTTCAGGAAGGAACTGAAGACATGGCTTTTTACCCAGTAATTGTTTTTCTGTTGCTCTGCATCTGCCCTTGATTCTCTCTCCTTCAGGTCTTTGTCAAAGCGCCGGGACACTCCTCGGAGTAGCCATGCGCTATAAAAGAGCCAAATTAACATAACATTGAGGTGGGACCATGACTGGGAAGACACGTCACTGCATGCAGATGCCTTGCTGCTATATCTGTCTGACCCCTAAAACGTGATCACTACGGCATTAGATATCTTTGAAATATATGGGCAATAGTCTGGACTTAAAGTAAATTATTCAAAATTGAGGTTGTATCCATTAACCAATTGCCCCCCTGACTCATCCTCCCTGCAGAGAAGGGGATAACCCCTGTCAAATGAAAGGGAAATCTTACAGCAGTTGGCCATACAACTGTGTAGAAATGAGGGTTAGTTAATTAAAAGAATAACTTGATGTCAGTTACTAACTATATAGCAGATGTAGCCTGCTGGCGGAAATTACCTCTATTCCTGAGAAGCCGAAAGGCTCTACATAAAATGATCACCCTCTCAAAATGTCTATATGTATTGCAGAACTCGCCCTGCTTATCCCAAAACATTTTTTTTTGTTAAAGTGAAGAAACAAGTTTGAATTCTACTATGAAAATGTAAAGGGGCTAGAATCGCTAAACATACATTGCTGGTGGCAGTATAGGAGTGTGAAATATCACTTTTCAATCTAGAAAGAACTACTGGATCACTCAGCTGTCAACAGTTAACTTCTGGACCTACAACCTGCGGTAAATTAAATTTACTTATTACCTCATTTCTGAATTTCTATGCTTAATAAATCATAATTTCTTGTCAATGCAAAGCGAGGAGTCCGTGGTGCTCAAATGAAGGAGGAGGAGACCAATAACTCGAGTTAAGGGGAGCGCTTCCAGCGCCAAGCGGGCACAGGAGCAATCTCTCAAGTCCCTCTCTTGAAGTGGGTGTCTTTATTTTCAACAGCAGGACATTTATACAGTCTTGGTCATGAGGCAAAATAGAGGAACAAACAGGTCATGGCAGATAGAGGAACAAAAATTAGCAAGAGGAGCAGATTGTGAAGAAATGGGGGCGTGTCTTAGGCTTCGTGAGGGGACTTGCGATGTGAAATAGTCTGACAGTTGGAAGGGGGAGGCTTCCTCATTTGGGGTTTGTGCTCGTGCTTCATGTCAAAAAGAGGAACTATCTTGTGTAAAACAGAGACCATCTGCTCTCTGGCTTGCAGTAACTATTTCTTAAAACAGGAACTATCTGCTGGTTCTGGGAATTGGCTGAAACACAGGAAGGGGTGGTCAATGAACTAAGATGCCAGGTGCAGGGTGTCTTACAGTTAAGAACAGGAACTATCTGCTGCTGGTTCCCAGAATTGGCAGAACCACAGAAATGTGTGTGTTCACAGTGTACAACCTTGTGCTTCCTCTATTAGTTGGTGTGGTTTCAGGGCCTAACCTCGTGCTTCCTCTTTCAGTTGGGGGTGGTCACAGGGCAGTTGGTGTGACAGGCTGAGTTACCAACAATGGACAGGATGTGGCTGAGCCTCTGGCACAACTGGGGGAGGGCACACAGACAGGCTTCTTGGAATTTGCTCGACCACAAGGAGCAGGGGTTGTGCAAGATTCAATGGGGGTGTGAAGGGCAGTTTTCAGACAAGTTGCTGAGAGCATGTCACACACAAAATGGGTGTTTGTCTGAGAAAAATGGCTGTCAGGCAGAAACAGGGAAATGATGGGGCACAATTGTCAATTTTATTTCCACATTCCCTCCTTACCCCAGAGTGTACCTACATTATATCTCAATTTGCATGAGATCATTTATACATTCTTGTAGCATAATTCTTTCCCTTTCTCTCTGCTGGACAAGAGGTTTAGGAATGCATTTTGCAGCGCATAGACCGCACAGGGCAGGACCACATTGGATGCAAAGGCAGCATCCAGTTATTATCATGAATATTAAACCTGCTGCTGACAGCAGTTGCCATCCCCAGGACGATCTGACATGGGGCACTAGGAGGTCTCGGTGGTAAGTGGATGGGGCCACAAAGACAGGGGGTAACAGGAATGCTATATAGCAAGTTCCCCCCCAGTTCAAGGGCAGCTGCACATAGGCCGTTTGGCCACAGATGAAATAAGTATGGCGCTTCAAAACTTATAGTGGTATGACAGTCACTGTGTCCTAATGGAACAGAGCCATTTTTCTGGATGCACAGGTGTCCTTTTACTGGTGAGACCGAGATGGAAGGGGGACCAGCATTCTTTTTAGGTTTGGTATTTAACATCTTGTAGGGCATGGTCATGTTCCCTTGCTTGTATTCTTCACTTTCTAGGACTGTACCTGTCGCCTGAGGATCTCCCTCCTTATTAGGGTAACAGGCAGTATTGAGTACCTTGTTTAAATCCCCCCAAGGCCACCCATTCTTGCATGAATTATTTCCGTCAGGGCAGGAGGTGGGGGTAGTATCGTCAGCTGTTATTAGGGCGAACCAGGCTTCACAAGTTCCATTATAAGAGAATGGGAAAGGAAAAAGAGGCATCCCTCCCTTTTTCTGATGAGGTGGGATGCGGCCACATATCCAACAATTGGTGCTATTACTGGCCTGCTGAGTGTGGTGTAGCATCTGTATGAAGGTATTGTTTCTCAAGGCTAGTCTATGGGCTTGTTCATGAGGGGGTAGGTCGTGATAGGTGTGTTCCTGAGTGCTGTTGGGTGTATGAGAGGTGTGTTGTGTTGGAGGAAAAACAGTGTGGAGAACCCAACCAAGACACGTCATAACTGCCACGAGGAAAAATAATACTGTCAAACATATAATAGGACCATTATGTCTTTTTCTAGAGTTCATTTTTTCTTTCTCCCACATAGTCAAGGTGTTAAAATCCATTCCCATGCTCCAACCGCTTCACCACTGGACCGACGCCCAATGGACTTAATTAGCCAGAGTCCGAATGGCAGACCTTAACTTTGATTTGTAATCCTGTTGTGGGGTTAGTCCCAAAGGCAATAAAGATTGTTCAGTCACAATGTCAGTGGGATTGGCAGGGCCATCAGCAACAGTGTCTTTTTGTCCAAAATGTTTCCGGCAGTGGCTTGCGTGGAGCCAGCCCTTCCTGCCCTCGACCTTCACTGCTGTCCGTGTTGTTAGTAGTACGAGTCTTGGCTTCTTCCACCTGGGCTGGAGGGGGCTGGTCCGGTCGAAGTTCCTCACGAGGACCCAGTCCCCGGGTCGGATGGCGTGTTCTTCCGGGTTGGTTTTGTCAGGGAAGGTGGCAGCAACCTGAGAACGACAAGATTGGAGTGCAGACATCAAGGAAGCCAGGTAGTCAGTCAGCATAGTACTGTCAACATCAGTTATTCTTTTAGGCCTTGGCGTACCCCACATATTTGGTGGTCTGCCAAAGACCACTTCATATGGAGATAAGCCAGTTCTGGAATGGGCTACCATACGCATGTAGAAGAGAGCAACCGGTAAGGCTACCATCCAGTCCACGCCTTTGTCAGTGCATATCTTGGCCAATTTTGTCTTCAAAGTTTGGTTGTGTCTTTCTACTAGACCTGCTGCCTGAGGATGTCTTACACAGTGAAACTTCCAAGTGTACCCTAACAGAAGAGACACTTGCTTCATGAGTTCAGAGGAAAAAGGTTGGCCGTTATCTGAGTAGATGACACGGGGCAACCCATACCTCGGGGAAAAACTCTCTAACGAATTGTTTAGCAGTTGTCGTTGCAGTGTAATCTGGGACGGGATAGGCTTCTGTCCATCTGGTCAGAGCACACACTACAACTAGTACATACTTGTGACCTCTACATCTCTCCATCTGGATATAGTCCATCTGGAGAACTTCAAATGGATGGTCAGGGGGTTGGAATCCTCCCTGTTCCACCTTTGTGCCTTTTCCTGGGTTGAACTGATTACAAATCATGCACGTTTTAACTTTTTGTTTGGCTGCAGTTCTCAAATGTTTGTTGTGCCATATATTCTGTATGCTGTCTAACATTGCTTTTTCTCCCAGATGCGCTGGTCCATGTATGGTGTTTACCATAACCTGTACTATGGCATCCGGTAGAAACCATACTGCTCTTTCAGGTGTCATCCAGCCTTGATCTGTAAGGACCCCTCCTTTTTCCTTCCATTCTAGCAGTTCCTGTGGTGTGGCGTGACTTTGGACATCCTGGATGTCAGAAAAGGGGTCTCGTATTGTATATTGGCGGTGTGGTATACTTAATTCTGTGTTTGCTGCTAACTTGGCTGCACTGTCTGCAGAATCATTTCCTTTTGATATTTCATCTGTTCCTTTTGTGTGCGCTTTACATTTTAGCACTGAGATTTTCTCTGGTAACTGACTGGCCTCTAAGAGGGCAGTGATGAGTGTAGCATGCTGTATTCTGGACCCATGTGATGTGAGAAATCCTCTCTCTTTCAGTGTAACCTTGTGAGGTGTTATTTCCATACATCCTACTGTGGTGGAATCAGTGGCCCACAGGGTGTGTGGCAAATCTTTCAAACGCTCATCTAATTCTCTACTAGTGTAGTGGCCCTTGAAATCTCGCAGAAATAGTCTGACATCTGTAGGTGAGCAAACAATGATTTTGTCAATATAAGATCTGTAGTTGTCATGAGGGGACCAACCTGCAAGGGCAGTGGCTTTGACGTGACGTTTGTCACAGGTTGTCCCGAGAAACACAGAGAAATACTTTTGGAACCCGAGAGAGGAGCCTCTGGGACCTCTTGATGGCTTATTGTTGTTTTACTGGCCCCAGTGTCTAGTAGAAATTTCCTGTCCTCCCCAAGAAGTCGGACCTCTTTAAATGGACCTGTTTGATCTACTGGAATGGGGATTAGGGGCAGTTTGTCATCTTCTCTCTCTGGGCAACATCATGAGAAATCTGGGTAATATTCAGTGTAGGCGCTGTCTATAATGTTCATTTGGGCCATTTGTGTTGTCGGTGGAACTGAAGGTGTTGAACTGTCTAGGGAACCATTCTGTTTTGGCTGATATGGGCGTGGCTGGGTCTTACCAGTAGCCAAATTGTGCTTTAAGACTGGGCAATCTTTAACGAAGTGTCCCATCTTCTTGCAATAATTACAAGTGCTTTTTATATTTGTCTGGCTACTTGGTGTCTGTTGACGCTGGGGTGCAGTTTGGGCTACTAATGCTTTCATCTTTGTGTCTTTCATGCGTTTCTTATCATTTTCTTCTTCATCCCTAATGCGATTCTGGTGATATTGTAGCATTTGTAACACCTGTGGAGGTGTATGTGCTTGCCAGGTACTTTCTACTTTTAGTACTCTGTCCTTAATGGCTGGCAAGGCGTTATCTACTAATTTGGAAACAAACAGATGCGGGTAAGCTTCACTTGTCGGCGTAAGGCCGCTATTTACCGCAAAACACTTTTCAAGTCTGGTGTAATAATCTCCAATGTCTTCACCATGTTTCTGTTTGCAGGAGGAAATGGCATCCCAGTCCTCCTTTTTCACTGTTAGTAACTGTGGTAGCACCTTTAAAATAGTGCCAGGAAGTGCTTTTAGTCTGTCTCCTATACCTTGACCTGCTACTCTAGTATTTTCGTCATTCTGAAGTTCAGTCCATCTAATGTGTTCACCTGCTACTTCCCAATCTTTTTCTCTTAGTTTGTCATATATACCTGATGGCAACAATAATTTCAGAATTGCTGTGATATCAGAAAGAGTATATGTTCCCATCATTAATACATCTCCTAATTCCTTAAAGAATCCAGCAGGATCCTTTGAGTGGGAGGGAACCATCTCTTTCATCCTTAGTAACTCAAGTTTTGTCAAGGGTACATAAATGAAGACGCGTTGTAGCGCTCCATTTGTATCAGCTCTGGGATGGACCTCTCTCATGGGGAACTGGCGTGTTTGAGGAAGTCTATTAATTGGTCCACAAGTATTATTGAAAGATTTATATTCAGTCTTTTTCTGGTATTTCTGTCTAAAATCTATAAATGTGTTGAGAAAAACTGAACTATTGTGGAGGAACATGTTATCAGCGCAGTCAGACAGAAAATCTTCGAGTCTTGGATCATGTTTAAAATGAGTGTCATTGAGTGTGATGAGATGTTGTACCATGTAGAGACTTGCTAATCTTTGATGTGAGCGTGGTAATGCTAGAAAAAGTTGGGCTATGAGATCATTGTCATATATCTTATATTGAGAGACCCATAGGGTCGCAGTTCTGGCTATTTCCTCCTCCTCCGGTGTAAGCGGAGGTTCCTGGTCTAACCAGTAGTCTAATGCAATGGATGTATTTTCAAATAACTTATCTGGAGATGACCGTTCAGAGTGACCTTGGAGGAATGTAGGCGGGGGTGTTCGTGAATTAGGGGCGGAAGAACGAACGGGTAGGACTTTTTCAGTAGGTTCAGTAATTTCCTCCTCAAGTTTCTTATTCTCTTCATTTGTTTGCAAGTTTTGCAGAATACGGGTCACCTTACGGGTGAACCTGTCTAGTGCATCATTTATAAGTTCTAGACTAGTGTGGTCGGATGCGGAATCTAATAATTCAAAAAGTGAAACTGGTACATTTCTTTCCTCTGCTTGTATGTGTTTTATGAAGCAGCAAAGGAGGAACCTATACATGTGCATTTTTACAGGGTGTGATCTTCTTGTAGTCATAGTGTTAATGGCTCGTGAGTTCTCTCCAGTACGAAGAAACTCAGAGGCCGCTTGAAGAAACGTGTCAATTGCTGGTAGATGTCTTATTTCTTCCCAGGAGTCATGAAGTATTTTACTTATTCGGCCCGCCTCCCCTGTGTTGCTCGGAGTCGGGTCATAGGGGCAGTCGGGAATTGTTTTACCTGGGTCTGGACCTACGGCACCCCCTTCTGGAATGAGAGGTGGTGCGTTATGTTGTAAAAGGGGTGGCGGAGGCAGAGGGTGTTGAATTACTGGAACCTCATATGGAGGTGGACTATCTAAGAGGAAATTGGTGAAAGTATCCTCTGGTAGTGGGGCTGTAGGCTGTGCTGATGCAATGTTAATGTTTTTAGGTGCAGATGGCAATACAGGATAAAAACCAGTAGAAATGGCTGATTGTTCCCTTTTATTCCTTTCACTAACTACTTCTTTCCCTATTTCTTGGAACTGTTCTTTCTTGGCCTGCTCTGACATTCTCTTACCCTTTTCAACTTTATGCAATTCCTTCTGTTGCCTCCTATGGGCTTCTTTTCTCCATAACTCTACTGAGTCACTCTGTGACTGGCGGACTCTCTTTTTCTTCCATAACTGTTCCTCTAATTTTATAATACATTCCATGTCAAAAGTACCATTTTCAGGCCATCTATATCTGTGTTCTAGGTCTTTAGTATAATCCACCCATAAATCACAATAAATAAGTGCACCGACACCATGTTTTGCATACATGAAGTGTCCTGGAGTATCCCGAGGAGGAAGGGGAATTTCCTTCTCAAGAATACTCCTTTTGGTTGCCATCTTACGTATTTTCGAGAAAATAGGCATGATGGCAAGACTTTCAAAGATTTTAGAAGTGAGAAAAACACAAACAGAACAAATATCTTTACCGTACCCACGAAAGAGGTGAGTCCGTCTTTTATACTAGTTTAGTAGTCCTCACAAAATAAGTGAGAAACCCACAAAAACATGTATCTTTACCGTGCCCACAAGGTAGTGAGTCTGTCTTTTATACTAGTTTTAGTAGTCCTCACCAAAGATAGGTGAGAAACCAACAAAACGCGTATCTTTACCGCCCCCACAAAAGCTGTGGGTTCGTCTTTATACTTTTCAGCAGTACTCACCGAAAAATATCTGGAAGGCCTCTTGAAGATTTTGGAAAAACGCTGCGCGCAGTTTCAAGGTGGGATTTGTAGAACCTCGGACTCGTCTGCTTCGCAGGTTGGGCTTTGGTTCAGGACGTTCCGCTATTTCCTCACCGCCTCGTGTGGATGCTGGGCCGCAGTCGGTCCCCCTCTTCGCCTCGAGGGAGTTAGCGGGAATTCCCCGCGTTGTGCACTTTTGAAGTCCGTCAACGGTCAGGAGGGGACAGTACCGGGTCCAATATCGCCGGCACGTGGGGGAAAGGGAATGTCCCTGTTCCGGGCGCCAATTAATGTGGTAAATTAAATTTACTTATTACCTCATTTCTGAATTTCTATGCTTAATAAATCATAATTTCTTGTCAATGCAAAGCGAGGAGTCCGTGGTGCTCAAATGAAGGAGGAGGAGACCAATAACTCGAGTTAAGGGGAGCGCTTCCAGCGCCAAGCGAGCACAGGAACAATCTCTCATGTCCCTCTCTTGAAGTGGGTGTCTTTATTTTCAACAGCAGGACATTTATACAGTCTTGGTCATGAGGCAAAATAGAGGAACAAACAGGTCATGGCAGATAGAGGAACAAAAATTAGCAAGAGGAGCAGATTGTGAAGAAATGGGGGCGTGTCTTAGGCTTCGTGAGGGGACTTGCGATGTGAAATAGTCTGACAGTTGGAAGGGGGAGGCTTCCTCATTTGGGGTTTGTGCTCGTGCTTCATGTCAAAAAGAGGAACTATCTTGTGTAAAACAGAGACCATCTGCTCTCTGGCTTGCAGTAACTATTTCTTAAAACAGGAACTATCTGCTGCTTCTGGGAATTGGCTGAAACACAGGAAGGGGTGGTCAATGAACTAAGATGCCAGGTGCAGGGTGTCTTACAGTTAAGAACAGGAACTATCTGCTGCTGGTTCCCAGAATTGGCAGAACCACAGAAATGTGTGTGTTCACAGTGTACAACCTTGTGCTTCCTCTATTAGTTGGTGTGGTTTCAGGGCCTAACCTTGTGCTTCCTCTCTCAGTTGGGGGTGGTCACAGGGCAGTTGGTGTGACAGGCTGAGTTACCAACAATGGACAGGATGTGGCTGAGTCTCTGGCACAACTGGGGGAGGGCACACAGACAGGCTTCTTGGAATTGGCTCGACCACAAGGAGCAGGGGGTTGTGCAAGATTCAATGGGGGTGTGAAGGGCAGTTTTCAGACAAGTTGCTGAGAGCATGTCACACACAAAATGGGTGTTTGTCTGAGAAAAATGGCTGTCAGGCAGAAACAGGGAAATGATGGGGCACAATTGGCAATTTTATTTCCACAAACCCTCAATGCAAACCATCACTACAAGCTAACAAAAAGTCAATGGGAGACAAGGCAATCTACGAGCCCTGTATGGACTAAGAAACAGAAACATTGGCCACACAAACCACACAGGTCATTAAGATTCAGAAAAGAAAAAACAAACCTATTGCACGGTAATGTAAACTGACATTAGAGACTACTCTGTGGCTTTCGGACTTAGTGGCAGCACTAGGAAAATTAAAAGGATTCAAACAGTGGGAGCTCATATATATTACCAAATTGGGGGACATTTGGGAAGCAAGAGCTCCCAGGACCTATGAGACTCTTCGGGTACAAGTTACGTTACTAAACTCACAAATGTATCACTATATACAAATTATCCATGAACCTAGAGAACAGCCTCACAAAGTTATCACTATATACTATACAAATCATCCATTCTCTTACAGAACACACTACTCTCAACCAATTGATTGAAGAAGACCTCTTACTGGAATATAGGGTTCATGGCACTCCATTGCATAGACATGCTATCTCGATACGATATAGACTGAACTTTAACAATAACTGCACACCGCTGAGAAAGTTGGGTACTCACTGGAGGGGAAGTTTTTACATATCCCAGAGTAGTTGCTATTAGGGTAGGGTTCCGCATAGTGCAACTCAAAATATGACACGGTGCATATTAAACTTGGGTAAAATTGACTACATTTCTGAAAGTGTAATCAGATATGTGCCCCGAAAATGCGGATTTAACAATAACTTCTTGCACATGATATGGTCTATCTTCAGACTTTCTGGACAGGAATATATGCATTGATTCAGAGAACATCTGAAGGGTTTGTTTTGCCAACTTTATTCAAATTTTCTGAAACATACACCCAGCACAGAATGTATGAAACACAGGTAGTACATTCTTGTCAGAGAGACTTAGAGAACATGTAGATGCATTCCATTGTCCGGAGCAACATGAGCATCGGTAAGTACAGCTGAATATTATTCGTATACAGCAATTCTACAGGTGGCATCAGGGAGCACATCTGAGCGAGACCAATACACATTTATGTTGCCAAACAGATACACATCATATAGAAGTGTACAATAGTCAAATAGTGCAAAAAAGATCGGCACACATAAAGAGGAAAAGAGCAGTTCCAACAAGATATAGTTGTTGCAAACTTCTTTTATTATATACATTTTCTTCTTCAGGGCTCATCAAGTGTCCTTTCTACTGAGTGAGTGATCCCGCCTCTCATATCAGGTAGACCTCGCAATAACCCTATCTGTCTCTCTACGTTGTTAGAATTCTTAATCCAAAGATGTTCCTGTCATTCTACATTTATTAAGGGTATCTGGTATAAGAAGCAGAATCAGTAGCTGTACTTTCTTATATGGAAATTCTCAGTCGCATAAATATTGCTGGTCAAACTCTTTGTACGACGTATGGTCATACTAAACCATACCTGTGCGATGTGTTTAAAACATTCGTCCCTCATCCGTGTTCGACACCATCAAACAATCAAATAGAGTGCTTAATGGCCAGATGCATGTGCAATGTGCATGGCATCAGCAGGATGTTCTAGAAGATACATCTTTAGGTGGTCCCAGATATCTCAAGGGTGTGAGGTGATGGGGAGAAGTTCTGCATATGTGGACGTTTGTTCCAGCCACAACATCACATCGTTAAGCCATTCCTTAAATTTAGGTGCCCTACCCCGACCCCATCTACATGCTACTCTTCTCTTAGCTAGTAAAAGACCTAATGAAATAAATTTCCGATGTGCCACAGCCAGGTTTTTTGGTGTATCCTAGTAGGGTCAGCATGGGAGACGGCTGGAGTGTTAGTGAGGTCATTTGCTCCAAGGCTGTAAGCACTTGACACCAGTAGGCTTGTACAGCGCTACAATCCCAGGCAAAGTGCAGGAAGTCTGCTCGCTCTGTCCCACACCTGTCACACTTGTCGTCTCATAGTTTATATTTTCGCATTTTGGCAGGGGCGTAATATGTGCAATGCAGAAATATATAATGCGCAAGCGACTACTAGATGAGACTTGTTCTGTCTGTAGACAGCAATATGTCCATTTCTCGTCAGTGATACTATGACGTAGCCCATTTTTCCCCGCGAAGCACACACGGTTTTAGTGATATAAAGGCTGTGATATAACGTGGAGTCTAAATGTGAGGAAGTGTCAGACCGTAATATTGCACGCAGTGGGATGACCTCCTGAGGTTCTAGTGGGTATGAGGGGGTGTATTCTCTGATACCTTGTCTCACCCTGACATATAGAAAGACAGCCATCTGGGAGGGCTGTTGCTTTGAAAATAGCTGTTGTAGAGTATGGTATTTCCAGTTTAAATAGAGATCCCCCCCCCAGCTAGTGATCCCGTATTTTGCTTTAGTTTTTTAAACATTCCCTCCTGTAAAACTGGCTTGTTAGAATGGTAAACAAGTGGAAGTAGTGGTGAATACAGCATGGGTATGTGTAGTTGTCGGGCAATGCGTTGCCATGCTTTCGCCGTGCAGGTGACAGAGGACGAGTCAGTCGCCCAAGGCGCGACTGTAGGGAAAATGGCACCTTCCAACGGGATGGGATTCGCTAACCAATGTTCTGTAGCCCTGTGAGGTGTGTATCTTAGGGGGGTGAAACCAATAGTGGGCACAGTGTGCCTGAGCACATAGATAGTAAAGTTCTAGATTAGGAACATCCAACCCTCCCTGCAAATACGGCCTGGTAAGTGTCTCCCACTTCAGCCAGGGCTGTCTGCCATCCTGGTCCGACAGATCATCTCTGAATGAAGTGCGGAAAAGAAGTGTCTGCCCGGGTCATATGGGATGTTTAAAAAGAGATAAAGTAGGTTGGGAGGACAACCATTTTTATAAGGGAGACACAACCTGCAAAGGAGAGCGGGAGAGCAATCCATCTTGTGATACTACTAGTAATATTCTCCAATGCTCTGCCATAGTTGAGCCGCATTAGCTCTTCACGGTTAGCGATGATGTGTACCCATAAGTATTTCACCTCAGTGGCGCACCATTCTGTGGGAAAGTCAGGGGTAAATGGGGTAATCGAAGTGGTGAGTGGGAAAAGTTGGGATTTTGCCCAGTTAATGTGGATTCCGGAAAGGCCCCTGAATCGCACAAACTCACAGAGCAAAGGGTTTAGGTTGTGCTGAGTTTCTGTAAAATATAAAGTGACATCACTAGCGCAGACTGAGATTAGTATTGGACGAAGGAAGCAGCGCAGTGCCCTATCTTGATGATGCTGTCTAATTCTGGCCGCTAGAGGTTCTACTGCTAGCGCAAAGAGGAGTGGGGAAAGCGGGCATCCTGGACGGGTACCCCCGGTAATCGTGAAGGGGGAGGATGCGTGCCTATTGATTAGAACCCTTGCTACTGGAGCCGTATACAAGAGGCGTATCCACGAAATGAAGCCTTTGGGCAGTCCCATATTTTGAAGAATGATGAATAGGCCTTCGCGGTGTCTAGGAAGACGTCCACTCGTGCCAACTGTGGATCTACATTTTCAAGGATGGAGAAAAGAGTACGGAGGTCGTATGACGTCACTCTGCCTGGAATAAATCCAGCCTGATCGGGAGGGCAAGCTTCTCCATCAGGAGACTAAGTCGGTTTGCCAATATTTTGGCGAGGATTCTAGTGTCATTGTTGAGGAGAGAGAGAGATGGTGGTAGGAGTCGCAACTGTCCACTGATTTACCAGGCTTCAGTAGCGAGGTGATGAGAGCCTCTCTCATCGAGCCGGGGAGTTTTTCAAGCTCCTGAGCTTCTACAATGACTAGTTTTAGGGGAAACCTACTCACCCTTGCCGCCACCGCCGAGAGTCACATTGGGGGTGATTAAGAGCCGCAGGAGACGCAGGAGACACCGCCGCCACCGCCAAGAGTCCAGAGGTACCGGACTCCGCGCCGCCGCTCCGGGAGACCACAAATCCCGGCAGGCCTCGCGGCGGCGCGTCAGAGCGACGCGGCTTGCGCACAGAGAGCGCCAACGGGGAGCATAAAGCGCAGCAACCCCGGCAGAGCGGGGGAAACCTACTCACCCTTGCCGCCACCGCCGAGAGTCACATTGGGGGTGATTAAGAGCCGCAGGAGACGCAGGAGACACCGCCGCCACCGCCAAGAGTCCAGAGGTACCGGACTCCGCGCCGCCGCTCCGGGAGACCACAAATCCCGGCAGGCCTCGCGGCGGCGCGTCAGAGCGACGCGGCTTGCGCACAGAGAGCGCCAACGGGGAGCATAAAGCGCAGCAACCCCGGCAGAGCGGGGGAAACCTACTCACCCTTGCCGCCACCGCCGAGAGTCACATTGGGGGTGATTAAGAGCCGCAGGAGACGCAGGAGACACCGCCGCCACCGCCAAGAGTCCAGAGGTACCGGACTCCGCGCCGCCGCTCCGGGAGACCACAAATCCCGGCAGGCCTCGCGGCGGCGCGTCAGAGCGACGCGGCTTGCGCACAGAGAGCGCCAACGGGGAGCATAAAGCGCAGCAACCCCGGCAGAGCGGGGGAAACCTACTCACCCTTGCCGCCACCGCCGAGAGTCACATTGGGGGTGATTAAGAGCCGCAGGAGACGCAGGAGACACCGCCGCCACCGCCAAGAGTCCAGAGGTACCGGACTCCGCGCCGCCGCTCCGGGAGACCACAAATCCCGGCAGGCCTCGCGGCGGCGCGTCAGAGCGACGCGGCTTGCGCACAGAGAGCGCCAACGGGGAGCATAAAGCGCAGCAACCCCGGCAGAGCGGGGGAAACCTACTCACCCTTGCCGCCACCGCCGAGAGTCACATTGGGGGTGATTAAGAGCCGCAGGAGACGCAGGAGACACCGCCGCCACCGCCAAGAGTCCAGAGGTACCGGACTCCGCACCGCCGCTCCGGGAGACCACAAATCCCGGCAGGCCTCGCGGCGGCGCGTCAGAGCGACGCGGCTTGCGCACAGAGAGCGCCAACGGGAAGCATAAAGCGCAGCAACCCCCGCGTCGCGGGACGCGAGCGGGACGCCCGGGGCTAAGCCCGGGCAAAGGGCGGGCCCTCTGTGGCCCTCAGAGGCCAGAGGAGCCGGGCCTGGGCCAGAAACTCTGCCTAATTGACTTCCATGGATATGGTCTCAACAGAACTGTAAGTAGGTTACCCACCTGTAGTTGTCGCAATCGTATCCTTCAGGAGTCTGACTTTCTGGGACCAACTGTTCTTTTAGCTATACATATCTCCTGCCTTACTTCCAGGTACCTCTGGGGTTACTGACATGAGCTGCCCGGAAACTAGAAGCAGGGCTGCTGCTGTAAAGAAACTGACTGGTACTCTGGATGACTTCATTGTTCGGACAAATGCTTTAATTGATGAAGGGATAGTAATTATGGATAGGAGGGTGTCCCAGGACCTAGCTGCAGCGAGACGATCCTCCCTAGGTCTTATCGCTAAAGCTCGTACTCCGAACAATGTTTCTGCTCTGGGAAATCCTAGAAATGTACAGAACGATAGGGGTCAAGTCGCCCCAGGCTCACAGGAGGACCTGGAGGCTACACCTAATCTTTCTCTGCTTGTGACTAGCACTTCAGTTGAAAAGGAGACTGATATTTTAACTATAGCTAGTGATTCAACACAAAGGGGTTTGAAGGAGGGGGCGATCCCTAAACAAAAGATTAATACTCAAAAAACTGTAAAATCTAACAGGAGCCAAGGGAGAAAGTTAGATATTAGTAAGAATGCAGACCCGGACAATTTAGAAGTTCTGCCACTGAATGTGAATACTAATAGAGTGCTTCACACTAGTGATAATGGGTTAACTCTTCACGCTAATGCTGGTTTACCACTGAGTCTCCCGGATGATACCATCTCAGATAGCAGTCTTGAGGATATCTTGGATTTAAGCGGCGCTGTTACGAATCTAGATGAAGGTAGTGAGGGCAACTGTAGCCTAAATATGGCTAATAATAACATCCTGGCCATGTTGAAGACTCTCCTCGAACCAATCGAGGTTAGGCTACGGTGCTTGGAAACTATATTAAAAAACATCCATAAAGATATAAGTGCCCCTAGCTTCAATCTGGATAACAAAATTCCATCTGGGAAAAATCAAATGACTAGGCCGCCACCAGCTGTCAAAAATGTAGCTACTACCAAATCACTGCCAAAAACTATACCAACCCCTAAAACTCCTGCCCAGATTGATATAGTAGTCCCAGTCCAAGAAACTCCTAAACCACCACATGATAAGGATAAAGATAAGTCTAAAAAACGGGATGTGCGTAGAAATATACATTTACCCCCAAAAGCCGCACCATACGTTGTGGTCCTTACAGGAGTCCCCCAATTAAATGATAATTCTAATGAAAATAATGGTGGACTTGTAAATAAAACCATCCATTGGCTAAATGATAATTACCCTCTCCCGCCAGCAGTAAAAAGTAATATTTTGATGGTTGAAAGGGCCCCATGGATTGGTTATAAAAAAAAAAGGACACACGGCGACTGTGTGGTAATAACATTTGAGAACCCATTGACTGCTAAATACATTACTACAAGACCCCCTAGAAATCATGGTCTCTCTGTTACGGCTAGGGGATTATCTTATTTTTATCCTGAGGGCGAACACCCTGATAATAGGTGGAGCTGGACTAGGGACAACAGACATCAAGGAGGTAACATGGGTTGGGCTCCCGATAGTAATTACTATAATACGCAAGGTGGAGGGAGAGGTGAGGATGGTTGGAATGTAGTGAAATATAGATCGAGGTCCCCTCACTTTCGACCACAGAGTTTTGACCAAGGTTGGTTAGGTAATCCACAATTCCCTCCGATCTTCCCGTGTTTTAATCGGTTCGACTGCTTGGAAGCGGTGGATTGACTCCCAACGATCAAAAATGAGGCCTTGAGGCCTTCCAAATCTGTAGATTTGGGGCCTATAAAACCACTGGGGCATGTCGAGACTCAGGAGTCATATGTTGAGCCATTAGAAATCCATGGGGAGGATGCGTCTATATCAGGGAGCCTCAGTAGTGTTACTGGAGCTACTGTTGAAGAGCCACTTACAGAAGATTATTGTAAGGTTGTTTTTTGGAATGTGGCAGGTTTAAAGCAGAAAATTCTAAATCCGTCCTGGTGTAATGTTATTGCTGATGTGGGTATATTAGCCTTACAAGAAACCTGGACCACCGCAGCAATACATCTAAATGGTTACAGAACTTATTTTACACCTGCAGTGGGAGGAGTACACGGAAGACCAAAGGGGGGACTCTCCGTGTATATATCGAATCTCCTAGTTACTGATAAAATTACTTTTCTTCCTGGTTCCAGTTATTACCAGAAAATTGTCATTGATACAAGGAAGGGTCCAACGATTGTTCTTTTTAACTTTTACAATAACTGTTCAAGTAGCGTAATTAAGGATGTTTTTGTTAACATAAGTGCAGATATACAGAATACTCTTGAGGAAAAAAAGGGAGAAGTCATGGTATTATGGGGGGGTGATTTTAATTGCTCTTTGTGCAAAAAGGGTCAGAAGGGTATTTGCGGTTTGATGTTGGAGCAGGACATTAGCTTGACGCATTTTGAACATACCCTTCTAGGTGATTCATTGAATGAGATGATTTTTAATTTTGATTTGGGTTTTACGAATGAGTTAGCCCACCACACAATGCCATTTGTTCCAACTTTTGTGGGGCGGGGGGCTTCGACCATTATTGATTTTAGTCTCTGTACAACTAGCTCGGCGGGCAGACTGATTAGTTCTAGTATCATGCACTTACCACTAAGTGACCACTACCCACAGGTACTAAAAATGGAGAATTTATTTTCTCTTGTGGACCATGTAGCAGGTCCCAATACCAAGGCGCCGGACGTGATTTTAGGTACCCAAAATGGATATAGTCTTAAATGGAGTAGAGTGGTCCCGGCAGATTTTTTATCTAAATTAGTGAATAAGTGCAGGAGTAATTTTTTGACCTGCCTGAACGAGCATGCTGACAGTAATGAAATTTTAAATAATTTTTATACTATTTCTATTGCAATCAAGGAGGCGTTGTGGGTTGCAAAGAAAAACTCCCTAAAGCACAATAGAAAATGGTTTGATAATAAATGTACCAGTGCCCTATCAAAGCTTAGACAAGCGATTCATAAAAGACCACGGGATGTAAATCAAATTAGAATCCTGAGGAGGGACTATAACATAGCATTGAAGGATAGGAAGGTGGCAATAAGGAAAGAGGCCTGGGATGATCTATGCGAGGCGTCACAATCAAAGGATCCGGCAGCTTTTTGGAGGGTAATTAATACCCCGTTACTGTATGAAAAAAAGGCGCGGATGGAAATCGCCATCCCTGAAGATGAGTGGGTGGCGCACTTTTCCTCGCTCTATAAGGCTGTGGAACCAGTCCGTGACACAAGTCAGGACTCTATGTGCCCAAACATAGATTCAACTAAAGTCCTGGTCGTAACCTTGCCCGAAGTTCTGGCGAGCTTAAAGGCAACCAAAGGGGGTAAGGCGGCTGGACCAGATGGCATACCAGCAGATCTCTACAAGGCCAATACTGATCTATGGGGGCCTTTGCTTGCCCAGCTTTTTAATGTTGCTCTGGCTAAGGGCTTAGTTCCTACCTGGCTTACATCAATTATAGTCCCGATATTCAAGAAAGGTGACAGGCAGAATTGCATGTGTTATAGGCCAATTTCTTTATTGGACTCCTCAATTAAAATTTTAGGGAGAGTTGTTTTAGATAAATTGCGAATCTGGTCAGAAGAGAACGGGGTGTTATGTGATTTCCAATTTGGGTTTCAAAGAGGTTTAGGAACTATAGAGCAGGGATTGAATCTGTTAATCCTGCAGCAGAAGTATGTAGCAGTTAAAAAACAACGTCTATACCTCACATTTGTTGACTTATCGTCAGCTTTTGACTGTGTTTCACACAGTAAATTGTGGTCAATTATGACAGAATTGGGGGTTGACAATGCTATTATCTGCTTCTTGCGAGATCTATATTCCGGGGCCAATGCAAGTGTCCGTTTTGGGAAAAATGGTGAATGCACAAGACAGTTTGGGATTGGCCGGGGTGTACGCCAAGGGTGTGTTTTAGCCCCATTTTTATTCTTGCTATACATAAATGGCTTTGAGAAACGACTCGTGCAGGAGGGTAGGGACATGCCTATGGTGGGTGGAAGGCCTGTCCCAGCCTTGATGTACGCGGACGATGCCGTTTTGATGGCACGAACCCCAATGGCGTTACAAATTTTGGTTTCCTCTTTTAATAGTTTCATGCTTGGTTTAGATCTAAAAATAAATTGTTCAAAAACACTGTCCATGTTTTGTGGGCCGAGATCAAACAAGCGTTTGAAACCTATTTTTATAAATTCCAATCCCCTGGAAAAAACCTCCACTTTTCCCTATTTGGGAATTCTGTTCCACGAAAGTGGTTCATGGACTAGTGCAATCCAGGCTAGATCTTTGTTGTTTTCCAAAACTATTATGGCCTTAAAATGTTTCATGAGAAAACTAGGGAAAAAACCCATAAAAGAGATTTTAACTATTTATAGGGCAACCTGCTTAGCAGTTGCTACCTATGGATCAGGGCTGTGGGGTTACTCTAACATTAGCACAATTCAAACCATGGAAAATAAATTTTTACGCCACATCCTGTCTGTACCTGAAAGTACTGAAACTATGATTTGCCATGTTGAGTTGGGAGTAATTTATGTTACTGATACTATTAAGATTCAACCCATCCTCCTATGGCATAGGGTGTGGACAAATGATGAATGTTTGGTTAATCGGGCTATTTTAAAGGACGTTTTAGTATTGGACAATATTAATGATTCTAAATGGATATGTTATGTCAAGGACTTTCTAAGTGAAATGAATTGTGTTCAATATTTTGAGGACCCACCAACTATGGCATACATATCGAGAAGAGACTTGAAAAATCTGTGTATTGCTCATCTCAGGGATAAAAGACATTTAGAGGAGGCAAGGAAAAAGACTGTCTCTGCCCATCAGGATATTTTATGCGGAGATAAACTACAGCCATACCTGTCCCTATATATGTCCAATCACGAACGTTTCCTTTTAACCCGGTTTAGACTCAATATTGTTTTTAGAGTCTTGTCTTTTCCCGTGATGAATTGTTGGTTGAAAGAATTACCCTTTTGCCCATGTGATGATGTTTCCCCACAGTCTGATATTCATATTTTATTCTTTTGTAAATTTTATACCTTTGCGCGAAAGAAATGTATCATCCCGATTCTTAAAGACTTAAATTTACGAAGATGTCGCTTAGCGTTTTTAGAGTGCCAGAAACTGGAAACTGTTTTTATGGTAGCCTCAATGGGTGAATTTTTTAAATCTATTTTTAAATGCCGTAAATCGATTTTAATGAACTAACCTCCTTATTGTACATAGGTATTTTAAAAAAAATGAATACATGACTCCCTGTGTAAACTGTATTTTCTATATGCTACTTTTATGGTTATTTTTGTCTTTTTAACCGAATAAAGTATTTTGAATCCATTTTTGACTAGTTTTAGTATTGGGAGCAAGTGATCGATGTTCGTCTTGTATAAGTCTATAGGGATGCCATTGGAGCCCGGGGCCTTCCCAGACTTCATCTGCATAATTGCAGCGCATATCTCATCATCTTCAAAAGGAGCTGCAAGGAACTCTTGCTGAGAATCTCCTAGACATCCCAGAGTTATGTCTTTCAGGTATATGGAGAAGTCCGGAGATTCAGTTCTGCGATTCCTGTATAAGTCGGCATAAAACTCAGTGAAGACTCAGAGGATATCAAGACGGTCTCTATGTTGTATTCGTTCTTTATCTCCAATTTCTAGGATGTAATTAGAGAAACGAGGCTGACAGATTTCTAACGCTAATGCCCAGTCTCTCACCTTCCCCGTATTTACGCGCTACAGAGTATTTTCCCCGGAATCTAATTTCGCACTCTGCAGTCTCTATTTACTCAGACAATTTTTCTCTAAATGTAGCCCAATTGGAACCTGAGGTGTCCCGCCACAGTACACCCTCTAATTGCTTCAACTCCTCTTCAAGTTTCCGTAGACTAGGACGGATGTCTCTTAAGACGCTAAAACATTTAGCGTTACAAAACCCCTTGAGCGTTACGTTAAAGGGCTCCCAAATCGTGCCAATGTGTGAACCTGAGCCTGGATTTCTCTGAAAGAAATCAGTAATTTCTGCACCTAGTTCAGCCTTGAATACAGAGACCAATAGAGACCCTGGCATAAGCCTCCAATAACGTGGGGTCAGAGTATGTTCTAGCTTGGTGCTCAGCAGTGTGTATCCATGGGACAACTCTGTGGGAGACTATCCAGTAATCAAGATGGGCCCATGTTGAGTGTAGGGCCGTAAAATGGGTGCCTTCCATTCTATCTGGGTGGACATGCCGCCACACGTCCGTGAGACCATGAGCGGTAAACATATTTGTTAATGTGTCCCACGTTTTAGTGTAGTGGTGAGCAATTGGTTCAGATCTGTCAACAGAGGGGCAGAATGCAGGATTGAAATTAGCTCCCCATACAATATGAGGGAATCCAACTTTAAGGATTTGCCACCACAGAGTAGGGAAGTAGTCTGGATTGTCCACATTCGGCCCATAACAGCACACTAGTGTTATCTATTGCATATCCAGTGTGCCCCAGATCATGCAGCTCCTACCTAATGAGTCTTGGTACATAACACCCAAAATGAATGGAGTGTTCTTTTTGAATGATAAGAAGACTTCGTCTGAGGCCCACTTATTAGCGAACCTGGGGGAACAGTGTGGGTCAATGTGTGTCTCCTGTAACATAGCAATATGAATCTGCTGTCGGTCAAGATATGAAAGGGTTTGTGTACGCTTACGGGGATTTCCCAACCTCCTAATATTCAAGGTGAGAAGGTTAACCTTTAACCCCTCTGCATGTGGAGCCATAAGAGACTGGAATGTGTTCAACGTGCTGTGTATTAGGCATAGCTCTGTGAATGCATTTCTCAACAAATATTTGCATGTCTACCGGCTGAACAATGAATACGGTACATATTTTAAAAAACAACACACGTCTCCCCCCCAACAAAAGCACCACAATCTTGCTGGCATTGATACTCCCACCCACCTCCCAAACAACCTTAGACATAGTAATCCAAGTCAGACACCCCTTTAAAAGAAAACAGTAAGGAGGAAACACCTGGGTGGGGGTCGCTAGTGGGTCACGAGAGACTCCCTTCTCCCAAAGCTGACTAGGCAGCCCCCCAGTGGTATGGGGTAGAGGAGGGTAAAGGGGTGCTCGGCATAGTCCAAGTTTAGAAAAGGAGGAATGAGAAGAAAACCCTGCCGCCACCCAGCAGTGAGTACTTATTACATGTATTTATCACTGATCTTTCCTCGCAGCACCGGCAGCCAATCAAGGATATCGCCAAGGTGATGAGGCTTGCTGCATTCAAATGAAAAAGAAGAAAAAATAAAATAGTAAAAAAAGAAGAAGAAACCCCACTTTGTTTTGTCACTGCTCAGGCTCCGTTTGTTCGTGATGTGGAGTACCGAGGATGAGCCTGGCAGCAGCATTCTGGATGGTCAGGGGTCTGTGTAGTAGAGCTCTTTTGATTCTGGCTTATAGGGCGTTGTCGTATTCCAGTAAGCTCGTTATGAGCGAATGGGTGACGGTCTTTCTGCAGTTGGGGGGGATCCATTTGAAGGTCTTGCGGAGGATGCACAGGCAGTTGAAGCTTGTGGAAGCAACAGCATTGATCTGGCGGTACATGGAGAGGGAGGAGTCAAGGATAATGCCGAGGTTTCGTGCGTGGTCTTTAGGAATGGGTGGATTCCCGAGGGTGCAGTGCCACCAGGTGTTGTCCCAGGCAGAGGTGCAGGGTCCCAGGGTCTCTGAATCTTTCATCCAGGGTGCCACGTTCTTCCTTCCTTCCTGGAAGCCGAGTCTGGTGTCTTCAAGATTCTTCATGAGTGAGAGGATGAGCTGGATGTTGTCTGCATAGGATATAATGCTGAGCCCATGCTGTCTCACGATGGCGGCGAGGGGGGCCATATAGATGTTGAAGAGCGTGGGGCTGAGTGATGATCCCTGGGGTACTCTACAGTCGATATCAGTGGGTTTGGAGATGAAGGGAGGGAGTCTGATCCTCTGGGTTATGCCAGAGAGAAAGGATCTGACCCAGTCAAAGGTGGCTTCTTGTATCCCCGCGTCGTGAAGTCTGGCTGCGAGAGTGTGGTGAGAAACATTGTCGAAGGCTGTGGAGTGGTCTAGAAGGATGAGGTCCGCGGTGTGACCCTGGTCAAAGAATGCGGATGTTGTCAGTGGTGGCGAGGAGAGCAGTCTCGGTGCTGTGGTTGCTGCAGAATCCAGAGTTGGAGGCGTTTAGGATGGAGTGCTTTTCAATGAAGGTGGTCAGCTGGGCGTTCACGAGTCTCTCAGTGACTTTGGCCGTGAAAGGGAGGAGAGAGATGAGCCAGTAGTTTATCAGGTCAGTTGGGTCAGCCGTGGGTTTCTTGAGGAGGGGTTTAAAATCCACCCGCTTACAGTCATCTGGAAAGATGCCGGACCTGAAGGAAGCATTGATGGTCAGTCCAAGAGCGGGTGCGATGGCGGCAACCCTTTGGAATATGTACAGTGTGCAGGGGTCTGTTGGGGCCCCTTAGTGGGTTTTCTTCATGGTAGTGATGATTTGTTCGACAATGGTGGGATTCTATGTTATGAAGGTTGGCTTATCGGTGGCGTAGGTGGGGAGGTGGTGTCCTGCGTCCGTTCATTGAAATTGTCGTAGAGGGCCTTGATCTTCAGATAGGAGTATGACCTGAGCTTGTCGCAGAGTTCCTGGGAAGGTGTGATGTCCGTGACTTCACAGGGGGTTTTTGTGAACTGCTGTATGATGTTGAACAGTTCCTTAGCGTTGGTTGTGTTGGTCTGGACTTTATCTCTTATGAAGGTCCGTTTGGTGTCTCTTATGCGCTGGTGGTATTCCTTCAGGGTGCTCGTGTGGTTGTTCCATGCCTCTGTGGTTTTCTGTTTTTGCCAGGTTTTCTCTAGGCGTCTGCATGAGTTTCTGGCTTCATGTAGTTCTGTGGTGAACCAAGCGGTCGTTAGAGGGCTTTGTTTGTCAGGGTGGCGGAGGGGTGCGAGTTTGTCGGTGCAGTGGGAGATCCAGCTGTGAAGTTCTGTGGCTGCGGAGTTGGTGTCAGTCGTGGCACTGGGGGGGTCTTGGAGGAGGGTGGTGATGAGGAGTTCCTCTGTGACCTTGCTCCATCTCCTTCATGGTGGTCGTGGAGGGCCTGGGTGCAGTGCTGGTGTTGAAGGTGAAGTGGATGCAGTGGTGGTCCATCCAGAGGGGCTGGTGGTGTGGCTGAAACGGACGTTTGTTCCTCCTGCAAAGATTGAGTTGAGGGTATGTCCAGCTCTGTGTGTGGGTATGTTGACCAGCTGCTTCCATCCGAGGTTGGTGAGGTTGTTGAGGAGATTGATGGAGTTGGGTCGTTGCGGTTGTCGAGGTGGAAGTTCAGGTCCCCAAGTAGAATTTATTCCGTGGAGGTGATTGCGTGGGGTGCGGTGAGCTCAGCGATAGTGGTTGCAGACTGGGTGCGGGGTCCCGGCGATCTGTAGATGATAGTGCCGCGTAGCGTGGGCCTGGGGCTGGTCTGGATCTGGAAGTTGAGGTGTTCTTTGTTGGAGTGGGGGTCGCTAGTGCTGGATGCGGAGAGTCAGAGCGGGGTCTTGTGTGCGATGGTGAGTCCTCCTCCTGGGTGTTGGGGGCTGTCCTTTCTCTGGCTCTTGTAGCCATCTTGGATGGCAGTGGCAGTGGAGGTTACAGGGAAATGTCACCAGCACTGTCCCTTTTAGACCATCCAAGTCACGTAGTCATGGGAGATGGAGACCTGGAGTGGTTTTCACTAACTGCTCGATGCAGAGAATGTTTTTTGACCTGCTTGAGGAATATGTCAACTTGTTGTGGAGTCGTAAAAAAACTGTTGCTTGCTCTGATACAGGATCTACAGGCATGCCGGGTACATGAGCATATATTCCATTTGCGTCGTCCTGAGTTTTTGTTTGACCGGTATGAATTTCCGTCTTGCCTCGCGAAGTCAGGATAAATGGTGAATTTGATGCCTTCCTGATGGAGTGTCTTTTTTTCCCTGGCCAATCTGAGAGTCGTATCACAGTTCCAGTAGTTAAGGAGACGGACTACAATCGGTCGTGGGGTGCTACCAGGTGGTGGTTTGGGGCCAAGTGATGTGTGCACCCTTTCACCTATTAAGTGGGGAGAGAAGGCCCCCGCGCCCAAGGCATTGCGCAGTAGGCACTCTATGAATTCCTCCTTGCATCCAGCATTGGTACTCTCTGGTATTCCAATGATGCGGATATTATTACGGCGGCTGCACGCCTCTAAATCTTAATTTTTTGCAGCAATAACTTTAAGAAGCTTGTCCATTTGCGCCATTTGTCGTTGTATCTGAGAAGTTGCATCCTCATTATCCGAGATTTGCTCTTCTGCCTCTTTGATTTGATCGTCATGCTAATCCACTTTCTGAGCTATAAAATCCATGCGGCTGTTCATGGAATCCATTTTGCTTGAAATGTCTGTAAGGCTGTGTTTCATAGCCAAAAGGAGAGTTTTGACTTCATCTTCTTGGGTGGATTGTGGAGGCTGCGCTTGGTCCTCGTTGGGTTGCTCTGTTTCTTTCGAACTAGAGCGCGTGGTGGCCTTTTTGCTCTCGAACAGAAGTTTGGATTGACGGCCATCCGGTTTTCCTATTTTAACACTGCAGGTGGAGTGACACAGGCGAAGGAAATGGGAACGTGTACGCGGACCATCAGGGAAGGGAGAACAGAAGGTTGTCGTGCCGGCAGCACCGTGACCGCTCCTCCCTGAGTGTGGGTATAGTGAATTAATAATGCATCAATCGGCAACCTGCTGCGTTCTGTAGCAGATGATAGGGCCCTGTTCGGAGATCTGAGTCATAGCATGCAGTACCCCTCTCTTAGTAAGTGTGTGGACTGAAGACCCTCATGTGTTCAGATGAGGATGATAGAACAGGACTGCAGCAGCAGTACATACGTGAGAGGCAACGGAGATGAGTATGCCAATATGTATGGTGCGTTTGTCTCACTATAGTAGGTGTGGGGTTAGAACCACCTTGCAAACAAATGAAGCAGTGTGCAGTTCCCTGACCTCCTGTAGCGTGAGCCTGATGTAGGTCGCTTGGTGAGTGAGCGCCGCGGGTCAACTGTCATCCGTGGCAATGGATATCAATACCACAATATTAATGTCCATCAGACAATGGTGTGTGTGATGGCCGAGAAGCCACGCAGCCGCACGCAGGGTGGGCAAATAGCATTTAATATTTCAGTTTTTCTTATCGCCGCTGTTCCATCCCTCAGCGAGGATGTCCATGGGGGTCAACTACCTCTCCTGTTACCTTCAGTAAGTCCCACAAGGCAGGATTGCTGAGAAGTAGTCAGAGGCCACGCTCCATTTCTCCACCACTCTGCAAGCGCACCTCCTAGTGCACTACTAGTTGGGGAACGAAGTCCGCTTGGTTCCTGAGGGCCCTTGGGGACCAACAAATCCTCCTGTTGCTTCCAATAAGTCCCACATAGTGGATTTGCTGAGAGGTTTTCGGTGGCCATGCCCCCTTTCTCCACCACTCTGCAAATGCGCCCCCACTGCCACGCTACTTGTTGGGGGATGAAGTCCCCTTGCTCTTCAGGGTCCTTGGGGGCCAACCAGCCGGCCTGTCACCTCCAGTAAGATCCACATAGCTGCATTGCTGAGAGGTCATCAGAGGTCATGCCCCCTTTCTCCACCACTCTGCAAATGCAGCTCCTGGTGCCAAGGAAAGCTCATCCCCCCACCAGCAGTGCACCGAGGGACGCATTTTCAGGTTGGTGGAGAAAGGGGGCATGGCCGCCAGCCACCTCTCAGCAATACCACTGTGTGAGGCTTACTGTAGGTAACAGGAGGTCTTCTTGGCCCCTAAAACCCTCCGCAGCAAAGGGAACTTCATCCCCAACCAGGAGCACACCAGGAGGTGCATTTGCATAGTAATGGAGGAAGGAGGCAGTGCCTATTGCGAGTTGCCAGCTATTTTGTTGTTGATTTTTTTCTTTTTTAGGAAGGGAGGGCGTGTGAGTCCCCCTCCCTGGACCAATTTGGGACCCGGGGTGTACATCTCCTGTGACCTGACCCTTTTCTGATTTTTCTTTAATTTAAAAAATGGGAGGGGGACGCTGCTGCCCCCACTCCTGGGCAGATTTTGGCCTCAAGGACCCCATCACCAGGGGCCCAGCCTTTATATTTTTGTTTCCATTCAAAGGGAGGGGGAGCCAAGCGACCCCCTTCAGGGCCATTCTTAAGCCCTGGGGACCCCATCCCTGAGGCTTACCCTTTTTCTTTTCTTTTAAAGAAAAAAGGGAGGGTGCCGATTTCGGCCCCAGGGACCCCATCCCCCTTGACCAGGCGCGTGGCCCCTCTCCCCCACCTGACTTCAGCCCGGGGAACCCATCCCCCAGGGTGGCATCTTTTCTTTCTTTTGTAATAATAGTTAAAGGGAAGGCGGCCGAGCACCCCACTCCCGGGCCACTTTCGGCCCCGGGGACCCCATCCCCTGGGGCATGGCCTCCTCATTGGGGACCGTGGAGGGAGCCTGAAGTCCTCTGCAGTCCTGGCTGGTTCCCACCTCCTGCAGGAGATGGTATTGCTGTTTACACCCAAGGAGCTGCTGACATGCAGCTCCCTCGGTGTAAAAAGCAAAGTGTGCTCCACTTTGAGCAAGCAAGAGCATAATGCTCTTGTTTGCTCAAAGCAGAGCACACTTTTTGCTATGGCATGACAGGAGTGGTGCTTCTACCATGCCATTGCAGACTGCAATGTCCCAGGAGTGGCCACCCACACATATTGCTGGAGCTGGCCCTGGGGGGTGGTGGTCCCCAGGTCCATGTGGGTCTCCTGGAGAGGGGCCACACAGCCCCCTTCCTTTACTCATATTTGCTCTGGGAATGTGGTGGTCCCCGGGGGATCGCAACGGACCTCCTTAATTATTGTATGTGTGCCCCTTGGAGGTGGCGGTCCCTGAGCTGCATGGTGGACCAGAGCACCCCACTCTTTATTTATTTTAGCCCTAGAGAGGTGGTGGTCCCCAGGGCAGGGGGGTCCACGAGGCCCCCCATATTGTTTTAATTAGCCACACAATTGGAAATGGACCCAGGGAGATGGCAGTCCCTGGGGCTTTTTTAGGAAGGGGGGGGGGGCACGTGGCTCCCCTTCCCTGGACCAATTTGTGACCACATCCCCTGTGACTTGACCCTTTTTGGATTTTGATTTTATTTCACAAACAGGAGGAGGACCCCATGGCCCCCACTCCTGGGCAGATGTTGGCCCCAGGGACCCGGCCTTTTTTTTTTCCATTTAAAGGGAGGGGGAGCCAAGCGACCCCCTTGCGGGCCATTTTTTAGCCCTGTGGACCCCATCCCTGAGGCTTACCCTTTTTCTTGTCTTTAAAAAAGGGAGGGGGCCGATTTCGTCCCCCTGGAACCCCACCCCCTGGGCCAGGCCTTTATATTTTTTTTATAAAAAGGGGAGGAGGCTGCATGGCTCCACTCCCCCACCTGACTTCAACCCCCGGGGACCCAATCCCCCAGGGTGACACCTTTTCTTTCTTTTTTTTATAATAGTTAAAGGGAGGGCGGCCAAGCACCCCCCTCCCGGGCCACTTTCGACCCGGTGACCCCATCCCATGGGGCATGGCCTACTCTTTGGGGAACGTGGAGGGAGCTTGAAGGCCTCCACAGTCCCGGCTGGCTCCCACCTCCTACAGGAGCCGGCATTGCTTTTTACACCCATGGAGCTGCTAACATGTAGCTCCCTGGGTGTAAAAAGGAAAGTGTGCTCCACTTTGAGCAAGCAAGATCATAATGCTCTCGCTTGCTCAAAGCAGAGCACACTTTTTGCTATGGCATGGAGGAATTGGTGCTCCTGCCATGCCATAGTAAACAGCAATGTCCCGGGAGTGGGCACCCCAGCATATTGCTGGAGCTGGCCCTGGGGGGTGGTTGTCCCCAGGGCAATGTGGGGCTTCTGGAGGGGCCCCATGCAGCCCCCCTCCTTTATTCAAACTTGCCCCGGAAATGTAGTGGTCCCTGGGACCCGGGGTCCGCAACGGACCTTCTTAATTTTTGTATGTGTGCTCCGTGGCGGTGGCGGTTCCTGGGCTGCATGGTGGACCAGAGCCCCCGAGCTTTGTTATTTATTTGAACTCTGGGGAGGGGGTGGTCCCCAGGGCAGGGGGGGGGTCCATGAGGCCCCCCATATTGTTAAGATTAGCCACATAATTGGAAATAGACCCAGGGAGATGGCCCACCCGCATTAATAATAAAAAGTGGTGGTCTTGGTGCTTTGATAAACCCTAGGAGGGGTGCCCCATGTGCCCACCTATATTTACCTTATGTCCCCAGGACCTAGCCCACCCGGGAGGGTTATTTTAAAGCAAGCACGTGCGCTCGTACTTTTTTTGCAGCGAATATCCGGGCAAATCTTTTTGTTTTTTAAAATGCTTTTATGACGGGACAGGGTCCCATGGCTTGGGGTTCAGGGTATTCCTACCCTGCCCCCTTTTCATTATTTTTACTTTTTTAGGGGGGTTCAAGCCCCAAGATGGCTGGCAACACTTCCTGGTTGAAGTTTTGGCAGCCAATCAAAGCAGTGCATTTCCCTGCACAAGCTCGTCTTTTTTCACAAAGGCTTCACAACCAGAGATATATCTACATTTTTCTTCTTAAATTTCTGAAAAACTACAGAATGGATCTACAACAATTAACAAAAAACACAATCAGTATGACATCTAACTTTCTGCTAAATTTGGTGCAATTCCATCCAGCAGCTCGGGCTGTAGGTTCAACAATGCGTTCCTATGGGAATTAACATTGCAAACACACCCTTATTTCATACCCCTATTTATTGGTCCTCACTGCACTGATCACCCCTAAACTTTCCATGACACACAGAACCTACATTTTGCACTTTTGGGGGAAAATTTCATGAAGATTAGTCAAACAACGCCAAAGTTATCAGCAAGTCAGAAAATAACTTTCCAATGGAAACTAGGTTCTAAACATAAGTATTCGCTTCCAGGAGCACCACGCGGTGAAAATATACCTTTCTAAAAGTTACTTTTCCTAAATATTTATTTAAATTCCAACTTCACGAAATAATTTTATTTCTCAATAAATATGAAAAATAGAATTTGGATTCCTATTGTAGCCACTTCCTGTCAAAAGTTACAGACTAAAATGCATAATCTGTACTTTGCCATTTCCTAGGATCCAGTTGCAGCCCTGCCAGTGAAAATAGTCCTTCCTTATCTGATAGGGACCACATGCCCAACACCCATCCCATCCAGTCACCAGGCCTAAAACATTGTTCTGCTCTAGCTGCCGTTTCCACATCTCATTAAGGTCAAACACTGGTTGGGCATTGCTGGAAGGATCATTCATATTAGCTTCCAGTAGCTCCAGGCAGTGAAAAAATAACTTTCTAAAAGTTACTTTTCCTACATATTTATTGAAATTCCAACTTCATCAAAGAATTGGATTTTTAATAAATATGAAAAATAGATGATATTACTATTCTAGCTACTTCCTGTCAAAAGTTACAAATTAAAATGTATAATCTGTACTTTGTTGTTTCCTAGGATCCAGTTGCAGCCCTGACAGAGCAAATAGTTTAGAGGTCTAGTCACTGAAGGAACATGCCCACTTTAATTTCACACATGCGCCACTTTTAAATATGAATACCTCTGCAATGATAAGTGCATGAGACTGAAGCAAGCAGGTACCGGGGAGACGTGGCATTCTGACAAATTAAAATAGGAACCTTAGGAGAATAGAAGGAAGTTAATGGAATACAGTAGAAGATTTCTGGTAAAGACCGTGAATGCCTAATCCAAAAAGAATTAACATTTAACTAGCCAGGGTCCTGAGGAGAACCCAAAAGAAATAAGAGGTTTGAAATGAATTGACGGACAATCTTGGGGAGGTCTTATTTGGACAAAAAATGTACAGTAGATATCCAAGAAAAGACTTCAATATCGATAGCTTAAAGCCATATTTTACATGCCCACTCTGTAAATGGTACATTAGGTGTGCAGATCATAGCTGACATTTAACATTGAAACCCTGTGTTTATTTTCTACACCATATTCAAGGATATGTAGACAAGTTAAATATGCCACTCATGGATAAGTCAATTTAACAATATTAAATGGGAGAGTACAGCCACTAGCAGGGTTAAAGTGCTTATAAGTCCAACATAATTGGAGTCCCGAAAAAGGCACAAAATCCAGGTTCACTATGCAGATAAGGTGGATTGGCTACAGATATTTCTGATCGTAGAGAGCCACTGGATGGCTTTAAGTGCTGACATTGCATGATTCCTTGATTGAAGGGGCAGTAAATGTCTGTCAGCAAAGTTCTTAATCTACCGTAGTTGTCATAGAAGAACTGATTGAGTCCTAAATATATGCTGTTGGTACATGCTAGAAAGTGCCTATTCATATGAGTAGCTTGAACCCATTAGAATGTGAGGAATATGGCTATGTGTCTGAAAGAGAATTTAATTATTTGATTAGCCTAAGGTATTAGTGACAGTTCTATGTCCATGATGACTTTGAACTTTCTGACTTTGCTGGGGAGTGCTTTATGGTGCATTGGACACAGCGCGAGACTGGACAGTGGACCATATTTCTATTCGTAATTAATTGAGTTTTAGATGTTTGACAAACATCCATGTTTCTAAAGTTTTCCAACTTCAGGATGATCTGAATGTCATCAATTCAATGTAGCAGGAGAATGAATGTTTTGATAATGTCCCAAAGATGGTTCAGATAGGTGTTGAAAAGTAGTGGTAAGTTAGTGGAAACATGTTGGGAACCTGTTGTGACACTGAAAGACCATGATAGGAAGGGTTGATGGGCCATTATTTGTTATCGATTTGTGAGGTAAGAAGGGGTCCATTCAGTTTAATTTGAACCTATGCCATCTAGTTTAAAGCCACAAAGCGGTAAAGTGGGAGGCGTGTAGCCAGTCCGTTCTAGTCAACTGTTCTGTTGAGGTTATCCAAGTTGGTAATCATTGATGTTTGGGTGCCACTCATGGGAAGGAATCCGGTTTGGGAATCCAACAGGATTTTATTTTCCTCAAAGATTTTTATTGTTGCCTGAATACTGGTGTCTTGAATACCTTGCTCGTGATGCTTCATGTGTATTTTGGTCTGTAATTTGTGAAGTCAGTAGGCTCTACTTAGTTTTTCGCTGGTGTTTGAGGAAGGCTGTGGGGAAGTCCTTCAAGTAGGAGACAAAATGATAACAGAAATGTTGCCTGGTCCAGGCCTTGACAGCTTTTGATATGAAAAGGACGGCATATATGAAGATGTCTGGTGTGCAATGGGCTGCGGGAGAACATGAATTATCAAAAGTGATTATGATATCTGTCATGAATCTATTTGTATACAGTACACGCTTGTTTTTGTAATCTGATCATGGGGGAATATTACAAAAGAGATATAAGATTGTCCTACTAATATGTTCAATCAAGATTTTGAAACGTTTAACGTAGAATGCATGAACTCAAAAACATGAGTCATTATTGTTAAAATTTTGCAATGAAGAACCTTGAACATAAGGATTAATGTATAGTTTCACACAGTGTGTGACAGAAGACTAAATCTATCCTCTCAATCTACCTGTGCACAACTCTGCATTAAGCTGAAATGGCAAGTCTTTCTGTCAAAAACATGCTAATTTTGATGCTTCACAATGAAGTCTTACTGTTACCAATCTCTATTAATATCGATGTATCCCAGGTTTTGCAGACGAGTAACACCTTCATTCTTTTTTGCAGCTGTTGTGGTGCTGGCCTTTGTGTTGTGCTGGCTGCCATTTCACATTGGTCGAATCTTGTTTACTTGGACAAGCATTGGGGAAAAAAGACTGTATGACATCACTCAATACTTCAACCTTATTTCCATGCTTCTTTTTTATCTCAGTGCGTCGATCAACCCCATACTGTACAACATAATGTCACAAAAATATAGAAGAGCAATGAATAACATTTTGAACCACAGTCCTAACGTACGGTCCAGGAATGTGACCAGAAGCGAGTCGACCTCTCTGGCAGCTACTGAGGTCAGTTCTTTGATGTAAACGGCAGAGGAGCCTCGTACTCTTGCATCATGCATGTTGTCTTTACATGTTTTCATGAAATCAGTGCCTCATTCTATGCCCTTAGAAACACATTCATAAATATTGTAATAGTACATTGTGTCTTGCTGAACACGGGAAACATCATTTACCACGAAGGCATTACCACTACTCACGTTTACCACGTGACACTTACCACGCAGGGTGCCTTCCACGCAGGGTACCTTCCACGACGTCTTTACCACGGGCTAGGGGGGAGACGTGGTATTCCTTCAAGTCGATCTGCGTGGGCATGGGGGGGCAGAGGGAGGGGGGGCTCGGAGGGGGGCTGGGGGGGGTCTCCCCCCCCAAAAATAACAAGCAGGTTACTTTAACAAAAAAACGAACATAAATTTAAAAGAAAGAGGAAAGAGCCTCCCCCAAAGACGTGCCGTGTACGTCAAAAAAGCAGTCCTTTTTTTATTTTGGTATACGTGTTTTGACGCTTGTTTCAAAGGAGGATGGAAGTAAGGGCTCGTGGAGAAAGACGTGAAGGTAAGACGTTGCAAAGCGTAGTAAAATGCTACGTTGTAAATACCAGCGTGGTAAAGCCACTTGCGAGGTAAAATTCGCGTGGTAAAGCCATGCGCGGTAACTGAAATCGTGGTATAATCATATATTCGCTGAACACTAGAGGAAACAATTAAGACTAAACACGGTAAACTAGTAAATGCAGGCGGACAACAACACAAAAAGTCTGAAGTAGTAAATGAAGGCGGAAAACTAACGCTAAAAAGTCTGAAGTAGTAAATGCAGGCAGACAATTAACACAAAAAAGTCTGAAGTAGTAAATGCAAGCAGATAATTAGCTTTTCAAATCTGAAGTAGTAAATGAAGCGGAAAACGAACACACAAAAATCTGAAGTAGTAAATGCAGGTGGACAATTACCATGGCATTAAAATGTCTGAAGTAGTAAATGAAGGCAGACAACTAAAACGTCTGGATTAGTAAATGGAAATGGACAATTAACAAAAAAAAATCTGAAGTAGTAAATGAAGGAGGACAACTAACACTGAAGTCCGAAGTAGTAACTGCAAGTGGATAATTAAAACTAGAAAGTCGGAAGTAGTACATGTAGCCCAACAGGAGACAAGACGATCAAGCATTTCACACAACTTAAAATCTATAGAGCAACTCAAAGGCTTGGCCCTGTCTACCTCATTAAACCATCAAACCAAAAGCTTTGAGCCCCTGGAGCACAAATGCTAGCCGCATCCAGAGACAAGTCTGGCAGATGGCTGCACAAGTGCCGTGGAAGGCTCCCATCTCTGGAACATCCTGCTTCGCAATCCGCAGCTTGAAGGACATGGTTCAGGGTAGCTGTATCACTAGCAGTGCTGGATTGGCTCTCTACCAGCACTCTCCTGTGAAATCTCCCACTGCTTGAACTCTGTGCACGTCCGTTTTCTTATCCTTGTTTATTTGTCCTAGCTATGTTGCGATTATAATGCTATGACACCAGTTTGTGGATGTTATTGTTCTGTTGATAGTGCTTTAATTCACAGAGCCCTTTTTCGCATGATATATAAAAATAAAAAGAAACAAGCTAACCTCAAGACTGAATCATATCTCTTATACATAGGCAAACAATAGAAAATATTGTTTTTACTTTCTGATGCTTGCGAAAGGTCTATTGTACTGTTGTTTTACATGAATTCTTTGTGTAAATATCTATATTTACAAAAGGATAAAAAGCTTAGTGGCACAGCAATATGTGATACAATTTGGTGTAACTATTTATTTATGTTCCTGTGTAAACAAGTGATTTATTTACATTATTGAATCTATTTAACGGCCATATCAGAATCTCCTCCCAGTTTTTTCCCTTGTTTTCTACTAGGAAGCCAGACGGGGTGGGGCTGAGGAAAGGCAATACAACAGCAAAAGAGGTGTGCAACACCATTATTTATTTATGCATTTTTATATACTGCAGAAATACCCACAGGTGTTGACATGCTTTACAACAAAACATAGATCGTTACATAAGATTTAAAATTTCAAAATCCCAGGTCGTTACATAAGCTCATCAATAAAAAATTAACATAATAACAGTAGTTCGAGAACGTAGGTAATATAAGTTGGAGTAGCAAGAAGGTACACAATTGGTGAGCTCGAATGCAGCAAAGGTAGTCCAGTTGACCTAAGAATTAGATGTCAGAGTATATTGCCACCGAAAATGTAGCTGAGGGGATGTTAGATGTGAGAGCACATTTCCAGTCAAGAGTTAAACATTGGGAGATTTAGCAGAAGTGCCTTTGTAGGAGAAGACTTTCAACTCCTTTCTGATAATTGCCAATGAAGTGGTGGTACTCAGGTTTAGAGATAAGGAGTTCCATGTCCTGGTCACTATTCCTAAAAAACATTCAGCTGTGAGACGTTCCTTTTTAAAGATTGGAGATTCAAGCAACAGATTTGTATTTCGCAGTGGTCTTGAGCCTTCACATAGCTTAAGTTTGTCCTCTAGGTAGCGAGGAGTGGACATGTGTATGGTCTTTTGGGTGATGTAAGCCATCGTACGTGGTCCTGGCTTCAATGGGTAGCCATCGAAAAGTGACCAGCATAGGTGATATATGGTCATTGGTTTTGGCCCCATAGATAAAATGTGTCACTGAATGTTGGATTCATTTCAGAGGGTTGAGATGGATCTTGGGGAGAACAGTTAAAAGAGAGTTACAATAAACCATTGTGGCGAGGACCAGTGTTTGAACAAGAGATTTCTGAATTCCCCAGAGAAGACGCAGTTGATAATGCGCATTCCTGGGCAATGTGTTGAATTGCAATTGTAGGTTGAACTTTTTATCTAGATTGACACCCATGGATTCAGCACAGTTAATAAGGGTGGGTAGGGTTTGCTGTTAAGTATGTTGAGTGTGTCCATCCAGGATGGTGCTGGTTGTGGTAATTTGAATGAGGAGATGAAGAAGAATCCAGTACTGGAAAGATTCCATTTTATATTATGAGAAGTCATCCAGTCTGGAACAGAGTTTAAAGTGGTAACGAGATGTGGGATATCATTCGGCAAGTAGAACTTTAAATAAAGAAGGGTGTCATCTGCTTACTGATAATAGGAAAACCAAGCCTTTCTTAGTAGGACTGCAAGAGGCTCAATATATAAGTTGAACGGGGTGAGAGCAAGGACAGACCTCTGAGGGACCCCTTGATCAACATCCTTCTGAGTAGAGAAGCAGTCATCAATTTTGATCTTATGTGATCTACCCATAGGGAATTACTTAAACCAATTAAGTACCGTGCCATCAATGCTCATTCAATTTTTGTGTTAGCGTATGGTGATTAATTGCATCAAAAGCTGTTGCTAGATAAAGAAGGATCAGGCGTCAAAAGCAGCCATAGGCTAGGACTTGTAGAACATCATCAAATACCAGTAGCAGTGCTGTTTTAGTGTTGCAGGTTTGATTGAAACTGGATTGGAATTTGTCCAGGAGATTGTTGCCTTTGAAGTGTTGGGTCAGTTGTTCCACTACACATCTTTCGATGATTTTAGTAAGGAATTGTAGGTTGGAAATAAGGCTACAATTACTGGGGTCATTCACATCTGTGATGGGTCTTTTGAGAAGTAGGATGATCTAACCCATCTTTAGACCTTCCAGGAACATTTCTTGACTGGGAGAGAGATTCACCAATTTTGCCCAGTAAGGCAGCATGTATGTGTAAAGGTCTTTGGCAATGTTGCCTGGAATAGGGTCTACAAATTGGATTGAAGTTTTGGGCTTCATGATGATTTTAAGCAGGTGTTCCTCCCCAATTGTGTCAAAAGTGTAATAGCTGCTCTTGAAATTGCATAACTGAGATAGGGCTGGTACAGTTGTCTTGGCATAGAAGCGATTTTGCTGTGGAGTCAAAGAATTGCACAAGTTCTTCTACTTTCATGGATGGGTTGTCATGTTAGATGGAAGTGGAAATGGATAGACTGTTGGTAGTTTTGATCAGATCAAAGAGTTGTCTTGGTCGGTTCTTAGCTGGGTCAAAGAGAGATTAAAGGTGATTTGATTTGTCATAGAATATGTGTCTTTTGTATAGTGATCTTGCATTTCAGTGGCATGATTAGTAGTGGAGGGTGACTGTTTCAATTTCTTTTCCAATATTCTCCTATATTGTTGGCATAATGTTTGTTACAGATGCTGCATTTGATGTGGATGGATGGATGGATGGATGGGTTTTTATATAGCGCAATATCACCGCCAGGTCTCAAAGCGCTTTGCATTGGGAACCCGTCCTGGTTTTTCCCTGTGAGATAGCCCCTTACTGGGTATCCCCAAGGTGAAAGCCAGGCATCCCGCCGCGGGGGGGCCGTAGTGGAGATTAAGCAAGCTATTGCCCAGAGTTGCAGAGTGTGAACCTGTGATTCGAGTAGGCACCGAAGCGAGAATTACCGAGTCCGTGGACATTTTGGGCTCAAGACCCTGCCGCGTCGGGAATTGAACCCTGGTCCCGGGTCTGATCTCAGCGTCCGGGTCTGCCTCCTCTAACCAGTGAGCCACACTTCTCCACATGTGATTTGTCAGAGGATATATCCCAGACAACAATGAGTGAATCTGGGTGAGGGATAGTTCTGATTGATGTGTGATAGGCTCCATTTACTACACCACTGACAGGGAGGCTGTTGGCTTCCACGACAGGGTTACATACCAGAAGGCAGCTTGCTGCTTTCAAATGACCAGAACAAGGTCCACATTAGAAACACCTTCCACAGTGACTGTCATATGCCCTGGTTAGGCCTAGAGTGAAACACTGACATGTTACATACACATGGCTTTCTCCTAAGTTGCCTTCCCTCTCACACAATGATGTTTGACACACATTTGTAACCATGACAGTGCGTATTAGTTTTCATGAAACCATGCTTGCTTTCAAAATCAGCTTCGCAAGAACACTATCATGATACCTTGAAAATCATGTACAAGTCTACACATACATCAAAATTTGTCTTCGCTGCAGCCATTACTTTTCACTCTACACCAGAGATGCAGCAAAGGAACAGCACCAAAGTCAGGTTTTATAGGATCCTTCTTTTATTTAGGATGTTTTACAATCAGGGTTTGGACAAAGGACAAACACGTTTCAGTCATAGCGTTCAACGGGGATATATATATATATATATATCTACCCTTGATGCCAAGAGACGCGGTGGATGTGTTTAGTGACAGAGTTACAACAGAACTAAAAGCTTTAAATAGACAAGTCATGACCCAAAGGAAACAGCAAGATTACAACAACAATCAATACCATCTGCTTGTAAAAAAACTACAAAACAACAAGGATGTGATAATAAAAAATGCAGATAAGGGAGGAAATACGGTCTTATGGCAATTGAAGGACTACATGATTGAGGCAGAAAGACATTTATCTGACACCTCGTGTTATTTAAAATCTACACAATTTGTTATGTCTCAAAGTCATGAAAAAACTCGCAAACAAATTTCCAATTGGAAAAGACTTGGTTTACTGTCAAAAGACGAAAGTAAATTCTTAACCAATGAGCATCCGATCACTCCGAATTTATATTTCCTCCCTAAAATCCATAAACAAGTCACACCTACTCCCGGTTGCCCTATTATATCTGCGATTGGAAGCATGAATGAAAACCTATCAAAATATGTAGACTTTTTTTTGCAACCCCATATGATTAATCTAACGTCTTACCTAAAGGACACTACAGACTTCCTGACCAAAATTGTGGATGTAAAATGGTGTGAAAATTATCTATTCCTGGTAATGGACATCGAGTCATTATATACCTCTATTAATCATCAACAGGGTATTAATGCTTGTAATTTCTATCTGAGTAAACGTGATATATGTTTCCGTGATCATAATGGGATGTTGGTGGAAATGATCAGAATTTGCTTCACCTCAAATTTCTTCCGTTTTCATGGTAATATCTACCAGCAGCTGCGTGGTGTGGCGATGGGCTCGTGCTTTCCCCCCAGCTACTCATGCTTGCATGTAGGTTGGTGGGAGGAGCACGAGCTCAGGACCACGCATCAGCGCTGGTTAAGCAACATCGTCAATTATTGGCGATTTATTGATGACATGTGTATAATCTCGAAAGGGACAATAGATGAGGCATCATCTTTTGTATCTGATCTAAACACTAACACATTAAATCTTAGATTCACGGCTTCTATCTCCTCAGACATGGCAGAATTCCTTGATGTGCAGATGTTCATAAAAGATTCTAAACTTGAGACCCGATTACACCGCAAATCTACAGTGGGCAATTCGATTCTGCATGCCCGGAGTGTCCATCCACGTCATACCATTAAAAGCATCCCTTATGGGGAATTTATTCGTATCTGTAGAATTTGCAGTGACACCGTATCACTTGATGATTGTTTAAAAGACTCTAAACAGCGTTTTCTGATTAGGGGTTACTCTGAGAATACTCTGGATCAGGCTTTAATTAAGGCTAGATCGCTTGATCGTAAGTCCCTACTTGCACCGAATAAGTCTGATAACATTACTTCAGAATGTTCAGTAAGACTGATCACCACCTTTTGTGCACAGGAGCGTAGAATACGGCGTATCATCTGCAAGGAATGGCCAATCATATTAACTGATATCATTCTAGGTCCCATTTTACCTGTTACCCCAGACATAACTTTCAGGAGGGCGCCTTCAATGCGTGATGCATTGGATAAACCATTACCTGAGGTCTCTACGAAAAAACCTTGGTTTCATAAAACAGGATTCTTTAAGTGCACTTCTTGCCGTGCTTGCACGTTTGCAAAAAATAATACCCACTACATGACTGCATTTAGTGAGGTCCCTGTGCCCATTCGAGAACATCTAACCTGCAGGTCAGAGTATGTAATTTACAAATTAAAATGCACCTGCAATCTCGAATACATAGGCAGCACGAAACTTCCTGTGCATAAACGCATCTTGCAGCACATACGAGCTATTATCAACAGTGATGAAAACTATCCTGTAGCAAGACATTTTCGATCTGTACACAACAAATTGCTAAAAGATCTTGAATATACTGTCTTGTGTTCAGTGCCCCAGCCCGGACGGGGTGGGAATAGGGACAAGCTACTTAGGCAAAAAGAATCACACTTCATACTAGCATTAGATACCAAGGCCCCTAATGGGTTAGATTTAACAGAAGATCTAAACAATTTTTTTGTAAATTTAGCTGGAAGAACTGTTCTGTTTGGTAACATTATATATAATGTTTAAATATCATACTTTTTCTGTAGGATTAATTTACATGAATCAGGTCATCGGCTGATGACCACTACAATTATACTGGTTTCATGTATGAATTTTGATACAATCATGTTTCTATAGAAAATAATCTTATAAAACACTGTTAAGCTCTAATATAACTGTCTTGGCTGCTTACTCGGCTGTGAGCAACACTTACTTTTAATTACATTTAAATGTGGGTTCTAATTTTATGATTTATGGTTTTTTTGGTAACAAAACTGCACATTTTGAGCACTTGTATTGACAAACCATATGGGTGAAATAGATAAATACAAAAATGAATTATTATGTATGTCTTCAACATTCTGGATAGGTATTTTGGAGGTTTATTCACTGCGAAACAGACATAATGAATTATGTATATGCATTTTATTAAGTGACGCTTGTCAAATGATTCTATATCCATTTGCAATTTTGAATTTCATCAGGACTCTATGTCGTAATTATAATTATCTTCATCATTTGCAACTATGGTTATTATTCATTATAAATTAATCATTTATTTACTGTTTTGCTTTTTATTTAACCACAAAATGTTGCAACCGAGGGTCTTACATCAAATTGATAACAGTGTTAATCTAATCCTGGTTACCACAGTCATTTAAAAATGGCGTTTGTTTGTAATTTCTAGTATACTTTTTCATATTGGTCTGTCATTTGTTTCTACCACCATCACTGCGAGGTTGTGCACCTTTTTGATTTGTCCCACTATTATGTTTACTATAAAATGGCTGTTCTTTCTGAGCGCGTTATGTGAACAAGCTCCCATGAGGAGTGAAACGCGTCGTCGGATGGACACTTGTCCTTTATTTTGAAAATAAAGAACTCTATGTGTATGTATATATGTGTATATACATAAAGTTGTAGCTATTCCCAAGCCACAGTATCGGCGGGCTCACGGCAGGGGTAGCCACCCCCTAAAATGAATCACGTCACCACCAGCGCTCTCCTTCCCGATATTAAGGAAAAGAATTACAAAGGAGCCGTGGCCTCGGTTAAAGTGCAGATTTATTTTCAGACACAACGTCCTACGCGTTTCGGAGTCAACACTACTCCTTCAAATGTCAAACATGCAAAGCATGTAAAATTTGTAAAAATCTGAAATTCCTAATGGATCCAAAAGGTCGAAGATTTGAAATAAGAAACAAAATCACATGTGACTCTCAATTTGTGGTATATCAACTACAGTGCTTTTGTGGTAAAAAATACATCGGATCGACAACATGTGCATTAAAAAAGCGAATTTTAGAACATATTCGCGCAATAACGAACAATGATTAATATTATGCAATTGCTAAGCATTTGAAGACACACCCTGGCAAAACATGGAAGGATGTAACCTATTCTGGCATTGCTCTGATAAAGGAGGAAGAAAGAGGTGGGGATCGAATCACAAGACTACGACGTCTCGAATCGAAACTGATAATTAAATTCAAAACTAAAAGCCCTGTGGGATTGAATGGGGATGATGAGATGTACGTACATCTCTAAAGTGACAATTTGTTTTGAAGGATAATTATGAGCAAAAGATCATTTGGTAAAAAAAAACCTTTTTGGTAAAAAAACCTTTTTGGTTAAATGTGACAAACTTTTGTAAATCCAAGAATGCATTCCAGTATATAAAAAGTAAAAAGTATAAGTAAATGTGGTAGATAAGCAGAATCTATAAATCATTTGTGTTTCCAAAGAGCTAGGATCTAAAGGACAATGCGATGTTGGGGCATCTATTTTGAAAATGGCACTCAGCTGTTACTCAATCTTAAATATGAGACATTTTACTTAACAATAGTGTTTTGTCTCCTATATAAAATGTCACTTTTGAATATGGCACTCAGCCGTCATTTGATCGCAAAGACGAGACATATACTTAATAATAGTCTTTTGTCTCCTATATAAAATTTCTAAAAATTTTTGATTTCATTTCATAAATGCTAGAAATGATAGTCCCAACTAGTCCGCTCAACATTGTAAATAATCCTATGAACTTGGGAATTGTTTGATAATAATGAAAACTGCAATATGCCTACAACACCCACAATGCATCATAACTAGCCAGGTGGGAGGTTATGTATAAAATTGCAAAACAAACAAGGGACTATTGTTTGTATACCGTGATCAGGGACTGGACAGTCCGAAACGCGTAGGTGAGAGATAACCTACTGAAAATAAAGCATTCAAACCTTTAAAGTGGTGCGCGGCGTCTTCTTTATTGAGGATTTTTTGCTTGGAAATACAGCGAGGTTGTCCCATTCCTCGCCGCCAGCGCCAGCCATTGAGCTCCCCCGCCTGGGACATTTGTTTAGGACGATGTGTATGTATGTGTATGTTTGTGTATGTATATGTGTATGTATATGTGTATGTATATATATATGTGTGTAGATGTATGTATATATGTGTGTGGATGTATGCATATATGTGTGTAGATGTACATATATATGTGTGTATATATGTATATATGTGTGTATATATATGTCTAAATGTGTGTATATATGTGTGTAGATGTATGTATATATGTGTGTATATGTATGTGTGTATGTGTGAATATGTATGTGTGTATGTGTGAATATGTATCTATATATGTGTATGTATTTGTATGTATATATCTGTATGTATATATGTATGTATATATGTGTATGTGTATGTATATATGTGTATGTGTATGTGTGTGTATGTGTACGTATATATGTGGTATATATGTGTATGTGTATATGTATATATGTGTATGTGTATCTATATATGGTTTCAAGAATGGTAGTCTGTATTTAACACTGGGTGTATCAAAGGTTAGAGTGTTTGGAGGTGCATCGTATTATCACATGAATGATGTCATCAGTGATGTGATCAGTGATGTAATTTGAGATGTCATCAGTGATGTCATCAGTGATGTCATTTGAGATGTCATCAGTGATGTCATCAGTGATGTCACTGACCATGTCATGAATGATGTAATATGTGACGTCATCAGCAGTGCATTGCGGGCGCGCGAGTTATAGTGAGTCCAACTAACTATAACGTGGGAATTTCAATGGTTTTGTATGAGTAAAATGTTCAGCTAACTATAACTGGTGTGAAACCTATGGTTTTTTCAGTGAATTTCAAAGGTTTTTTAAATGCTAATTCCTAACTATAACGAGTGTGAAACCTATGTTTTTTTAGTGAATTTCAAAGGTTTTTTATATGCTAATTCCTACCTATAACGTTTGTGAAACCTATGGTTTTTTCAGTGAATTTTAAAGGTTTTTTAAATGCTAATTCCTAACTCTAACAATTGTGAAACCTATGTTTTTTTTAGTGAATTTCAAAGGTTTTTTAAATGCTAATTCCAAACTATAGCGATTGTGAAACCTATGTTTTTTTCAGTGAATTTCAAAGGTTTTTTAAAAGCGAATTCCTTGCTATATCGAGTTTGTAACCTACGATTTTTAAAGTGAATTATTATTTTTTATTACTGTTTTTTATAACTATTAATTATTATTATTTTGTTTTCTAAAATTAATTTTTCAATGTATTTTTCATGTTTTTTTTTATCATTTTGTCTTGGAGCGCTCAGGGTGCGCACACCGGTAAGCGCACCCGAGAGCGCAGCGAGAGCGCTATTCCCGTGTGCGGAAAAAAAGTTTGTATTTAAAGTAAAAAATAATGCAAGACATTTAGTGGCATACTTATAAAAGTATTATTTTTGATTTTAAATACCCGTATTTTAACTTTAAACGTATTTCCGAAAAGCTAGCAAAACGTCATTAAGACGCGCCGCATAAGCGCCCCCGGAAGCGCCTACGTTCGTGCCGCGAACGCGCCCCCGGAAGCGCCTACGTTCATGCCGCGTAAGCGCCCCCGGAAGCGCTCCAGTAAGCGCGTCAAGTCATGTGACCTTAAACTAGCACTTTTCATTGGTTGTTAACAGTTCTTTTTACAACTAATGAAAACCCCACCCATTTCCTTCACTACCTCTTTCACTTTGGAGACAGCAAGACCTATTCTCTTCTGCTCTTCAGTTCAGTGAGAAGAATGGCTGCAAGACCACCCAGCAGCAGTGAGGACTCTGTTGAGTTTATCCAGGAAGACCCTCCTCAGCCAAAGGTGAAGGAGCACTTTATCTGGAAAATGTTTACTATTCCACCAGGAGAAAAAAAGGTTAATGCTCCAAAGGTGGAGTGTAAAATCTGCCAAACTATTCTTTCACGGGGTGACCCTAGAAGAAAATATAGTTTTGGCAACTCGACAATGATCAGGCATGTTCAAAGGAGGAACCCCCAGAACTATGCCCGGGAGAGTGTCAGGGACCTGGCACGTAATCCCCCAAGGGATGGCGCCTCAACATCCACCGGAGGAGCAACAACATCGGGGAGAGGAAGAGAAGTGGAGCTCATTCCTAACATTCAACCTGTATTTACAGATATCACCCTCAAATGTAAGCAGTGTGATGAACTGCTTTGCTACGGAGAGCAGATTATCATGCTAATTGTACGCAGAAGGGAAGAACACCACTGCCCTTCCCAGCCCTAATTTTTCCCCTTATTATTGCTCCTGTTGAGCAGTTTGGCATTCCCTCTTTTTGTTTTTGTTCAGGAAAAAATACAGTTATTTTTAGAACTACCTCCAATTCTCCAAAAAAAGAGCTGTATTCTTGACACATTCAAAAGGAGTGAGTGAAGTGGAGTGCAGTGAGAGAGGAAAGGAAAATGAGTGAGGGAGCAAAGAAAGGGACGAGAGGGGAAGGGAAGTGAAGTAGGGGGATTGAAAGAAGGTGAGTGTGGGAGGTGAGTGAGGGGAAGGGGAGTGAACAAGGGGAATGAGGATAAGTGAAGAAAACGGAGTAAGGGAACAGGGGTGAGGAAGGGTAGGAGAAGAGCAGTGAGGTTGAGGAAAGGGTGGTGATAGAGAGAGGATAAAGGCAAGTGAGCGTGAGACAAGGGGAGTGAGGCAGTGAGGAGACAGAGGAAGTGAAGGAAAAAGTGAGAGAAGAGGACTGAGTGAGGGAGTAAAGAAAGATAAGTGAGGGAGTGTGGCTGAGTTATAGGGAGTAAGCGTAAAAGAAGAGGAGTGAGAGACTAAGAGGACGGAGAGAATGGGGGTAACAGAGAGTGAGTGAGGGAAGGGGAGTGAGTAAGCTAGAGGACAGAGGGATTGAGAGAAGGAGTTACTGAAGTGGAGTAAGGAGAGTAAGGGAAGGGAAAAGAGTGAAGGAGCGAAGGATGGGAAGAGAGAGGAAGGAAAGTAAAGGAGAAGGTCTGAAAGAAGGTGAGTGTGGGAGTATGGCTCAGTTATAGGGAGTGAGCATGATAGAAGAGGAGTGAGAGACTAAGAGGACGGAGAGAATGGGGGTAACAGAGAGAGAGTGAGGGAAGGGGAGTGAGTAAGTTAGAGGAATGAGGGATTGAGAGAAGGAGTTACTGAAGTGGAGTAAGGAGAGTAAGGGAAGGGAAAAGAGTGAAGGAGCGAAGGATGGGAAGAGAGAGGAAGGAAAGTAAAGGAGAAGGTCTGAAAGAAGGTGAGTGTGGGAGTATGGCTCAGTTATAGGGAGTGAGCGTGATAGAAGAGGAGTGAGAGACTAAGAGGACGGAGAGAATGGGGGTAACAGAGAGAGAGTGAGGGAAGGGGAGTGAGTAAGTTAGAGGACAGAGGGTTTGAGAGAAGGAGTTACTGAAGTGGAGTAAGGAGAGTAAGGGAAGGGAAAGAGTGAGGGAGTGAAGGAAGGGAAGAGAGAAGAAGGAAAGTAAAGGAGAAGGTCTGAAAGAAAGTGAGTGTGGGAGTGCGGCTGAGTTATAGGGAGTGAGCGTGACAGAAGAGGAGTCAGAGACTAAGAGGACGGAGAGAATGGGGGTAACAGAGAGTGAGGGAAGGGGAGTGAGTAAGTTAGAGGACAGAGGGTTTGAGAGAAGGAGTTACTGAAGTGGAGTAAGGAGAGTAAGGGAAGGGAAAGAGTGAGGGTGTGAAGGAAGGGAAGAGAGAAGAAGGAAAGTAAAGGAGAAGGTCTGAAAGAAAGTGAGTGTGGGAGTGCGGCTGAGTTATAGGGAGTGAGCGTGACAGAAGAGGAGTCAGAGACTAAAAGGACGGAGAGAATGAGGGTAACAGAGAGAGAATGAGGGAAGGGGAGTGTAGAAGTAAGAGGACAGAGGGAGTAAGAGAAGGAGTTAGTGAAGTGGAGTAAGGAGAGTAAGGGAAGGAAAAAGAGTGAAGGTGCGAAAGAAGGGAAGAGAGAGGAAGGGAAGTAAAACAGGAGATCTGAAAGAAAGTGAGTGTGGGAGTGTGGCTGAGTTATAGGGAGTGAGCGTGACAGAAGAGGAGTGAGAGACACAAAGAAAGAATACCCTTTAAGCTAAGAGAGGCAAACTGTTAGAAGGCACAGGTGACATTATTGAAAAATGTGAAAATGTAATCTCTTATTTCAAACAGACACTCAGGGGCATATTATCAAGGGGGTTTATCTCCGCTTTTTTGGCTTTAAAAGCCAAGAAAGCGGAGATAAAATTATCTCCCTATTACCTAGCTGTCGCTAACACCAGTTAGCGACAGCTAGTAGGAGATAGCGACCATCTTGGGCCCCACTTTGCATGTCAGTGATATTTATCACTAATGACATACAAAGTGGGCGTGCCAAGATGTTAGCGACTGGAAACAGTCGCTAACATCGCTATCTCCTATTACCAACTTTTGGAGATATTCGCGCTAAGCGCGAATATCTCCAAAAACTAACACCTGCCCTGAGCAGTTCTTAGTCATGTTATCCAATGGGAGGTGGATAACATGGCTAAGAGCATTAGCTGGGTAATGCATGAATATCGCTGACTTTTCAGCGATATTCATGCATTGCGGCCGTTTTTTATCGCATTTGCGATAAACCTTGATAATAGCAAGGTTTATCTGCGATAATTTCTGACGATGCTTAGCGTTAAAAAATTCGTTGTTAAGCATCGTTAGCGATAAATATCGCTTAACGTTGGTAATATGCCCCTCAGTGTGATACTTGACCAAAATTTAAAAGCCAGACTTTTTACCAGAAAACATTTTCCATAGTAAATCGTTTTTGACACAAAGCACAGCTCATTTAAATAACCACTACAAAAACAAAGCAGAAACCTAACTCATTTTCAAAATACATTTCCAATATGCACCATTCTATTTTTAAACAGCATTACAAAAACACATGACACAAAATGCAAGAATAAAGAAGCACTATATGCTTCTTAATCTTCCCCATAGTGCATACAGCAGTCTATCTTTATTAAAAGAATCATTACTCACCTTTAAAAATGATTTGAAAGATGTAGAACAGTGTCAGTCACACACAACAGATTTTCTTAAACAGAATCTCTGAATAATGCTTCTGTCACTGAAGCCTCAGAATAATGGCACAGATTCTTTCTCACTTCAGACCCATATTCTTGTACATAACCAATCAAAATTCTTCCCACACAAATTCAAAACCAAACTGCACATTTTAATTGGTTGTACATTTCAACACTTTAAAACTCACATAATATTCACCCATATCCCCAGTGCTCATTCACCCTGTTACCATGGTAACTCCCTCCTAACCCAGCACACAGTTGAAAAGTTCATCATACTATGTTGCAAAAGAATCCAGCAAGCTTGTTATTGACCTCTCAACGTACTAGCTAATCATGTGCAATGTTTCTTTAAATGACTTTTTCTCACCCATTAAAATGACTTCTTTAAAAAAAAACATGCACCCTAATTTTCAGTGGTGAATTTTAAGAAAGCACCAATCATTTCTTGTTTTTCAAGTGCACTGAATCTCAACCACTTTTTTCATAACTCCTACTTTCAAACTGCCATTTCATTTCCACAACTCATCTGAATACAAGCACATCTACCTTCAAGATGCCAACAGTCTGGTTTGTGGGTCATAGCTATGTCTTCTGGAGTGAAAAATGTGCAAGTAACAGAGGTATTTACAACCTTGATTTACCAAATGTGGACATTGTGTGGATTGGACAGAGAGGATTAAAAAGTCACCAATTGATACCATTGATAAAATCCTTTATGCATCTACCACAACCTGACCTTATAATTGTGCACTGTGGTGGAAATGACCTGGGCACTTTGACTGGGGTGGGTCTGGAAATGCTTTTAAAGGTTATCTTTGGGCAATTGATGTCACTTTTTCCAAAAACTGCCTTGGTATTTTCTAATATATGCCAAAGGCAAAAAGGGAACTGGTCCAACCAATTTTGTCCACAGATTGAGAAAGCAAGGAAACGTGAATAAATCTGTTTCTGCTTTCCTCAGAGACTATGGTATGGGTTCCATATACCACAACAACTTGCGTTACAACATGCAAGGCATCTATAGGAGAGATGGTGTACATTTTACAGATGAGGGGAATAGAGTCTTCCTCTTGGATTTGAGACTCTGCATTGGTACCTACTTGTAGGTACAAAAAACACCCACCTAACACAACAGCTCTTTTCAGAGCTAACTTACCTCTAAGCACTCTAAATTATTTTTTTACTCTATTTTTTTACACTGTTTTTCCCTCTGTTGCGCTTAGGGTGCGCGTACCGTAGAGCACACATGGGAACGCACCCAGCGCTTACCCCGCGAAAATAAAAATAAATTGTTTTTTTGCCCTTCAGGGTCCTTCTAGGCCCCCCTCAAAAAACCTAGGGGGTCAGGGGGTGTCTACCCTGCCCCCTTTTATTCATTTCCCCTTTTTATTTTTCATCTCTTGTGTCTCGATTGTACCGAGACACAAGATGGCAGACTCTCCGGACTGTTTAGAATGTTGACAGACACCCGAGAGCCAATCAGCTTTCCGCTCGCGCACTCCCGTAGCGCGCCGGCTGCGCTCCCCGGTACGCGCACCGGTGAGCGCTCGTAGCGCGCCTATAGATATATATGTGTTTTTTATGTTAATTTTAAAAAAAAACACTGGAGCAATTTTCACCAAATATGGCAAAGGCACATCTGCGTACCAGTCCCTACAATTTTGCAAAGTTTGGCGTAATTCCGTTCAGCAGTTCGGGCTGTAACCGTGTCAGAACGTCCTATGGAAATTGACATGGGTAAAACATGTTTTGGGGCCCCCCTTTTTTCTCAGCCCCCACTTCACGAATCCCCCCGAAACTTTCAGGGAAGGAGCGCAGCGGAGCTGGCCAAAATTTTGAAAAATTACACGCAAATTCCTCAACCGGCGCTATTCCCAATAGAATGTTGCGGATTTCCTATGGTAGCTAGGTCCTAACTATAACTACCTACTGGCGACCGCCAGTAGGTAATATATGTGTATGTTTATACATATGTGTGTACGTGTGTGTGTATGTATGTGTATGTGTATGTATATATGTGTATGTATATATGTGTGTATGTGTATATATATGTGTGTATGTGTGTGTGTGTATATATGTATATGTTTGTGTATATATATATGTATGTGTGTGTATATATGTGCATATGTATATGTGTGTATGTGTATGTGTATGTATATATGTATATATATATGTGTATGTATATATGTTTATATGTGCGTATGTATATATGTGTATGTATATATAGATGTGTGTGTATATATGTATATATATATGTGTATGTATATATGTATATATAGGTGTATGCTCTCTTCCTAATCGTGTGGAGTTGTGGGACGAGCAAAAGGAATACTATTTACCGGATTGGCTTCCCCAGTATTGGCGAAACCCCTCTCTCAACTTAAAGGGCCGGGCGCTGACATTTATTCAAGTGCATCCGTTTGTTACATTGCCCCAAGACTGTAAGCACCATGTCCGCCGACATGCTACGCAGCCGAGAAGCAGCGGCAAGTTATATGTTTAATGACGCCCCGAGTGGGGAACAAATTTCCAGTTCAAGAATGATGCCGGTCAATGACCCTAACACTAAAATACGGGACTTGTTTAAGAAATTAGAAAAACGTATGAAATCGGAGCAGGAAAGTGGTGGGAGCATAGGTCTCTCAGTCGCTACTTGGAGGTGGGGCGGATACCACGGGGGCTACGCATCATGCTAGCCCCCAGCTATGAGAACCCCGACCCCAAGATGCTTTCAGAATGGGCGGAAGTTAATCTGGAGTCCTCAAGAAGATTGGTTGTACTCCTTGTGAAATATGCAGAAAGTGACATGGAGAAACTTCAGAATGAAATCGACGCTTTAAATGTTGAAATTGATAACGTTGAAGTGACAGCCAAACTAACTAAATATAGAAAGGATATGTTAGCTCGGTTGTCCCGCGAAGAGGAAATAATGAAAAAGAGGAAAACCTTTAAGTTCCAGCGGGATAAACTGGACTATGAACATGGCCAGATCTTCACTTTTTCCAGAAAATACGACAATGTGAAGGCCAACAAAAATCCAATTCCATCACTGTCGGTGGCCTCTCCCATAGCGTCAAATGAAATGCCATCTGCAGCGTCTGCATCCACATCAGACTTAAGCTCTGCGGTGGATAGCGGATCAGATAATGAAATGACCAGAGTACGGAGGTTGGGGTTTCAAAGGTTCAACTTGGCACAAGAAGTGGATTGTCTACGTCAAGACAGGCATCAAACACTACGTCCACGTGTACAGGGTGTGCAAAGAAAAGTACAAGAAACCACAAAAGATGGGAGCGAAGGTAATGCCGCAAACAAGGCAGCAAAAAAGCAGTTCACCAAAAAAACGAAAAAGCAATGGATTCGGAAGTAAACACAGCAATGCCATCCAGTGACGCACGAACTGTTATTAATTTAACGAACATTCCCCTAACTGAGAATGAGATTTCAATTTTGTCCCTGGGCTTGTCATTCAGTCCCAAGAGTGATTTTAAGTATGCGGATTGCCAGATTGACTTATATAAGTTTGTGCAAAAAATGAAACTTAGAAAATTCCATCTATAGCAAGGAACAACGAAATCCAAACCTCCTTTGGTATCTGGAGGTATCTGTAGCAGCCCATCCTTCCTCATGGTAAAAGATGTTGAACTAATTCAAGACCTTCATGCATTACAGGGGGAGAGTGATATAACTTTGGGAACTTTCAGACAAACAGTAAAATACCATGCACCGGTGCCATTAACTACTTTCAAATTGAAATCTAAGTTCTGTCCAGTTATGGTGAGAGACAATATTGACGTTTTCCATGAGAAAGTAACACAGGAACTCAAAGTCCTTTACAAAAAACAGAATGCAGTTAAACAACACTATACTGCCCGGGAAGATGCATACTTCAAATTGATGAAAAAACTAAGACTCAATATCAATGTCATTGTACGACAATCGAACAAAGGTGGAAACATTGTCCTGTGGCCACTGTTGCGTACAAGTGTGAAGCCACCAGCCAACTTAATGACACGGATTGCTACAGGCGGAGTGACATGGCATCAGTGAAAAAATCATGGGACTCTTTCTAGACCAGCCTGCTAGCATGGAAAAGCACGGGCCTCTTATCTCTTGAGTTCCACTTTCTCAAAAACGACCACCCGGTGATGCCTGTGATATATTTCATACCTAAAATTCATAAAGATATTGAAAAGCCGCCGGGCAGGCCTATAATCTCAGCCTGTGGTAGCATAATGGAAAACACCAGTAAGTATGTAGACTTTTTTCTACAAGAACATGTTCGGTCTCTACCCTCTTTCATTCTGGATACTGGGGATTTACTGCGCAAAGTGGAAGATGTGATTTAGCAAAAAGACTATTTGCTCATTTCGTTGGACTTCTCTTCATTGTATACCAGTATCCACCATAGAGATGGTCTTAAGGCAGTGGAACATTTTTTAAAGAGACGTGCCATGTGTTATTCTGAGCATAACAAAATGTTGATGGCTATTATCACTATGGGCCAGATGTAGGAGGCCATTTACCGACCGGTAACGACCGATTTCGGCCGTTACCGACAGGTAAATGGGTATTTGGTATGTAGGGGGCCATTTTTACAGATTCGGTAAATTTACCGAATCGGTAAATTTACCGATTCTGTAAAATACCGAATCGGTATTTTTACCGATTCGGTGACGGCCAGATGTAGGTGGGACTCTTCAGAGTCCCTAAAGCCTTACATATTCAGTATTTTACCACCCAATCCAATTGGGTGGTAAAATACCGAATCCAGGTGTGCATGCACATGTGTGCATGCACACCTAGCCATGTGACAGACAGACATGCCCTTAGGGCATGTCTGTCTGCCACATGGCACACATGCCTGTCTTTGGGGTGCTAGAGGGTGTCAAAGTGACACCCCCTGCACCCTTGCTGAAATCGGTATTTACCGAATCGGTAAATACCGATTCGGTATTGCCCATTGATTCCTATGGGCGAGTAAAACATATACCATACCATAAGCGGTTCATAAATGGCCCAATGCCACTACACCACCCTCATCCCCATCCTTGCTTAACCTTACGAAATCAAAGAAAGAGCCCCAGCAAACCTGGTAGAGCCACTATAGCAAGACAGGGACACCCGGAACGCTCAGCAACAAAAGGTATTAAAACATGCAAATCTCCGGATAAAACATATGCCATGCTATAGATCGCTTTATAAATGGACCCAGTGGCACTACATCACCTTTACGAGCTACACATGTGCACATTACAAATGTTTGTGTTATAATCAGTAACATACCCACCTCCCCCACCCCCACCCCTGCCCTTGCTTAACCTTATGAAATCAAACAACGAGCCCCAGCACTCCCGTTAGGGCCACTATAGCTATAAATACACTTAACTTCAACAGGTGTCTGCCAGAACGCTCATCAGCAAAAGGTATTAAAACCTGCAATTTTGCAAGTAAAACATACAGCATACCATTTGGCGGTTTATAAATAGTCCCAGTACCACTACACCACCGCCACACCCGCCCTTGCTTAACTTTACGCAATAAAACAAAGAGCCACAGCAAACCTGGAAGCACCACTATAGCCATTCAGAGACTTAATTTTAACAGATGTGTCCCGAAATGCTCATCAGCAAAACATATTAAAACATACAAATTTGCAGGTAAAACATATACCATGCCATAGGGCGCTTTACAAATGGTCCCAGTGGTACTACATCACCTTTACTAGCTAGACATCTGCACGTTACTAAAGTCTGTGTTTTAATCACCAACATACCCACCTCCGCCACTGCCCACCACCGCCCTTGCTTAACCGTAAAATAATCAAACAGAAACCCCCACCATTCCTACTAGCGCCACTATACCCATACACTGGCCTAATTTTAACAGGTGCCTGCCGGAATGCTTATCAGCAAAAAGTATTCAAACATGCAAATTGGCGGGTAAAATATAAACCATCCCATAGCATGGTTTATAAATGGGCCCAGTGGCACTACACCACCTTTACTACCTAGACATCTGTATTTGATAAAGTCGTTTAAACACTCTGTAGAGTGTATAACCGGGAATGGGCAGAGTAAACAAAGTTGTAATTCCCACATTTTTGATATACTGTCCCTTTACTGTATGTATATTAAGGACATTAAATGTATTGAAAAAAGTGTCTCAAAAGGGATAGAGAACCTGAGCACTGGTAAAACCCGGACCACTTAAACACCTACGTATATTCCTCACAAAGAAACAGCCTGACAATTAGTATCACTTATAATCAAATGTAGTTTACTAATGTCAAGAAAGTCATACAGAAAATGTTCATTTCTTTTTTATCTCTCACACATTTATAAAACATCTCTTCTAAAGAAATACTCCCCAACCACTTCTATTTCATAAGAACAGACAATCATTAATATGTTTACTACCCTATATTTAAGTATATCTACCTTTTTATTATTCACTAGTCAGAAACTACTAAAACTATTAACTATACCCAAATGCAAATCAGAAACCATGTTCATATTATATCTCTACCTATGATCAAATTATTCAAACTATGCGTACATATAAAAGAAACGTATCACTTTTACTATCTCCATCTCCTCTCCATGTAAACTCCAAACACTGTAGACAGCCTAACAGTACAACAACCTACCTCGACTTATATTCAAATCTACCTCTCAGTGTCAAAAATGAGACCACAACCTGTCCACATAACATTTCTGGGTTTGGTTTTATCGCTTTTAACTTAATAACACATACATCTCCTACCCCCTCCCTTCCCCACTATTTCCACAAAAAGTATAATTTGCATACGTGGGACATTTGGTTTATCTCGCCTGAATGCTTTCTTCTTTCCTCCTGGCTTCTGTACCAAATCTTCTTCCAGAATGTTGCCCATAACTGTAGGTTTATTAGAACTCTGTAACCAACTCTTTAGTTGTAATTATTTGAATCTAGTCATGCCTTCCTCCATTTTCTCATCAAATGATGCCCAGGGCAGAAGTGCTCCTTCAGAGACCAAGTCTTCCCATACCAGGAACCCCGCTGTTTTAAGGGGGGCTGCCAATTTATCTTTCAAACAGCTTGGAGCTACCGGGCTGTCCCATAAAGGTGTCAAACTTGAGCTGCACTCAATAATACCTTCAACCTTATTTTCATAAAAAACTTCTGGTCTCCATATTTAAAAAGAAAGCCCTCGCGTGATAACCCTACTTGATCTAACATTGCTAAAAACATTTTCCCCCTTTCTAATGAATCCGGGCATTTTAGTAGCATTCTAGAATGTGTTAACTGAAAGGCCCAGACATAATACTGAATGTTTTGGAGTGTTAGACCGCCTTTTTCTCCCCTGCGCCTCAGCTTTTTCCACGCTATTCTTGTTGCTTTATAGGCCCACATAAATGAATTAATAGATTGCTGGAATTTATCTATGACCTGATTCTCAAAGTATAGCGCAATGGAATTAAATAGAAAAGTGACTTTTGGTAAAATTACCATTTTTATTAAGTTGATTCTACCCATAATGGTCAAGGGAAGATGTGCCCAGGACTTCACGAGTTTTTGACTTTCTCTTACAATGTTTAAAAAATTGATTTCAGCAATCTTATTGATGTCCTGGACAATCTTCACTCCCAGATATTGCATCTAATTTTTAACCTGCTGTCGATACTCTGGTAGATTCGATGTCATAATTTCGGTTTTGTCAGCATTAATTTCATACCCCGACACCTGACCAAAATCATGCGCTAGACGGATAAAATGAGTGAAAGATAGCTCCAGATTTGATGACAGAATTAATATATCGTCTGCATATAGAGCTACCTTCCTCTCCCATACTCCACTCTTAAATGGTATAATATATGTCTCCTACCTGAGACGTATAGCAAATGGTTCTATGTACATTTTGAATAAGAGCGGGGAGAGGGGGCAGCCCTGTCTGGTTCCTCTTTTGATTTTAAAAGGTCTAGTTAGATTTCCATTGACCATAAGTCTCGCTGAAGGGTCACTATACATGAGACTGATGGTTCGGCCGAATTTTGGCCCAAAATTAAACTTCTTGAGCACTGCTGTTAAATAGTTCCAGTTGACTCTATCAAATGCCTTGGTGGCATTCAGGGTCATTGCTGCCAAGGGAAGTGAAAAAGTAGAGGCAAAATTAATGGCACCTATAAAATCGTGGGTGAGGTCAAAAAGATTCCTGCCTTTCAAAAAGCCCTTTTGGTCTACATGCAGCAGACTTCCTGCTGCTACACCCAGCCTATCTGCCAGTATTCTAGAAAAGATCTTGTAGTCATTATTTAGGAGTGAAATAGGTCTGTAAGACCCGCATTTAGTTGGAGATTTACCTGGCTTTAAAATCAGTGTTATATTGGCTTTGCTCCATGAAGTGGGAGGTCTTACCCCTTCTACCACAATTTTGTTGAAGAGAGTTATCATAAATGGAATTATTGTCTCTCCCAAACTCCTATATAATTCCATAGGAAGGCCATCCGGCCCAGCCGCCTTACCTATCTTGCAGATTGATAACACCTTCCTAACTTCCTGTTGTGAGATCTCAGACTCTAAGTTCTCTCGCTGAGCTAAGTCTAGGGGGGTGAGATTAATCTGATTTAGCCATTCGCGTGCACTTGTGTTGTCTACATCCTTATCCTCATTATGCAGATCTCTGAAAAAGGTGAAGAAGGCTTCTCCTATCTCTTCATCATTAGTTGTTGATGATTTAGTATGCTTGTCATCAATCTGTTTAATAAGGTTACGAACTCTGTCAGTTTTGGTCGTCCATGCCAATAATTTACCGTATTCAAAATGGGCAAGCTTGCTAGCTTCCCATCGTTTAGAGATTCTAGCATGAATAATGTCCTCCAACTGATCTTTCAAGATTTTAAATTTCTCTTCTAGTGCTTGGCAAATAGCCTGATCAGCTTCATTATTAAACTTCCTTTCTACCTCCTTCATTAAACTCTCAATAGATAGCCTTTCTTCCCTATACTGCCTGTTCTTATGGGAGGTCCTATTTGTTACCAAGCCTCTCAGGTGCAACTTCAGGTTGTCCCAAATCACTGCAGGCTTCGCCGAGCCTACATTTATGTTTAGTAAGAACTCTGTCTCCTGGGATAAATACTCTCTTAGCCTCGTCTAGGAGGAGTGTGCGATCGAATGTCCACACCCTTCATTGTTCTTTGTCTGATAGCTTTAGTTCTATCCAGACCGCCACGTGGTCCGAAAGGTGGGGGGTCAGATAGCCTATATCTTTACCTTTCCTCCTTAAATGATTGCTGATTAGGATGTAATCGATCCTTGATTTGTGCCTATATTTTTTGTTATAGAAGGAAATACCTAATTGGGCACCTGATCTTTCTCTCCAGATGTTGGATAAGGCATTCTGCCCCATCATCATCTTTAGGTATGTCCTAGATTTAGACAGGACATTTGCCCTACTACTGGGGAATTTATCCTTTTGAGGATCCAACACTATGCTGAAATCCCCTGCAAGAATAACCGAGTCAGGAAACCCCAAAATAGTTTCTGGAAGGGTCATCTTGATTAGGACCATAATAACCTAACACTGTTATGGGTGCACCTTCTACAGATAGCTTAACAATGACCCACCTGCCACTTGAATCTGTCATAGCATTTAGGAGACAGGCATTAGCTTGTTTTTTAACTAAAATAGCTACACCCCTGATGTTGGTATTTTGATCAGAACTAGCACAATGGTGCACCCACCTAAGCTTCCCACATATGCCGGTAATCTCTTCCCTTAGAAGGTGTGTTTCTTGCAAGATGATTGTGCAGGTGAATCATTAAGATATTGGAGGATTTTTTCCCCTCCTACTTTTGACCCGGAGAACATTTACATTCCAAGATAGACATTGTAATGTTCTCATGGGGGATTAAGAAGTTGGACCCGAACCTTGGACCCGAACCATTTACCTACTCCTGAAGGTCAACACCATGCCAAAAAATAACGCCGGAGTTATGACGCGAATGAGAATTTTCTGTTTTACCCCAATATTCCCCCACCCGTGATCCCCCCTCCCCTTCTCCACCCCACCCATGATACCCTCCCTGGAGAACCCTGCCCCCATTTGCCTGGACTTAGTCCAGACTTTGCCTGCCGGTGTGCCCCCCTTTAGCCCTGGGTTAATCATTGTCAGTTGTCAGGGACCATATATAACTGAAACTCCCACTAGGGCTCCCACTATTTCTAATATTTTTCCAACATCTTGTTATCCTGTTTCATACTGTAAATCTTGCAGATGTGTGCGATATATGTGGGTCTAGAAGATGTATATTAACATGCTTAATTGACCATCTCTTAGACTCTTAAAGGTTTGTGGGGCAGTTTCCCAGTTTGGATGTTATTTTAAGAGCTATTTTACATTTTTCAAAAGGTCTGCGGCCTCCTGGACTGTTTTCATATTGTACATTTTTTTATTCTACATGATTTTTAATTGTGCTGGAAACATTAGCTTTACAACGGCCCCCAGTTTCTTAAACTCTTCCATTTTTCTGCCCAGCTCCCATTGACGATCCAAGGTAGAACGTGAAAGATCAGATCGATCTCAAAAGCAAAGTCTCTGGCTTTCAGTGATTTCTGCTTTAGGGCGGCTGTTAGTATTCTTTCTTTCAAGGAGAAGGTTAGAAAGTTAACGAAGATCTTCCTAGCTTTGGTTTGATTAGGGTGCCTCCTATAAGGGTCTCTGTGGGTCCTTTGTATGGCTCTCGATAGGTCTTCTTCTGAGTCCTCAATCTGTATTGATTCTTTTATGAGAGTTATAATATAGGGCTTTGAGGTCCTTACCTTCTTTACCCTCCGGTACCTTCAAAATGCGCAAATTGTTGCGTCTGGAGTTATTTTCCATAGATTCTAAACTATCTCGGAGCATAGCTTTATCCTTTTTAAGCGTTAATATGTTGGCTTTAGCAGCTCCCAGATCTTCTTTGAGCGTCTCTACTACTAAATCCAAGAGCTCTCTGTCTGCCAAACAAGAGGCAGCCCTTCGGTCAAACATGGCTTCAAACTCTTTTCTGAACTCCTCCCAATCATACAAGAGCGGGTCATCTTGTCCTACATAAGGCACTGACCACTGAGCCGCATCCCCTGCCAAATAGGATATCATAAAGGCTACTCTTGCCTGATTCGTGGGAAAGGCTTCAGGTCTACACATAAAATGCAAGAGTATCTGGGTCATGAAAACTTGAACCTTGGATGCTTCCCCATGGAAACGTTCATGGGCGGCTAAGGGAATAGGCGTGGGTATTTCTACGGTTAGGGGAGCATGAGCAGAGGGAGTCCCAAACTGAAAAGGGCTCCCACTAACGCCACGGTCTATCTGAATATTAAATGGGTTCCTCTGTAACCTATTCACTGTATTCTGCAGGGCTGCTGTCTCTGCCCTAGAGGCCACAACCTCTGCCCTGGAATCTGTAATTTCCTGCTGTAGCATGACTAACGTGGCTAACACGTCTTCTAAGGTGGCCATGGTAGCAACGAACCAACCAGGAGAGGTATATTATAATTAGGCGGATTATTCTGTCGCTGTCCATCGAAGGCCTCTCGGGATTGGCCAGTTGCTCAAATGGGTCCACCTATTGACAACCTCAATTCTGAAATGCCATGACGGCAAGGAAGAGTAAGGGAGTCAATCGGGGGAAGGAAAGGATGGGAACAGCGGGGAGGGAGATCTGTAAAGGATGATCTAGATTTCTGCGTAGTAGCAGACCTTTGTATAACACTCAAGATTGGATACTGGGGATAAATGAACAATATATAAACATCACCTCATATGCTAAAATCTTACTTATGCATGGTACATGGAAAGAAATGAATCTCTGGTACCCACCCGTGTGGGTGTGTAGTTAGGCTTCACAAGGGAAGAAGGATAAGCTATTTCAGCTACCACTCTATGTCCCCCTGCTAAGATGAGACAAACATACACACACATCAATATCAAATACATATGTGATGGTATTCCATTAGAGTTTTGTAAATCATAAACAATGCTTTTAAATATTCAGGTTGCAATCATGTGAAAGGTCTGTCTTTTGAGTACTGAAACAATATACCACCTAGAATCAAATGTCACCCCCAAGTGCCAGTGAAGTGCAGTACATAATGTCATTAGCTTCGAAAATAAACTTGGTCTGAAAAGGACACGATAAACTCTTGTGTAGAAAGTAGATGTCTCTGAAGTGCTAGCGCTTTGGAAGTTCAAATGACTCTTGGCGGCATCACCCACACCGTAGAAACAACTGAGAGGTGAGCAATGTAAATTAGGTAAATGACTCTGGGCGGCGTCGCCCACGCCGTAGAAACACTTGAGAGGTGAGCGCTGTAATAGAGGAAAAGACTCTTGGTGGTGTCACCCACACCGTAGAAACCATGGAGAGGTGAGCACTTAAAATTAGGTAAATGACTCTTGGCGGTGTCACTGACACCCTTAACCCACCGAGCAGGAATATTTCATCAGGGCCGTGAACGCTGTGGTCTCAGGACGTGTGCATCCATGCACTAAGAATAATCAGCAATGTTTGTTTCTCCGGCGTAGGCTTTCAAGCCGACCGGAGCCTTCTCGTAGCGTCACTTCCTGTGCGTGCGCGACAAGCAGCACAGGCAGCTGGGAGCGGTAGTTTCGGAAGGCTGCCTCCCCCTACCATTTCTCCCGCATCTCGCGGAAAAGGGCAGCGGTCCTTTTCCAATATGCGGGGGGCACAAGAGGCTCAGCGGTCGGGGTTCCAACCATGACAATTATTCATTTTTATCTCTATTTTGAAGTTCCCTAGTGTGTGGCTTAACCCCTCCCCCCTTCCTACTGCCTCTATACCAATCTCCAATTTATGGAGATCTCCCTACACCCCCTTCCCTAGTCCCAGCCTCGCGTGACTGACCCGATTAACCTGCCTTTTCGTTCATCTTATGTACTATTTCTAATGTTTGAATATAGTTAAAGATTTTTAGATGTTTAACCAAAACTTAATATTTAGTTGTTTGTGTAAACGATTATTCTTCAATTTCATCCTTGTTCTACTTCCACATGCCATAATTAGCTTACCTAATGTCTTCGCTTAACTCCTGTTTTTCACCTCTTTCCACCGATGCAGGCTGCGCAATCCAACGTGGCTCTGCATCGCTAACTTTTATTTTTTGGGATTTTTTCCGCAAGTTGTTATTCTTTTACAAACTTATTCATAAAAAAAAGGGGTTTTAGCAGGAAATCCTCATTTAACTGTCCTTTTCAATATTCTATAAAAACATTAATTATAATAAGAGAGGAATTATTCTCTTGACATTCCTTCATCTATAAACCTTGTCACTATTATTAAGGGAAATCCTCCCTAATTATCTTTCATTAAAGGGCTTTGCCACTTTTTACAAGTTAACATTTCTTATATACCATGTTTGACTCAGACAAGGCTTCTGCCCCTACTCCTAGCATAGACAACGAAGCCCTGCAAAAAACCCTTCATAAGGAATTGAGGTCCTGCATGTTTGAAACCTTACGTCAGATCATGTTCTCTAAAAGGTCACTCCCTGATGAGGACAAAATCTCAGAAAATTCCAAACCTCTACTCTGACAAGATCACTGAATTATGGGGTAAAAGACTTAAGAAAAGTAAAAACATTGATAAGAGCAATATGGGAGGTCCAAGCACCTCGTCAATTCAGGGAGGTCTTAGCACCTCAACTTCTAATGGAGGTCCTCGCACCTCAAACTCCCAAGGTGTCCCTAGCAGCACAACTTATCCGGGTGTCCTTAGCGGCACAACTTATCTGGGTGTCCTTAGCGGCACAAAATATCTGGGTGTCCCTAGCGGCACAAAATATCATAATGCTCTTTACAATATGGGAGATAACAAATCTAATGATATAGAATCCTCAGACACACCTGATGAGTATGTCCTTGATCTTGATGAAGATGATCAAGAATTTTACAATCCATAAGAGGAACGCCCATCATCCTCTAAGGACATTATCCTTGACCCATTAGGGGAAGAAATGTTTTCCCCATTAAATCTGAAACACCCAAGAAGTTCTGAGTGGTTCCCTCAGGACCTCGTCGCAAAATTCATTAAAAAATGGATAAGAAACCTCATAGAAAGGGACACTCGTAACATCCTTAGAGCTGAATGCTCTAGACCTTCTACTGATGATAAAAGCTGCTATACCCCCAATTTGGACCCTGAACTCATTAAATTCCTATTCAAACTTGGACGTGATCCAAAAAAGGGATGTAAAAATCCCTGAAAGGAATCCAAGACCGTCTTCTCGACGTACTGGGACCATTACCCAGAATCCTATACTCCGCAGAAAACAGCCATATCAATGGCACCTCTCTTAACACCAATCTCATCAGGAGATAGAGCCAGAGAGCATTAATTCTACTGGGTAATGCCAACGCTAGCATTAATGCAGAAAGACAAAGAGTCGTTTGACAAAAATAAATGCCTTAGAGGGGTGCTATGGCCAGTAAATCTCTCAGGTCTGGAGGTAAATTGGACAACATTCTCAAAACTGCTGACTGGTCAAATGCTAGCACATTTGCACGTCATTATTGCAAGCCTATTGAACATATGTCTGATGTTGTTTTACAAAGCTACGAACATGCATAATGTAGCCTCCATTCTTGTAATGAAATTGTGATTCTCATATTAACATGACTAGAGAATCTGGATTTCATTAAAGACATGGAGGCTGACATTATCCCACCCATCTCACCACTTGGTGGTCTTGCAATGATTAAATGCTGTTTTTGTCACAGTTTATTACTGTACTTTTTATTAACAGTACTTGTTTCATCTCTTGTTCCTTTTAGCTTGATAAGCTTGACACTATTTTTTACATTCAAGAGATATATACTTCTTTCTCTTTTCAGGTAACGCTCCTTAACTGTGTGTCGTCTGGCCTTTGGTTTTACCTTCGTTCTTCCTTCTCCTTCATCCTGCTCATCAGAAGATCATTTTGATGTTTCAAGTTTCATGAACTTATTTTCCCTTCACATTTAAAAGATGCAGATTGTTGATGGCTCATGCCTTTCATGTGTTGCTATTGTTCTATTCTGGAACCTTTTATTATTGTGATATAAGCAACTGCTTGGACTGCATTAAAGGAATAATGCATGTCAGCCTCCGTGTCTTTAATGAAATCCAGATTCTTTAGTCATGTTAATATGAGAATCGCAATTTCTATGGTTTTTTAAATGCTAATTTCTAATTATAACGTACCTGAAACTTATGTTTTTTTCAGTGAATTTCAAAGGTTTTTTAAATGCTAATTTCTAACTATAACGTGCCTGAAACCTATGGTTTTTTCAGTGAATTTCAATGGTTTTTTAAATGCTAATTTCCAACTATAACGTGCCTGAAACCTATGCTTTTTTCAGTGAATTTCTAAGGTTTTTAAAATGCTATAGAGGTAGGACATTGGAAGAAAGAAGAAAAAATGCACACGAAGAAGCAAAAGAAATGCAGAAAGAAGAAACAGAAGTCCACAAAGACAAAGAAAAGTGCAGGAAGAAGCAAACATGTGCAGAAAGAACCAACAGAGGAGCAGAAGAGGCCTTGTTGCAAAATCATCCTGTATCCACAACTTTTTCAGACTGGTACTGGAGGTAAGTGACTAACTAACCAGGCCTAGAGCCAGTGCTATGCTAAAAGACACTTCGAATACAGTGAAAAAACCTACATAGACTAGGGAACACTATGCGTTGGGGTACCCCTGTGATTAGCATGACCTACTCTGTATATAGGGCAGGGGGATTAAAACTACCTCTAAGTGAGAGGTGCAGCAATATGCTACTTTAACTAGTAGTCGCGTTTGCAGAGTGGGATTGGTGAGAGTTAGACAAAGGCCATGCCCCCTTTCTCCACCACTCTGCAAAAGCGCCCTGGCGCGATGTAAGTTGGGGGATTAAGTCCCCTTGAATCCTGACAGTCCCTAGGGTCCAACTAGCCCACCAGGTACCTCCAGTAAGCGCCACAGAGCTGCGTTGCAGAGAGGTATAAAAAGGGGCGTGGCCTGGACCACCTCCCAGCAACGCAGATATGTGGCACTTACTGGAGGTACCTGGTGGGCTAGTTGGCCCCCAGGGGCCCTCAGGATTTAAGAAGAATTAATTCCCCAACTTAAAACGTACCACATGGCGTGTTTGCACACATGTCACCTCAGGTCCCGTCCCCTCCCTTCACCACTGTGAAAACGGGCCCCGTGGCGTATTTAAGTTGGCGGACTAAGTCCCCTTGAATCCTGAGGGTCCTTGGGGTCCAACTAGCCCACAAGGTACCTCCAGTAAGCACCACAGAGCTACACTGCAAAGAGGTGTAAAATGGGGTGTGGCCTGTGAACACCTCTGCAACGCAGCTCCCTGGCGCACTCTGGAGGTACTTGGTGGACTAGTTGACCCCCAGGGACCCTCAGTATTCAAGGGGGAATTAATTCCCTAACTTACAACGCACCAGGGTTGTGTTTGCTGAGTGCTGCAGGGAGGGGGCGGAGCCTAGTCGAGATGCTGCTATTTTTTTTTTTTTTTTTAAGAAGGGGGCTGTGTGGCCTCCCTGCTCTTTTCTTTTTTTGGACCCCATCCCCCAGGGCCTTGTCCCTTTTTTGTAAAAAATGTAAACGTAAAGGGGGCCGTGTGGCCCCCCTACTGAGGCCAATTTCGGCCCCGGAGACCTCATCCCCAGGGCATGGCCATCATTTTTTATTGTTTTAATGATTTTTAAATCTAGGATGGGGGCTGTGAGGCCCCTTCCTGAGGCCTCTAATATTTGCTCCGGTGACCCCATCCTCCAAGGCTGTGCCTCTTTTATTTTTAATTTTTTTATGTTTTTTGATGGAGGGGGGTGTGTGGCCCCCTCTTAGGCCACTTCTGGCCCTGGGGACCCCATCCCCCGGGGCCTGGCCTCTTCGTTGGGGACCGTGGGGGGAGCCCCAATGCCCCCACGGTTCTTGCCAGCTCCCCGCGTCCTGCGGGAGCTGGCCTGGCTTTTCCACATGGGGAGCTGCTGACATGCAGCTCCCCGTGTGGAAAAGCAATGTGGTTTGATTTTTGAAAGTGAGAGCAGTTTTCCCTGGTCTCACTTTCAAAACCCAAACCACACTTTGCAATGACAGGGTAGAAGCAGCATGGCTCCAACCTTGTCATTGCAAACAGCTGTGTCCCGGGGGTGGGAACCCCAGCACACAGCAGGAGCCGGCCCTGGGGGTGGCGGTCCCTAGGGCCATCAAGGACTCCTGGAGGGGGCAGCGTGGCCCCCCTCCCAAATTTTGCACAGCCCCGGGGAGGGGGTCGGCCCCGGGGCTCGAGGATCCGTTATGGACCCCCACATTTAAATACTTAATGCCCCTGGGAGGTGGTGGTCCCTGGGGTGTGTGGGGGGGCTTAAGCCCCCCACACAGGTCTTAATCTTAAAAAAAACAAGCCCAGGGTGTGGCAGTCCCTGGGGTGCGGGGGATGTGTGCCCCTGCAAAATAATTAATAAAAGCCCCAGGGGTGGCGGTCCCCCAGGCTGCAGAGGGGGATTGGGGCCCCCCAATACATTTTTTTCACTGCCCTCGGGACCTGGCTCACCCAGGGGCTTCAATCCAACAAAGCACGGGAGCCCGCTCTTTTTTTTTTTCTCAGCCGGATTTGCGCACCCATCGCGAATTCGGCCGATTTAAAATAAAAAACCTTTTGTGGGCCCTGGGGTCCTTGTGGGACCCCTTGAGCAGGCCTAGGGGGTCAGGCTGTTTCTACCCTGCCCCCTTTTCTTTTTCTTCGCATTTCTTTTTCTCTTTTCTTGTGACTCAGTTCTACCGAGTCACAAGATGACTGCCAACACTTCCTGGTTTGGAGTGTTGACTGCCAATTAGAATAAAGCTTGTGGCAGGAGGGTGCACAGATCCACCGCGCCTCTATATATATAAACTTTCATTTTTTTATTTTCTCAGCAACTACTGAACAGATTTACACCATTTAAAAAAGGTTACTTTCTGAACCAAGGGCTACGGGCCTGATTCACAGAACGAACTTAAGACAAAATCCTAAACATACTACTTTTGGTATTCACAGAAGGCATTTAGTGGTAGTAAAGTTAGGATTTTGTCTTAAGCCTGTCTTAAGTCTGTCTTAAGTCTGTTCTAAGTTTGTCTTAAGTCCGTCTTAAGTCTGTCTTAAGTCACACTTAAGTCAAACTTAAGTAAAAATTAAGACAAAATCCTAACTTTACTACTACTAAATGCCTTCTGTGAATACCAAAAGTAGTAGGACAGACTTAAGACAGACATAAGACAGACTTAAGACAGCACCAGCTATGCCCAGGTAATGACCAAGAAACTGCCCCAGCAGAAAACTACACCAGGCAAAGGCAAGAACCCACAAGGAGAGTCCACACGCTCCCAGCGAAAGACAGAACTATACAATAGCTAGAAGTACCCCACATGGGGTATGACACGTCCCAAGAAGTTTATGGGAACCACTCTTAGGGAAGAAATCCCGCATCAGAGAAGAAAACTATAAACCTGCGGCAGAAACCACAGAAGGCTTAGTAAGCAGCCAAAAAGTATACTCTTGCCAAAAAAGAGGGGCTGAACCAGCAGCCAACTTAAGAGTTGGGCCAACCAAGGGACCCCAAGGGCACAGCAAACCACACAGAAAGTGTAAAGGACACTCCAACCCCAGATTCCAGGAGCAAGTGGGATAACATCCCTCACCAAGAACCAGAGGATCAACAAACCAACCTACTGAGGAGGAGGCGCAGGAGGACGGAGGCCCACAAGACGCTGAATTGCGGAGTCTGCATGAGTATTAAACAGAAGGACCCCATCAAAGGGCAGATCAACCAGACGCTCTCTAATTTTTTCAGGAAAGACCGCATCACGCAGCCAAGCATGGCGACGGAGAGCCACAGAGGTGGCCATAGCACAGCCGAGAGCATCGGCAACATCCAAGCCAGCACGAAGAATAAACATGGTCAACTCCCTACCATCTAACACATGGCCCTGCAGATCAGCACGGGCACCCTCATGGGAGAGATGAGAAAGAAAAGACTCAACAGAGTCCCTTAGACTGGAAGTAGCCCTGGTCAACACACACAAAGGGTTATGCGCCCCCAAGGCAGCGCTGGAAGAAGCAAAGACATTACGCCCCCATGAATCCAACCACCAGGCCTACCGAGATGGAGGAAACAATACTACAGGGAAAAACGGAAAGGCATTCAGCAGAAGAGAGCCCGTGGCAGGGCGCCCTCACAAGCCCCTATAAGAGAATTGTGGAGTGACGCTTCAAAAGGAAGAAACAACTCCCGTCCACCAGAGCCCTGGTGGAGAACTTCCAAAAGGTTGTCCATAAGAGTGACAGGTTTACCCATCGTAGAATACCAACGGCTGTGGAAATAGCCCAAACAAAGGCAACTCTGGCCTCAGTAGGGCATCACGTAGGAGAACGTAATTCCTCCATGGGCGATGGCTGCAGACTGAGCTGTCCATCCTCAAGTCCAGGGGGAGCAGACAGCCCCGGACTAGAGGAGGATCCACAAATGAGTGGGGAACCTGAGGGGCCTCAGGGGAAGGCAGAGAGGCCAGAGGAAAAGCCAGCCATGAGCCACATAAAGAAGGGTTCGAGGATTTAGGCCACGGGGACGGTGAGGAGCCCTTCCTGGAAGATGCCGGTGAAAAGGCAAAAATACGACGCCCAGTCTCGGGGGAAGAACACACCAACACATGACAGACCTCTGGAGAGGAAGGGATCTCAGGAGACAAATCAAGAATCCGACGCCAGCGCGGCTCCGTGGAGTACGCCATCGGTGCCTGATCAATGTTGACCGGTGCCAGAGTGGGCATTCTTGGTGCTGGGTCGATTTCTGCCACCAAACGCTCTACGGGAGACTGGGGAGGGGTCGACACCGGAACGGTGAAGGAGCGGCACCAATAAGGCGCTGGGTTGGACTCAGATGGGGCAGCCGACCGCATTGAGGACCGAGAGGGACTCGGGAAAGTGCCCCAGGTCCCGGCCTCCACCTGTGACTCCACCGGAGCCAGAGAGGCCCGCTCCAGGCACCGAAATGGCACCGGCTTGACCACTGGCGAGACAGCTGCCTGCTCAGAGGACCAAGGGGAACTCAAGGGCAATCCCGGAGTCCCGGTGATCTCCTGCAAAGCCACAGGGAGCCCCGTGGGGATTTGCGGCGAGGCAGGGACGCCAGGCATCAAAGAGGGGACCCCCGAAGGACCACACCACCTCCTACGACCTGAAGCTGAAACCTTTAGTGCCGGAGCCGCCGGCGACTCCGCAGAAGTCCCCGCACGAGTCAAGGGATCCGCAGACGTCTCAGGAGCTTGAGGAAGGGCCAAAGAAGCCTGCAGCGCCACAGCGTAGGCTGTTATTTGGGCCCTAGTCATCTCTGCGCCGGGACCTGATGTGGTCTTCGCCATTCATGACTCAGCGACATGTGTGAGATATACCAGGACGTGGAGAAGATGATGTGGTCTCCGCCATTCATGACTCAGCAACATCTCTGAGATCCGCGGAGTTTAGACGGGCACGTGGAGTGCCCACTGCTGCACACGCCGGTGGCACTAGGTAATTATTTGCTCATGGATGCGCAGGGGCGGCAGTCTCTTTCTCTCTCTCTCTCTCTCGCTCTCTCTCCCTCTCTCTCTCTCTCTCTCTCTCTCTCCTCCCTTTTTCACTCCCTTTCTTTCCTTCCCTCTCTTTTTCTCTCTGGCTTTTTTTTTCCTTCTCTGTGTCTCACTCCTTTGATATGCGCATTACACACATCCTTATTTTGTGCTTTCTTTTCCATGCTCTGTCGTTGACATCCATGGTCCCCACAGGAGTGTTCCGCCTTGTTGTTTTGTGTTATTTTTGTTAAATTTTGTTTATTATTTTATCATTTATATATATAAATATGTTAATAAAAAATTAAGTTTGAAAATAGTTTATCGTTTATATACGTATGTTTCTAAAAAAATAAAGTTTGACAAAAAAAATTTAATAACGTTTTTGTTTTTTCTAAACTGCTGTGTGACTCTTTCTTGTTCTTATTATTGTTATTTGACGGTGTCCACCATGGTGTTAAACTTTGGGGCACTTATCGCGGGAATACTGGTGATGTCTGCTGTTTGCACCAACTTCTGAATAGTGTGTAGATGAGATTTATCTCAACTTTACTTGCATTAAAGTGCTGATAATAAAATGCAGACTAGCCGTTCCCATGCAAAAAGACACAAGGTGCACCGTTACGATTTATTTTAAATACTAAAATCCTGTATTGAATTGCACTGAGGTAGTGGCTGCACTTACAGTGTACATACAAAATTAATGAAGAAATCTCATTGTATTTATATTGATTGGGAATAGTGCTCAGGTGCTGGATCTTGACGGGATACACGTCCCAGTTTGTGTATTGCTCTGCACATGAAAAAATCACATCACAACTTTCACAACAACTGCATTGCGAAACAAATTCCGGCGATGAGCCACGTTAGCACCAGAGATTTTACACCTGCTTTCTGCTGGTGTTAAGCAGGACGACTACCTGCAGCATGAAAGGGATCACAGCCAAGAGCCACACCAGGACTCCCACAGGTGCCATAGAGTCAATGAGCATGATACAGGGATACCCATGAGGGCCAGAAGACTTATTGCAACAACCCCAAGTTCACCAATCCCCCCCAAACCTGTATCTGAGCAAGTGTGTCCCTGTGGTCATTGTGTTAGCATGATAGGCACAGGCCCTGCAACATCACAGTGTGCTGTCTTTGGCAGATGTTACTATGTCACCTCAGCATTGGCAGTGACCCTGGACATGTAGCTACACAAGCATCCTCCTGCATGCACAACCAGCGTGTGCTGGTCCGGCGTACACAGGTCAGCACAGGGGTGTGCCTATCCGGAAAGGGGAACAGGGTGTCTCTGACATGTTAGTGTGCAGGAAGTGCGGTAAGTGTGTCTCTGTGTTCTGGTGTGGCCTGCCACAAGGGCCGCAGCAGTCGATGTTGTAAAGTGGCATGCACCACCTCCAAACTGCACTGTCATGGTGTAGTTGGAATAGTGGTAGTAAGAGAATCCGAGGAGGCGTTCATAGGGTGTGGGGGCGCTAAAAAGGATTGTCCCTCCCTGATGTCCTCCTCGCAGCGCAAGGGGAAACCCGGCAAAGAGGGTCAACCTAAGGGACCCCAGCAACCGGCATCGCCGGGACCTAGCTCGTCCTCCGGGCGATCGGACGATGAGGCCCCCGCTACTAAGGCCTTCATGACAGAACTTTTCACTTCAATCAAGGAGGACATTTCTGAGCTCCGAACTCAGCTGGCATCGGATCTTCGCGAAGTGCGCAGGGATGTCGATGGAATCGGTGAACGAGTGGCCACGCTGGAAGACCACGATTTGAGCATGGCGAATGATGTCCACCAGCTGCAGCAGGACGTGATCCGACTTACGGAGCAGAATCTGGACCTACAGGCCCACGCGGAGGATTTGGAGAACCGTTCCCGCCGGAACAACATCCGCATACGGGCGGTGCCGTGGGATGGTGAGGCAGGCGACCTTCGAGGTTATGTCCAGGCACTCTTCCTACAGATTCTTGGAGAGGAAGATCTACGGGACATCAGGATGGACAGAGTTCACAGGGTGGGATTGCCCAGGCGAGGAGGGGGCCCACCCCCGGACATTCTGGTATGTGTGCATGATTTTCAGCTAAAAGAGCGCATCCTACGAAAGGCGCGGGACCTCCCGTCCCTGCAATTCTGTGAGCACCGTCCCCAACTGTACCAGGACCTGGCGGCTTCTACACTCCAGAAAAGAAGAGAGTTTCACCCGGTGACCGCACTCCTGAGAAATCATAACATCTCCTACTCATGGGGTCACCCCTTCCGAATCGTCTTCAGATGGCAAAATAGACTGGTACAGAACCGTTCCCTTCAGGCAGCAAAGGAGCTTCTTGGCATCGATGACCCGGACCCTCCGTCGGCAACGGGCGTCTCCCTTTCCCGGAGGCGGCGACGGTCCTCCTCTTGGCACAGAGTGGGCCCGGAGAGGTACGTTGGGGGACCGGACCGCAATATCAGCTTGCAGGAGAGGGGTGCAGCAGTGGCGTCAGTGGCTTCAGTGACATTGGCTTCTTCCCAGCAGAGCTCCGGAGCGGCCTAACCCGGGATCGCATGGCCGATGGTGCCGGAGGGGGCACAGACACTCAGGTATCGGGGGTATGAATGTACTTTTTGTGAAGACACCCCGGACCGTGGCCCTAGGGATTCCACCTGTGATGTCCCGAGCCCAACTGGAGGAGGTCCCCGTGAATTACCCTTCTCTGGGTCTGTTGAGTTTGACTTTCTGGGGGGGTTGCATGTTGGGGTTTGGGGGGGGTTGGAGGTCATGGGGGGGGTTCTCGGCGGGGGGTGTTGGGGAGGGGCTGGGGACGGGGGGATGGTGGTGGCGACCGTTGGGAGCTTGATGTGTGGATGGCCGAATGCGTGTGGGCGGAGCTGGGAGAGGGAGGGGGGTCTGGATGTCTGTGGCGGGGAGGGGATGGAAGCGGGATGCATCGGCGACTGTGGAGCTGTGGGGATTGGACCTTCCTTATGCCTCTTAGCATTGGCACGTGGAACGTGAAGGGTCTCAACTCTCCGCAGAAAAGCCAAAAGATCTGGAAATACTTGCTGGACCATCACTTGGATGTGGTGGGTCTTCAGGAGACCCATCTGGCGTGCAAAGATGAGCTTCGGCTCCGCCATAAGCAATTTCCCCTCATCTATAGATCCTCTGCCCCTACCAAGCACAAGGGGGTGGCTCTTCTTTTTAGGGCGTCCCTCCAATTTCAACCTATGGGGGTCTGTTGTGATAAAGAGGGTAGATGGTTGATGGTTAAGGGACTTCTGTACGGCTGTGTGTGCACGTTTGTGGTGATGTATGCTCCCAATGCCCAGCAGAATGCCTTTCTTCGGAGCCTGCAGGATAAGATAGGAGAGTTTGTCGAGGGGCACTTGTTTCTCTTAGGTGACTTCAATATGGTGTGGGACAAGGCTTTGGACAGCTCTCGAGCCCAGAGGGCGGACTCTGGAACCTTCTCTGTTGCTTCCAAGGAACGGGTGGATGAGTTGGGGTTGATAGATGGCTGGCGCACTGTGCATACCCAGACCCGAGACTATACGTTCTTCTCCCCCGTCCACCACTCATACTCCCTCATAGATCACATCTTTTTGAGCCAAGCACTTAGGGGAGATGTCCGTGATTCTAGGGTTTTTCCACTCTCGGTCTCCGATCATAGTCTCCTGATCCTTATGGTACAATGGTCGATGAAGGGAGATGGCTTTCGGAAATGGTATTTCCCTGCGGCGCTTATTAGGGATGAGACCTCCTGTAAGGCGCTTAGGGAGGCTATTAGGGAGTTCCTAGCTTTCAACCCCGCGTCGGACACCTCAGTGTTCAATACGTGGGACGCGTGCAAGGCCTCCCTGAGGGGCACCTGCATAGGACTTACTGCGAATCTCAATAAACTTAGGAGAAAGGAACGGGAGGATCTAGAGACGGAACTTGCCAGCTTAGAAAGGGCACATAAATTGAACCCATCTCATGCGACCCTTGGCCCACTGACGGCTGTCAGGGGGAAGTTGAGAGCCCATTACACAAACCGTGCTGAGCTCACCCTCCTGCGATTGCAGCGCGTGTCTTACTCACAGGGGAACAAGGTGGGTAGGCATTTGGCCCGTCAACTACGAGAAAAAAGAGAAAAGGAGTACATTGGTGGGATCCAGGATCCGGGAGGTTCCCTGCAGCATAGAGATAGAGATACGGCGGACATTTTGGGCAGTTTTTATGCCACACTGTATGAGGGTGACTCCCTGGATCGTGGGGAGCAAGACGCATTCCTGGCCGACCTTCCCATTCCACAGGTCTCCGGAGGGTGGAATGAGCAGCTCGCGGCCCCTTTTACCAGAGCGGAGGTGCTGGAGGCTATTAAAGCTCTGAAACCTAACAAAGCTCCAGGTCCAGATGGCTATACGGCTCTTTTTTACCAATCATTTGCGACGGAGTTAGTTGACTATCTGCTCTCACTTTTTAACAAAATGGCGGCCTCCGGTACGACCACTGGGTCTATGGCAGAGGCCATGATAACCGTAATCCCCAAGCCAGGGAAGGACCCTTCCAAGTGCGCGTCGTATCGCCCGATAGCACTCCTCAATGTGGATGCTAAACTGTAATCATCGCCCGCAGGCTTCAAGACCTGATGCCGGCTCTGGTACATCCAGACCAATCTGGGTTCATTAAGGGTCGGCAGACACATGATAACTTGCGACGGGTAATGCACCTGATAGAGAAGGCTGACAGGTTCCGCATTCCGGCAGTACTTGTTGGACTGGATGCGGAAAAAGCTTTCGATCGTGTCGATTGGGGATTCCTGTTCCGCACCCTGTCCGCTTTTGGTTTTTCGCGCCCACTTATTACTATGATTCGGGCTAATTACAGCTGCCCTAGCTCGAGGGTGATGATTAACGGACATCGGTCTACCCCCTTCCCTCACTCACGGGGTACGAGACAGGGATGCCCCCTCTCCCCTCTCCTCTTCTCATTGAGTATCGAGCCTCTAGCAATTGCAATACGGGGGAAGGAACAGATCGTAGGCCTTCCCTTTACGGGCGAGCAGCACAAGATTTCCCTATTCGCGGATGACGTGCTTCTATCCCTGGGGGATCCAGTCCACTCACTGCCGCATGTTCAGGAGGTCCTATACCAATTTGAAGCAGTGGCTGGCTTCAAGGTCAACTTCGACAAGTCATATATATTGAACCTGACTCTTCCCCATGAGGTCGTGGACCAAGTGCGCTCGCTCACGGCTTTACCTTGGGCGTCTACCTCCCTGTTATATCTAGGAATACATCTGACTCCTACTATAGGGTCCTTATTCGTGGCTAACTTCCCCCCGCTGCTTGCGTCGATACGAGCTGATCTGGACCGGTGGAAACCGAAGTTTCTGTCGTGGCTTGGAAGAATCCATGCCCTCAAGATGGTGCTCTTACCTAAGTTCCTCTATCTTTTCCAGGCTCTTCCCATCCCTATAGAGGTGGATTTTTTCCGACGATTGAAAACCTTGATTTTGAAATTTGTCTGGCAGGGAGGGCGGGCACGGATCCCATTTTCGACGCTGCGCCGACCGAGAAAGGAGGGTGGAGTGGGATTCCCGGATATGCATTTGTATTACAAAGCTGCGCAGCTTCGCGTAATAGTGGAATGGTCCCAGCAATGCTCGGAGAAGCACTGGCTACACATGGATAGGAGTGTAGCCGGGAGATCGATCTGGGACTTGGTCTGGAAGCCCAAGGGGGATAGGCCTAAGAATGCCTACATTAGCACTCCGACTACCACGGTCCTAAAGGTGCGGGATACGGTCTCCAGCGACGACCGCTGGACCACGTTTCCGTCCCCCTTTACCCCCATTCACTTCAACCCAGCATTTCCACCTGCAATGCATGAGGGGCCCTTCCGGCTCTGGAGAGAGGGCGGTTGTAGGGCGCTCACACATCTGTTCCATGGAGCATCCCCGCTCACGTTTCATAACTGCATGCGGGACTATGGGATTCCGATTACTGAGCGCTTTCGCCATACCCAGCTTCTTTATTGAGCTACCTCGGCGAGGGTGGGTGAGGCGGCCACTCGGCCGCCTTCCCCGTTCGAATCCTTCCTTCTACGCACTTCCACTATGAAGGGGACGATCTCCTTCCTGTATGGGTTGCTTTTGGCCACTGCGATTGCCCTGCGCCCCCGCTACATGGAACACTGGGAGGTCCTGCTAGAACGGGATGTATCGGAGGACGAGTGGAAACACCTTTGGAGAGATATCATGACGCACAATCATTCGGTGGCCCTTAGGGAGGCTCACTTGAAGACCATGTACGATTGGTATCTCAACCCATCCAGGCTCCATCGAATCTTCCCGGCATCCTCGGACAGATGTTGGAGAGGTTGTGGCCTTCTGGGAGACTTTCGCCACATCTGGTGGGACTGCCCGACTATTCGCCCTTTCTGGGCGGAAATTCTGGCCCATATTAAGGACATCCTGGGATATCCGGTTTCAGACTCCATAGCCCATGTTCTATTAGGTCTCCGTGACCCGCAGTTAGAACACCAAACTAAAGCAGATAAACGAATCCTGTGGTTGTGTCTGGGGGCCGCTAAACTTACATTGGCGGCGGCGTGGAAGAAATCGCAGGCCCCGGCCTTGTCACTGTGGCACACGAGACTGTGGGGGCTACTGAGTATGGAAAGAATGGTGGACATCTTCCTGGGCAATTTTAAGAATTTTATGTTCCGACTGGGCCCCTTGGTTCGATTTCTGTCCCGAGGCTTACCGTCTGCGGTTTGCCCGCCCACGCTTCGCGCTCTTCACCTGTTCCAAGTTTAATCGGACTACAGAGATGTTACGATTGGTCATGTATGTGAGAATGAGGTTGCCACCACCGGGGGGGAGGGGGGGAGGGAGGGGGGGGTTCCAGTTATTCTTTGGGGTTGTTACTGGTTGCGACGCTGCTCACATATGGGGGCTGTTAGCACTCTTCCTCTGCCGGGCACTTGGCTGAGCATGCGCTCCCGCCTGAAACTCCTTGACGAGTGCTGGACTCATGAACAGGACTTTGCTATACTGCCTTGTGGCCCGCCGGTTACTCCCCCATTTGTATCCTTTGAGAGTTTCTATGGCGTCCCCTGTGAGGGACTTCTGGCGGACATGTCGCTTGTATTACTTTTTCCTACTTTTTCTTCACTCTCTTTTCCTCTCTTTCCTACAAACTTCTAAAATAAAACTTTTACAACAAAAAAAGGATTGTCCCACTGGGCGCCACCAGCGCTAAAGCCGGCCCTGTCTGCTCACAATTCCCAAAACAACAGTGGACATGACTGCATTGGTGTCAAAATATGTCCGAGATGCGGACAACCAACGCTGCTTTACACTGACGTGTGTTGGTGATGGACTATCCCGAGGTGAACATGGACACTTTCCTACATTCCTTATTAAAGCACGCTGCTGCATTAGTCTGCATATCATGGCACTAATCTTGGCCGCACTGACACACATTATTTTTAAAAGTTTCCACATTTTCACTAGTCTCCAAATGTGTTGTATCTGGATTTGTATGCCAATGTGTGTCACGCACTCTCTGGCTGCCTGCCATACGTGAATTGCTACCCCAACCGGACTGTGGGTTTGTATGCATTCTCATGTACCTCTTTCGTACTGACGCTTTTGGACGCTTACCTGCCACAGACGAGTGCATTTGTCTGCTGTGTTCAACTGTACGAATGTTTGTGTTTGGACAACATTGTGCTGGGTGTTGATGTACTCTGCTTCATATGTGTGTGTGCTGCATTATGTGTTAGATATCCCTTCATGTGAGTTTTGTTCACCCTTCTCCCTTTCAGGCAGCGTGGTTTTCACTTCTATGCTTGTTCAGTGGTGTGATGTTGGCGGGTTGTGTGACTTGTGCTCCTTGTTGGTGTGTTTCATTTTGGCGATTGTTTGTCTATACTTGTGCTGTACTTAATTGTGCATGTGTGCCATTGTACCCATCTCCCCCGTCCCCCCACTCCCTGCGTCTTCCTCTTCCTGATGCTGTTGTGTCTATAATATTGTTGCTCCACACATAAATATATGTAATGAACAAATTAGAATAGTTCCTTGATTCTTTCAAAACTTCTCTCTATTGGTTTCTTTTTTAATTTTCCATATAAACAGTTTTTTTTATATTCAAGGACACATAGAAGTCAGAAGTGCAACGTATTCTATCAACCCACTTTCTAGAACATTCTACAACATGTGCAGGTTAAAAGTTATATTTTTTTGCCACATTTTCTCAAACATTTAATGGCACGTGCAGGTTAAAAGTTCACGATTGTTTTAAGTTCGAACAGTGCCTTCCAAATGCAAGTAGCATGTGTGGTTGAGTTGAGCAAATTGTATCCTATGATATGTCCTCCACATTGAAACAGCTTTTTCTTAACCAATCACAAATATGCTTTTCCACAAACTGAATGTGCACCCTACTTTTAAAAAACAATGCTTCTTATCTCCCAATCAGGTATTGTTTCGTATGGCAAAGTAGTTCCCCATCTTTAAACATATCTCTTATTCTACGAAGGAACTGCATAAGCTACAGACATCTTTCCACACCTTCCAACCATAACTTCAAAATGCTGGTGTGGATTGTAGGACATAGCTATATTTTCTGGTGCAAGAGGTATGCAGAACACAGACATATTGACTCAGACCTAGGTTTACAAAATGTGGACATTAAATGGTTTGCACAGAGAGGATTGAAGTGGCACAAATTGATACCTTTGGTTAAAACCTCTTTGCATCTTCCACACCCTGACCTCATGATTGTGCATTGTGGTGGAAATGACCTAGGCACATTGACTGGAGTAGGTTTGGAAACGCTTATGAAGGACACTTCGGGACAATTGATGTTACTTTTGCCTCAAACTGTCTTTGTAAATTACAATATATGCCAAAGACAGAAGTGAAAATGGTCAAAACAAATTTGTCCTCAGATTGAAAAATCTAGGAAGAATGTCAACAAAGCTGTGTCTGCATACCTCAGAGACCATAGAATGGGGTTGATCTACAACAACAACATACGTTTTGATATGGCTGATATCTACAGAAGTGATGGAGTACACTTTACAGATGAAGGAAACAGAGTTTTTCTGAATACCATGAAGTTGTGCATCCGCACCTACATGTAGCTCCAGCTAATGAGCACAAGGGCTCTTTTTAGAGCCACCCTATAACTGATAACTTAGGCCCGCTATTTTGGGGCCAGGTAATGGCAACTACCGGACCCTCGCCAAAATGTATTCTCCACACAGCTGTGGCACAGCGGCCAGACCATCTGACTTTGCAGCACAGACCTCTCGCTTTGATCACCGGCTTCAGCGACAGCTCAGAATAGCCCCATAGGACTCAGGGCAATAGCTCACTTAATGTCCACGCCGGCCCCCAGCGCCTGCAGACCCGTACGAGTGAGTAGTTTGCACCTTACAAATACCGGAATGATTCAAAACGTCAGAATTGAACTTCACACTCCCTCTGTAACACCCCCCAATCACCCTACAGACGTCACACTGTTTAAAACAAAAGTTCCTCCTAGTACATATGCACACATGCTGACACTACTTGGACAGGTGTGCCACAGAGGCCAGAAAACATGAGTTCAGAGCACAGGCCTCACGGTTTAATCCCCTGCTACGGCAGCAGCTCAGCTCAGCACTAAGCATGGGCGGATTTTGCGGATTGGCAATCCGCGAACTTGCGTATTTACGGATTCGCAATCCGCGAAGATCCGCGAACTCTAGCGGACTTGCGGATTTTTCCGTTTTTTGTGTTGGCGCGTGTTCGCGCCGATTTTGGGACAAGTTCGCAATTGCGAACTTACTTTTCGGCTTGCAACGGCCGCGACTATGTTGTTTCTACGTCTGGTTTATCATCACAGGTTCACAGCACCCTCTGTTTCACCACTGCCACCCTCTGGGACACCCATGCCACCCTCTAGTACATCCTCACAGGCACCTATTAGGTTTATTTATTACTGTAGATTATGGTGGTTGAAAAAAGCTAGCACACCTGCCCTTCTTCAACTGCCATCAATTAATTTGTGTTTCATTAATGTGTCAGTAATTTTGAAAGTTCCAGTCTGGCTGGCACCTGCTTCCTTCCTTATCTGTAATTTGCTTTTTGTTGCAGTGAAATTTTTTTTTTACAGGACCTTTATGGTGCTATTCTATGAGCCTGCTGTTTGGGTCATAGCAGGGTCATAGAATTGTTGCAAACTCTGGAGGGGCCCATCAGGAAGCACTACCTTGAATGTTACTAATGTTAAGTTTGAACTTTTGCACCTGCTCATTGCTTTCATTTTAGCTAAAATCGTTTTTTTTGCAATTTCGCGCGTTATTTGGGGCGCGAATCCGTGCGAGATCGATTTCGGAAGCCGCGAATACGTGCGAATACAAAATTGTTTTTGTTGCGACGTGTATGTTCGCGTGATCTTGCGCGTGTTCGCGAGGCGCTTCTAGCTATTCGTTTGCCAAGTTACCCTATCGGTCGTACACGGGCGCGGCCATCTTGTTGGCGTGACGTAATTCCGTTTCCGCCCGCTATGTGTAATCTCGCAAAGTGTGCTGCTCGCGAGTACAAGTTCGCGCGTACTCGCAAGGAAAATCTCGCGCGAACTTACCCACGCGGTCGTGAACGGGCGCGGCCATCTTGTTTCTCATTCATTGCTATGGTTCTGGGCATGCTTTCTCTATCCTCTCTCAATCTCTGCCATCCTTTGCTTGTTTGAAGTTTTTTTGATCTAATTTTACTTATTATCTAACCCTCTATTTTTCTAGCTCTATATTTTTGTGTTTTCTGCAGCTTTTAGTTACTTTTAAACTACTTTTTTAAACTCTTTTATTTTCTTCTTCACTATTCTATTTCTTCTTTATCATTTAAGTTTATTTCTGCCCAGACCATGGTAAAGGGAGCCGGGAAGCACCCTGAGAAGGGGAAGGGTCCCGCACCCCGTGCCCGGCTCCCGTGCGGGCGTTTAAGGGGGGAGCAAGTGGTCCCGAGGGAGATCTTTAGCGCGGAGGAAGTGGCGGCACTGATCTTCCATGTCCAGCGCCGCCTCCCCAAGACGATCCTGGGAGGCGGCAAGATCGCGACCGGCTATGGCATCCGGGAGCGCCGCCAGCGGTGGGAGAAGGTGTGCCGGGCCATGTACAAGATCTCTGGGGTCCGGCGCACATATAACCAGGCCACCCACCGCTGGACCGATGTCATGGACCGGGAGCGGGACTTGCTGGACGCGCTCGGCGTAGAGGTCCCCGGGCTTGGTGAGTAGTAGTAGTAGTACATTTACTACTCTGTTTTATCCTGCTCTGTTATTTGCAAATCTTTGTTCTTTACCAAGAGCAATAATGCTGCCGATTACATTGAGGTAAATTATATTTCAAAATCTTCTATGCATTTCATTTTCAGGTGCACTGCTCTCCTTCTCAGTAGCCTTGCTTGCTACTATGCTTCTTTGTTTTGTATGTTGTGTTCAGAAGCATTTCATTGGCCTGAGAAATTATGTATCAGTGTACTGTAAAGAAAAGAACTGCGTAATGCTAGACAGTAAGGGTCATATTTTCAATTACCGGCGCATCCCTGCAAAGTAGCAGGGATGCGGCAGTAATTGTGTGCCATGCCACCACCACCCATTGGCCCAAAACGTCACAGAAGCCTTACGCATCTGTGCCGTAAAGGCAGCGCATTGCTGGAGTTGCGTGCCAACGATGGCGCAGCTCCAGCAATGCTCTGGGGTACCCTATCTCCCCAATGCTGCATCAAGCCGTACGTCGGCTTCAAGCGCGCAGGGTTTGAGTCATGCATCATTGTCATAAAAATGACTGATTGACATCTTGTAGATTTCCCTCAGCCACTTTTAGGATTCGTTCCTGCGCAGGTACGCCCTCCCTTGCGCCGGAACGCCCCCTGATGGCGCAGGGCTTTACAACGTGATGCATCGCCCATATGCCCATATGTGTTTTTTTTTTTAATATATACGCCGCACCAACACCATGGCGAGTCTTTTGTTCTGCCGCTGCGTCAGAAAAGGCACGCAACAATGGAGGAAAATCAGCCGCAACTTCCGCAAGGGACTTATAAATCAGCCCCAACAGACTGAAGTCCAGTGTCCTTCCTTTAGACAGTCACATGGTTATCAGAAGAAATAGTGGCGGTGGTGGCGGGTGGATTGATAGTTTGAGTATTCACTGATCTGCAAGCAGGATGGACTTTGTCTGTCACGTGTTGTGCACTACTGCCTGCAGTGCCAGGCCTAGGCAAACCTCTTTAGTAGTCTGTTTATTGAGTTACATAGGAACTTTCTAAGTCAACGTTCCGCAAATCAGGCAATACGAATAACGTAGTATACCACATGAGATAGATCCCGTGGAATAGTTGTCTATCTATTTGCTATTTTTCCAAAATATGTTGTTATTGTTCTTTTGAAATGTTTGATTTGGTTGAAAAATCTCATCCATGTTTTATGGTTTTTCTTTCTTTCATGTTGTACATCAGCTCCCCCCAAGGGCAAGAGGACACAGGAGGAGGGTGCTGAGGATGCAGGCCAGGATCGGGCAGGCGAGGGCTCCTTTGCTGGCCCCAGTAAGTTTACATTTTACTAAACAGTACCTATTTTTTCCTAGCGTTCCTCATTCGATTTTTTCTAAATCGTCTTTGATCTTCTTGTAGACTGGATATAAATTCTTATCCTGCCTCGAATATGATGACTCCCTGTGGTATTACTAGACTATTCTTATTAGTCTGTCTGTGTAGCTAACTAAGATTGGACATTTGGCAATTCCATTGGACTCCCATTATATTCAGCAATACCTCTATGCACTGTCTCCTTACTGACTAGATAGTGTGGCAGAGTCATTCAGCTCCCGAAGTCACCGATTATAGATCCCCAATGATCTCTAGATTATCGTACGCAGGACAAGAGAGTAGTACGGAGTCACAGCACAGTCAAGAAGTGTCAGAGGCACTCATGCTTGCAAAAATTCCAAAACCTTTAGCTCATCCACTCTAGTCTAGAGGAACAAAAACCACAGAGTCTATTTAAGTGTAAAAGCTTTATTAAAAGTAAACACATTTATTGAAATCTACTTTGTCATAAAACTATTTAACTGTAAACGGAAAAGTGGTTAGTGCTGACGATTAATTGGACACATTTCTTGTGGTCGAGCCGAACTCTCACCTACTTTGAACTTGATCCTGGTCGTGTTCTTAGGACTCAGGAGTCAAGCTTCTGTCTGTTAGGAGAAAAAGTGGTGCGTGTTAAAAATCAAAAGCAAGCATTCATCAGTTGTGCATAAAAGTGCAGCAAGACAACAGCCTTCCCTGGAAAATGGGACATTTTTACTATGGAGTAGACAGTCACAAATTATTACATTGTATTCTGTTTTTTTAACATTTCTCCTAGACCAAATATTATATAGTAGTGAGTGGTGTATTCTAACTTTCTTAAATGTACTTTGTAGGTGTAACATCTGGTGACGGGGCCAGCGCGGAGGTGGCTGATGTGTTGGACTTGGACTCGGAGGCCTCTGGGGAGGATGCGGCGGTAGAAGAGCTGGTGGCCGTTCCTGTGGGGGATCAAACGGTGGTGGCGGAAACAGGTAAGCTATATATTCCTTACTTATTGAGATTGAAGACTGCATAGTGTGCTTTCTGCACGGGTGTATTACAATTACAAATCAACCAGGTAGTAGCCTCCTCGAAATGTACTTCGACTTAGCTGTGAAGTTTTTGGTGAGAAGAATCCCAATAAGTTCTTAGACGAACGTGATGGATGGGATGAACGAAAAGCGAAAGAAGGGTGTAAGTAAGTGGGACGCGAACTTGTATGATGGCTGGCAAAGAAGAACGATATGTGTTTGCTTGGACCCAGAGGTGGCTGGGAAGGAAAGAATATGGTATGGTGCATGGCTGGGTCAATGATGAAGCAAGGATGGGTGGAAGGACAGCAGCCTGGGTGGGTGAAACAGAAACTGTATGTGTGCGTATACTTTGAATGAATGGATGCCTGGAGCATGGTATTCTCTGACTCTTACATAGCAAATGTGTATCTAGAGAGAGTAGATGGTCGCCAGGTGAAGTAAGTGTTACCTTGAAGAGCATGTACCACCGCACCCGCACGTCCGTCCCAGTGCAGGGAAGGCAAGGAAAAGAAATTGTAAATGTGTCCAATACTACCATGAATAGTAGCAGTACTTTGTATTGCGTTTGCATTCACAGCATATATCTGGTTATTACGGTGGACACTCCGTACCTCTCTTAATAACTTTAGTTTACTTGTAGTACGTCATTCATGTGTGGGTGTATCACTGTGTTCACTCAATATTAAGCAAAGCACCTAAAGTCATCTCATCTGTCATTAAATACGTCCCATGTGAAGTGATAGATAATCAAATTAGTTAGCTTCTTCAGTTTCCTTTTCTAGTACTCATTTGCACTGTAGGGTGAAAGGTAAATTAATTAAGCAGTAGCCCTTGTAACAGAGTATTCTCAGTGCCACCCGTAATAGAAAAGTAATAGCTTCACCACCTGCATGTACTGGACCGGTACAGTAACGCAAGTCTGTCTCCATCATCATGGTGTGCAACTTTTTTTCTCGGGTGCAACTTCACTGTGCTGTGTCCATGTCATTCTGCCGGCTTGCATAAGATAACGTACCCATTTCCCTAAACAAGAGAGAAGAAGAAGAATAAGACTGGTGTACTGTCATAGTCGACTGTAATGGAAGTCCATAGTGGTCGTAGAATTAGTTCATTAAACTACCACTACTGTTAGAGCAAGGATGCAGAAGTGGGAGGGTTACATAGATACTGTCCTCAATAGTTATGTACTGTGCTTTCAATTTGCTACTTGTACTCTGTGACCCAACTTTCGGCTCAATCACTTTGTGTTATTAATAAGGAGCATTGGTTACAGACTATGTCTTTCTTTCTTCATATAGTTGCTCCTTCTTCCAAATCAACAACAAGGAGGGAGCAGGCTAGATTGGCCCGGCAACGGAGGCTGGAGGCCACAGTCGCCGAGTATCGGCGGCTGGTGGCCCTGGAGGAGGAGGAGGACACGCAGTCGAGCGGGGCAACATCTTCGACTGCATCCTCCTCCGTGACTAAACCAGCGGGACCGAGCCGGGCTAAGAAAGCCGACCGCCACCGCCAAGCACCCGAAACACCAGCTGCCCCCCACAGGAGCTGCAAGGAACGCCAACACCGCCTACGAGTCCGCATGTCCAACCTGGAGCAGGAGGTCCTGAGGTATAAGACCTTGGTTAAGGGCCTCCGCTCCGAGCTTGCCACCCTCCGCAAGGAGTATGATGCCCATGCCGCATCATGCACCAGCACCAGCACCCTCCAGTAGTGGAGTGTCCCTTGCCCTTTTTTTATAGACTTTTGGGGGGTGGGATTTGGGAGTTGGGATCGTTTTGGGACGTTTCAGAGACAATCGTTGGGGTTAGGGTGGGTGAGGGAGATTATTTTGTTAGGGATAAATAAATATATTTTTCAACTACTTTATCTGACCATACCTGTTTTTTACTGCTTTTCAGTCTGGTGGGTGGGGGGCGGGGGTGTAACAGTAACTTTGTTTTCCTGAACAGTCGTAGGACTTTAGTAGTACAACCGTCAAACTCTTGTCTACTCCGAAATAATACTCCATTATACTACCTCCCACCAAACGCTTATCTTACCTGTAATTTGTGTTAGAAATTAGGGCTAGGCCCAGGGCTGGCTCCAGGTGAAATGGGGATTAACGTTGTCATTCCTGGGCGGGTGACATTTCCTCATTGCGGTGTTACTAGTGGTGTGACACAGTGGCAGTTGCATGCCTATGGAAAAAAAGAAAACGAAACCTTGTTTGTACTCCTTACTGTAGCATTACAACGGTTACGGTACGATCGAGAAAATAGCAGGTGACAGTACACTAGAACAGTGCCATAATGTAGCCTAACAAATGGTAAAGTATTGCAAGTATAACTAGTACTTGCGTTGAATTTATTTGACATTGGCTACTACTACTAGAAGATATAGTACTGAAGCTGAGTAAGTCTAGAAGATATCCTCGTATTCCTTCACCAGCCTGTTGCTGCTATCACCTTATCCTCCCCAGCAAGTGTGTGGAATTATTGATGTCATTTTAGTCAGACATCAAGCAAAACAACACAGCCCGGGGGAAGAGGGTTAGGGTTTGTAAAATGGATGGGAATGGGGGTTTCTTTTTGGGTAGGTTTTGTTGAGAGAAGAAAAAAAAAGCAGAGCATGGACAAACAATAATTGAAGATACAGAGTTTACAGACAATCTTTGGTTACAAAGTAAAGGTAAGCACATGCAGTCACACTCATAGAATAAAAGACAACAATGGATACTGTATCTGTATTGCGTATGTTGTTGGAGTTGTCCTGTTGAAATTGGTAAGTAAGTTGCATGCAGCAAACAATTCCTCTTATTGGCGGCACTCCTCCATTCCAGCTGACGCTTCGTCCATCAATGTGGTGGTGACCACTGACAGAAGAGACACCCTGTCCACTGCCTGCCTGGCGGATGTTGACTGAAACCCGGCCTGTAATTATTGAACGGAAAACAGGAAGTGCTATTACAATACCACTGATAAATAAATAAAAGGTATGTACGCTGTGTGGTTCAAAAAGTCACACTTTGATGATGCCTAGCAGAAAAATGGTTACAAAACGTACTTTGAAAGTAACAGTAGACCCAAATACAGACCGTGGATTGTATTCAAACCACTTGCCTGCAAGCAAAAGTATCCATAGCCAGCATCGCTCCAACAGTGCTCTACAACAACAGAACCGCGTTGCAATAGAACCCCCCTAAACACATGCAATCCTGCTGCTAGGGCTAACCCTAACGAACCCTAACTTACAAAGTGCCAAAACTGGTGTTTCCTTATGGATTTTGTCCAACTAACTTCTAGCCGGTATTAGACCTTCCCAGGAATGCCCCAGGCAAGACCCGCCAACCCACCCGCAAAAAAACACCCGACACAACACCACCAAACAGCGAAAAAGCTAAATCTCATACTTACAATGTCTCTCGGCCTTCGGTCCAAACGCGGCGCTGTGCAGCTAGGTCGTCATCATCATCATCAATCATCATAACTCCTGTTTTCCACCACGGATTTCCTGAAAAGCAAATGCAATCAAGATTAGACTGTCGCAGCAGTGCTTCGACAGAGACCCCGGCCGCAACCCACCCACGAACAGCAGGAAGCCCCCCAAAACGCTACATTGAGCAAGATGTCTGAAGAAATGGCAAAAAAAAGGCTGTTCCTTATGGATTTTGTCCAAAACACTTGTATCCGGTATTAGACCTTCCCAGGAATGCCCCAGGCAAGACCCGCCGGCGCCAACCCACCCGCAAAAAAACACGCGACACAACACCACCAAACAGCGAAAAAGCTAAATCTCATACTTACAATGTCTCTCGGCCTTCGGTCCAAACGCGGCGCTGTGCAGCTAGGTCGTCATCATCATCAATCATCATAACTCCTGTTTTCCACCACGGATTTCCTGAAAAGCAAATGCAATCAAGATTAGACTGTCGCAGCAGTGCTTCGACAGAGACCCCGGCCGCAACCCACCCACGAACAGCAGGAAGCCCCCCAAAACGCTACATTGAGCAAGATGTCTGAAGAAATGGCAAAAAAAAGGCTGTTCCTTATGGATTTTGTCCAAAACACTTGTATCCGGTATTAGACCTTCCCAGGAATGCCCCAGGCAAGACCCGCCGGCGCCAACCCACCCGCAAAAAAACACCCGACAACACCCCCAAACAGCGAAAAAGCTAAATCTCATACTTACAATATCTCTCGGCCTTCGGTCCAAAGTAACGCGCTGTGCAGCTAGGTCATCATCAATCATCATAACTCCTGTTTTCCACCACGGATTTCCTGAAAAGCAAATGCAATCAAGATTAGACTGTCGCAGCAGTGCTTCGACAGACACCAAAAATTACACACAAACCCCCGGAACCCCGCCAAAGAGCACCTCAAAGGCAAGCAAGTCAGCAAAAACGGCAAGAAATTTCCACCTCATATTTGGTCCAAAACACTTTTGTCCATTATTAGAGCTTCACAGCAATGGGCCCAAAACCGTCAACTCACCCGCAAAGAAGTACAACACCCCCACAAGTGCTGAGTCTTTCTTCATTGTGCGTAATCCAGCACTCTGCTTGGAGGGAAATCGCAGTCTGGAGGAGGAGGATAGAGGAGCATGTTCTTCAGAACTTGTGAACCTGAGGAATGTAGACTGCGGCACCTTCAAATCAATAAGCAAACAAGTGAAGACAGTTCTGATGATGGTCTTGTTTTTGGGATTAGGTGATTAAAGTTTGAATTAAATTAACTGTGCAAAACAAAGAAAGAGAGACACAAAGCACACAGGAATAAAAGTGAATAAGGACGAAAAAGAAAGTTCTTGATTGATTGTCTCATTTTCAGGGCTCGGTGTCAGGGAATAAGAACAAGATTTCGTCATCATACTCTGCGAATTCAGGCTGGATGAGGTCAGTGGCACCGAACAGAGAAAAAATCCCCTCATCTACGTTGCTGTCCTCATCGTCTTCATGTGGCGTGCTTTCTCGCACTTTGTAATCTGGTGGTATGAGGTGCTGATTCATCTTGATCATTGTCAGCCGCTCCACATTTTTGGGCGATAGGCGGCTCCGTTTGGCAGTTACAATGCCACCAGCAGCACTGAAAACACGTTCAGAAGACACACTTGCGAGTGGGCAAGACAAATAGTTTATAGCCAGGTTGTAGAGCTGTGGCCACAATTGTTTTTTGCCATGCCAATACTGCAATGGCTCCTCATTAAGAAAGACCACTGTTGAGTCATTCAGATAGTCCTGCACCATCGACTCAAGGTCATCAACTGTTCCTCCACTTTGCTTACTTTTTGCTGTGCCTGTGACATTTTTTAGATAACCATACCCCATCAAACTTAGCCAATCCTCCTCCCCAGCCACTGTTAGTGTTGTCATTGTGTGTGGTGCAGATGATCCAGTTGCCGGTGTCTTTAACGGCTGAGAGGTCACTTGTGCCCCAGCCACAGGTGCAGAAGTGGATTCTTGTGACTGCGGATGGCCTGCTGATGCTGATGCTGATGTACTGGCTTCTCCTTCAATAACCTGCCGTTCTTTTTCAAACCTCTTGGCTGACCAGGCTAACCAATGTTTGTACTTTTGAACATCTGCATCAGCGAAAGGAAAGAATGCGTTGTCTGCCAGCGCCTTTTTGTAGCGTGGATCCAGAATAGTAGCATAAATGTAATGCTGATCTGAGTTGATGTTTTTAAGACGTTCATCACCACGTAGGCGATGTAATAATTTCTCAGACAAAATGAAATGGTTTTTTTTTTTTTCATCTTTTTCAAACTCAGAAGAAACCGCCATCAGTTGGTGCTCCAGTATGCACAACAATGGGATAGCTTTTCCCAAATTACAGTCCTCCTGGCTGACTGCACGCGTGAAGAACTCAAAAGGACGAAGCATGTCTGTCAGGCTTTTAACTATGGCCCATTGCGCCTTACTCATCCGCAGGTCCTCCTTCTGAGATGTAGCCTCTGTCAAGAAATAGTGATCGAGTACCGTATACTGCTCATGCAGACGCTCAAGCATGTAGAAGGTTGAGTTCCAACGTGTTGCCACCTCCTGGATGAGTGCTTTCACTGGCATTCCACGTTGAAGTAGCAGTCTCCGCAGATGCTTCCGGGCCTTAAAAGAATGGCTGAAATGGTTGCACATTTTGCGGCAGGTGGCCATTACCTCGAACGCTGGACTCTCTTTATCACTCAAGAATTTTTGAACTACCAGGTTGATACAGTGCGCCAAACACGGCACTCTAACATGGTGACCCTGTGACATGGCCTTAACTACATTGGCGCCATTATCCGTGGAAACATAACCAATCTTGCGTTTTAGGGGGGATAGCATTGACAACACCTTTTTGTCAAACTCTTCCAAAAGGTTTTCTGCTGTGTGACTTTTCTCCAAGGCAAACATGGCTAGTGTTGCATGTTTCCGAGCAGCTTTGAAAACTTGGTCCGGGTCAACACCTGCGTTTAGCTTTGCTATAACACCTGAAAAAGAGACCCAGTGTGCAGTGATGCACATGTAATCATCGCCTGGGCCACTGGTCCACATGTCTGTTGTCAGATGTATTGTGTGAACAGCACTCTTCTGCAAAGCTGCCCCAATCGCCTGCAGCACATCTTCATGTAGTGCTGGAACCGCAACTCTGGCAAAATAGAACCGGCTCGGAACCTTCCATTTAGGGCAGAGCGTTGCAACTAATTCAAGAAAACCTACCGCTTCTACAAAAGAAAAAGGTAGAAGGTCCACAGCTAGCATTTTAGCCAGCTTAGTGTTATACAGACGCGTCAGTGGGTGGTTGCGTTCATATGGCACGTCTGAAGTAAGCATTGTTCTAATGTTGGCCTGGACCAAGCATTTACGGGCTGATAATGACTTCGTTGACCCAATTTTGCTCGCTGGTGAACTTTTGTGCGTTGGTGTCTCACTCGCTCCAACACTCTTAGTGTGCCTCACATTGGGTGTGCTGCTGAGAGGGGTACTGGGTGTAAGGGAAGTGTTTGACACGTCTTCTTCCTGCTCGTCAACATCAGATGAAACATCAACGTTTCCTTGATTTTGGCCTTTCTTGATCGCAGCTAGGTGCGCAAACCATTGGACACCGTGCTTTCTGTCAAGATGACCACTCTGGCCGCCGGTACCATAGTTGCTACCTGACTTACCACGACTAACTGCAAGCTTACAAAGGGTACAAATGGCAAACCTTGGATTTTTGGGACAAACAGTAAAGAAGTCCCAAACTGGGGACTTGAAGTGTCTGTGGGACCTGGAGGAGGCGGCGATACTGGTGGTGGTGGTGGTCATGAAGCTAATGCCAGATGAAGTGGAGGATCTGGATTGGCCAACTTTTGTACGTTTTCCACTTTCACCGCCACTAATTAAGGTCGAGGTTGACGCAGGTCTCTTCTTGCCAGAAAGAAATATGGAAGCGGGACGAGTTGGTGTACTACTTAACTCCAATGATTGTGGTGTTTCCACTGCCTCCTCATCGACAACATCATCATCATCATCATCACGCGCAGCAGCTCTTCGGGCTAGGGTCAAAATGTCTGTTTGCTGCATGCCCGCTGGGGCTGCAGTGACCTTTATGATGACTGGGTCGTCGTTGGCAGAGTCTTCATCAGCAGCAGTATCCGCCACTTCTTGTTGAGCCTCATCACACTCCATAAGTCTGAGACTTTGGACGAGCTTCCTTTTACGCTTAAGTACCTTTGTTGGATCATGGTGTGCCTCACTCTCAGACGGCTGTGGTGCTGGTTCCCAAGTTTGATCCGTATCATCAGAAGGAGGTGTGCTTGAAGAGGATGTAGACACCACCCTTGATCTCTTCCTTGCTAGGGTTGTGGAAGACAATGAAGGATCATCAGGAGGAGTGGCTTCCTCAAATGATACCTCGCATTGATTGTCGATTTCCTGATGTGCCCCTACTTCGGGAGGAACAACTATTGTGGGCACTTGTTGTGACCCTCCATGCACCTCTGCATGCGCATCTCCTTGCGCTGCCTCTCCTTCCACATGTACTTGGGCTTGTACTTGCACATGTGATTGTTGTTGCCGCTGTGGTTGTTCAACACTCGTCAGATGAGCTACAACAACCTGTGTTGATTGAGGGACATTGCTGCTGCTTTCTTGCGATGAGCCAACATCACTGGTCGATGGTGATTGAAGAAGTATACTGGCTGCCTCTGCAGCACTCAAGGGCTTGGACTTAAGTTGGCGTGGTGGTGGTGGTGGCACTGAGCCCAATGGAGCGGGGGTGCTGCTGCCAGCTTGGTCCCCAGCAGATCCCGCTGCAGCTGCTGCAGGCATACTTTTTTTTTTACTCACAAAAAAAGGGGCGGGCGGCACACCAGTGTCCTTGGTAACTTGCTTCTTCTGCTCCTTACTGGCACCTTTCTTGCTAGAGGAGCTACGGGTTACTTTTTTTGGGGCCATCTTCTTCAGAGCAGGTCAGCAGGCAGCAGTTGCACGAGTTGCAGAGGGTTCTGTGTCCAGACGTGACGTCGCGTGACGTTATGCTGCACACACCGCTGCAGGACTTCTTCCTGGCACTGGTGGTTCTATTGAGTCTTCTTGTGCACCTAAAAGCAATGGAAGACAGAGGAACATCAGTTCAGTTATACACCCCAAAAAATCGACAAAACACAGAAAAATGAGCACAATCCCATGCCATCCATGATGTTTACATTGAAGACACCCCACAGAAAGACTAGGGACATGCAAGTATGCAACACTCACTACCCCTGGGCATAAGGGATGAAAAGTAGGCAAAATAAGTGCAGGCCTCAGACACTGCCTCTCCTCAAAATGGCCCCCTTACACCCCAAGCACATGTTGCCTGTACCAGCCAGCACTCAAGATGGCCACCACCACCACCCACATGGCCAGTCCACATCAACAGTACACCCCCAAAAAACAGAAAAACAGCCAGAAATCACCACAATCCAATGCCATCCATGATGTTTACATCAAAGAGAGTGAGACAACACCACAGGCACACTCAGTCCATGCACCACCACCACCCCTGGGCAAGCAAAAGGCCACACCAGCAGCCCCCCAAAAACGACAAAAAACAATAAAATAAGCACAATCCCAGCCCATCCATGGCCTCAATTATGTTTAAATTCAAGAAGACACCCCACAGAAAGACTAGGCCCATGCAACACTCACCACCCCTGGGCAAAGGGCCACACCAGCAGGCCCAAAAAAACGACAAAAAACAATAAAATCTGCACAATCCCAGCCCATCCATGGCCTCAATTATGTTTAAATTCAAGAAGACACCCCACAGAAAGACTAGGCCCATGCAACACTCACCACCCCTGGGCAAAGGGCCACACCAGCAGGCCCAAAAAAACGACAAAAAACAATAAAATCTGCACAATCCCAGCCCATCCATGGCCTCAATGGTGTTTAAATTCAAGAAGACACCCCACAGAAAGACTAGGCCCATGCAACACTCACCACCCCTGGGCAAAGGGCCACACCAGCAGGCCCAAAAAAACGACAAAAACCAATAAAATCTGCACATTCCCAGTCCATCCATGACCTCAATGGTGTTTAAATTCAAGAAGACACCCCTCAGAAACACTAGGCCCATGCAACACTCACTACCCCTGGGCATAAGGGATGAAAAGTAGGCAAAATAAGTGCAGGCCTCAGACACTGCCTCTCCTCAAAATGGCCCCCTTACACCCCAAGCACATGTTGCCTGTACCAGCCAGCACTCAAGATGGCCACCACCACCACCCACATGGCCAGTCCACATCAACAGTACACCCCCAAAAAACAGAAAAACTGCCAGAAATCACCACAATCCAATGCCATCCATGATGTTTACATCAAAAAGAGTGAGACAACACCACAGGCACACTCAGTCCATGCACCACCACCACCCCTGGGCAAGCAAAAGGCCACACCAGCAGCCCCCCAAAAACGACAAAAAACAATAAAATAAGCACAATCCCAGCCCATCCATGGCCTCAATTATGTTTAAATTCAAGAAGACACCCCACAGAAAGACTAGGCCCATGCAACACTCACCACCCCTGGGCAAAGGGCCACACCAGCAGGCCCAAAAAAACGACAAAAAACAATAAAATCTGCACAATCCCAGCCCATCCATGGCCTCAATGGTGTTTAAATTCAAGAAGACACCCCACAGAAAGACTAGGCCCATGCAACACTCACCACCCCTGGGCAAAGGGCCACACCAGCAGGCCCAAAAAAACGACAAAAAACAATAAAATCTGCACAATCCCAGCCCATCCATGGCCTCAATGGTGTTTAAATTCAAGAAGACACCCCACAGAAAGACTAGGCCCATGCAACACTCACCACCCCTGGGCAAAGGGCCACACCAGCAGGCCCAAAAAAACGACAAAAAACAATAAAATCTGCACAATCCCAGCCCATCCATGGCCTCAATGGTGTTTAAATTCAAGAAGACACCCCTCAGAAACACTAGGCCCATGCAACACTCACTACCCCTGGGCATAAGGGATGAAAAGTAGGCAAAATAAGTGCAGGCCTCAGACACTGCCTCTCCTCAAAATGGCCCCCTTACACCCCAAGCACATGTTGCCTGTACCAGCCAGCACTCAAGATGGCCACCACCACCACCCACATGGCCAGTCCACATCAACAGTACACCCCCAAAAAACAGAAAAACAGCCAGAAATCACCACAATCCAATGCCATCCATGATGTTTACATCAAAGAGAGTGAGACAACACCACAGGCACACTCAGTCCATGCACCACCACCACCCCTGGGCAAGCAAAAGGCCACACCAGCAGCCCCCCAAAAACGACAAAAAACAATAAAATAAGCACAATCCCAGCCCATCCATGGCCTCAATTATGTTTAAATTCAAGAAGACACCCCACAGAAAGACTAGGCCCATGCAACACTCACCACCCCTGGGCAAAGGGCCACACCAGCAGGCCCAAAAAAACGACAAAAAACAATAAAATCTGCACAATCCCAGCCCATCCATGGCCTCAATGGTGTTTAAATTCAAGAAGACACCCCACAGAAAGACTAGGCCCATGCAACACTCACCACCCCTGGGCAAAGGGCCACACCAGCAGGCCCAAAAAAACGACAAAAAACAATAAAATCTGCACAATCCCAGCCCATCCATGGCCTCAATGGTGTTTAAATTCAAGAAGACACCCCTCAGAAACACTAGGCCCATGCAACACTCACTACCCCTGGGCATAAGGGATGAAAAGTAGGCAAAATAAGTGCAGGCCTCAGACACTGCCTCTCCTCAAAATGGCCCCCTTACACCCCAAGCACATGTTGCCTGTACCAGCCAGCACTCAAGATGGCCACCACCACCACCCACATGGCCAGACCACATCAACAGTACACCCCCAAAAAACAGAAAAACAGCCAGAAATCACCACAATCCAATGCCATCCATGATGTTTACATCAAAGAGAGTGAGACAACACCACAGGCACACTCAGTCCATGCACCACCACCACCCCTGGGCAAGCAAAAGGCCACACCAGCAGCCCCCCAAAAACGACAAAAAACAATAAAATAAGCACAATCCCAGCCCATCCATGGCCTCAATTATGTTTAAATTCAAGAAGACACCCCACAGAAAGACTAGGCCCATGCAACACTCACCACCCCTGGGCAAAGGGCCACACCAGCAGGCCCAAAAAAACGACAAAAAACAATAAAATCTGCACAATCCCAGCCCATCCATGGCCTCAATGGTGTTTAAATTCAACAAAACAGTTGTATCATGCACCCATAACCAACCCTGGTCCTACTGGATACTGTGGCTACCCACAATATAATTTATTTAATTTTCTGAAAAAGTTCCAAAATTGTACTTGCAGCAACTGTAATGCCCCAAACAAACTTACTTGTGAAAGTTGATTTCTAATCCAAAAGTGATCCAAAGACAGTCAAAAAGGCCTCAAATCCAAATATCCAGCAGCACCCACAAAAAGTAATCCTTCCAGCTCCAGATCCAAATGAAAGTGACCAGGAGATGGACAAAGCACTGGGAGGAGCCTGCTGGACAGGAACAGGAAGTTGGAGACTGTGGGGCACTTCCTTCCTCCCCCCCCCCCCAAAATGGACTCCTTGCAAAAAAAAAGGCCATGCAAATGTCAACCTGAGGAGTGATTCTGATAAAAATCATAATTTTCTGAAGGTTTATCCTGTTTGCTGGTGATTTTCTTGTGCGAAATTGCAAAATCTCTATTTCGCAAGTGCGAGATTGTTCCTTTCCGCCGCAACTACATGTTCGCAATTGCGAACTCTCGCGAGGTGTGCTGTGCAAGGTGGCAAGCCGCGAGTACGTATTCGCGGGCGACAAACTCCCGCGGGAACACGCAGCAAGATCTAAAATGGCGCGTCACTCGCAAAGAAAAACAACTCGGCAAACGCTAAAATGACGGAAAGTGAACGCCGTGCACCACGCCGCGCGCCGCAACCAAGCAAAAAATCCGCCGCGAGCGGATTCACGGATTTTCGACAAATTCGCGAGCGTTCGCGGATTGCGGATTTGCCGAAAATCCGAAAAATCCGCGAGCGGAGCGGATTTTACGCCCATGCTTACTCAGCACCATGTGACTCTGGGCAATAGCTCACTTAATAGCTCACATAATTTCCACGTCAGCCTCGAGGGTCTTCAGACCCATAGGAGTGAGTAGTTTGCACTTTACAAATACTGTATTGATTTACCATGACACTCCCTGTATAATACCACCTAAGCACCATATACAAGTTGGACAGGTATGGCACAGTGCCCAGAGCACATGACTTCACAGCATAGGACACACAGTTTGGGCTCACGGTTTCATCCCCGAGTCCAGTAGCAGCTCAATTTAGCAGGATGACACTCAAGGCAATACCTCACTTAATTTCCATACCCCGCAATTTTAGACCAGTAGGGGTCAGTAGTTCAGCGGCTTTATCCCCGAGTCCGGCAGCAGCTCACCTTATGCCCCCAACACCATCAGACCAGTAGGAGTGAGTAGTTTGCACTTTACAAATACCGAATTGATTTGATATGCGCAAATTTACCTTCGCACTCCCTGTATAGCACCCCCTAAGCACCATACACAAGTTGCAAAGTTTGAAGCAAAAATTCCTCCGAGTAGGTATAACTACATTCTGACACTACTTGGACAGATGTGGCACAGCAGCCAGAGCACATGACTTCACAGCATATGACACATAGTTTGGGCTCACGCTTTCATCCCCGAGTCTGGCAGCAGCTCAGCTTAGCAGCATGAGACTCTAGACAATACCTCACTTATTTTCCGTACCCCAGGACTTTCAGACCAGTAGGGGTCACTAGTTCGTCCTAGTAGCTATAAACACATGCTGACACTACTTCTACAGGTGTGGTGCATTGGCCAGGGCACATGACATTCACAGCATAAGACACACAGTTTGGGCTCAAGCTTTAATCACCGAGTTCCGCAGCAGCTCACCTTAGCAGCCTCAGACTCTAGCCAATACCTCACTTAATTTCCGTAGCCCAGCACTTTCAGACCGGTAGGTATGAGTAGTTCACTTTGCACCCCCTGTATAGCACACCATAAACACCCCAAAGAGGTTACCGTACTCCTAACCTCCTCTTTCCTACTTTTTTCGCCTTTTTTCACCTTTCTCGCTTCATCAGAATCACAAAATGGCTGCCAACACTTCCTAGTTGCAACCGCTCACACCGCTCGCAGCCAATAAGCAGCAAGCTTGTGCTCGTAACGCCTCAGCCAATCAGAGGGCAGACTTCCCAAATATCAATATCTGTAAATTTTGAAATTTCTCCAAAACTTCTGAACGGATTTACACCAAATAAACAAAAGTGTGCTTTCTAGACCAAGACCCTACTCCCTGCCAAATTTGGCGTCATTACATTCACCCGTTCGACCTGTAGCCTTGTCTAAAGTTTCCTATGGAAATTGCATAGAGAAAACAGGTTTGGGACCCCCCTTTTTTCTCTGCCCCCTTGACGAATCACCCCCAAACTTTCAACATAGGAGCTGATATGAGCAAAAGAATTTGTTTCGAACATTTCATGAAGATTGAAACAACACCAAAGTTATAAGCATAACAACAAATGCTCTTCCAATGGAAACTTGTCCTAACTATAACTACCTACTGGCGACCACTTCCAAGGGATATAGATATATCCCTTGGAAGTGGTATAAACCTATGTTCCTTCCCTTATTACACACCAGCTTCATTATTAAGCCTGCTTTAAAAAAGAAATATGTTGTTGAATAATTGATACTATAATGATTGAATAAAAAGAAAGATAACGTTTTTTATTTAGTGAATTGACATTTCTTTAAAAGGTTTTTTGGTTCTTGGTGTATTTCTGTATTTTTTCAAATATGTATTCCTGTATTTTTTCAAATACGATTTAGTAGCAGACAGCAATTGTAAAACTGCAACTTTAACAGTTCTTGAAAACTATACGATACTTGTGATCAATGTGTTTTGTTCTCCACCTCTCGGATGTTTGTCTTACATTCCATGCAGTGCAGGGTTAGGTGTAGATGAATCTCAGCCAGCATCTTCGCAGTAACATTCTGCTCTAGTTGTACTGTTTTGCTGCTTCTTTCTTCTAGTTTATGTCTTGCAAACTACTTTTTAGGTTGGGACTGAAATAGCGCGCAATCACTGCTCTGGAGACTATCTGTTGTAGTTCAGTACGGGAGAGAAGACCCTCACTAACCACCCATATTTTTCATTGGCTTGTGTATTTGTCCTTTGTAAATGGTGGCTTCTGATTTTGTAATTAAGCTTGTTAGTCCCTCCTTAGTACCGCCTTGTTCGTCATTTGTAACCTCCCATGGCTACTGGCTCCTTTACTTGGTTGTAACACTGTAAAGTACTATTTTCTTTTATGAGTTTCTCATACTGGAGGCACGATGACGTGCTTTGCTTACATTCAGCGCTGTGCGCGCTTTTACTTTAAAAGCAGCCGGGACAAATGCGGCCACTTTGAATCCAGTGCCACAGGTCTCGCATTTTAATACGAGACCTATTGCATTCCAAATATTATTATTTTTTTGTACTGTGGGGTTGCCTCCCAAACCACCCCAGGAGCACCAGGGGAAGAGCAAGACCTCTTGTGTGTTTTGTCCCATCCCTTCCATGCGGAGGGAGCTGTGCTTGCACGCTGCTCCTCCCACTAGATACAAGACTGCTGCCCCTGCCTGGACACACCGCCCAGGCTGTAGTGTGTGGAGAGCAGCGCAGAGCCCTGCTTCCTAGAGAGCAAGGGATAGCTTATCACCCTGCAGGACAAACAGACAGGCAAGTCTCTGCTGCCTGGGAGGGGAGGTGTCTTCCCCCAGGAATAAGGAGAGTCCAGCCCTCTGAAGAGGAGAAGTCATCACCCCAGGCACAGATATCGACCTCAGGACACACTGAACTATGCTCCCAGGGGAGGAAAGGAGAAGAAGAAACATGCGCCAAGGAGAGCCGGAGGCAGTCAGAGTCCTGAAGACATGGCACACTCAGCATGACCCTCGGCCAAATGAGCAAAAGTTAACCCTTGTATTTTTTTTATTTAATGGTGCAATATTTATTATTTCATAGTGGATTTATTGCCTGCTTGAGTTGTAATAGTGGGTATTCTAATGCCCAGCTTTTGAGGGGAGGTTTCTCATTTGCCATGGGTGTATTCTCGTGGGGGAGCCAGAGGCCCTGCTCTCTGTGTGGGGTCCTCTTCTGCGGGGTTGGGCCCTGGCTGACTTCTCATTGGACAATGAAATGCACTCGTCGTTCATCCATACACCGGTGCTGCGCAGCCAGGAGCGGCGGGAGATGCAGCGAGAGATCCTCCCCATCCTGGGTCTGCTGCATGGACCTCGGCCCCACCTGCGCGGCAAGCAGAACTCTGCGCCTATGTTCATGCTCAACCTCTAAAACGCCATAGCCATGGAGGTGGAGGCCAAACGGCGGCTTCTCCTACCCCTGCAAGCCCATCCTTCACTCCCCAGGGCCCACCCACCGCCAGCCTGCAGGACTGCAACTTCCTCGCCGACTCCAACATGGTCATGAGCTACATTAACCTGGCTGAGTGCGTGGGCCTTTCATTTTGGGTGGGACTGGGCTCTTTATTAGCGCTGGGAGTGAAGCAGCTTGCAGGTGATGCAAAACAACCGTACATCTGCAGTACACCTGCTACTATTTCATATGCCCCTCACACATCGAGTGACCCGCAGTCTTAGTGAATTCTGCTACAATTAGTGTCATCACGTGGGGAGGGCAGTTTTTCAAGAGCATACTTCCCAGTCCTTGGCTTTCATGTGACAATCTAATGTATTAGGGTCATTGGAGACTTGATTTGGTTCCATTGAACCAGATCAGGAGGAGTGATTTGTAGGCTTCGCCCAGCTCAGGAGAACATGTTGGTCTTTACAAGTAGCGTGGTGGGGCCCCCTGGTAGTATTTAGTCCAGTTGGTTCTAGGTGAGCAAAATCAAGACTTCAAACCCCAGCATGCACTCTGCTGTCAGATGAAAGCCCAGGACTGGGAACAAGGTTGGTGGTAGCTTTGGGAGGGGAGGTGGGGTAGGAGGAGCTGTAGCAATGTGGAGGCATGAAGATTAACTCCAGTGATCCCATGACAGCACGTTTCCAGCCCCAAACTTTGATTTTACAGTTTATTGTTCAGCAATGCCTCGTACCAATTGTTGTGAACCAGAGCTACAACCCAAGAAAGTAGGGATTGATCAAATCCGAGCTCACTAGCGCAGGACACGAGGTACAGTGTTATTTAGCATTGAGAGGAGACCAACTATTTGAAGTTGTCCTTTGCTAGAGGGGAGTAGTGTATACATTTGGGTCTTTTCTCAGTTTATTTGCAGTCAGCAGTTATAATTTGTAATGGGACCACTCGCAAAAGAGACCGCATAAATATCACAATGCAACGAGCTATACCAACCCTCAACAAGCTACTTCAGTTTGGTATAAAACAACTTGAGCTCTGAGTCTTCCGAGTGGGGTGACCAAACAACCCCTGTTCCTGCAGCATCACGTCCAGTCCAGGGCATGACTGCTGTAAATCTTCTGTAGTCTTTAACGTTACTCCTAAAGTTTGAGGCTACATAACCCATCGCTTTAATCCCCACAGTGCATTCGGTTTTTATATGACATCCAGTGACAGGGGTGATGGTATCTGCGTGAAACGGAGAACTCTGATAAATTACCAGAGTGCCTAGAACGCCTTATGTAAGTAAAAGAAAACCAAGCCTGCAAGCTTTGCCCTGTTGTCGTTAACATATATTAGAAGTGGCTAGAGTTCCCGGAATGCTTTGGGCTGGGTTTTAAAACAAGCATTTGCAATGCAATAGGTCTCGCATTTGCGAGAGTTTGAGCTATTAGCATTGTAAATGACAATGACTTTTATTTATGTTTTAAAAACCAAAACATAGATAAAAGTCATTGTCATTTACAATGCCAATAGCTCAAACTCATGTAAATGTGAGACCTACTGCATTACAAATGATTGTTAATGTTTACCATCAAAATGTTTCTTCAAATGAAGTTCGAAATGATGGTTTCCAGACCAACCTCTGATAACGAAATGTAGAAATTATCTTCCTAGAATTCACCTTTATTTCCCTAGTTCAATGTGTACAAATTCCCAAATGGTAGATCCCTGGAGGTCTTTTCTGCTTCCTGCAATGTTTCATCAGAAAAATAGCCTGTTTTTGCCTCCCTGTTGTTCAAGTGCAGAGGAATGATCCAGCACTCTCCAGCAGTGGCTGACATGGTGTTCCTCATACACAAAATGAACTTCTGCCCCATGCAAAATAGTCATATGAGGAGGGCATTTTTTCAAGTAATCATTTTCTTCGACTGGAGGGATATGTAAAGTTTCAAACAGTGAAACTCTTACTGCTTCTCTAAGCAAAAAGTCTGCAGACCAGTGCCAGAAGTCCATTTGGGTCTACAGTTTTCCAGTTTCTGGCCCGAGGATAAGCCCACTATTTTTTTTTACTTTTAAGCAGAGTTCAATATAAATGCATACAGTAAATACTAAGGTGAAATGAAGATCACCCAAACATACTCAACTCATTTTTTTAATATATTAATAGCCCCTCATGGAGAGTGTGGCCTTAACCTTGATGGTCGCTGGCTAGTAGAGCCACAGGTGGCGGCAAACCTCAGGGACTCTTTCCTTATCACAGAAAATCCAACTAGCAGCAACAAAAGCCAACATTGATGACTTGCACTGAAGCCCTAGGGTACAGTACCCTTACAAATGAGCGAAAATAACCCTGATCAGCACTTCTTCCAGGAAGGTGCTGCTCACAGACTTGGAAGGCATTTTCAAAGTCCACCATAAGGCTGGCCATAGGGTCCCCTGGTTGACAGAGCCGCGCGAGCCCCAGGTGAACTCCGTGTAGACAGTGCCTTGTACTTCTTCGAGGCGTAAATTCACAATGGTCCAAATGCACCAGTTGTGGGAGGATCGTATTCAGTCTGTTCGCTAACACCTTCACGTAGGAGTTATCAAGCAAAATCAGGCAGTATGATGTGCATCGGTCTATAGGCTGGCCTGGTTTACGGAGCACCAATATGGCCACTCGATCTAGTTCAGGACAAAAATGCACCTTATCAATTGCCTCAAGGTAGAATCCAAGAAGGTGCAGCGTCAATTGGGCCACAGCACTTACAGAACTCTATAGGGAACCCATCTGAGCCTAGAGTTTTTCCCAAGTTCATATCACAAAAGGCCAATCGATTTCCTATAGGTCCAGGGGGCTATCCAGCTCCCCCTGTCGCTCACAGACATTCTGGGCATTGGGATGCCAAACATCAAGGGGCAAGTGGCTCGCTAGGTGCTTTTAAGACACCATCTTAAAAGGCATGCCGTATTCTACTTACTATCACATGCAATACAAAGAGTCTTTGAAGAAGGGCAAAGCAGTTAGTTTGACTGAACACATATTTGACTCAGCTTTTCATACTTGGTGATCAGTGCAGTGAGTTAAAATGGATTGTGTTACAAGAAAACTGAATACTAACAACATATCATGTAATTTTTTTGTGGTTTATGTACAAGATAAACAAGTTATATACCTTTGGGTAACACATTTTCTGGTAGAGACAATATCTAGCTGCAGATTACTTTCTTTTTAATTTTCCAGGCGTCAGACTGGATCCTGAAGATTTTTGTGTGAGCGGTACTCCTGCACCAGAGCAGGTGGCGTCGATTGGCTTCACGCAGCCTCGTTGGGGTCGTCCACGCCAGAAGTGACGTCTGCATCACCTATATAGGTGCCATCTCGGTACGCAGAAGTCAGTTACTTTTCATGACTTTCCATGCCAGAAGTGCGGAGCCATGAAGTGCACTGACATGTGTGTGTTAAAACTAGGGCAGGGTGAATGTTATTGTCCTTAACCCTAGAAATCTGTCCGCAGAGCGGGAGGATGGGTTGGTCGGTAAGGAATCTGTGTACACAACAATAGCGTGGAGGGAAATACAGTAAAGATGAACAACATCCTTCATACAGTAACTAAGTAACAAAAGTGCTCCTTGCTAAATGATAGTTAAGTAGAAAGAATAGAGAAGGAATAGATAAGCCTATTTTAAAAGGATGAAAAGCCATCACTTACCCTTGGGTGACCCCCTCCTTGCCCCAGCATGGCTAGTGCGAGCCACTACCTTTAAGGGGTTTTCCTGAGACAGACCAGGCCAGGGTCTCAGCTGACAAATGAGCGTGGGACCATCTGTTGGTTTCTCCATACATCTTTTATTCTTCCAGTAAGGTACCCGCACGCACCCAACATTAAGCAAGAAGTCCTTTCGCCATTTAGTTCCACAGCTAAAAAGGCACTTTCACTGGAGGTGCCAGGCTAAGGGCTAATGTAAGAAGACTGCACAGCGATATCCTTTCTGTAAACTGTTACCATATCGCGCCCATAGCCTGGATATCCCCTTGTTCTGGGAAGCGAGAGATTGCTCTAGAGTGCTCAGCTATTTAAACTCACTATACACAAATGAATCTAATGTGGACATCCTAAAAATATCGTAAAAACCAACACGGGACAACCAAGCAGGACGTCAAAGTGCACCTGGGCATAAACTTGCAAACTCCACACGCCCATCAAGTACCATTACAAAGAGGAGCCAATTCTATACAATTTGGAATATTACTACCCCCCCTCCCTCGAAATCCCATTCATAAAAAGACTCAAATAGAGTCTGTAAACACTGGCATCACAGAACACATTGAAAAAACCACAGTCTTTGCTAAGGCAAACCCCCTTAATACACTTAGAGCTACTTCCACAAATTCTTGTTTTGACTACTATGCTGTTTGAGTACTTTGGTGATCAGGCACTAAGGTCTGACATGCCCTATAGGAAGATTCTGAAAGAAATACACAATAAAGCATATTCTTAATATGTTTTGTGCACGAATACCGGTATATTTTTGAATTCAGTATATTTCCTATTTTAGCACACTGGATGTTCCTGGAACGGCCTCTTGATGCTGAGGTCCATCAGAGAATCAAACCGGGCCGGATACTTGCAGGAAGCGGCATGGTAAATGCACCTCTCCTTTCCAACTACAGCACCCAGGCTCACAGGCAGGCCTTGTATAAATCTTTCACACCACTTGGCAACAGGTCAGACTAAAATGGAAATGTCTCAGGAATTATTTAAAGCTGCACGCCGGCCAGGTGCACCGGAAATGCAAGGCACCCGAAATAGCATAAATCGCAGCCCCAGATTACAGCATCAGAAGTTAAACTGTGTCCTGTCTTACACAATGTGTGCAACTCCTCATCAAGGCAATGAGCCCATAATCCACTGCCCTGCATGAACGCCAGCGCTGGTTCTCTTGAAACGCTGAGCTCCGCACGCAGCACAAGGGGCGCGTCCGCAGGGGAAGGCAAACATTTAAATAACAAGCTCTAAGAAACTTGAAGCGATCACGGAGCTAGGGGAGGAGTCGAGAGCAGTCATCCCGTGATCAAGCCCTATGGGCATTGCAGCAATACCAGTGGGAGCGGAGGAGTCATACTATCAAGCCCTTCAGGGCTTGCAGCGATCCCAGAGCTAGGGGAGGAGTTGAGAGCCCTCATCACAAGATGCTAACAGCTCTTTTCAAGCACTTGTGCATGTGCTGGCATCCACCTTGCTGGAGTGAACAGAAGTGCGCGGGCCATCTGTTTTCGATTGGCGTGCGTGCTGCTGCTCGCTCCTGCAAGGTGAATGCCAGCACAAGCACGAGTGCTTGAAAAAGAGCTGACCAATTTCTAAAGATCGTCTCCTAGAGCAGCGCATGCTCGCTGCCTAGGCGAGACCTAAAAAGGATGTCCATGTGTGATATATCTAAGTAAGACAGTACTGTAACATATAGAGGTATCCGGGAGGTGGGTGGGCATATATGAATCTGCAGCTCTACATGCCAAGAACAGATGCATACTGGTAAGTAGCATTTTCCGTTCGAGGCATATGAGCTGCAGATCATATACTTGTGCATAGACTGTAAAGCAGTCACCTCCTTAGCCGAGGCAACCTGTATCTGTTGCAGTGGTCTGAAAAAGTGTTCTTAGTACAGCCTGGCCCACACTAGCTTGTTGATTTGCTTGCACATCTACACAATAGTGTTGTGTGAAAGTGTGAGTTGTAGGCCAAGTTGCTGCTTTGCAGATCTCATCGAGGGGATGTTGCACAAGAATGCCATACAAGCCCCTAGTTTGCTTGTTGAATGAGCTCTAGGGGGAATGATTAATGTGCGTTTGGCTTTGATATAGCATATTTGGATGCATTTAACAATCCACCTTGCAATTCTTGCTTTTGAAATGGGATTGCTTTTATGAGGTGGGGAAAAAGCCACAAAGAGTTGTTTAGTCTTTCTAAAGGATTTTGTTCTCTCAATGTAGTAGAGTATTGCTCTTTTAACGTCTAACGTCTGGAGAGCTCTTTTTGCCACAGGGTCTGGGTGAGGGGAAAAAAACGGGAGTTCAACAGACTGGTTAAGGTGGAAGGCAGAGATGACTTTGAGTAAAAATTTAGGGTTAGTTCTAAGAACCACTTTGTTATGATGTATCTACAAAAATGGTTCTTGTATGGTTAGTCAGTCAGTCAGTCAAAATACTTTATTCGATTTTAAAAGAAAATCATAAACAGACATTCCATACAAAAAAAGCCTAAGTACATTTACAAATTGCTTCAACTACAATCATATTTAAAAAGTTTAAAATACATATCCAGAATATTACAATACATCCTTAGAGAACAATAGAATAGGGAAATATCTGCGAGAGCAAAAAGGCTGTGCAAAATATCTATGTAGTCTACAGTACAGGGGAATCATTGGATGCTATCGATGAATACATGTTTATCTTTAATACGCGCTGCTTCTTGTATGGTTAAAGCCTGGAGTTCACTACCTCATCTAAGAGATGTGATAGCAACCAGAAATGCTACTTTCCCAGTGAGGAACTGTAATTCACATTTATGCAGGGATTCAAATGGGGGACCCATGAGTCCGGTAAGGATTCCACATTTAGGTCCCACACTGGAGAGGGTGGAACTCTGTGTGGAATTATTCTTTTAAGTCCTTCCATAAATGCTCTAATAGCGGGTACTCGAAATAAGGACAAATGTCTGTTTTAGAGATAAGCTGCTATTGCAGCGAGATGTAATCTGATAGATGTATATGCTAGGTTACATTGCTGTAGGTGCAAGAGCTATCAGATAATGTTCTGAATCGAAGTGGTGGATCAATTTTGTTATTTGTGCAGAAATTACAAATTGTTTCCACTTTGCTGCATAACATGCTCTGGTGGTGGGACGTCTAGCTGCTTTACTGATGTTCATGCAGTCTGGCAAGAGATTGAGTTAACCAAACTCTAAGATTTCAGGTGCCAGATCGCAAGGTTATGTTGGTTGGGATATGGATGCCTGATCTCTCCATGATTCTGAGTAAGAAGCTTTTGATGCAGAACTACTGACATTTCCAAGGGGGTTGTGAACCATGGATGTCGTGCGTGGATCACTGTGCGGGAATACTGTTTGAGTTTCCGAACCACTAACGGAATGAGCGGTAGAGGCGGAAAAGCGTAAGCAAATTTGCCTGACCAGTTCATCCATAGCGCATTGCCTTTGGACAATGGGTGTGGATGCCTGGACGCGAAGCTTGGGCATTTGCGTTTAGGTGTGTGGTGTGTGGCAAACAAATCTGTTTCTGGGTGTCCCCACATGTGAATGAATGGAAGAAGAACTTGAGGATGAAGTTCCCATTTGTGGATCTGCTGTTTTTGACGATTGAGCAGATCTGCAATTTGATTGTGTACTCCTGGTACTCCTGGTAGGTGTTATGCAAGGAGATGTATGTTTTGTGGAATGGCCCATCTCCTTATGCTTTGAGCTAGGTGTGAAAGTTGCAGAGAGTGTGTCCCCCTCTGTTTTTGTATGTAGTACATAGCTGTCATGTTATCTGTACGGACCAGGACAGCTTTGCCTAAGAGATGGAGTTGAAAGGATTCTAACGCTAGAAAAATTGCCAACAATTCCAGGTAATTTATGTGGAGTTGTTTTTGCTGAGGTGTCCAGATGCCCTGAAGGGTATGATTCTGAAGATGAGCGCCCCAGCCGGAAAGCAATGCGTCTGTTAGCACTATCTGGGGAACCGGGTCGAGGAACGGCCGCCCTTTGGAAAGATTTCGCGTGTTCCACCACTGCAGAAAGCGGTGCGTGCGGCTGTCCACCAACACCAGATCTGTCAGCTGACCTTGAGTCTGGTCCCACTGACGTGCCAAACACTCCTGTAAAGGATGCATTTGGAGTTTTGCATATGGGACGATGAGAATGCAAGAGGCCATTATCCCGATTAGCTGCATGAATACTCGAGCTGGCAAAGAGTGTTGAGGCTGAAATATTTTTATGAGAGCTTGCATGCTGCTTATCCTGACTGAGTTGGGGTGTGCTAGAGCTTTTGAAGTGTCTATAGTAGCTCCTAGGTATTGTTGTGTGCTGGACGGTTGGAGGTAGGATTTGGCGAGGTTCACTGAGAATCCAAAATCATGAAGCAGCTGGATTGGTTTGTGTGTGTGTGTTGCACACATCTGCCGTTTGGTTTGGCTTTTATGAGCCAGTCGTCCAAATAAGGGAACACGTGAATATGCTGTCGTCTTAAGTGAGCAGCCACTTCTGCGAGGCACTTGGTGAAGACTCTTGGTACTGTAGTCAACCCATATGGGAGGACTTTGACTTAGTAGTGTTGTCCGTCTGCTACGGACCTGAGATATTTCCTGTGAGCGGGGTGAATGGGAGTATGAAAAAAAGTGTCCTTTAAATCCAGAGTGGAGACGAAGTCACCTGGTTGAAGCAGTGGAAGAACCTGTTGGAGAGTGACCATGTGGAAGTGATCCGACTGAATGTAGAGGTTCAGCGGTCTGAGGTCCATTATTGGTCTGAGAGAGCCGTCCTTTTTTGGGATTAGGAAATAGAGGGAGTAAGCCCCTGTGCCTTGATGAGACAAGGGGAATGGTTCTATTGCATGTTTTTGTAATAGCAAGAGAACCTCTTGCTTGAGAAGAGTCAGATGTTGCGAAGACATTGGACGTTGTCTGGGAGGGATATTGGGGGGAGTAGAGGTGAATTCCAGGCAATAACCATACCGGATAATCTGTCTTACCCACTTGTCTGTTGTGATGGAATTCCAGACAGGCAGGAACTGTGAGAGACGTCCCCCGACAGGAGTGGAATGATCGGGGAGAAGTGAAGTGAAGTCACTGCTTGGTGGTAGGGTTGTTGCAGGTGTTTCCACCACGACCTCTTCCCTTATCGTTGTTACTCCTGTACCATTCTCGCAAATATCCTCTGGGGGAGGTAGTTTGATTGGGACTTTTGTGTACAGTAGAGGGATGCCTCTGAGCCAGTGGTTTTGGAGACAGATGTATTGACTGTGGGCCCAAAGAGATGCTCTTGGTCAAAAAGCGGACTAAGAATAGTGGATTGCACCTCTTGCTTGAATCCTGATATTTAAAGCCAAGCGTGTCTGCATGATAAAACGCTGGTATTAATAGCACGAGATGCGGTATCAGCTGCGTCGAGGGCGCATTTGATAGGTGTTTTAGTTATTAACTTACCCTCCTGTATTAGGTCGTTAGCTTTGTTTTTATATTGGTCAGGGAGATGTTGCATAAGTTTTCAAGCTCCTCATAGTGAGCCCTGTTATATCTGCCCAACAAAGCTTGGGCATTTGGCAATCTGCCAATGATTTGCCGCTTGTGACGTAATACGTTTACCAGATGCGTCTATTAGCTTTGATTCCTTATCAGGAGGAGGGGTGTCACCTGTGCTTTGTGAGTTAACCCGTTTGCGTGCATTAGACACTACAAGGGAATCTAAATGGATCTGACCTCTGATGTAGATTGGGTCATTGGGAGCTGCCTTATATTTTTTGTCCACCCTGGTGTTGAGGATCCTGGCTCTGACTGGTTCTTTAAACACTTCTGGTGCATGTTTAAGCATGCCTTTTAGCATTGGCTCAATCTCTACACAAGAAAGCAAAGAGTTGACAGGTTCGAGTGAAGAACCCTCCCCTGCTGCTGGAACAGAAGATCCTTCCAAAGGGGCAGCCTGATCAGAGGATCATTGCTCATGCTGAGAATCTTGGATACCAGACTCTCCGTGCCCAGTCCAGGGCCACATGGAAGACTGGGTCCCAGTTGTTCCTGATCTGAGAACTCTGGGCAGAAGTGGTATGGGTGGACATGCGTACAGGAGGCCTGAGCTGCACTTAAGATGAAAAGTGCCTCAGAGCAAGAGCCGCATTAGAAACTCCAGCATACACAACTGCTGACATTACGCGTTCTCGGTGGAGGTGTACAGATCTAGTCAAGGTTCTCTCTACCTCTGAATTGAGACACCATTCGTGATCTGCTAGACATTGACAGCTAAATTAGTCTGCTCTGGCGTTCAGGGACCCTACCAGGTGTTGAACCAATAGGGATATACTCTGCTGTTCAAGCCATTTCCAGAGACGCAAGGCCTCTTGACAAAGGGTCCACCACTCCACCCCATCCTGTTTGATGCAGTGCCACATGGTGAAGGTGGTGTACATGAACACCTGAACCAGCATTCCCTTGATGGAGGGTAGGAATGCTTTCAATGCCAGTCAGATCGCTTGGAGCACCAGCCTGTTATGTGGAGAATATTTCAGCAGAGGCCAGAGTCCTCTGATCTCCTCCTGTCCTGGATGGCTGCCCCATCCCAGAATCGACACATCCGTCACTACTGTGAGATCTGGTTGGGTAAGGGAGATGGTACTACCTCTGACCCAATCGCCGTTGGCAGCCACTACTGTAGGTCTTTTTGTATTTCCCTCAGAGATGTGGGCCATATCAAAGAGATTTACCTGGTACTGTGCCCACTGGAACTTCAGGTCCCACTGCAGAGCCCGAATGTGCCATCTGGCATGTGTCACCAGCCTCATAGTCATTCTTCTCGAAATTTAAGATAGAGTCTGGAACATCTGTATCATAGCCAGAATATCCCAGACCCGCTGCTCTGGAGGATAAGTCAAAAACTGCACTGTGCCCAGAACAACTCGGATGAAAGGGAGCAGCCGAGAGGGAGTCAGGTGTGATTTCAGCACATTAATAGTGAACCTCAGCGAATGCAAAAAGTACACCGTAGTCTGGAGGTGAGAGACAATGTAGGACAAGCCCGACTTCAAAAGTCAGTCATCGGAGGAGGAGCTTCGCGCGCAACCGTGATGGCCGCGTGAGCACAGGGCTCCCGGACCTTTGCCACCTCCTGCACTTATCCTGAATACTATCCTGGTTATGACGACGGGTCATTGAAGATGCAACCCAGCTGATATAATAGCTGTTTTCAGAAATCGATTTGGACCCCGGGAACCGATCTTACGACACTCTGAACTTTTGTGGCCTGCTCCACGGAACTGCCCCAGGCACAAGTTAATGGCCTGCCCGGGCAGTAATTGAACAACATCGGCCTGCCTGATCCTGCTCTCTACCCAGGTCTTGGTTTTCGGTTTCGCTTTTGGCCTTGGACCCTCTCCCGCCTCGGTCTCGCTCCTGCTACCCATGGCGTAATCAACTGTGCAACTTCGCTCCAGTATCGTGATTGAATGTCACTGGCCGTCGTATGGAAAGTTGTAACCTGTTCTTCTAGCGGACCCCTTTGGGTCAACTGAACGGAGCCATTTTCACCAGGTCTCGAGGACCCCTCGGGGGCGCAGCTTCCAAGATGGCCGGCAAACCGGAGATCGAGAAGCGAAAGACAAAGTCCGTCCACCGTGGGGGTACCGTACAATCGAATGTTATGGACCGATACACTCATCCTAAGGGATCCCCCGGTGGTGCGAGTAAGTCCCTGGGAGATGCGGGAGATGACTCGATGGCGGGAGACGATTTGACCTTACGTGATGTCATGGGCGCCATTGCCAGCATGAAGACCTCTATTGGCCAACAATATGAGACTCTGGCCCAAAAACTTGACACTGTGGCAATCGATATCAACCTGATCAGGGCGGATTTAGCTAAGACCAATGAAAAAGGTAAATCTCTGGATTTGAAGACCTCCAGCCTCACAACTGATTTCTCCGATCTACAAATGGAGGTCCGCAATCTACGGTCCTCCATCGATTTCTTTTCTCGCCGACTGGAGGATTTTGAAAGTCGAGCAAGACGAAATAACGTTTGTATTGTTGGGGTCCCTGAAAAACCAGAAAGCCCAACGGTGGATCTCCTCATTGAGGACCTCATCGTAAACCATCTTGCACCTAAAGGCTTTAGCAACTTCTTTGCTGTGGAACGTTCTCACAGGGTGCCGGGAGGAAAGCCGAAGCTGGGTGCTACCCCGTGACCCATAATCGCCAGGATCTTCAACTTTCGGGATAGAGACGCTATCCTGCAGGCGTCGCGGTTGGGTGGCCCCACGAAATTCGAAAATACCACGGTGAGCTTCTACCCGGACTTCACCCAGCTCGTGCAGAAGCAAAGGATGGAGTTCCAGGGGGTGAATAGAGGATTGAGGAACAGGGATATGAAATACGCAATGCTCTTGCCAGCTCGGCTGCGTGTGGAATATGGAGATCGGACATTTTTCTTTGATCACCCTGAGGCCGCTAGTGACCGGCTCGACACGCTGCCCAGGCAGCAGGAACACTCTGAACATTCTGGAGGAGTTGAAGGTGGCCCGAAGGAGCAGGAATGAGAAATGGACCTGGTTTTCTGGATTACATACAGACTTTCCAGCTGTGGTTTGATGACTCCTAAACTGGCTTGATAGTGGTGATTACCCGGGGGTGGTGGGGGGTGGCGCTCTTCCTCCTCCGGGGTTTCTTTTCGTAGATTAGTTATATGTTAGGGCGACAGGCACACTGCAAGTTGGGGTGGCTTTTGAGTCTAACGCAGGGGTGCAGGGTGGTGGGTCCGGTTTTGGGTATTTGTTGGGGGGTGCGGGGGGGAGTTGTTGGTGTTTCGTTCATTTCAAGGCACTGTATTGATTGGCTTCTGGATTTGGATGTCACGTTCATTGTGGGGTGGATGCAGCAATTATTCCTGGGATGGGGGGTAGGGGATTGAAATTACTGTGTTGGAATGTTAATGGATTGGGGGATAGGATAAAACGGGGTGTGGTGTTACAACTATTGAGACGCCTCTCCCCCGATGTGGTGCTACTGCAGGAGACACACCTAATAGGAAACACATGCCATGCTATGAATCGGCGGGGCTACCATCTTCTGGCACATTCTGGATTCACTACTGGCTCTAGGGGGGTGGTACAAAAGGGGGTGGTGATGGACGGAGCATCTGAATCAATCAAACACTCACACCCAGTCAAAAGATCTGGGTTTAATCCATCACCGTTCTTTAGCCCACTCTGCCACCCCAGTTCAGACATGGCTATATGCAAATCAGTCTGACCCTGTGCCTCATGGGAACAGTCCAGCCCGAACTACCAAGCCATGCCTTCCCTGGACCGGAAACAAGCTTCCGAGGACCAGTTTCTGGCATTCCAGCCGTCTTCAGCCCGGCTTGCTTGAATCCAGTGGCAAAGTGAGCAAGGGACTCACGTCTGAGCATACCCTGCCACACTTATGGCGGCCAAAAGCGGTACAAAAGGGGGTGGTGATGGACGGAGCATCTGAATCAATCAAACACTAACACCCAGTCAAAAGATCTGGGTTTAATCCATCACCGTTCTTTAGCCCACTCTGCCACCCCAGTTCAGACATGGCTATATGCAAATCAGTCTGACCCTGTGCCTCATGGGAACAGTCCAGCCCGAACTACCAAGCCATGCCTTCCCTGGACCGGAAACAAGCTTCCGAGGACCAGTTTCTGGCATTCCAGCCGTCTTCAGCCCGGCTTGCTTGAATCCAGTGGCAAAGTGAGCAAGGGACTCACGTCTGAGCATACCCTGCCACACTTATGGCGGCCAAAAGCGGTACAAAAGGGGGTGGTGATGGACGGAGCATCTGAATCAATCAAACACTCACACCCAGTCAAAAGATCTGGGTTTAATCCATCACCGTTCTTTAGCCCACTCTGCCACCCCAGTTCAGACATGGCTATATGCAAATCAGTCTGACCCTGTGCCTCATGGGAACAGTCCAGCCCGAACTACCAAGCCATGCCTTCCCTGGACCGGAAACAAGCTTCCGAGGACCAGTTTCTGGCATTCCAGCCGTCTTCAGCCCGGCTTGCTTGAATCCAGTGGCAAAGTGAGCAAGGGACTCACGTCTGAGCATACCCTGCCACACTTATGGCGGCCAAAAGCGGTACAAAAGGGGGAGGTGATGGACGGAGCATCTGAATCAATCAAACACTCACACCCAGTCAAAAGATCTGGGTTTAATCCATCACCGTTCTTTAGCCCACTCTGCCACCCCAGTTCAGACATGGCTATATGCAAATCAGTCTGACCCTGTGCCTCATGGGAACAGTCCAGCCCGAACTACCAAGCCATGCCTTCCCTGGACCGGAAACAAGCTTCCGAGGACCAGTTTCTGGCATTCTAGCCGTCTTCAGCCCGGCTTGCTTGAATCCAGTGGCAAAGTGAGCAAGGGACTCACGTCTGAGCATACCCTGCCACACTTATGGCGGCCAAAAGCGGTACAAAAGGGGGTGGTGATGGACGGAGCATCTGAATCAATCAAACACTCACACCCAGTCAAAAGATCTGGGTTTAATCCATCACCGTTCTTTAGCCCACTCTGCCACCCCAGTTCAGACATGGCTATATGCAAATCAGTCTGACCCTGTGCCTCATGGGAACAGTCCAGCCCGAACTACCAAGCCATGCCTTCCCTGGACCGGAAACAAGCTTCCGAGGACCAGTTTCTGGTTTCCAGCCGTCTTCAGCCCGGCTTGCTTGAATCCAGTGGCAAAGTGAGCAAGGGACTCACGTCTGAGCATACCCTGCCACACTTATGGCGGCCAAAAGCGGTACAAAAGGGGGTGGTGATGGACGGAGCATCTGAATCAATCAAACACTCACACCCAGTCAAAAGATCTGGGTTTAATCCATCACCGTTCTTTAGCCCACTCTGCCACCCCAGTTCAGACATGGCTATATGCAAATCAGTCTGACCCTGTGCCTCATGGGAACAGTCCAGCCCGAACTACCAAGCCATGCCTTCCCTGGACCGGAAACAAGCTTCTGAGGACCAGTTTCTGGCATTCCAGCCGTCTTCAGCCCGGCTTGCTTGAATCCAGTGGCAAAGTGAGCAAGGGACTCACGTCTGAGCATACCCTGCCACACTTATGGCGGCCAAAAGCGGTACAAAAGGGGGTGGTGATGGACGGAGCATCTGAATCAATCAAACACTCACACCCAGTCAAAAGATCTGGGTTTAATCCATCACCGTTCTTTAGCCCACTCTGCCACCCCAGTTCAGACATGGCTATATGCAAATCAGTCTGACCCTGTGCCTCATGGGAACAGTCCAGCCCGAACTACCAAGCCATGCCTTCCCTGGACCGGAAACAAGCTTCCGAAGACATGGCTTTTGTAGTTCGGACTGGACTGTTCCCATGGGGCACAGGGTCAGCGCTGATTTGCATATCGCCATTGTCTAACCCAGGGTGGTGTGGAGTGGAAAAACGATGGATTTGGGCCCAGATCTTTGGACTGGGGTGAATGTGTGACATTGATCCACATTCTGTCCATCACTGTTGTGTTTGCAATTACCGCTCTAAGTGTACTGGGGATGCTCAGACGTGAGTCCCAGGCACTCCACACCACTGGAGTCAAGCTAGCCGGGCTGATGAGAGGTGTTACCTCGAAACCGGGCCGGTCCTCGGATGCTTGATTCCGTTCTGGGAAGGACATGGCTTTTGTAGTTCGGACTGGACTGTTCCCATGGGGCACAGGGTCAGCGCTGATTTGCATATCGCCATTGTCTAACCCAGGGTGGTGTAGAGTGGAAAAACGATGGATTTGGGCCCAGATCTTTGGACTGGGGTGAATGTGTGACATTGATCCACATTCTGTCCATCACTGTTGTGTTTGCAATTACCGCTCTAAGTGTACTGGGGATGCTCAGACGTGAGTCCCAGGCACTCCACACCACTGGAGTCAAGCTAGCCGGGCTGATGAGAGGTGTTACCTCGAAACCGGGCCGGTCCTCGGATGCTTGATTCCGTTCTGGGAAGGACATGGCTTTTGTAGTTCGGACTGGACTGTTCCCATGGGGCACGGGGTCAGCGCTGATTTGCATATCGCCATTGTCTAACCCAGGGTGGTGTGGAGTGGAAAAACGATGGATTTGGGCCCAGATCTTTGGACTGGGGTGAATGTGTGACATTGATCCACATTCTGTCCATCACTGTTGTGTTTGCAATTACCGCTCTAAGTGTACTGGGGATGCTCAGACGTGAGTCCCAGGCACTCCACACCACTGGAGTCAAGCTAGCCGGGCTGATGAGAGGTGTTACCGCGAAACCGGGCCGGTCCTCGGATGCTTGATTCCGTTCTGGGAAGGACATGGCTTTTGTAGTTCGGACTGGACTGTTCCCATGGGGCACAGGGTCAGCGCTGATTTGCATATCGCCATTGTCTAACCCAGGGTGGTGTGGAGTGGAAAAACGATGGATTTGGGCCCAGATCTTTGGACTGGGGTGAATGTGTGACATTGATCCACATTCTGTCCATCACTGTTGTGTTTGCAATTACCGCTCTAAGTGTACTGGGGATGCTCAGACGTGAGTCCCAGGCACTCCACACCACTGGAGTCAAGCTAGCCGGGCTGATGAGAGGTGTTACCTCGAAACCGGGCCGGGCCTCGGATGCTTGATTCCGTTCTGGGAAGGATATGGCTTTTGTAGTTCGGACTGGACTGTTCCCATGGGGCACAGGGTCAGCGCTGATTTGCATATCGCCATTGTCTAACCCAGGGTGGTGTGGAGTGGAAAAACGATGGATTTGGGCCCAGATCTTTGGACTGGGGTGAATGTGTGACATTGATCCACATTCTGTCCATCACTGTTGTGTTTGCAATTACCGCTCTAAGTGTACTGGGGATGCTCAGACGTGAGTCCCAGGCACTCCACACCACTGGAGTCAAGCTAGCCGGGCTGATGAGAGGTGTTACCTCGAAACCGGGCCGGTCCTCGGATGCTTGATTCCGTTCTGGGAAGGACATGGCTTTTGTAGTTCGGACTGGACTGTTCCCATGGGGCACAGGGTCAGCGCTGATTTGCATATCGCCATTGTCTAACCCAGGGTGGTGTGGAGTGGAAAAACGATGGATTTGGGCCCAGATCTTTGGACTGGGGTGAATGTGTGACATTGATCCACATTCTGTCCATCACTGTTGTGTTTGCAATTACCGCTCTAAGTGTACTGGGGATGCTCAGACGTGAGTCCCAGGCACTCCACACCACTGGAGTCAAGCTAGCTGGGCTGATGAGAGGTGTTACCTCGAAACCGGGCCGGTCCTCGGATGCTTGATTCCGTTCTGGGAAGGACATGGCTTTTGTAGTTCGGACTGGACTGTTCCCATGGGGCACAGGGTCAGCGCTGATTTGCATATCGCCATTGTCTAACCCAGGGTGGTGTGGAGTGGAAAAACGATGGATTTGGGCCCAGATCTTTGGACTGGGGTGAATGTGTGACATTGATCCACATTCTGTCCATCACTGTTGTGTTTGCAATTACCGCTCTAAGTGTACTGGGGATGCTCAGACGTGAGTCCCAGGCACTCCACACCACTGGAGTCAAGCTAGCCGGGCTGATGAGAGGTGTTACCTCGAAACCGGGCCGGTCCTCGGATGCTTGATTCCGTTCTGGGAAGGACATGGCTTTTGTAGTTCGGACTGGACTGTTCCCATGGGGCACGGGGTCAGCGCTGATTTGCATATCGCCATTGTCTAACCCAGGGTGGTGTGGAGTGGAAAAACGATGGATTTGGGCCCAGATCTTTGGACTGGGGTGAATGTGTGACATTGATCCACATTCTGTCCATCACTGTTGTGTTTGCAATTACCGCTCTAAGTGTACTGGGGATGCTCAGACGTGAGTCCCAGGCACTCCACACCACTGGAGTCAAGCTAGCCGGGCTGATGAGAGGTGTTACCGCGAAACCGGGCCGGTCCTCGGATGCTTGATTCCGTTCTGGGAAGGACATGGCTTTTGTAGTTCGGACTGGACTGTTCCCATGGGGCACAGGGTCAGCGCTGATTTGCATATCGCCATTGTCTAACCCAGGGTGGTGTGGAGTGGAAAAACGATGGATTTGGGCCCAGATCTTTGGACTGGGGTGAATGTGTGACATTGATCCACATTCTGTCCATCACTGTTGTGTTTGCAATTACCGCTCTAAGTGTACTGGGGATGCTCAGACGTGAGTCCCAGGCACTCCACACCACTGGAGTCAAGCTAGCCGGGCTGATGAGAGGTGTTACCTCGAAACCGGGCCGGTCCTCGGATGCTTGATTCCGTTCTGGGAAGGACATGGCTTTTGTAGTTCGGACTGGACTGTTCCCATGGGGCACAGGGTCAGCGCTGATTTGCATATCGCCATTGTCTAACCCAGGGTGGTGTGGAGTGGAAAAACGATGGATTTGGGCCCAGATCTTTGGACTGGGGTGAATGTGTGACATTGATCCACATTCTGTCCATCACTGTTGTGTTTGCAATTACGGCTCTAGGGGGGTGGGCATCCTGGTCAGGGGTTCCCTCCCTCTGGAGGTAGATGATATCATCCTTGACGATATGCCGCCATTACTGGAAGATGGGAGGGGAAGATTATAAATCTGCTTTCTGTCTATGTCCAGCTTGGCCTTCAGACTACGACCTTTGCCGACTTGGGGAGAGTGATTTTGGGGCTTTCGGAGGGCATCCTGGTGGTGGGTAGTGATTTCAACTCGGTTGTCTCCGGAAGTGATGACCGCTACCCCCCAGGGAACTCGTAAGATCACGGTCCTGGCTGGGTGGCTTCTTGGATACGTTGGGATTAATAGATTGCTGGAGGCTTCTTCACCCGGGGCAGTTACAATACACGTTTCACTCTGGTGCACACGGTAGTCTCTCGAGACTCGATTACATTCTGATGCCCGCGACACAGGCCTTGTTAGAACTGGCTATTTCTGGTAGGCTAAGGCTGACGCCAAAGCCAGGCAGAAACCACCATTCTAGTCAGGGCAAGGGAGTCACACGCCAAGATAACCCCTGCTCACCCCCTTGGTAGCTTGGCACGAGCAGACAGGCTTATCCCGGAGGCAATGTGTAAAGTATTTGCGCAAGCACACAACAGCAACAACATCCTAGGCACACCACAAAAGGAACTCCACACAAGGTTATATAAAAATAACGTCTGTATTGTCAAAACACATATCAGATAGAAATCACACATGTACATTGTGCCAACTGGCACGGGCAATATTCACAAGGGATTATTTACAAGACAGGGCCACATGGGCCACTGTCAGAATCAGCACTTAGTAGAAATAGCACTTCTAGAACATAGAATATAGGATATTAAATCACTGTAGCACAAATTAGCAAGTATAGCACACAACCAGTAACTACTGGTAACAGGTAAGTACCACCTACGCAGCCCTAACCACCTTAGGAGAATGTCACGCAGGGGACCAGGACCTGACTAGGACCACCTGTACTTGAAAGAACAACCACCTAAGAATAAAATACAATTAGGGGTGTAGGTAAGACCAAAACACATGATGTATAAACAACACATTCAGAGGTGTAAGGAAAGAAAACACATGATGCATAAAACATACATTCAGCGGTGTAAGAACAAGGCACATGATGCATCAGAAACACATTCAGAGGTGCAGGGAAGGAAGACACATGATGCATAAAACATTCAGAGGTGTAAGAACAAGGAAGACACATGATGCCTAAAAACATTCAGAGGTGCCAGAACACAACTCAATAGCGCAAAAACACATGATGCCTAAAAACATTCAGAGGTGCAAGGAAAAACCACACAATTGCGCAACAACTTACATAAGCCACCACCTGTGGCAGTTCCTAGGCCAACTGGCCTTGTTGGGGCAAGGACGCCCTGTGTCCCAAAAGTCAGGGGCCTAAACGTGGCAGCTGCCCACAAATTGCTGGGCAGCTGAGGATAATCCCAAGCGCCTAAAGGGTGCAGCTGCCGACTAATTGCTGGGCAGCTGGGAATCAAAACTGTGACAGGGTCCTCACTGACCCTAGAACAGAACAGCGCCCAATCGTTGGAGCCACACAGGCTCTGACACAACACTGCGCAGAACGTTGGAGCCACACAGGCTCTGACACTACACATGGCCAAACGTTGGAGCCACTCAGGCTCTAAAACAAATATGCCCCATGGAGCCCTCGAGGCTCTGAATGTACCTCTGGAGCCCTTCGTGGGCTAAACATGGCCAAATGCCCCCACGAGCCTCAGAGACTCTTAAAACAACTGGGGGAGGACACGAGCCTCAGGGACCATTAACAGAACATTGGGGCGGCCCACTGCCATCTGGGCCGCCCTGAATATCCCCTTGCCGTGGCGGAGCTCACAAGCTCCTAAAATCATCATGCCCCAAATGTTGGAGCGGCCCGCTGCTACGTGGGGCCGCTCTTTACCGTCACTGTGCCTGGAACAGGCACCTACAGTAGCCCACACGGAGCCCCCCAGCCCTTCTACTCACCGGGCTGTTCTTCTCCTGGCGGGGGCTCCTCCGGGCAACAACACTTTTTCTGCGGGGCTTCCTGCCGTCACCGCGGGACTCTCTCCTCCTGAGAGCCCCGCCTTTGCAAAAAGTGCCCGGCTTCACCCGGTCCCCCATCTCGGGACTGGGACTTGGAAGGTGGAGCCCTCACGGCTCCGGGCTCTTCCTCTTTTGGCGGCAGTATCTCCTTTGGGCAGCACGGGGCTCTCCACGACACCAGAGCCCCGCCTGCCTCTACAGCTGCCACATCACCGCGGGGCTCTCCCTTCCACATGGGAGCCCCGCGAAAGCTCACGCCGGCCTCCGCTTCACTTGGGCACATCTCCGGTCTCCCTCCATCGCATGGGAGACCGGCAACGACACAAAAGATTCCCCTGGGCACGGGGAAACGGAAGTTGCCTCATTCAGGCCCCGCCCATGTCTTCCCTGAACTTGCCTGGCTTCATGCCTCGGAGGGCAGCCAACGGCAGCGCGGCCCCGAGCAGGGAGGCGGGAACTGCGTCTCGGGAGTCCCCGGGGCCGGCGGTGAATTCTCAGTGGCAAAATAAGGGGTGGCCACCCTCGAGAATAAAAATAAAAGCGCTACTAAGCGCTTGGGGGCAATAATAAAGCGCTCCCAGCGCTATAAGTAAAATACAGCGCTCTCAAGCGCTGAAGGACAATATAAAGTGCTTCCCAGGCACTAGGGATGAAAGCAGAAGCTCTCCCATCGCTAGGGACAAGGCAGAGCGCTCCAAAGCGCCCCAGAGAACAAAAAGTCCATAAAAAGGTCAGCAAAAGCCCTTTCAGGAGTCCAGGCCATCAGCAGGACAAGGCTTCCAGGTCCATCAGGTATCCAGGGGCTGGGCAGGGCCCAGGGAGGCAAGCCTTCTTCTGGGCCCAAGCAGCAGCACGCCCCTGGCAGGATTCAAGTCAGAAACAAGAACATTTTGTAAGGGGACACAGCCCCTTTTTATACAGCAAAAACCTTTGTCTAGCAGGGTGCAGGCAGTGTGAGAACCAGCTACAACTAGTTATAGGGAACTCCTTTCAGTGTGAGGGGCAGAGGTGACAGCCACCCAGCAGGAGGTGGAGCCAGCATTGTGGCAGGCAGGCACAGCCCTATTCACTCCCAGGTGCTATCTCCTCCCACCACCCTAGTTGCAGATGCAGTCATTCAACCAAGGGCTGACTCAGACAACCTCCTGGGGGCTCCCCAGCCCCTGTCACCCTCAAACCAGACAGTCAATCCACAAGCAGGCCCAGGCACACTCCTGGAGCAAGACGCCAGCCAATCACGTGCCAGCAGACTTACTACACACGCACACACATTTCTAGAAGTGGCACTTCCACACTAGACACGTTCATGCCACATACATCATTATGCAGCATTCAATCTCACGAGTTCGCACATACCAAACTCGACCCTGCACTCCCCACACATCAGGAACTACCATGGTCACACATATTCCCCATGCATTCCTATGGGAGGGCAGGTCACTCACCACACATACACAGAAAGCTCACGCACTTTACACTGTACCACAGTGAAAAAGTGCGCAGAGGCCTAAAATCTCCAACACCAGGTTCCAGAAACAGGCTAGGAAAAAGCAAAAAGTTTCAGGGTGAACCTGCCAAAAAGGGCCAGGTCCAACAGGCCTCTTCTGTCAGGGAGATTAGACATTTGGCTAGGGGTATTTCGGACCACTCACCACTATGGCTTGTGATGGAAGCGAGGCAGGGAACTGAGGGCCGGGTAGCCCCGATTAACCCTTGGTATCTCCACGATCCTAGGACCCGTGCGGCATTGGTCACCTCACTGGATCAATACTTCACGGAAAATGTGGGGTCTGTGTCATCTTCTATCTCGCTGTGGGAAGCCTTCAAAACTGTTATCCGTGGCCAGGCTCTATCATTAATCAATGGCGCTAAGAAACATAAATACGAGGCTGTGGTCCGACTTGAGACCGAAATAACTGACTTGGAAGGGGAATTGGAGCTTGGTGTCACTCAGGACAAGCTCCACCTCCTCAGTCTCAAGCAACTCGACTATAGGGCACTGGTAACGGACGCCGCCAAAGTGATGAGTAGAGAGCAGCAAGGACGTTTATATGATGTGGGAGATAAGGCGGGAAAGTTGATTGCCTGGCTAGACAAGAAGGAGAGGGCAAGTCGTGTGGTCCCTTTGATTGAGAGAGTAGATGGAGTGAGAGTGACTGACCCTAATGAGATTGTGGAGTGTTTTGCGGAATACTTCCAAACTGTATATTCCCCTCTATCCGACAGGCCAGAGCAGGACTCGCATCTGCTGTTACGAGACATTACACTGCCCCGCTTGTCGGATTTAGACAGGGAATCGATGGACGCGACGCTTTCCGTCGAGGAGGTGGCGACTGCTATCCGCTCCGTGCGGTCTGGAAAGGCCATGGGCCCTAACGGACTCCCCATTGAGCTCTACAAGCTGCGCCCCGATAGAATAGCACCGTATCTTCGGTCTATGTTTTTGGAGTCGTTAGATGTGGGCTCCCTCCCTTCTGATCAACGACTTGCATCTATTGTCGTGATTCATAAGGAGGGGAAACCACTAGACCGTTGTGCATCGTACAGACCTATTTCGCTCTTAAACGCTGAGCCCAAGATCGTCGCTAAAGTGCTCGCAAACCGCTTGATAACTGTAATTGGCGACCTGATCCATCCAGATCAATCCTGTTTCATTCCACACCGTAACACAGCATTGAATCTGCGGCGCTTACATGGCGCCCTTGCGAGGGCTACGTCGCTACGTGAGCCGGCCATATTGGCCTCCTTGGATGCCACAATGGCGTTCGATACGCTAGAATGGCCGTACCTCTGGGCGGCCCTTGCGAAGTTTGGTTTTGGCCCTGATTTTATCAGCTGGGTGAGATTGTTGTAGTAGGAACCATTGGCCCAGGTGGTCGTGAATGGTCGAGTTTCTGGGCCGTTTACCCTCGGAAGGGGTACGCTCCAGGGGTGTCCGTTGTCACCGCTTCTTTTTGCCCTCGCCTTGGATCCCTTGGCAGCCTGGCTGAGGTGGGAGCCATCGATTAAAGGTATTCGGTGGACCCCGGATTTTGAAGACCGAGTGTCACTTTACGCGGATGATATCCTATTATACCTCACGTCACCTCGGAAGTCGCTGATAGCGTTATTTGATGTTTTAAATTCTTTCGGGAAGAATTCCGGCCTTGTAATTAACTGGTCTAAGTCTTGTGTATATGCCCTTTCGGGTGAATCTCCTTCCTTGCCGCGTGGTTGTCCCATACAGGTGGTGCAGGCGGGATTTAAATACTTGGGGGTCTTTATTGCCCTAGATCCTGTGGTCCGCTATGAACGTAACTTGCTCCCCCCGCTTCAACGCCTAAAGACTGATGTTGCGGCATGGCGCAAACTTCCGTTGTCCCCCCTCGGACGAGCAGCATTATTTAAGATGATGTCACTGCCCCGGTTCTTATATGCGTTGCACAATACATTTGACGTTATCCCAGCAAGCTATTTTCGAGAGATGGAAAGTCTACAGAGACAACTGATATGGGGCGGGTGATCCCGCATTGCCCTTGCCAAGCTGACACTCCCCTGGTACGATGGTGGAATCGCTCTCCCAGATATTAGGCGCTATTATTGGGCCTCCCAGCTGGGGGCGATTAATCATGGTACGTATGGACCTGCGTCGAACCCCGCGTTCGTAATGGACAAGTGGCTGTTGCCTGGCGGGGATTACAACAGGGCGCTCTATACAAAATCTGCCCGGAAGATGCTCACGAATCCAACTAAGATAGCGGTGCAAGCATGGTATCGTGCAAATGCTGCAATGGGATGGAAGGATAGATTGACTCGAGCGACTCCACTTTACGCATCCAAGAGGCTTGGCTCCCTGTGGAAGACGAAAGGCTTCGATAGGTGGGACGTGATTGGTATATGCAGAGTGAATGATGTCTGGGTCAAGGACAGGGTCAAGACTTTTGAGGAGTTGAAGGTGGAATACGAGTTGAGTGATAGGGAGTTTTTTCCGTTATGCGCAGATTCGCCACGCGCTGACCTCGGTTTTTCCGTCGGGTACCACTATCCCAAAGGCATCCCCACTTGAAGATCGGGTACTGGACGGGTACGTCCCCCACAGTACAATTTCGCTGATCTACAAAAAGTTGATAAATAATCGGGTTGACCTCTTAGACCGTCTCAGAGAGTCCTGGACCGGCGATGGTCTGGAGTTGGACGATGAAGACTGGCAGTCAGAGGTTGCAATTCCGGCTCGTCTCCGGTTTGTGCAACTTAAAATCCTCCACCGGATCTATGTGACTGGTCCTCGCCTTATTAGTATGGGATATTCCTCAGACGGGATGTGTAGGCGTGGATGCGGCCAACTGGGCACTTTTCTCCATATACTCTGGGAATGCCCGGCGGTTGTGCGTTATTGGAACCGAGTGCATGCGGTTATGGAAGAGGTCACGGGTGTTGCGTTGTTGCCTGAAGCTAGGAGATGCTTGTTGAATGTTTGGGAGCCGACTGACTATGATGTGGCTCAGACTCAGTGGGCGACCCTCGGGAATATGATTGCCAAGAGAAATATTGCGCAATTGTGGGGATCTCAGAGGCCGCCCACTGTTCTGGCATGGAAGGAAAACATGGACTGGTGTATGTTTAGAGAGAAGACAACATACGTGGCACGTGGCAGGCCCGAAAATGGGGGAAAGTCTGGGGCCAGTGGAACTCCTATCGGGGTGAAATATGTACACCTCCCTTCACACACGTCGTGACTACTCCACCTTCCCCCTGACCCGACATTCCTACTACTGTTTTAGCTAAAATGCCTCCTGACTTGCAATTCCCCTTGCTTTCCCCCATCCCGTATTGTTGATTGTATAAAAGTTGTATGCTTTCCTTCCTCACAGGACGCTTCACCATTTGTAATGATTGTATTGCCTTGTTTCTTTATTGTTTATGTTTTAAAACTTTAATAAAAAGAAATATAAAAAAAAAGTCAGTCATCAAGATAGGGGAAGACTGGCACTGCTGATCTCCGCAGATGAGCTGCGACCATCAACATCACCTTGAGGATTACCTGAGGGGCGCTAGTAGGGCCAAAAGGGAGCACGATGAATTGAAAGGGCTTGTGATCTACAGTAAACCACAGTTAATGTCGATGGGCAGGCAGGACGGGGATGTGAAAACAGGCATCCTGGCTGCAAGTCCAATGATACCATCCAGTCTCCTGGGTCTAGAGCAGACAAAACCTGAGCCAATGTGAGTGTCTTGAACTTCATTTTTAGGAAGAAAGTAGAAGGTTCTCAGATCTAAGATGGGGCAAAGCCTTTGTTCTTTTTAGGGATCAGAAAGTAGCGGGAATAGCAATTACTACCTACTTCTGAAACCACAGCTCTCTCTATGGCTCCCTCGGCCAAGAGAGCTGTAACTTCCTCATGGAGCAAAGACAAATGATCCCTTGTCAGCAGGTCGTGAGGCAGAGGCATAGAGGGAGTGGAGGATTCGAAGGGCAGGGAGTAGCCCCTCCGAATAATCTGTAAAACACACCTGTCCAATGGTATGGACTGCCAGTGGTGGAGATGATGGCTGATTTTGCCAACTGGACACCCATGATCTAGTATGGCAAGATTAGGTGGGCTTAGAGGCTGCAGAGGCAGGGTGATTGGTGTTTGCGGCAGACCTCTGGCAACCTGACCCACGGGGTCGGTAACAACTGAGCCTCGCCCCAGTATAGTCTGGGAAGCTTGCGTGCGGTGTGGCTGGAATAGGGTTGGCGCAGTTGAACGTCCCTTCCATAGCCACGAAAGGGGCAAAAGGCAGGCTGGGGGTTACATGGGGCAACTGCGAGACCCAAGCACTTGGCTGTAGCAGAGCCTTTAAAACGCTCCAGTCTTCCTCGTCTCTTAACAGCTGGTTGCCATCAAATGGCATGTCCATGAGGGAAACCTGGACATCCCACCAAAAAGCACAATATTCTCAGCCAGTAGCACCAGTTAACAAGCCCAGCTCTCAGACACTCTTGTCCAGTGTCACAGAGTGCTCTTGATCCGACTTGCTCCTGTGCCCTCTCGACACGCTTATGCTTGCAGGGGGATGTATCATGTCTTTGCACATCTATACAGGTTATGCAGTGCTTTAGTGCTCCACCAACTGTGAATCCCCGATTGTGCTGTATACACTATTTCAGAGGCAGTGGTTGTTGGTATGCACATGTCCTGCAGTGTTTTGGTGCTATTTCCTTGCTTCTGGGTCGACTGTTCACTGCTACATCCTGAGGGCAGTCTTGGGGGGTCTTTGAACGGCACTGATGCAGCTTGAGTTCCCTTCGCCAAGCATCTTGGATGTTGTATGCTATCTAGTTGTTCTAGACACGGCTCGCGTTACGTCAAAAAATGCATGCCGTCATCTTGTTAAGGGTCACAGGTGCAACCCTATATAGTTGAACCGCACCCACGACCTTGCACTCGTGATTAGCGCACTCGAAGTTCCTGGCAGTTCTGGTTGTCGCAGATATCGCAGACAACTGAATCATGGTAGGCTTGAAGAGCATATTGCACACTCATGTTTTCTGTTGTAGCATTGTGAAAAGGATCACAAATCAAGGTGCTTGTTGTGAACCAGTATTAAAGAACAAGTTCCTTACCTTCGGTGACGATGTATCTGTAAGAGACATAGTTTAGTTAAAGATGTCTTACCTTAGTATTTCCCCCAGGCATCAGACTGGGTCCGGAGAATTTTTTCTCAGCAGTACCCTTGCAAGTTGGTAGATGGCGTTGGTCGACTCCGAGTCCGTTGTCAATGTCGTGGTCGCCGGTATGATGTTGCGGTGCCTACTTATGCACCACCCCTGCCCGCTGATGTCAGTTCTGTTATGACTTTACACACCAGAAGCGCAGAACCATGCAAGACCCTGACCACTGGTGCGCAACAACTAGGGCCCTTTAAGGGAGTCTGTTTACAGAGCAGGAAGGATAGATGGGGCAGTAAGGAATCTATAACTAACCTATGTCTCTTACAGATACATCATTACTGAAGGCAAGGAGGGTCTGCGAACCAAGGACCGAAAGGGGCAAGAATAGCTGTCCCCTCCGGACTTGGCTGGCCAGTCAGTAATGTCTGGTGAACTTGTCTAAGGAAGCCCACATGGCTGCCTGAAAGATGTCAAGAAGTTGGTCTCCGTGTGCCGGTGCAGTGGTGGCTGCCGTAGCTCTAGTGGAGTGAGCGGGGCAAAAATAGCAGTCCCCTCTGGACTTGGCTGACCAGGCAGTAATGTCTGGTGAACGTGTGCAAGGAATCCCACATGGCTGCCTGACAGATGTCTGTGGTAATTTAGCAATGATTAGGTTAAGCATTAGCAGAAGACATCCGGCATTTAGAGACTATCTTGGCCGTTTTACGGAATCCATTTTGTATTTCTGTCGGCCATTTTGTAAGTCATGTGCTTTGTCCTACCTTCCTGTCAACTGCTCGTGGAATCTGCCTAGAGACAAGATATGTTTAGTCTCCTTCACTTTGCACATGCTCAGTAGAGCATACAGCTGTCTCTAACTTGTAACTATCAAGATGTGCCCACCAGAAATAGCTGACTGACAGCCCTTCCCACTTGTTGCTAGCACACTCCCTGTATGACCTTATATGTATTTGAAACCAACACTCTGTGCCATTTGAGCCCCTGTGTGGGTATAAAAGGACCAAGCTCCTTCTAGTCAGTGTGCTACCTCATACTCTACTGAAGGGTGTTGTGTGAACGTAGTTCCAACTCATGAGGTTTAATAAACTCTGTCTTTTCTATTCCAGTTTCTGTAGCAACTTCTTACTATTGGTCTAAGGACTCTGAGCAGAGAAGGGTGAATCACTTGCACTAGTAGGCCTGGCTGAGGCTTGCTACATCATGTCAAGAAGTTGGACTCCATGTGCCGGTGCAGTGGTGGCTGCCATAGCTCTAGTGGAGTGAGCCCAAAGCCCCACGGAAGGTTCTTTTTTTGCCAGAGCATAACAGATTTTGATACAAAGGACAACCAATCTAAAAATGGTACGCCTTTGAACAGCCTGGCCTTTCTTGGCACCTACATAGCCAACAACGAGTTGATCATCCACCTGGAAATCTTTTGTTTGGTCAAGGTAGAAAGACAGCATGCGCTTAGGGTCCAGTCGGTGGAGTCTCTTCTCCTCAGAAGGGTACGGAGATGGAAAAAAACAGGGCAAAGTAATAGTTTGTCTAATATGAAAAGATGTAACCACCTTTGGAAGGAACAAGGGCCTTGTTTGAAGCATCACTTTGTCCAGATGCACGGAGAAGGAAGGGTGCTTGGAAGAAAGAGCTGGAAGCTCACTCAACCTGCGAGCAGAAGTGATGGCAACAATGAACGCAGTTTTCAAAGTGAGGAGCCTGAGAGGACAGTTATGAAGAGGCTCGAAGGGAGAAAACATGAGATAAGTAAGAACAAGATTCAAGTCCTACAGGGGCATTATGAAAGAAGATGGAGGAAAGAGATGAGTAATGCACTTAAAAAATCTATTTACCATAGGGGACTTGAAGAAGAAAGGCTGATTGGGCCGCCGAATTAAGGCAGAGATAGTCGCAGGATAGTCTTTAAGAGTGCCCAGAACAGAGCCCTGCTGGGCCAAATAAATTATATACAACAGGACCTCTGAAAGAGGGACAGAAAGGAGATCCACATCGGTATCATAGCGTTGATATTCCAGGCACGCTGCTTGGGAGGATAGGCCCTAAACCGCACAGTGTCCAGAACCGCCCCGATGAAAGGGAGCATCTGAGAGGAAGTCAGGTTTCACTTTGGCACGTTGATGGCACGTTGATAGTGAACCCCAGCGAATGTGGTAGGTCCGGCATAGTCTGGAGGTGGGAGAAGACAGCCTGGGGCGAGTCCGATTCAAAACAGCCAGTCGTCGAGATAGGGGAATGTAGTGAAGGTACATTGCTATGTTAGCATAGGCTTAACAGAAGTTTAAACGCCATTTTGCCTTTTTGCCGCTTTTGCACACAACACTGCATGTAACTGTTGTTGTAAGTTTGTCTGCGTGAATATTTTCACATGAGAATGGCTCGTTTTCAAAATCCCTAGACTTACATCTCAACCTTAGTGTGCACAGTGAGTGCTGAAGCCTCCAAGGTTATCATAACAATGTTAGCTGTTATTCGGGCTGATCAGCCCATGCTTAGACACAACATGCACGTAGCTGCAGCTAACTGAAATTCTGGCATCTTTAGTATTGCACGGTATGCATGATTTTTGGCACTTGGAGAAAATCCGTTTCCAGAGAGAGAGAGAGTTTTTGCAGATCCTGATGTGATTCACCGCTGATGATCTTGGAGGTATGGGGTTCCCCATTCATGCCTAAGAGACCTTCTATATTATATAAAACATTGTTCCTAGCTAGCGAGCGTGGTATATAAGGCATTATAGGACCTGTTTCCACTTACATTATAATATGATTTCTCCCTTTGTGTTTTATGGAATTGTGTAACAATGCCGATTGTATTATTTTTAATCATATGCCTGCCAAAACAACAAGCAATGACAGCAGAACCTCCTAAATGACAGCACCTAACCCGATTTTTTGTTACTCTGTTAGTAAATTGCCCACCATGTGGAGTGGGGACTGTGTGCACACTGTTTATAGTACCCATTGTCACAGTACTGGATCCCAACGGGATTTTAATAATTTTTACAAAGAAGCAAAGATGCACCACCCATAATCTTTCTATCAAAACAGGTCAATCAAATGTCCATATCCAGGGAACAGAAAAATTCTTCAGTCTTTCTCTTTTTCTCTCTCTTTCTTTCTTTTTTATTATGAGACAAACATAGCACAGCAAACAGACGACGCGTTTCATCCATATACAGGACTTCTTCAGGGCTGTTAGGTACAGACAGATAAAAATACAAATATAAGAACAGACTCACAACAAATATATAATACATCCTACATAAAAGAAGGCAGCCTTAACTTCCTGCCTGCATGCCACAACTTAGACAGACTAACATCATGATAAAAACATTACAACATGTACATATGACACAAAGACAATTTTGCCCACAAGGTCCCTGTTGGACAAAAGTGTATCAAAGGGACCCTCATCTATACAAATCTCCTAAGGTTGCTCACTACATAGGAAAAGTAAATGTGAATTCTATGCCTAAGTCTCTTGATTGGAAAAGCAGAGGGTAAGCAAGAAAAATAATTTCTGTGCATCTGGTGAAGAAAAAACAATGAGGGAAAAACTTAGGATAAGCGGAAAAGAAAAGACAGAGACGTACCAAAACGTCGGTAGTAACAGAGAGAGAAGCACGTTAATCATAGTGGATAGGGAACCATCCCAATTATACTGAGAATCTGGAAGGGATGTATGACATTACAACGCATACTTTTACATCGCATGCCTTTACAACGCGGTTTTTACATCGCATACCTTTACAATGCATAGCGCTTTGGGGTGCTGGATAGTGAATAGTTTAATTTACTATTCCAACTCCAGTCCCCGTGGACACTAGGGAAGGTGTTGGACAGTAAATTAAACGTATTCCCTATCCTAGAGCGCCACCCAGCGCAATGCGTTGTAATGGTTTGCGTTGTAAAAGTTGCGTCGTAAAGGCACTGCGTGGTAAAAGTTGCGTTGTAAAGGATGTTTCCCATCTGGAAGTGCCCAGTGTCAGAGAGCCCCTGACTTTGTCACAAATATGATATAAATAAGAAGAGTGTCCTATTTGGCACACAAAATATAGGCCTTAGTAAACAAAGAGATGAATACACAAGGGTAAGGTAACCAGCCTTCCATATTATGCATGTGGCCACGACATATGTAAAGATAAAAATAATACCCACCACTCGGAAAGGATGGGTCAAATCCCTCCAAATATTTTGAAAATGGGAGGATTATTCCTAATAGTAGTCGTTCTCCGTCCCAAGAGATCTAAAATGTATGAGGCAGGGGTTAGAAACAAATAGGGAATGAAGAATAGAAATAAAGGACACAAGAGTTAACCCAAGTCCTATTCACTTACAATATTTAAAATCGTAGCACTGTACTTGTAATGAACACCAACACGGCCACGTCCCAAACAACAGGCGTCTTGTTCAGACTAACATTAAAATTTTCAGCGATGGGACAGCGGCAGAAATCGATTGATTTAAGAAGGGCAACAAAATGGTACTCTTTCCCCTCTATGTATAAGCCAACATCTTATTATAAAGGTCAAATACTAAGCAGAAGAACAATGTCAATGCTAATAATAAAAAGGATAACATATACCAACAAAGATTGTTCTCACTACATCCCATGGGGTGCATAGGAGGAGCCCACAATACAGAATATGAACCTCTAAGCGTAAAAACCGTATAGCACCTGGGAGGCAAATATAATGGTCAATTAGAAACAACGCTTTTTGTGACAAAAACGGTCCAACAACTTCTCTTATAAGTCACCCTGGCTGGAAGCTCAATGACCAAGTAAAATAACATTCAGTGGAACATACCTTACGTATCTATTCAGATGACATCCTGAGGCATACTCTAGAGAATAGCCTTAGTGTCAGTAGGGGGCCAGAAGTCCTGGGTTATGTATAAAACCTGAGGAGAAAGTATAGTAACCTATTTACAAGTGATATTAATATATGACCTAAAGAAGTCAGCCCCATTGTACTGATTGCCCATATTAATCACATACCTGCTTATGTTAGCAAAAATACTGCATCTTAGAGCACGTCGTTAAAATAAACATTTTAAACTATTCCGTGTCTCTATTTACTCACGTTGTGGACTGGTTAGAGAATAACAAATGATAGAGTGTTCTTGATTCCCACCATTCCCGAGAGCACCCAAGTCGCATCTTCTGGGTTGTCTAATCATTGGTACCTTGTCTATAGGACGAAGAGCTAATGTGACACTGATGCTAATCGGTAAGGGGTTCTAGGTACTGAGGTGAGTTTTTTGGTACACAATTCACTGAGGTCCTGGGTCTCTGTGAACAGTTCTGTGTATGAGTAGTATCCCTGCAACATGGCGCAACTAACGTTGTGGTCTTATTTTGAGACTCTCGAGTACTGCTTATAACAGTCCACAACACCCTCACTATTGGTTCCGGTTGACGGTGGTGACGGTTTAACCTTCGTATATATACACATAGGTTTGTTAAAGCTTGATAATTTAAAAAGGTTCGTACTTTGGATTACTACCCATTTGTGCTACAATTCTTTGCCATGTACTTGTTCTCTTCTGTGTCCTTATGGCTGACGTTGAGATCCAACGGCATAGTAGGGTGGCTGTCCGCAATCATTTGCAGGCGATTGGCGTCACCGTGGATGGCCTGGCAGTCATTTTTGCGGTAAGTGTGCTGAAGTGGCGTACCCATTTGAGCTCTTCTACTCATGGGTTACCTTTCCTGTGGTCAATGTGGGTTCTGGTACGTTTTACGTTTATACTCCTACTGCAGTGCCACTAATTTACACCCCATATAGGACACTGGAGATTCCTATTTCGGCCTGGCAGCATCGAGTTTGGTGTGATGGCGCCCTTCCCAAATCGGTACCAGCGGTTCGGTTGGGCCCTTTGTCTATTCCCAGGGCCACGTGGCGGGTTCTGGCTTTTACACGCCGCATCCGCGTTACCTGCAAGTCACTATAGATGAGCTGCGTGTGCTCTATGCCTCGCTCGTTGGAGTGCATTGGGCTTTAATGCAATACGTATCCCGCAACGTCCAGATGGGGCCACCTGGTGCTGCGGCGCAACCAGCTGGACCGGCCGGGATGAAAATTAATCCTGTCATGGTCAATTCAGTTATGGGCAAGCGGCCCCAAGATAAGGATGATATGCCCTTTTGGTTTGCTGAGAAATTTGACCAGCTGGAGGCTGTTTTTCCCAATATGACTCCTGTTGAGAAACACAGGATTCTGACAATAAGTTTGCAGAAAGACTTAATACATGAAGTACCTGATTGTGAAACCTGTGGTAAGATATTTGTGACAGTCTATACTAAGTGCTTTGGCACTCCGCCCATGGTTGTCCTGCCCTCCGTGATTAAGCGTGTCCCAGATGAACATGGTACGGAGGAGGCTGTTGAGTTGGGAATGAGACTCGTTTGAGTGTTTGAGGTTGTTGCCGATCTCATCCGTGCTAATGTTAAGGTAGATGCGGTAAACTTCCAGGTGTCTAATGCTTTACGTGATGTCCTCAACGCCAATAAACCCCAGCAGTTACCGAAAATCATTGCGAATGCTTATAATACCATTGGCCGCAATAGTTTGGGTGTTAAGTCTTTTGTTAAAACAGCAGCACAGAAGCAAACACTGGCGGCGAATTCTAATAAAGATGATCGCCCCAATTTTCCTAAGCAGAATTAGAATAAGAATAAGAAACAGGGGAAAAAGCAACAGAAACAGGGGTCACGTCCTACTTCGCCAATACCTGTGTCTACTGAGCGCACTTAAGATTTGCGCGACTGCGCTAATATTAAGTCACCTGATCGTTTTCAGGTTCCTGATCAACGTTCTCCTCGCTCTTTGCAGGATACATTGGTCTCACCAACCGGTGGAGGAGACAGCGGCAGAGGTTGGGGTGCCCAACAAAGCCGTGAGCAGCCCCGCAAGATGGAAGGTAAAGGCAAGAAAGACGACTTTCCACGTCAACGACCCCAGTTTCAGAAGAAAAAAGTTGCTGTTTTAACAGCGAGGTATGCCACGGATAGTGAGAACACAGCTTCGGAACCTGACGTGGGCGCTGATGCTGCTAGACAGCACGGCAGAAATTACAGTATTGGGGGAAGCATTGCGTCCATTTCTGAAGGTGACAGCAACTGACAAGTTTGTTGGTGTTGAGACAGCTGACACTAGAGTGGCTCCCCCTGAAAGACTATGAAATAGTCCTTTTAATTGAAGGTGACATACAACGTCCTATGAAAGGCATATTTTGGGAAAATCTAACTACCTATGACATTTTGTTGGCAGAGGCCGACTGGCTGCCACCCTTCATTATGGCCGCTCCGAGAGGGGAGGAGGTAATCCTCCCTAGTATCGCACATACTGTGCCAAAGGAGCAGGCCCTGCATTTTGCAGAGGAGGGGGTTAAGATGCTTGCACCAGCGTTGTACCGTACTCAGTGTGGATGTGACAAATTTTCCCCCAGGTTCGAAATACCATTGCGGTCTATGCCATAGCCTCAACCTCAATATCCCATGCGACGTGAAGTGAAAGCTCCTGTGGCGGAAACCCTTGAATAATTGGAAGATCAAGGTGTGATTGAAACAAGTGTGTCACCAATGAATAATCTTCTTTCTACTGTGACTAAGTCTGATGGCTCATACCGTTTGATATTGGATTACCGACACTGAAACTCTCATTGTCATACCTGCGCGGTACAGACTACTCACAGCTCTGCCCTTGTGGATAGTCTCGTGTGTACACGGTTTAAGACCATACTTGACATATCCAATGGCCTTTTTAGCCATAACCTGTCCTCTATTAGCAGTCAATGGGTGGCTTTCACATGGGGCGTCAAACAAAAACAGTTCCGAAGATTGGCTATGGGCTATAAAAACAATCCAGGCGTCTTAACGCCCGCATAGTTTCTCTTTTGGAGAGGCTCGACCCTGATGACATTTATCTCACAGACGACGAATTATGGCCGCATCTGTGTTGCGTTGACCGCATCATTTGTATGTTTGCGGACTTCGGTTACAAATTTAACTTTGCAAAATCACACACTGCAGAGTTCACAGTGTTGTTCTTGGGCTATGAGCTCAACAATGAAGATCCAGGTTTAGCACCTCACTTCCTGGAGAAATGTGCACAGTTGCGTGCTCCTACAACGCTGAAAAAGCTACAATCTTTACTGGGTTCTTTGAATTTCGGGCGTTCTTACATTCCCGATTATGCCCAGCGTATCAAGCCTCTTTATGCTTTAATACAACCAACTTTCACCAAATCTTGCTGGCTACCTGAACATTCAGCATCTTGCAATCTTTGCAGGCTGATCTTCTTGAATCCAAATACTTACTGATTCGTGACAACCACACCAACCTGGTACTAAGAATTGTAACTGGGGCGGTGGGTTTCACGTACCTGACTTGTAATGAGGGTGACACAGTCCCTATTGCTTACAAGTCACACTTGTACACTACGGCCGAAATGTGGTTTTCCTCTGTGGAAAAAGTTTTGACTGCAGGGCAGATGGCGATTCTAAAGGAACGCGCACTGTCGCAGGGAAACGAATGTTCATTGTTACACCGTATCCTGCCTTGGAGGCAGTGACAAAAGCCCGGGTACTAAATTCAAAAACTTTACATCCTCATTGGATACAATGGGCCACATCCTTGACATCTCCGGATGTTACCTTCATTTTCGATTCCTCTTTGCAAACTCAGGAGTACTTACAGTATGAATTTGTTCATCCGGCTCCTCTGACCATGCGCCCACTGGAGGATTTCCAGCGTATCATTTAAACAGACGGATCGGCGCAAACCGTGACAGGATCAAAGCATGCTTATTCGGCAGCCTGCGCAATAGTGGTTGGTACTATGTTGAATGGAGAATTCAAGTCCGATGTCATGCATACACAGACATTAGGGGACTGTACTGCCCAGTTGGCAGACCTCCGTGCTCTAGTGCTTGCACTGGAGTACCCTGACCTTAGTTGGACTACCTTTATTGTGAGTGACTCTTACTACTGTGTTCAATCTTACAGTGTCACAATACTGGACCTGTTACTTTGGGTGATGCAGTTATCCTTGGTCAAACCCTCCTATATCTCCATTAGGATAGGGACATTGCCATATGTACAGGCTAGTGTTTCTAGACCAGGTTCACCACTTTCAGATTGTTAAAAGAGAGAACGCTGTTGGCCCATCTATCTCTACCTATCTCTACCTCACCTGCCACCCACTGCTAGTGAGTGAAGCACAGGAAGGGGGTTAAGACACAGTAGTAAGATGAGGAAAAAGGTGAGAAAAACGTGACGAAAAGAGTGGTGTCGCCTCACGGGAGTAACACCATGGAGGCTCTGCAGGAAGGTACTCGCCTGCCGCCTAGGTTCTCATCATCAGCGTACACCACTCAAACAGAAATTGTGGGGTGTAAGAGAAAAAGAAAGAATAGGTGAAGGTGCTTGGGTAACAATGCCTGCATCTACACCCAGATTTGTGTATAGCAAGCTTGGACCCAACTACATTAAAAGTGAGCTAATACTCGCTGGCCGTCTCTGTTTTATTCTTGGCTGCTAGTATGCTCATGTTAAAATGCCGACATGTTTCATTGCCTATTAGAAAACTTACGGCAACTTCTTCAGGGCTTGTATGTATCACTTCACCCTACACCCATTCATTGGTATTCCATTTCTCCTGTGTAGGAGGGCATACCTATACCTCCCTTTTGATGGTCTCTGTGTCACCAGTTTGTGTGTTGTTCCTTGAATCTTCTCCCGTCAGTCTCAAAACAGGCTGGATCCGGGCGTTGTCTCGGCAGCAATCTTGCAGTGACAATTTATTCTTTTGGGCTCAGAATGATTATCGTGATTCCAAAGGTAGCACAATCAAACACGAAATGCTATGGGTTCGAGTGGCGGAGCTTAAAGAATGACTGCCGCTCGTCTTTGTAATTCATACTCTTGGTCACCAATGTGCGGGGGAACACGCTGTTGGTAACAGTCTTGCTGATAAAGCAGCAAAGACAGCAGTAGCGATATATGTAGTAGCAGCAGTTACACGTTCCAAAAGTAAGATTGATGATGACATCTTGGCAGCGATTGCCGCAACAGAGAAGGGAAGTAATTACCCTAGAGGTTTCCCTTCCAGATACTCTTATCATTTAAGTCCTGATAAAGTTCCCTATGTGATAATTAACGACGTTGGTGACAAATTGATTCCCAACGTGGACCACAAGTCATCCTTGATAACTGCAGCTCACAAGGGTATGGCATCAGCTCATGCCGGCATTTCTCCGACAGTATCTCTTCTACAGCAGCGCTACTGGTGGTGCGGATTGTACAAACAAACGTGTGAATATGTCCTTCATTGTGACATTTGCCAACAGATTAAACCTTCAACTGATGCGCGCCCGCCCCAGACACAGTTGTACATATCTAATAAACCACTTGGGTGCGTTTATTTAGATCACTGCGGTCCTTTCTCCTCTGATACTGCGTATAAGTACATCTTAGTTGCAGTGGATTCGTGCACACGCTTTGTTTGGGAGTGGCAACAACGGAGGGCCGATGCCCGCACGGTCATGAGGGATTTGCGTGTCTTCGTGGGAATCTTTGCATGTGGTACCTTTCATTCGGACCAGGGTCCAGCGTTCGCCTCTAGGGCGCACAAGGATGCCATGCGTTCATTGGGGGTCCAAGTCAAATTTTCATCTCCATACAGGCCTGAGGGCAAAAGTGTTGTGGAGCAGATGAACCGTGACTTAAAGATATCCTTGACAGCTAGGGTTTTAGGTACTGGCTATCCCATCTCTATAGCGTCCAACGTGTAGTTAATAATCTCCCTAGAAGGTCTCTGGGTGGGCGGACCCCATACGAAATGCTCTTTGGCATCAAAATGTTTGTTCTGGACCTTGAGGGTCTAGACATGGCAGCATCAGCCACACCCTTTGACGTAGATGATCATTGTGCTTTGTTACAGAATCTACAAAAGACCCGTGACAGTCTTGCAAAGGAACATTTGCCCTCCACATCTGATGCTGAACTTCAGATTCCGGTAGTTGGCTGGCTACCCCGAGTTGGTGATCTGGTCCGTGAGAAGGTGGAGAACAAGAAGGAGTTTGGCCCCTCATATCGAGCACCAGTTCCTGTACTTTGCGTGGAGGGCACAAGAACAGTCATTTTACCTCCACTTCCTGATCTCAAGGAAAACAGGTACATCTCCATTGACAATGTAAAATTACAGCGAGCTGCCGATTCTTCTTAGACACCTGCAGTCTCTTGCCCAGCAATGCTGAGAAATTCTGTTTTGGCTCCGGCGAGTACCACCAGGCCTGACGTTGCCATCGAGATGCCTACAGTTACAAATCCTTTATTGAATCCATCGGCTGGTGATACCCTTGATGATACTGAGTATACTTACTTCACAGATTTATCAATGCCTGATATGCAAACAAGTGCAGTTAACCAGTCACGCTTTTCATTTGACACTGACTCTATCACATCAAAATCCCCATAGAAAGTTTTGATTTTTGCTGTTTGGTTTAAAAAAAATGTTGATACCCCCTTGGACTTACATTTGGCTGGTGCTTTTCTCGATTTTTTTTATTCATGTCAATTGGATTTGTGGTGTATTTTTTCCGCTTTGTGAACGGACATTATGTTAAGGAAAGATCTACAATTAGACAAATTGATGAAACTTTGGCACCCCACTCCACATCACACATAATGAAGAGGCACTAGACTTTTGTGAATATCATTGCTTGGCCTGTCTTAGATGGGATTGTGTGGGATGCTGTGGAATTTCAGATCCACGGCCCTACAGAGGCTATGAATGTCCCCAATGTACTACGTGTTTCCATGGGGGATGCTGTAAAATAAAACATACACTCTGATGATTGGGATGTTTTCTGATTTAAAATATTATGCTGCTTTTGATGCTGAAGATTTGGATTTAGACTCAGCAAATTATGCAGACTTATTTTGTTACCAACATTATGGCAATCATTTTCTGCATAAAGAAAACACGTTTAGAAATGTGGTTAATACGGGACGGTGCGACGACGGAAGATGGCTGCCACCTGAGGAGCTCCTCCACATCGAGCTGTGCTCGAACAAGAAGGGACCTTTTTCGGGAGTTACAGCCTCACCCAGACGACAGATTCCGGCTCCAGACCGCATGGGGACTGTTCTGTGAAAGTTTCAGAACATTGCACGGTCTGGACAGTCATTTATTTTACTTTATGTCTTTCCCATTTGACTGCGGCCTCCATTTTTGATGTTTTCCCTCATGCGCTGTAATTTTCACTAGCACGATGTTGCTACGCCACCATGTCTCTTCAAAACCTCCTCATATTTTCAAAGCAGCCTGAATTCATTACCTGATGAGCGCAGGAAAGTCATTTGATGCTTTTCTTTTCCTATTTTCCTTTGTCATTGCTACTAAGGAACTGTGGGCCAGACGTAGGTAGGCTTTTACCGGTCGGTAACGGCCGAATTCGGCCGTTACCGACCGGTAAAAGCCTTTTGAGATGTAGGAGGCATTTTACCGATTCGGTATTTACCGAATCAGTATTTACCGATTCCGTAATTACCGAATCATCATTTACCGAATCGGTATTTACTGATTCGGTAATTACCGAATCATCATTTACCGATTCGGTATTTACCGAATCGGTAAATGATATGTAGGAAGCACTGTAAACAGTGCTTCAGGGCTTTAAGGATTTGTTATTTACCACCAACTATTAGTTCCTATGTAAATGCATAAATGTGCATTTACACCTGTGCCATGTGACAGACATACATGCCCTTAGGGCATGTATGTATGCCACATGTGCACACCTGCACTAATCAGGGGTGCAGCAGGGTGTCAAAATGACACCCTGCCACCCTTGACTATTTTACAATTTTACCGAATCGGTATTTACCGATTCGGTAATTGACATTCATTCCTATGGCCTCAAGGCCCATAGGAATGAATGGCAAATACCGAATCGGTAATTACCGATTCGGTATATACTGAATCTTACCGATTCAGTATTTTTTACCGAATTTTTTCCTACATACCATTTACCGATTCTGAAATACCGAATCGGTAAAATTTAGTATTTAAGAATCGGTAAATGGAACTTACCTACATCTGGCCCTGTGTCCTGTCTCATGTAACGCTGTGTAATTTGACGGTTGACACACCACCTCCAGCCTCTTTCATATGGTGGCAGCTACAACGTTTCTCTTGCAGTATTTTTCAGTGCCTTCTCTCATTGTTTCTTATGATAAGCTTTATACATCGTTTTTGGCTGGCATCTAATTACTCTCCTCTGTTGCCAATCTGACGTGACTTTTACCTCTGGTGTTTTTCCCCTTTATGCTAGTTCTGTCTTGATAACCACCTCACGGCTGCTCACCACTCACATTTTCCTAGCCTCTACGCGATGATGGAGCATCCACACAAGTCTCAGGGGACCTCATCTGGTGGGCGCAAGGATGCAAACGCTGGAGCAGGTAAACGCCTCAAAGAAAACCCACCTTCTCCCTCCAAATCACCACTTCCTCTCACATTGGAGGATATCATGGAGGAACTGCGCCTTATTAGGTCTTTCATGACTGACACTGCTGCCATTCTTCAACGCATCGAAGATAAATGGTCGCGTCTCGACTCCAGACTTTCAGACGTCGAGTAGAAGGTCAGTGACGCTCAAGACGTTGCAGCCAGAGTTGAAAGTCTTACCAAAGAAGTAAACCAACTTAAAAAGACCACGGAGGATTTGGAAAATTGCAACAGACGCAATAATTTGCGTATTTATGGTATTCCTGAGAATTCTGAAGGCTCGGACATGATTACTTTCTTGAAAACTCAAGTTCTTCAAATCATTGGCCTTCCAAAACCTGTGGAGTTCAATATTCAAAGGGCTCATAGATTGGGACCCCAGAGTGTATCTTCCTCTTCAAAACCAAGAGGTATAATTGCCTATTTCCTTCTTTATTCAGACCTCATGACAATTCTCAACGCTGCATAACACAAACAATTGCTATGGTCTGGCCACAGAATCTTCTTTAGTCAAGACGTCTCCAAGTCGACTGCCAACCGACGGAAGGAATTCCTTGACCTCAGACCCGCCTTGTGATCTATGAATGCACGATACAAATTAATTCACCTGTTTCTTTAAAGTCACATACAAAGACAGAACTGTGAGTTTTGAAGACCCAGCTGACCTCCGAATGTTTATTCACTCTCACAAAGGAGAACTAATGGAACTTAGCAAACCATGATTGTTTGTCACTGTTTTTCTTATTTGTTTTGCTCAAGGTTTGGCCAGTTCGTTATAATTGTTTAATATTCTCTTCTTTATCCGCTCTCATGTTCCCTAAGTCTACCCCTCCCAATGTGGCTGATGATGTTCCCTATCCTTGTTGCCCTCATGTATGTAATGTTTTTGCCGTACAACTTCTTGGCCTCGTTCTACCCTAATGTATGGTAAGCTCCCTTTATTTTGTCTCACTCAATCTTCCTTTTATATATACTTTTCCTACCCTTTTCATAACCTAAAATTTGTATTCAGTCCCACTCTGTAACTTCTTTCTTCTCTGTGTTTTTCTTCTGTGTGGTTGTCTTGCCTTTCGCCACCCCCCACCCCCACCACCCCTCTCACTTCAATGTCCTTTTCCTTGACTGGTCTTATGTCTAAAGTCTGTGGGCTTTTTGTTATCTACTTCTTAATATCTATTTTGGTGGAGTTCTATCCTCCTCCTCTTCTTCTTGTATTTGCTCCTTTTCTCTCTTTCCTTTTCTTCCCCTGCATTTCTGGGCCCTCACATTATTCCTCTCTTTAGACTTTTACTTTTTTTTAACTTCATTGTGCTTCCCTCTGTCTCTTATTATTTTTCTTTTTACATAAATTCTGTATTCTTCTCCTCTTATGTCTCTTCTTCATGGCTATACGACCCATCAGCTCCCTTGTACTTTCTTCTTTTTACACCTTCTTGATCTCCTGCTCATTTCTTTTATCTATCCCCTGATTTTTAAGTCCCTCATAGTCAATGTTCTTCTCCTATCTAGTTTACTTTCCAATTATCTATTTTTCTATACCTCTTACTCATGAAAGGAATCAGCATTATAACCTGGAACGTTAAAGGATTGCACAACCCTGTCAAAAAACAACTGGTACTATCTCACCTTTCCACATTGAATTGTCATGTTGCAATGTTGCAAGAATCACACCTCAAGTTACAAGACTTATCATCGTTACGTAAACAATGGATGGGCAAAATTTTTTGCTTACCTGCTGTCAATAATAAGAATGGTGTGATAATTTTATTTAATAAATCTTTGAATGTTTTATTACAAAATGAATTTACAGATACAAATGGTTGATGGATATACTTAGATGTTAAATTTAATACTCACGAACTTTATTTTTGTAATGTTTATCGTCCAAATGGTATCAATCTATCTTTTTGGAGTGACCTTTCCACTTTCCTTTCCTCACACTCGGCTGAGCATTTGATTCTGGGTGGGGATTGTAACCAATTTATGGACCCTTTTCTTGATCGGAAATCCCAGACCAGATACATCCCGAATAAGATGCAGAAAGAATTTCTCAAAATCATTACTAATAGGTGATTGATAGATACTTGGCGTACCTCTCACCCGGACGTTCTAGAATTTTCTTTCTTTTCACCTGTCCACAAATCACACTCACGGATTGATTATATTTTCCTCACACAACCTGCCTTACAATTTATGAACAAGGTTGAAATTGGCTCTATCCTTATTCCTGACCATGCCCCTGTTATTCTTGATATGGATTACCCTTTACCCTCTCCTGCTTCCAGTCAATGGCGCTTTAATAATTCCCTTCTTTTAGACCCACAGTTTTCTGAACAGTGTATCCCATTTGCCCAGGAGTTTTTTCATCATAACCTCTCCTCTGTCTCTCAATTCCACTCTGTCTGGGTGCTTTCAAAGATTCCGCTAGGAGTTTTATCCTAGATTTCGTGTTTAGGAAAAAAAGAAAGCTCTCTCTCATTCAACACTGCTTCTAAAAAAAGTCAGAACTTTGGAACATAAGTATCACTTTATGGATGTTACCTAAATCCGAATAAAGAATAAAGATCTTTGACTTGACTTGAGTACTTCACTACTAATTGCCCCGATGCACTACCCCTTCTTATTAAAGCCAAAATGCAATATAATAAATTATCTTGGGATTTGCTTGCAACTTTCTTCTCAAATGTAATGCTAAAATGTATGGTGGTAGTAATAAATCAGGGAGATCTTTAGCAAACTATCTCAAAATTAAGAAACAAAAATCTAAAATTGTGGCCATAAAAGATGAATCAGGGAATCTACATCTTTCAAACTCTAACATACTTGAATGCTTCACTAAATATTACTCCTCTCTTTATACTCCTGAAACTTACCCTTCTTCAGATCTCGACTCCTTTTTTCAAAACATTCCTAAATCCCCTGATAGTAGCCCGATCTCTCATCTCTTGATGCCCCCATTTCTGTACGGGAACTTATAGAGGCAATGGCTTTACTACCCAAAGATAAAACACCATGGCCAGACGGCTTTACCGTTTGATTTTTCAACAATTAAAAAAATGTTGATTCCTCTCTCATGTCATTGATTGACTCTTTTTTGCTCACTGGCGAGTCGCAGGGTTCCTTTACGCAAGCGATGCTTTGTCTAATACCCAAGAAAGACAAAGATCCCTCTCTGTGCAAGAATTATAGACCAATTTCCTTAATAAACACTGACTGTAAAATGTATGCAAAACTCCTTGCCCTTCGCATCAATAAGGTTATTCCCAACTTAGTTAATATATATCAATCTGGTTTCGTGAAAGGTTGGTCTATCACAGATAATTCACGTACCTTTCTTAATATCATACATTTAGCCCCGAAGTCTGCTTCTCCTGTCGCAGCCATCACCTTAGATGCCGAAAAAGCATTTGATAGGGTTAGCTGGGATTTTATATTCGTCGCTTTGAAATGGCATGGTTTCAGTCCCCCTCTTATTAAATTTGTAAGACTCTTATACTCAGCACCAACTACATCTGTTTGGATAAATGGAAGTCAATCCCAATATTCCCCCCCTCAGGGGAACTAGACAGTGCTGCCCTCTTTCTCCCCTCCTTTTCATCCTCGCCCTTGAACCTTTACTAGAGACTATTAGACGTTCAACACAATATACGGGGTTTCAATTTCAAAACCTTGATATCAAACTCACGGCTTCTGCAGACAATATCTTATTATTTATTTCTAACCCTTCTGTTTCCTTGCTGGCCTTTTTTCCCTATTACATGACTACTCTTGCGTTTCTGGATACAAACTGAACGTTGATAAATCAGAAATCCTACCTTTGAATACATTTGGTCTCCCCTCCATGTTTACTAATTCAGGCTTTGAATGGACCTCTTCTCATATTAAAATGTCATGGAATTTTATACTTTAACAATATCAAAGATCTTGTTAAACTCAACCATACTGATATTCTTTGGAAGCTCTCGGCCCTCATTGATGGTTGGTCTTCACTTCCTTTCTTGGTGGGGTTTATTAGCTATGATTAAGATGATGCTTCTCCCAATTATTAACTTCTACCTCTCTATGCTCCCTGTTTCTCTCCCTAATACTTTCTTTCGCACCATCAACAGTTCACTTATTAAGTTTCTTTGGAATAAACGTAAACCCAGAATCTCACTGGCTCGTCTTCAACTTTCTAAAGAATTGGGCGGGGTTAACTTTCCTAATCACAGACGATATCATTCAGCTTTCACCTTGAAACAAATTTGGACTTTTTTGTCTGTTTCCACTACCTCGTCATGTACAGCATGGAGTGCCTTAGAACAAGCCCAGCATTCTCCATTTTCTCTCCTTTATGCTATCCAGGTCACTTTATCTCCGAAGCGCATGTCCTTTCCTACTCTCACTCACTCAAGGGCTCTAGTTAAATCTTTGCTTGGCATATATCTTTCTATGAACGACTGCTCCCTAAGCATCATAATAATCGAGCCTTATTCTGGAAGGAATGGATTGACAAAGGTATCATTACTCCCCAACAACTGATGAAAGATGGTTCTTTCATGTCACTTTCTGAACTTCAATCTTTAAATAGTATTTCCTCGCAACATGACTCCCACTATAGTTTACTCAAGGATGCCCTTACTCGCTATTATTACCCTGGAAACCCTAACCCTATCGTTATACCTGAACATTCATTTCCTGCTCCAGATTCTATTGACTTTCCCACACAATTTAAAGCTGCCACCATTTATAAGTTATTATCTAATTCCCCTGTTGTCAGAACTAAATCCTCCTTGGAACTAATATGGGAAAAAGACTTAGGCCTTGACCTCCCCTTTCGCACATGAGATCTTCTTTGGTCCAAAACGCACACTACTTCACGCTCAGCCAGCACCACTCAGACCTTATACTATTTTTACAATAGACTATTTCTTACTCCTAGCGACCTTTCCAGATTTAAATGATTAGACTCTCCTAAATGTTGGTCCTGCCCTCACGAGCAAAGGGATTTCATTCACATGTTTTTCCCTTGTCCCCTTGTTATAGCCTTCTGGTCCCGTATTTGGTAAAAATTAAAATACATTCTATTGTCTAACATCCCCTTCCACATTATACATATTTTTCTTGGTAATCTCTCCCCCGCTTGGGTTAGTAACAACAATGAAGGTAATTTCATCAACTTATGTTTAGCTGTTACACTTCAGATTATTACTACTAATTGGAAATTTACCTCAAAAATCTCTTATCAAGCATGGTGGAATTTACTATGTCATCATCACAGAATGGACAGAGCTTATGCCACTTCTAATTCTTTGCTGATTAAAAGAGACTTACTATGGTTACCTCTAACTAGTTTTTAATCTAGAAAGTCAAATTACTTATTTTTGTTACATATGGCATTGTTGTTTATTATATACTGCTCTTAATATGTTGCATGTTCTATCTTTTTAGGACTCTTGTTTCTCTCTTTTCTTTCTCCTCCCTTTTTTCCTTTCTTTTCTTTATAAAACCTTCTAAAAATGCACCTTTACTTAGTAGTTTTGCTACTATAAGGATACTGCCTGATACGGTTTCTCATAATATGCTCTATTTTATTAATGTCTTGTTATTATCAGACTCTGTACTGATGTTTTACATTGCTTATAATCTCAATAAAGCATTCTAAACTCAAAAAAAGAAATGTGGTTAATTACACAAAATGGGAATATTGTCCAGCTCCCGTTGAAGGCAGCTCAAAAACTCTTTTGAAAAAGTGTACTTATTTTACAGATTTTAATCAATACAATCCTGACTCGTTTTATTTTAAGATGACTGCTAAGTCCTCATCCAAAGTTAGACTCACCCACAATAAAATTATTGTATTCGAAGTCCTTTATCGATCAATTAGCTATAGGGGGCTATGAGCTGTAGAAAGATACTATAGATCTTAAATCCGTTTGGGGTTATGAAAAATCGCAAGTGCAAGGCACTGAGGCTTTGCATCGTGCATGTCTCATCCTGAATCATGTTGTTTTTGAATTCTACTATTTCTCAAAACACTTGCTTTGGATTGGCTACGTCTGAAAAATGGAATGCCCCTTCCACTCCTGATTTGGGTAAATATCCTACATGGTACAATCACACTGATAGGTCCCTTGATGATCTGAAGTCCCTGATCCTGAATTCCTTATTTAATGTTTCTAGCTTAGATTCCAAAGGTTGGTTATTATGGCAAAAAAGTGCAGATTCATGCAAACATCGTTTTCTGGGTCTGGCCACTGGCTACACACAGGTTAGGGTGGATCCCCGTTTTGAGAGCGACCATTCTGTCACTACCTATTCTGTAGGCAAGTTATGCCAGAATTGGCTTAAACATTCCACTTTAGCGTCAGGTAAGCTCCATTTGTCAATATTGACTGACGATGTTGATTTGAATGAATTTGTGAAAGGTCCTGCAGCAGGCAGATCCAAAAGATGAATATATGCTGTTTACAATGAACTTTGGAAAATATCTCAAATAGAAGCTGCTTCTAGATTAAGAGCTATTGATCAAGCTAATTTAGAAAAAATGCTAGCAGTTGTAGATAATAGCATTAACACACTTTCTTCCAGAATTTACACTTTAGATAATATTGTTTCATCTGTTGTCGATATTGTGCAAGATGAAGTGTCTGTATTGTACCATGGTCACAATCAGTTACATTCCATTATGCAGTTTGCCTGCACTTTGCAAACTTTAAAAGCGGGTAAAATTCCATGGGACTACATGAATACGTCCTCGCTGTTTTTACCGTTTAATTTAACTGAAAAGCAACAATTTATGTCAATGAAGGATGCTGCAAATTAACTTTTGCATATTGAAAAGTTGGAACCTTTGCCTTTTTCTGTAGCCGAATCAAATTCAGCTGTTTGGTTAATTCATGGGTTAATAAAATTGCCTTTTCCGTTGTTCAAATTCAGTGCGTGTATGAAACACTATGCTATAGGCAGATATGAACTATTGGGTAGTGCCTATCTCCATGGAGTATGGTCTCTGCCATTTACCTAAAAGTGCCTGAGGGAGGGTAAAGAAGTTTATTTAAATGGTGAAGAGTGCACTTCCATGCCTGATCACTAACTAGTCTGCAAGAATATACAATTGCATGGCTCTTGTAATTCGAACGCGCCGAATTTAGCCTGCATTTTAAAGGGTACACCCGCCCCGGCTATAACGCCGACTTTCACGTTGCTAGCAAACGGCAGTTATTCGCTTTTAAATAATGAAGATTGCTGTGGGATGCTGGCAGGGATTCCGTAGATTGTGACTGTCTCCCAACGTGGAGTTTGCTGTAAGAATGTGCTATTCCCTCCTCCGCATGGGAAGCTCGATGTAAACATCTGGCCTTCCATTCCGACCTTGAAAGCAGAGTTCAACAAGATGAGTCGAAGAGGGGCTCTATTGTCTCAAAAAGAAGTCGCCCTTACTTCTTCGTGTGAAACTTTCTTCCTTCACGTGGCAAACACTCACACCAAGGTGCATGCCCTTTTGAATACTGATCTCCCCCTGCATTTCAGTGCTTTGATTCACACAATATTCAATGCCTCGTCGCACTTTTTTTAAATTGTAAGTTCTGGCCTTGTGACCTCATTCCAAACTATATTTGGTGTGATACCGGCATTTTTTCACTCTATTTTTTCCAGTCTCTTTGGCGGTTTACCGTTAATTCTTGCCCAGGCTGCCCGTGTACTGCTGTTAATTTGCGTGCTCATAAATGACTGCACTGTCTGTGTCACAAAACAATTGGCCCCGGCTGCTTCAACTTCGCAACCGGATGCTTGATTACTATGGAACGCTGCCTCTGGCTACATTGAGTGCAGCATATGGATTATCGTTCCGGTTCTCCTACTTTACATATGTACAGCTGTGGTAGTTTAGCAAATCATTAAGTTAAGCATTAGCAGAAGACATCCAGTTTTTCGACCTATATTGCCCGTTTTACGGAATCCATTTTGTCTTTCTGTCGGCCATTTTGTATGCCATGTGCTCTGTCCTACCTTCCTGTCACCTGCTCTTGAAATCTGCCTAGCGACAAGATTTGTTTAGTCTCCTCTACTTTGCACATGCTCAGAAGAGCATACAGCTGTCCCTAGCATGTAACTGTCAGGATGTGTTTACTCCAACTAGCTAACTGTTAGCTCCTCCCACTTGTCGACTGTGCATTTTCTGTATGACCTTGTATGTGCCTAAGAACAGCAGCTTGTACTTGTACTGCCTTCTTTTGAGCCCCTGTGTTGGTATTAAAGGACCCAGCTCCTTCCAGTCAGTGTGCTACCTCATACTATACCGAAGGGTGTTGTGTGAATGTAGTTCCACCTCATGAGGTTTAATAAACTCTGTTTTTTCTATTCCAGTTTCTGTGCCAACTTCTTACTATTGGTCTACGGACTCTGAGCAGAGAAGGGCGAATCCCTTGAACTAGTAGGACTGGCTGGGGCTTGCTACTACAAATTGGCGCATCCAACGTGGGGCTCATCGGCGACTCGGATGCCCGAAGGACTGGTCGAGACGAAGGATTGGAATCTCGCTTTGGACGTTATCACTGCCATAGGAGACCCGAGTCTTGGCATCCACCGCGTTTTCCCTTTCTTTCTGATCTGATCATCCAGGTGGTGCCGGTCCTCGACTGAGATCTCTTCTGTTGATCCGCTGTGTAGTGACCGTTTGGTCGATTTGAGAACTTGGCAGGAGGAACCTGGACACTATTTCATTGGTAAGAGCCGTTTTACGGCATTTGCTGTAAGTATGACGCCTTGTAATTAGTAAGGTAGTTTAAATACGCTTACTATGGCATTTTTCTATGTATTGGCTAAAAATTTGAAATGATTCTATGTAAAGTTGATATAGGTCTTGCAACACATATAGGCAGGTAATGAGGAGATTTTTCTCTACTCCTATGAAATTCGAACAGCGCAACGTACAAAGAGTACTGTAAGCGCTACTTTTTTATAATACTGCATATTTTGCACTATTTTCGGCATGCCTGTTTTTAGCACTCTTCGTAAGTTGTGTTGCTTTTGTAGTGGTACCAATTTGAAACTTGATGAAGCACAACCGCCCCCCCGGAGGGGACGCCTAATAGGGATATGTATATTAAATATGGTATTTCGTCCATAATGTACAGCAAATTGTGGAATAAATACACTCCCAAGGATCCTGAGTTGCGTCGGCCTATGCATGGGTCATTTGATTTGCGAAAGATTCAGTATGTGGAGCAATGAATGTTCAAGCGAAAGGCTAGGCAAGATATGTTTGACTGTGTGCGAAAAGGAGAGAAAAAAGTGCGTGAGCGAATTAAGTGTGAAAAAGCCTTGATTGAAAAAGAACAGCGTAAAAGTGTGCATGTCAAAGCCTTAGATATGAAAAATAAAGGGATGAGAGAAACTAAAGAAAGGGAAGATAGGGAGCGTCAGTTACAGGTAAATGGCCAATATGCTATTCGTAGGCCTCTCTATCCTATTCTTAATAAACCCCAAGATGATTCTCTGTTATTAGATCGTTCTCCACCTCTGTATATTTTCCCTTCTGCTCCTAATGAATCAGATGAGGACTCTCCTACAGATCAGGATAAAGCCCGAGACACTCGCTCAATGTTAACTATCGAACGTTCCTCTGAGATTAGACCTGCAGCGCGAAAAGCCGATCGTGGTACTCTCACTGCTTCTGAACTTCTAGATACTATTAAGAATTGGTCAGAAAAGGAACAGACATATTTTACTGAGATATTGGCTACAGAGGTTGTTGAGCGATTTAGGAATCATTCGGTGGAAGTAGAGCCAGATGATATAGCAGCTGATTGTAAGCAATTACGTGAAGGTTCTTTTGTCTTCTCCCAGGTGGCTGATACGATCAGACGCTTCGTTAAACTACGTGATGAAGCAGTCCGTTTGCGGGAGGAGAAAAAGGCAGCAGACGCAGCTGCACAAACATCTCTAATCAACATGGCACGAGCTCCGACGCCCGACACAGATAAGAATGTTGTAAATGTGAAACCCATGCGGGATGCCGCGCCTTTATATGTTCCTCCTAAAGGAACAGGTACAAGTGATGATAAGACTTCTATTGACGCAAAAGGGTATTTTATTTATAATTGGGTTTACACTTCTTGGAAGAGAGCAGACGATATGGCTCTTAAAAATGCATTGCCTGATCCGCGAAAGAATCCGACAGCTTTTTATGAAGAAATCGATGGTGCCATTAGCTCTTGTATGATGACTTTGTCTGACATTGATTTGTTTTTTGGATTAATATTACCGCCTGATATGTGGAGAACTGTGCGTAAAATTGATGATTGTGCGATATTTGGGGCATTATGGTCAGATATAGAACAATTAGATAAAGATAGAGAGCCTGCACAAAAACCATGTCGACTAATTTTAGATCTTCCAGCAGCTATATTGGTTAAATTAAAAACGATTACTCCCCCTAAAAAGATAGATTAGACGATGTTAGCGTCTTGCAAGCAAAAAATAGATGAATTAGTTTCAGATTTTTTCACACGCTTTGAAGAAGCATTCCACGATTTTATTGGCCAGTCATTGACAGATGATACGGGTAGGCGTCTGTTTGTCGATAAATATGACACAAACCTGTTGCCAGAAATAGCTAGTCGCTTAAAGTCCAGCGAAAGATCATGGACTATCTCCTCTCAGGTTTCTCTTCTAACTATGGCTCAGTATTATGAACAGCAAGAATAAGAACCGAAAAGTAAGGAGGATAAAAAATCCAAAGAGTTAAAAACGAAGGTTATGATGGTTCAAGCTTATGGCTCGCCTTATAGAGGTGATAATAGAGGAGGACGTGGATCTTATGGTTCGTCTTTTCCTCCCTCTACTCATGGAGATTTGTCCATTAATCATTGTGCGTGTTGCAGACAATTTGGCCATTGGATTTCTAATTGTCCGGTGCTATGTGGAGTAGTGTGGCTCACTGGTTAGAGGCGGCAGGCCTGAGAGCAGAAGTCAGCCTGGGACCAGGGTTCAATTCCCGACGCGGCAGGGTCGTGGACCTTGGTCAGCGGACTCGATAATTCTCGTTTCGGTGCTTACTCTAATCAGGGGTTCCACTCGGCAACTCTGGGCATTAGCTTGCCTAATCTCCACAACGGCCCCACCAATTCCGGGGATGCCTGGCTCCACCTTGGGGACTCCCAGCAAGGGACCATCCCACAGGGAAAGCCAGGACGGGTTCCCCAGAGTTATACAGCGCTGGGACGCCCCGTTGCTGGGGCAGCTGTGCGCTTTACAAGTATACTACATTACATTACATTACATTACATTACGTGCCCAGCAGGGTTCACGTGGTCGGTGACAACTGAGAAATCATTCAGGATATTTAGGGCCTAGAGGAAATACAAATGATCATGCTCCGTTTGATGCTAATGCACGTGGACAAGAAGGGGCTAATACTTTTGATAGACAGAATCAATATCAAATGTCCGACTATGAGCCATCTGATTTGCAAGGTTCTGCTTATGCATAGGATTGCCTAGGATGGGGTAAGGAATCAGTTGAAGTTCCAGTAGATCAGAAGGGTCCCTACGTTACAGCACATGTTTTTGGGTTTTACTGATCAGTTTCTGGTTGATACAGGAGCTACTCGTAGCGCCTTGTCTAAACACTTGATTCCTAGGGCTCCCCTGTCTGGCTTAACTGTTACATCGATAGGTTTCAATGGAGCATCCACCCTTAGCCTATTGTCACAACCACTCGCACTCCATGTTGATAAGTTTACTGCTCCATGTCCATTTTTGCTTTCTCCAAATACACCAGACAATATTGTGGGTCTTGACATGCTCAAATATTTCAGGGCCACGATACGATGTTCTTCGGAAGGAGTACGGGTTATTTTAAATGACAACCACCCCATGATTGAGAGATCCTGTATTGTTAAAGAGGACATTGCCGTAGCTTCACTCCCTAGTACTTTGTGGGCTACTTCAGATACCGATGTAGGACAAATGGTTATTCCACCAGTGCATATTAGTGTCAAGGAGGGTGCTATGCTGCCAAGATTGCCGCAGTATAAAATTTCTCGGGAAGGAGAGGAAGCACTTACACGCATTGTTCATGACTTAATTAAAGTGGGGTTGTTTGCAATTGTCAGATTCTCCCTATTTCGAAAAAAAGATACTGACACTAAGATTTAAAGATTTATCATTGACTTGAGGGAGGTCAATAAGATTGTAGTACCACAGTATCCAGTAGTATCTGACATTACGACATTGCTTACCCTGTTCTCTCCAACAGCAACTACATTTTCAGAAGTGGACTTGAAGTACGCTTTCTTCTCGATTCCTATTCATCCTGATAGCCGATATTTGTTCGGTTTCACTTTGAATAATAGATCATATCGATTTTGTAGAGTTCCTAAAGGGTACACTGAGAGTCCGAATATCTATAGTCAAGCCTTGAAACGACAACTTGATTCTTTTATTTTGCCTGATGGAGTGGCTCTCATACAATATGTTGATGACATCTTGTTGGCAGCTGATACACCTGAACAGTGTGAAACATGTACTTTGTCCTTGCTTTCTTTTCTTGCGACACATCACCATAAAGTCTAAGGAGGGACGTGCATTGACACCAGATCGCATTCAAGCAATTTTAGACACTCCAGTACCTTCCACACAGAAAGATGTCCGTGCATTCATTGGTTTAACTTCATTTTGTAGGCAATGGATATTGGGTTTTTCACATTGTTTTTGTTTTTTTAAGGGTTTTATTGAAGAAAACAAGAGAAATTTACATATATCAGGTGTCTTGCAGAGAATACAATATTGCGATAGGTGAGCGAATAAATCAATGTGGAAAATTCAATTCACAGGAGTATGCAATGTCAACCTAGTTCGGTACATCAATAAGGAGAAGTACGATCAACAATCCAGCGAAGTAGCAGCCAGCAGGGCTCACCCAACCATAGTTCAGGATAATGAAGGCCAAGTCAGACACCCGATATATAAGAAAATCAATACAGGATAAACAACCCGTCTCTCTGAAGAGAAAAAGGAAAGAAAAAAAGGCCATAGAACTAAACTAAGTCAAAATAACAAACCCCTCCCCAATCCCCCCACCTTGCACCCCTGCAATGGCTACGGCCCATCCCCACTAGCAGCGTGCCTGTCGCCCCGGAACTAGACCTAAAAGAAGGAAAAAGAAAGAGTGGAGGAGGAAATAGCAAACAGGCCCCCGGTTTCCCTTACCCCCCGCCAGTAGCAACCCGCCCCTACACGTATCCAGAATAATACAATGCAACAATTAAAATCAGACAGGCGGGAGCTTGTAAGAACCACCCAACTCCCGCGCTAATATAGATTACAAATCCCGTATCAAATGAAGTCATTGTTCAAACCCATCCAGTCAAAGTCAACCCTGGCCGCTGCGATTTTTCATGCAAGCCCTGTCCGCTCGATCCGCCATCCCAATGAGAGTATCAAAATGTTGAGAAAGTTCAAAGTCAGTACGGAAGGATTGAAACCAGGATAATAGTACACAAAGTCTAAGAGTCAAACGATGTCCGCTGTCCACCAAAGACAAATCGCTAGTGCGTATTTGAACCATCCAAGAGAAAAAGGGTGAGGCAACAGTCCTATAGTCACTGGAGAACTCGCTCTGAAATATAAGATCATCCAAGTCCATCTGGGGCGGTATCGGCATAGGGCATGATGTAGATTCGATAGTCCGGGGCTTGCTAGCAATCGTTCGGGGGTCGACAAAAGATACCAAGTCTGGCTGCAGCGCGGGGCCCTCCGTCTCAGACGCTTCTTGCTCCGCGGGTAAAACAGCTTGTTCCAGAACCAACCAAGGGTCGTAGTCCGGTCTCCGACAGATGATATCAGCCGTTACGACCATCCTCTGGATGATGGCGGTGACCTGTGAATGGAGCTCCCCAATGGCGGCCATTACAGTATGCAGAGACGGTATACATTCCACCCGCTTCATCGTCCCTCACGAAGCGACCAAGCGGGTCTCTGAACCCCGGAGGTCGACTACTCCGGGGCACCAGGCACAGGCAGATCCGATGACAACTGTGGGCACTCTCAAAAGCGCGATCTCAACACCGCCGCCGCCAGCGAGGAACCAAGCCCATCGACCCCGGGAGCCCAACGGGGCCTCCGGGCAGCGGGTCCCCGACCAAGGTAACCGATGCGAAACGCCGCCGTAGCTGCGAGATAAAACTGCCACCAATCCACCATCCGAAACGGACCAGAAAAACTCCACTTCAGGAGGCCGGACGCTACCCACGTCCCGCGGCCGATGTTATTCAACTCCAACCCGGCTGGGTTAGAAATCAAGGCCCCGGCTTCAACTCTGGGTTAGGCCGAGAATGGAACACGGCGTATCTTCGTTATTCAAGCAGCTAGAAATTCCGGGATTGCACCTTTAGAGTCAGGAACACATCAGCTGCACGGGATTCCGGTGAGAAATCAGGATAATCGGCAGGATTTGTGAGCAACTGGCGGAGGGCGGCGGAGCCGGGAGCTTATGCGGCCATCTTGGTTGCTAGCGTAGCTCCTCCCCGGGTTTTTCACATTGTTAAACCACTGTTAGCACTTTTGACTAAAAACACTCCGACTCCTCTTCCTTGGACAGATGAATGTCAAAATGCTTTTCGCCAGTTGAAACAAGCTTTTTGCTCTGCACCAGTGTTAGGTACACCAGATTATACGAAAGCCTTTACACTCTATGTTCACGAGAAAGATGGATGTGCATTGTCAGTTTTAGTACAGACACACGGTGACAAGCAACGTCCCTGTGCATATTTTTCTGCAGTTCTTGATCCTGTTGCTCGTGCGTTGCCTGGATGTTTTCGTTCAGTTGCAGCAACAGCTGTGTCCATACGTCAGAGTGAAGGGATAGTTTTGTCACACAAACTGTTGGTGCTAGTACCCCATGCAGTAGATGCCCTTTTGAATCAGACTAGAACGCAGCATTTTACTAGTGCTCGCCTGACAGGATATGAATTGACACTTAGCACCTCATATTACATTGAAGAGGTGTGCTACACTAAACCCAGCTACTTTGTTGCCATATCCTGTGACTCAGTCCCAGTCGAAGGAACCTCATGGTTGTATATTCCTTACTGAGGAACAGACAAAGGGTCGAACCGATTTGCAAGATACGCCCCTTTCAGATGTAGATGGGGAATTATGGGTTGATGGGTCCTGTTTGAAATTACCAGATGGCACAACCTCAGCTGCATATGCAATCACCACACTTGAAACAGTAAAGTAAAGTAAAGTCCACATTTGTAAAGCGCACAATCACCCGTAAGGGTCTCTAGGCGCTGGGGGCCGTCGGGAAGATTAAGCGAGCTATTGCCCAGAGTCACATGGTGCTGGGCTAACCTGCCGCCGGAGCCGGGGATCGAACCGTGGTCCCCAGATTCCAGCGTCATTCGCCCTGGCCGCGGCGCCACACCTCTCCCACCACAGTAGTGGAAACAGCTCACATACCTCAGAAGTCGGGTCAAGCAGCTGAACTAATAGCTTTGACACAAGCGTGTGAGCTTAGTACTGACTTATGAATGAACATTTACACGGATAGCCGCTATGCTTTTGGAGTGGCCCATGATTTTGGCCTACTTTGGAAGGAAAGGGGCTTTCTTACATTCCACGGGATGCAGATAATGCATGGAGAACTAGTACATAACCTTTTGACTGCACTGACATAGCGATTGTGAAGTGTAGCGCACACAAGAAGGTCACTGACAAAATAGGACAAGGAAATGCCTTTGCAGATCGTGTAGCTCGTGAAACTGTGATGCAACGAAGCACTACTTCAATGTACGTACTGAAATCTCAAGCTGAACAATGGCATGATGCTAGAGAGGAAGTACTAGATGTACAGAGATCTGCCTCTGTAGCAGAACTTGAGCAATGGTCCAGAGAAGGAATATTGGACGATGAGGGTTGTTGGCGCAACAAAGACATGGATAAGTGAAAGTTACCTGCAGCCTATTTACAACCTATGGTTCAAATGGCACATGGGCGGGCACATGTTGGAGCTCTAGCAATAACTAAATTGCTTACACATGTCTGGGAGCATCCTGAGATTGCCGGCACAGCTAAAAGAGTGGTACAGTCCTGTTTGATCTGTTGGCAGTACAATCCTGGAAATGGGACACAAACTCTTATAGGAGGGTTTACTACACCAACCGCACCTTTTGAAGTTCTGCAGATGGATTACATCCAGCTTGAACGCTGTAATAATCTAAAATATGTCCTAGTGGTGGTATGTGCCTTCAGTAAATGGATAGAGGCGTACCCTACAAAGGATAATACTGCTCTTACCACAGCAAAGGTGCTTCTGAAGCGGTTTTTCCGTAGGTATGGTGTTTGTAAAATTTTGTGGAGTGACAACGGACCTCATTTTATTGGGAAAGTTGCTGCTTATGTCATGAAAGGATTAGGAATCAAACAGAAATTCCATGCAGTCTTCCACCCACAATCAGCAGGATTGGTGGAAAGGTATAATGCTACCTTAAAATTGAAGCTGGCGAAAATAGTGGCTTCTACGTCCCTAAAGTGGCCGGATGCATTGCCTTTGGCACTGTTGTCCATAAGATCAGTACCACACTCACGATCAGGTCTCACACCGTATGAGGTGGTATTTGGAAGACCAATGAACATTTGGGGAGTTCCTAAGCCACGCCCTATACATGATGTACCTTGTGTTCTGTTGAATGATTATTTGGCACAGTTAACTGACAGTTTGACTTCTATTCATCAACAGGTTCAAGAAGCTTTTCCTGATAGATCTACAGGTGAGGCCCATGATCTCCATCCCGGTGACCAGGTGGTCAAGGTCTTTGACAGATCGAACAGCTTGGAGCCGAGGTGGCGAGGTCCGGAGCAGGTGCTGTTGGCTACAAGGACAGCGGTTCGAGTGACGAACAAAAAGAACTGGCTCCATACCACGCACTGCAAGCATGTATCGCCCGCCTTAGTGGAACCTACTGTGCTGACCGACCATCGAGAGATTCTGGAAACGGAGAAGGGTCAAGCTATCTAATCTGACGAGTCTACGGAATCCTTCCCGGACCCCACGATTCCTGGAACAGCGCGATATAATTGGAGTCCGAGGAAAGAATCTGCAGTTTTGAGCGAGACTGGTTGAGCTACCGCCCTGGGTTTGTGAAATGGAGAGCCAATGAGGCAAGGGGGGGGATCAGCCCTGCATTAGTGTAGTGGCACCCGTCTTGGCCCGTGGTGAAGAAATCAGCAGCTACCCAAGGGATAAGAACTCCAACGATTGTTTTTAACAGGTTCTTAGAAAGATCGAGCATTGTTGTCAATTAAAATGAATAAGAAAATGATTTGTGCTGTAGGGTTTGTTGTTGCCCTGGTGGTTTTGGCAATAACCACTTGGTTAATTGAGAAAGCAGTTCCTGCTCAACAGCGTTTTGCTGCAACTACTCCAGCTCCACTGGAGCACTACTATTATACCCTTCCTTATCATGAGCAGAAACATCGACAGTCCTATCTAAATAACACATTCATTCAGATGTTGCATCATACCCATAATGCTACAAATGCTACCAATTGTTGGGTGTGTGGGATGATACCTGCGCACCAGAAGAAAGGAGGAACGCCTTTTAAATGGGAATGGGATGAATACCAACCGGACAATATTTCAACACCATGGCCTAGATGTATCAAGCCGTTTGCGAATCGCAAAGGCTGAAATTCGCAGAATTTTGGCCTTTGCGAGTCGCAAAGGGTCTTATTGCATGTTTTGGCATGCATCAAAATTTCGCAAATTAAGGAATCGCAAAAATTTGCGATTCCTTATTTTACCATAGCATTTAAGGAATAGCAATTTTTGCGATTCCTTAAATGCTATGTATGTAGCATTTTTAAATTGCGAATTTTGGTTAAGAAATCGCAAATTAACACCAACTTGTAGTTGATGTTAATTTGCGAATTCTTTTAAAAATGCATAAATTGGCATTTTTGAAGGTGGCATATGACGCACACACATGCCCATAGGGCATGTATGTGCGCCATATGCACACACATGTACATTTCAGGGGTGCAGCAGGGTGTCTTTGAGACACCCCAGCACCCTTGAAATAATTCTCAATTTGCGATTAGCAAATTGCGAATTCGCAATTTGAGAATTATTTCAAAATCAATTCTATGGGCCTTAGGGCCCATAGGAATGCATGGGAAAATATTCCTTAATTGCGAATTCGCAAAATGTGAATTCGCAAATAAGGAAGATTAAGAAATCGCAAAAAATTAGCGATTTTCTACATACATTCCATTTTGAGAATTCTAAATAGCGATTCCTTAAAAATCGCTATTTAGAAATCGCAAAATAGAATCTTGATACATCTGCCCCCATGTGTCTTCACAAATGTGAGGAATATGAAGAACATTGGACCCTTTGTGATTTCTGTGACCAGAGCAAAAGCAGATTTATGTATTGGTAGTGTTGGGAGAATTCCCGTAGGACGAAGCGAATGTATTACTTGCTATTGTATTAGTGCTATTTTGCGAGACTGCTTTGTTTCCATTGCTGTTCCAAACTGCGAGGATACTTGTGTTTTCTTAGGGGGCTCAGCAGCAACTGTTCACAGCCCCCGCATCGCGGGTGCTGTTCACGGGATTCCAGCGCTCTGTTTGTATTCACACGGAGGGACTGCGAGGCCCAGCAGGCAATTCTCCATCTCACACCTGCTGCCTCTTCCCTCCGTGGACTCGCCCCCGCCTGGCTGCTCATATTCCCTGTTTGGCTCTCGCTCCTCGAGTGCTATTTTGCGAGACTGCTTTGTTTCCATTGCTGTTCCTGACTGTGAGGATACTTGTGCTTTCTTAAGGGGCTCAGCAGCAACTGTTCACGGCCCCCGCTTCGCGGGAGCTGTTCACGGGATTCCAGCGCTCTGTTTGTATTCACACGGAGGGACTGCGAGGCCCAGCAGGCAATTCTCCATTCCACACCTGCTGCCTCTTCCCTCCGTGGACACGCCCCCGCCTGGCTGCTCATATTCCCTTTTTGGCTCTCGCTCCTCGAGTGCTATTTTGCGAGACTGCTTTGTTTCCATTGCTGTTCCTGACTGCGAGGATACTTGTGCTTTCTTAAGGGGCTCAGCAGCAACTGTTCACGGCCCCCACTTCGCGGGTGCCGTTCACCGGATTCCAGCGCTCTGTTTGTATTCACACGGAGGGACTGCGAGGCCCAGCAGGCAATTCTCCATCTCACACCTGCTGCCTCTTCCCTCCGTGGACACGCCCCCGCCTGGCTGCTCATATTCCCTGTTTGGCTCTCGCTCCTCGAGTGCTATTTTGCGAGACTGCTTTGTTTCCATTGCTGTTCCTGACTGTGAGGATACTTGTGCTTTCTTAAGGGGCTCAGCAGCAACTGTTCACGGCCCCCCAGCGCTCTGTTTGTATTCACACGGAGGGACTTTGAGGCCCAGCAGGCAATTCTCCATCTCACACCTGCTGCCTCTTCCCTCCGTGGACACGCCCCCGCCTGGCTGGGTTTTATAACTGAATCAGCTTCCCGCGACGCGGGACACTCACGGGACAAAGCGCGGGCTAAGCCAGGGCAAAGGGCGGGCCCTCTGAGGCCCTCAGAGGCTGAAAAGGCTGGTGCTGTGCGAATTGCTGTTTAATTTTTACATACACCGTTATATCAGTATTCCTCTGTATTTCTATTGTTTGCATTTCTGTGGCTAAACTTACTTGTTACGGTTAATCCTTAATAAGTCATGACTGCTAAGAAACTGAGGTCTGGGAGACTTTTGGTAGGCAGGTCCTGCTCAAAAACTAAATCTAATCCATTACGAAATAAGGATGGCCAGACTTCTTTATTAAAAGGAAAATCTCAGCTATTCAGCCTATGTGAAAGGAGCAAGGACAAAATCCTTACTGGGGTGCCCATGTTAAACGATAAATCAAAGGTCGGAGACGATGTGGACCAACCCGCAGAGAATAGGTATAACAATCTCCCTACCCCTATTTCTGTATCTACGGGGGTAGAAAGCATTGGCCCTCCTCTAGAAGAGTTGGGGAGTCCGTCTGTACCATCAAAAATTTGTATTTCTTCCCGGCGAATTGTTGACACCACAAATAAACTTGGCTTTTCCCCCTCTCATAGATTATCTGCACCAAGCCTTAAAACTGTAGATGTTATGGTACATAGCAAAATGTCTAACTCCGGTGAATCCCCAACTCCTTTAAAGGATGTTTCGGGTACCTCAATGCAAGGGGTAGCGCAAAATAGTGATTCCCTTTTTCCCGATATAGATATGGACCTCTGCAAAAGGTATATAGAGGACGAAATTGGTGGGACGTTAGATCCCCAAAAAAAACCCGGTAGTACCTGCTCCAACTGGGCTCCTATTATATAGCAGTACACCTTCTAACAATTCCCTCCACTCATTGCCACAGTTAAATATTTCTTCGAGTCCGCAGCTTAATATAACTAATACTGATCTTAATGGGCCTGTTAGGTTTGATAATCCAGTTTCCGAATCATTGTTATGTCTTGAGCATTTGCTCTCTTCTATTCTTTCCCTTTTGGAAAAATTTGTTGGCGGTTCCGATTGTGTTTTGGAAACTGTGACCCAAATATTAAAGGTTCTTCTAAATAGAAAGTGGGGGAAGGATCCTAGTTCTTTTTTGGCGACTGTCCGTACCGAAGGCTACGTCAGAAACGAACGTGATTATTGACTCGGACCAAACCGACCTAGTGGAGAATTCTTTGTCTATAGATAAAAAGAAGGTAGTAGCAGTTCAGAAGATTTCCCCAATGAAGCTTGTGGAAGCTCCCAGAAATAATTGTGCTGTGGAGGGCGACTTCGAAATTGAATCCATGGGTGTCCCGGGAAAAGGAATAGGTCAAGATTTATTCCCTATTTTTAATCCTCCGGGAAAAGATGGAAAAGAAGAGGCATCGGCGTTATACGACAAGGGAAAGATAATTAACTCAAAAAAGAATGGTGGGAAAAGGAGGAAACAGTTACGTAGATTTGCGAAAAAGAGGCGGAGGCAAATTAATTTTGAAGACCACTCCAATATTATAGTTAATAATTCTCTTGAGGAAATTCGGGAGGATAAGACGCCTTATGAGATGCCGGTCTCAATAGATAAGGGAGTTGCTCCCCCACCCCTCCAAAATGCTCTTCCCTCTACCCCCATGCAGCCCACATTAGGCTCTATTTGTCCGACACTTGGGGGGCTTGTTAACATTGCCCCTCCTGTGGAGTTAATGAAACCTGTTGATCAAGTGTTGACTATTCTTAACCCTCTCGCGAAGTCATTTCCTGTCTTTGCGGGAGGGGAAATAGACGCTATAAGGCCCAACGAGATTATTGAGGAGGAAAATATCGATATGCTTATTTTAGATTTCTTTCCGTTATTTGATTCTGATCTTATTTTAAATAGATCTATGCTTCTTAAATGTTTTCAGGAGATGGAAAGCTTGAAATTGTTACAAACAAATGATATAGACTTAGTAAAAATTTTGAAAACTGACGTTGGGACCCTAACCAGAGTAAGATGTTACTCAAAATTTATTGTTAATCTTATTCTTCAAAAAACTGAAAGTTTTCAGTGTAGAGGGATTGATGTTATGCCCTTCTTGGTAAGACCTCAATTTAATAGATTATTGGGCAAGCCTTTGTCCTCTCAGGTTGTAGTTGGAAATAAGGTCTATTCTTCTGAATTTGAAGATCTAAAAATTAGTATTGCAAAAAATGTGCGGCATGTGGCGTATTCAAATCCCCCTCTCTCTCACTCTCAAAGTGCTGTAGCAGAGGAGTGGCGTCAATGGAATTGGTTGCCTGGAGTCCTAGCGAGTAAATCTACCTATAACTCCCAACCGCAACCGTATCTTTAACAAAGATCTCAGGATTTTATCCTGGAATGCTGCAGGAATACGAAATAGCCCTAAAAAACTACAATTTCTACTCTCATTAGAGTTTAGTGTAATATATCTCCAAGAAACTTGGTGTATAGAGAAATTCCCTATGGGAAAAGATTATTTCGTTTTGGAAGGTAGAGCTAGTCTCTCAAGGAGAGGTCATGCGAAAGGGGGAATAGCATGCCTCTTGTCTACTAAGATAAAATGGAATTTTTCCCATTTTTTAGACCCTAGTAACCTTTTTCAAGCAGTTATGTTATTTAACTCTGCTAACTCTGAAAGCAAACCTATTGTATTGATAAATGTTTACATCCCACCGGATGTTTGTCACAATGAAACTTTAAATAGGGTTTTCTTATACATTAAAAAAAAATTGGAAAATGATTCCTCTCCCCACATAATTTTATTAGGGGATTTTAATTGTAAAATCTCTAACTTAAGTTTGGAAATTTTTCGAAATAAACTTAAAGAGGAATCGTTTCAGATACCCCAAACCCTTTTTCCCGGGAATATTAAGACAACCAAGAGAGGGAAAATGCTTCTTGAAGAACTTCCTGAAATTGATGGAATTATAGTAAATGGTAGGCTTCCCTCCGATACTCCCGCAAATTTCACGCATAAGTCTAATAATGGTGAATCTATTTTAGACTACGTGGTGGTGGATATGCCAACTTTTTCCCTCCTTAAGGATCTTATGGTCACTCATACCGTTTTCAGTGACCATAAAATAATAACACTCTTTATAGATGTAAATCCTCCTCCAACGGATCATTGGTCCTTGGACAGTAATCTGGTCAGCTTTGGAGTTCAAACCGGAAGATGTTTTTGGAATTTTAAGGCAATTAAGGGCATTAAGAGCCTTCTAGATATCGCAGTGAATGATCTGCCCAATTGGAAGGGTTCTGAATTAATATGCTTTGCTGACTTTTTGAGCAAGGTGTTATTGGTAGCAAAAAAAACATTAAAAAAAGAACAAATTAAAAAACTTCCTAGTTCCCTCCGGTTGCTCAATTTAGAAATAAATAAACTTGTAAGAGAACAATATTTGAGTCACTGTTCTCTAAGATATCATAGATTGGCATTATTAAAAAGAAGGAGGAAAAGGCTGAAAATTAAATTAAAAAAGGAAAGCGAGGACTCAGTATGGATTAAACTACGGGAGGCTGCCTCTAGCGGCCAAGCTAGACTATTCTGGTCGCTCATTGGGGAAGGTTGTGGTGTAAGATCTAGATCCTTACCAGTCCCGATTGAAGAACAAAAATGGGTAGAATACATCTTGAATTTGTATGCCGGAATAGGAATGGTAGTCGTTCGCGATAGAACGAAAGAGAATAATTCCGGCCTCGTCCCGCCTTCCGAAAGGATTATTGAATTGGCTATTAAGGGCATGCGCTCGTCGGGTGCAATGGGCCCGGACGAATTACCTATTTCTGTTTTAAAACAGAATAGTGCCACCTGGAGTAAGATTCTTTTCCCTGTGTTTAAGTTTTGTTTTTTGCATAACATGATTCCTCCCTCCTGGAAGGGTAGCATACTGGTCCCCCTGTATAAGAAGGGAGACAGAAATGCTCCCCGAAATTACCGTCAAATTGCCCTTCTGGATGCTATTGGCAAAGTTTTTGCTAAATGCCTTTTGCAATTAATTAATGATTGGGTAGTGGAGAATAATTTACTGCCCATTGAGCAGACGGGGTTTCGACAAAGGCATGGCACCATGGACAATTTGACCGCTTTGCAAGTCTTATCGGAGAAATACATCAGGATCCGGGGAGGGAGAATTTATGCGGCATTTATAGATTTCTCTACAGCATTCGACAAAGTTATCGTCCTTTGCTGTGGAGAAAACTATCGGACCTAGGTATGCCATCTGAGCTCTTGGACTTGGTCCGAGAGCTCCATTCCGATACATTGTGTAGAGTGCTTTTGGGAGGGGAAAGAGGCCTCTCTCAAGCTATTCCGTCTGCCAATGGGTTGAAACAAGGCTGCCTGTTGGCCCCATTACTGTTTTCCTTATACCTATCAGATCTTCCTCAGACTTTATCGTCAAGCGATGGTATTGCCCCAGTACTGGGGGGCAAACCGATAGTATGTCTGTTATATGCAGATGATATACTAATTTTGGACTTGACCCCTACTGGATTGAATAATCATTTGCAAGCACTCCACGGATTTGCAGAGACACACCATCTAAGGATAAACGTATCCAAGAGTAAAGTTATGTGTATTGTAGGAAGGAAAAAGCCAAAATATGGGAGTTTTTCCTGGAATATAGGGGGTCTTGGATTAGAAGTGGTTCAATCCTATATTTTTCTGGGAATTTTTTTTTCTAGTACGCTAAGTGACAAGGCCCATATAGCTAATAATATTCGGAAGGCAATGGCTCATGGGAAGGGTCTAAACACCCTTTACAGATCTACTGGCCAGAGACATTTTGCTTATCTGTTGGAGGTTTTTAGAGTTAAAGTCCCGGCCTCCCTACTATATGGTATAGAATTACTAGAAGTGGGGAAATGGGGTTTCCTGAACACCACGGAAGGAAAAAATTTACGGAATTTGTGCATGGTTAATAACGCTTGTAATATAGCAGCTCTTAGGCTGGAATTTGGCATACGAAGTGCTTGGGTCCAGGGCCTTGCTGGGGTAGTACGGTGGGTTTCCAGTTTGGCAAAGGGTGAACCAGGCACCTTAAGATATTTGATCCAAAAGGAACTTCTTGGAACCCTAAAAGAGTACTCCACAATTATAAAGAATTTTAGACTAGCAGTTGAGCTCTTGAAATTAGATGAATCGACTCTTTTTTCTCTATCTGCATACCAGTTAAAATCGACTCTAAAACTGGCTTCATGGAAACTAAGCTTTGTAATGGATAGGGAGGCTCTCATAGTAAAAAGAGGTCCCCTACCAGTTATTAATTCATATCAAATTAGGATTATTCAACCTTATGTTTCCTGGAATCTTCCCCACGTGATACGTCGTTTTTTGTTCCTTCTGAGGCAGGATCTACTTCCTTTAAATAATTTATTGTCAAAATGGTATGGCTCATCGGTATTGTGCAATTTTTGTAATAGCTCTAAACAGGATGTTAAACATGTATTATTTGTATGTCCGGCTTTAAAACAACACCGCCTTAAATGGTTGAGACCTACTTGTTTAAGACTAAGTATCTTGTCTGCCCCTGCTTTCTTAGATGCTATTTGTAATCCGCCAAATGAGAGGTTTTGTTGTACAATTTTTAACTTTTTTAAAAGTTTTTTGGATATATATTAGATTCGTTTCTGTATCATTTTGTTTTTCTCTTTTTTCCTTTTTTTTTGCTATAATTGCTGAAAACTGTATACATTTCATTGTTTGGTGATTTTATGTGGACCTCTGTTATGAGTTCCAAAACATAAATAAATAAACTTGAAACTTGAATGTATTACTGTATTGAATATTGAGGGCATGAATAATAGTAGTTTTACATCGTCTCACAACACCTATTTTGTGTGTGGTAATAAAGGATATTACCAATTACCTATTGGATGGTCAGGGGTATGTTACATATCATTTTTGGTACCCCCTGTGTTTTTAGCAACTGCATCATATCATCTTGAACTGAAACTGTATAATGATATTTCAAGGAATAGATATAAAAGGACAACAAGTACTGATGAGATTGACCAGACAGACACCGCCCTGCAACAATATGTTGATTTCAATTTGGGTTTGTTTTTCTTCGAGGGTGCTGCATTAAATAGTAGAAAGATCAGACGATTGACTTGTATAGTGGAAGCTGTCACCAATCCGACAGCTATGGCACTTGGGAACATTACAGAAGAACTGCAAATTGCAAGAATTGTAGCACTCCAAAATCGGATGGTGCTCGATGTGATCTTGGCTGATCGTGGTGGTGCATGCCGCATCATCGGTAGCAGCTGTTGTGTCTTCATCCCAGACCATTCGCCTTCAGTTTATGACACAATCTTTAAACTGCATAAGATTGCTGCAGACATTCACCCAGAGACTGGTACATGGACATTTTCAAACTGGATATGGACACTCTTTGTTACTTGGGGCTGGAAACAACTGACTTTTCTATGTATACTACTGGTGATACTATTTACATGCTGTACGTGTATACAATGTGGTCCCATGATTTGCTCTATGTGCATTACTGCTTGTACACCTGCAGAGAAGTGTTACAAAAGAACAGCAACTGTTAGGCAAAGTGATTTCTGATATGATGAATATCAATGTACAGGATGCAGATCCAGATTACCCCAGACAGACAGATGTCTTCAGTAAATGCTGAAAGGGTCGTCTGTGGTAGTTTAGCAAATCATTAAGTTAAGCATTAGCAGAAGACATCCAGTTTTTCGACCTATATTGCCCGTTTTACGGAATCCATTTTGTCTTACTGTCGGCCATTTTGTATGCCATGTGCTCTGTCCTACCTTCCTGTCAACTGCTCTTGAAATCTGCCTAGAGACAAGATATGTTTAGTCTCCTCTACTTTGCACATGCTCAGAAGAGCATACAGCTGTCACTAGCATGTAACTGTAAGGATGTGTTTACTCCAACTAGCTAACTGTTAGCTCCTCCCACTTGTCGACTGTGCATTTTCTGTATGACCTTGTATGTGCCTAAGAACAGCAGCTTGTACTTATACCGCCTTCTTTTGAGCCCCTGTGTAGGTATAAAAGGACCCAGCTCCTTCCAGTCAGTGTGCTATCTCATACTATACCGAAGGGTGTTGTGTGAATGTAGTTCCACCTCATGAGGTTTAATAAACTCTGTCTTTTCTATTCCAGTTTCTGTGCCAACTTCTTACTATTGGTCTAAGAACTCTGAGCAGAGAAGGGCGAATCCCTTGAACTAGTAGGCCCGGCTGGGGCTTGCTACTACACAGCCTGTCTTCCATTGCCTCGATTGCTGTTTCGAATGGGCTCTGGATTTGTGTCTCTGCAATACGGTGTCTCCTAACCCGGATTATCATCAACTGATGAGTCCCTTAGTTACTCATGAGTTAGAATGTTCTGGCATCGGGATTATGGCATTTACAGCGATGCATGGAGTCCTAGGTTATTGGGATATATGTGTGGCGACACATGACTTTCTGGTACGCAGTTATATTGAAAACGACCTGAGTTGTCCTCTGAGGGTGCTAGAGGCTCCGGCTATCGAAGAACATGTATGTTCCTTCCCATTACTTAATTGGATGGCTGAAATGTTCTCTGATGTTAACGACTTCCTATTGGAGGCTATACGCTGTTGGATTGAATTGAAATTTTTTCAACTTCATAACACCTACTGGACTCATGATTTTTCATTCATTTTTTTCTTTCTACACATTCCTCGTATTGGTCACTATACGGCCCCTGCTTGGTTTTCAGATTTTTTGTGGCTACTAATTCAGAATTTACTCCCAATTATCCAGTTTGGCAAATTTTGAATTTGGTTCTGTCTCACAGGAACTTGAACTCTGAGTTCCTAAATTGCCTCCCTGTTGTGCGTGTTCCGATCAAGGGAGATTGTAGTGAAGGCAGGGCCCTGCTTACGCACATTGCTATGTTAGCATAGGCTTATTAGAAGTTTCAACGCCATTTTGCCTTTTTGCTGCTTTTGTACACAACACTGCATGTAACTGTTGTTGTAAGTTTGTCTGCTTGAATATCTTCACATGAGAATGGCTTGTTTTCAACATCCCAAGACTTACATCTCGACCTTAGTCTGCACAGTGAGTGCTGAAGCCTCCAAGGTTATCATATCATGTTATTCGAGCTGATCGGCCCACGCTTAGACACAACATGCACGCAGCTGCAGCTTACTGAAATGCTGGCGCCTTTAATATTGCACATTATGCATGATTTTTGGCACTTGGAGAAAATCAGTTTCCAGAGAGAGAGCTTTTGCAGATCCTGATGTGATTCACATCTGCTGATCTTGGAGGTATGGGGTTCCCCATTCACGCCTAAGAGACCTTCTATATTATATAAAACATAGTTCCTAGCTAGGGAGGGTGGTATATAAGTAGGCTGTGGGGGTTTTAGGTTTAAACCTATAATAACTGATAAAACCCCACTGAAAGAGAAATAGCCCTCACCAGTTACAACATATAAACACTGAAAAATTACCTGCACAACCACAAACTAAATGCCATTCAAAGAAAGGAAAAAGAGAGTGAAAGAATATTTATTTTTTCTTCCTGAAGGGGCCAATACAATGTAACTTTGTTATACAAGCTAGCAGTAAGAAAGACTGGGCTAACATTATTCTGCTTGAGTTTTGATGTTTAGGGATGCCACTAAAATATTGTTTCTTCTTCCCATTGCTTGTTTCAGTTTTTGTGGTCTTTGGTCTAAAGATGCAGGGTTTAGAAGCATGTTTTAGGTCTTGTTTAAATATTTTATAAACTGTTGAGCATCAGGAAATATCACAATCATATTTGATATTTTGGATGCATTTGATTCTTTCACTGATAGGTAAAATGGCTGGTTTCATAAGAATCTTAACTATTATGTGTCATCACATATACCCACAGAGAATGGGTAAAAACCCTTAATACATCAGCCTACAGTTTATAGTGTATAGTGGGTCAGTATTGATAGTAGGTAAATTGCCAACACTTTAAACATTCAATGCAAGGTATCGTGACAAGTATATGTATAAAGAGCACTATCACCAAGCATCTTAGATAGATCTTAGAAGCATCTTAGAAGCGTGGCTCAGTGGTTAGAGGCGGCAGACCCAGAATCTGAGATCAGCCGTGGACCAGGGTTTGATTCCCCACCTCGGCGGGTCTTGGGCTCAAAAAAATTCTACGGACTCGATAATTCTCGTTCCGGTGCCTACTCGACTCACGGGGTCACACTCTGCGACTCTGGGCAATAGCTTGCTTAATCTCCACTACAGCCCCTCGCGGCGGGATGCCTGGCTTTCACCTTGTGGATACCCTGCCGGGGTCTCACAGGGGAATACCAGGACGGGTTCCCTAAGCAAGCGCTTAGATACCGTGTCGGTGATTTGCGCTATATAAATACATGTACATTTACATTTACATAGTGATGAAAACATGACACTAGACCTTTGGAAAACATGGAAAGCAGTATCACTTGGAATGCTCTGCAAACAAAGGTTCTTTTCAAGTTCAACAAAGATTGGAGTGATATTGTTTGTATTTGTAGTGATTCAGCTACGTATATGAAAAAGTTGTGTAATGACCTGTCAAAATTGATACCCGAGCTGAAATAATTCCCTGTAGGAGATCCTTGCCACTTGTTAGATGGTATGCTGAAAGCATCTTTACATTCTTCAGAGTTAATGAGGGATGCTGTTTACTTTTCAGTCCATTCTGGAACACTGTTTTCTTATGCACAGGAACTAAAATGCAAATATTTATCATTTCTTACTTTGTGTGGCATCAAGGAAAGAGTCATCCCAACTGTGTCCTTTAGCTGATTGCTCTCAGTTCAAGGGGCTATGAATGCTATATTATCCATGGGGCAACAGTTTACAGAATTTTTGCTGAGTGATGATGCCCAAGGCAAGAAATGCGAGGATCTTTGGTCGCATATTGATAGTGATGTAAAAAAAAAGTACACTCTACTGCATTATTAGATTTTTACAAGAAAACAAAACTGCTGTAGTGGACATGATAAAAAAAAAAAACTAGAGTCTGAAAAAACCCTTGTATGAAAAGTGTTCAGCATAATTAGTGTAGATGTGAAACATCACATAGAGAGTAGGCTTGGCGACACCTTTAGTGACTTTGGCACTGCAACATGTTCCAAGTTTGAGTGATTGCCACTTGGTAAGCAAAGCAATGTTGAAGAGCAACTCAGGAACGTTTATTTTACAATGTATGAGAAATGGCTTGCAATGATGCATATACATGTCCCTTCACCACCAATGGCATTTGAAGTCAATGAAATCTCACTGTGGCACTCTGTACGAGTTCTAGATCCCTTCAGTAAAGGGAAATTTCCTCCGTAGTTTCAAGTGCTGCTTCAGTAACTCTGAGGGCATAAGCGCCAGCTCAATGCAAATGTTGCAGAACCTGCCATGAGAATCGTAATTCAAGTGCACCAGTATTGGCATGGAAAGCTATGTCAGTGACCAGAGTTAACAAATTGGGTACTGGCTGTTTTGGCGTTGCCCATCTCAAGAGCCAATGTTGAGAGGGCCTTTTCACAGAAGTTTACATGGGAAGGTAAGAGCAAGCACGCATGACCAAAGACTCACTGAAGAAGTATTGTATGGTGTACTACAATAAGTTTAATTTGCAAAAATCTATTTGGACCTCATATACACTATACGTACACTGTCTATATACCATGTTCTATCAGTGCAGAAAGCAAGCAATAATAAAAGCAAAACCATAAACACCGAAAAAACACTTTTTTTGTTGTTAGTGGCGCGCAAATGTGTAACCACTGATAACAACTACTTTTTAAGGTATTGAAATCACTGAAAGAACAGCACCAGAATTTACCAAAAATAGAAACTGAAAACAGGAAAGCCTATATATAAGGCATTATAGGACCTGCTTCCACTATCATTATAATATGATTTCTCCCTTTGTATTTTATGGAATTGTAACAATGCTGATCGTATTATTTTTTATCATATGCCTGCTTATGTTAGCAAAAATATTGCACCTAAGAGCACGTCGTTAAAATAAACATTTTAAACTATTCTGTGTCTCTATTTACTCACGTTGTGGACTGGTATGAGAATAACTAACAAAAGAGTGTTCTTGATTTCCACCATTCCTGAGAGTAACCTAAGTCGCATGTTCTGGGTTGTCTAATCATTGGTACCTTGCTATAGGACGAAGAGCTAATGTGACACTGATGCTACTCGGTTAGGGGTTCTATGTACTGAGGTGAGTTTTTTAGTACACCACAATTCACTGAGGTCCTGGGTATCTGTGCACAGTTCTGATCGGCGCAGATGAGTTGCGACCACCATGAACACCTGAGGGGCACTAGTAAGGCATAAGTGGAGCACGGTGAACTAAAAATGCTCGTGGCCTACCATGAATCGTAGGTAACGTCTGTGGGTTGGCAGGATAAGGATGTAGAAATAGGCATCCTGCAAGTCCAGCGCCACCATTCAGTCTCCAGGTTCGAGGGCAGACAAGACCTGAGCCAATGTTAGCACTTTGAACTTCTCCTTCTGGAGGAAGCAATTTAGGGCCCTGAGGTCTAGAATAGGACGCAGGCCTTTGTTGTCCTTGGGTACCAGAAAGTATAGGGAATAGCAACTACGACCTACTTCTGGCACAGGAACCCTCTCAATAGCTCCCTTGGCCAAGAGAGCAGAGACTTCCTGTTGGAGAAGCACCAAATGATCCTCTGACATGCGAACAAAAAATGGTGGCATGGAGCGAGTGGGGAGGGAGTAGACCCTTCGGACTAATCCACCTGTCCATCATGGTGGTATGCCAGTGAGGGAGGTGATGGCAAATCCTGCCACCCACTAGCCGTTGTTGGCCCTGAAGGTCAGACTAGGAAGGCTTGGAGGCTGCTGCGGGGTGGGGGGGGGGGAAGAGGGTGGCCTGCCCACATGCTGGCTCCAAGACCCGCGAGGTCGCGGTGTCTCATGTCTGCAGCCATACAGAGGCTGGGCAGTCTGCGTAAACCTGGCTACATGGTGGCTATACTGGGTAAAACGTGGCTAGGTGCCTTTCCGAAGCACGAAAGGTGCGAAAAGCAGACTTAGGTGGCCGGGAAGACGCAGCGAGGCCTAAGAATCTGGCCGTAGCCTCAGAATCCTTAAAGTGCTCCAGCGCCGAGTCTGCTTTGTCTCCGAAAAGGCGACAGCCATCAAAGGGCATGTCCAGCAAAGTTGACTGTACATCTGCCGAAAAGTCAGACGTCCTCAACCAGGTGTAGCACCTAAGGGCTAAAGACGTGGTAATTGTTATGCCGAGTCAGCTGGTATCCATTCCACACTGAAACGGGAATTTAGCTGCGTGCCTCTCATCAGCCACTGCTTGGGAGAGAACAACCTGGACCTCCCCTGGACACTGAGGCAGCACTTGCTCAAACGCATCCCAGATAGTATGGGAGCATCGGACCAAGAGGCACGCAGAATTCACAGACCGCAGTGCCAAGCTGGAGAAGAGAACATGCGCTTCCCAAGATGACCCAGCTTATTGGATTCTCGGTCTGGGGAGCTGAATGGAATGCACCCCGGGAAGAAGAAGCTTGGACTACCAATCGTCCTTTCCACAGGTGCCCCTGTGCAGGGCTTGGACCAGGTGCCCAGTAGGTTTCAGTGAGGGCTTTGTTGAAGGTCAGAAAGGGTTAAGAGGAGGTTGCAGCAGGCTGAAGCACCTCTGTCAGGAGATTAGTCCTGACTGCCACTGAAGGGAGCTCAAGGCGCAAGGCCTCGGCTGCCCTTCACACCACCACATCTTAAGACGCTCCCTCCTCCGTAGCCACAGTAGGGGGAGAAAGCATGCCAAGGTCTGGAGAAGTGTTCAGACTACTGGCATCACACAGGTCCTCTCTCCAGTCTGGCTCTTCAAGGTGGTCTGCCAAAGGGTCCAGCGACTCCTCACAATCCTCATCACCACCTTCTGGGCGATAGGGAACACCAGGGATGAACTGAGAAACAAAAGTACCCTACAGCGTCAGATTTGACGTCGACCGACGTTGGTCTGGCTCCAAGTCCACCATGGGGGTTAGAATTGGGACAGCATCGGCTGGGGGCACGGTAGACGCCGGGGAAGTCGTCACTGGGATCAGTGCCCAGAAAGCTCGACTGGTGTCGATCCGGATCCAGGCCTGAATCCGCGAGGCCCTCCGGCACCGGAGCCGTCCTCATTAAAGGCCAAGAATCCCCGACCAGCTCTGCGGGGCCCAATGGCGCACCAGCGGAGTCGGGCTGCCCAAAGATACTGAGGAGGGCTTTGTAAAATGCATGCAGTTGGGCAGGGAATCCCCGGATCCCGGAAACGGAGGGAGGCGTGGAGTCGTCACTGAAGGACGCACCAAAGACGGAGCCTTAGAGCGATGATGCTCCTGGTCCCACGTTGCGTCTCACAACCGACAGGGAGAAGGCAAAGAGCGCCAGTGCTTCTTTGCCTTCTTCTTGTGCTTTGACTTACCCAAGGACTTCAAAGACTTGGAATGGGACGAGGTGTGGAGGCTCCACGAGCGGTCTCGAGACCTTCCCCTCGAGCAAGACCGGGAGCAACGCAGAGCCGACTGCCCGGCCCCCAAAAGCTTTCGGAACCGCTCCAGCAAAGACTTTGGATTTATGGCCCGGCACTCGGAGCAGGAATTTGGGTCGTGGCCTTGCTCCAGACACCAAAGGCACACGAGGTGCGGGTCCGTCCCAGACATCAGTTTGTGACGGGCCTCGTGGGGGTTTGAAGCCTGTCCGACTACAGGGACATCCCTAGTGCACCAGGAGTTGAAGACTCAAAATGAAGTCGACAAAATGTCCAAAAAAGCTTAGTCGAAAAGAGACTAAAGGGGTAGCTCTCTCCGGATCTGCACTAGGCTGGTGCGGCAAAAGAAATAATAGACGTCAGCGCGCAGGGGCGGCATCTAAGTACTCCCTGCAACGTCATTCCGGGGACCACGAAAGACGCGGAGTCGACTGACACCACCTACCTACGCTAAGGGGTACTGCTGAGAAAAAAGTCTCCAGATCCAGTCTGACGCCTGGAGGAAATTTCAAGGTAAGAAATATATAACCAACTGTCTCTTTCAGATTAATCATGTATGTCAATCTGAGAAAGAGACATTCTGCCAAAGACAACATTTGGATTGTGCAGATATATGGACTTTGGAAAGAACTCAAAACTGTTTACATTATTTATACACAGCCTTGTGGTATAACAAGACCGTAAAATCCAACTAAAGAATTTTTGTCATAATCAAGAATAGTACCTTGTGATGTAACAAGACACTGAAATCCAATTAAAGAGAGTTTGTCCAAGATTAATACTTTGTGGAGTAACACAACACTGGCAATTCAACCAAAGAGATATTTGTTAAGAAAATATCTTAGGAGTGAACTATGAAACTCTGATTTATCACAAGTCCGCAAATCCCCTTAGGTGCATATTGAGAAATACCAGTGTGCGAAGCACGCACCATTCTTTTCCATACAGGTAAGACGATATGGACCTTAGTATATTGAATACAGATGTGATAATTACCTGTGAGATACTGATCTTTGATCCTCATTGTTCGAGGTCTCCCTTACGCATTACCCTCCCCAAAAAACATCCTCTCATCCTGCCACTCTGATCCTCTGGTGTTTTAAATCACAGAGTTGGTGCTGCCAGAGGGTGGGCATTGGAGGGTACTGCTACTGAGGAACACAGACCTGACAAAGTGCCACCATCGATCAAACCACTCTGCCCAGCAAGTCGGTCGGGTCCAAACCACACCTTATGGTGAACTTAGATGTGTCTCTCCTGTCCTTGACTGCTTGCAAGAGAACTGCCTGGTCCTCCTCTGGGACCTTTGGCAGAACTTGTGCAACAGTGTTCCACAGAGTGTGGGAGTAGCAGCATAATAAGCATGAGGTGTTCACTGACTGCAATGCAAGGCTTGTGGAAGAAAACATCTTCTTACCCAAGCTATCCAGCCTCTTGGATTCCCTGTCTGGGGGTGCAGTTGGGATCATGCCAAGGGATGTAGAGGCTTGGACAACCAAGCTCTTGGGGGGGGGTTTGGGGGTGTTGGGTGAGAAAGTTCTGGTCCCCAGGTGCAGGGCAGTGGCAGCGGGCAACTGTCCTATTCACAAGGACATCTGTTAGTGCTTCATTAAAAGGGAGCAGGGTTTGGAAGTGGAAGTTTTCAATTGTAGCACTTCCATCAAGATCTTAGTCTTGACTGTCACCGAGGGCAACTCGAGATCCAGGACCTCAGCTGCTCTCTCTTCTGTAGCCACAGGTGGGAGAAAGCATACCAGTGTCTGGGGATGTGTCCAGACCACTGGCATGACCCAGGAACATCGGCATTGGGTGAGGTTGCAGGGGCATGGACGACTCTGGTCCGGATCCGTGTACGGTTCCATGTGGGCCATTGAAGCTACTGGCACGTACCAGATGGAACCCCCTCTAATCCCCCGAAGCCGAAGGGGTGCATGAGGGGTTGGCCCCTCAAATACACGGCGCAATCCTATGTAATATTCTTTTACTAGGCTCGGAGTCGGCCCTGGCAATGACTCCGAAGAACCGTGTTCCGAACGCACAAGTTACTACTTGTGTAACGATATATCTGTAAGAGACATTAGTTAGTGATAGATTCCTTACCTTAGCATATCCCCAGGCGTCAGACTGGATACGGAAAGTTTTTGCTTAGCAGTACCCCTGCGTGTTGAAAGGTGACGTTCTGCGGCTCCGCGTCTGTCACTGGCGTCGCCAATGCCGAGATGACGTCACAGAGGGTATTTAGGCATCACCCATGTGCGCTGACGTCAGTTCTGTACACGACTTTCCACGCCAGGAACGCAGAGCCATGCAAACACTGACCATTGGTGCATAAAACTAGGACCCTGAAAGGGATGACCTTAACCCTAGTAATCAGTTCGCAGAACGGGGAGGATGGGTGGGGCGGTAAGGAATCTATCACTAAGTAATGTCTCTTACAGATATATCGTTACACAAGTAGTAACTTGTGCGTCTGAAAGAGGCACGTTAGTGATAGATTCCTTACCTTAGACTAGATACCCCAGCAACACCAACCCCAGTGGTGGGTCTGCGAACGAGATTAGACCAGAAAGTCATGGAGCACAGAACGGCCAAAAAAGCGGTCTCTCTGGACCTGACTATCAAGGCAGTAGTGCTTTGTAAACGTGTGCAGCGAGGCCCACGTAACTGCCTAACAAAAGTCCTGCAAGGGGACGCCACGCCCCAAGGCAGTGGTAGCTGCAGTAGCCCTGGTTGAATGGGCACGCATTCCCACAGGAGACTCCTTCTTGGCCAAGGAGTAACATGCTTTGATGCACAGAACGACCCACAGGGAGAAGGTCTGTTTGTGCACGGCCCAACCTTTTTTGGCGCCCACGTAGCCGACAAAGAGCTGATCATCCACCCAGAACTGTTGTGTACGCTGCAGATAGAATACGAGCACACGTTTTGGGTCCAGACGGTGGAGCCTCTCTTCTTCTCTGGAAGGATGCGAAGGCGGAAAGAAGGTGGGCAAAGTGATGGTCTGCTCAATGTGGAAGGGCGTAACGACCTTTAGCAAGAAAGAAGGACGTGTCCTCAGAACCACCTTGTCCAGATGAATAGAAAGGAAAGGAGGTTTAGAAGAAAGAGGCTGGAGCTCACTCACTCTTCTTGCAGAGGTGATAGCAACCAGGAAAGCAGTCATCAAGGTGAGAAGACACAAAGAACAGTTAAGAAGGGGCTCGAAGGGAGCGCACATCAGAAAAGTCAAGACAAGATTTAAGTCCCACAGAGGCATTATGAAGGACACGGGTGGAAACCTATGTGTAATGCCTTTAAGGAAACGGTTCACAACCGGGGAATTGAAAGGAGAAGGCTGATCTCAAAGCCGTAGAAAGGCGGAGATGGCCGAAAGATGACCTTTAATAGTGCCCAGAGCAGAGCCCTGCTGGGCCAAAGAGAGAAGGAACAGAAGAACCTCAGAAAGAGGGGAAGTAAGGGGATCCACAGCCTTCGCTGTGCACCATGCCACAAACCTGTTCCACCTGCAGGCGTATACCGTTTTGGTGGAGGGACGCGTGACTGCCAGAATGACATCACAGACTCAGGGAGGAAGATCGAAAGGTGTCAACTGTCGCTGCTCAATCTCCACGCATGGAGGTGGAGCTGGACAGGTTCGTGTGGAGGACTGTCCCCTGCTTCTGTGACCGGAGATCCTCCCGAAAAGGCAGACAGATCGGGGGATCGATGCTCATACTGAGTAGCTCGGGATACCATACTCTTCGAGCCCAGTCCGGAGCCACAAGAATGACATGGCCTGGTCAGGCTTGATCTTCTTCAGCACTCTGGGCAGAAGTGGTATAGGCGGAAAGGCGTACAACAGACAGAAACTCCACTCGCGACGAAAAGCGTCACCGAGCGAGTGCCGCTTTGGAATTTTCAACGCGCAGAACTAATGACATTGCGCATTCTATTTGGTGGCGAATACATCTTACCAAGGCTCTCCCCATCGCTGAAAGAGACCTTGCGCCACCTCCGAGTTCAGACGCCATTCGTGATCCATCATGCACAGGAGGCTGAGTTTGTCCGCCCTGGCGTTCAGAGAACCTGCCAGGTGTTGAACCACCAAGGTAAAGACTTGAAGTTCCAGCAATGTTCAGAGAGGCGCAAAGCCTCCTGGCATAGGGTCCAAGACCCCACCCGCCCTGTTTGTTGCGATACCACATGGCTGTGGTGTTGTCCATGAACACCTGCACTACACTTCCCCGGATAGAAGGAAGGAATGGCTTCAGGGCAAGTCGGATCGCCCGCAGCTCCAGAAGGTTGGATTGGAGCCGGGACTCCAAAAGAGACCAGAGGCCTCTGATCTCCGCCTCTCCCTAGTGACCCCCCCATCCCAGGAGGGACACATCCGTCACCACTGTGTGCTCCGGTTGGGGAAGGGAGAGGGATCTGCCACTGACCCAATCGCGATTCATGAGCCACCCCTGCAACTGTTGTGCAGTGCCCTCCGAGATCTGAACATGTTCGGACAGGTTGCCCTGATGTTGCGCCCACTGGAACTTCAGGTCCCACTGCAGAGCCCGCATATGCCATCTGGCATGCATCACCAGCAGGATGCAGGAGGCCATCAGGCCCAGAAAATCAAAAGGAGTCCCTATATTTTTCAAAAAGTTTAGGAAAATTGATTATATATCACCCCTCATAACTCAAGATCCCAATTTGATAGAAACCACATTAACATAAACTGGCAAAAGTGAATATAAGAGATAGAAACAAATATTAAAAAATTGAACAATTTATTGCATCAAGTCACTTATTTGATATAAAACTAAAATATACAATGCCATACAATAGAATTTAAAAATGTGACAGTCCACATATAGAGTAAAAACAAAAAAACAATACAATACAAGTTGTCGACGCAGCGTTTCGGTATTTGATTATAACACCTTCATCAGGACAAGGTTCTATTTAATAAAAGAAAAATATAATTAGAGGAAAAATATCATAAGCATATATTGTTAAGCACTTTTTTTCTCTTTTTTACACAGATGCACAGTTTTAAACAAACAGTTCACAGATGCACAGTTTTGAACAGATAGTTCATTAAGGCTCAGGGGACATTGTATTTGTGGGCATTCCATTTTACATTATATAGTGGTTTTGATAGTTGAGTTATGTGGGGTCATATAATTATATAGAAGGGACAATAACCTGATTCATTGTCGCAGTGGCATGTTACATTTTTATAAATATGTCATGTGCACACCTTTAAAAGCACGTTGCAATTGATTAAACCCTCACTCATCAATTCGGGGTTATTCACAACGGGTCACCTCGGTGGATAGTCGTGCTTCTGCTAAGTTATTCTGGTTATTTGATAATTTTTTGTTGCAGGTATCTGAATGGAAATGGATAATTGTAGTACTTAATTTCTGATTATGGATTGTTTCTGTAAATATCTGTACAATATATACATTTTTATCCAAAATACCTTTAAATTTCTAGATGTCCGTAGTAGAAATGAGAATGGGGGAGCCACCGTATTAAATTACAGGAACGCTGTTAATACACATAAATGATGAGTTTAAGAATAATTGATCATATTCACGCTCTCTCTGTGGATACTTGGCATAACAAAAGCCTACTTACTATGAAGCCAGATTTATGGTCTTCGGGGAGTTTTGAGCTGGTTGATTATGATAAGGAGCCACAGAAGTATGTTGGTGGATATCTGTTGTTTTAAAGAAAGGGAATGCTTAATATGAGAGTCTTTCTAATTTCTGTCTTGCTAGTAAGAAACTCAAACATGCACTTACCATAAAAACAAGGATATATAGTCCCCAAGGATGTGGAGTGGCTGTATTCCGTTTTATTCTACCAGCACTGTGTTTCTGATGTATTCTGTAGGTCTCTCATTAATTTTACCTGTGTTGGGATGAGATATACTCTTTTAGGGGGCTCCTGGGAACTACATAATTCAAAACTGGATTATGGCATCATAGAGACAGGATTACTTTTATACAGATGTCTGATCTCGTCCTATGATTAATTACGATTATATGCATTTATATTGCTATGTGTTTTTATAGATTAGCATCCTCTATTACTAGCCTGATTGCACATAATATATCTGGTCATGGTTTAAGTTCGTTGTAATCGAGCAATTCCTGTCTATTCTTTCACAACTTTAACATCAATGCTATATATTTATGTCAAAGAAGCAGTTGTGAACGCATCACTGTTTATTCCTGCTTCTTACTAATTGCCAAAATCGATAAAAAGAACAGAACTCTAAATTCATTAAAAAGATCCTAAGTAACATGGCAGTGTCTCGAATCGCCACCCTGAGATCTCTATGCTTGGATATATGATTCAGCGTTATTCTAATTAGACTATTTAAAACTGGACGCGTCGGGGTCGTTCTTACCTCTACTCGTGGAATCGGCCTCCCTGCTCTCCTCGTACCTCGTTTGTTTGTAGCAAGTCCAATAGTTTACTTCTCTTCGGTAGTGCTATATATACCGAAGTACGTTAGTTAAAATTGGTTTCCCGCGCGAGGTCGGCCGGGCGTCTGACGTCTAAGTCAGTGCGACACAATCCGTGAACTACAAATGTAGTTTCATTTTCATGGGCGCATATTTGTGCCCGTTGAGTCTCATAGGATCACAGTCAAAAATATATAGATCTGTGTGATATTGTTATGTAGCATGGTAATTTATACATGGACTATTTAATACACCCTCCGACAATTTCTCTACAGCGAACAAATGTTTTAGCTACATGCTTTCTGAACTCTCGCGATATTTAAAATTGAACCACGGACTACTCCGGTAGTTTTTGAAGGCGGCCAGGTCAAATACCGTACATGATTATCAATATTTACAGTTCCTATAAATCAAGATTTTATGCCGGACGGTAGCTCACCAAATATGTGAATTGAACCACGGACTACTTCGGTAGTTTTTGAAGGCGGCCAGGTCAAATAATGTACATGATTATCATATAAACCTATGTTTGCTTTTAGACGCAACCGAACGATCAAAAACAGTCTAGTCCACACATATAGAGAGGAGATGGGAGCATCCCAAACGAGTATAAATAGTGTCCCTCTACCTACTGGGACTTTTCCTTGTGGCAATTGTTGCAATTGCAACAATATAATCAAAGGAGATTATGTGGAACATAACAAAACTAAACATAGAATTACATCCTTCATAAACTGCAGGTCAAAGAATTTAATATATTTGATTAAATGCCCGTGCAACTTAGTGTACATCGGGGAAACATCTCGGGAGATCCGTTTAAGGATAAATGAGCATAGATCAGCAATCCGTACCAGAAAGAGAGGAGCACCACTAACAGACCACTGGCAGGAAGCAGGCCACACAATTAGTGATATATCGTGGTGTGGCCTAGAAATTATCATGATGAATAATAGAGGCGGTAATGTAGAGACAAAACGTAAGAAACGCGAACAATTTTTTATGTCTAGATTTAACACAGCGAGAAAAGGTCTTAATAATAAGGAAGACTGGGAATGTATTCTATGATAATTTTTATATAGAGTAATAGCCCTGTAACTGTTAGTGCTGATAGTCCATAGACCATTCCATTACTAATGAGATTCACTTGTTCATTTCTAAACAAAGAAGTGTAGAAATACTGGGACAATATAGTCGCCCTTTATTGACATGGTATTCGTAAATTTGTAATACGGCCGACAATCATAAAATAATATTTTAATAAAACAGCGAGGGTTGCAGCTAATATCAATCATACTATGCACGATGACAGAAAGCGATAACAGTCGCGTTTTTGTGGTCATGAAAGACCAATTGATTTATACAGTATGAAACCTTGCCTCCAATATACATATTTGGTGAGCTACCGTCTGGCATAAAATCTTGATCACTAGTTCAGTATATGAACTGTAAATATTGATAATCATGCACATTATCTGACCTGGCCGCCTTCAAAAACTACCAAAGTAGTCCATGGTTAACCATGTGATAATCATGTACATTATTTGACCTGGCCGCCTTCAAAAACTACCGAAGTAGTCCGTGGTTCAATTTACATATTTGGTGAGCTACCGTCCGGCATAAAATCTTGATTTATAGGAACTGTAAATATTGATAATCATGTACGGTATTTGACCTGGCCGCCTTCAAAAACTACCGGAGTAGTCGGTGGTTCAATTTTAAATATCGCGAGAGTTCAGAAAGCATGTAGCTAAAACATTTGTTTGCTGTAGAGCAATTGTCGGAGGGTGTATTAAATAGTCCATGTATAAATTACCATGCTACATAACAATATCACACAGATTTATATATTTTTGACTGTGACCCTATGAGACTCAACGGGCACAAATATGCGTCCATGAAAATGAAACTACATTTGTAGTTCACGGATTGTGTCGCACTGACTTAGACGTCAGACGCCCAGCCGACCTCGCGCGGGAAACTAATTTTAACTAAGGTACTTCGGTATATATAGCACTACCGAAGAGAAGTCAACTATTGGACTTGCTACAAACAGACGAGGTACGAGGAGAGCAGGGAGGCCGATTCCACGAGTAGAGGTAAGAACGATCCCGACGCGTCCAATCTTAAATAGTCTAATTAGAATAACGCTGAATCATATATCCAAGCATAGAGATCTCAGGGTGGCGATTCGAGACACTGCCATGTTACTTAGGATCTTTTTAATGAATTTAGAGTTCTGTTCTTTTTATCGATTTTGGCAATTAGTAAGAAGCAGGAATAAACAGTGATGCGTTCACAACTGCTTCTTTGACATAAATATATAGCATTGATGTTAAAGTTGTGAAAGAATAGACAGGAATTGCTCGATTACGACAAACTTAAACCATGACCAGATATATTATGTGCAATCAGGCTAGTAATAGAGGATGCTAATCTATAAAAATACATAGCAATATAAATGCATATAATCGTAATTAATCATATGACGAGATCAGACATCTGTATAAAAGTAATCCTGTCTCTATGATGCCATAATCCAGTTTTGAATTATGTAGTTCCCGGGAGCCCCCTAAAAGAGTATATCTCATCCCAACACAGGTGAAATTAATGAGAGACCTACAGAATACATCAGAAACACAGTGCTGGTAGAATAAAAAGGAATACAGCCACTCCACATCCTTGGGGACTATATCCTTGTTTTTATGGTAAGTGCATGTTTGAGTTCCTTACTAGCAAGACAGAAATTAGAGAGACTCTCATACTAAGCATTCCCTTTCTTTAAAACAACATATATCCACCAACATACTTCTGTGGCTCCTTATCATAATCAACCAGCTCAAAACTCCCCGAAGACCATAAATCTGGCTTCAGAGTAAGTAGGCTTTTGTTATGCCAAGTATCCACAGAGAGAGCGTGAATATGATCAATTATTCTTAAACTCATCATTTATGTGTATTGACAGCGTTCCTCTAATTTAATACGGTGGCTCCCCCATTCTCATTTCTACTACGGATATCTAGAAATGTAAAGGTATTTTGGATAAAAATGTATATATTGTACAGCTATTTACAGAAACAATCCATAATCAGAAATTAATTACTACAATTATCCATTTCCATTCAGATACCTGCAACTAAAAACTATCAAATAACCAGAATAACTTAGCAGAAGCACCACTATCCACCGAGGTGACCCGTTGTGAATAACCCCGAATTGATGAGTGAGGGTTTAATCAATTGCAACGTGCTTTTAAAGGTATGCACATGACATATTTATAAAAATGTAACATGCCACTGCGACAATGAATCAGGTTATTGTCCCTTCTATATAATTATATGACCCCACATAACTCAACTATCAAAACAACTAAATAATGTAAAATGGAATGCCGACAAATACAATGTCCCCTGAGCCTTAATGAACTATCTGTTCAAAACTCTGCATCTGTGAACCGTTTATCTAAAACTGTGCATTTGTGTAAAAAAGAGAAAAAAAGTGCTTAACAATATATGCTTATGATGTTTTTCCTCTAATTATGTTTCTTTTATTAAATAGAACCTTGTCCTGATGAAGGTGTTATAATCAAATACCGAAACGCTGCGTCGACAACTTGTATTTTATTGTTTTTTTGTTTTTACTCTTTATGTGGACTGTCACATTTTTAAATTCTATTGTATGGCATTGTATATTTTTGTTTTATATCAAATAAGTGACTTGATGCAATAAATTGTTCAATTTTTTAATATTTGTTTCAATCTCTTATATTCACTTTTGCCGGTTTATGTTAATGTGGTTTCTATTAAATTGGGATCTTGAGTTATGAGGGGTGATATATAATCAATTTTCCTCAACTTTTTGAAAAATATAGGGACTCCTTTTGATTTTCTTATATCTCTCCTTGTCCCTAATTGGATACAATAGGAGACCTCCCTTCTTTCTTGAGATTCATCAGGCCCAGAAGCCGTAGGGTCATCCTGCCTGAAACCCGGGATAGAGGCTGAAAAATCGGATTCATAGCCTGAATATCTCGGACTCGCTGCAAGGGAGGATAAACCCGAAACAATGTTGAATCCAGAACCGCTCCGATGAAGGGGAGCTTCTGAGAGGGACTCAGGTGTGAATTCGGCACGTTGACGGAGAACCCCAGTGTTAGACTTGGGCCTTAGGGCAGGTTCACCCCTAATCTTTTTGCCTTTATTTGTGACCCTGTGTAGTGATTTTTGGGTCTTGGCGCACTTTTTCCCTGTGTCCCAGAGTGAAAGTGCGTGCGTGTAGTATGGCTGGCCTGCCCTCCCATAGGAATGCATGGGGAATGTGTGTGCCCTGGTAGTTCCTGATGTGTGGGGAGTGCAGGCTCGAGTTTAGTATGTATGAACTCGTGAGAGCGAATGCTGCGCAATGGTATGTGCGGCTTGTGTGTGTCTAGAAGGGAAGTGCTACTTCTGGACATTGATGTATGTGTGCAGTGAGGATAGTGGAGCGTGATTGGCTGGAGCTGGCTGGCATGCCAGGCTCCAGGAAGTCTGGATGGGTCTGCCCGGTGGTGAGTGTGAGATCAGCCTGAGTGATGTGTGGGAGGAGTAGATCTGTGTCCTGGATGGGCTGGGTTTTCCCCACACAATGCTGGCTCCGCCCCCCTGTGGTTTGTCTAATGACCCTAGCCTCCCCAGTGAATGAAAGGGGTGGTTGGGCCATCAAGGGTACTCCCAAGCCAGCTGCAACTGGTTTCCCCCCACCCTGCACCTCCTAACAAAGGATTTCTCTGTATAAATATGGGGCTGTGTCCCCACAGAAATTGTTCTACTTTTGGATTCTTGCCAGAGGGGGCTGTTGCTGTTGCTGGGGCCAGGAGGACCGCCACTTGGCTTGTCTCCCTGCCTGGAGACCCAGTGTGCTGGCTCTGGCCCTGCCCTGCCCCCCTGTCTGCCTCCAGACCTTGCTGGAGCTTTGCTGTGCTTGGGGAGCGCCCTCCCTTGTCCCCAGCGCTGGGAGCGCTTCGTTTTGCTTTTAGCGCTGAGAGCGCTTTATTTCATGCCCTAAGCGCTTAAGAGCGCTTTATTTTCCCCCTAAGCGCTGGGTGCGCTTTATTTTGATTCTAGCGCTTTGGAGCGCTTTTCCAGGCCGAGCGAGTGCCTACCTCGCTTTCTATATTTATTTTCGAGCCGGTGCCACCCGGCATTGCCCAGGACATCACCGCCGCAGCCCGGGCGCACTGGAAGCTGCCGGGCCGCCGCGCTGCCTGCAGCGACCCGGAAGTCCCGCCTCCTGACCCCCAGGGCCGCGCTGCCATTGGCGGCCCCGGCGGAAGTCAGGCGGCGTGTGGAGGAGACAAGGCCAGGCGGGAGACGAACGAGGCGGCCGGTCGTGTCCCCGAGGCTCCCCGAGTGGAGAGAGGAGCCCCGGGACGAGAGGAGCCCCGCCCGCCCTGAGACAGCCGGTGAGTGAGGCCGAAGGGAGGGGCGCCGGGACACATTGTTGGTGTCCGCCCCCTCTCCCCCCGGTAGCGCGATCTCGCGCCATTTGATGGAGTGAAGCCACGAGGGCTTCAAAGCAGCATACCTTGGTTCTCTGAGCGGCCCCGGTTGGCAGCGGGCCGCTCCAACGTGGGCAGCATTCGTTTTTAGAGCCACGAGGCTCTGAGGGGCCATTCTATTCTTCGAGCCCTGAGAGGCTCCGGGCATTCCTGATCTCGAGCCCCCGAGGCTCCACGCCGCAGTTGTCTACGAGCCCAGCGAGGCTCATCGCCCACATCGTAGTTAGAGCCCTGAGAGAGGCTCTGGGGGCATTTTAATTGTTTTAGAGCGCAGAAGCTCTACATTGCCCATTTGCTTTGCGAGCCACAGAGGCTCTAGGGGGACACAGGCAGTTAGTTGGTTGTAGCCCCGAGGCTCCCACGCTGTGTCTCCCCACCTGTGTTCTTGAGCCCACGCGGCTCCAACGTTTGCCCAGTGCATATTTACAACTGTCCAGCACTTAGTGGACAGTTGCTACGTTTAGGCTTTTGTGTCTGTGCTGCCTGCGCAGACCCCCCGACACTGAGACTCAGGGCATTCCGCCCCTTTCGAGGCCAGTTGGCCTGAGGGACATTTTTGAGTGTTGTGCTACATGCACCCTGCGCATTGTGATTTCTTTGCTATATGATTCTTGCGCAAAAGTTCTAACCTGCACCTCTGAATGTGTTTTAATGTTACATGTGCAATTCTTGTTTATTATTACCTTTGCTAAAAGTGACCTGCTTAGGTAATTCTTTATGTGGTTATCCCCTTTGCTAAAAGTGACCTGCTTAGAGGATTGTTGGTGTCATTACCTTTGCTAAAAGTGACCTGCTTAGGTAATGCCTTGTTCTTTTATTCCCCTTTGCTAAAAGTAACCTGCTTAGAGGAATGTTGATGTTTGATTGCCTTTGCTAAATGGTACTTGCCTAGGTGATTATTTTAGGTTTCCTTCCCCCTGCGTGATTTCCCTACAGAGACTAGGGTGGCGTAGGAGGTGATAGGTTTTCCTTCCATAGGTTTCCTTCTCCCTGCGTGATTTCCCTACAGAGACTAGGGTGGCGTAGGAGGTGATAGGTTTTCCTTCCATAGGTCCTGATGATAAGGTCCTAGCTCCCTGCGTGATTTCCCTACAGAGACTAGGGTGGCGTAGTAGGTGATAGGTTTTCCTTCCATAGGTCCTAGCTCCCTGCGTGATTTCCCTACAGAGACTAGGGTGGCGTAGGAGGTATTTTCTCTTTACCAGTAGTTACTGGTTGTATGCTACATTTACTATTTCTGTGTTACAGTCATTGTATGTTTATGTGCTAAAGTGTTATACCTACAAGTATTATTTCTAACAAGTGCATACCCTTGACAGTGGTCCAGGTGGCCCTGTCCTGTACATAATCCCTTGTAAATCTTGCCCGTGCCTGTTGGCACATTGTAAAGTGTGTGTGTTATCTAATGTGTTCTTATTATTATAATACAAAGGCTATTTTTGATATAACCTAGTTTCCTTTGTGGTGGGCCTTTGGTTGTTGTCGCTGGGGTGCGCGCGCAAACGCTTTACACATCGCCTCTGAGATTAGCCTTGCTGCTCGCGCCACGTTACCTAGAGGGTGAGCGGGGGTTATCTTGGTGTGTGACTCCCTTGCCCTGACCTTAGAAATGGTGATCCCTGACTGACCTCGACGCGAGTCTTGGCCGGCCAGGGTCCCGTTTCTAACATTGGTGGCTAGCGGTGCGGATTGGACTTGCGTTTGCGCTGTACCACAGTGGCGACAGGCCACACTTCAAAACTCTGCAATTTTAGATAACCACATTTTTGGGATTATTGTTTTTTAGGGAAGTTCAGTTTTGCTTCTCCTGAAAGGTGTCATTTGTATTTTGTCCAGTACCTTGTTCCCCGCCCTGCTCCCAGAGTTTGGTACCTGTGTCGCTAGTGGTCAGGTTGAGATAATCAGGGGTGGTAGAAACTGCCTTACCAGTCCGAGGGGAGGGTTGTGTGTGAATAAGTGTGTGTTACGCTGGACAGTGGAGTGCAAGTTCTGAGATAGGAATCTTGCTGAATTGTGTTAATTGTGTACTCCTGTTTAGCTCAGACCCCCAGGTTCCCTGTGTGATCTCGTCTCTAGAACGTCTGCCAAAATGGAGCCTGTTTTTGATCTCAGTGATCTAGTTTGGTACAGTATGCAGGAGTTGGAAAGGTTCTGTAGAGAGAGAGACATAGGGGTGGATGAGTCAGATACTGAGAACCAACTTAGGAACCACCTGATCCAATGGTATAAGGATCAAAGGGATCTTGAGCGCAGCGAGGAAAGGGACCAGGCCACATGCCATGAGGGTGGTGAGTCTGTGGGGAGCCCTGAAGATTCTGATGAAGAATGTGAGTTGGATGATGACAGTGGTTGGGCCCCAGCAGATAGTGAGGACCCCATAGGTAGGGAGTCCCTTGCTGGGCCCAGTGTCAGTACCAGCGCCCCATCCCTTGTCCTGTCCCCAGAAGAGTGGGAAGATAGGGAGAAAGAAAGGGAGCACCAGTTAGCGATGGAACAGCTCATGTTAGAGCATGCCCAGGCTATGGCGCAGCTAGAGATCGAGAGACTCTTAGCGCAGGAGAGGATAGAGGTGGAGAGAAGGGCCATCATCCGTGAGAGAGCAGCCCTAGAGGATAGACTCTCCCCTGCGCACAGTTGTAATTGTCTGGATTCCCCAGAGAGGGTGGAGTCCAGTGGTGGCAGCTTTTTAAATATAAGTGTAGACAGTCCCACTCTCAGTTCCCCGAGTATGGTGCCTGTTTTCCCAGAAGAGGAGTTAAGGTTGAGATTCAGGAATCTTAGAAAACTGCCTCACCAGTCTTGGGAAGATTTTGAGGACGAATGTTGTGGGACACTGTTTGATTGGGTAAAGGTTCACACGGAAGATGATTTTGACATCTTTTTTGATTTGATTGTCAAAGAGCACCTGCTCAGTTGTTGTTCACCAGGGTTGCGCACACACCTGTTGGGGTGTGGATTGTCTGGCGCATGTGAGCTGGCAGCGGAAGCAGAGCGATGGGACAGTGCGAGAGGTTCTTTTGAGTCACTAGTGAGTGATTCCAACAATAGTGGGTCAGGTGTCTTCCAGCCCAGTGTGGTGGAGGAGGGTGAGAGTAGCCCAGCTAGGTCCTTGGTTAGTGAGGAGGGTGTAGGGGCTGACTGCCTGTCTCAGTGGAGCGGGAGTGAGTGTGTGACCGAGAGTCCCCAGACGCCCGAAGCCTTGTCACAGAGCCTGGATGGTTCCTTTAGGGAACACCAGGAAGGGAACCTAGACTTGCCTGTTAGTTCACTTGAGGGAGATCTCCTAGTGGGTAGAGAACCTGGAGCATCTGTAAGCGGAGCTTCCATGGTTATAGAGTCTGGCAGTACTGCTCCAGTAGGGAGAGTACCGGAGTCCAGCGTGAGGAGTGATTGGGGGAGTTCCCCAGTGGAAGAACCAGTGGGTCAGGGACTACCCAGTGGGGCTAGGATCCCGTGTAGTGACCATGGTGACACCACTTCTGTGCTGGGGGACCTTTGCGCACTGTCAGGTGGACAGGAGGCGGGAGATCTGCGCCAGGCAGACAGTCACACAACATATGTGTCATTTGCTAGCCTCAGGGGGATGGTGTGTGAATCCCCAGAAGTCCTGGAGTGCCAGGCAGTGATTCCACCAAAGGTTCTAGACCGGAGGTTGGAGGTCCAGGTTCAGGATTCGCCTGACCTGAAGGGTGGGAATACTGTAAACAGTGTCCTAACCAGTTCTTTCTCCAGAGGTACCGCCCCGGTTGGGAGGGAGCAGGACTCTGGAAGGGGGTGCAGAGGGTGGGAAAGCCCACCTCTGACCCCGTTACCACCTGAGGGGTTAAACCCTAGGTTGGGAGAATGTTGTTTAGAGGGGACCCCTCGCAGGAGGAGGAGGAACCCTAGGAGAAGAGGTAAGGGGAGGAGAGCCTTCCCTGAGACTCCTGGTCCACCTAAGGTTGTAGACCCTAGGCTGGAGAACCAGTGGCAGTCTAGCCCTGTCTTACAGACAGGAAGAGTGGAGCATGGCTATTATGTGCCAGGGGTTACTACCCCCCACTTTGTGAGTATACAGGATCCAGTGGTACCTGGGTGGCCTAGGGCCTGGTCCTGGCCGAGGGCAGCTGGAGAGTATCAGTGGGGTACCCCAGTTAGTCCCTACAGTAGTTTTAGAAGGAACCCTAGGGGTTCACCGTGGCGTAAAACAGGAGGGTGTCCCTGCAGTTGTGGGCCCGCGTCCTTGTTTTATCGCCCCAAGCAGGGAAGCCCATCACGGTGGTGATTGGTCTGCCCTGCGTTTTGGCTGGAAGGGGGTCGTGTTAGACTTGGGCCTTAGGGCAGGTTCACCCCTAATCTTTTTGCCTTTATTTGTGACCCTGTGTAGTGATTTTTGGGTCTTGGCGCACTTTTTCCCTGTGTCCCAGAGTGAAAGTGCGTGCGTGTAGTATGGCTGGCCTGCCCTCCCATAGGAATGCATGGGGAATGTGTGTGCCCTGGTAGTTCCTGATGTGTGGGGAGTGCAGGCTCGAGTTTAGTATGTATGAACTCGTGAGAGCGAATGCTGCGCAATGGTATGTGCGGCTTGTGTGTGTCTAGAAGGGAAGTGCTACTTCTGGACATTGATGTATGTGTGCAGTGAGGATAGTGGAGCGTGATTGGCTGGAGCTGGCTGGCATGCCAGGCTCCAGGAAGTCTGGATGGGTCTGCCCGGTGGTGAGTGTGAGATCAGCCTGAGTGATGTGTGGGAGGAGTAGATCTGTGTCCTGGATGGGCTGGGTTTTCCCCACACAATGCTGGCTCCGCCCCCCTGTGGTTTGTCTAATGACCCTAGCCTCCCCAGTGAATGAAAGGGGTGGTTGGGCCATCAAGGGTACTCCCAAGCCAGCTGCAACTGGTTTCCCCCCACCCTGCACCTCCTAACAAAGGATTTCTCTGTATAAATATGGGGCTGTGTCCCCACAGAAATTGTTCTACTTTTGGATTCTTGCCAGAGGGGGCTGTTGCTGTTGCTGGGGCCAGGAGGACCGCCACTTGGCTTGTCTCCCTGCCTGGAGACCCAGTGTGCTGGCTCTGGCCCTGCCCTGCCCCCCTGTCTGCCTCCAGACCTTGCTGGAGCTTTGCTGTGCTTGGGGAGCGCCCTCCCTTGTCCCCAGCGCTGGGAGCGCTTCGTTTTGCTTTTAGCGCTGAGAGCGCTTTATTTCATGCCCTAAGCGCTTAAGAGCGCTTTATTTTCCCCCTAAGCGCTGGGTGCGCTTTATTTTGATTCTAGCGCTTTGGAGCGCTTTTCCAGGCCGAGCGAGTGCCTACCTCGCTTTCTATATTTATTTTCGAGCCGGTGCCACCCGGCATTGCCCAGGACATCACCGCCGCAGCCCGGGCGCACTGGAAGCTGCCGGGCCGCCGCGCTGCCTGCAGCGACCCGGAAGTCCCGCCTCCTGACCCCCAGGGCCGCGCTGCCATTGGCGGCCCCGGCGGAAGTCAGGCGGCGTGTGGAGGAGACAAGGCCAGGCGGGAGACGAACGAGGCGGCCGGTCGTGTCCCCGAGGCTCCCCGAGTGGAGAGAGGAGCCCCGGGACGAGAGGAGCCCCGCCCGCCCTGAGACAGCCGGTGAGTGAGGCCGAAGGGAGGGGCGCCGGGACACATTGTTGGTGTCCGCCCCCTCTCCCCCCGGTAGCGCGATCTCGCGCCATTTGATGGAGTGAAGCCACGAGGGCTTCAAAGCAGCATACCTTGGTTCTCTGAGCGGCCCCGGTTGGCAGCGGGCCGCTCCAACGTGGGCAGCATTCGTTTTTAGAGCCACGAGGCTCTGAGGGGCCATTCTATTCTTCGAGCCCTGAGAGGCTCCGGGCATTCCTGATCTCGAGCCCCCGAGGCTCCACGCCGCAGTTGTCTACGAGCCCAGCGAGGCTCATCGCCCACATCGTAGTTAGAGCCCTGAGAGAGGCTCTGGGGGCATTTTAATTGTTTTAGAGCGCAGAAGCTCTACATTGCCCATTTGCTTTGCGAGCCACAGAGGCTCTAGGGGGACACAGGCAGTTAGTTGGTTGTAGCCCCGAGGCTCCCACGCTGTGTCTCCCCACCTGTGTTCTTGAGCCCACGCGGCTCCACGTTTGCCCAGTGCATATTTACAACTGTCCAGCACTTAGTGGACAGTTGCTACGTTTAGGCTTTTGTGTCTGTGCTGCCTGCGCAGACCCCCTGACACTGAGACTCAGGGCATTCCGCCCCTTTCGAGGCCAGTTGGCCTGAGGGACATTTTTGAGTGTTGTGCTACATGCACCCTGCGCATTGTGATTTCTTTGCTATATGATTCTTGCGCAAAAGTTCTAACCTGCACCTCTGAATGTGTTTTAATGTTACATGTGCAATTCTTGTTTATTATTACCTTTGCTAAAAGTGACCTGCTTAGGTAATTCTTTATGTGGTTATCCCCTTTGCTAAAAGTGACCTGCTTAGAGGATTGTTGGTGTCATTACCTTTGCTAAAAGTGACCTGCTTAGGTAATGCCTTGTTCTTTTATTCCCCTTTGCTAAAAGTAACCTGCTTAGAGGAATGTTGATGTTTGATTGCCTTTGCTAAATGGTACTTGCCTAGGTGATTATTTTAGGTTTCCTTCCCCCTGCGTGATTTCCCTACAGAGACTAGGGTGGCGTAGGAGGTGATAGGTTTTCCTTCCATAGGTTTCCTTCTCCCTGCGTGATTTCCCTACAGAGACTAGGGTGGCGTAGGAGGTGATAGGTTTTCCTTCCATAGGTCCTGATGATAAGGTCCTAGCTCCCTGCGTGATTTCCCTACAGAGACTAGGGTGGCGTAGTAGGTGATAGGTTTTCCTTCCATAGGTCCTAGCTCCCTGCGTGATTTCCCTACAGAGACTAGGGTGGCGTAGGAGGTATTTTCTCTTTACCAGTAGTTACTGGTTGTATGCTACATTTACTATTTCTGTGTTACAGTCATTGTATGTTTATGTGCTAAAGTGTTATACCTACAAGTATTATTTCTAACAAGTGCATACCCTTGACAGTGGTCCAGGTGGCCCTGTCCTGTACATAATCCCTTGTAAATCTTGCCCGTGCCTGTTGGCACATTGTAAAGTGTGTGTGTTATCTAATGTGTTCTTATTATTATAATACAAAGGCTATTTTTGATATGACCTTGTGTGGAGTTTCCTTTGTGGTGGGCCTTTGGTTGTTGTCGCTGGGGTGCGCGCGCAAACGCTTTACACATCGCCTCTGAGATTAGCCTTGCTGCTCGCGCCACGTTACCTAGAGGGTGAGCGGGGGTTATCTTGGTGTGTGACTCCCTTGCCCTGACCTTAGAAATGGTGATCCCTGACTGACCTCGACGCGAGTCTTGGCCGGCCAGGGTCCCGTTTCTAACACCCAGCAAATGCAGGAGGTCGGCCCTAGTCTGGAGGTGAGTGATGACCGCCTGGGGCGAGCCTGCCTTCAACAGCCAGTCGCCGAGGTAGGGGAAGACTGACACCCCTGACCTGCGCAGATGAGCTGCGACCACCGCCATCACCTTCGTTAACACCCGAGGGGCACTGGTAAGGCCAAAGGGGAGCACAGAAAACTGAACAAGCTCCTGGCCTACCGTGCACCGCAGGTAGCTCCGATGGGCTGGCAGGATGTGAAAATAAGCGTCCTGCAAGTTCAACGCCACCATCCAGTCTCCAGGGTCCAGGGCAGCCAGGACCTGAGCAAGAGTCAGCATCTTGAACTTCTTCTTACAGAGGAAGCAACTGACGTCCCAGAGATCCAAGATGGGGCGCAGGCCCCCCTTGTCCTTCTTGAGGACCAAAAAGTAGTGGGAATAACAACCACTCCCTACTTCCGGACCGGGAACGCATTCAATGGCCCCCTTGGCCAGGAGGGCCGTGACTTCCAGATGGAGAAGAGCCAAATGATCCCCCGACAAGCGGTGGCACCGAGGTGGCATGGCTGGAGGGGAGGACTGAAAGGGAAGGGAGTAACCCTGGCAGAGTATCTGCAGCACACATTTGTCCAATGTAATTTCTCGCCAGTGGCGGAGGTGGTGGCGGACACTGCCACCCACCGGCGTGGGGTGCTTCCTGAAACTTGGATTAGGAAAGCTTGGAGGCGGAAGCAGCAGGGGTAAAGGTGGACTGACCCTATGCTGATTTCCAGACCCGCACCTGCAGAAGCCACGACTGTGGCTGGTTCTGCACATCCTTGCGAGCGGAGCGCGCCTGGGTGCCCCTGCCCTGGCCACAAAAGGAACGAAACCCAGGAGTGGCAGGGTTCTTTGTAGACAGTCCCAAGGACTTGGCCGTGGCAAGTGAGTCCTTAAAGCGCTCAAATGCACTGTCGGCCTTATCGCCAAAGAGGCAGGAGTCATCAAAGGGCATGTCCATGAGAGCCCTGGACATCGGGCGAGAACTTAGTGGAACACAACCAGGCGTGGCGCCGCAACGCCACAGTCATGGAAATTGCCCTGCCCAACGAATCAGCAGTGTCCAAACCACACCTGATGGCAAACTTAGCAGCATCCTTACCTTCAGCAATCGCTTGGGAAACGACAGCCTGGACTTCCTCAGAACCCTGAGGCAAGACCTGAGCCACAGAAACCCACACGGCGTGGGATAAACGGTCCGAACAAGCAGACGGTGTTAATCAACCGCAGCCCTAAGCTGGCCGAGGAGAACAACCTTTTGCCAAACTGGTCCAGCCGTTTTGAGTCCTTATCCGGCGGAGCCGTGGGAAAGACACTCTGTGACGTCGAGGCCTGAATGACCAGGCTCTCAGGCGTAGGGTGAGTGGTCAGGAAGGCGGGATCACCAGGCGCCGGGCGATGACGCCTGGTGACGTTTTTATCCACCGGTGACCCAGTGGCCGGCCGCAACCAAGTGCCTAAGAGGACCTCGGTAAGGGCCTTGCTGAATGAGAGCAGGGGCTCCGATGATGCAGACGCCGTCTGGAGCACCTCCGTAAGGAGGTTGGTCTTGAGGGCTACCGTAGGGAGGTCGAGATTATTAGCTTCCGCAGCCCTACGCAGCACCACTGTGTAGGAAGCACCCTCCTCCATAGTAGGTGGGGGGGGAGGCAAACCCCGGGTCAGACGAAACATCGAGTTCACCCGCGTCTTCCAGGTCGTCCACTGAATCTTGCTCGGAGTCACATTGTCGGGCAAGAGGGCCTCGGACCCGTCCCAGTCAACGTCTGCCTCCGGCGTGAAGGGGGCCAGTCGTGGCAGCAGAGCCGGAGAAGGGACGATCGGCGTTGGGAACCGCATCCCAATTTGGGTCCCAGGCCGGAACAAAATGGGAAGCGAGGAAGGGGTGGGATAAACGCCTCCCAGTGCGGCGCCGGGGGCGGATCCGAGGGCGGCGCCAGGGCTGGAGCCGGCGGCGCTGTACCTCGTGGCGCCGGGTCCAGAGCAGTGGTGTAGGATCCTGTGGCGCCGGGGCCGGTGGCGGAGCCGCCGAACCAGCAGGAACTAGACACGGAACCGCGAGGCCCGAAGGCGCGCCGGCGGGAGCCCAGGGCCTAAAAATGCGGTCCAATGCAGCAAGAAACTCTTGCATCTGTTTGGGAGTCGCCGACAGACCCGGGTATGGCGCGAGACTCCCTGGCCCCAGAAGAGTCGCAGGGGCGGTGCCCCTGTCCCCCTCGTCTGCCTCCGAGGTGCAACGGGGGATGTCGGAGAGCGAACACGCTTCTTCGGCTTCTTTTTATGGCGTCGCTTACGGGATTCCGAAGGCGAAGACTTGGAACCCGAGGAGCGACGGATACGGTCCCGCGAGCGATCCCGGGAACGGCCCCAGACCCGGAGTGGCGGTGAGAGGAATGCCGGACCTCCAGCAATTTCGGGGGCCGCTCCCGCAAGGCCTTCCGGGCCATGGCACGACAGTCTCGGCAGTCCCAGGAGTCGTGGTCGGTCACCAGGCAGTAGAGGCACACATCGTGGGGGTCCACCACCAACATGTTAAGGCAGCACGACCCACAAGACTTGAAGCCGGGCATCCCTACGTGCACCAGGAGAAAAAAGGGGAGACAAAAGTCTTAAAAGAGTAGTCAAAAAGGTACTAAGGTACGTGCTCAATCCGGATCTACGCTTTCTGGTGCGGAAAAAGAAAGAACTGATGTCAGCGTGCATGGGTGGCGCCTAAGTACCCTCCAAGACGTCATCTCAGCGCTGACGATGCCAGTGACGGACGCGGAGCCGCAGGACACCACATACCGACGCGCAGGGGTACTACTAAGCAAAAACTGTCCGGATCGAGTCTGATGCCTGGGGATATTCTAAGGTACGGAATCTATCACTAACGTGTCTCTTTCAGATACCAGTGCTCCTTCATCGCATCAGCCTACAGACTAGGAGAAGTCGAAGCATGCTTCAACTTCTTATGCTTCGTCCCCGAATGATCCGATGAATCTTGAGGTCAGAGGCCTTGGGGCTCCAGGATCGAGATCTTCTAGGAGTCGTGCATCACTGGGCGGACTGGTAGCAGCTTTAGGGACTGCTCCCTCATTGACTGGCAGTCTGAGCATAACTTAGAAGTGTGGTCGCACTCAAGACACCACAGGCACACGGGGTGTGGGTCTGTAATAAACATGGGGAAATGACAGGCACCACATGGTTTAAACCCTGTCTTCCTCTTGTGTGGAACACCATTTAGTTTCCATGGGTTGTTCAGGGGCGTACTCCAATGGGTTTTGCTGGGCTCTGCACACACCTTTAATATAGAAAATGGGTTGCAATGACTTAATAGTTGCCATGTCTGATAAATGCTTTTAATGTATACTCTATAATGCATATTCCAGAAGCTTGTTTTGTTTAATAAAAAGAAATTCAATTTTTTTTAAAAAAAACAAGTCTTCCTCAGAGCCGTCCTTGACACACCAGCAGGAAGAATTCCTCAAAAAAGAACATGACAAACCATTTAAAAAAATTCTGTCAAAAACTGACAGTGGGGTGGCTCTTTATTTAGGACAGCACTGACTGGCGCAGAAAGAAAAAAACTAATGTCAGCGTGCCGAGGTGACACCTATATAGGTGAGGCGGATATCACTTCCGGCAGGGACGACGCTGTGCATAGGCGATCAAAGTCACCTACTGACATGCAGGGGTACTGTTCATCTCCGGGATCCAGTCTGATGCCTGATAAAATTCTTTTTTTTTTTCATTTTTATTGGGTTTTTTCCAACATCGATAAAGCCCCCCCCCCCGCCCAAGTCAGACAAGTTCAGCACAGAATGTTTCACATATAAACACAGAGAAATTAGAAAATGAGATGAATTCATACATTGTACATTAATGGCTAAATAGGTTAATCAAACAACCAAAACATTTCCCATCTATTTGGGGAGATAAAGATAACATCAAAATAATTATAGATTTCAAATAATATATAACGATAACAAATTAGATTTGCAGTAATTAGATCCCACAGATTATGGCCTTATGTTACAGAGAATTGATTTGAGATTGGGACCACTCAATTAGAGGATTCCAGATTTTCAGTCCCATGGCCCTCCGTCTTCTGCCTTTTCTTTTATATATAGCCATTTCTAAGTTAAATATAGCTAGCAATCTAGAAAACCATTGTTGAAAAGATGGTGGATTAGGGTCTAACCAGGCAGAGGCGATACAGATTCTTAAGACCGCCATGGCAATAGATATTAGTTCATGTCCCAAGGACGGTTCTGCGAGATTAGTTGCCCCAAGCAAAATCATTTCATTAGAAAGAACTATTCCGGTTTTTAGGATATCAGTTAGAAACTGTTCAATGTTCAGTTTTAAAGAGGATAGATTTGCACAGGAGGAAAATATGTGTACACTGTCCGCATTAGATAATGTACATCTATAGCAGCAAGTGCCTCTCCCACTCCCCCATTTAGCGATTCTATCAGGGGTATAATACATAAAAAAGCAGGTTTTATAAAACTGTGTTTGTAGTTTGGTTGACATAAGGATGGTTTGAGATAAATCATAGGCATAATTAAATTCTTCCGTGGTGATTGTTAATTTTCCCTGCCACTTCTGTGCTGTTTTCTCGAGATCGTTCGGAAGACAAAATTCTAATGTAAGGAATCTGCGGTTAGGTGTCTATTGGATATTATGCAACTGTTTCAGAAGCATGAAGCTATTGGAATGGAAAATTATTTGACCCATGTATGCTATGAGAATGATTATTCAATGATGAAGAAAATATGAAGTAAGACAATGGCCTTTCTGAATATATGTGTTTCTTTATTGGTCATATTAAATATATTATCTATCTGATAGTTACAATTTAGTAATACATTTGCATGGCAGTTTAGATTTAAGTTTGAGATACCTCAAACTACAATACAAGAATAATAGAAAGCAACAGATTTTTCGTACAGTTACCACATGGGCATATTATTCTGGAATGTATAATAATCCATATAAAATCTACATAACAAAAATATGATTTCCAGTACAAATTCCAGCGACATGCCTTTTAACATGTCTCAACTACAAAAATATATTTCCTAAAAAAATCATGCTTTGTTTAGCAAATATTTTAGAATGCCTACTGTAATAATAGTACTATCTGTAGAAAAGGCATTGCCAAATACATTACTTTTGCATTTTTAAATTTCACTAACCGTTCAGTTCTATCTAAAAATATAAAACAATGGCATTTGAGACATTTGTTAAAGGCAGTCTTGCATTGCTCTATTCAATAACAAAAAAGCAACACAATAAAACCATCTCTTTTTGCCTAGCTAGGACATTCATATTTGAAAAAAATGCATCATCATTTTCACTACAATGATTATTTAACCTTATGCTGAAAGTAGAATACATTCTAACAAACATGTCCCAGGACATCTTAAATCCAAATAAATATAATTTAAAAAGTAGAGTATGTTTCTGAAAAAGGTGAAGTGATGCAATTTCCTCAGTTCACAAAGCATTCAATCTCCCTCCCCCACAGCAATGATATGAACTTAGTGCACTAACACCGGAATGTATTAAATAGCAATATAACCAAAAACACTGAAGATGCCATCATGGTTGCACCAGGGGCTAAACAGACACCTAAAGCCAGAACATACCTTTTATAATTTTGATTTGATTAATTTTGTTTTAATGCCATTATTAAAAAAACGACTATTTATGTTTGAGAAGATTTACAGAGCACCATGTTCAACCAATGGCATCTCAGCATTTGGCATGCACAGAACTAAAACCATGAATCCCACTTTCATATTTGAGAAATGTTTTGTACAAATGAAAATACACCTAATGCGGAAGGACGTGCAACTTTCATCAGCTTTCATAAAAGTTAATATCTAACATAAAGTGACGGAATGCAAAAAAATATTTGTTGCTCTATAGACATTTGTTTAAAAATAATTATTTAAAATGTTCCATTAAAGTGAGGGTGCCCACATATCATAAAGGCTTTAATAAATGCATAACCCTTATTGGCCAACTGGAGAGTTTGAAGAGGGTCAATGACCATAATGTGGAAAAAAACGGAAAACCAGTGAAAAAGGTTTAAGGAACTTAATTTTGATAGACAATAAAAAGTATTAAAAAAATATGTATAGGGCACTTTATCCTTTACAGAATGTAAATATATATATATATTTCTATATGCATTTATAAAATGATCTCCATATATTATTGCATGCTATACAGATTCATTGCCATGAAGATTTTGAAGTTACCCTGTCAACTTTTTTTCTTCTTTTTTATGAGTTACAGGGATCAAAAGGCACACATTTCATTATGTTTCAAAGCCATTCTAATGGATTTGAACAGAAATTTCCAACAAAAACTTTAGAATGCAACCGTATAAAAGGATACATTTGCTCAGTTTGAGCCAAATAGTAAAACATTTATAATAAATGCACTTTTTTCTCCTCTCCTTAATGATATATGTGCTTGTTCAGAAAGGGCAGCAACATTATGTCAGATGTACAGTAAATTAGTACTGTTCACAAAACACAAAAATTGAAATGTAGACCAAGGAAAAATGGGTACCAATAGTATATATAAAAAAAACCTAAAAGGTACAAAGAAGAGGGGGCAACTATTCCCTAAGAATGTAATTTCCTTTGAATACTACCATCGGTAAGTACAGCCCGCAAATGTTGTCAAAAATGGTAAGAACTATGGTATTCTTTACCATTACATGCAACCAGTTTTTAAATACTGAACTTAGACATTAAACCTGCCTACAAATCACATTAGATATGTTATAGGATCCAATTTAACTGCTACTCATTCTGCTATACAACAAAAGTATCCTCCCCCAAAAATTAAGTGTTCTCCCTTACTATCCTGCGCTAAAATGACCTTCAAACAGGTTTTCATATTTCTCTTATCATTCGTAATAAGTATTTACTATCTAATTTTTGTATCGCCTATTTCTTGTTTTACCATTTATTCAGAGTTCTATTAAAATACCTCTTACCAGTAGGTAACCGACCAAGCAGCTCAGGCCAAACTATGTAACATGTTTTTAAAAGAGCTCTTACAGCAATGCTCAACAGTACGGTCTAGGACTACTCTTCTCTAATATGAAGAGTACAAATTCATCTGCTAACAGTTGGCAACTAAGATTATTTCCAGTTACCACTTTAAGAGTACTAACAAATATGACCAGAGAAAGTTGGTAAGAGTTATTATTTTATAACAAAGTACTGAATAATAAAAGCAAAGAGAACAGCCAACGTGGCAAACCCCATAAGTAGCAGAAAAGCAAACTGTTCATCGCTTAGGCATATCTTCTTGCGTTTCGTAGGTTCTGTTGTGATTTCAGCACACTCTTGCTTTTGAGATGTGAACACTGTGCTTGGACTGTAAGGGCCATACAACTCTTGTAATCCAGTAGAACCTTGATATTGTCGACATGCACAAACTCTAAATCTATTTTCAGAATTTGCTGGACAGTTTGTGAAACAAAATGAGTTTTCTGGTCCTTTATATACCTAAAACAACAAAAGAAAAATATGAGTCTACTAGACACTACAAAATGAGTCACAACTCCTCTGGGCACTTCAAAAATATAGAACACTTAAAAACAAGACAATTAGTGGCAATATTTGTGTATCAAGACTTAATGATTTAAGGTATTTCATCTGTATAGATAATAAGTTTGCCATGTATAATTGTCTACATACACACAAAGTAGGGGCTGCAGATAATGTACACGAGCACAGTGTGATCCCACTCTTGTGCTCCATCAGAATTCCACAAAGAAAGAATGTACAATATTACATGACAAACGAACACTGTGCATACCACCTATCGATGGTGAAGATGTACATCGGTTATACAAGGGTCTGTTGTGTATGAAACCTTATGAGTGGGCTACAACCAGAAGCTTCACGAAGCTACTGATTGGTGGCAAAACTAAAAACAAGCATTGGCATAGCCAATAGGTCTTGCCTTTGGGGCCTTATAAGTGTATAGGTAGAGCTAATGATGTTGCCAATGTGTTTAAGCTGTGCTGTAGAGAAGTGTGGCTGCTGTGCAACATGCAAAACAGTTAATACAAAAGTGCCACTTGAGTGATCTTGTGCAGGCCCTGAGTGAGTAGAAAAAGGGTAGAGGGATAGAAGAGAAGAGGGGTACAAAAGGGGTAGAGGGGTACAAGAGGGGTACAAGTGATTTTGTACACTACAAATTGTCCAACAACACAGAGCCAAAGCTGTCTGTAGGTGAAACCTAAACAGAGTTTCAAAATAAATGCTTCTCTAACAAACAAAAAGAATAATACTATGCCAACCCGTAAATAAAGTACAAGTACACACCCACATAGAGGAACTCATCAGATGTTAACATCTATACAGTGAGATGAGAAAAATATTACTATAGACATGCCAAAGCATAATACAAATGATAGAGTTTACACTGATTGTTAGGTGGAACCTCACAAGGCCAGATCTTTCATGCAGAGGGAAAGCCCACCACTTGCAAACTACAGGCGACTGCACATCGAGTGTGTAACCTCTGGCCTGAAGTCAGTGTATTAACAAATGGCTCGCTATAAAAACAAAAAACAAAAAAACAAGCATTGGCAAAACCATGAGATCTGGCTTGTTACAGGACGGTGCATCTGCATTCATTAGTGAATTGATATGTATGCTTATGAGGATGGGTCAGTGTATGATTGTGAGAACTAATCAACTGTTATTTTAGGATGAATAGCTGAATAGGTGAGTGTAGGTATGGATGGGTGAGTGAATGGGTGTGTGCAAGAATGTATGCAGATGAACACTAATCTTACACAAAGAAGGCTCAGACAGCAGTGGTAACAGTGTTTTGAAAATCCCAAGATCTACCGGTATTATTCTAGTGCAAGCATTACACCAGCTCTGAGCACTATGGCAAGAATGCCATAATAATAAGAAAAATGCCACTATTATGCCTGTGAAAGCACCGCACCGACCATGTGTACTGCTGTGTCAAGAGTGACTACAACTGGTCAAAAATTAGCAAGATTATTCGAGTGTAACCAGTATGAAGTGGCAAGCACCACTGTGGCAAAAGCACTCAAAATCTGTGAAAAATGAACATTATTATTCTGGATAGGACACAGACAGCAATAGTTATATATTTTATAAAATGGCAAGTTTGATCATGTACGCTCTTATCAGCATGTTGAGGCCAATGAGTTATTCTTACATGTGAAAGAAGTTTTTATAAGTCACATCGTTTCTTTCACAAAAACCATTTAACATACGTCTTCTTCTTTTTCCATTCAAATGAAATTTATTTGTGAGAATAGAAAAACTAGTTTTGTTTTAAAGCAAGCTGCCACAAATGTAAAAATTGTACTAATATCAGCACTGACAGTCCCCTTCCCCTGGTCACCTTAACTGCAGCAGGATTTGTCCTGGTTTTAGAGCCACGGTACACATTAGAACCATCGAGCAATTGTCTCAATTCTTCAGAAATAAAAACCCATCACAAAAATCTTCAAAATACTGCTTTGCACTGTTCTGCAGGGAGTACACTGTGCTGTCTGTATCAGGTCGTGTGCCTATGATGGTAATCTCCCAAGCTTCATATCATTTAGTTTACTTTGATGGAATTCTGCATTTTTGAAGGAGCTGTTTTATCTTAGGATCTCCCTCGCCTAGAGATTCATACAGAATTTTGTTAACGGTTACTCCTATTAAGATGGCAAGGCCATCCACATTACCATATAAACCACGTCCTGCGTATCCAGATGCACCCATGGTATGACATTTGCCAGATCGCCCAACTTTGTAGTATGAGAAGAAATTGCGCCACGTCCCTCAGGCCACCCTCTTCAGTCACCATCTCTGGCAGCGTGAGATGGTGGGAGAGGGAAATCGCAGGCTCTACTACCACCCAGGCCGGGAGGAAACAGGAGGCCCTATGCGGGGACTCATGTCATAATAATCATCGTAGTAGTCGTAATCTCTCCTTGAAGAATACATGGGGCGCCCGCTTCCATGAGGTGGAACTCAACAGCGCTGAGACCAACGGCAAGCGCCCAGCGGCCGAAAAGAATAAAGAACAGGCACCAAAGAGATCCCGCGGCACGGGTGAAAAAATTGACATGCGCATCCTCCTCCAGAGCAAGAATGCAGGGGCCGTGATTGGAAAAAGCGGCAAGAATATCACGGCGGTGTGGCAGATTCCAAGGCCAACATTTCCAGGGCTGGGTACCAGGGGCCCAGCCGCATACTGAGCATCAATGCCGAAAAAGACGCCATTGGAGACATTTTAAAGAAAATCATCCCCACATTTACCTTCAATACACAGCCCAAGGGCTACAAAGGAAGCGACCTCGACTGTGAACTGAGGTGGTTGATTCACCTTAGCTTGGAGGGCGGCATTATTGGAATCAAGGGGGCAAAAATAAAGGAGCTCAGAGATGCACTCAGACCGCCCTCACGGTTTTCCGAGAGTGCTGCCCTCACTCAACCGATCGAGTTGTTTTACTTGGTGGAAAACGCAAGCGAGTCATTGAGGGGGTCAAAGTCATCCTCAACCTCATATCTGAGACCCCAATCAAAGGTCATTCGCAGCCCTACGAGCAGACTACTACGACGACTCTTACGATTATGGGGGGTTCGCAATGATGTACGACGACTATGAGGAACGCCCAATGAACTACCCAGTGCAACGGAAGGGCGAATATCATCGCATGCCACCAAGCTTAAAATATGCCTTTTCAAATTTATGTTTATTAATTCATTAACAGTGAAATCACAGAGGGAGGAGCTTCGCGCGATTCCAAGATGGACGCGTGAGCTAAGGGCTCCCGAGACCCCTTCCGCCTCCAGCGACTATCCTGTGAATGATCCTGATTATGACGACGGGTACTCTTTATTGATGCCCTGCTGATGGCAGCGTTCCTTTCAGTACTCGATTTGGCCGTCGGATACTGGACTTACTGCACCCTGGACTTTGGGGCCTACATCGTATGCCAGCCGGGGGCTTGAGTCCCCGAGGTACCCAGGTGGCAATCGAACAACAACGGCCGATAAGCCACGCCCTTTGCCCCTGGTGTACTTTCGGTTTCATTTCTGATCCTTGTTGTGAACGCCCAATTCCAGATCGGAGTTCCGACTCTGCCATCGCTGCCAGCCTGTCGCTGGCGCTGTGTCCCTGTCCGCTCGCACTTCCGAGCCTGCCACAATTGAGATCGTTTTGACTGGATTCTACGATTCCCATTGGGGCTCCTTACACATCATGACGGGCAGAACAGTCGTTGAGAGACGCGGCACTAGAGGTTCGTCCCAAAGGGGGGTTCGCCCAATCTCAGACCATTGATCGATTTACTCGTCCAAGGGGCTCCCCGGGCGGATCGAGTGGTGCCCTGGAAGAAGCTGGGGACGGTACTCCTGATGACGAGGAGCCAACATTGAAAGACGTTATGGGCGCTATTGCGAGTGTTCAATCCGCCATGGGCCAGCAATATGAAACTCTGGCGGCTAAGATTGATACGGTGGCGATTGATGTCACCCTCATCAGAGCGGACCTTGGGAAAACAAACGAGCGTGTCAAATCTCTCGACCTTAAGACTGCCAGTCTGACCACGGATGTCTCGGAACTCCAGACCACGGTCCGCCATCTTCGGGCTAATTGTGACCTGTTTGCCAATCGTTTGGAAGATTTTGAAGGCCGGGCCAGACGCAACAACGTTCGCATCGTGGGTGTCCCGGAGAATTCTGCCGACATGCCTGTTGATATCCTGGTGGAGGACCTTGTGCTGAAACATCTGGTACCGAAAGGCCTAAGTAAATTCTTCGCTGTGGAGCAGGCCCACCGTGTCCCGGGTGGCAAGCCAAAGTCGGGTGCAGCTCCGCGGCCCATAATTGCTAGACTCTTCAATTTTCGTGATAGAGACGCTATCCTGCAAGCATCACGGACCAATGGGCCCACTAAATTTGAGAACGTTTCAATTAGTTTTTATCCGGACTTCACTCAGGCAGTACAGAAACAAAGGATGGGCTTTACGGGTGTGAAAAGGCGGCTCAGAGACCTGGGACTGAAATATGCTATGCTTTTCCCGGCCCGCTTGAGAATCGAGCATGCTGATCGTGTGTTCTTCTTTGACCGCCCTGAGGTGGTTAGTGACTGGTTGGACACTTTGTTGTCTCGTCGTGAGGGCCCGGAGGACTCGAGAGGCGCCGAGGGAGGCGTGGAGGCCCGGGAGCAGTGAGTCTACATCGACGAGCCAGAACCTGTCGCAGTGGCTTAGAGACTATGATTCAAGCATGGTGTGAATGCCCGGGGGTTGGGGGGGTTCAGGGGATCTTCCTCCTCTGGGGACTTTTCTCTCTTTCTGTAGGTTAGTTTAATGGGGCGACAGGCACACTGCAAGTTGGGGTGGCTTTTCGGTCTACCGCAGGGGTGCAGGGAGGGGGGTTTGAATTTGATGGGTTCACTGGGGGTGGTGGGGGGGTTCTTTTCTTTTTGTTTGTTCCGAGGCTGTGCTTTGCTTTACATTTGCTTACATGTGACTGTTTCGAGATGGGGAGGGCGGTCAGTCTTCTTCCGGGATGGGGGGTGGGGGACTTAGGGTGTTGAGCTGGAATGTTAACGGTCTTGGGGACAGAATAAAACGTGGGATTGTGCTACAATACTTGAAGAGATGTTCCCCGGATGTGGTCTTGCTCCAAGAGACACATTTGGTGGGCAATACATGTCATGCACTTAACAGAAGAGGTTATCGTCTGGTGGCACATTCCGGCTTTACCTCGGGATCGAGAGGGGCTGGTATCCTGGTCAGGAATTCCCTTCCCCTGGAGTTAGATAGTACAGTGTTGGATGACAGAGGCCGTTATGCTGGCATTACGGGGAGATGGGAGGGGAAATTGATTTCCATACTGTCTATTTATGTGCCGCCTGGGCTGCAATCTACCACATTCGCCGACTTGGGTGAGGTCATTCTGGGTTTACCCGATGGCTTGCTGGTGTTGGGTGGAGACTTTAACTCTGTGGCGAATGGAGAGAGTGATCGTAGCCCCCCGAGGCTCCTCCCTGCATCGCAGTTATGGTTGGGGAAATTCTTGGATGCCTTTGGGTTGGCTGACTGCTGGAGACAACTGCACCCTGGCCGACTTCAGTACACTTTCCACTTGGGAGCTCATGGAAGTCTCTCGAGACTTGACTATATCCTAGTGCCTATGGTGCCGTTGATCTCTGTGCGTGAAATTAAACACTTGGCTAGAGGGATCTCGGACCACTCCCCGCTGTGGCTCCACTTCGATATCTGTCTGGGGACTGGGGGCCGAATTGCCCCGATCAATCCATGGCACTTTCAGAATCCCAAAATCAGATCTGAGGTGGTCAAATGCATGAATTTTTATTTTGCCGAAAATGAGGGGTCGGTGTCTTCCCCAGTCTCCCTATGGGAGGCCTATAAAACTGTGATCCGTGGTCAGACTTTGTCCCTGGTTGCTGATGAGAAGCGGCGTAAACAAGAAGAGGTGGTAAGCTTGGAGTCTGAGATTACTGGGTTGGAGGAACGGTTGGAGGCTGGGGTTACGCCTGAGACACTGCATGTTTTGGCTCTCAAGCAATCTGATTACAGAGCTTTGGTGACTGCCTCAGCTGAGGCAATGCATCGTATGCAGCAGGGGCGTCTCTATGATGTGGGTGATAAAGCGGGAAAGTTGCTTGCTTGGCTGGATAGGCGTGACAGATTGAACCGTGTGGTGCCTGTGGTTGAGAGTGTTGACGGAACGCAAGTCGTGGACCCGCTTGGGATAGTTGAGGTGTTTGCCCGGCACTTTCGGGTCGTGTACGCGCCGGTCTCGGGCTTGCCGGAGGAGGACTCGCGTTTGCTGCTTCGTGATCTTGACTTGCCCAGTCTCTCGGAGTCAGACGGGGTGTTAATGGAGGCTGATTTCTCCGTCGATGAGGTTGTGCTCGCTATTCGCTCTCTTCGTTCAGGGAAGGCTTTGGGCCCTAACGGTATACCGGTTGAGCTGTACAAGCTATGCCCAGACTAAATGGCGCCGTATCTGCTGCGTATGTTTGCGGCGTCGCGAGAACTTGGATTTCTCCCCAGGGACCAGAGGCTGGCCTCTATTGTAGTCATTCATAAAGACGGCAAGCCCCGCGAGCGCTGCTCATCGTATCGCCCGATTTCACTTTTAAACGCTGAACCCAAGATATTGGCGAAACTACTGGCGAATCGACTGGTCACGGTGATTAGCGGACTGGTTCACCCTGATCAGTCCGGCTTTATCCCCCAACGCAATACTGCACTCAATCTTCGTCGTCTGCATGGCGTCATCGCGAGGGCGGGATCTCTTAGTGAACCGGCCATCTTGGTTTCTCTTGATGCTTCAATGGCCTTTGATACGGTCGAGTGGCCATATTTGTGGGCCACTCTCGCCAAGTTCGGCTTTGGTCCAAAATTCATTGCATGGGTTAAACTCCTGTATGAGCAACCGTTGGCGCAGGTGGTGGTAAATGGTAGAGCTTCGGAGCCCTTCGTTCTTGGGCGAGGCATGAGACAGGGATGCCCTTTGTCGCCGCTGTTGTTCGCACTTGCGCTCGAGCCGCTAGCCGCCTGTCTTCGGTGGGAACCCTCCCTTAAGGGTATTCGATGGTCCCCTGATTTCGAAGACCGTGTATCGTTATATGCCGATGACATCTTCTTGTATTTGACGTCCCCCCGTAAGTCACTGGGAGTTCTCTTTGATGTTCTGCGCTCCTTTGGACGTAACTCCGGGTTGGTTATTAATTGGTCCAAATCCTGTATCTTCCCGCTCACCGGCTACCCTCTTTCTTTGCCCCGAGTATGCCCGATCCCGGTTCGTACTGACGGTTTTAAGTATTTGGGGATTTATATTTCACTTGACCCTGTGTTGCGCTATGACCGGAACTTGTTGCCTCCGCTCGCCCGGCTTCGGTCGGACGTCGCGGCATGGTGTAATCTGCCCTTATCCCCCTTGGGACGGGCAGCCCTGTTTAAGATGATGTCTCTTCCCCGGTTCTTGTATGCCGTGCAAAACACTCTTGATCTAGTGCCGGCTAGCTACTTTCGCGAAATCGAGTGCCTCCAGAGGAAGCTAGTGTGGGCTGGCCGACCCCGTATTTCGTTGGCTAAGCTCACGTTACCCTGGTACGATGGGGGCATTGCGTTACCTGATATACGACGATATTATTGGGCGTCTCAGTTGAGTGCTGTGAACCATGCTATGTACGGTCCAGTTCCGAATCCTGCTTTCGAAATGGACCGGTTGCTCTTGCCTGGGGGGGACTACTACAGGGCGTTCTATTCTCGGGGTGCTAGGAAGAATTTGACGGGACCCACCGGAGTGGCGGTGCGGGTGTGGGGCAGCGCGACCGCGGCTACTGGATGGACGGATCGGCTGACCAGAGCGACCCCTCTGTATGCCGCTGAGAGGCTGGGTGAACTATGGACTTCAAAAGGGTTTGATAGATGGGACCTCATCGGGATCAGTAAGTTGGGTGACCTCTGGGTTAAGGATAGAGTTAAGACCTTTGTTGAGCTACAGCGGGAATATGGTTTGAATGATTCGGAATTTTTTCGATACCTTCAGGTTCGTCATGCCATCGGGTCGGTTTTTCCGGCTGGTTCTGACATCCCGGAAAGCTCCCCCCTGGAAGACAGGGTGCTGGACGGGCATGTTCCGGACAGCACTATCTCCCTTATTTATAAGAAACTTATTAATACTCGATCAGACTTGCTTGTTCACCTACGTAGTACCTGGACTAACGATGGGCTTGAACTGGATGATGAGGATTGGCAGGCCGCGATATCCTCTCCTAAAGAGGTCGCGATTCCGGCGCGTTTGCGACTCGTTCAGCTGAAAATTCTGCACCGGGTCTATGTCACGGGTCCTTGACTGATGCATATGGGTTTTTCTGAGGATGGACTGTGTCGGCGGGGCTGTGGTATGCTTGCTACCTTCCTCCACATAGTATGGGAGTGTCCGGAGGTTGTGTCCTTTTGGAATGGAATACATGCGGTGATGAGTGAAGTTACGACTGTTCAGCTGCTACCTGAGGCCAGGCGCTGTCTATTGAATGTATGGGAACCGAATGATTGCAATGTTGCTCAGACTCAATGGGTAACACTGGGGAACATGGTTGCGAAGCGGGACATTGCACAATTGTGGGGATCTCAGAGGGCTCCGTCAGTCTCCAGGTGGGAGATTGTTTATATCTCCCGTGGCAGACCCAAAAAATGGGGTAGGGTATGGGACCAATGGAACTCATTCCGTGGGGATATATGCGACCCCCCTTTTATTGATCCCCCTGACACTCCTTGTTCCCCTTGACTGTGCGTTTCGACTCCTTCCTGTACTGTGTTATCGATAGTGCGCTGGCTCTGGGTCCCCCTCCCCCCCCCCTTTTTTGCTCTCCTGAAGGTTCTCCTGTTTTTTCATATTGTCTTTGGACTGTCTCTCCCCGCATCATATGGAACAGACATGATAACTTGGGCATGGCCTTGTTTTTCTCTTCTTCGTTTTTTCTTTGTTTGGTTGTTTTAAAATGAAACCTTTCTATATCCTGTCGTTTTGGAATTGACCGATGACATGCACCATTGCTGCCGGACCCCTGGTTGTCGGCTGATGAGCTGTGTAACACTACACTGTTTTGCGATACTGCACTAGCCGGCCCAGTGGGTTGTAGGCATATATCTGTATATTATTTCTTGCAAATAAAGGTTTCTATAAAAAAAAAAAAAAAAAAAAAAAAAACAGTGAAATCACAGCATTATAAAAAATCTCAAATATGCATTGTCGAACCCCAGAACACAGTTGAATACAGTTGTTACAGGCATAACCTCATCAGCGCTTGTCCCATTTACACGATCCATTCCTTTTTTATCGGCATTACTCCTTTCCATATTATTCGTCCTCTGAGACCTCCCCATCTTGATCACCCGGTGGGACACATATATCCCCTCTGAATTTGTTCCGTGCCCCCCAGACTTTACTCCACTTCCGGGGACACCCCCCATTGACAAACACCGTTCTTTCTGCAACCATGGCCTCGTCCATGTCTTTACACCATTGGGCCGGTGTCGGTAGTTCCGATGAGCCCCATTTTTGTGCAATATTACGCTTAGCAAACATAATCCCGAATGTGGCCCAATCCTGTGCCTGATGAGTAAGGTCGTTGGGCTCCCAAACATTCAGCAAACAGCGTCTGGGTTCCGGTACTAGCGAGATATTCTCTGTTTGGGAAATTGTTCTCATCACTTTTACCCAGAATTCCATAATTTTAGGGCATTGCCATATGGTGTGAAAGAAGGTACCCTCGTCCCCACAATGGCGTAAGCAGTACGGGTGTGATGTTTTTCCTATCTTGTGTAGGATATATCTGGTGCAGTATGATCGGTGTAGTATTTTTAGCTGCACCAGTCTGAGCCGTGACGATATACCAATCAACCGTGGGGAAACCAACGCATCCTGACAGTCAGTCTCGTCAAGGTCGCCCACGTCTTGGTCCCATTTCTCCCTTAGGGGTCCAGTGGGGTCCGGTAGATTATTGATCAATTTACAGTAAGTAAAAGATGTTGCTTTCTTTAACATACAGTCTGTTAATAATCTGTCCTCCAGAGTAGATGCCTCCGGGACATCTGTGCCTGGCGGCAGTACCTTTGTCAGTGCGTGTTTTACCTGTAGATACCTAAAAGTTTCGGAGGAGGCCAATTTATAGTTCCGCTGAAGATCCTCAAACGTGATAACATCCCCCTTACTCCACATAACCTACACTGTAGATATGCCTATAGCATCCCACTTATCAAAGCCCTTACGATTCCTGAGTTTACCCAGTCTCTTTAAGTCCCATAAAGGTGTCATTTGAGTTAGAACTCCCTGCCATCCAAGTCTGGTCTGCGCTTTGTGCCAAATGGAGATTGTGTGCTTCACAGGTCCCACCAGTGCTGCGGACCTCCCCCGTTCGTATAGGGCAGCCAACACATCATTTGTTCCCAGTGCTGTTCTGTCCGCCTGTCCGGGTCTGTCTGTGGGGCGTGGATCCACTGGTTGATGACTTTCAATTGTGCTACCCACCATCGTACCATCCCCAAATTAACTTGGATTGCGCTATGCGCGCCGGTTTATTTACCCACAACAAGCTTGAGACCTGGGCTGCGATCGCCCTAAAATAGCTCACCGGGACTGCAAATGGTGTGTTTTCTAGCACTTATAAAAATCTAGGGAGGGCCATCATTTTGTAAAGTGCTGCCTTACCTAATAACGTTAACGGTAGGGTTGTGACTACAAAATTCATCAGGGTCGGTTGATATGTATATACCCAAGTATTTAAAGACCGTGACAGAGATTTGAAGTGGACAGGTCGAGGGGAGCTGTGGCGGAGGGCCACGCAAGACATATAGTACTGACTTGGACCAATTTATGTTGTATCCCGAGGCCTTCCCAAAGATTTCCCAGATGTTGAGGAGAACTAATATAGAGCGTTTAGGGGAGGTGAGATACAACAGGACATCGTCCGCGTACAGGGAGATGTGGTCTTCCCACCCTTCAGTCCACCCAAGACCTCTTATCATGGGGTCCAATCTAATCCATGCCGCCAGTGGCTCCAGCACCAGGGCAAAGAGTAGTGGAGACAGGGGGCATCCCTGTCTCGTACCACGCGTCAGGGGGAAGTCATCTGAAATGTGTCCATTAGCCACAACATGGGTCATCGGCTTAGTGTAGAGGAGGCGGACCCAAGCACAGAAATTAGGCCCAAAGCCCAAATGTTGGAGTACAGCGAACAGAAAGGGCCATTCGACCATATCGAAGGCCATCCGGGCGTCCAGAGACAAAATGACTGGAGGTTCTTACAGGCAGGGGGTGCCGGCTATTACCCCGTGCAGGCGTCTCAAATTGAGAGCCGTACTGCTGCCGGGCATAAAACCAGATTGGTCAGGATGGATCATGGTCGTTAAATGCGGTGTGAGCCTAGTCGCCAGTAGCTTAGCAAGAATTTTTGCCTCTGCATTAATCAGAGATATAGGGCGATACGAGTTGGTGTCGTCTGCTGGTTTGCCTGGCTTCGGGATTGCCACTATGGTAGCCAGACGCTGATCTGGCGGAAGCTCGCCCAATTGCAGGCTTTCGGAGAACATACGCAGCAAATGTGGGGCAGTGGTCCCGCCGTCTATTTGTAGAGTTCTATGGGTATCCCATTGGGCCCTACTGCTTTGCCAGACTGTAGTGAACTAATTGCTCCCTGTATTTCCTCCACCGTGAGATCCGTTTCAAGGTCAAGCGCCGCCTCAGGGGTAAGCTTGGGCATGTTAATGTCTTTTATGTAACTAAGAGCCGTCTCTTGTGTCATTGTAGAGGTGGACGTATATACCTTTTTGAAGTGGTGAGCTAGTGCGCGCACTATCCTCAGAGGGTCGGCAGTAAGCCCATTCCCCTCCGTAGATATCTGCGCTATCCATCTAGTACCTCTCTCCCTTTTGTCGAGCCATGCCAGGAGTTTGCCCGCCTTATTGCCTGTCTCGTATGTCTTGTGTTTCACTGGCGTTAACCGCTGCAGGGCTACAACCCGGTGGTGTTCACTGTGCTGTTGCTGCTTCAGGCGTAGGGCTTGGGACGTGGCGGGTGTTGGATTGGTAGTATGTTGTGTCTCCACACTGTGCAGTTCCATTTCTAGGTCCTGCAGCTCTCGCTGTTTTTCCCTCCTATGCCCCGTGATAGATGCGATGGCCTGCCCTCGCAATACCGTTTTGTATGCCTCCCATAGAGTACTAGGGGAGTCAACCGATGCAACATTCTCACAGAAATAATGTTTGGTCGCTCTAGTAAGGGCGTTTTTGATTTTGGGGACCTGTAGGTACCCAGGATATATCGGGTATATGCGCCCTGTGGTGGTACGTGTAGTACAAAAGTATTGGGGAATGATCGGAGATGCCTCTAGGTTTAATCTCTACACTTTAAACATTGTTCAGGTAGTCTACTGAAGCCAAAAAATAATCTATTTGCGTCAGGCTATTATGTACCCCGGAGTGGAATGTATACTGTCGCGCAGTCGGGTGGTGCCAGCACCATACATCTGTCAGTCTAAGTGCCTCCAGAAACCCTCCCAGACGAGATGTGCACGAGTCACCTGCCCTCACAGGGTATCGGTCAATATTCCCTTCTATAGTGGCGTTAAGGTCCCCCCCCTATCAGTAACTCACCCACTAGAAGGTCAAGAAGGAACCTACTGAGAGCCGGAAGTGTAATCGAGTGCAATGCAGGTGGAGCATATACTGGGACTATGTTATTAGACAACCCTTCCCACTGCCCGATCAGGGCTGCGAACCGACCCTGGTCATATGTTTTCATACTATGGATTATCAGTGGAGTCTGCTTTCTCACCAGGATACCCACCCCCCTAGACCCCGAGGAGAATTCTGAGTGTACCTTCATTGCATACCCCCACCTGTCCAGTGCTTTACAGGTGGTGCCAGCGAGGTGAGTCTCCTGCAACAACACCACTGCGGGAGAACTCCGTTTAATACACTGTAGGACCAAGCTTCTCTTAATTTTGTCTCCCAGACCTCGCACATTCCAAGTGAGCAGGGAAAGAGGGGCCACCGGAGTCACCGAGCTCACTCCCTGCGTGGGGCTAGGCAGGATATGTTGTGCCATGGCTGATGGAATATATATAATGCCTTTCCGAATTACTGGTGTCACACCTATTTCTTACACTGCGCTTGAGCGATGCACATCTGGATACTGCACTTGAAATCATAACAACCAATAACCATAAACAAGAAAAACTTCCTGTGCCCTTCACCCCCCACCCTGCCTCCCTGCCAGACGGACCCACAACTGCCCGCCACCCCAACTTAGCAGAGTGCTTAAACCCATTCCCCATGAACAGTACTTGGGTGTAGGGGAGAGAAGTCCAAAGGAATATACATCTTCCCCTCCTCAAAGGCACTTTTTACTTTAAGGTTCAGTGTCTTCTCCCAGCGGCAGTTAGCTCTATCATACACCACTGCAGAAGTCTTTAATCCGACGTCAAACTGCATTACAGTCTCTCACTCTCCTGCCTACTCCTTCTGTTGGCGGATTCCCTCCACATCTAGCTCTCGGTCGCCGTGGCCATCCTCTGTTCTGTGGACCCTCCGACGTATGCCAGGCTGTCCGGTTCCCTCCTCTCGCCGCCATCCCTCCAACCAGTCGTGGGCCTCCTCAGGCGTCTAAAAAAAACCGGTTTTCCCGTCCGCCACCATCCGTAGTCTCGCCGGGAATAGCATGGAGTAAGCCAGTTCTCGGGGTCTCAGTTCCTTTTAAACCTCCAAGAAGCTCCTGTGACGCGCCGACTCCGCTGCCATATAATCCGGAAAAAAGGACACAGTTGAGTTTTGTATTCGAAATGGCGGTGCCACCCGTGCCGTCTGCAATATAACATCCCGATCCCGAAAGTAGAAGATTCGAGCCAGGATTGGTCTGGGGGGGCCCCGGGTCTGGGCCTGCCTGCCGGCACCCTGTGTGCCTGTTCAACCGAGAAAAAGGTCGAGAGTCCTCTGTGTTGAATTCTGGCTTTTATTAGGTCCTCGACGTACAGATCTATTGCTGGGCCCCATTCACTCTCCAGAACACCTGTGATCCTTACATTGTTGCGACGAGTGCGCCCTTCCTGGTCGTCCAGCTTTGCCGCCATACTTTTGTTACCCATCTCTAGCTGCGACACTCTTTTTAACAATGTAGTAGTGTCTTTTGTCAAAGATTGGGTTACCTGCTCGACATCTGTGACCCTGGCGGTCATCTTCTGGAAATCGGCCCTCAGGAGACTGACGTCTGTAGAAATAGATCCTACTGTCGTTTGAACGTTAGTGAGAGCCGCCATAATATCTTCAAGCGTCACGTTAGACGCCCCACCGCTGTCCGGGGCCTTGTCCGTTGAGTCTTTGCGCTGAGACAGTGGAGGGAAGTCTTTATTATATGCATATTTTTCCAAACTACTCTGAGAGGTTGTAAGAGGGCCCCTGCCCCCCATCTTGCGCTTGGCGGTACACCCCCAGTCAGCAGCCGCCGGCACCTACCACGAGGCCTGTGGGCGCGCCAGGCCTACTGTTAGTTTAACTGTCACACCGTCCGTTCACGGGGGTCACGTAGCTGGTATATGCGATAGTGAACCGCCCAATGCAATATTTCCACCTAACTGCGCAGTCCTGTGCAATAATGGGCGACGGTCTAGAAGGCCACCAGGGATACAGCCACCTCTAAGGCCCACAACCAGAGGTTCTCCTTCTCGTCGTGCTTAAGGTGGTCCCCCAGGGCCCAGTAGCGGCCGCATCCACTAGGCGCCAAACGACAGGCAAAGTCCGATGGCGCCGTCGGGCCCCTCTGGCCCCCACACGATGCTCTTCCTCAACCCCCGGGTCTCGAGCAGCGTTTAGCCCCCGGCGTTCTTCACTTCTGCGCCTTATGTGCCGCAGAGCCTCTTGACAAATCCCTGGCGTTAACATATGCCTTTAATGTAAAATTAGAGGTGATCATACTGCCTTACCACGTTTGTACACTGCAGAGAGTACTAAACAGAACCGCAAGGTGGTGCAACAAGATCATAAATGGAGTGTCTGCGCGCGTCAAATGCGCCTAGCACGATCGCAATCACACAAAAAAATTACGGGCATGTGCGCGCGCTCTTGAGCGTGTTCTTATAAGCTGGTCGCCAGGAAAGTAGCACTTTTGAAAGCAGCTACTAACTGTCTCGGCCAGACCAGCGGATGCGCTGGATCAGGCCGAGACCTAACAAGGATAGTAATTTATATGTTCCTCAATTGGGTGAGATTAGGTGGCTTTCGTGCAGCCACAGAGGGAATTCCAAAGATGGAGGGCTAGAGTGAAACAAGCTCTGCTACCAGGACACTCATTAAAAGAGAGGGCCCCATGAACGAAGAGGCCAGGATAATGTTGAAAAGGAATGGCTACTTATCCTAGGTCACCTTTAAGGGTGCATTCCCTAAGATCATAAAACCTTGAATAGCTTTGTCTCTGGGTAAGATCATTTTCTATGAAGCAAAATACATTGTTTGAAAAATATTAAATGTGCACACTTCTAAAGCATTTTCTTTTTGCAACAACATTTGAATAACTATTTGTACAAGTAACAAGGTTCCTTCAGCTTTTTCTGCTCTAAACTAAAGCTAAGGTCCTTAATCACTAACACCACATTTTACTTGTCAGTAACCTACCGTCTGCAGTTTGTTGTGATTTAGATAACATGATAAGCACTATCCTAACATCTGAGTTGGAATATTTCAGAATTTTTACATGAAAATGAAAAGGTACTCACCTGTAGCAATCTGTCTGCAGCTTCTAGTGCTACAGAATCACATCCTTTGCACACTCTCGTGTTGGGCTAGGAACATTAAAACTCCGAAGAAGACGGTTGAGTTTCATGGTACCATGGTAAAGTTTTCCATTTGTGGTAGGTGTAGCTGTAGATCACGTGCATTATATACACTTTATACTGACTGAAAATGTGGTGGCTTCAGAGAAAGTGTGGTAGACATTTGGAATAATGTTTTATGTACAGTTTTATTATCAAATGGCTTTTGCTGGGCATGAATATCGATACTGTTGTGTTCAGTGAATGTGTTACTAGAACTTCAGGTGGTGGCCTTACTGATATCCGCTAAGGGGATACAGCCAAGGAATGCCATAGTGGCACTCTTTTTACGAATGAAATTCCTTCTTGGTATGAAATATATTGTAATATATAATGAAATATAATGTATGTTTTGTTATAGCTTGACTAAATACATCTGAAGATTTATCTCACTAGCTTGGACTCTCAGATTGCCTAATGGTAGGTAGCTCTGCAAAGGCAACAAAAATGAGCTTTGTTCTACTAATGGAATGAGTTAGGTCAATTAAGCAAATGATGGGCAATCTCACATTTAATGTTTGCAATGCTTTACCCCGCATGAGAGAAAAAAAGATGATAATTCCATAGACAGGTGTGAGAAAGTGCCATCTTTCTTGCATGGTATGCCCCCACTTTTTGCTGAATTGCTAATGTACTTTGACTGAGTGTGCCCTGGGCTCCTGCCAATCAGGTGCCCAGGGGCTGTGTTCCTTCCCTAAAACTACTGAAACCTAAACCTAATTGGCATCTCTGGCCACATATCAGCCCGTGGTAAATGGTACCCTAGGTACCCAGGGCACTGTGACAAGAGAAGGCTCCTAAGGGCTACAGCACTTATTGTGCCACCCTTAGGGGTGCTGTACCCTGACACACACACATTGCCTTTGCAGAGTCTCTTGGTGCAGAACAGAACAAAAAGTCTACATGGCACACATCCCTGAGTGCCATGCCCACAACACACTGCCCTGGAATACCTCAGTCACCCCTCTAGCTGGGTGCCCTATGCCAGTGGTGTGGGTACAGGTGCATGAGCCCTGTATCCCTACAGTACCCAGGTCCATTCCTGGGCACTGTAAGTGCAGTGCTGCCATTAAGAGTATATGCTGCTGGGAGGTCGTCATCACAAACTCCACAGCACCATGATGGCTACACTGAAGATTGAAAAGTTTGGTATCAAACTTCTCAGCACATTAAACCCACACTGATGCCAGTGTGGGATTTAATGTACAATGCACGACAGAGGGCAACTTAGAAATGCCCCCTGAAATTAACCTACATCCCGTGTCCTGACTGAGAGGCTGCAGAGGCTGCCACCCAGCAGACATGTTGCTGGACCCCTGGTAGAAAGCCATCTGCTCTCGTGGGCCTGCAACAATGCACATCCTGGGGCGAGGTGCTAGGCCTCCGCCCCCAGGATGGGCAGGGGAGCTTCAAAGGCATGCCACCTTTGTGAGCTTCTCCAGGCCACTTGCTGTACTCAGCAATTGGCCCCCACCGGTTTTGAACCCCACTCTGGTGGGAAGACAGGCGGGAAAACCTAAGTGAGGAAAGGGGGCGTGTCAGCCTCTGCCAACCCCACCCCTCAGGTGGGGGAGGCGAGGTGAAGCACAACTCCAGGCTCTCGCAATCTTGAGGATAGGGAGCCATACCCAATCAGAGACATGCTCCTGCCCCCCTCCCACTGGAGAGTGGCAAGATAGGGGGTGTGCTCATCCCAGGGAAGGGACCCATTGGTCCCTGACCTTCCCCTACCTGTAACATCCCTAAATGTAGTATTTAGGGGAACCCTGAACCTTCCTTCCTCAGATCCCGATTCCGAAACAAGAAGAAGAACAAGAAAGAAGACTTTCTGTGCAGCTGCTAACAAGAGGATGACACCAACTGACTTAGCCCCAGCCCTACAGGCCTGTCGACCCTCGAACCTGCTCCTGCTAAATCCCAGCTTCTCCTCTGGTCAGCAACCTTGAACACCCCGGAGGACCTGACTGCCTTGCTCAACTAAAGACTGGGACTCCCACGAGCAGTGCTTCTGCTCAAAGATCAACAACCCCTGCTGCCAGCCAGGAACCACGAATCCAGCACACTCTGCACCCGCCGAGCCCGGCCCGTGTCTGAGTGAACAAAGACCACAAGGACGTCCCTCCGGCGATTGTGACCAAGAATCCAGCACCCAAGGACCCTCCTCGACACTCCCGACGATGCCTGCATCCTCACAACCAGGGACCCCTCCAACCGCGACCAGCTGAGGGTAAGATTTCCCGACACCAAAAGACACCTTGGCACCCCACGGCCCCCTGTGCCCGACTCCTGGGTGGCTACCTAACCTACAGCTTCCCAACTTACCTCTCGAAGTGGTGGTCACACCTGAAGAAACTCCGTCCCCGAGCTTGCCGCCTTTGTTCGTCTTGCAGCTTTCCCATTGAAATATATTGGGCGCCCGATGGCCCAAAAGCCCCCTGCACCCAGCCGCTTGAGTGCCACTGGAAGTGCAGCATCTGTCCTACTCTACTTCTCCACTTGCCCTGTGTAAGTGACCAGGAGCTCAGCTACCACAGCCGTGTGGCCTGCCTGCTAGCAGCCACCAACCAAAGGCTCCCTGCCCGCCATAGGCTAACATTGGGCCTACTTTCTCTGCACCCAGCTACCCCTGTGCCGCTGAGAGTGTAACAACTGTACCTACCTGACCCTGGGACACCCCTGAGTCTTACCCCAGTAGCTTAACTCTGCCAGTCGAGTACTTACCTGGAAGCCGAAAACTCACATTTTCTCCATAGGGTAACATTGACTGGTTTTACTTAGTAATTCTTCCTAGTGTCGAGTTTTGAAACTGAAATATTCCTTAAAAATCATCTGTTCAACGAAAACAAAATTACTCACCTGTTACCAGGAGAGATCCCAGAGCTGGATCTTTGTGCCCAGCACTAACCCTCAAAAGTCATTACAACTGTGATTTTCCGATAACTTGATTTTCCTCCATAGGATCACATTGGCTGGTTTTTACCAGAAATTCTTCTGTGTAGATTTTTGAATCATACAAATATTCCTTAAAAATTGCCTGTTTAACAAAAACGATTTCTTTCAACTGTTTACACGAGATGCACCAGGGCTGACTACAGGATCCAGCCCTGAGTGAGAAATACATACGTAAAGTAACTGTTATTGCATTTTACTTAAAATACCCATTGAGCTCAATGTCATAATTGTTTCCCTTGTGTTGCATATTGCAACAACTGTATCTATTGCATTTAAAAGTCTATTGCTGTTTGAATTCTCAACATCTCAATCTGAGAAAGTATTTTTATACCTACTTGTGGTTCTAAAATAAAGCAACAATATATTTTATATACAAAACAATTGGCCTAGAGTTCAGTTCTTGAGTGTGTGAGACCATTTGCTGACTGAGTGTGTACAACAAATGCTTTACACTGTCCTCTGATACTGCCTTACTGCTCGACCAAGCTACCACTTTAGAGAGTACGGTTATATCTAACTATAACCTCTGCAAACCTATGGGGACTGTGGACTCTGTGCACACTGTACCTCACTTTGGTGCAGTATATACAGAGCCACTTTCCTACAACATGTTCACATGAAAAAGTGATACAACCTTGAACAAAAAATGAGGGGGTTTCGAAGCACAGCTGTCTTTTTGAATCTATAAAAATGACTACTCAATGATGCAGCTTGAAGATCACCGACTCTTAAGAGTACTAATGGCCATAAGGAAAACTAGTTTCCAATGTTGGCAATGTATTGGGAACAAGGGCAATAGCTCCAAGGGTGATCCCATAAGTCTAGTGAGAGCAATGCTAAGATCCCAAGCAGTAGCAGGTGGCAGTTTAGGTGGGATTATTCTTTTATGGCCCTCCATATATGCAGGAATTTTGAAACCGACAGATGCTACCTGATTTGTAGGCCTGCAGTGTAGGAAGGTAGTATCTTTCTAACATGCCACTTTTTGCCTAGTGTCATTGTGTTTTTCACTAGTCTGACTGGGATCCTGCTAATCAAGACCCCAGTCATTGTGCTTCCACTCTAAATTTGACTTGGTAAGTACTTTTTGTACCTCCACAATTGGATACTGGTGTACCCCTATAAGTCTCTAGTATATGATACTAAGGTACCCAGGGCATAGGTACACTAGGGGTCTTCAATGGGCTGCATCATGTTTGGTGCCACTCATGAGAGACCACTCAAACTGTGACCATAGGCCTGCCATTGCAGCCGGTGTAAGCTGGTGGGTGCTAGCACCACTTACGACAGATATACGTTTCTTATATCGAAGGACACTATCCTTAATAACTATAAGTCATCCCTACAGCAGGCTTCTCAATCCTGAAGGCAGGGTGCTTGTCGCCCTTTGGGTGACAGGTCTGCGCTTTACAAATACACAAATAAATAAATAAATAAATATGTTTGTGGTTGCCCCTGCATGAGAAGGACACCCCTACAAACCCTGGAGTTGAGTGTCCAGGATTTGTAAGTGCGATCAGCCATTTTGATACATATAGTGGCCATCTGTCACTACACGATGGTAACTATATAGTGGCTGTGCTGAACCTGCCCATGTTTGGTATCAAACATGTTAGAATCATACCCCAAGACAGTTATTGTGGTGGAAGTTTGATTCCATGCACTGGGGTGCTCCTCCGGGAAGTTCCCAGTATTCCCGGTAACATTCCAGGGTCTGCCAGCAAGCTAGTGCTGCTGCCGACCCCAGACACAATTCTGCCCGCCTGCTGCTGTGCTAAGCTCAAGCAGGGGAATGTGGAACAATTGGTTTCCAGTCACAAGGAGGTGTGACCACCTCCCAGACAGGACTTAGTTTTATTGGGCTGGTTTGGGGGAGCTTACCAGCGCTACCAGACTGCTTTGAAGGACACATTTGGTGCCCTCCTTGCATACTTCAGTTTGAGCCAGTTCAGGAAGCCCTTGGCTCCTGGTCCGGCGAAAAACTGGACAAAGGACATGGGAGTATCCTCTTCTCTGTCCAACCTCTCCTCTGGGAGGTTCCCCTGAGGTGTCTTAACCCCTTTCCTAGGTATTTAAGGGCTTACCTGTTTGTGGGGCAGGATTCAAGTCTGAAATCACGTCACTCTTCGACCGTCTGGACACTTGGACATCGCCTGGAACCAAGACTGCATCATAGAAGACTTCCGCAGCTCCTGATCTCGCTGTTCTGCAAGTCTTCTTCGTCGTCTGTGTCTGTGCATCATTCAGACTCTTCAGCATCAAGCATTAAGGACACCCGAAGTAATCTCCCTTGGAGTGAAGGAGTTGCTCCCTTGCATTGCAGGCACCACAATGAAGCTGATCGGGCTGCTGTTCCGATGTCCCACGGATTTTGAAGGTTTCAGCAACACAGGTGGTGGTTCTGCAACTCCATCGAGGCCTGACCTGCCCTGCCCTCTCTGTAATTTTGAAACCAGTATCCCTAGTCGGAACAGCTGGGACCAAACCCATTTGCACTGCATTCACTTGCCTTTGCAAAGGCTTGTTTGCTCTGCATTGCGGAGATCTTCAGGCTACAAGAAGCTCCAACCTCCAGCATCTCTTCCTGCCAAGATAGTCGTCCTCATCGCAACCTCTGCACTGTGAACCTTCATGTTTGGTAAGCTGCTCGAGATCCTCTTGCAACTCTTGTGCTTTTGGCCTGTGGGTCCTCTCAAAGGTTTTCTTGTGCTTTAGTGAGCTCCCTCGCTTGCTCGGGCCTGCTCCAACTCTCCTGCACTTGGTGAGTCCTTTGGACCTTGCTGTTCCAGCGTTGCTCCTTCTTCACTTTCCACATCTGTTGCAGCTGCCAAGGCTTGTTGGTGCTCCCTTCGGACATATAAAAATATGGGTTTGGGCTGGCCAAAACCGGCACCCCATTGCCCCCACCTCCCTGCCACCATTACAGCCTTTCTGCCCCCCCCCCGGGGCAGTAGCCCTCAATCTGTTTCCCGGGAGGGGGGGGGGGCAGAAAGCCCCCCAAATGCCAGGGATTGTTTTGGCGCATTTGTTTTTAGGGTGGAGGCTGCCCGAAACAGGCACCCGTAAGGCTCCCACCCCCCCACCATTACAGCCTTTCTGCCCCCTGGGGAGCAGATGGGGGCAGTAGCCAACTAAACGCCAGGGATTTTTTTGGGCGCATTTGTTTTTAGGGTGGGGACTGCCCGAAACGGGCATGCCAATGCCCTCATCCCCCACCACCATTACAGCCTTTCTGCCCCCCCCACTGAATGCCAGGGATTTTTTTGGGCGCATATGTTTTTAGGGTGGGGGCTTTCCGAAATGGGCATGCCAATGCCCCCACCCCGCCACCATTACAGCCTTTCTGCCCTCCCGGGGGGGCAGAAAGCCCACTAAACGTCAGGGAATTTTTTTTGCGCATTTGTTTTAGGGTGGGGGCTGCCCAAAATGGGCATGCCAATGCCCCCACCCCACAACGATTACAGCCTTTCCGCCCCCCTCTGGGGCAGATGGGGGCAGTAGCGCCCAAAATGCCCCCCCCCCCCCTCCCCATCCCACTCCAGGGCAGCAGAAAGCCCACTATGCACATACATTGTTTTTAGCAATGTGCCTACCTGTGGATTTTGGCCTTAGCACAGCTGGCACATACGGAAACCTAGCAAACCTGTACATTTTTGAAAACTAGACACCAAAGATGGAGTGACTTGGCTGGCTCTCACCAGGTTCTGTTACCCAGAATCCCTTGCAAACCTCAAAATGTATCCAAAAACAAATTTTCCTCACATTTCAGTGGTGGAAAGTTCTGGAATCTGCGTGGATCCAAAAATTCCACCCACCCAGCATTCTCCAAAGTCTTCAGAGAAAAATGGTACCTCACTTGTGTGGGTAGGTCTAGTGCCCGCGACAGGAAACGGCCCACAACCCAACGTGGACACCACATTTTCACCGTGAAAACTGACCCTTTTTTTGCAAAGTGCCTATCTGTAGATTTTGAACCTAGCTCTGACGGCACCTATGGAAATCTAGGAAACCTCTACATTTTTTAAAACTAGACACCCAGGGGAATCCAGGATGGGGTGACGTCTGGCTCTCACCAGGTTCTGTTACCCAGAATCCCTTGCAAACCTAAAAATGTGTCCAAAAAATCCACTTTTTTCTTACATTTCTGTGTTGGAAAGTTCTAGAATCTGCGTGGATCCACAAATGTCCTACCGCGCAGCGTTCCCCCAGGTCTCCCGATAAAAATGATACCTTGCTCACGTGGGTGGGTCAAGTACCCACGACAGGCAATGGCCCAAAACATATTGACGAGACATCAAAATTACCTATCACAAAACAACCTGGGTTTTTGGCCCAGGCTCAGTGGCCATCTTCGGAAACTATCAAACCCACACATTTCTGAAAACTAGACACCAGGGGGAGTCCTGCAAGGTATGGCTTGCGTGGGCCCGCAACGTTTTTCTCCCCAGAATGCCCTGCAAACCTCAAATTTAGCTGAAAAAAACACATTTTCCACATATTTTTGGGTAGTATCACCGTGCCGGCACAAATGTCATGCCCCACAGCATTCCCCTTAGTCTCCCCAGTAAAATTATACCTCACTTGTGTGGGTGGGAAAAGCCCAAAACATAGGGAATAAGGGTATAGCACAGAGAATTCTAAGCGCTAAATTTTTTTAAAATACGTTTTTAGCTAATTCTGCATTGGACACCCACACAAGTGAGGTATCATTTTACTCTGGACATGAAGGAGAACGCTGTGGGGTAGGACATTTGTGCCGGCACGGTGACTCCACACAAAAATATGTGGAAAATGTGGGGTTTTTTCCAGCTAAATTTGAGGTTTGCATGGAATTCTGGGTAGGGAAACTTTGGGGGATCCACGCAAGCCATACCTCACTGGACTCCCCAGGGTGTCTAGTTTTCAGAAATGTGTGGGTTTGGTAGGTTTCCCTATATGGTGACCGAGCCCGGGGCCAAAAAAACAGGTACCCTCCCCCCAAAACCAGGTAGTTTTGTTATAGGAAATTTTGAAGTCTCCACGGTACGATTTGGGCCATTTCCTGTTGCAGCCACTTTGCCTACCCACACAAGTGGGAGACCTGGGGATAAGCTGGGTGGGAGGAAATTTGTGGATCCATGCAGATTCCAGAACTTTCCCAGACAGAAATTTGAGAAAAAAGTTATTTTATCAGCTAGATTTGAGGTTTGCAGGGGATTCTGGGTAGGGAAATGTTGGGGGACCCACGCAAGCCATACCTTGCCGGACTACCCCGGGTGTCTAGTTTTCAGAAATGTGTGAGTTTGGTAGGTTTCCCTAGATGGCCGCCAAGCCCGGGGACAAACATATCATGGGAACCCCCCCTTGCAAAACCAGGTTGTTTTGTGATAGGTAATTTTGATGTTGCCTCAATAGTTGTTGGGCCCTTGCCTGACGTGGGTACTTGACCCACCCACGCGAGTGAGGTATCATTTTTATCGGGAGACCTGATGGAACACTGGATGGCAGGAAATTTGTGGATCCACGCAGATTCTAGAACTTTCCCACACAGAAATTTGAGAAAAAAGGTGTTTTTTTTAGCAAAATTTGAGGTTTGCAGGGAATTCTGGGTAGGGAAATGTTGGGGGGCCCACGCAAGCTATACCTTGCTGGACTCCCCTGGGCGTCTAGTTTTCAGAAATGTGTGGGTTTAGTAGGTTTCCCAAGATGGCCGCCGAGCCCGGGGCCAAAACCCTCCTTGCAAAACCAGGTTGTTTTGTTATAGGCAATTTTGATGTTGCCTCAATAGGTTTTGGGCCCTTGCCTGTCGCGTACACCCACACAAGTGAGGTACAAATTTTCTCTGAAGACTTTGGGGAACGCGGGGTGGGTGGAATTTTGTGGATCCACACAGATTCCAGAACTTTCCAACACAGAAATGTGAGGAAAATTAGTTTTTTTTTGACAGATTTTTCTAGGTTTGCAAGGGATTCTGGGTAACAGAACCTGGTGAGAGCCAGTCAAGTCACCCCATCCTGGATTCCCCTGGGTGTCTAGTTTTAAAAAATGAATAGGTTTGCTAGGTTTCCCTAGGTGCCGGCAGTGCTAGGGTTCAAAATCTACAGCTAGGCCCTTTGCAAAAAAAGGGTCAGTTATCACTGTAAAAATAAAGTGTGTCCACGTTGCGTTTTGGGCCGCTTCCTGTCGTGGGCACTAGGCCTACCCACCCACACAAGTGAGGTACCATTTTTATCTTTATCGGGAGACTTAGGGTAACACAGAATTGTAGAGCAACTGTTATTACCAATTGACTTTCGATGCATTTCTGCCTTCCAAATGAAAGACAATGTGTAAAAAAGAAGTCATTTTGAAAAATGACCTATAATTCTCATGCTAGTATGAGTTCTCACAATTTCGGAAATGTGCAAATAACTACTGTTTCTAAACTCTATATTTTGTTCCAATTTCAGAAATACATAGGTGTCTTTCATACCGATTTTTCCATGTATAGATTTTCCCAAATTAATTTCTATATACCCGGTACATAATAAAAAAACATTGCAAGATGCTGCTCAGTTACTGGCTCTAGGTTCATTTGGTTCTTGGTGAACCTACAAGTTCTATATATCCCCACAACCAGAAAGGTCCAGTGGATGTAATGGTATATAGCTTTCAAACAGCTCTTATAATTTGAAGACGTTACAGGTGAAAACGTAGGCAGAAATGGCTGTTTTTTTCAACTAATTTTCAATCTTTAAATTATTCAACTGTTAGTTTCTATAAAGAAACCTTGAAGGATCTACACAAATGACCCCTTGCTGAATTCGGAATTTTGTATACTTTTCAAAAATGTATAGCTTTCCAGGATCCATTATTGCTTTCATACCCATTTCTACCATTAACTGGAAAAAGGTTGAAAGCACAAAAAATAGCAAACATAGGCTATGTCCCAGTAAAATGCCAATACTGTGTAAACATTTTTGGTTTTCTGACAAACGTCTGCTTATCCCTAAAAGCTGAGAAAGTGGTAATTTCAGCCCACAAACGCTTTGTTGATACCATTTGCAGGGAAAAAATCAGACGCTTTCATGTGCAGCACTTTTTCCCATTTAAAAATAATAATAATCATTTTGCTGCATTTTGGCTAATTTCTAGGTGCCCTCCAGGGAATCCAAAAACCCTTGGTACCTTTAGAATCTCCATGATGTTGGAAGAAAAGGACGCAAATTTGGCGTGGATACCTTATGTGGTCAAAAAGTTACAGGGGCCTAAGCGTGAACTACCCCAAATAGCCAAAAAAAAAAGGCTTAGCACGGGGGGGGGGGGGGGGGGAAGGCCTAGCAGTGAAGGGGTTAAAGTTTGCAAAGTATTTAGGAGTGCCAAACAATTAAAAAATCAAAACACAACACAATAAAAATCAAATCCTCCAACTAATTTCTAAGAAAAGAGCATTTGAATAGGAAAATGACACCAAAATAATTGAAATCCAACTACGGGAATCAGAGATTTGAACTTTTAGGAAAAGGAATGGCAAGAAAAAGGAAATAGACAATCAGAAGTCAATGTTCTCTGGTGACTAGGACCCAGGTGCGTTTTCAGACTGACTGCGATGGAGGAGAAGTTAGTTACCAAAAGTGGGCTGGTCAAAGATTTTATCTTCTGATGTCTGATGTAGTATACAATTAGAAATCCTACAGCAGGGCAAGACTGCATGCTGTATCTGGTGAAGTCCTTTCTAAGTTGGATAGCTTTTGGAAGAGGTTCCAAATAAGCTGTTGTCTTGGGAGGAGGGCTCTGGTAGGAAATTTCAATTTCATACCAGATAAAATCCTCACACTGGTCAGATACTTTTCCTGCCTTCTCCCGGTCAATATTTCTTCAAGATGTTTAGCGAAATGACCAGTCCTTTACTCAACCTCACCAAACTGGTTTTCAGACTAACTCCCCCTTCATCTGGAATGCTGACTGCTGGCTATAGCTGGTTAAGGGAACAAAAGCATCTCATCCCAAAGTCTGCGTTTTTGCTCTGGGAGCAGCTTCTCACACCTTATTAAGGGGAAGCACTGATGGGGGCCAGCTGTTAGTAGGCGTAAGCTAATTGGCCTCCTGGAGGTTTCCGGTCCAGGGAGGACTTGCCTGGCAGTTCGGCCTGGAATGATCCCATGGGGTACAGGGTCAAGGCTGATTTGCATATGGCTGGGTCCAAACTGGGGCCGCGTAGTGAGCAAAAGAACAATGGATTTAACCCAGATGTTTTGATTGGGGGAGAATGTTTGCATTGTCAGCATTCTGTCCATCATTTGTTTGCTGTAACACTTTTTGCCCTAAGTGGGATGGGTATGCCCAGACGTGGGTCCCTTGCTCACTGTGCCATTGGATTCAAGCCTCGCTGAAGACATGCCCTGAAACCAGTCCCAGGATGCCTGTTTCCAGTCCAGGGAGGACCTGGTCTGGACTGTTCCCATGGGGCACAGGGTCAAGACTGATTTGCATATGGCTGGGTCCAAACTGGGGTGGCGTAGTGGGCAAAAGTAAGATTGATTTAACCCAGATCTTTTGACTGGGGAGAATGTTTGCATTGTCAGCATTCCATCCATCATTTGTTTGCTGTAACACTTTTTGCCCTAAGTGGGGTGGGTATGCCCAGACGTGGGTCCCTCGCTCACTGTGCCACTGGATTCAAGCTAGCCTGGCTGAAGAAGGGTGACAAACCCTGAAACCGGTCCCAGGATGCTTGTTTCTGGTCCAGGGAGTACCTGGCCTGGCACTTCGTTCTGGGCTGTTCCCATGGGGCACAGGGTCAAGTCTGATTTGCATATGGCTGGGTCCAAACTGGGGTGGCGTAGTGGGCAAAAGTACGATGGACTTAAGCCAGATCTTTTTACTGGGAGAGAATGTTTGCATTGTCAGCATTCCGTCCATCATTTGTTTGCAGTAACACTTTTCGCCCTAAGTGGGATGGGTATGCCCAGACGTGGGTCCCTTGCTTACTGTGCCACTGGATTCTAGCTAGTCTTACTGAGGAAGGGTGACATACTCTGAAACCGGTCCCAGGATGCCTGTTTCCGGTCCAGGGAGGACCTGGTCTGGACTGTTCCCATGGGGCACAGGGTCAAGACTGATTTGCACATGGCTGGTTCCAAACTGGGGTGGCGTAGTGGGCACAAGTACGATGGATTTAACCCAGATCTTTTGACTGGGGAGAATGTTTGCATTGTCAGCATTCCGTCCATCATTTGTTTGCTGTAACACTTTTCGCCCTAAGTGGGATGGGTATGCCCAGCATTGGTCCCTTGCTCACTGTGCCACTGGATTCAAGCTAACCTAGCTGAAGAAGGGTGACATACCCTAAAACCGGTCCCAGGATGCTTGTTTCCGGTCCAGGGAGGACCTGGCCTGGCTGTTCGGTCTGGAGTGTTCCTATGGAGCACATGGTCAAGACTGATTTGCATATGGCTGGGTCCAAACTGGGGTGGCGTAGTGGGCACAAGTACGATGGAGTTAACCCAGATCTTTTGACTGGTCCATCATTTGTTTGCTGTAATACTGGAGGTTCCAGCAAAAGTCTAACTGTATAAAAGTTACTTTCCCTAAATATCTATTACACATCCAACCTCACACGTGAATAGGAGTTTTAATAAATATTAAAAAATATAGTAGTAGCTGGATCATTTCCTTAGATTACGCCAAAACTAAACTAGCAGAAACAGTACATAAGTCAGGAGTTTTGATTTTCTCATAGGAAACAGCTACAGCCCTTTACACTGAAAATAGCTATTAAGGGCTAGTTACTGTAGGAACATGCCGGCACCAAATTCTTGCATGTACCACTTTTTTTTTTTTAATTTTTTTTTTATTTATTGTCCTCATTTGCCTTCCCTTTTCCGAAAAGGGTCAAACCAACCTCCTTGCGCGTCTCAACAACGAGATTTGGAATACCCAATGGTATATATATCCCAATGCAGAGAAGGAGTTATTTAGCTCAATCTAGGTATTTTTCAACCTGTAGGACCCAATCGAATTGGAGCTGGCCCTAGGTCCAAGAGCATTGATGGCATAATCATTGGACCCGGGGGGAAAAAAAAAACAAAAAAAAACGGGTTCACCTCCAGCTAACCAAAAGATCCCAAAAGGCCACATTACGTTCACTGGCTATTCTCTGGAGGTCCATTTTAGAAGTTTCGTATAAAGATGACAACCACGAGAATGTAAAGGGGGAGTTTTTTCTGTCCACTGAATACAGATCTGTCTTCTTGCCAGTAAGATCGCATAGATAAGGAAAGATTTCTCCATACCTCTAATATTGTCTTCTATTCCAAAGATGACAAGTGGGAGAGTGATTGACAAAGATGTGTGTAGAATCGAATTCAAGGTGTTCCTCACCTCTTCCCAAAAATTCAATAAGTCTGGACATTCTAGGAACATGTGTATATCATTGGCTTCAGCCATATTACACTTATTGCATTTTTTGTCTGGGAGAAATTTAGACAATTTTAATGGTGTTATGTAAGCTCGGTGAATTGTAAACAAGTGATTGCGTCTTAGCCATGCAGGTTTTACCGTTTTGTATAACAGAGCACAAGACTGTTGTCATTTCTCATCACATGGAGTGTCAATCACTTCCCCCCATAACTCATTTGGCAAGTTAAACTCCACGTCGTTTTCTTCTAACATCTGCCAATACCAGGTGGCTACTTCTTTACCTCCACTGGGTCGCTCTACCAGCATTTGTTCAAGCGTATTAGTTTTCCCGATGTTGGGATCTGTTTTGCTTTGAGATCTCAACCAGCTATCTAATTGGATATATTTAAATCAAGAAATTTCTATTCCTGCCAATTCTTGTAATACATTCCAGGCTATTAATTTTCCGTCTATAATCAATTGACCCCATCTAACAATCCCTGCTTGTTTTATGATAGTTGATAACCTATCATTCAAAAATGCTGGTAAGCCAGGTGAGTCAGAAATTGGAGAATGCGGGGAATAGTATGACAGACCTGTTTTTTTTTCTTATATGATACCAATTTTTAGCCCATGATTGTGCCATCTATAATTTAATATTTTTAAAAATTTGTAGTTGCCAAATTTAAACATAAATCCCTCCGGTGTTAGATTTGCCGCCAATATTATTGCTTTATACAAGGAATTAGAGTTTAAGTTACTTGGTAATTTCAATAACATTGTCGAGTGTGACATTTGAAAAGCCCATGAGTAGTAGACCAAGTCTGGAAGTGCAAGCCCCCCTTTTTCCCTTCTTCTTCTTAGTTTCTTCCATGATATTCTTGTTGTTTTATAGTTCCAAAGGAACGAGTTAATTTCTCTTTGTGACTTTTCCAATTGTTTCAACTCAAATGCCAAAGGAATTGTGTTAAAATAAAGGTGAACTTGGGGAGGATGCACATTTTGACTAAATTCACTCTACCAGATATAGAGAGTGGAAGATGAGACCAGGATTTTAGCAGTTTCTTACTTTCCAGATGTATTCTTTCTAAATTATTTGATGCTATTTTATCCACATCTTGTGTGATTTTAACTCCTAAATATCTCATGGATATCGACATTTTTGCTTCTAACTGAATATTTGGAAGGTTCCATAGCATTACCTCTGTCTTACTAGAGTTTATATCATATCCCGATATTTGTCCAAATTCTGTTGCACATGTTATTAGCTGGGAATGCCGTGACTGGATCAGATGTACATATCAATATATCATCCGCATATAGAGCTACCCGCTTTTCCCATTTTCCGTAGCTGAAAGATGGAATGTTAGTCTCTGTCCTAAGCCTTTGGGCAAACGGTTCTACATATAGATTAAACAGGAGTGGGGAAAGCGGGCAGCCTTGCCTTGTACCACTAGTTATATTGAATGCGTCCGTCAGACCCCCATTAACCATTATCCTTGCAGAAGGATTATTGTAAAGTAATTTAACTGTTCTACAGAAGACTTCCCCACAATTAAATTTTTTTAATACATCATTAAGATATAGCCAATTAACTCTGTCAAATGCTTTGGTAGCATCTAAGGTCAAAAGTAGCTAGGGGTAACAAGGTGGTATTGGCAATATCTATAGCCCCCACGAGTTCATGAGTTAACTCTGCTAACTGTCTGCCTTTCATGAATCCCTTTTGATCAGTGTGTATGATGTTTCCAATAACGCTGGCCAATCTCGTAGAAATTATGTTTGTAAAAAGTTTGTAGTCACTATTAAGAAGTGATATTGGTCTATATGAACCACATTCCAATGGGGATTTCTCTGGTTTAGGAATAAGCACTATAATGGCTTCTCCCCAAGATTTAGGAGGTATATCACCATTTAGTAAAATTCCATTAAAAAGTGCCGTAAGTTCTGGAACTACAATCTTTTCTAAAGATCTATAAATTTCTCCTGGCAGGCCATCCGGTCCTGCTGCTTTCCCCCCTTTTAAGTGACGAATTGCTTTAAGGACTTCTTCCTCTGAGATCTCTTTCTCTAAGGATAGTTTTTGATTTATTGTTAGAGTTGGAAGTATAATGGGATCTAGCCAACTATCTCTTGCGTGTTGATCGTTCGGTAGATCTTCTTTATAGATCTCCTCAAAAAACTCATAAAATGCCCTTCCTATGCCTTGATTAGTGGATCTAGTCTCTAACTCCCCTACCACCTTAATTTCTCTTATATAATTATGGGCTTTCTCACTTTTGATTTTCCACGCCAGAATTTTACCCGATGCTTCACCGAACTCAAAATTAGAGGATTTACTCACTTCCCACCTTTTATTTACTCTTTCTTGCAGAGTATTTTCTAACTGATTTTTCAAATCAGCCAGCTTCTCGTGATCTGAAGATAATACTATCGGATCCAGTCTTAATTCTAAAAGTTTCATGTCCTCTTCAATTTTGCTTATTTTTTCGTTATATAACCTTCGCCTATAAGAGGCTCTGTTAGTGATCTGCCCCCTTAAAAAGGCCTTAAATGTTTCCCAGACTATTGTATGGGTAGCGGAGAGTTTGTTGATATTGAAAAAGGATATAGTTGCCTTTGAGAGAAACTTGACCTCTTCCTGCTCTAACAGGATAGTACGGTCAAAGGACCAGGAATGGTGTTTAATAATATTATCTCTTTTTAAAGTGAATACTATCGTTGAATGATCTGATATGTGTGATGGAAGATAATTAATTGAAATTAGTGTATCCTTCAAGTAAAAGCTGAAAAACACGTAATCAATTCTTGATTTATGTTTAAACCGACTATTTTTAAAGGATACTCCTGGCTTATTGCCCACCTTTTCTCTCCACAGATCTGCTAACCCTAGATGTTTCATAGTGGATTTAAGAGTCTCTCTTGATTTTACCATACTAGGAACTCTAGATTTAGTTGATTTATCCAAACTAAGATCGAGAACGATATTAAAATCTCCCATCCAAATTATTGGATCTTGAGTAGATGTCAATTGGTTCCTTACGGCGTCTAAATGTGATGGATCATCTGAATTTGGACGTAATAACCCACCAGTATTCTGTGCTGACCCTCAAATGAAACTTTGACCATCAGCCATCTTCCTGTTTTATCTTCTTTGCAATCTAAAATTTGCGCTTTTGCTGATTTTTTAAAAATAAAGATGATTCCTCTTACGTTCGCATTATGGTCAGTGGAGCAGAATTTATCTATCCATCTATGTTTCTTTAATATAGTGTTTGCCTCAATTTTAAGAAGGTGCGTTTCCTGTAATACAATAATCTGCGCTTGAGAATCTCTAAGATATTGTAGAATCCTGTCTCTTCTAGCTTGCACTCGCAGACCACTGACATTCCAGTACATGAAGATTAAGTTTGCCATGATTTATAAAAATGATATTTACATAATTTTAGAATATTTTTGTTTACCTGCAATAAACGGTTGGATTTTATAAACTCAAATTAGGCTAACAAATGAGGATTTTTTATTTTCCTGCCCCCCCTGGGAAACCCCCCCTTACTTATTCTGGCTCGGTGTTGAGCCTACTACCACCCGCCAAAGACCTGTCCTTCTCCCCTCTACCACTTTTTCGTGAAAACAAACCATAGCCGTGTCAAATTAAGTGAGTGTGACTATGAGTGTATATAGTCTAATTTATCACTTTTTCCCTTTGTGTTTAAAAAAAGGGTTTTTTTTTCCTTCTCTTTATGTATATATATTTTTTTATTTTTATTTATCACCTCATCCCTTTAATTTTCTTCCCCTTTTTTTTTTAATTTTCTTCCCCTTTTTTTTTTTTTAGTCACTTTTCACCCTTAGTTATTTTAATGTGTGTTTTTTTTTTTAGATTCATATTCTATTACTCTCCTGTACTTGCTCATGTACTACCTTAATTTGTTTTATGCGCTTGGGCTTGAGCTTGAGCATGGTCTCTGATAGATTCATATAATTCATCAGCATCATGAATAGACCGAACATTGTGCATCTTGCTGTTATACATGATTTTAAGAAAAGCCGGGAATCTCATCTGGACCGTTGCCCCAAGTGACCTAAATTTACCCATACGCTGCCCCAACTCCCATTGCCTCTCCAAGGTGGTCTTTGAAAGATCTGATCTGATTTCGTATACGAAATCTGGACCCTTTTTGGTGCCCGCTTTTAAGGCTAGATTTAGTATTTTATCTTTGAGGGCATACGTTAAAAAATTAACAAGGACCTTCCGTGGCTTAACCCTAGCAGGATTCAAGCGAAAAGGGTCTCTATGTATTCGCTGGATGTCTTTTTCCAAATTCTCAATCGTTTCTTCCAGATTCAATGTATCTTTTATGAGATGTACAATTAATTTCTTAAGGTCCCCGCCTTCTTTGCCTTCCGGTATCTTGAGAAGTCGGATGTTATTACGTCTGGAAAATTTTTCTAACATTTCAATTCTTTCTCTCATCTCATCCCCATCCTTTTGCAAAGTATTAATTTTGGACCTCGCTGCTTCTAAGTTTGTAGTCAGTTTGCCCACTGAACTTTCCAGTGCCTCAGTTCTATCGCAGAGGCCTTCAAGTTTTTGCCCGAGCTCTTCACAAGTATCTCTGATCTCCGCTTGATTTGTCTTAGATATTGTGAAGTCCTGCCTTATTTCCTCTCTCATTTCTGAGATTGATGAGACAATTGCTTCAAGCGCATTTCCGATCTCTGGGTCTAAGTTATGAGGGGTAGCCTTCTTACTCTTACCCACTTTAGTTGTAGTTAAACCATCCAGTTCTGATGTGACCAATAGTTTAACACTTTCCTGATTCTCTTCTCTGTCTGCGGTATGTGGTGCTGCCCGGGAATTTTGACCATCATCAGAAGGGGCTTCAAATACACCTCCCTCTCCCAACAGAGTAGGATCAGTTAGGCCCGAGCGCGAGGACAGCCCCCCTTGTTCAGCTTGTTCAATTTGTTCAGTTTGTCCAACTGGCCCAGACATTTCAACCTGCTGAATTTTTAGAGCATCTGCCATATCTGCCATATCTTGTGTAAGCTGTAACACCTGTGGAAGCGCCTTAAAATATGAGCGCAGGGATGGAGTTATTTCCCCAGGGGCTTTGAGTTTCTTACTCTTGTGCTTATTTTTAGACTGTTTAGATGTATTGGGCCTATCTTTACCGCCCTCTGGTGCTTTCTTTTTAGTTACCGGGCTCTTTTTTTTGTCACCCTCTACAGTGCACTCTGGGAGATGTAGTTCCTTCTCCAACCCACACTCCTTACCTCCGCCTCTGCCTCTTGTTTTACTTCTGGTGATCCTTGCTTGAATCTCTAACCCCTTTTTATTATGGGCTTCACCAGGCGCCTCGCCAAATAGATCGAAAAGCTTACTTGGGTTCTGATAAGAAATCCCCCTTTGATTAGGTAACTAAAGCTTCTCTGCTTTCTTGTTCTGAGCTCCGTGGTCCGCCGCCTCCGCCCCTTCAGACTTCTCCGTCTCCGTCACCGATACCGACTCCAGTATGAACGGACACGTGGCTCCTGACGCAAGCCTCTCCGCACCCCCGCCTCTCCCACCGACCACGATCAGTCCTCCGGTCAAACCTCCGGTCGCCGTTGCCGTGTGGGTCCTCCTCGCTGCGGCCGCCCGGCCGCGCCTAATCTCCGCGGCAGCCCGCCTCCAGTGGAAGGGAGAGTCGGGGGTGGAAATACTCCGTACAAACAGTCGTCTCATCCGATGCAGTCCCGAGCTTAAAATTGATAAAGGAGTCAAAGGATGTGAATCCAAAGTACGATATTGAAGCCCAATACAACATATCCGCTAAAGCACAGTCTCCTATCACGGCGTTTCCGTCATCAAGGGTTCAAAGGTCTCAGGTCCTGACGAGCGAGCGAGCCGCGTCTAGCCTGCGGCCGCCATGTTCCCCGTGACTCCCGCCTTGTGTTTTAGATTATTACATTTGCAAATGACTGAGTCCAAACTGGGGTGGCGTAGTGGGCAAAAGAACAATGGATTTAACCCGGATCTTTTGACTTGGGGAGAATGTTTGCATTGTCAGCATTCCGTCCATCATTTGTTTGCTGTAACACTTTTCGCCCTAAGTGGGATGGGTATGCCCAGAATTGGCCCCTTGCTCACTGTGCCACTGGATTCAAGCTAACCTAGCTGAAGAAGGGTGACATACCCTAAAACCGGTCCCAGGATGCTTGTTTCCGGTCCAGGGAGGACCTGGCCTGGCTGTTCGGTCTGGAGTGTTCCTATGGAGCACATGGTCAAGACTGATTTGCATTTGGCTGGGTCCAAACTGGGGTGGCGTAGTGGGCACAAGTACGATGGAGTTAACCCAGATCTTTTGACTGGTCCATCATTTGTTTGCTGTAATACTGGAGGTTCCAGCAAAAGTCTAACTGTATAAAAGTTACTTTCCCTAAATATCTATTACACATCCAACCTCACACGTGAATAGGAGTTTTAATAAATATTAAAAAATATAGTAGTAGCTGGATCATTTCCTTAGATTACGCCAAAACTAAACTAGCAGAAACAGTACATAAGTCAGGAGTTTTGATTTTCTCATAGGAAACAGCTACAGCCCTTTACACTGAAAATAGCTTTTAAGGGCTAGTTACTGTAGGAACATGCCGGCACCAAATTCTTGCATGTACCACTTTTAAACACAAATCAATCTACTGTGTAGGCTACAAGGCTATTTCTTTATCATTGATGTATTTTCCTGCACAATATAATGTGGCCTTACATAAAAGTTAAATATGCTGATTGGGGATTAGTCAATTGTACCATGTTTTATGGGTCAGATAATATACACTGGGGACTGAGCAGTAGTACACCAGGTGCAGTTAGTTAAAAAAAAAACAACAAAACAAAACACAGAAATACAAGCCAGTAAAAATGGGGCATAAAACAGATAACAATCAATTTTTTCACACCTGCCAAGAGGACTTTCTGGTTTCTTTTAAGACTTTGATACATTTTTGTAGCACCTGCACATACCTATATTTTAAAGGCTCTAGATGTCAAATCGCAGATTGAGTGACTTGAGGTTGGGATGCTGCAGCCTGTCAAGATGTTGACTTAAGGTTTGGATGGAGTGGCAGTTTTTAATGAGATGAATGGGAATTTCCAGAAGTAGGGAATAAAAGGGTGACTGTAAGGAAGGACAACGCCTTACCTGGTAGAGACAACATTTAGCCGCAGATTCCTTACCTTCCAGGTGTCAGTCTGGATCCAGAAGATTTTTGAGAGCAGTACCCCTGCGCGCCAATAGGTGGCAGTGGTTGACGCCGCGTGATGTAGGCGTCGGGTTCGTCGTCATCATGATGTCTGTGTAGTCAATATAGGTACCACCCTGGCACGCTGACCTCAGTACTTTTCACACTTGAAGCACAAAGCCATGAAGTGACTGACCATGGTTTGTAAAAAAATAACTAGGGCCCTGAAGAGGAAACAGCCATGACACTAAAACTAGTCCACAGTAAGGGCAGGATCGGTAAGGAATCTGCGGCTAGATGATGTCTCTATCAGATAAGGCATTACCGAAGGTAAGTAACTTGTCCAGCTGATAGAGACTTTAAATCAGATAATCCTGCAGGACTGAACGGCCAAAAAGGCCCACCCTGCGAACCTGGTGGTCCAGGCAGTAATGTTTTGCAAACATCTACAGAGATGCCCACGTATCTGCCCGGCAGATGTCACGAACCAGGATACCACGCTGGAGAGTCTTGGTGGCCGCCTAGGCCCTGGTAGAATGGGCCCTAAGGCCTTCAGGAGGCTGTTTCTATGCAAAAGCGTAACACAAGCAGAGGATAACCCAGCATGAATTGGCCCTCTTCTGAACTGCATGCCCATTCTTTGCTCCAATGTACCCTATGAAGAGTTGGTCGTCTACCCGGAACTCTTTAGTGCAATCAAGGTAGAGCGATAACGCTCTTTTTGGGTCCAGCCGGTGGGGACGCTTCTATACCTTGGAAGAATGCAGAGGTGCATAGAAGGTGGGCAGAGTAACAGATTGTCCAAGATGGAAAGGTGTTACTACCTTGGGCAAAAAAAAGAAGCCCTAGTGCAGAGCACTACATTGTCCAGAAAGACAGTCAGATAAGGAGGCTGAGTTGACAGAGCCTGTAGTTGACTCACCCAACTGGCAGAGGTTACTGCTCCTAAAAAGGTGGTTTTAATAGTGAGCAGCCGGAGAGGACAATTGTGCAGTGGTTCAAATGGTGTACACATAAAGAAGGTGAGAACCAAGTTTAGGTACCACTGGGGCATAATAAAGGGAAAAGGGGGAAACAAATGAGTAAGTCCCTTCAGAAATCTTTGTACAAGAGGGGAGTTAAAAAGAGATGGTTGATTTGGCAATCTCAGAACAGCAGACTGGGCCAAAGAAAGAATAAAAAGAAGTGTGAGAGGGAGGTAGACAAAGGGTCAACAGACCATTCGGTACAATATTTACAAAATCTTTGCCATCAGCAAGCACATACCGACTTTGTGGAGGGATGCCTGGCTGCAAGAATAGCTTAACAGACTTCGGCAGGAAGGTCAAAAGCTGTCAACTGTCACCGCTAAATATCCACGGAAGGAGTCGGAGAGTGGACAGGTTGAGATGGAGGAAACTCACCTGCTGCTGCGAGAGAAGATGCCCCTGAAGGGGCTGCCTGATTGGATGATCGATGCTCATTTGCAAAAGCTTGGGATACCACACTCTCCATCTCCAATCCAGAGCCACAAGGATGACTTGGGCTTGGTCGCTCCTGATCTTCTTGAGCATCTGGGCAGGAGTTGTATGGGCGGAAAGGCATACATGAGGCCTGTGCTCCACTCGCAACTAAAATCGTTGCAGAGCGAGAGCTGCGAACAAAAATAACCAAGGCTCTCCCCACTGTTGAAAGAGACCTCGTGCCACCACTTAATGGAGATGCCACTCGTGATCCGCCAAGCACCGACGGCTGAGTTTGTCTGCTCTGGCGTTCAGACAACCAGCCAGATGTTGAACCACCAGAGAAATGCCCTGTTGTTCCAGCCAAGTCCAGACACCACCCGCTCTGTTTTTTGCAGTAGCACATGGCTGTAATGTTGTCTGTAAACACTTGAACTAGCCTTCCATTGAGTGATGGTTAGAAGGCTTTCAGTGCCAATCTATTGCCTGAAGATCCAACAGGTTGATATGGAGCTTAGCTTCCACCGGAGACCAGAGACCTCAACCAGATGGCATACCCATCACAAAAGTGATACATCTGTCACTACTGTGAGATCCGGGTGGGGAAGAGAGAGGGGTCAGCCTCTGACCCAATCGCGGTTCGTCCACCACCACCACGGTCATTTGCGGTGACCTCTGATCTCTAAATAAGGTCAGTGAGATTTCCCCAATGCTGTGCCCACTGGAACTTCAGGTGCCATCTGTCATGGTCCACAAGCAGGATGCAGGAGGCCATGAGGCCCAACAGCCTCAGAGTCATTCTCACCGAAATCCAGGATAGGGGCTGAAACATCGGTATCATAGCCTGAATATTCTGGACTCGCCACTTGGGAGGATAGGCCCGAAACTGCACCGTGTCCAGAACTGCTCCAATTAAAGGGAGCGTCTGAGAAGAAGTCAGGTGTGACTTCAGCATCTTGACAGTGAACCCCAGCAAATGCAGGAGGTTCGCTATAGTCTGGAGGTGGGAACACCGCCATAAACTTGGTGAACACCAGAAGGGCACTGGTGAGGCCAAAGGGGAGCACTGTAAACCGAAAGTGCTCATGGCCAGAGTACACCGCAAATAGTGTTGTCGATGGGCAGGCAGGACGGGTATATGGAAATTGGCGTCCTCCTAGTCCAACGCTACCAATCCAGTCTCCGGGTTCCAGGGCACACAGAACGTGAGCCAGAGTGAGCATCTTGAACGTTTCTTTTCTGAGGAAGTAGTTGAGGACTGTATGTAATGTAATGTAATGTAATGTAATGTAAAGGACATTTCTACCGCGCAACTTTCACTCCAAGGAGTATCTTGGCGCACAGACAACTCAGATGGAGGAGTTGTGGGGAAAAGAAGGAGGGTGTCACTAACTTTTACATTACACTAGAGTCCTACAGATGGCGTCCGACAAAGAAAAAATCCAGGTTTTCAATGCCTTCCTGAAATGGGCTTCCTGGGGGATTGATCTCAGATGTAATGGAAGTTTATTCCAGGCTTTAGTTCCCAATACAAAAAGAGATTTGCCACCTTTTGTAGCCAACTTAAAATGGGGGGGAGTGAGTAAGTTCTGATGAGCAGATCTTAAACAACGATTTGGATGATATCTTTTAAACCCATTATATAAATAGGTTGGACCGCGTTGGTGAAATGCCCTGAAGGTAATTAAAAGAATTTTGAACAAAATTCTTTTGCCTATTGGCAACCAATGAAGAGTATTTAATGCTGCCGAGGCTGATGATTTACGGGGCAGATGCAGTACAAGGCGGGCTGCCGCATTTTGGACCATTTGTAGTTTATGGAGCACCGATTTATTTGTTCCAGCATATAGTCCATTGCAATAATCTAGCCTTGAACTAATTAAGGCCACTGCGACAGTTTTCCTCGCAGATAACGGAAGAAGGTCAAAAAACTTCCTTAGTGCTTTGATGATCTGAAAGCACATACCTGCTACTGCCACGGCCTGAGGTTTAAAAGACAGCTGATGGTCAAATTTAATGCCCAAATTACGGGCAGATGTAATTGTATTTGGGGGCACTTCAGCCTCTGCTGGCCAGCATACTGTTGGGGAAAAGAGGTTGTTGTTTCCTATAGGTAGGATTTCAGTTTTTCCGGTGTTGCACTTTAAATGGTTGTTTGTCATCCATTTAAAAATTGCTGCAAGACAGTCCTTAAGATCTTCCTCGGCCCCTGGACGCTCCCTATCCAACACCAATATCAATTGGGTGTCGTCAGCGTATGAAATAGAGCTGATCTTGAATGACGCGATCAGCTTCATCAGGGGCACCATATAAAGATTAAAGAGAGCCGGGCTCAGACTAGAGCCCTGAGGAACCCCTGAGCTGACTACATTAATCTCAGATTGATACGGGCCTAGCACTGTTATTTGGCGTCTGTTGGCAAGGAAGTTTCTACACCATGCCAAAACCTGTCCTCCTATCCCTGCGGCAGCCAAGCGATCCACTAAGATGTTATGTGAGACCGTATCAAAGGCTGCCGACAGGTCCAATAGGATAAGGACAGCCTTATTTCCCTGATCCATTGCTGCCCTTAACGTTTCTGCGGTAAAGAGTAGGGCTGATTTGGTGGAGTGTTCTGACCGAAATCCTGACTGATTAGGATGGAGAACGTTATTCTTCTCCAAGAAGTTGGTTAGTTGGCTGTTAACAAACTTCTCAGTCAGTTTAAATAAAATGGGTAACAGGGAGATAGGGCGCAGGTTGGCCAGGATAGTAGGATCAGCAAGGGCCTTTTTTTGGAGTGGCTTAACAGCGGCAAGTTTCCAATCGTTAGGGATGGTTGCCGTCTTTAGAGAGGAGTTAATAATCCCGTTGATCATTGGGTTAACCAACTCTATTAAAAGATGCAACACCGGAGGGGGGCAGGGATCGAAAGGAGATCCCAATTTGCTGGCTAGAATCGCTTTAGCAGATTCCTCCAAGGATACTGGGGCAAAATCATCAAAGTGAGGAAGAGATATCATCTCCACTGTCGCTTCAACAGCGGTCGTTGTGATATCTACTGGTGGGAAGGTATTAGTAATATCCGAGATTTTGTTCACAAAGTAGTCAGATATCGCATTACATAGATCTTGTGAGGGGGGAATCTCTTGCGATAGAGCTGACGGGTTCATGAAATCCTTAACAATCTCTGAGGTCGAGGATAGGACGTAGGTCTTTGCCCTTCTTTGGAATCAGAAAGTAGCGGGAATAGCAACCACAGCCTATTTCTGGCCCAGGAACTGCCCTGTAGCTCCTTTGGCCCAGAGAGTTTTGAGTTCCTCGTAAAGTAAGACAAGATGATCCTCCGTCAGCCGATCGTAAGTTGGAGGCATGGAAGGGAAGGGAGTAGCCCTTCAGAATATTCGAGGAACCACTTATCCATGGTGCTGTCCCGCCAGTGGTGGAGGTGATGGTGTATCCTGCCACAAACTGGACGCCCATGAAGTGGGGGGATCATACTAGGAAGGTTTTGAGGCGGAGGGGGAGGGGTCTGTGGCCTGACCAGACTTCTGGCCTCAAGACCTGAGGGGTGAACCGCACCCACGGCCTCACAGAGGTTGCTGAACTTGCACAGTCTAATGGCTTGGGCGGAGTTGGCGTGGTTGGAAACCCGACGGCTAGAGACAGTACACGGACTTGACCGACTCGACCTATCAGGGAGCATGGGTACTGCTATAAAAAATCTCCAGGATCCAACCTGTCGCCTGGAAGTTCAAAGGTAGGGAATCTATGACTAGATGTCTCTATCAGATATGCCTCCTTTATACGGTCACCCCAATGTTTTTAGACTGATACTGCAGATTTTTCAAATCAGTGTGTGCTGAGACCTGCTATCCAGACCACCCTGTCAGTTCCCTGACCTCAAAACATGTATGTTGTATTGGCCATACCCAATGGCATTGGCTAACTTACCTCAAGTCCTTTGTATATGGTACCCGCAGTAAGCAAGCTAGAGAGTCACGCCCGGGATTGCAGCACTGATTGTGCCATGCTGGGTGTGTCACAGGGAAACAAAGCCTTCCTGTCCGAGACTGCAGACTGGAAGAGCAGTTTTAAACTGCTAGCCAAACCTCCATCTGCAATGTGAGTAAGTCAAACCTAAGACAGGTCTATGGAGCCCTAACGAAGGGTGCAGCATATTTCATGGGCAGATAGTGTATTTTATGTTTTCCTGTAGTAAAAATGTGACTGTCGTTTTTGGGGACCTATTGGTTAGTGCCGGGTTGCACGCTAACCTCCCAGCTGTGCTAACTCCTGAACTGTGTGACCAAAGTTGACAGTTCAAGGTCTCATTCCATTAAGCCTGACTTGATTCCCAAGTCGAAATTAATGTAACAAGTTAAAGTGTGCATCTTTTACAAAGTTGTCACTTTGTTGCCTTCAATCTGCAGTGCCCTTAACGGTTACACAAGAAACCTGAGCCAGGATCTGCCAATTAAGGAGATGAGCTAATGACTTCCAGGACAGGAGACAATAGGGGCCTGAAGAGAAGTTACATCCATTCTGCAGGAAGCCACACAGGTGTTGGCCCAAAAGGCAGCTTCAAAGCTGCCTTTGGAGAGTAAATAGGGGAGCACTTGGGAGAGGTCAAGCAGCATTATTTAGGCAGGCTAGCTGAGAAGAGGTGGAACCTGGTGTCAAACCATTGAAGGGCGTGAAGCCCCCCTTGGCAGCCACACCTCTGGGTTGGGCTAAGGAGCTCTGGACACAGAGAGAGGTGTTCTGCCATGTTGGGAGGAGGCAGAATTGTGCATCTTTGGAAAGCCAGATGCCACACTTCCAAAGAAGTGGTTGTCAAGTGAGAGGGTGCCTAGTAGTCCATTGGCTACTGACTCGACAAGACTTGTAGGAGGACTGTCCTACTGCATCGTTAAACCAGCAAAGAGATGCTGCACAGCGTGGACTGCACCGGCTGAACCTGGTGGCTAGCAAGGAAGAGGGACTGCACCTTCTGCCTCCTACTCAAGGAGAAGTCCTCTCCAGGGCCCAACCACAGCCAAGAGACTCCAAGGGTCAGTGAGCAGGCCTGCTGTTCACAGCACAGCAACACAACAGTTAAGAAGGCTGCTGGGGCAAGTTGGTAGCCCAAAGTCTTCAACCCGCCACCGTGCAGCACCAGGGACCGGACACCCAACACTAAAAGTTGCAGCAAAGTTCGCTGAGCCTGGAAGTGTCATTGGAGTGAAGCTGGACCCTCCCCCCCATCCCAGAGGATGAGTTACAGACTGAGGAAGGATTGGCCCATGATAGCAATACTGGGCAGCCGGTAGTCAGAGTCAGAGTCAAATACACTTTATTCGATTATTTTAAAATCATAAAAGTATGCTATACATCCACTTTTGATCATACAAACACAGGTGGTTAGACAAACAATTTTAAAAATTATATTTAAAAAACAAGAATTCAATATACAAATCTTCAGAGCAGATCAAGGTTAAAGGCAACCATGTTTTTACGACCATGACAAAAAATATGCAAATCTCACAAAATTTTATAAGTTGTAGGATTACTACAGTTCTATTTACAAAGTATTAGCTGCCAGGGAGCAATGTGCAAACTTTGCGTAGTTCATAGATTAATTTTTACTAATGGTTAAATGTTACCAAAAAAAAATTTTAACCAAAGAATTGTTCAATGAATCATAGTACCCTATGATTCTGGGTCAAAGTTGTCCGCAATCTATTTAGCCTGGATCGAATGGACATAGTCAGGAAATTAGCTACCCCATACATTACTAATGGGGATTCCATAAGCTGCAGGAACAATAAGGCTGGTTTAACCTGCATACATTTTTGATCTTTCAGTATTGGCTTGATGAACTTTTCCCTCCCACTCTTAAAAAAAAGGGCAAAAAAACACAAAATGCAATAGGTCCTGATCAGAAAAGTCATCACATTTGCAGGGAGCATTCTCGTGAGGCTTACAGCCGGTAGTCTAGTGGTGACTGGAATTCTGCCAGCACTGAGAGGACTTTGAGGGACATTGACCCTGTGACTGGAACCACCTTGCCCCATTCGCGGACTGAGGAGTAGTCACGGCAAGACCTTCATCGACTGTATTGCATCCATAGCATTTTTTATTCCGTGCATAGGACCACTTCCATAGGGACCCCAGCAATGAATAACAGCACTTGGTACGGATTCAACACTGCTTCAGCTGCTGAGGTACAGTTTCTGAGGACTTTGCTGGTCCACCCTGACTAGCCCTCTACTGGTGTTGGTCATCTAAAGTGCCTCAGTGACCGCAATCCAACTACCTCAAACTCTTCGGTGAAAAAGATGCTAAGTGTCAAATTTGTTGAATTTGCCACTGCTTGTTCACGGTTGAGTGAAATAAACTGTAAGGAATTTGCTACTTACCAGTATGCATCTGTTCTTGGCATGTAGAGCTGCAGAGTTGTACATTTAGCAATAGATCGCCACCTGGTGTTGGGCTCGGATGATTGCAGGTTGTTGTTGTCTTCTTGGAAGAAGTCTTTGTAGTCACAAGATAGGTGACTCCTCCCTTGGACAATACTGCGCATGGTCATCGACTCCATCCTCAGATTGTTTTTCGCCATGATGGGAAATGATGGAGTTAGTAGAAGTAAAGAGAAAGGATGTCCATGCGTGTGCATCTAAGTAAGATGAGTACTGGAACGGATACAAGTCCCGAGGAGGCGGGAGGGCATGTACAACTCTGCAGCTCTACATGCCAAGAACAGATGCATACTGGTAAGTAGCATATTCCGTTCGAAGCATATGAGCTGCAGATTGTACATTTAGCAACAATTGTGCAGCAGTGTCTCCCCTAGCGGTGGTCGCTTGTATCCGTTGCAGCATACTATCGTGTTTTAAGGACAGCTTGGCCTACTGCAGCTTGCTGCTTGGCTTGCACGTCAACACAATAGTGTTTAGTGAAGGTGTGTATGGTAGACCATGTTGCTGCCTTACATATGTCCTCTAGTGGTATGTTTCCTAAGAAAGCCATAGAGGCTCCTGGTTTGCGAGTGGAGTGCGCTCTAGGAGGAAATGTTAGTGTACGCTTAGCTTTTTGATAGCATATTTGAATACACTTTACGATCCATCTGGCAATTCCTCCTTTAGATATGGGATTGCCTTTGTGTGGGGAAGAGAATGATACAAATAGTTGTTTTGTCTTTCTGAAGGATTTAGTCCTGTCTGTGTAGTATAAAAGAGCTCTTCTAACATCTAGGGTGTGTAAAGCCCTTTCCGCAACAGAGTCTGGTTTTTGGAAAAACACTGGTAACTCTACTGTTTGGTTAAGGTGAAAAGGAGTAATCACTTTTGGCAGGAATTTTGGATTAGATCTAAGAACCACTTTGTTAGGGTGTATCTGAAAAAATGGTTCTTCTATTGTGAATGCTTGTATTTCACTAACTCTTCTGAGAGAGGTGATGGCAACAAGGAAGGCAGTCTTCCATGTTAGGAATTGCAATTCACACTTGTGTAAAGGCTCAAAAGGGGGTCCCATGAGTCTTGTAAGGACAATGTTCAGGTTCCATACTGGTGCAGGTGGTAACCTAGGTGGGATTATTCGTTTTAATTCTTCCATAAATGCTTTTATCGCAGGTACTCTGAAGAGAGATAGGTGCTGTCTATTTTGTAAATACGCTGCAATTGCTGCTAGATGCAGTCGTATGGAAGAATAAGCTAAGTTGGACCTTTGTAGGTGTAGAAGGTAACAAATAATATTTTGGATGGAAACTACAATGGATCAATGTGATTGTTGTTACAGTATATTGCAAATCTTCTCCACTTAGCAGCATAACATGCTCTAGTGGTGGGTCTTCTAGCTTCTTTAATTATATTCATACATTCTGGTGGTAAATTTAAGTAGCCAAACTCTAAGACCTCAGGAGCCAGATCGCCAAATTCAGTTGGCTTGGTTCTGTGTTAACAGGGATGGCGTGAGCCGTAATTTCTGATGTGGAACCAGTGAGAGATCTAGTAGTGTGGTGAACGACTGCTGGCGTGCCCATGTGGGGGCCACTAGTATTAGTTTGAGAGACTGTTGTCTGAGCTTTCGTACTACTAGTGGAATGGGTGGGAGAGGCGGAAAAGCGTACGCAAATCTGCCTGACCAATTCATCCATATTGCATTCCCCTCCGACCGCGGGTGTGGAAACCTGGCGGCGAAGGTTGGGCATTTTGCGTTTTCGTGGGTGGCAAACAGATCTATCTGTGGGTGCCCCTCATTTGGAAGAATGGTTGTAGAACCTGTGGGTGCAACTCCCATTCGTGAATCTGTTGTGATTGACGACTCAACAGATCTGCTATCTGATTGTGAATTCCTGGAAGGTGTTCTACAGTCAGGTGTATGTTTTGAGGGATGGCCCATCTCCAAATGTTCTGTGCAAGCTGGGACAGTTGCAGAGAGTGTGTCCCCCCCCCTGTTTTTGTATGTAATACCTAGCTGTCATATTGTCCGTCCGGATTAGAACAGCTTTGTTTTGTACTTGTACTTGAAAAGTCTTGAGTGCTAGGTAAATCGCTAGCAGCTCTAAATGATTGATGTGGAGCAGTTTTTGTTGGCTGTTCCATTGGCCTTGAGTGGTATAGTGCAGGAGATGGGCTCCCCATCCTGTGAGGGATGCATCTGTTGTCAGCACCATTTGTGGAACAGGTTCTAGGAACGGCCGTCCCTTTGTCAACTTTTTGGTGTTCCACCATTGCAGAGAGCGATATGTACGGCTGTCTACCAACACCAGGTCTGTGAGCTGACCTTGAGTCTGATTCCACTGTTGTGCTAGACATTCTTGTAGTGGGCGCATTTGCAGTCTTGCGTGAGGAACTATGAAGATGCAAGACGCCATAATTCCTATTAGTTTCATGAACACTCTGGCTTGAAGAGAGTGTTGGCATTCAAAAAGAGAGACCAAGCTCTGAATGCTTTGAATCCTGGCTTGACTGGGATAGGCTAGAGCTGATTATGTGTCTATTGTAGCTCCTAGATATTGGTGAACGTGCGAAGGCTCTAGGTGCTACTTGGTGTAGTTTATTGTAAACCCTAAGTCGTGTAATGTTTGAATCATTTGTTTTGTGTGTTGTACACACTGGTTGAACGATCTTGCTTTTATGAGCCAGTCGTCGAGGTAAGGGAAGATATGTATCTGTTGTCTTCTGAGATGTGCTGCTACTACTGCTAAGCACTTTGTAAACACTCGTGGTGCTGTTGTGACTCCGAATGGAAGGACTTTGAACTGATAGTGTTGTCCTTGTATGACAAATCTTAGATACTTCCTGTGCGCAGGATGTATAGGAATATGAAAATAGGCGTCCTTTAGGTCTAGTGTTGTCAGGAAGTCTCCCTGTTGTAGTAATGGGAGTACTTGTTGTAAAGTGATCATGTGAAAATGATCTTATTGAATGTAGTGGTTTAGGGGCCTGAGGTCGAGGATCGGTCTTAATGTCCCGTCCTTTTTGGGTATTAGGAAATACAGGGAGTATCATTTTGTAGAAGTGCTAGAACTTCCTGTTGAAGCAGTGTTATGTGTTCTGTGGACATTGGACGCTGCCTGGGTGGTATGTTTGGGGGGGGTTGCTGTGAGTTCTAGGCAGTAGCCATGTTGGATAATTTGTCTTACCCACCTGTCTGTTGTGATGGAATCCAAGACCGGTAGGAACTGTGATAATCTGCCCCCTACAGGGGTGGAATGTTGTAGGGGAGGCAGAGGGAAGTCAGTGTTTGGGAGTGGAAGAGGAGCGGTTGTTGTTGTTACCTCTACCTCTTCCCTTATTGTTGTTGCCTCTGTACCCTCCTCTAAAGTAACCCTTATTAGAGGAGGTTTGTGTATGTGTTTTAAAAGATGACGTGTTATCTGCGCCGGTCTGCTTGGTGCCTCCTCTATAAGAGGAGCGACGAAAAGAACCTCTAGTGTGGGTAGATTGTAATGCACCCATAGACTTAGCAGTGTCTGTGTCCTTTTTCATTTTTTCTAGTGTATTATCTACCTCTGGCCCGAACAACTGGTTCTGATTGAAGGGCTGGTTGAGGATGGTAGTTTGTACCTCTGGTTTGAAACCGGAAATGCGTAACCATGCATGATGTCTGAGGATAACACTGGTGTTAACTGCCCTAGATGCTGTGTCCGCTACATCTAGTGCGTATTTAATGGAGGCATTAGATATTAGTTTGCCTTCCTGTAAAAGCTCTGCTGCCTGATCTTTGTATTGATCTGGTAGATGTTCCATTAACTTTTCTAGTTGGTCGTAGTGAGCCCTATTGTAGCGTGAGAGTAACGCTTGTGTGTTTGCTATGCGCCATATGCTTGTTGCTTGTGCAGCAATTCGTTTCCCTGACGCATCAATGATTTTTGATTCTTTGTCAGGCGGGGGTGTGTCACCAGAAGTCTGGGAATTGGCTCTTTTACGTGCATTTGACACTACTAAAGAGTCCAATGGTAGATGTCCCTTAATGTAGATAGGATCTGCTGGTGCTGGTCTATACTTTTTATCTATTCTTGGATTTAGTACCCTACACCTTACTGTATCTTTAAAAATCTCTGGAGCATGTTTAATGACCCCTTTGATCATAGGTAGTATTTGAGTAGATCTTTGTGACTGCTCAAAAGTGTCTAATAAGAAATCCTCCTCAATGGCATCAGAGTGCATCGGAACTCCGTGGTAAAGTGCAGCTCTGTTTAGTAGATGATTGAACCCAATACTATCCTCTGGAGGGAAAGGTTTTATTGGGTAGTACTGAGGATCAGGGATGTCTGGTGCATTATTTGGTTGGAAATTATATGCATCATCTTCCTTGGTATATTCTGGGTTGACATCTTCATCCTCATCTAAGGGGTATGTATGTGTCTCTGGTACATCATCCCCCACACCTAAGTCATACTCTTCGTCAGTGTGGTGTGATGATGCAGGAGATTGAGCAGGAGAAGTTATAGGCTCAATATATGGAGTGATAGGAGAGGAAGAAGGTGAAGGAGAGGAAGGGTGCATTGGAGATGTTGCACAATCCTTTTTGGCAGGAACCACAGTTAGAAGTGGTGTGTCTGCTGGTCTCTTTTTGTGTGGAATTGCTTCCACATGTCCAGTTTTTGGATTGATATAGACCTTTTTCTGCTTTGGATCTGGTCTAAATAGTTCTTCCTCTTGTATAATCCTCTTCGGTGCCGATTTCTTCGGTGTCGATAGTGGTTCTTTAGTGTTTTTTGCCTTAGGAGGAGTTATTGAGTCCTGTGGCAATTTCTTCGGTGCCGAAGGTGGTTTAGGCTTGTGTGTATCAGGCCTTGTGGTCTTTGATACCGTTATCGAAGATTTCGGCGTGGAGACAGGTTTTCTTGGGCCTGTTGCGCCGGAGTCTATCTTATCGTCTTTGTTTTTGGAGCCGGATGGTTTCGGAGTCGAAGCTTTCGGTTCCGTTACTGTTTTTGGTTTCGGCACCGATGCCTGTTTAGGTTTGGGTGCCGAAGGGTGTGTTAGCTTCGGTGCCGAAGAGTCCTTCGGTGTCGAAGGATGTTTCGGTGCCAATGGAGGAGGTGGAATTGGCACATGTGGTTTTTTCGGTGCCGAGGCACCGGAAGGCGTAGTCTTTTTCCTCGGAGCCGAGCCGGAAGGTTGGAGGGTAAATTTCGGTCTCGACTGGGCCCCATGGGCGGAGTGCTGACCGTTGCCTTTGGTTTGGGCAGGGGCAGAGGTACTCACGGGTTGTCGAGATGGAATCGAATCGTCCGAGTCCTCTGCTCCCGATATGATCTGGAGATCAGGCGAGTCTTCCTTCGGCGATGAGTGGAGCCTCGTCCTCGGAGATATCTTCGAGTGGGTTCTCGTCCTCGGAGACGTCTTCTTCGACGATCTCCTCCTCAAAGATGGCCTCCGGTGCTGGCGCTGATCTCCTCATCTCGTGTCGACGGGCCCTCCGATCCCGAATGGTCTTTTTCGATCGGAAGGAGGCACAGGCTGTACAGGTCGACTCGTCGTGTTCTGGCGAGAGACAGAGGTTGCAAACCTCGTGATGGTCACTATGAGGGAATTTTGCTTGACATATCGGGCATCTCTTGAATGGAGTTCTGTCCATGAGGCGTAGGCCGTACGGCGCCGATAGGCCCAACGGCCCGCATCGACGCACCGGGATGTAGCTGGTGATGTCGAAAAGTGTCTTCGATGTCGAAAGTTGTTTGTCTAAAGTTTCACGCTTCGAAAATGCCGAAAAGAGTCTTTTCTAGCCGGATCGGAAAACTTTCATCCGAACCCAGTGGCGGAAAAAACCAATCTGAGGATGGAGTCGATGACCATGCGCAGTATTGTCCAAGGGAGGCGTCACCTATCTCGTGACTACAAAAGACTTCTCCCAAGAAGACAACAACAACCTGCAATCATCCGAGCCCAACACCAGGTGGCGATCTATTGCTAAATGTACAATCTGCAGCTCATATGCCTCGAACATTCTATATCTCCGGAGCCCACTGGTGGATCTTTTTCGTTGGGGTGTCTATAGTTCATTTTTGTAAATTGGTGTAGGAATTCTTTGATGTCTTTCGATTTCTTGTTCAATTGTTTAGGTGCTGTTAAATGCTTTACACTTGCTCCTTTATGTAAGCCTGACTGCTCAGAGCCACAGCTACTCAGGGTAGCGGAAGGTTTGACAAACAAAACCTCCTGTTAATAAAGAAGAAGTTACTTACCTTCGGTAACAATGTATCTATAAGAGTCATACGTAGTTATGGATTCCTTACCTTAGAATTACCCCCAGGCGTCAGACTAGATCCGTAGACATTTTTTCTTAAGAGTACCCCTGCAAGTTGGTAGGTGGCGTCGGTCGACTCCGCTTTAGTCGTCGGCATTGTGGTTGCCGAGTTGACATTGCAGTGTGTACTTAGACACCACCCCCTGAGCGCTGACGTCAGTTCTGACTCAACTTTCCTTACCAGAAGCGCAGAGCCATGCAAGACACTGACCACTGCTGCACAAAACTAGGGCCCTAGAAGGGAGTCCCTATCCCTAGAAGTCAGTTCGCCGAATGGGGAGGATGGGTGGGGCGGTAAGGAATCTATAACCACATATGTCTCTTACAGATACATCGTTACCGAAGGTAAGTAACTTGTTCTTCTGAAAGAAACCGTAGTTATAGATTCCTTACATTAGAATAGATACCCCAGCAATGCCAACCCAGGAGGTGAGTCTGCAAATTAATTTCGCACCAGGAAGTCCTGGAGAACAGAACAGCCAAAAAAGCAGTGTATCCGGACTTAGCTGCCCAGGCTGTATTGCTTGGTTAACGTGTGCAAGGATGCCCATGTGGCCGCCTGACAGATGTCATGTAAGGAAACTCCACGTCCCAAAGCAGTAGTGGCTGCCGTCACCCTGGTAGAGTGGGCACGCAGTCCCACTGGAGGTTCCTTTTTAGCCAAAGAATAGCAGATCTTAATGCATAGGACAACCCATCGAGAGATGGTACGTTTGTGCACTGCCCGACATTTCTTAGCACCCACATAACCCACGAAGAGTTGAATCGTCCTCCCGGAAGTCTTTTGTGCGGTCAAGGTAGAAAGACTGCGCATGCTTTGGGTTCAGACGGTGGAGTCTCTCCTTCTCTTTGGAAGGGTGAGGAGGTGGGAAGAAGGTGGGCAATGTGATGGTCTGACCTATGTGGAAGGAAGTAACCACTTTGGGCAAGTGGAAAGAAGTAACCACTTTGGGCAGTAAAGAAGGCCTAGTACGGAGGACTACTTTGTCCGGATGGACAGTAAGAAAGGGTGGTTTGGAAGAGAAGCCTGAAGCTCACTCCCCCTGTGAGCCGAGGTGATGGCAAGCAAGAAAGTAGTCTTCAAAGTAAGGAGATGAAGAGGACAATTATGTAGTAGCTCAAAGGGAGCACACATAAGATAAGTGAGCACAAGGTTCAAGCCCCACTGGGGCATTACGAAAGGAGAAGGAGAAAAGAGATGAGTAATGCCCTTCATAAATCTGTAAACAATTGGAGATCTGAAAAGAGAAGGCTGATCAGGAAGGCAAAGAAAGGCCAAAATGGCCGAAAGATAGCCCTTAAGAGTGCCCAGAGCAGACCCTGCTGGGCCAAAGAAAGAATGAAGAGGAGAACTTCTGAAAGAGGGACAGAAAGGGGATCCACAGCCTTTGCCGTGCACCATACCACAAATCTGTTCCATCTACAGGTGTGTACCGTTTTGGTGGAGGGCCGCCTGGCCGCCAAGATAACGTTACAGACTTTGGGAGGAAGGTCGAAAGCTGTCAACTGTTGCCGCTCAAACTCCACGCAAGGAGTTGAAGGCTGGACAGGTTCGGGTGGAGGACCGTCCCCTGCAGCTGCGACAGAGAATACTTCTGAAGAGGCAGTCTGATCGTAGGATCGATGGTAATGCTCACGAGCTCGGGGTACTAGACTCTTCGTGCCCAGTCCGGAGCCACAAGAATGACTTGGGCCTGGTCACGCATGATCTTCTTCAGCACTCTGGGCAGAAGTGGTACAGGTGGAAAGGCATACAGGAGGCCGTAATTCCACACGCGACGAAAGGCATCGCTAGGGAGTGCCGCCTTGGAAACTCCAACGCGCAGAACTGCTGACATTGCGTGTTCTCTCTGGTGGCTAATAGATCTAACCAAGGCTCTTGCACCACCTCAGAGTGAAGATGCGGCTGAGTTTGTCCGCCCTGGCGTTCAGGGAACCTGCCAGGTGTTGAATTACCAGGGATATACGCTGATGTTCCAGCCATGTCCAAAGGCGAAGGGCCTCTTGACAAACAAGTTACTTACCTTCGGTAACGATATATCAGTAAGAAACATTAGTAGTGATAGATACCTTACCTCAGAATTACCCCCAGGCATCAGACTGGATTCGGAAAGTTTTCGTCAGAAGTACCCCTGTGCGTCGGAAGGTGGCGTTGTGCAGTTCTGCGTCCGACGTTGGCGTCGTGGTCGTCGAGATGACGTAGCGGAAGCTACTTAGATGCCACCCTCGCAAGCTGACGTCAGTTCTGTACATTACTTTCTGCGCCATGACCGCAGAGCCAAGCAAGATACTGACCACTGGTGCATTGAAACTAGGGCCCTGGAAGGGATGTCCTTAACCCTAGAAATCAGTTCACAGAAAGGGGAGGATGGGTGGAGCGGTAAGGAATCTATCACTACTAATGTTTCTTACAGATATATCGTTACCGAACGTAAGTAACTTGTTCATCTGAAAGAAACACATAGTGATAGATTCCTTACCTTAGAATAGATACCCCAGCAATACCAACCCCGGTGGTGGGTCTGCGAACCAAGATCACACCAGGAAGTCCCGGAGAACAGAACGGCTAAAGAAGCCATCTCTCCGGACTTGGCTGTCCAGGCAATCGTGCTTAGTTAAAGTGTGCAGCGAAGCCCACCTAGCTGCCTGACAGATGTCTTGTAAGGGGACACCAAGTCCCAATGTCGTAGAGGCATCCGTCACCCTGGTGGAATGGGCGCGCAGCCCCACCGGAGGCTCCTTCTTTGCCAGAGAATAATAGGCTTTAATACACAAGACGACCCATCTGGAGATAGTCCGCTTGTGTACGGCCGACCTTTCTTGGTGCCAACTTAGCCAACAAAGAACTGGTCATCCACCCGGAACTGTTGTGTGCGATTCAGGTAAAATTAGAGCTTCTCTTCCTCTCTGGAAGCATGCGGAGGCGGAAAGAAGGTGGGCAAAGTGATGGTCTGCCCGATGTGAAAGACAGTGACAACCTTTGGCAGAAAAGAAGGACGAGTCCGGAGCACAAACTTGTCCGGATGGACAAACAGGAAAGGAGGTTTGCAAGAAAGAGCCTGGAGCTCACTCACTATTCTACCAGAGGTTATGGCAACCACGTAAGCAGTCTTCAGAGTTAAAAGACGAAGAGGACAGTTGTGAAGAGGCTCAAAGGGAGCGCACATTAAATATGTGAGAACCAAGTTCAAGTCCCACTGTGGCATTACGAAGGGAATAGGAGGGAAAAGATGAGTAATGCCTTTGAGGAATCTATTAACAACAGGGGACTTGAAAAGAGAGGGCTGATCAGGGAGCCTGCAAAAGGCAGAAATAGCAGAAAGGTAGCCCTAGATAGTGCTCAGAGCAGTGCCCTGCTGGCCAAAGAAAGAAGGAACAGTAGGACCTCAGAAAGAGGGAAAGAAAGGGGATCCACAGCCTTTGCTGTGCATCATGCCACAAACTTGTTCCACCTGCAGGTGTATACCAACTTAGTGGAGGGACGCCTGGCTGCAAGAATGACATCACAGACTTCAGAAGGCAAGTCGAAAGGAATCAACTGCTGCTGCTCAATCTCCACGCAAGGAGGAGGAGACTGGACAGGTTCGGGTAGAGGACCGTCCCCTGCTGCTGCGACAGAAGATCCTCCCGAAGAGGCAGTCGGATCGGGAGATCAATGATCATACTGAGTAGCTCGGGATAACAAAATCTTCGAGCCCAGTCCGGAGCCACAAGAATGACTTGGGCCCGGTGACGCCTGATTTTCTTCAGCACGCTGGGCAGAAGTGGTATAGGCGGAAAGGCGTACGACAGACCGCAACTCCACTCGCGATGAAAAGCCGTGCCTAAAATGAAAGTGTGTCCTCATGTAACGTAACTGGTGCTATGTAAAGCGCTCTGATAACTGATTCGGTTCGGTTCTAGTTCGCGCTATATAAAACTCTGCAAAAAAAAACAAAAAAAAAACGTTGCCTTGGAAATTCCACCGCGCAGTTCTGCTGACATTGTATGTTCTCTTCAGTGGCGAATAGATCTAACCAAGGCTTTCCCCACTGTTGAGAGACCTTGCGCCACGTCCGAATGAAGACGCCATTTGTGATCCATCATGCACCTGCGGCTGAGTTTGTCCGCCCTGGCGTTAAGTGAACCTGCCAGGTGTTGAACCACCATGGAAATGCCCTGATGATCCAGCCATATCCAGTGGTGCAGAGCCTCCTGACATAGGGCCCACGACCCCACCCCGCCCTGTTTGTTGCAGTACACATGGCGGTGGTGTTGTTTGTGAACATCTGCACTACCCTCCCCTTGACAGAGGGAAGGAATGCCTTTAGTGCAAATCGGATCGCCCGGAGATCCAGAAGGTAGATATGGAGCCTGGACTCCGCCGGAGACCAGAGGCCTTTGATATCCGCCTCTATCATGCGGCCACCCCATCCCTGAAGGGACGCATCTGTCACCACAGTGTGCTCCGCCTGGGGAAGGGAGAGGGATCTGCCATTGACCTAATTACGGTTTGTGATCCACCACTGCAACTGTTGTTCAGTGCCCTCCGAGATCTGGACATAATCGGACAGGTTCCCCCGATGCTGCACCCACTGGAACTTCAGATCCTACTGCAGAGCCCGCATATGCCATCTGGCATGATCGACCAGCAGGATGCAGGAGGCCATGAGGCCCGGCAGCCTCAGTGTCATCCTGACCGAAACCCAGGATAGAGGCTGAAAGATCGGTATTAGAGCCTAAATATCCTGGACTCGCCGTTCGGGAGGATAGACCTGAATATGCGTCGTATCCAGAACCGCTCCGATCAAGAGGAGCTCCTGAGAGGGAATCAGGTGCGACTTTGGCACATTGATGTCCCTGAGGTCCAAGATAGGACGCAGGCCTTTGTCCTTCTTGGGCACTAGAAAGTAGTGGGAATAACAACCACGTCCTACTTCTGGCGAAGGAACGCGCTCGATGTCCCCCCTTGGTCCATAGGGCCGCAACTTCATGCTGAAGAAGTGCCAAGTGATCCCCCGACATGCGGTGGTACTGGGGTGGCATGGCTGGAGGGGTAGTCTCGAAGAGGAGGGAGTAGCCCCTTTGGACTATTTGTAAAACTCACCTGTCCGAAGTGATGGTGCGCCAGTGGGGAAGGTGATGGCGAATCCTGCTGCCAACTGGCGTTTGATGGGGCTGAAAAACCAGACTAGGAAGGTTTGGAGGCAGTGGTGGAGGTGGACTGACCCGCCTGCTAGCCCCCTGACCAGCCTCGGCGGGTCCCATGTCCACGCTGAGACTGTTACTACGCAGGCCTATGGATCTGAAGCGAAAGTGTTGTGGCGCCCCTTCCTTGGCCAAGAAAGGAGAAAAAAGCAGAAGGTGGAGGAGGGTGCGTGGCAGAAAGGCCCAAGGACTTGGCCGAAGCCGCGAGTCCTTAAAGCGCTCCAATGCACCATCTGCTTTATTGCCAAAAAGGCGAATACCATCAAAGGGCATGTCCATCAGGATGTTTTGGACATCCCCAGAGAACCCAGTAGTCCTCAGCCAGCCGTGGTGACAGAGCACCACTGTCGTGGAAATCGCCCTGCCAAGCGAGTCGGCGGTGTCAAGGACACATTGAATCGTGAATTGTGCTGCATCTCTCCCTTCAGCAATAGCTTGAGAGAGCACTGTCCGACCTCCTCCGAACACTGAGACAGCACCTGCGCCACCATATTCCACACAGAGTGGGAATAACGGCCCAAGATGCATGGAGTGTTCACAGACCGCAGCCCTAAACTGGCGGAAGAAAAAATCTTATTACCAAACTGTTCCAGTTTCTTGGATTCCCTGTCCGGGTGTGCGGTAGGGAATGCACTTTGGAATGCATATGCTTTGACAACCAAGCTCTCAGGGGTGGGGTGTTGGGAAAGGAAAATGGGGTCGCTCGGGCCGGGCGATGGCATTGGGCCACGTTCCTATCCACAGGAGCCCCTGTGTTGGGCGTGGACCAGGTGCCCAAAAGAACGTCTGAAAGTGCATCATTAAAAGGCAGCAGTGGCTCCGTAGAGGTAGCCGCCGGCTGAAGTACTTCTGTCAGGAGGTTAGTCCTGACGGCCACAGTAGGGAAATCGAGGTGGAGAGCCTTGGCCGCCCTACGCAACACCTTTATATAACTCAAATCCTCCTCCGTAGCCACAGTAGGAGGAGTTAACATGCCAAGGTTAGGAGAGGTATCAAGACCACTCACATCCCCCAGCTCTTCTGCCCAGTCCGGGTCAAACTCACATTGCTCTATGAGAGGGTCCTCAGGCCCCTCCCAGTCCTCCCATTCCTCCGAAGGCTGATGAAGAGGCCGAAAATAAGGAGGCTGGACATAGGGGTAGAAAGCCCCGTCAGCCTCAGAATCGGCATTGAGCGAGGTCGTTCTGGAGCTGTGTCCACATCAGGGCTGACCGGGGATGTCGTTGCCTGAGGGCACGTGCGATGTTGGAAGCGGTGCCGGTGGGATCGACGTCGCTGGAGGTGTCACAAGGTCAACCAGCGTCGACCAGGATCCAGGCTCAGATCCCTGGGGTACCTGCGGCGCTGGGGCCAGAGCTGACAGCGATGCCAGAGCTGGAGCCGCCGACAGTAGAGGGCGAGGGCCCCCAGTCGGGCCTGCGGAGCCCAAAGGCATGCCGGCGGGGCCCGACGGCCCAAAGAGGAGGGCCATGGCTGACAAAAATTCCTGCAGGTGGGCCGGAGTCGCCAACGGACCCGGGAAGGGCGGGTAGGCCGACGCTGACTTTGTAAGCTCCGCCGGAGCCGCGAGGGGGGCACTACCCGCACCCTCAGCCTCGTCGCACGACGGGAAATCGGAGAACAATGCTGTTGACTTCTTGTGATACTGCGTCTTACCCGATGCCGAGTGCGAAGACTGCGATCCTGACAAACGATGGTGATGGCTCTGCAACCGGTCCCTCGACCTCCCACGGGACCGGGACCTTCAGCGGTGCAGAGCATACTGCCGGACTTCAAGCAAATTTCAGATCCGCTCCTGCAAAGTTTTCGGTGCCATGGCCCGGCAGTTGGGCCATGACTTAGGGTCGTAGTTGCGCCCCAGGCATTAAAGACACACGCGGTGCAGGTCAGTCACCGACATCATGCGATGACAGTCACCACAAAACTTGAAGCTGGACATCTTTACTGCACCAGGAGTCGATAGACTCGAAAATAGAGACAAAAAGGTCTGGAAAAACTCAGTCAAAAAATGACTGTGGGCACCGCTCTCTCTGGATCGGCGCTTGCTGGTGCGGAAAAAGAAAGAACTGATGTCAGAGCGAAAGGGTGGCATCTAAGTAGCTGCTGCGACATAATCTCAGTGACCACAACTCCAACAACTGACAGGTGCATCCTCCTCAACGTGCGCGCCCTGCACAGACATGCTGTAGAGATCTGGGACCTCTTCAACACCTTCTCGCCAAACGTCGCCTTCTTCACAGAAACCTGGACCAACCCCACTACCGCCCCCGACATCGCCACCGCCATCCCCGACTGATACAAGATCCAGAGGAAGGACCGCCCCAACCACCCAGAAGGAGAACTCGCCATCGCACACAAGAGCTCCCTCCGACTCACCACCTCCAGTACGAGCGACTCCCCAGCCATCACAAACATCTTCATTTCCAGTTCCAGACCAGCCCCAGAACGACCTTACGTGGCACCCTCGTCAAATATGGAGAGCACCAGGGATCGTCGCTCAGCCCCATGCCGTTCAACATGTACATGGCCGCCCTCGTCAGACAGCATGGACTCAGAATAGTATCCTATGCTGACAACACCCAGCTAATCCTCTCCCTTACCAAGGACCGCCACACCACCAGACTCAGCTTCCAGGAAGGAATGAAGAACGTTGCACCCTGGATGAGCAAAACCAAAGGGGATGATGGACGGAGTGTTGAACATTGCAAGCACTCACCCCCAGTCAACTGATCTGGGTTTAATCCATCATCATTCTTTAGCTCACTCCGCCGCCCTAGTTCAGACATGGCCATATGCAAATCAGTCTGACCCTGTGCCTCATGGGTACAGTCCAGCCCGAACTGCCAAGCCATGTCTTCCCTGGACCGGAAACAAGCATCCTGGGATTGGTTTCTGGCTAATCACACGTCATCAGCCAGGCTAGCTTGAATCCAGTGGCAAAGTGAACAAGGGACCCACGTCTGGGCATACCCTGCCAACTTAAGGCGAACAAAGCAAAACCAAAGGGGATGATGGACGGAGTGTAGAACATTGCAAGCACTCACCCCCAGTCAACTGATCTGGATTTAATCCTTTATCATTCTTTCTGATCGTAGGTCTTCTTGCCTCTCTTAAGACCACCATTGTATTTTCAGGTACCTTTACGTGTCCAAACCTTAAGTCTTCAGGAGCCATGCTGCCAGGCTTAAAGACTTGTTGTGGGTGAAGCACCAATCCTTTTTTCATAGATAACAGATCTTGTCTGTTTGCAATTTCTGAGTTCTCCCCTGAGATATCTCCATTAGTTCTGAGAACCACGTTGTCTTGCTCATTATGGAGTAATTAGTATCAAAGTCATGCTGCTGATTCTGCATTTGTTGATTACCTTGTGAAGTAGTTTTATCGGGGGAAAAGCGCATGCAAATTCCCCTAACCAGTCTATTCATAGCGCATTCCCCATTGACTAGTGACAGTATTGCCTGGCGGAGAAGCATTGGCATTTCGCATTCTGGGTTGTTGCAAAGAGATCTAATTCTGGTGCTCTCCATTTTTGAAAGGCCTTCATGAGTACTGTCTGATTCAGTTACAATTTGTGAGACCATGAAGCTGGTCTGCTAGGTCTGCCTGCTTCGACACAGTCCTTCCCTGGTTGGTGGACCGCTAAGATCTCCATTTTCCTAGGAATTATCCAATTCCACATTTCTTGTGCTGATATTGAGAGCGGTAGCAATTGTGTCCCACCCTGCTTATTTATGTAAACATGGTGATTGTGTTGTCTTTTTGCATTAGTATTATCTTTCCTCAAAGCTCTTTCAGAAAGGTTTTTAAGGCTAGGGATACTGTCTTTAGTTCCAGGATGGACGAGTCACTTACCTTCGGTAACGATGTATCTGGTAGAGACACAGTCTAGCCGCAGATTCCTTATCTTAGAATATGAGCCCCTCCCGGCGCGCAGACATCAGTTTTCGTTGGAAAAACGTTTCCGCGCCACAACGCGGAGTCACCAGCAAAAACTGTGAGTATAGGAAGTGTGCGAAAAAGATGAAAAAGAAATTGAATGGTGAAAAAACAGCACCAGGCACTGTAGACTGAAAAATAGTGAAAGGAAAGAGCAGAGCACTGCTCTGAGAAGCAACCAAGCAAGGCAAAGGCCAAACTCCCACCAGGGGCAGAAGAAGATGTGAAAAAACATCATAGCAGAATATATAACCATGAAGGGCAACAAGCCCAGAACATATGAGCAATGACAAGCCACCACAAGTTGGCACCACAAAGGGACATCATATCCCCTGTAAGAGACCTATAGACTGAGGCAGAGCCAATAGACTTCAAACCAATGGACCACCGGGGAGGTAAGATACCTTAAGGCTATTGAGAAGGGGGGGGTGGGTGGGAGGGTCATGAGGAGACCTCACACTGTACAACCCAGGTGGATGGGATGCAAAAGGACACATGACACATGAGGGTACCGCCCAATCATGAGAATGGGTGTAGCAGGGCAAGCCAAACTGAATGCAGCATTCCGTTGAGAAGTGAAGTGAAAGATGCCACCCCACAGGAAGACAAAGTCACCTGGAGGGAGGCGAATGCAGAAACCCCAACCTAAAAAGATCCTCCCAGAATGGAGAGGATGGTTGGGCGTTAAGGAATCTGCGGCTAGACTATGTCTCTATCAGATACATCGTTACCAAAGGTAAGTAACTCGTCCATCTGATAGAGACATCTAGCCGCAGATTCCTTAACTTATAATAGATACCACAGCCATACCCATATAGGAGGCGGGTCTGCGACTGAACCCCAGCAAGTTCCAGAGGAAACTTAGCCGTCAACAAGGTGACGAAACACAGTGGGCACAGCAATGCCGGCGCAGCCAACACTTGTCCATGAAGCTCCGAAAAGAGCGGAGAACAATGGGAGGCAAAGGCACCACAAGCTGTGAAAGAACAGCAGGATAACGTGTGTGTGTATTCCGGGTGGAGAGAAAAAGAAGCACAGAGCCAGAAATTCCGGTGCGAAAGTGAGAGTCCATGGCTTTGTAAAGAAGATGAACTGAGCATTCGGTCGATGGATCCACAGGATCCGATGAGTCGACAGGAAGCAAGACCCAGAGAGAGAGCAAAACAGCATGACAGTCAGCGCATATCGTTTGAGTATGCATAACAGTGTAAAAAATACTGCTGAATTTACACCAGCTTAGATACGTGAGGTAGCATTGGCAGGATGCCGACCCATGGCCAGAAAGTGCGGGCATTACCAGAAACACAAGACACTCCAGTACGCAATCGCTCCTTCACAAAAACATATAAGAGGGCGGACGGCAACAAGTAGAAGCACCCAGAACACGAACACAGTAAGACTGGTATTGATGCGGGAGTCAGGAATACATATAAGCCTACAGTGTGGATGCCAGAACCACACCAAGTATAGGGAAATCCTCCTGTAGGGTAGCAGACAAGACCACCCAAAAAAGCGTATTTGAAGAGACCACTTCCCCTGAGAGTGTTACAGCAGGAACCCAAAGCAGAAGTGTGGAAAACACCTGCGCGGAAGGAGTAGGGAAATAGGTAAATCCTCCTGTTGGAAAGGGCACAAGGCAGTGAGCAGCATAGACGTAAATGGCGAAGACGCCACCGCTTATAGACCAGTTCAGACAGGGCTGAAGTATGAGAAAGCAATACCCATCCCGGAGAGTGGAGGGTAGAACCAGGCGTCTTATGATAGTCAACATACCAGGCTACATCCACCGTATGTGCAAACACTGAAGAAGTGTGCCATTCAGCGGCACTGCCCTTGCGCTATATGATGACAGGGCCAATACCCATCCCGGAGAGTGGAGGGTAGAACCAGGCACCTTATGATAGTCAACATACCAGGCTACATCCACCGTACGTGCAAACACTGAAGAAGTGTGCCATTCAGCGGCACTGTCCTTGCGCTATATGATGACAGGGCGTCAGCCGTGGAAGAACTGTGCCTGAACGGAACAGAACTACGTGTCCCAAGGGACAGTGACTGACAAAAAGAAGAGCAGCCAACATGGACAAAAAGGAACACAGCGAAGCTGTAATATGCCCCTGGGAAAGGCAGACTAGGCAGAAGCCTTGCAGTAGGGAATCTCCACCGATGCTGCGAAGTACTACGGCCAACCGTAGACCCCCAACTTCAATTGAAAGTGCAACCGAGCGACGCCAACCTGTGGGTCGCATAACAGCAGAAAGAGAGAACAGACTGATCCACAGAAGAACATCTGTGAGGAAGCTCCACAGGAGCATACCAAGCCTTCCTTGTAGGAAGGCAGCTACACAATAGCCAGGAAATACCCAATGTAGGGTAAGTCTTAGCCCGTCAAGGGGGCTCCTCTTGAGACCAGCACCGACAGAGGACTGACATGAAGGCAGAACCAGCTGACCAGCTGTATTGAATAAAGACAACCATGGTGGAGTAGCCGCCTAGACAATCTGGGCTTTACATCATGAACCCAGGGTCCCAAACAAACAAGGCAACGCTGCCTATGTACAAGAAAAAGACCACACAAAGTCATACAAGGATTGAAAAAGATAAGCCACAAAGCCGAGAAAGCTAGGCCGCAAAGGCCAGAAAATCACAGGAGACCAGACTAAGGCGGGAGACCGCCGAATCAGAGTGACAATCAAAAAGGTCCACGCCATTGAATGGCAGATCCCGAAGAGCATCCTGAACATTGTCGGGAAACTGACTATAGTGCAACCATGCATGGCAGCGCAAAGCAAGCGACTGGGCCATCGCTACCCCTAGAGTCTGTAGCGTCCAAGGCTGATCGAAGGGAAAATTGTTCTATTCCCCAGCCGGAAGAAGGCGATGCAAGTCAGACCGGGTCTCTACTGGGAGAGAAGGAAGAAGGAGCTCAATCAAGTCCCAAAGGGCAAAAGAAGTACGTGTGAACACGAAAGACATGTTCACGGCACGAATGCCTGCACTGACGGAGGCAAAAATGTGTCGACCACATGTTTCCAGCCAGTGAGACTCCCTAGTGGGAGGTAGCAATGGCAGAGCAGAAGAAGGCTGCAAGGAGAAAGCCGCCTGGACAACCAGACCCTGAGCTCTAGGGTGAAGGGACACACAGAAAGGATAATTTGGGGCTGGACGATGCCTGCGAGCAATTGCCCGATCAACAGGATCACCAGAGGAGGGCCGTGCCCAGGTACCAATCAGATTGTCAAACAAAGACCCACCAAGGGGATGCAAAGGCTTCAAGTCCACAGTCTCAATGTGGAGAAGATTAAGTAAAGGATCAGAGGGCAGGGAAATCACAGGGGGCTGCAATTGAAGAATATCCGCAGCCCTGCGAACAGCCCTCACTACAAGCCTCCAAGTAGCTCCAAAGTGTTGGAGCTACTTCCACATAGATCCAGGCCCAACATCGGGAAAACATTATCTGAAGATGGCGACCGAAGATGGGAGCTTCTGGAGGAAGCACAACAATGTCACAAGAGGAAACCAAATAGAGGTTCATTGACACCCAATAACAATAACGCACAGCATGTAAATCCAGAAAAGATTCACGCTGCAAAACTCGGCCTTTGAGATCCCAGGTTGCCTTAAAATTCATCTTTGCACACTTGACCTTGTGACGGTCCATCACTAGCATCTGTTTATGGCAAACCTTACAAGGTTAAAACCCTGTTGTTCTTAGAATGGACATGTGCTTTGCACACTGAAAACATTTTGAGAAACAAATTTGTCAGCTCTGGATCAGCATCACAAGGTGTGGAAATAAAGGAACTGACATCAGCAATCTAAGGTGGTGACTATGTACGGGCCCAGCATTACATCACATCCTGGGTGGGAGGAGTCCAACCCACTGTCGGATGACATCACCTAACGAAGCGCGAGGGAACAGTTAAAGAAAAGTATTCAGCCTCAATCTCTCAGTCACCTCAGTCTCAGCCTCAGTCACCATCTCTCGAAGCGGACCCGCGAGAGCTACGCACAGCTCAACTTCAAAAAGAACTCCTTATTAGGAGCAAGCGAGTGAAGTGTTCCCGGAGTTCTAGCAGGAGCTGTAGGGGCGACAGAAGACTGAAGCCTGCCCCCATCGACACCGGTGGATACCTGGCAAACAGCCGAGCCGCTTTTCAGGCTAATACAGGCTGGGAGCCCCGATTTGAGATCAAGGGCAGACAATACATACAGCCTCATACTTCTACGAAGCGGAAGGGACTGAGCCAATCATGGACTAAAGCAGTGCTTTTGTATAAATCTACTGGCAATTTTTACAGGCACACAGAAACTTAAGGTATTTACTTCTCCCACCCGCCTGCTCTCTTTTTAAAAAATCTAACTCCTTTGTTCAAAATGGCTGGGGCCATAAAACTGTAGCAATAAATCCCCCCCTACCTCTGTTGTCCACATGGCCCCTCAGCTCAGCCTAACTCCCCCACATAGAGATAAGAAGAATTCCTCCCAGCTAGCCTTGAGCTCTGCTTGCTTAAACAGAAAGTGTAATCTCCTCCCCTGTGCTTAAAGTAATAGCAGCAGACAGAGGACTGATATCTCTATCTCCCCTGTCGGCACAGCAACAAACAGAGGACTACTGTCTTGTTCTGATCTATTTGGCGGCCATTTTAGACTAGTCTCTATTGGAAAGAATGTCTGCCTATTATTGCAGTATTACACTCCTAGCCCTATTTTGAGCTTTTGTAAGACACAGATTGCTACCTCATTTATGAAAGAGTGTTTTGCCATCATAGCAGTATCACACTCCTAGCTCTATTCTGAACATTTGGAATGTACAGATTGCTATTTTATATATGAAAGAGTGTTTGTATATCATTGCAGTATTATACCTATAACGGTATTTTGAACATCTGTAATGCACAGTTTATTATTTCATATATTTTGGTTCCTCACTAGTGCCACCTTTACCTGTATTTTGAACACTTGTAAATGCACAGATTGCTACCTCTTATTTTTTGATTTGACAATCAATGTCATTTTCGACTTTTGAGCTCTTAACTCACGCAAATTTTTGTATCTGGATCCTATCTCTATATTCTACCAGTATTAGACCTGCACTTGTATTCTGCACTACTCTGCTCATTTACTCATTACTCTGCTTTGACCAATCTCGTAATTTGGCTCCACCTAACTGGTTGCTACCTCTCATATACTGTACAGGGTGTAAGCTGACTGCTACCTCTCTTATACTGTACATTGTGTAAGCTGCACCTACGCATTGTTTCCCTGGATCGCATTGACTGCCACCTCGTATACTTTTGGCTACTCACTGATGTCACACCTGTGACCTGTAACTAACGACTGACAGTCTTATTGTCATCTCTTCTCCCACACCCAACGTTACGGCTATCCTAACATGGATCCCATCGGTAAGCACACATATAGAATCAACTACCCTGCCACTCTCACCAAAAAAGCCGCCAAACGCTTTAAACATAACTTCTTGAGGTCGCACCCGGAAACACCCTTTGCCGACACCTACTTCTCACCGGGCAATGGAGCCCTGAACATTGACATCATCTTCCACACCTCATGCACAGCCCAATGGAGAAAAGCGTTTCTAACCCTACTCACCGTCTCCACCACCAGGAAAACAGCTCATGGCATAACGCTCTCTATCACACCCTCCCAACTCTTCCATGGCAGAACCACCATTACTATCTACAATAACGGGATTGTCCTAATGCAATCCACGGACAAGAACCTGGAACTATTAGATAACTTGTTCCCCAATTTCAAAGAGCACCTCTCCAAGCTGCGGACCTCCACCCAGAATTCCACCAGCTCTATCACCCCTGACGACACAGCCCCCACCTACAACACCTCTTCCCCCAGCTCCCCAGAAAATGGCCCACCTGCTGTTAACGCCCCACACTCCCCAAACACAGTCACAAATCTCTCCACCTCACATACTAGCCGCCCCTCTAACATGACCCCCACTCATACCCCCCCCTATCCCTCTCCCCCCTGACACAACAACTCCCACCCACAACACGCCACCATCTGAACACACCACCGCTCGGAGTTTATCCACCCCTGACACAACAACTCCCACCCACAACACGCCACCATCTGAACACACCACCGCTCGGAGTTTATCCACCCCCCCGCCCATCCCCCCCACGGCAGACGCCTCTCCCTCCCCACCTCCCTCCCCACTCCCACCCACGACACCCTCACCCTCCCAACAAAACATACCGCCTCCCCTACCTTAGCATCCCCCTCTCTCCCACCGCCTATTCTCTCCACCCCCAGCCCCCCCCCCCACTCCCACCCACGACACCCTCACCCTCCCAACAAAACATATAGAACATACCGCCTTACCTACCTTAGCATCCCCCTCTCTCCCACCTCCTATTCTCAGCCCTCACTACCCTCCTGTCTCCCCCACTGTCCTCAGCCTTCACTCGCTCTTCTACTCACCGGCACCGTCTCCCACTGACCTCACTACCTATGCCTCCCACCCACCGCCTACTTCACCTACCTCACCCACACCCCTCGCCCACAAACACGCCCATACTTTCAATGCCATCCCACTCATTGGCGCCGCAGAACCTTCCAACAACGCTAGTATATCCCCCCCCTTGATTCCCTGCATGCTTTCCAGCCCACTAATCAACCATTCACCAATGACTCTCACCACCAACCCCATCCACAATGCACCTTCTGACCTGACTTTATCCACCCTCCAACAAGTCAAAGAGGATATTCTACAAATCAAAAAAGATGTCCACGCAATCAAAGATCTTCTCTCCTCACAGCCCTATCTACATCCTACCGTCCCTCTACCCTACAAACGACGCACCCTCCCTACATACCCTCGCCTCCAACGACATCCGCGCTGGCCGACTATCCCCGTTCGCAATAATTATCACCGCCCCCGTCGCGTCCTCAACACACTGTCGGACCGCGACTTACGCTCTCTCCTACGCTCCTATGGCCCAGGTCCGGAAAAACACATACCCAACACACACATCCCCATACCCATAATTCTTACAAACCCTGTGAGGCTCCCAACACTCAACAACAGAGGCTCCGTCCCTAACAACCTCAGAAAAGTTCCCCTCACACTAGAAAGCTCGACCACCCTTCTCTCTCCCAAACTCAAATGCATCTTACTCAACTGCAGATCGGCCCAGAGACATTCCTCCGACATCGCTGATCTCGTCTCAGCTAGGGATCTGGACCTTGCCTTTCTAACGGAAACGTGGCTTTCTGAAGCCTCTACCCCGATTATAGACATACTAGTCCCCCCCAACTATCACATCATTAGGTTGGACAGGTCGCCTGACAAGACGGGCGGGGGAATTGCATGCATTTTTAGGAGCAACCTCTCCGTTACTCAAGTCACCTCCCCCTCCCTTTCCTCCTGTGAACTCCTCTGCCTCGACATCACCAGCGAGGGCAAACAAGTATGTGCCTTACATCTCATCTATCACCCGCCTGGTGACAATCTCATATTCACCCAACAACTCATGGACATGATCTCGTCCAATGCCGGTCGGCAGACCACCCAAGTCTACCTGGGTGACTTCAATCTCCACTGGAACGATCCGAAGGACACAATGGTGAATAGTCTCAAAAGTTTCCTTAATGCGCTTGACCTCACCCAAATATGCGATAGACCAACACACGACAAAGGCTCCATACTCGATCTCATCATTGCCAAAGAGAACACTACACAACTGGAGGCGATGCAACCCTGCGACTGGTCAGACCACCACATTATCACCTTCTTTATCAATGAAAAAGTTAAACCTATCCCGGCTCAACCAATCAAATGCAAAACATGGAAAAGGGACATGAAGAATCTTAATCCCTCTACCCTACCTCCCCACATCGGCAATCTCCTCCTTCCCCCTTCAGGTGCCTCGGATGTTCAATCACTGACCGACCACTACCTTGACTCTATGAATACAATAGTCAATGAAGTCGCCCCATTGCAACTGAAGAGAGTCTCCACCAAAATTTCTAACCCCTGGTATGACGATAGACTCAATGACGACAGGCGTACTATGCGAATGGCAGAGCGCACCTGGAGATCGGACCCTTCAGCACTACACCTCAAAAGGCTCAAGAACAAGAGAAATGCCTACTTCAGGAAAATAAAGCGCACTAAGTCGGTCTTCTTTAGCAGTCAGTTGGACCAAGCAAAAAACAGGCAAAGAAAGCTGTTCGAACTAATCAAGACCCAAACAAAGACTCAACCCTCACAACCAAACAGCACAACAAGCGACACCCCACACTGTGAAGCCTTCTCTGCCTTCTTTAAGCTAAAGACTGACAACATAAGAAATGACCTCATCATGGATGTGAGCCGACTCCACAACCACACCAGAATATCTAACACTCAGCCTAAAAACAAGGCATCCTGGCAGTACTTCGATACCTACTCGGAAGAAGCAATACACAAACTGCTCTGCACCTTGAAGCCCTCTAATCACCTCACAGACCCTCTACCTGCTAATGCTGTAAAAGACTTCATCCCCTTGCTCCTCCCTCTCTGGACCAAAATCATCAACCGCTCCCTACAACAAGGCCTCATTCCAGACTCCCTCAAGGTAGGGCAAGTCACACCTATACTCAAGAAACCTACAGCAGATCCGTCTGACCTAAACAATTACCGGCCCATCACCAATATCCCCACCCTGGCCAAACTGCTGGAGAAATGTGTCCAACTCCAACTAACAAAACACATTGACCATTTTGACCTCCTCAACCCTCATCAATCAGGCTTCCGAGCGAAACATAGCACGGAAAGAGCTATGACACACATAATTGATGACGCCCTCCAAATTCTTGATCGCAATGAGTCCTGCCTCCTCATCCTTCTCGACCTCTCGTCAGCATTTGACACGGTCAAACATGAGAACTTACTGGAGCTGCTAAGCACTAGAATGGGTCTATCGGGAACTGTTCTCAAGTGGTTCTCGTCCTTCCTCCACAACCGGTCTCAGAAGTTCAAGATCGACAATGTGCTATCTACACCTGTGCCTGCAGATCTAGGTGTTCCACAAGGATCCTCCCTCTCCCCCACACTGTTCAACCTCGTCATGGAACCGCTCGCCACCTTGCTCCAAGCTTCCAATGTCCAATTCCATATGTACGCTGACGACACACAACTTTACCTAAAGCTACAATCCCCGGAAGATATCAAACATCTGAATTCCACGCTTATTAACACTCAATCTTGGTTGGCCGATAATCACCTCAAACTAAATGCTCTGAAAACTGAGTTCCTACTCATCTCACCCCCGGCGAAAATCTCCACCACCCAAACCTGGCTCAATAACCTAACAGCATTCAATGTCCAACCGACCATCGTGGACTCGGCGAAATCCCTAGGCATTACACTCGACGCCAAGCTCAACATGCAGCAGCACGTTAGCAAAGCCACAAAAGGAGCTAATTTCCAAATCAACACACTGAGGAAAATTAAACCCTTCCTCCCGGCCGAAGACTTCCAAACTGCCGTACAAGCCCTAGTCATCCCTAGAATAGACTACGGAATTGTGGCCCTCAGAGGACTCCCGCTATCCACAACAGCACCCTTAAGAGCCTCCCTGAATGCTGCCGCGAGACTCATTACTGGCTCAAGAAAACATTCGCATATAACCCCAGACTTAAAGTCTCTGAAATGGCTGCCTTTTGAAGCCAGAATACAACAAAAAATTGCAGTTATGACACACGCGGCCGTACACCACAATGCACCCAACTACCTCGCTCAAAAGTTATCTATATCAGGAGGTTCTAGAGCCAACAGAAGTACAAAAAATCTACTCCTGAAACCTTCTAGATTTCGGAAAGAGAAAACATACAAGCGCTCCTTCTCAGGAATGGCTCCCAGGATCTGGAATGCGCTCCCTCCTGAAACTAGGCTTATCTCCTCCACTGCACTCTTCAAGAAAGAGGTGAAAACCATCCTTCTGGCCATGATCTCCTGAACCTAATAGGTGCTGGATCAGAGACTCTGCACTGCTTTGTATCACTGTTCACCTGTCCTTTGGCACTGTATTTCTACCTGATGGGTACACTCCCACCCTACTCTCTTACTACAGACCAATATATGATACACTCTGTTTTACTGATTCGCTCTCTTGATACTACTTGTTTACCTGATTGTATATTGATATGTCCTATGTATTTTATTATTATTACTGTTGACCTGATTGTATATTGATATGTTCTATGTATGTTATTATTATCCTACCATGTTAGCGACTATTATACTGCTCCCATTCTCTCTGTTATTTCCTATTGCCCCTACCCTGTCCTTGTAAAGCGCTCTGATATCTGTAAGGATCTTGTTCGCACTATATAAAATAAATAAATAAATAAATCTGGCACCTATTTACAAGATGAGGAGTCTGCAGTTAGAAGTATCCACCATAACTCCTGTTTTCAGATTTCAAATTATCTAACAGACTGTTTTCTGCCCTGCATAGGCACTCCTGTTAAGGGCAACAGTTAAGCACATCTCCAGGATGAGATAGGAAGGAAACAGCCAGATATTGAATTGAGGTGTAAGGAAGGAATTTCTCGATGGGTAAAATATATTGTGTACACTCATCATTTGAATTCCTTTTATGCAAACATAGTACACCTGGTTACAATTCCACATGCGATTATTCATTAAATTCCTTGAGAATTCATAAAAATATTAACCTTTATTCCAGACTTTAAGAGTACAGCTACCAAAGTGAATTTCAATTTTTTCCCTTTGATCTTTTTGAATCATCAGTAGGTTTTCTTGAGCAGAAGAAAAACAATTTGGGATTCCAGAATCAAAATGATAAGCAAGCACTGCATCTAAATATTGCTGATTCTGCATGAGAATGAATTTCTCTATGGATGCATGATCACTAAAACTCATGTACCGAAACCTCAATGCTTGGGTTATGTCACAAATTACCAGTCCTGAGAATCTGGCTCTTAACTAACAGAAGGGTTTGTTGTAACAATGGCATCAAATATTTTTGTAGAATAGATGGGTTTATGGTCATATCTATGGTTGACTGTTTTTAGCACGTACAGTAGTTTCTTATGATTAACAAACATGATAAAGGATCTACACCTTCCAGTGTAATAGAGTACAATCCCCCATTCAGCTTCCACATACCTTTTATTTGCCTGAAGACCTAAACAAAAACATTCATTTGCCAAGTAATTTTCAAATGAAAGTTTATTAGCTATAACGTCAAATTTCCAGCAAAATAAGATAATTTACTGTGATCGATTATCTGTAATTGCATTGCTTACCTGATCGAATTCCCGCCCACTTGCAAGCTGAAGAACATAAACAATGCTATCTCCTTTCATTGGTGGTAGTGGCTCCCATGTGACCTCACAACAGTTATTTTTCAGCTGTTGTACTCTGGGTGCTGGAAAATAAAATGCATTCATTTTGATAAATGTGAACACGTTTGGGTGTCATGAAACTATTCCTCATTAAAGTGGATAACATAGGGCCTATCACATTCATCATCATACCCTGAAGAACAAGTTACGTCAGTAATGCTCTTTCTGCTGGATATTCTATCCAACTGCAGATTCCTCCCCTTTAGAAAATCACCAGGAGTCAGACTGAATCAAGAAGATTAAACAACATTGCTCCAGCCATCAATAGGTGGTGTTGTGCAGCCCCGCGATAACTTCTTTCCACCCCAAAAATGGCGTAGGAGTCACATTAAAGTGACAACACTGCACACTGACAAGTTTCTGATTTTACCCTGTCTGCACCCTCGGATGTGGAGCCCAACAATAATCAGTGACACCAATGTGCAGTCTTTTTAGATTAGAAAGGAGACCATTCTACTGAATGGGGAAGCAGTTGCCAGTGAATAATCTGGGGTTAGATAGAGTACCCAGCATAAAGAGCACTTGCAAAGGTAAATAACTTGATCTTCTGATGGACACTTATAATCACAGACTCCTGACCTTTGGAATAGATAATAAAGCAGTACCTCCCAAGGTAGTGGGTCTGTGGAATGGCTCAAAAAAGCATGCAAGACGACGGAAAGGGCGATATTTCTTTCCCTTTGGATCTGGCTGTCAAAACCGTAGTGCGTCCCACATGTGTGAACAGACAAATGCCAAGCATGTGCCAATGCAGGTGTAGCAGCCTTGACCCTTGTGGAATGGACCCTCCATCCTTCTGGAGGCTGTTTCTTGGCCAGTGCGAGGCAAATCTTGATAGTGAGAACTATCCACCTTGACAAAGCTGTGTCTGCACTGCTTTGCCTTTCTTTGCCCTAGAAAATCCCAGAAAGACATGACAGTACACCCAATGGTCTTTAATGTGAATGGTGTAGAAGCTTAACGCTCTTTTATGGTCTAGTCGATGAAGTCTTTTCTCTTTCAAGGAGAGAGACAGGGACAAAGAACATTGGAAAGGTGAAGGATTGTCAAAAGTGGAAAGAAGTATCAACCTTAGGTAAAAGGCTGCCTTGGATGAGAACTACCACTTTGTCTGGGAAAAAGATTGCGTAAGTTGGCTGCACTGAGAGAGCTTGGAGCTCGCTCACACAACAAGCTGAAGTCACAGCGACCAGAAACAAAGTCTTTCTTTACAGTTAGGGGATGTAGTGACAGCTGTGCATGGGTTTGAATGGTGTGCTCATTAGGAAAGAGAGGTCCAAAAATGGATCTCAGTGTGGCATCAGACAGGGTCTTTAAGAAAATAAACAAATCAAATCTTTAAAGAAAATCTTACCACGATTGATATGAACAGGGACAGTTGGGCTAGTAAACGAAAAAGGGCCAAAAGAGCTGACAGATAACCTTTGCGCAATGTCCCTGCTGGTACCAGAGATAAAATGAATTGACCACCTGACAGGTTGGCCTGCAACGGATTAGTATTGTGGGTAGCACACCAAACCACACTTGTTCCAGCACCCTGCGTAGACACACTTAGAAGGTTGATGGCTGACATTCACAACTTTTGGAAGACTGAATGCAGTCAACTGCGGCTGGTCAACCTCCACACATGGAGGTGCAGATTGGGGTAAAGGATTCTGCCTTGCAGCTGAAACAGGAGGTTCTCCCGTAGTGGCAACAATAGACCACCTGGCAGTTTGGCTGCGATGGATCAGTATTGTGGGTAGCACACCAGACCACACACTTGTTCCAGCGCCCGGCGATAGGAGGTTCTCCCAAAGTGGTAACCTGATTGGAGAACATATGCTCATGCCCAGAAGCTCCGGGTACTACACTCTATTTGTCTAATCTTGAGTTACTAGGATGACTTGGGCCTGGTCATTTCTATCTTTGTCAGAACCTGCAACAGGAGAGGTAGTGGGGAAAGTGTACAGGAGCACCATGATCCGCTCTTGCCAAAATGTGTCTCCAACAGAGAGCCTTTGTGGAAACTCCAACATGCAAACGTTTCGACATGCATTCTCTGCAGAGGCGAAAAGATCTAGTTATGGTTCTCCCCATTGGAGGATGCCCTGTCCCATGTCAGAGAGACTTGTGATCCTTAGGCAGCACCGGCTGAACTTGTCCACTCTGGTGTTCAAAGATCCCACCAGATGGTTCTCAAAAAGGGATGTGCTACAGCCAGCTCCAGAGGCGAAGCGCACAGGACCTTAACCTGCTCAGCTTCTCACAATGCCACATGGCAGAGGTGTTGTCCAAGAGAACCTGAACCAGGCTCCTTTTGATAGACAGTAGAAAGGCCTTCAGCGGCTGGCGAATGGCCCGCACCTCCAACAGGTAATGTGGAGACAGATCTCTGTCGGATATTAGAGTCCTGTAATCTCCATTTCTTCCAGATAACCAATACCAGTGATGCATTTGCCACCACTGTCAGCTCTGAGTGGGACAGGGAGAGGGGGCTGCCACCAGTCCAACTGCAGCTGAGCACTGCAGGTCTTTTGCAGTCTCCTTTAAAACTGGATGGAATGTGAGGATCACTGGGTGGTGGGTCCACTGAGAAACTGAGAATTCAGGTTCTACTGCACAGCACGCATATACCACCTGACAGTCAACGAGCAAGATGCAGAAGCATCAGAACCATGCTCACGGACACTGAAATATTGGGATCATATCCTGAATGTACTGGAATCTTTGTGGTGGAAGGAAGGCCTGAAACTGCACCATATCTAGGAAGGGGTCAAGAAAGGGAAGCTCTGCAAAGGAGTTAGATTTGACTGCGGCACGTTGATTGTGAAGCCCAACAATGTCAAGAGGTGCACCGTCATCTGGCGATGGTCCACGACTGACTGTGATGAGCTCATCTTCAATGGACAGTTGTCAAGGTAGGAGAATATGGGGATCCTCAACCTCCGAAGGTGTGCTGCAACCACCACCACCACTTCCGTGAATACCAGAGGGGCACAGGTGAGCACAGTAAATTGAAAAATCTCCTGGCTCACCATGAACCAAAAGAACTGCCTGTGGGAGTCCAGGAGGAGAACATGAAAGTAAGTCTCCTACAGGTTCAAAGTCACCATCGAGTCGCCTGGATACAGGGCTAGCATGACCATCTTGAATTTGTCTTTCTGCAAGAAGACAGATCTAGAATAAAACCTGTGACCCCATTTGGAACATGGAAATAATAGGAGTAACTAGTCCTTATTTCCTGGACCAGGACCCTGTCAATGGCTCCTTAGGCCAAAAGAGCCTGCAATTCTTGGAGAAAGATGGACAAGTGCTCCTCTACCAGATTTTCTGATGTGGGAGAGAAGAGCGGTGGGTCTAAAAGACATGACAGGGCATAACCATGTTGCACAATATAGAGGACGCACCTTTCATATGTTATAGTTTGCCAACCCTCAAGGAAATATCTGATCCAACCTCCGACTGGGTGGTCTTGTGCCGCAAGGGGCAAACTAAAGCAGCTTGGAGGTAGATGCCGAAAGGCTGGGTAACTGGTAAGTTCACTGGCCTTGATGGCTTGGGAGTGGTCTACTTGATTCCTGACCCTGAAAGGACTGTGGATCCTGTTGTGGAGTGGCGGGTTCTGGCATGGGTGGTACACCAACCCTCTGTAATTCTTCAAAATTGTTCAAAACTGGGGAGGATGCTGTCAAGCAGGGATAGAAAGGCCTAGGGAAGGCGCTACGGCTCAGTTTTTTTTAAAACAATCTAATGCCAAATTGCTTGCAAATCTACATATACATTGTAATCATCCTAATGTTGAGGAAAATAACCTGTCAATAACATGACCACTGACATCCCAAAAAACTGGCTATGCGCTACTGATACTGTAGTGAGGGCTGGGCCTTGTTGAGCACATTGCTATGTTGGCATGGGCTTATTAGAAGTTTAAACGCCCTTTTACCTTTTGCTGCTTTTGCACACGACACTGCCTATAGCTGTTGTTGTAAGTTAGGCTGCGTGAATTACTTCACATGAGAAAGGCTTGTTTTCGGCATCTCTAGACTTACATCGCGACCCTAGTCTGCACAGTGAGTGCTAAAGCCTCCAAGGTTATCATAACAAGGTAGCTGTTGTTCGGGCTGATCGGCTCACGTTTTAGACATAACATACATGCAGCTGCAAGCCAACGGACATTCTGGCGCCTTGTAGGCATGATTTCAGGCACTTGGAAGAATTCTGTTTCCAGAGAGAAGGAGAGCTTTTGCAGATCCGGATGTGATATACTCCTGCTGATCTTGGAGGTATGGAGTCCCCCACACAAGCCTAAGAGACCTTCTACATTTTATAAAACAATGGGCCAGATGTAGGAAGCCTAATTCCGGTCGGTAACGGGCGAAATTACCGAATTTCGGCTGTTACCGACCGGAATTAGGCTTTTCAGTTGTAGGTAGCCAAATTGTAGGATTTGGTAATTTACCGAATCAGTAACTTAAATAATCGGTAAATTACCGAATTCTTAACATAACGATTCGGTAAATTACCGAATCCTTAATGTAGAGAGCACTCAAATGAGTGCTTTTTACATTTAAGGATTTGTTATTTACCACCAACTATTAGTTGGTGCTAAATTCCGAATGCCTTTTAAAAAGCAATTTTGTGCTTTTTATTCAGTGCCATGTGGCAGACATACATGCCCTCAGGGCATGTATGTGTGCCACACGTGGAACCATGCACTATTCAGGGGTGCAACAGGGTGTCAATGTGACACCCTGCCACCCTTGAAAGGGTTCCCCCTATTACCGATTCGGTATTTACAGATTCCGTATTTACCGAATCGGTAAATACTGAATCAGTAATTCCCATTCATTCCTATGGGCCTCCAGGCCCATAGGAATGAATGGGAATTACTGAATCGGTATTTACCGATTCGGTAAATACAGATTTTTAATTACCGAATCTTACCGATTCGGTAATTGTTACCGAACAATTATCTAGATTCCATTTACCTATTCTTAAATACCGAATCAGTAAAAGTTGGTATTTAAGAATAGGTAAATTGAGATTACCTACATCTGGCCCATAGTTCCTAGCTAGGGAGGGTGATATACTAGGCGCTATAAGACCTTTTTTCACCATCACTGTAATATGATTTCTCCTTTTGTGTTTTATGGAATTGTAACAATGCTGATCATATTATTTCTAATCATATGTCTGCTTATGTTAGCAAAGATACTGCATCTTAGAGCATGTCGTTAAAGGAAAATGCTACTTACCAATATGCATCTGTTCTTGGCATGTAGAGCTGCAGAGTTACACACTGTGCATAGATCGCCACCTAGTGTTGGGCCCAGATGTTTGCAGTTTGTTGTTGTCCTGAAAAGTTCTTTGGAAGTCACGAGATAGGTGACTCCTCCTTTGGACCACATTGCGCATGGGCATCGGCTCCATCCTCAGATTGTTTTTCGCCATTAGGCAAATGATGGAGCTTTGCAAGAAAAGGAAGGATGTCCATGTAATCTGTATCTAATTAAGATAATACTGGAACAGACAAGGGTAGCCGGGGAGGCGGGTGGGCATGTGTAACTCTCCAGCTCTACATGCCAAGAACAGATGCAGACTGGTATGTAGCATTTTTCGTTCGAGGCATATGAGCTACAGATTACACACTGTGCATTGATTGTATAGCAGAACCCACTCTTAGTGGCGACCACCACTATCTGTTGCAGTAGTTTGAAATAATGTTTTGAGAACAGCCTGGCCCACATTAGCTTGTTGTTTGGTTTGCACATCTACACAATAGTGTTTTGTGAATGTGTGCGGTGTAGACCATGTAGCTGCTCTGCAGATGTCATCTAGGGGAATGTTCCCTAACAATGCCATTGACGCCCCTATTTTCCTTGTAGAGTGGGCTTTAGGAGGAACGTTACGTTACGTTTAGCTTTTGAAATGGGATTACCTTTGTGTGGTGGTGAGAAAGACACAAAAGTTGTTTTGTCTTACGAAAGGGTTGTGTTCTCTCAATATAGTATACCAATGCTCTTTTGACATCTAGGGTATGAAGAGCTCTTTCTGCTACTGTCTGTGGCTGCGAGAAGAAAACGGGCAGTTCCACAGATTGGTTGAGGTGGAAGGGAGAAATGACTTTGGGCAGGAATTTCGGATTAGTGCGTAGAACGACCTTATTATGATACATTTGCAAGAAGGGTTCATGAATGGTTAGTGCTTGGAGTTCACTAACTCTTCGCAGAGAAGTATTAGCTACTAGGAACGCAACCTTCCATGTTAAAAATTGTAGTTCACATTTATGTAATGGTTCGAAGGGAGGTCCCATTAGCCGTGTGAGAACAATGTTTAAATTCCACACAGGTGAAGGTGGTACTCTGGGAGGAATTATTCTCTTAAGGCCTTCCATAAAGGCTTTAATAGCAGGCACTCTGAACAGAGATAGATGCTGTCTGTTTTGCAGATATGCTGCTATTGCAGCCAGATGCAGTCTAATAGACGTGTAGGCTAAGTTACATCTTTGGAGATGCAGTAAGTATCCTATGATGTGTTGAATAGACACGTCTAGGGGATTGATATTGTTGTTGTGACAAGATATTATTACAAAGCGTTTCCACTTAGCTGCATAACATGCTCTAGTGGTTGGACGTCTAGCTTCTTTTATGACATTCATTCAGTCTGTAGGAAGGTTAAGACATCCAAATTCTAGGATTTCCGGAGCCAGATCGCAAGGTTGAGCTGAGCTGGGTCCGGGTGCCTGATCTCTCCACAGTTCTGTGTTAAAAGGTGTAGAGACAGCTATAATTGTTGGTGCGGTACTACAGACAGTTGTAGCAGTGTGGTGTACCACGGCTGTCTGGCCCACGTTGGAACAAATGAGGGTTAGAGAATGCTGCTGTAGTTTGCGTACTACTAGTGGTATGAGTGGTAGAGGTGGAAAAGCGTACGCAAATTTGTTTGACCAGTTCATCCATATCGCACTGCCTTTGGACAGTGGGTGTGGATATCTAGCGGCGAAGCTTGGACATTTGGCGTTTTCGTGGGTGGCAAAGAGGTCTATCTGAGGTTATCCCCACATCTGAAAGAATGGTTGAAGAACTTGCATATGAAGTTCCCACTCGAGGGTCTGTTGTGTCTGACGACTTAACAGATCCGCTATGGTATTTTGTACTCCTGGAACATGCTGGGCTAGAAGGAATATGTTTTGAGGTATAGCCCACCGCCATATGTCCTGTGCTAGTTGAGAGAGTTGAAGGGAGTGTGTTCCGCCCTGTTTCTGTATGTAATACATGGCTGTCATGTTGTCCGTGCGGACTAACACAGCTTTGTTTGATACTTGCTTTTGGAAAGCTTTTAGTGCTAGGAATATAGCTAGTAACTCCAGATGATTGATGTGGAGTAGCTTTTGTTGCGGTGTCCACCTGCCTTGCATGGTGTGTTGCAGTAGGTGGGCCCCCCAGCCGGAGAGCGATGCGTCGGCTGTCAAGATTATCTGAGGAACTGGCTCTAGGAACGGTTGTCCCTTGGATAGGTTTTTGGTGTTCCACCACTGCAGAGAGCAATGAGTCCGACCGTCTACCAACACTAGGTCTGTTAATTGACCTTGAACCTGGTTCCATTGACGTGATAGGCACTCTTGTAGAGGACGCATTTGAAGTCTTGCATGGGGCACTATGACAATGCAAGAGGCCATCATCCCTATGAGTTGCATAAACACTCTTGCTGGAAGGGAGTGTTGTGGCTCAAACTTTGTGAAAAGAGTTTTCATGCTGGCTATCCTTACTGGAGTGGGATAAGCTAGCGCTGTTGAGGTGTTTATTGTAGCACCGAGGTACTGTTGTACTTTGGATGGTTGCAGAGGAGACTTGGTGTGGTTTATTGTGAACCCCAAGTTGTGGGGCAGTTGGATCGTGGCATGAGTGTGTTCCACACACTAGTTGTATGAGCTGGCTTTTATGAGCCAGTCGTCGAGGTACGGGAAGACAAGGATGTGCTGTCTTCGTAAATGTGCTGCCACTACTGCTAGGCACTTGGTGAATACTCTTGGTGCTATTGTGACTCCGAATGGGATTACTTTAAATTGATAGTGCTGCCTATCTATTACAAATCTAAGATACTTCCTGTGAGCCTTTTGAATGGGAATGTGAAAGTATGCGTCCTTGAGATCTAGAGTAGCAAGGAAGTTGTTTTGTAGCAGGAGAGGAAGGACTTGTTGGAGTGTGACCATGTGAAAATGGTCTGATTGTATGTATATGTTTAGCGGTCTGAGGTCCAGAATAGGCCTTAGAGAGCCGTCCTGCTTTGGGATGAGAAAATATAGGGAGTAAACCCCTTTGTTTTGTTGGTGCAGAGGAACTGATTCTATTGCACTTTTTTCTAGCAGAGATATTACTTCTTGCTTTAACAGTGATAGATGTTCTTGTGACATTGGACGCTGTTTGGGTGGTATGTTTGGGGCGGTAGATGTTAGTTCTAGACAGTAACCTGACTGAATAATTTGTCGCACCCACCTGTCTGATGTGATGTTGGTCCAGGCAGGAAGGAATTGCTGCAGTCTTCCCCCCACAGGAGTGGAATGTTGGGGGGGAAGGGGAGGAAAGTCATTGGGTAGGGGTGGAGGCAGAGCGGGAGTTGTTGGTTTTGCCTCTGCCTTTGTTGTTGTTACCCCTGTAACCCCCTCCCTGGTAGCCCTTAGTGTATGTAGATTGGCTAGGAGTTTTGTAGGAAGAGGAGGGGCTTTCGGAGGAGTAGCCTCTTGTGTTGCCTCTATATGATGGGCGATGAAAAGAACGTCTGGGAGCTTGCTGCAACAAGGCTCCCATAGATTTTGCTGTGTCGGTGTCTTTTTTCATTTTCTCTAAAGACACATCAACATTAGGGCCAAATAAATATATCTCATCAAATGGCTGATTGAGGATGGAATTTTGTACCTCAGGTTTAAAACCTGAAATACGTAGCCAGGCATGTCACCGCAAAAGGGTACTGGTATTGATTGCTCTTGAGGCAGTATCTGCAGCGTCTAGGGCACAACAAATGGAAGTATTAGTAATATTTTTACCTTCTTGTATGAGTTCATTGGCCCTATTTTTTTTATATTTGTCTGGTAGATGCTGCATTATGGACTCCAGTTCATCATAATGTGCCCTGTCATATCTTGCCAACAACGCTTGGGTATTGGCAATGCGCCAAATGTTAGCTGCCTGTTACGCTGTTTGTTTACCGGAGGCGTCAAGGAGCTTAGATTCTTTATCTGGTGGTGAGGCCTCACCTGATGTTTGTGAATTAGCATGTTTACGTGCATCAGACACTACTAAAGCATGTAGTGGTGCTGGACCTCTAATGTAAACTGGGTCTGTAGGGGCAGCTTTATATTTTTTCTCCACACCTGATGGCAAACTTAGCTGCATCCTTAACTTCAGCAATCGCTTAAGGAAAGGACAGCCTGGACCTCCTCTGAACACTGAGGCAAGACCTGAGCCACAGAATCCCACGCGGCGTGGGAGTAACAGCCCAACAAGCAGGCAATGTTAACCGACCGCAGCCCTAAGCTTGGCGAGGAGAACGACCTCTTATCAAATTGTTCCAGACATTTAGAGTTCTTATCCGGCGGAGCCGTGGGAAAGGCACTCTGCGACGTCGAGGTCTGAATGACCAGGCTCTAAGGCGTAGGGTGAGTGGTCAGGAAGGCACCGGGCGGTGACTCCTGGCAACGTTTTTATCCACCGGTGCTCCCGTGGCCGGCCTCAACCAAGTGCCAAAGAGGACTTCGGTAAGGGCCTCATTGAAAGGAAGCAGCGTCTCCGACGATGTAGCCGCTGTCTGGAGCACCTCTGTGAGGAGGTTGGTTTTGAGGACCACTGTAGGGAGGTCGAGATTAAGAGCCTCCACAGCCCGACGGAGCACCTTGGTGTAGGAAGCACCCTCCTCCATGGTAGGCGGAGGAGAGGCAAACCCTGGGTCAGAGGAAACATTGAGTTCGCCCGCTTCTTCTGGGTTATCCACCCAATCTTGCTCGGAATCACATTGCCAGGCGAGAGGGTCCTCGGACCCGTCCCAGTCGTCGTCCGCCTCTGGCGTAGAGGGAGCTGGTCGCGGCGGCACAGCCGGAGAAGGGACGAACGGCGTCGGGAACGGCGCCCAGAACGGCGTCGGTTAGGCCGGGCTGGAGCCGCTTCCCAATGCGGATCCCAGGCCGAAACAAAATAGTCCTGGAACCTGGGCAGGGGTGGGGGTGGGATAAACGGCAGCCAGTGGAGTGCCGGGGTTGGAGCTGAGGGCGGCACCGGGGCCGGAGCCGGCAGTACTGCACCTCGTGGCGCCGGGGCCAGAGGCTCAGGATCGTGTTGCGCCGGAGGCGGAGCCACCGGGCCAGCAGGATCTGGACACGGGACTGCGGGCCCGGAGGCGCGCCGGCAGGAACCCAGGGCCTAAAAAGGCGGTCCATGGCAGCAAGAAACTCTTGCACCTGTTCAGGAGTCGCCGACGGACCCGGGTATGGCGGGTAGGCCGCGGGTCTTCCAGGTTCCGGAGGAGCCGCAGGGGCGGAGCCCCTGTCCCCCTCGTTCGTCTCCGAGGAGCTACAGGGGGATGACGGGGAGCGAACACGCTTCTTTGACTTCTTTTTATGGCGTTGCCTACCGGAATCCGAAGGCGAAGACTTGAGCGGTCCCGGGTACGGCCCATAGTCCTGGAGCGGCGGCGTGACGAATGCTGGACCTCCAGCAATTTCCTACGCTGCTCCTGCAAGGCCTTGGGGGCCATGGCTTGACAGTCCCGGGAGTCGTGGTCAGTCTCCAGTAGAGGCAGACATCGTGGGGGTCCGCCACTGACATATTACGGCGACAGGCCCCACAAGAATTAAAGCCGGGCATCCCTACGTGCACCAGGAGAAATATAGGGGAGACAAAAGTTTCAAAATAGTAGTCAAAAAGTGACTAAGGTATGTGCTCAATCTGGATCTGCGCTTACTGGTGCAGAAAAAGAAATAACTGACGTCAGCGAGCATGGGTGGCGCCTAAGTACTGTCCGTGACGTCATCTCGGCGATTACAACGCCAGTGATGGACACTGAGCCGCAGGACGCCACCTACTGACGCGCAGGGGTACTGCTAAGCAAAACTTTCCGGATCCAGTCTGACGCCTGGAGATATTCTAAGGTAAGGAATCTATCACTAACGTGTCTCTTTCAGATTCTAGTATTTAGGGGGCACTCTGAGCCTTGATTCCTCAGATCCAGAAACGACAAGAAGAAAAGAAGAAGGAATGAACAGCAGCAGAGGAAGACGCCCACGGACTTGGCCCCAGCCCTACAGGCCTGTCTCCCCTCGAACCTGCTCTTGCGAAATCCCATTGTGTGTCCTGCAGCCAGCAACCTCAAAAACCCCGGAGGACCTGCCTGCCTTCATTTCCAAAGACTGCTTCTCCCGTGAACACCGAATTTGTTCAACAGCAATCTCTGGCAGCAGCCAGAAACCACGAATCCAGCCCACTCAGTGCGAGTGGAAACACACCATGCGGAGGTCACCCCGGCGATCCTGAACCGAGAGCCGGCGACCTCTGACCTGCCTCAAGTCTCCAGCCAAAGCCTGCAGCCTAAATCCAGAAAGCCCCCCTAACAACGACCAGGAGCAGGTAAGAAGATCCGACCCCAAAAGGCACCCCTGCACCCGACGCCCCACGGCCTTGTGTGCCCAAACCAACAGTGCCTAACTAACCCTTAACTTCCCAACTTACCTCTCGAAGTGGTGGAAAGCAACCAGAAGTCCTTCGTCTGCCTGCCAGCAGTGCTTTTGAAAACCGGAGTTTCTCCATAGAAAACAACAGGGCACCTGACGTTGAAACAGCATTCTGCACCCAGCAGCCTCAGTGCCGATGAGAGTGCACCATTTGTGCTACTTTATTTCCCCCTTTGCCCTGACCAAAACTCTAGGAGCTTTACTCCCACAACCCGGTGGCCTGCTTTCCAGCAGCCACCAGCTGAAGGCCCCCTTGTCCCCCATTGGATAACATTGGGCCTCAACACTAAGGACACCCGGCCTCCCTAGTGCCACTGAGGGTGTAACAAGAGTGCGTCACTGACCCTGGGGGACCCCTGAGTCTAAGCCCCAGAACCTTAACTCCCACAGTCGATAACTTAGACTGTGAACCGATAACCTGTTTTTCCTCCATAGGATAAGATTGACAATTTTCTTGGTGGAGTTTTGAAATCTAAAAATATTATTTAAAAATAGCACGAATAACCAAAACTAATTTACTGACCTGTTTGCAGGAAATTTCCCAGTGCTGAATCTAGGTATCCACCACTGAAGTTGGCGTGCAGGGCCCTCCGAGATCTGGATGCAATCAACAGCTTCCCCACTGCTGAGCCCACATATGCCATCTGGCATGATCCACCAGCAGGATGCAGGATGCCATCAGGCCCAGTAGCCGGAGGGTCATCCTGACCGAAACCCGGGACAGAGGCTGAAAGATCGGAATCATAGCCCGGATATCTCGGACTTGCTGTTCGGGAGGATAGACCCAAAACTGCGACGTATCCAGAACCGCTCCGATGAAAAGGAGCTTCTGAGAGGGAGACAGGTGTGACTTCGGTACGTTGGTAGAGAACCCCAGCCAATGCAGGAGGTCGGCCATAGTCTGGAGGTGGGAGAAGATTGCCTGGGGCGGGCCCACCTTCAACAACCAGTCGTCGAGGTAGGGGAAGGCTGGAACCCCTTAACTGCGCAAAAGAGCTGAGACTACCGCCATCACTTTCGTGAACACCCAAGGGGCGCTGGTAAGGCCAAAGGGGAGCACAGTAAACTGAAAATGCTTGTGGCCTACCATGAACCGCAGGACACGTCGGTGGACCGGCAGGACAGGGATGTGAAAATAAGCATCCTGCACGTCCAACGCTACTCTCGAGGGCAGACAGGACCGGAGCCAGGGCCAACATTTTGAACTTCTCCTTCCAGAGGAAGCGGTTGACGTTCCTGAGATCCAATATAGGATTCAGGCCCTTGTCCTTCTTGGGCACCAGAAAGTAGTGGGAATAGCAATTACGACCTACTTCTGGGGTAGGAACTTGTTCGATGGCTCCATTGGCCAAGAGAGTCGTAACTTCCTGTTGAAGAAGGGACAGATGATCCCCCGGCATACGATGGTACTGAGGTGGCATGGCAAGGAGTAGCCCCTATGAACTATCTGCAAAACCCATCTGTCCGACGTGATGGTACACCAGAGGGGGAGATTATGGTGAATCTTGCCACCCACTGGCGTGTGATGGGCCTGAAAGGTCGGACTAGGAGGGTTTGGAGGCAGCCGCAGAGGGGGTTATGGTAGACTAGCCCGCCCGCTGGCCCCCAGAACCACGGCGGTGGTTCCCACGTCCCCAGCAACACTGGGGATGAACAGCTTGTCCCAGCCTGTGGCCCTGGAAGGAACGTGATGGGACACCCCTTCCGTAGCCACGAAAGGGGTGAAAAGCAGACAATGCTGGGCGTGTGGTGGAGAGGCCTAAGGACTTGGCCGTAGTCCGAGAGTCCTTGAAGCGCTCTAGCGCACAGTCTGCTTTGTCGCCGAGCAGGCGACAGCCATCAAAGGGCATGTCCATCTGTGTGTTCTGGACATCCCCAGAAATACCTGTCGACCTCATCCAGGCATATCGTCTAAGGGCTACCGATGTTGAAATCGTCATACCTAGCGAGTCGGCGGTGTCTAGTCCACAGCGTATGGTAAACTTTGCTGAGTCTCTCCCCTCGGCAACTGCACGGGAGAGAACGGTCTGGGTCTCCTCCGGACACTGGGACAGCACTTGCGCCACCGTATCCCACACATAGTGGGAATAAGTGCCCAACAGAAATGCAGTGCAGATGTGTGTTCATCTTTTGTTTACTAAAGTTATCGGGAGACAAACACTTTTTCTAGACTTAGAAAAATAATAAATGACCGCTCTCCACCTCTTGGTCTAAAACCTTACTCGAACACCGGCGTAAATGCGTGTATGCACACATACAAATGAACTGAATTATGATGGTGGGCGAGATATAACATACATAAACCCAACGGATAACATACAATGAAAATAAATGCCAGAGCTATAGCTTAATATCAATATGATTGCCCCTTGCATACATGGAGTTAGCACACTATACTTTCATTGAACTATACGCCTGGGCAACGTGGCGATATGCATTACATGATGGCGCCCGTGTTCTCAGACAGTTTGAATGTATCTTTGAGACGCCAGGAGGAGGGGCACGCGACGCGTGTGATGACGCGGCGTGCCCGACTCTGCAAAAACATTCAATGCGGACCGGACCAGTGTGTCACTGCCAGACACCGACGCGGTCACGTTAAGCAGGGTCCCAGGGGGGCTAGAAGTAGAGCGGGAGGAGTGCTTTGCCTACGATAATTAGCGGAAAGGAAACACAAGAGTACTTGTAAGAACAAGCCTGGGTGGCAGTATCTCTGCTTAAGTTCCCGCATTTACAATGATGAGTTTTTGGTTTTAGAACTCAAATGTGACAAGTTAAATCAGACTTAAGGTATCAAAGTACCAAAACGGGGGTTGGGTGCAGTACAGATACAACTTAAGGACATAAGTATATCTACGTAATGAAAATATCAGACCAAACCCCCGCCAGGGTATAATATGCAACACATGATATTGACACGCCTTCCATTGTATGATTTGGGTTTTTCACCGCATTTTATAATGTATTGCAGATTTACGGTGGCAGTGACGAACAAGTTACTTACCTTCGGTAACGATATATCTGTAAGAAACAGTAGTTAGTATTAGATTCCTTACCTTAGAATATCCCCAGGCGTCAGTCTGGATCCGGAAACTTTTGCGTAGCAGTACCCCTGCGCGTCGGTAGGCGTCGTCTGCAGGCGTCCCCTGCGGCTCCGCGTCGTCGGGCGCCGTGATGACGTCGCTGGAGTATATAGACGCCGCCTCCGCGCGCTGACGTCATTTCTTCGCACACAGCTTTTCCGCGCCAGAACACGCAGAGCCATGTGAGAACCAACACTGGTGCCATTTGAAAACTAGGGCCCTGAAAGGGATGTCCCTAACCCTAGGTATCAGTTCGCAGAACGGGGAGGATGGGAGGGGCGGTAAGGAATCTAATACTAACTACTGTTTCTTACAGATATATCGTTACCGAAGGTAAGTAACTTGTTCATCTGAAAGAAACAGGTTAGTATTAGATTCCTTACCTTAGAATAGATACCCCAGCAATACCAACCCCGGTGGTGGGTCTGCGAACCAATACAACCTACACCAGAAAGTCCTGGAGGACCGAACGGCCAAAGAAGCCATCCCTCCGGACTTGACTGTCCAGGCAGTAGTGCCTCGCAAAGGTGTGCAGCGAGGCCCACGTGGCCGCCTGGCAAATGTCCTGCAAAGGGACTCCCCGGCCCAGGGCAGTAGTAGCCGCCGTGGCCCGAGTGGAATGGGCCCTCAGCCCAACAGGAGGCTCCTTCCGAGCCAAAGAGTAGCATGCTTTGATGCACAGGACGACCCACCGAGAGATGGTCCGTTTCTGTACCGCCCTTCCCTTCTTCTCACCCACGTAGCCAACAAACAGTTGGTCATCCACCCGGAACTGGCGTGTGCGATCCATATAGAATGAAAGCGCACGTTTTGGGTCCAGACGATGGAGCCGCTCTTCATCCTTCGAAGGATGCGGAGGCGGGAAGAAGGAGGGCAAGGTGATGGACTGCCCAATGTGAAAAGCAGAGACTACCTTGGGCAGGAAAGAAGGTCTAGTCCGAAGAACCACCTTATCAGGATGAACAGACAAGAAAGGAGGTTGAATAGAAAGAGCCTGGAGCTCACTCACTCTCCTGGCAGAGGTGATGGCTACCAGGAAGGCCGTCTTTAAGGTGAGAAGATGGAGAGGACAGGAATGAAGGGGCTCAAAGGGAGCGCACATCAGGAAAGTCAAAACCAAGTTCAAGTCCCACTGAGGCATCACGAACGGAGTTGGAGGATACATGTGCGTGATGCCCTTCAAGAATCTTAACACAATAGGGGACTTGAACAAAGATGGCCGATCAGGTAGCCTCAAGAAGGCGGAAAGGGCAGAAAGATAGCCCTTGATAGTGCCCAGAGCAGAGCCCTGCTGGGCAAGGGAAAGGAGGAAGAGGAGAACCTCAGACAGAGGGGCAGAAAGGGGATCCACAGCCTTTGCCGTGCACCATGCCACAAATCTGTTCCACCGGCAGGCGTATACCGACTTTGTGGAGGGACGCCTGGCTGCCAGAATGACATCACAGACTTCAGGAGGCAAGTCAAATGGCCTCAACTGTCGCCGCTCAATCTCCACGCATGGAGGTGGAGACTGGACAGGTTCGGGTGGAGGACCGTCCCCTGCTGCTGCGACAGAAGGTCCTCCTGAAGGGGCAGGCGGATCGAGGGACCGACTGTCATACTGAGTAGCTCGGGATACCAGTACCTTCGAGCCCAGTCCGGAGCCACAAGGATAACTTGGGCCCGGTCGCGCCTGATCTTCTTCAGCACTCTGGGCAGAAGTGGTATAGGCGGAAAGGCGTACAACAGACCGCAACTCCACTCGCGCCGAAAGGCGTCGCCGAGTGAGTGCCGTCTTGGAAACTCCAACGCGCAGAACTGATGACATTGCGCGTTCTCTTCTGTGGCGAATAGATCTAACCAAGGCTCTCCCCATTGCCGAAAGAGGCCTCTCGCCACATCCGAGTTCAGACGCCATTCGTGATCCACCGAGCACCGACGGCTGAGTTCGTCCGCCCTGGCGTTCAGAGAACCTGCCAGGTGTTGAACCGTCAGAGTCACGCCCTGACGTTCCAGCCATTGTCAGAGGCGCAGAGCCTCCTGGCAAAGGGTCCACGACCCCACACCGCCCTGTTTGTTGCAGTACCACATGGCGGTGGTGTTGTCCGTGAACACCTGCACCACACTCCCGGTGACAAAGGGGAGGAATGCCTTCAGTGCCAGGCGAATCGCCCGCAGCTCCAACATGTTGATATGGAGCCGGGATTCCGCCGGAGACCAGAGGCCTCTGATCTCCGCCTCTCCCAAGTGGCCACCCCAGCCTTGGAGGGACGCGTCCGTCACAACCACGTGCTCCGGTTGGGGAAGGGAGAGGGATCTGCCCCTGACCCAATCGCGGTCCGTAAGCCACCACTGCAACTGTCTCGCAGTGCCCTCCGAGATCAGGACATGGTCGGATAGGTTGCCCTGATGCTGGGCCCACTGAAACTTCAGGTCCCACTGCAGAGCCCGCATCCGCCACCTGGCGTGATGCACCAGAAGGATGCAGGAGGCCATCAGCCCCAGAAGCCGCAGCGTCAACCTGACCGAAACCCGGGATAACGGCTGAAAGATGGGAATCAGAGCCTGAATATCCCGGACCCGCCGTTCCGGGGGATAAACCCGAAACTGCGCCGAGTCGAGAACCGCTCCGATGAAAAGGAGCTTTTGAGAGGGACACAGGTGTGATTTCGGCACATTGATGGAAAACCCCAGCTCGTGCAGGAGGTCTGCCGTCATCTGAAGGTGGTGGACGACTGTCTGGGGCGAGCCCGCCTTCAACAGCCAGTCGTCGAGGTAGGGGAAGACTGAAACCCCTAACCGGCGCAGATGAGCTGCGACCACCGCCATCACTTTCGTGAACACCCGTGGGGCGCTGGTAAGGCCGAATGGGAGCACGATAAACTGAAAGTGCTCGTGGCCTACCGTGAACCGTAGGTAACGCCGGTGGGCCGGCAGGACGGGGATGTGAAAATACGCATCCTGCAAGTCCAACGCTACCATCCAGTCTTGTGGGTCTAGAGCAGCCAAGACCTGAGCCAAAGTCAACATCTTGAACTTCTCCTTCCGGAGGAAGCCGTTGACGTTCCGTAGATCCAAGATAGGACGCAGGCCTCCCTTGTCCTTCTTGGGTACCAGAAAGTAGTGGGAGTAGCAACCACACCCTACTTCTGGCCCAGGAACGCGCTCGATGGCCCCCTTGGCCAAGAGGGCCGTAACTTCCTCCTGCAGAAGTGTCAAGTGGTCCCCCGACACACGGTGGTTCTGCGGTGGCATGGCTGGAGGAGTGGACTCGAAGGGGAGGGCATAGCCCCTTCGGACAAGCTGCAGCACCCAGCTGTCCGATGTTATCGCGCGCCAGCGGGAGTGGTGATGGCGAACCCTGCCACCCACTGGCGTCACGTGAGCCCGAAAGCTCGGACTAGGAAGGCTTGGATGCAGCAGCGGAGGGAGGCGTGGACTGACCACGCCGCTGGCCTCTACCGCCACCACGGCGGAAACCACGGCCGCCACCGCGCTGGGGAGCGTTCTGCGTCGCGTGGCTGGCAGCACGTGTGGGACCTCCCCTCCCTTGGCCACGAAAGGGCCGAAACGAACCCGTCTGCTGGCGCTGGGTCGAAAGACCCAAGGACTTGGCCGTGACCCTGGAGTCCTTGAAGCGCTCCAGCGCGTGGTCCGCTTTGTCACCAAACAGGCGACTGCCATCAAATGGCATGTCCATGAGTGAATTTTGGACGTCTGGCGAGAAGTTGGCAGATCTCAGCCAGGCATGGCGACGAATCGCCACCGTTGTGGACATCGCCCGTCCCAACGAGTCGGTCGTGTCGAGACCACAACGGATCGAGTACCGCGCCGCATACCGGCCTTCAACTAAGGCCCGTGTGAGCTTGTCCCGCACCTCCTGGGGACATTGCGGCAGACACTCCTCGACCGTATCCCACAGGGAGTGGGTGTAGCGGCCCAAGAGGCACGCGGTATTACAAGACCGCAGTCCAGCGCTCAAAGAGGAAAAGACCTTTTTACCAAATTGGTCATACCGCTTTGATTCCCTATCGGGCGGAGCCGACGGAAATGCGGACTGCGAAGTGGAGGCCTGGATCACCAGACTCTCCGGGGAGGGATGGGTGGATAAAAAGGCAGGGTCGTCCGAGCATGGACGGTGACGCCTCGCGACATTCCGGTCAACCGGCGCACCAGAAGCGGGCCTGGACCAGGTGCCCAAAAGGACATCCGACAGGGCCTCACTAAACGGCAGCAGAGGCTCCTGGGGGCATGACTGCGGTTTAAACACTTCGGTCAGAATGTTCGGCTTGACCTTCGCGACGGGGAGCTCAAGGTGCAAGGCCTTGGCAGCCCTCATCAGGACCACCGAATAGGCAGCACCTGCCTCAGACGCCACAGGGGACGGAGAGACAAACCCAGGGTTGGGCGACTCGTCCAGGCCACTGGCATCACCCAGATCACCTACCGAGTCCACATCATACTGGCAGGCACGGGATAGAGGGTCCTCAGACCCCTCCCAACCCTCTCCATACTCATCGTCATCATACCCATATTCTGGGTCGACGATATAGACGTCGGGGTCAACGGGCCCCATCGGCGTCGAATCCGGCGTCGGCCGACGCCGGTCCGACTCCGCGTCCGGAGTCGGGGAGGAAAGGGGGGTGGCGCCGCGCGGCGTCGGTGCCGGGGACCCGACGCCGGCCGGAGCCGACGGCGGAGTCGCTGCACCACGCGGGGGCGGTACCACGGGTTGGCCCACAGGAACCGACGCCGGAGAGGCCGGGAGACCAGCCGGCGACGGGCCAGAGGGAACCAGCGGCGCCGGGGCCGGAGCCGCCGGCGGCGCCGGGGCAGGAGCACCCGAACCGCTTGGGCCCCCAGACGGGACCGACGGGCCCGCAGGCGCCGAAGGCCCCGCCGGAGAAGACCTCGCCCTCATAGCAATGAGGAAGGCCTCGATCTCCTCACGCGACGCGCCTTCCCCAGGGACCGACGGGTATGGGGTAGACGGCGTCGGCGACCCACGCGGGGCCGCGGGGGTGGGGTCACCCGAGCCCCCGGCCGCATTACGCGGGCGTCGGGGGGAGTCGGGGGTGCGATGGCGACGCCCCGACTTCTTGTGCTTACCTGACGAGCCGGAGGAATGGTGGCGACTTCCGGAGCGCCCATGGCGGCTCCGCGATCGTTCCCTCGACCGCTCCCTCGACCTCCGACCGGACCGGGACCGCTCTCGACGCGGGGCCGACACCCGGAGCTCGAGAAGCTTGCGGGACCGCTCCCGCCTAGCTTTTCCAGTCAAGGCCCGACAGTCGACGCAGGACTCCACGTCGTGGTCCGCGCCCAGACACCGGAGGCAGAGTCGATGGTGGTCGGTGACCGACATCATGCGGTCGCACTCGTCGCAGCTCTTAAACCCAGGCATCCTACCGGCACCGTAGAAAGATTAAATTTTACAAACACTTGGCGGAGTACTGCTCTTCGGATCTGCGCTAACTGGCGCGGAAAAAAGAAGAACTGACGTCAGCGCGCGGAGGCGGCGTCTATATACTCCAGCGACGTCATCACGGCGCACGACGCCGACGACGCGGAGCCGCAGGGGACGCCTGCAGACGACGCCTACCGACGCGCAGGGGTACTGCTACGCAAAAGTTTCCGGATCCAGACTGACGCCTGGGGATATTCTAAGGTAAGGAATCTAATACTAACCTGTTTCTTTCAGATTGCGAGAGCCAGTGACACAGTGAACTCGCACACACTCACATGTGCACAAGGGTACAGGTATGCCCATGTGGGGAAATATCCCTACATACATACACATACATAAATACTGTGACAATACGAGTGTGGGTTCCATAATGAGGACATTTTATATGTGATCAGGTGCCAACGGATTATGTTGCGTTTTTTTTTTACTTTTGTCTCCCGTAGGAATATTGAAATAGACAAGTATTGGTGCAGGGTGGAGTGATTGGCCCACGCCCTGAAAAAATAGCTGTTGAGTTTTCCCCAGGCAATGAAACATGTTGGCTTTTAAATGAGCAGACACACAGCACTGAATAAAACTAAATAGCCAGTGTGATCTAGCTCGGTTTCAACTGGGACGGGCGGAGCTATAGTCTGGTCCCCGCAGTCCCAATTCTTGGGTTGACTCTGCCGCACACTGAAACAAACTGTCTGGTACACAGGCAGTATTTGACATCACACCCTAGCACCTTGTCCACTGTTTTTTCCTTTCCTTCACTTGATCACAGTTTTGTTACGGGTTGGTGGTCGCCGATGATGAGAATCTGAGGAAGCAGGCGAGTACCTTCTTGCTCACTCCCATGGTGTTACTTCCGTGAGGCACCGCCAACCCCTTTCCACACTTTTTTCTTTCCTACATTTTTCTTCGCTCACTGGAGCTTGGTCGTATCACATGAGGGGATGGGGTTGACCGTGGGAGACATCAGTCAGAACTAACGCAACCGGTAATTTTTAAATTTAAAAATGGTGACCCAGATCCCACCAGTACAGACGGTATATGATTAACTGTAGGTCCAATAGATTCTTTTGAGAAACTATAACAGATTGGAAGGGATCTGAGTATCAGACTCACCGTGTGAACAGATCTCTTGTGCATGATTATATAAGTGGGGGACGACCTGTTCTCTACCACTGTAGCGCCTATTTGTATCTGATGCAGTGTTTACCGACAGCACGTCCAAGCTGGAGGAAGAAAACCTCTTCTTCCTAAGTTGGTCCAGCTTTTTGGATTCCCTTCAGGTGGAGCGTTAGGGAATGCACCTTTGGACTTGAGGCTTGGACCACCAAGCTCTCAGGGGTGGGGTGTTGGGAAGGGAAAGTGGTGGCTAGAGGCCGGGCAGTGGCGTTGGTCAATCACCCTATCCACAGGAGCACCTGTGTTGGGCCTGGACCAAGGTGTCCAAAAGGATGTCGGATAGGGCTTTATTGAACAGCAGCAAGGGCTTAGAAGAGCTTGCTGCCGGTTGAAGCACCTCTGTCAGGAGGTTAGTCCTGACTGCAGCCGTAGGTAGCTCGAGGTGGAGAGCCTTGGCCGCCCTATACAACACCACTGCGTAGGACACCCCCCTCCTCCGTAGCCACGGCAAGCGGAGAGAACATGCCAAGGTCTTGGGAGGTATCCGGACCACTGGCATCCTCCAGTTCCTTTCTCCAGTCCGGATCATAATCCAACTGGTCGGTCAAAGGGTCTTCAGACCCCTCCAAGTCTTCCTCACCCTCCTCTGGCTGCCAATCTGGCTGAAAAGAGCCAGGGTGGAACACAGGCACAAAAGTACCCATAGGTGCCGGATCCGGTGTCAGTCAGCGGGGCAGAAGCCGGGGTCGACGCTGGAGGGGCCGGACGGGGTGCCAGTGGAATCGGCACCAGTTGAGGTGTTACGAGGTTGACCAGCGCCAATCCGGATCCAGGCCTGGATCCAAAAGGTCCTGCGATGCCTAAGTCACCGGCGCCAAAGGCCTAGGGCCCCTAGCGAAGTCAGTGGGTCCGAAGGCTCTCTGGTGGAGTCGGACTGCCCAAAGATGGTATGCATCACTTCGTAGAACTGATGAAGCTGGGCAGGGGTTCGCTCCCAGTCCCGGGAAGGCCGGAGTCGACCCTGTAGGCTCCACACCCGGAGCCGCAGGAGGGCCACCACCCGCACCCTTTGTCGCGACGGACAAGGGGAAGTCGAAGTGAGATGATGCTTTTTCAACTTCTTCTTTACCTTCGACTTACCTGACACCGAGTGCCAAGACTTAGCCGAGGAGTGATGATAGCTCCGCGATCGGTCCCTCGACCTCCCTCGCGCCAGGGACCACGAGCAACGCGGATCTGACTGCCAGGCCTCTGTCAGGTTCGGTCTCAACTGCGCCTGCTTAGCGCTAAAGACGCTGTCAAAACTACGTTGCCCATGATCCTTTGCGGCGCACCAGGAAGTTACTTTAGGGTACAGAACTTACTTCCTGGTGCGTGTTATTCTGGTTCCTGTTCTTCCCCGGGCGTGAGAGCGGCTGCTCTGCACGTCGAGTCTAGAGATCTCCGCTAAGTCGGGACTTCCGCCGATTTCTTCCCAAAAGGTAGGAGATACTTCGGACTTTTGCCGTCTCGAGTTGGTTACTATTTTGCAGACCCGGAACATATTACCGGTCGCTGCAGGGACATTGCTTCCACGGATACCGCCTGTAGGATACAGCGGGAGTCAGTGGGTCCTATTGACTACGTTGCCGTTTCTGAGGAAAGAAACGGTTTGACTATACCTTTATCGTTTCCGTTTTGTGTTCTTGGCTATGGGTGCATTTCTTCGTGTTTAGAGACCATTGAAGTAACATTGATAAGTTTGGGAATAAAGCGGAGCGCTGTGGTAGGGTAGCTACGCGTTGCCGTGTTTGTTGCTCTACACGTTTTTGGATTATAAATAACTACAGCGGAGCGCAGTGGTGAAAGGAACTACGTGCTGCCGTGTTTTAAAGAGACTGTTGTAAATTGGATAGAGGGAGCAGAGCGCAGTAGTGGTCGCAACTACGCGTTACTGTCGCTTCCCTTATGGTTAGAGCCCTTATTCAGTGACTGATAAGAAGTACCATTATCAGGACAGTCAGGAGCGGAGTGTTGTGGTTCTTGCCTCCTACACACTACTGTGTCCTTATCTCGCAAGTTGGATTACTTGACTTTGTTCTTTTGTTTGAGTTTTTTCCTTCCACTTCTCCAGACTCCCTTATTGTTCACTTGTCTCCGTGCTGCTCAGTGGTAGGTTATTCTCTAGGAAAGGCTACATGATTACACTGCTCAGATGTTCCATATAAATGCCGTGACTGTATAGATACATATGCTTCTCGTTTATATTCCCTTAGGAAATACAAATGCAGTATTGAAGAGTGAAGATTGTTACGCCTTTGAATGGTCTGATTCTTTTTCCTTAAGCAGGTATACCTAGCTCCTATTAGCGAGAATTTATGAGTGTAGCTTGTATGCATATCAGTGGTATTTATTAAGTGTCCTTTTGTCATTTCAGATTTCCCTTCCCTGCTGACCCCTTCCTTCCCTTCCTTTCTTTTTTTTCTTATTTTTTTCCCTCACCTAATGGCTCGAACACCTTGTAAGTACTATCAGGGTGTTGGTGACATTTGGAGGTGGAACCATTAATTCAACGACTGGATCCTGTGGAGGAAATCTGACAGCCTTAAGGAGCTTTCGGGACCACTACCGCAAAGACTTCAGGCCATGGTTCGACAGTTGGAGCACAACTTGGTGTCCTGCTCGTGCTCCAGGCAGTAGAGGCACACGCGGTGCGGATCCGTCACCGACATCAGTCGGTTACAGGGACCGCAGGCCATGTGCACCAGGAGTCGATAGACTCAAAAAAGACGAAGTTGACAAAATTCAAGAAAAGAGCCAGTCAAAACTGGAGGTACCGCTCTCTCCGGATCTGCTCTTGCAGAAAAAGAAAGAACTGACAGCGCGCCAGGGCGGAGTCTATGCAGCTGCTACATCATCATACCGGCGACCACGACGCTGACGACAAACGCGGAGCTGACCGATACCACCTTTCGACGCGTAGGGGTACTGCTGATGGAAAAACTTTTTTGCTCCAATCTGACGCCTGGGGGAGATTCTAAGGTAAGGAATCTATAACTAACGGTTTCTTCAGATAGCAATGTGTAGGGGTAGCACGTTCTTACAGCTCTATTTGTCTCTTTCAGGGCAGACTGAAGCCAGAGAGGGGCTGAACAATGGCACCTACTGGTGAGCAGGTACAATGCTGTTAGACCGTCTGGATTCAGTCTAGCACTGTAAAGTCTTTCCTAATTAGCCACTGTTGTTTTCCCTATGTCAGCCTAACTCTACACATTGCCAAATGTCACTCTTGTTCGGCACATATTTTTGAAATTTGTTCTTCTCCTGGAATTTAGTCGGAACAGGTAAGGAAAGGTCAGACAATATTGCTCCTTGTTATTCTCTGTGGTCAGGCACTAGCACCTAGACATAATAGAAAAAAGCAGCAGCTGTTTTTGTACATACATATTTTGTTATATAACCTGATATGTATCGTTCTACAAACACAGACTCCTGGTAGAGAGGAAGGGATGCAGAGTGCATCATTAAAGGTGAGGCCGATTTTCTATGTAACTCACATCCTAAAATACCTTATTTCTGCATCGTGCCTAAGATCCACAAATTCGGATGTCCACCACCTGGGAGACCTATTGTTTCGGGAATTGGCTCTTTACTTGAGTCTCTCTCCCGATTTATTGACTGGTTTCTGAGACCCATAGTAGTAGAGATGCCTTCCTACTTAAGATAGCAAAAGTATTAACCCAGTTGACTGATTTTCAGTTTGACATTGACAAACACTTTTCAGTGTTGTATGGTCTGGAATCTCTATACACTAATATCCCCTAGGAGGATACTCTTTAGACAGTGAAGGGTTTTCTGGAATTGAGAGAGAGGGATGATTGGGCGCCAACCTCTTTTGTAATGGACTGTGCCACAATATAAATGAAAGAAAACCACTTTCTTTTCCAAGACCAAATATATTGGCAAGTGACCGGGACTACCATGGGCAGCACATTCGCCCCAAGCATGACAAATTTGTACATACACAACTTCGAGACCACTCATATATATCCTCCAGGCAATCCCTTCCCGGTGAACCTGAAAACCACTTCCACCTCACCTGTGAATATAGCAAAGAGTCTCTGCTTTTTCTTGACTTACTACTATACTCTAAACAGGAAGAGATTTTCACGGAGTTGTACAAAAAAAACAATGGCTTGTCATGTGGTCAGAATAGGCTTGGTAAGGAACACCACCATTTAAACGCTCATGCTTCTTATTTTGCCTCCTCTTTTAAACACAATGACTTTTGACATACATTTGCGTGCTTGAGTGACAATGCAGGATAATATTCTCTGAATCGCCATTGCTTACATTTCCACTTCGCAGGCACACTATCACAACACTTTGAACATTCAATACAAGGAATAAAGTTCACTGAGCAGTCCGTTAGGTGACGAAGCTATAAACCTAGACTAAACAATTGCGGCCTTACTGAGGTTTCGACATGGCCACATTGGTACCCTTTATAATATATACAGGACCACTTCCTTGTTTAGGTGAGTGGAGCACTCAGCTGACATTGTGAGGTCACTGCATGCCAGAATTCCTGTGTACCAACACAAAGGATGTTCAACTCTACACAAGACGAACAGCCTGATGACACTTACCTGAAAGTAATGGGGATTAAAACCAACTGGACAGGGATTTGGCAGATCACCCACTCTAGGCAAGACTAGGTTAGGAAGCCTAGGTAGGAGTACACTATACACAGTATTTATATGCCAGCATATATTTACTTCTTTAGCACAACTTTGGAATTGTTAGTCTTTTTCACTATTCTAACAATGCTAATTACGCTACTCTGTTTCATTCTATTGATTATCGCAGCACACCTATTTTCTATAAGAATCACAGATATCGCATATCGTTATATGCCGATGATATCCTGCTGTATCTGGCATCCCCATATGCGTCCCTGCATAGTGTGTTAAATATTTTTACGAATTCCAGGAAATACTCTGGATAGGCGATCAACTGGAGTAAATCGGTACTCTTTATCCTTCAAAGTCCAACCCCTCGGCTCCCCGGGGTTGCACGGTGGAGATAGCTCAGGAAGGATTTCAGTATCTCGGGATTTTTATAACCCCAGATCCACAACTTTTCTATGAACGGAACCTGGCGGTACCTTTGGACAGGTTGCGCAGTGATGTTAAACACTGGAGATCCTTGCCCCTTATCGCTACTGGGCCGAGCGGCCCTGTTTAAGATGTTAGCCCTCCTGCGTTTTTTATATGCCCTTCAAAATTGTCCAAACAAAGGTCCGGATGCATATTTTTCAAACGTAGATAGTGAGGTCAGAAAGCTGCTGTGGGATGGAGGGGCACCTTGTATTGCGTTGCGAAAGCTGACTAATGGATGGTACGATGAGGGGATTGCTCTCCCGTACGTGCAATTCTACTATTGGACCTCGCAGCCGGCGGTGGTTAACCACTGGATATACCGTTCCCCAGTGGATCCAGCGTATATGCTGGACAGGTATCAGATGGGCAGAGAGGGCTATCTGGGAGCGTTGTACACAAAAGCCCGAAAGGGAAGATATATTGTCCCAACGGTTCATAAAGTGTCGATTTGGCATCTGGCCACTAATCATCTCGGATGGTTGAATGTAGGAAACCACGCTACTCTGGTACACCCAAAAATTGGGTATGCTGTGTTATGAGCCTGGGTTTGATAAGTGGGACACCACTATAATTTCCAAGATAGGGGACCTGGTGATAAAGGGCAAAATCCTTAATTTCCGGGAACTAAGGGAGAAACACGACCAAGCTCAGGGGAAGACTTTCAGAAACCTACAGATCAGACATGCTCTCACTACAGCACTCCCATACATAAGCGAGATACCAGAGTCGTCCCCGTTGGAAGATAGCCTGCTAGATAAACCACTTCTAACCAAATCCATATCCCTACCGTATAAGAAACTGTATAATAACCTGCCTGACCCATTCCATGAACTTCGCGAAAAATGGCAAATAGACCTTGAAGACAAGGATTGGCAGGCGGCGCTGATGTCCCCAAGGGAGGCGGCCGTTTGTCTCCGGTTCCGCTTGATCCAACAAAAAATCCTCCATAGATCATATCTCACCGGGGATACGCTGGTGAAGATAGGATCAAGGCTAGATGCACTCGGTCTTCGAGACTGTGGTCAAGAAGCAACATTTTTTCATACTATTTGGGCCTGCCAGTTTATACAACCAATGTGGGAAATGGCCACGAGACATATTCAAGACGCATTAGGGAAGACACTTACTCTTACACCACAACTTGGGCTACTTAATGTCTGGGAAGGGACTGACCTCACAGAGGTGGAACAACAACTGACCACACTGGGATATACTCTGGTGAAACACGAAATTGCCAGGAAATGGGAGTCCCATCAAAGTCAATGGGGTAACCCAAAACAAAGTCCAAGGACCTGGGTGTCAATATGATACAAGAAACAATGGTCCTAGACCAATAATTTAAACAATTATAAATAATGATTCCTTTCATGGTAAACAATTATTTAGAGCATGCAGAAACTTAGCTCATGGTTACAGAAAACCAATGTTATTTGGAAATATAAGATGTGCAACAACCATTTAATTCAAAAATAGCAATATACGTTTAGTTGTACAGAAAATCAATTCTTCAAAACTATAAGGATCAGAGAAAAGGGGTTGCTCCCACAGGGGAACGAACGTGCAAGAAGGGTGCTCAAAAGTGTAAAGAGTTGAAGGGGAAAAAATTCCCAAGGCAGTTCAAGGGGCCTATATTTACAACATTCTGCGTAGGACTGATAACTGTTTATCTGTTATCAGTCCTACACAAACGTTATCATTGCCCCTCCTTGTCCATCGGCGGGCGCTGCTTAAATGAGCTGCACCGGCTCGAGGTACACTTCACTTGTTGGGCACGCATGCACGAAGACTTCGAGACCCCACATGGTATTCTTTCCACAGGATAATACCCATGGCTTGCTTCTTACTGGTGGAGCCGTTTTTAGCTCTCGACAGACCCAGCGCGCATGAGCTGCTCTGCAAGACATTTAGTAAGGGGTTTAAGATTTGGAACACACGCTTGTGCGTGTGCTTTTGTTTTCTTCGCCAGCTATTAGCTTTTGCATGCATCTTTCTAAGAAAGACAGCACACAATTGGCCAAAGGCGGGTGCATGTCCCACCTTCTCTCTGCCCTGGCCTAGGGACCGCGGGAGGAGATCAGGGAGAGGCTCACTCTCTGCTTCCTGTTTCTCACCAGTCACCATCAGCATGGTGAGGTCAGCCCTGTCATTGTAGAGTTTGAGGCAATTCACATGAATAACCCTTTTGGGTGTCCTGCTGGTGCCCAGGTCCACTAAGTAAGTGACCTCACTCTTTTTCTCCAGGATAGGGTAAGGGCCACTCCATCTGTCTTAGAGAGCCCTTGGTGCCACTGGCTCCAAAACCCACACCTGTTGCCCAGGTTGAAATTCAACCATGGCAACTTTTTGGTCATACCAGTGCTTCTGCAGCTCCTGGCTGTCCTCAAGATTTTTGGATGCCTTATCCATTTATTCAGCCATTCTGGATCTTAGGCCAAGCACATAGTCCACAATGTTTTGTTTGGGCTCTTGGAGAGGCCTCCCCTAACCCTCTTTCACAAGACAAAGTGGTCCCCTTACAGGATGACCAAACAGTAGCTCAAAGGGTGAAAACACCACTCCCTTCTGAGGCACTTCCCTATAAGCGAAAAGCAGGCATGGCAACAGGACATCCCATCTCCTTTTGAGTTTTTCAAGGAGTCCCAAAATCATCCCTTTCAATGTCTTGTTGAACCTCTCAACAAGACCATTGGTTTGTGGGTGGTAGGAGGTAGTGAACTTGTACTGGACCCCACACTCCTTCCACATATGTTTCAGGTAAGCAGACATGAAGTTGGAACCGCTGTCTGAAACCACCTCCTTAGGAAACCCTACCCTGGTGAAGACACCCAGGAGGGCCTTAGCAACTGCAGGAGCTGTAGTCACCCTAAGGGGAATTTGCCTCAGGGTACCTAGTAGCATGATCCACTACTACTAGAATGAATGTGTTCCCTGAGGCTGTGGGAGGTTCCAGTGGACCCACAATGTCCACACCTACCCTTTCAAAGGGTACCCCCACCACTGGTAGTGGTATCAGGGGGGCCTTTGGTTTGCCACCTGTCTTGCCATTGGCCTGACAGGTAACACAGGAGCTCACAAACTCCTTCACTTTTTGGTTCATATGGGACAAAAGAAATGGCTAACTAGCCTTTCCCAAATCTTGGTCTACCCCAGATGTCCAGCTAGGGGGATGTCATGAGCTAAAGTTAGGAGGAACTCCCTGTACTTCTGTGGCACTACCACCCTCCTGGTAGCTCCAGGTTTGGGGTCTCTTGTCTCAGCATACAGTAATCCCTCTTCCCAATAAGCTCTGTGGGTACCACTGACATATCCCTTGGCTTCTGAAACAGCTTGCTGCCTCAGGCTCTCAAGAGTAGGGCATTCTCGCTGGCCCTGGCACAGCTCTTCCCTAGTGGGTCCCCCTGGGGCCCAGGAGTCCAACCTGGTAAGGCTCAAGCTCCATGGGCTCAGTTCCCTCTAGGGTTTTCAGGTCCTCTCCCTGGGGAGAGGGGTCCTGAGAGGTTTGCTGTGTAGAAGCTGGTTTCCCAGTCTTCTTGCTTTTCCTCTTGGTTGGTTGGGCCATATTTTCAGGCTCCAAACCTACTTGTTCACCCTGCTTTTTGCTCTGTGCTCTGGTTTGCACACACACCAGTCTAGGGATACACAGCATGGCTGCATGGGTTACTTGCTCAACCTCAGCCCAGGCTGAGGTTTCCAGATCATTTCCAAAAAGACAGTCAGGTGGTAACTGTGGGGAGACCACTACTAGTTTCAGGCCAGTAACCTCCCCCCAATTCAATGTCACCATAGCCATAGGGCGTTGGGTGGTAATGCTGTCAGCATTGGTGACGGGGTAAGTTTTCCCAATCAGTTATTGCTCTGGGGAAACCAACATTTCCTTCATGATAGCGATGCTGGCACCTGTATTCCTCAGGGCTTCTACTTTAGTTCCATTAATGGAGGGGTATTGTAAATACTTTTTATAGTTGGGTGGCCACCCAGCTACACTGGCAAACTCCATGTCCCCCAAGGAGACAAGACTAGCTTGAGTGTATTCCTAGATTTGCTCTGGGCACTCCTCTGATCCCACCCGTAGATTTACTGTCCCTGGAGTAGCTGGAATGGGTGCCTTAGGGGCTTTGTTGTAGGGGCAGTTCTGTCTACAGTTAAGTGTCCCAACTTCTTACATTTGTTACAATAGGCCTTGTTAGGATCAACGTTTCTTCCCCTATAGGGCTGAGGCACATAGGGAGTAGTTTGGGACCCACCCACCTGCACAGGTTTTTGGGGCCCTTTGGAAGACTCAGACTTTTTATCTTGGGGATTCTCACCACCTTTCCCCTGGGGAGGTTTTGTGGCCACCTTCTTTTGGTCACCCCCAGTGGCTGTCCTTGTCACCCTAGTTTTGACCCAGTGGTCTGCCTTCTTTCCCAATTCTTGGGGAGAAATTAGACCTAGGTCTACCAAATGTTGATGCAACTTTTCATTTGTGCAATTACTCAAAATGTGTTCCTTCATAAACAAATTATAAAGTCCAGTAAAATCATGCACATTGTGTCCAGTTGACCAACCATCCAGTGTCTTTACTGAGTAGTCTACAAAATCTATCGAGGATTGGGTCTGGGCTTTGTGAGCCCCCCTGAACCTAATTCTATACTCCTCAGTAGTGAGTCCAAATTCCTCAATCAGAGTTTTCTTCATGAGGCCATAGGCCCTGCATCTGGCCCAGAGAGCCTGTCTCTGCAGTTACCAGAGAACAGTTCCCAGAGAAGTGACCCAGAGAGGTTTCTTTAGTTTTCTGATATCACAAGCCCGCTCAAAGGCTGTGAACCACTTGGTGATGTCATCACCTTCCTTTGGGGATTTTAGGATCATAAGATTGCTCTTTATCCTTGTTATTGGTATTGCTGATACCAGAGATGGGAGCTAAGCCCATCTCTTTTCTTTCTTTCTCTAGAGCCAGGAGTCTCTAGGTCTAATCTCTTGGCCAACTTTGCTAAGAAGTTGTCCTCTCCATTGGGGTTTTCCCCAATGTATTCTCTGGGGCCTAGTCCACCTGTGTGGTTATCAGGCTCCCAAAGGCTAACTCTTGGAGTCAAGGGTACAGGGACCCCTTCTTCCCTAGGAATGATGGGGGGATCATTATCATCCTCCTCATCCACTCCTTCTTCCTTTGGCTGGGTGTCACCCTGCTCAGAGGGGTGGTTGTAATGTCTTGCTTTATTTAATAGCATTTGCTTTTAATACCTACTTCCTTATAGAATGTAGAATACTCTCTTGTCTTGACAGAGAGAATGTAGAATGTTAAGTGAAGTCAGTTGGTTTCCTGGCTGTTCGTGGATGAGGCGAATAAATAGCTCCTGGATCTACAATCAGCTGTTTATTTATATTTATTTCAACCTTTAACTATTTTACACTGGCGACGATCCTACCTCTATCTGCCTCAACACGCAGCCGTCCCTAACACCTCTCCAGCGGCGGTAAAAACATTAAAGGAAGCGTGGTCTTCCCAGCGGCTGATCGAGCGATTATTCACTGTCGGTGAGAAACACTAATACGGTGAGGAGATCAGCGGGAGGTTGTTTGTAAAGAAGGGACTTTTAAAATAAACGAAGGAAAAGAAGGGAAAATAGCAAATAAGGCACACGCGCCATCGCCTGTTGGAGACTTGCGTTTTTGCTCGCGCTGATTAGATATTGACTCGCGCGGCAATATGGTGGTGCGTTTCAATGACACTTAGCCTCGTTTTCGAAAATAAAGAAAATAAAGCTTAGCCTCGTTTTGGAAAGAGATTTGACGCTTGCATGAAAGGAAATGCGCATCAAAGGAACAAAGAGCTTTATGATGTATTTGGAATTCTAAATGAGTAAACACTGCTGTGGAGGCTGAAAGAAAGCATTGTGAAGTATATGGAACCTTTATAAAGTTAAAATTCTTACCAAACAAGTGTGGAGAGTGCAACTTGAGAACTTTTCTATTGTGACATCAATAATTCTTTATTAACTTTATTAATAGCACTCAAAATTTTTTGGTAACACTAGCATAAAATTACAAGGAGCACATATATAAATAAAAATTTTTTTTAAAAAAAATGCAGAATGTAACACAACCTGCATTCTTTTTAACAAGTCCAGGTGAACCAAATGTAAAATGGCAAAAATGGAAGAAGATTTTTACAAATTATGCAAGAGTATGTGGCACGAACTTAAGTGCAGAAAGAAAGCATTCGTTACTACTACACTGTCTGGGAGGAGAAGGACAAGATGTACTAGAACATTTACCCGAACTTACTGCTTCTGAACAAAGGAATTTGAACGAATACGAAGTAGCAATTGAACAACTAGATCGACATTATCTTCCCAGGTTAAGCACGATAATGGAAAGGTATCACTTTGGCTTAAGGGGACAAAAGAAGGATGAGTCAGTTGAAGAATATGTCTCTGCACTAAGGAAGTTAGCCTCGTCGTGCAAATTTGGACAAACCTTGGATGAGAGAATAAGGGATCAGTTTGTATTGAGATGTGCTCATGATAGTATTCGCAAAGAACTATGGCTAAAAGATGAACCGCCATTGGATGAAGTCCTTGTTATAGCAAAGCAAGTTGAACACATGACAAAGTGTGTAGATGAGTTAAAAGTGGAAAAAGAGAAGATGAATGAACCTGAAAAGAAAGATGAACCTAAAGTTGAGGAAGTTGTTTGTCAAGTAAAGAAAGAAGAAAAATCTACCAATGATAAAAATGAAAATGGAACAAATAATTTTAATCCAAATTTTAATGTACCTGGTAAATTTTCTTGTTTTAGATGCGGAAATAATGGACATTTAGCCAACTCGCTGAGTTGTCCTGCTCTAAAATCTGTCTGTAACAACTGTGGTAGAAAAGGTCATTTTTCAAAGTGTTGCAGAACTAGAGGTAGTAAGAGAGATAATGTGTATAAAAGATGGACTCAACCTCAGGTAAAGACTGTGACTTTCCAAGTCAATAGTGGTTCGTTGGAACATCCCTCACACTTAGTAAAAGTGGATAATGTCATGATTGAATTTAAATTTGATTCATGTTCTCAAATCACCATGATTGATGAAGAGTTATTGCGGAAGACTTTTGGAGAGAAGGTCAAGCTCTTCAAAAGCGACATATTACCTTTGGGTTACGGGAAAAAACCTATCAAAATATTAGGCTATTTCATGACTACTCTTGAGTTGGGAAGTCGCATCATACCTGGTAAAATTTATGTAACTAATTTTGGAGATGCTTTGATTAGTTGGAGGGATCAGCGGGATTTAGGTGTAAAACTTGATCCTAATGCTTCACCTCAGGTGCAGATACAAGAAGTAGAAAATTTAGCTGAAATGTTTGCAGGAAAATTTCCAGAAGTATTCAGAGAACAGTTAGGATGTTTAAAGGGTTACAAACACTGCATAAAATTAAAAAAGAATGCCATACCAGTTGCACAAAAGTAAGAAGGATTCCTTTAGCAGAACAAGGTAAAGTACATTAGGAAATTGAAAAATTGATTAATAATAATATTATAGAACCAGTAGAAGCTACCGAATGGTTGGCCCCAATAGTAATAGCTAAGAAACCTACAGGGGAAATCCGTCTGTGTATTGATTTAAGAGCGTTAAATAAGGAAGTAATTGTTGGCAGATTTCCTTTACCAAACATTGATGAGATTGTGGGGACGCTAGAAGGGGCAAGGTATTTTACCACTTTAGATCTAGCTTCTGCGTACCATCAAGTGGAACTAAATACTACATGCCAAGATCTGACTGCTTTTATTACCCCTATGGGTACCTTTAAGTTTAAAAGGATGCCTTTCGGTTTAATCTCAGCAGCCTCAGTATTTCAACGAATCATGACTCATATTTTGAAAGGTCTTCTAGGGGTAAAATGCTATCAGGATGATTTATTAATCTATGGTGCCAACACACGAGAACACAATGAACGGGTGTGTGAGGTTTTGAAAAGGTTATCTGAGGCTGGTTTATCCCTTAAGAAAGAAAAGTGCAAGTTTGGGTTGGAGGAAGTGAATTACCTTGGTCACTGCATTAGGAGTGAAGGTGTCTTTCCCAAGTTAGAGTTGGTCACATCGATTGATAATATGGTAGAACCAGTAAACAGAGATGAGTTATTGTCATTCCTTGGCATGGTTGAGTTCTATGGGAAGTTTATTTTACATTTTGCAGATAAAACGAGGAATATGAGAAGACTAACTGCAAAGAATGTGACATTTGAGTGGTCAGATGACTGTAAAAAAGAATTTGATGAGATTAAAAAAGAGTTGAGATAAGCTCCCTCTCTTCAAGCATTTGTTCCTGGTTTACCCACGTTTATATATACTGATGCTAGTGACAAAGGTCTAGGTGCTGTTTTGGTACAAAATAAAGCTGGTAATGATTTTCTCATTGCCTGCGCTTCAAGATGTCTTCGTGGTCCGGAGCTTAATTATTCAGTAATTGAAAAAGAGTCCTTAGCTATTTTTTGGGCTCTGAAGAAATTTAAGAATTTGGTCTGGGGTACAAAATTTATTGTAAAATCTGATCACAAACCTTTGAAAGAAGTTTTTTGTAAAAAAGGGTTGGATTCAATTTCCTCAAGGATTAGAAGATGGATAATAGCATTGCAGGAATATGAATTTGAGGTTCAATATTTACCTGGTGTTTCAAATAAGGCAGCAGATTGCTTTTCTAGGCTGGTTAAAAGAAGTGATCTTCACAGTGATGAAATAATGCTAGATGAAGATGAATTTCTTGATGTTTGTGAAGTTACTGAGGGTGTTGTTGGGAAAGATGAATGGAAAGAAGAGCTACTAAAAGATGAGGAGCTAAAAAACGTGATGTCTTCATTAAAGGATCATAAACGCTTAGGTAAACCATGGTCTCTGGTTTCACAAGAATTATCAATAACTGATGATCTGCTTACACGAGGTGTGAGGCTTATTCCTCCTTATACTTTAAGGAAAAAGTTGTTGTTACATGCACATTCTGGACATCAGGGTATAGTAAAAACTAAAGAAATGTTACGCACTCAGTTTTGGTGGCCTGGGATGGACCTGGAGATAGAACGAATGGTCAGAGATTGTGTAGAGTGTTGTGCGAGTGACAAAATCCTGAAAACCAGACAGATGCCCATGGTTTGCAGAGCATTACCCAATCATCCTTGGGATGAGTTGGCGATTGATATTTTAGGGCCTCTTACTGGTGTTTCTGACACCCCTTATCTAATAGTTTTAATAGACCTTTATTCTCGTTGGATTGAGGTGAGTGCTGTTAGTGAAATTACCTCCGAGTCCATCATAAAATTCTTGTCTGAGATATTTATGAGAGAAAGTTTTCCAAACAGTATTTTATCAGACAATGGCCCGCAGTTCTGCTCAGTGCTGTTTGATGCCTATCTTACTAAATGTGGCATATTGCACAAACGGTCCTCTTTGTATCATCCAGAAACTAATGGTGCAGTTGAGAGGGTTAATAAAACGTTAAAAGAATGCATCCAGCTTGCCAAGATCAATGGTTTAAATTGGAAAGTGGCACTCAAAGAAAGAATTGAGGCTTACAGGTGTTCTCCTCACTCCACCACTGGTAAATCTCCTTTTGAGTTATTTAAAGGAAGAATACCCAACACTATGTTGTGTCCTGGTTGGATGAATCTTAACAAGGGATTTGTTGATAATCATATTGGTGGTTGGAGGGAAAGAGAGTTGGAAAAACAGATTTGTAGAAAAGCTTATTTTGATCAAAAGAAATGTGTTCGATTTCAGGAGATCAAAGTTGGTGATTTGGTTAAAATAAAAGCACCTGTTGGGAGGAGTTCCTGGTCAAAATATACAAATGTCAGACCTGTTATTAAGGTGTTTAGTAATGCCATTAAAACACAAGATGGAAGGATCTGGAATAAAAGTAGGGTAGTTGTGATCAGATCAAGGAATGTTTCTCAACATGCATCTGATACTGTTCATGATTTCTCTCACACGTCTAAGCTACCTGTGTCCAATTCTAACAATTCTTATTTACCTCATGTGAGAAGTCAGAGATTACGTAGAGCACCTGCTTATATGAAAGATTATGTTTGATCTTTCTTTTTCCTTCTTTGTTAAGAATAATTCATTTTCCTGTTTATACACTACTCATTATTATTTCTTTCATTGTAGTTATTGTTATTGTATAAGAGGGAGATGTGTAATGTCTTGCTTTATTTAATAGCATTTGCTTTTAATACCTACTTCCTTATAGAATGTAGAATACTCTCTTGTCTTGACAGAGAGAATGTAGAATGTTAAGTGAAGTCAGTTGGTTTCCTGGCTGTTCGTGGATGAGGCGAATAAATAGCTCCTGGATCTACAATCAGCTGTTTATTTATATTTATTTCAACCTTTAACTATTTTACAGTGGTCTTTTGCATATTCAGCCAGGAGTTCCTGGAGCCCTTGTTTGGTTGGATGCAGACCTACAACTATTGTAGTCCAAGTGCAAGTAAGGTGTGAGGTCGAGTTCCTCCACCATGTTTAGAGTATCTTCACTAATAGCTGGGTTCTTTTGAGACATTCTAACCTGATAGTTCTAACCCTCTACCCTAGCTTGAAGTGACTATTATTTTTCAAACAAATTCTAATGGGACTTAAGCAAGGCCCTACCAGACTTTTAATATTTTTGGAAAATACCAATTTCAGAATTCTAAAGGCAATTTATGAGTTCTGCCGTGTGATCAGATGGTAACCAAGTAGTCCAACAAATGCAAGTTTGTATCCCACCGCTGATCCACCAATGTGAGAAAGTGGCTATATATATACTGGACTAGAAGGAAGTACAGTGTGTATAGAGTCCACCAACCCCAGAGGTATAACAGAGGTTAAAGTCAGAACTGACCTTACTCTCCAAAGTGGTAGCTTGGTCGAGCAGTAAGGCAGTACCAGAGGACAGTGTGAAGCATTTGTTGTACACACTCAGTCAGCAAAAGGTTTCACACACTCAAGGACTGAACTCTTGGCCAATTGTTTTTATATCCACAGGTATAGGTGTTTTTATTTTTAGAACCAACAGTTGTAAAAATATACTTTTCTTGTTATGAGTTCTCTCATGTAATTATTTTGCAAAGGAGCAATACAGTTTGTGCACACAATTAATACAGTATTGAGAGTAAGCAACACAATCCTAAAACACACTATAGCATTGAGCTCAATGGGTTTTCCACATGTAAGTACAGTTAATTACTATCTAGATTACTTTGGTAGTCCCAGGACTAGATCCTAGATTCAGTCCTGGGGTCTAAGCAGAAATCAGATTATCAAAAACGTTTCAATCACTGTAGTGAATTTTCATGAATATAAAGCGGTTTTAAAAGGTCACACTTAGAAACTTTTCAATGTAAATCTGACAATGTTATTCATTGGGAGAAAATTCAGGTTGCAGGTAAAGTACGATCGCGTTACTTTTGTAATCCAGCACTGGTCTCCTAGGGACAGCACTGGGGTCTTAACTCAAAACAGGTAGGTAATAGCGTTTCAGTATTTCGTGTGATTTTTAAAGAATATTTCAAGTTTTCAAAAGTAGACAGAAGAAATTTCATAGAAAAGCAGACAATGGGTACCTATGGAGAAAATACAGATTACTAGTAACCCCGCTAGGGATTACTTTTGCGGTTCAGTACTGGGCTGAAAGGTACAGTACTGGCTTCTCCCCTTATCACAGGTGAGTACTTCGGAATTCAGACTTTGGCTGATTTTATGGGAATATTTTGAGTTTTCAAAACTTCACACTTAGAAAATTTTCGAGTCAAAATGGATCAATGTTATCCAATGGCAGGTAAGTAAATTACCGGTTTTCAGGTGATTACTTGGTTGGTGAAGGTGAGATTCTGGGCATAGACTCAGGAGTCCCCCAGGGCCAGGTAAGTACAGTTAGTTCAATCCCAGAAACACAGGGGCGGCCAGGTGAAGAGGTAGGTAGGCCCAATGATATCCAATGAGGGAAGGGGGGCCTTCGGTTGGTGGCTGCTGGCTAGCAGGCCACACGGTTGTGGGAGCTGTGCTCCTGGTCCCTTGCTCAGGGCAAGGGGGGAAGTAGGATAGAACACAGGGGTCACAGCCAGCTTCACTCGGGCGGCTGGGTGCAGGGTGCCTTTGAGCCGTCGGCCGCTCAATGTTATCCAATGGGAAAGGTCAAAAAGGAACAAAGGCTGCAGGCTCGGGACGGAGACTCTCCAGGGGCCCCCAGCACTTCGAGAGGTAAGCTGGGATCTTGGAGCACAGGTAGGTACCCCAAAGGGAGGCACAGGGGGGGCTGTAGGGCGCCGGGTGCAGGGGTGTCTTTGGGTGTCGGAAAAGCTTACCCTCAGCTGGTCGCGCTTAGGGTGGCCCCTGGTTCTGAGTCTGCAGGCATCAGCTGGTTCGTCGAGCAGGCTCTTTGGGCACTGGACTTCGGGTCCCAGTCGCCGGGGGGAAATCAGGGATAGGGGCTGAAAGAGACCTAGCACCACTTCGAGTGAAGACGCCATTCGTCATCCACCAGGCACCGGCGGCTGAGTTTGTCTGCCTGGCGTTCAGAAAACCTGCCAGGTGTTGAACCACCAAGATAATGCCCTGATGTTCCAGCCCTGTCCAAAGGCAAAGGGCCTCTTGACAAAGGATCTAGGGCCCCACCACGCCTTGCTTGTTGCAGTACCACATGGCGGTAGTGTTGTCTGTACACCTGCACTGCCTCCCACTAGAGGGAGGGAAGGAATGCTTTCAGTGCCAAGAGAATCGCCCGGAGCTCCAACATGCTGATATGGAGACCGGACTCCGCCAGAGACCAGACTCCTCTGATCTCCGCCTCTCCCAGGTGGCCGCCCCATCCCACAAATGATGCATCGATCACCACTGTGAGGTCTGGTTGGGGAAGGGAGAGGGATCTGCCTCTGACCGAATCCTGGTTCTTCAACCACCACTGCAGTTGTTGCGCCGTTTCCTCCGAGATCTGGATGTAGTCGGAAAGATTCTCCTGATGCTGCGTCCACTGGGGCTTCAGGTCCCACTGCAGAGCCTGCATATGTCACCTGGAATGATCCACCACCTGAATGCAGGAAGCCATAAGGCCCAGTAGCCTCAGGGTCATTCTCACCCAAATCAGGGATAGGGGGTGAAACATCGGTATCATATCCCGAACATGCCGGACTCGCTGCTCGGGAGGATAGGCCCGAAACTGCACTGTGTCCAGAACAGCTCCAATGAAGTGGAGCGTCTGAGAGGGAATCATATGTGACTTCGGGACTTTGATAGTGAAACCCAGCAAAAGCAGGAGGTCCGCTGTAGTCTGGAGGTGGGAGACGACAGCTTGGGCCGAGCCCGTCTTCAACAGCCAATCGTCGAGCCCCTTCAAGCTATCTGCAAAACCCACCTGTCTGACGTGATGGTTTGCTAGTGGGGGAGGTGATGGCGAATCCTGCCACACACTGGCCGCTGATGGCCCTGAAAGGTCGGACTAGGAGGATTTAAAGGCTGCAGCGGGGGGGGGCACGGGAGGGAGAATGGACTGGCCCACCCGCTGGCTCCCAGACCTGCGTTGCTGGGTACCACATCCGTGGCCACACAGAAGCTGGGCAGCTTGTGTGGGCCAGTGGCCAGATTGGGTCGGACGTGGTGGGGTGCCCCTTCTGTAGCCATGAAAGGGACCAAAGGCAGACTGTGGGGGGCGGGAGGACGCAGCGAGGCCTAAGGATCTGGCCGTGGCCCAAGAATCCTTAAAATGCTTGAGCGCCGAGTACGCCTTGTCACCAAAGAGGAGACAGCCATCAAAGGTCATGTCCCGCAAGGCTGTTTGAATATACCCCGAAAAACCAGATATAGTGTTGAAGGGCTATCCTTCTGCCCAGAGAATCGGCGGTATCTAGTCCACAACAGATGGTGTATCTAGCAGCATCTTTCCCATCCGCCACTGCCTAAGAGAGAATGGCCCGAGCTTCCTCCAAGCACTGAGGCAGCACCTGCGCAACCATATCTCAGACTGTATGGGTATAGCGGCCCAAGAGGCATGCAGTATTCACGGATCGCAGCGCCAGGCTGGAGGAAGAGAACACACGCTTCCCAAGATGATCCAGCTTCTTGGATTCCCTATCTGGGGTTGCAGAAGGGAATGTGTTCTTGGAACAAGAGGCTTGGACCACCAAGCTCTCAGGGTAAGGGTGTTGGGAGAGGAAAATGGGTTTGCCCGGAGCCAGGTGGTGGTGGTGGGCAATCGTCCGTTCCACAGGGGCCACTGTGATGGGCTTGGACCAAGTGCCCAGAAGGACGTCCGTGAGGGCTTCATTGAAGGGCAAGAGAGGTTCAGAGGAAGTTGCCGCCTTTTGAAGCACCTCTGTCAGGAGGATAATCCTATTATTTACAACAAGGGGTGGTGGTGGACAGAGTCTCTGAATTAAGCAAAGTACTCTCACCCAGTCAAGAGATCAGGGCTAGATCCAACACCGTTTTTTAGCTCATTGCACCATCCCAGTTTCAGAACCCGGCTGTATGCAAATTAGTCTGTCCCTGGCCCAGTGCATCATGGGAACAGGGCAGACCAGACTACAAAAGCCAATTCTTACACTGGGAAGGAAACAAGCTTCCGGGGACCGGTTTCTGCCATTTCAGGCGTCTTCGGCCCGGCTTGCTTGAATCCTGATGGTGCAATGAGCAAGGGACTCACATCTGAGTATACCCTTCCACGCTTAGGGTGGACAAAATTATTTACAACAAGGGGTGGTGATGGACAGAGTCTCTGAATTAAGCAGAGTACTCTCACCCAGTCAAGAGATCAGGGCTAGATCCAACACCGTTTTTTAGCTCATTGCACCATCCCAGTTTCAGAACCCGGCTGTATGCAAATTAGTCTGTCCCTGGCCCAGTGCATCATGGGAACAGGGCAGACCAGACTACAAAAGCCAATTCTTACACTGGGAAGGAAACAAGCTTCCGGGGACCGGTTTCTGCCATTTCAGGCGTCTTCGGCTCGGCTTGCTTGAATCCTGATGGTGCAATGAGCAAGGGACTCACATCTGAGTATACCCTTCCACGCTTAGGGTGGACAAAATTATTTACAACAAGGGGTGGTGATGGACAGAGTCTCTGAATTAAGCAGAGTACTCTCACCCAGTCAAGAGATCAGGGCTAGATCCAACACCGTTTTTTAGCTCATTGCACCATCCCAGTTTCAGAACCCGGCTGTATGCAAATTAGTCTGTCCCTGGCCCAGTGCATCATGGGAACAGGGCAGACCAGACTACAAAAGCCAATTCTTACACTGGGAAGGAAACAAGCTTCCGGGGACCGGTTTCTGCCATTTCAGGCGTCTTCGGCCCGGCTTGCTTGAATCCTGATGGTGCAATGAGCAAGGGACTCACATCTGAGTATACCCTTCCACGCTTAGGGTGGACAAAATTATTTACAACAAGGGGTGGTGATGGACAGAGTCTCTGAATTAAGCAGAGTACTCTCACCCAGTCAAGAGATCAGGGCTAGATCCAACACCGTTTTTTAGCTCATTGCACCATCCCAGTTTCAGAACCCGGCTGTATGCAAATTAGTCTGTCCCTGGCCCAGTGCATCATGGGAACAGGGCAGACCAGACTACAAAAGCCAATTCTTACACTGGGAAGGAAACAAGCTTCCGGCGACCGGTTTCTGCCATTTCAGGCGTCTTCGGCCCGGCTTGCTTGAATCCTGATGGTGCAATGAGCAAGGGACTCACATCTGAGTATACCCTTCCACGCTTAGGGTGGACAAAATTATTTACAACAAGGGGTGGTGATGGACAGAGTCTCTGAATTAAGCAGAGTACTCTCACCCAGTCAAGAGATCAGGGCTAGATCCAACACCGTTTTTTAGCTCATTGCACCATTCCAGTTTCAGAACCCGGCTGTATGCAAATTAGTCTGTCCCTGGCCCAGTGCATCATGGGAACAGGGCAGACCAGACTGCAAAAGCCAATTCTTACACTGGGAAGGAAACAAGCTTCCGGGGACCGGTTTCTGCCATTTCAGGCGTCTTCGGCCCGGCTTGCTTGAATCCTGATGGTGCAATGAGCAAGGGACTCACATCTGAGTATACCCTTCCACGCTTAGGGTGGACAAAATTATTTACAACAAGGGGTGGTGATGGACAGAGTCTCTGAATTAAGCAGAGTACTCTCACCCAGTCAAGAGATCAGGGCTAGATCCAACACCGTTTTTTAGCTCATTGCACCATCCCAGTTTCAGAACCCGGCTGTATGCAAATTAGTCTGTCCCTGGCCCAGTGCATCATGGGAACAGGGCAGACCAGACTACAAAAGCCAATTCTTACACTGGGAAGGAAACAAGCTTCCGGGGACCGGTTTCTGCCATTTCAGGCGTCTTCGGCCCGGCTTGCTTGAATCCTGATGGTGCAATGAGCAAGGGACTCACATCTGAGTATACCCTTCCACGCTTAGGGTGGACAAAATTATTTACAACAAGGGGTGGTGATGGACAGAGTCTCTGAATTAAGCAGAGTACTCTCACCCAGTCAAGAGATCAGGGCTAGATCCAACACCGTTTTTTAGCTCATTGCACCATCCCAGTTTCAGAACCCGGCTGTATGCAAATTAGTCTGTCCCTGGCCCAGTGCATCATGGGAACAGGGCAGACCAGACTACAAAAGCCAATTCTTACACTGGGAAGGAAACAAGCTTCCGGGGACCGGTTTCTGCCATTTCAGGCGTCTTCGGCCCGGCTTGCTTGAATCCTGATGGTGCAATGAGCAAGTGACTCACATCTGAGTATACCCTTCCACGCTTAGGGTGGACAAAATTATTTACAACAAGGGGTGGTGATGGACAGAGTCTCTGAATTAAGCAGAGTACTCTCACCCAGTCAAGAGATCAGGGCTAGATCCAACACCGTTTTTTAGCTCATTGCACCATCCCAGTTTCAGAACCCGGCTGTATGCAAATTAGTCTGTCCCTGGCCCAGTGCATCATGGGAACAGGGCAGACCAGACTACAAAAGCCAATTCTTACACTGGGAAGGAAACAAGCTTCCGGGGACCGGTTTCTGCCATTTCAGGCGTCTTCGGCCCGGCTTGCTTGAATCCTGATGGTGCAATGAGCAAGGGACTCACATCTGAGTATACCCTTCCACGCTTAGGGTGGACAGAATTATTTACAACAAGGGGTGGTGATGGACAGAGTCTCTGAATTAAGCAGAGTACTCTCACCCAGTCAAGAGATCAGGGCTAGATCCAACACCGTTTTTTAGCTCATTGCACCATCCCAGTTTCAGAACCCGGCTGTATGCAAATTAGTCTGTCCCTGGCCCAGTGCATCATGGGAACAGGGCAGACCAGACTACAAAAGCCAATTCTTACACTGGGAAGGAAACAAGCTTCCGGGGACCGGTTTCTGCCATTTCAGGCGTCTTCGGCCCGGCTTGCTTGAATCCTGATGGTGCAATGAGCAAGGGACTCACATCTGAGTATACCCTTCCACGCTTAGGGTGGACAAAATTATTTACAACAAGGGGTGGTGATGGACAGAGTCTCTGAATTAAGCAGAGTACTCTCACCCAGTCAAGAGATCAGGGCTAGATCCAACACCGTTTTTTAGCTCATTGCACCATCCCAGTTTCAGAACCCGGCTGTATGCAAATTAGTCTGTCCCTGGCCCAGTGCATCATGGGAACAGGGCAGACCAGACTACAAAAGCCAATTCTTACACTGGGAAGGAAACAAGCTTCCGGGGACCGGTTTCTGCCATTTCAGGCGTCTTCGGCCCGGCTTGCTTGAATCCTGATGGTGCAATGAGCAAGGGACTAATTTGCATATAGCCAGGTTCTGAACTGGGATGGTGCAGTGAGCTAAAAAACGGTGATGGATCAAGCCCTGATCTGTTGACTGGGTAGGAGTGTTCTGATTAACTCAGATACTCTGTCCATCACCACCCCATTTTTGTAATTATTTAGGAGGATAATCCTGACTGCCACTGTAGGGAGCTCCAGGCCCAAAACGTTGCCTGCCCTATGTGCCACTACTGCATAGGATGCTTCCTCCTCAATAGCCACGGTAGGGGGAGAAATCTTGCCATGGTCTGGGGAGGTATCCAGACCACTGGCGTCACCCAATTCCTCTCTGCAGTCCGGCTGTTCCAGCTGGTCTGTTAAAGGGTCCACCGACCCCTCCCAGTCTTCATCCCCACCCTCAGGGCGATAGGGAACACCTGGGATGAACAAGAGAACAAAAGTACACTCTGGCGTCAGATTCAAAGTCGGGCGATATCGATCCGGGTCCATCTCGGGATGGTGTGGCCGGGGGCACAGCCAATGACAAGGGCGTTGTCACTGGGATCGGTGCCGGGGAAAGTGGAGTAAGGTCGACCGGCGTTGATCCGGATCCAGGCTTGAATCCATGGGGACCCTGCAGCGCTGGAGCCACCGACATCGAAGGCCCCAAAACAGGCTCCATAGGGCCCAAAGGCACACCAGCGGAGTTGGGCTGCCCAAAGATACGGTGGAGGGCTTTGTAGAATGTACAAAGGTGGGCAGGGGATGCCTTGGCTCCCGGAAACGGGGGAGATGTCATCCCTGAATCTGGCACAGGAGACAGAGCCTTAGAGCGACGACGCTCCGGTTCCCTCATCACATCAGCCAAACGAAGGGGAGAAGGAGAAGAGCGACGGTGCTTCTTCGCCTTCTTCTTGTGCTTCGACTTACCCGAGGAGTGCGAAGACTTGGATGAGGTTTAGTGGCTCCGCAACCGGTCTGGATACCTTCCCCTCGACTGAGACCGGGAGCGACAAGGAGCTGACTGCCGGGCCTCCAAAAGCTTTCGGGAACACTCCTGCAAAGACTTCAGACTCATGGGCTGCCAGTCGGAGCACGACTACGGGTCGTGGTCGTGCTCCAGGCACCATAGGCACACGAGGTGCGGATCCGTCACGGATATCAGCTTCTGGCAGGAGTCACAAGGCTTGACTCCGGTACGACGATGTGACATTTGTCGCGCACCAGCAGTCAGACACTCGAAAAAAGACGTCGACAAAAGTAAAAAAAAGTTTCGTCAAAAAATGACTACGGGGCAAGGTCTTTCCAGGTCTGCGCTAGGCTGGCACAGAAAAAGAAATAACTGACGTTAGCGTGCAGGGGCGGCGTCTAAGAAGACACCGCAACGTCATCCCAGTGACCATGATGACGACTATGGACACGGAGTCGACCGATGCCATCTACCGATGCGCACAAGTATTGCTGAAGAAATGTTTTCCGGATCTAGTCTAATGCCTGGGGGTAATTCTAAGGTAAGGAATATATAACTAATAGTCTCTTTCAGATACTGCTGGCAGGAAATAAGAGCTATGTGCCTTATGCATTTTTATTTAGGTTTCCGCTGCATATCGCTTGTGCTGTGCTTGTGAAATCTCTTGTATTTAATATAGCTTAAAAGGGGATCTTATCAGTTCCCATAAATGAATTACTGTGTACCTTCGCTTTTGTGTGGAACATTTTTTTTTGTTAACTTCCCCTGGCTGCACCCATTTACGATACTTCTACTAAAGCTGATCACTATTTTTGAGCCCCATTCACTGTCACGATAAGATCTTCCCACGGAAAAGGCAGACCGCTTTTAACAGGATACTGGAATGCTTGCTTTTTACTACTTAGTTGTGTAAAGCAGATGCTTTAGCCTAAGAACGTTTATGGCATTTCCTATTCATGACTTAGTACGTTTTTTTGCACTTTGTAGGCATTATCAGATTGACTTTTTTCATCTTAATCTATTTGGTCATTAAGATCAAAATCTAAATGTTATAATAAACATTGGGCATTAAAAAGTTAACATACAAGAGCTATGCTGTATTTTACTACTGAACAGACATCCACAAGTGCAGTTACCTTGCTGACAAAAGGGTTATGGATTGAATGATGCCGCAGGTACAGTAGCACCGGGCCCAAAGTTTGTCGGAACTCCTATAAACACATAATATTGCTATATTTTACTACTATACAGGCAGTCACAATTGCAGTTACCTTGCAGTTAAAAGGGACTTGATCTGAATGGTGCAACAAGTGCTCTGGGGCCAAAAGCTCTAGGGAGCCTACTAAACCCAGATTTTTGCTGATATTTAAAACTATACAGGCAGTCACAAGTGTAGTTGCAGACAATAAGGTCATGATGTTAATGGTGCAGCCGGTGCAGTGACACCAGGACCAAAAGCTCTAGGCATCGAAATCAACATCTAAACTTGCTATATTTTACTACTAAACAGGCAGTCACAAGTGCAGTTACCTTGCAGACAACAGGGTCATGGTTTGAATGGTACAGCAGATGGGGCCCAAAAGTTGCCAGAACTCTTATAAACACCTAATATTGATATATTTTACACTGAAAAGGCAGTCACAAGTGCAGTTATCTTGCAGGCAACAGGGTCATTATTTGAATGATGCACCAGATGAAGTGGCACAGGCCCAAAAGTTGTCAGAACTCCCTATAACACCTAATATTGCTATATTTTATGACCAAACAGGCAGTCACAAGTTCAGTTATCTAGCACGTCATGATTTCAGTAGTGCAGCAGGTGCAGTGCTCCATGCACTTCACTAAACATATATTATTGCTATATTTTAGAACTGAACAGGCAGTCACGATTGCAGATATCTTTCAGGCACTAGGATCACGATTTGAATGGAACTGCAAGTGCACTGGTGCCAAAAGTTATCATAATTCCACTAAACACCAAATATTGCTATATTTTACAACTAAACAAGCAGTCACAAGTGCAGTTACCTTGCAACTGAAAGTGGCTTGACTTAAATGGTGCAGCAGGTGCAGTGGCACTGGGCCAAAAGTTGTCATAACTCCTCTAAGCACCAAATATTGCTATAATTTACTACTAAACAGACAGTCACAAATGCAGTTATCTAGCAAGCACTATGGTCATGGTTTGAATGGTGCAGCAGCACCTGCCCAAAAGTTGTCAGAACTCGTCTAAACACATAATATTGCTTCTACATCAAATAATTCTATTATTTCCTTTTCATTTCATTTGTCAGAATTTTGCTATTACTTCCCACACTATCCCATTAGTAACAGCACAATATATTGCCTTTTTGTACATAAACAAGTCATAACACTTTAACAGACATTCTGTAACCTATATGGTACAACTACTCAGCAAGCTACAACAACTTACAACAAAAAACACATTAATCACATAGGCGAAACCTAATGCATTTACCAATGCTTGTTCAAGATTGTATGCACCATCCTTATGCTGCGTTCACATTTGAAAGAGAAATATACACACCTTTCATTGAAGAAGGAGGAGATTTGATTGTAGAGAAAGTGTACACTTCAGAAAATGGGCCTTCTCCAGCATCATTATATGCTTGGATTTTGAAGCTGTATTCTGTTGATTCGTTCAGTCGCTGAACTTTATAAGTGTGACAAGGCCCACTATAAATAGTTACAAACCTGAAAAAGAGAGTGCACTACACCGATCAATAGATTACAACCTATGTTTTTGGAATATATACCTTGCTTTCATTGCTATACATTTTACTCCTGGATTTATTTAATTATAGTAAGTTAATAATTGTAGTAATGATTTGAGCCTTTGTTTCTAAAACCAGCTAGAATACCTCACAGCAGAATCCCAAAACCTGCATGGAAGCAGGTTAGAAGCTGCCACAAAGGGTACAGCTTGCAAGAATTCCAGCAACCCTCTTCCCCTGCCCTTGTTAATTTAGCAACCCTATACAGGGTTCTAGAACACCGGGAATCAGTCAAGATGAAGTAATGGGAATATCTGTTATCATGGCACAAAGGTCGTGAACAAAAAATGTTCAGAGTGAAGACTTTTCTAGATTCACATGCTGTGTTTTGTTCAGGCATTCAGTGCAATGCCCTTATTTTTCAATACCCCCCCCCATCCCCACCCCCCGAGTGTGTGTTGCAACAAGTGTGCTTTACAATCATCATGCACTCGGTGTGCACTCCCCTGTTGAAAATATACAAGGTTTATACAATAAACAGTTCAACACTACGAAATTTTTTTAGGCACAAAATCTCTTTACATGGGATCCTATTTGAAAAAAAGTGTTCGCGATTTGGGGGTTAGGACCAAGCTTCCCTAAGGTCTAGATGGGCACTCAAGTTGCACCACCAGCGGCCAGTTGCACCACCAGCGGCTTTGGCGCGGCCGGATGCAGAGTGCAGGAGCACGATGATAGCCAATGGGGCTAAGAGGGGCCTTCGGTTAGGCACTTGGGTGTGGGAGCAAACCTCCTGGGGATAAGATCAGCACTGCAGGGGCCAACAATCAGCACATGAGTTGCACCACCAGCGAAACAAGGGAGGCCAGCCGCAGAGTGCTAAGGCGACGTTGGAGACCCAATGAAGATCTTGAGTTTGGAAAAGAGGCTGCAGGCAGGGAGACTTCCTGAAGGCAAATACTGGTCGGAGAGGTAAGCTGGGATCTTGGGGATGTCTTTTGTCAATGGATTCTTCTTACCGCCTTCGGTCGCGGGGATCCTTCAGGTTGAGGATGCAGGTCTTGTTGCGAAGCCTATGGGAGATCGGGGTTACCAGATCCTAGGCCAGGAATGCTGGGAGACCTCCTTGGTGTGTTGGGCCAATCAGGCTGTCGCGGCCGGTTGCCAAGTGGTGCAGGACCGCAGGACCGCCGGCGTCCGGGTTCTGGTCTTGGAGGCTTTGGTTTGAGCAAATCCGGTGCTCACGGGAGACAGAGTTTGGAAGGTGAGTGCAGGGCAAGTCCTCTGCGCTCTGGGGGGTTGCTGGACATGCCGGTATCTTTGCTGTAGGCAGGTCGGAGTTGGGACAGGCCGGTAGGGCTGGGGCCAAAGCAGTTGGTGTCTTCTTCCTGGGTCAGCACTGCTCCTCCATCCTCCTTCTTTCTTCCACAAATCTGAGGAGGCAAGGTTCATGGTCGCCCCTTAATCCGAAATTTAGGGGCGTTTAAGTCAGGACCAATGGGTCCCTTCCTTTGGGTGGGTACACCCCCTATCATGTCACTCTCAAGTGGGAGGGGCATGAGCCCCTTCCAAATTGGCTGAGTCCCCTCATCCTCAAGATGGAGGAGACTGAGGTGTGTGCTTCACCTTCCCTCCCCCACCAGAGGGGTGGGATTGGCAAAAGTGGCCACACTTCTCTTTCTAGCTTTGATTTCCCGATGTTTCTCCTGCCCAAAGTGGGGGAAGAACCGGTGAGAGCCAGTTGCTGGGGGAGGCAAAAGGCAGGGACAGCTCCCAAAGGTGACAAGCTTTTAAAGCTTTCCCTTTCGGGGACCTAGCCCATCCTGGGGGAGGAGGCATGACACCTCTGCCCAGGATGGGCTTTGTTTCTGAACCCAGAGATCGGAGGTTCTCTACCCAGGGGTCCAAAAACCTGTCTGGGCGTGGCAAATAGCGAGCAGCCAATCAGGAACCACACCAGGTTGGTCGGGTTTCAGGGGGCATGTCTAAGATGCAATTTACATTAAATCCCACACTGGCATCAGTGTGAGTTAAATGTGCTGAGAAGTTTGCTACCAAACTTACGAGTTTTTAGTAAAGCCATTATGGAGCTGTGGAGTTTGTAATGACCAACCTCCCGACAATATACTCTTTATGGCTTTACTACACTTTTAATGTTTAAGAATGGACTTAGACACTGTAGGGGTACAGGGCTCCTGCCTCTGTCCCCGCACCTTAGGATTAGTGCACCCTGCTAGTGGTGACTTACCTAGGTCTCAGGCAATGGATTGTAGGCATGGCACACAGGGATGTGTGCCATGTCGACTCTTCACTTTTCTCTGCACCAAAACACACACCCTGCAGTGGCAGTGGGTTAAGGTGCAGGGCCTCTAAGGGTGGAACAATAGGTGCTGCAGCCCTTAGAAGTCTTCCTTGGTCACAGTGCCTTTGGTACCCATGGCATCTTTTACAAGGGGCTTACCTGTGGCCTGGGCTGTGTCAATTGTGGATACAAAGGAACAGTCTTGGGAAAGGACACAGGTACTGTGAACCTGATTGGCAGGGACCCAGGGCATATCAAGTCAGGTTGCATCAGATGTCAGGCAAAAAGGGGGGGGTTAACCATGCAGAAAGGAGCACTTTCCTACATAGTCCTTTTATTGTTCAGGAATAGTACACCTGTAAAGTGCATGCCGATGCATGTAAAGTGTGCTTGTTGCAACACTAGCACTCAAATACATGATTGTTCATCCAATGCCATTTCCGGTGTGTACATGGGTAGCAAGTTCCCCTAGGACATCTCGTATGAATTTTTACAAACTGAAATGCACATTTTAAGGTCCATGCGCAAGTCCAGAGTAGTCAAGAAGAAAGAAATAATAGTAACAGAATTGCATTGACATTGGATACATGAAGCCCAACCTACCACACAGCTACACATATAGGAGCACAGCTACTGAGCGCTGCTAAACAAGGACCAATTGGATAGGTCCCAGACTAATACAATAAGGCTTCAGGACATAATCATCAGACCATTAAAAACACTGGTCAATATATGGAAAACCAAGTACAGAGAAGGATATTGTTTGTATAATGTTGTATATTTGCAGATACATATATAGAGATAAAAACGATGTGCATGATGCAATATACAGATAGAAAAAAACATTGATGTAATAAAGTGGTTATACAAGCACCATTTGAAAAATATGTGTGAGAATAAGTCTAAAATATGCATTATCCAAGGGTAGTATAAATGAAGTATTACAGTAGACCAGCAATTCCTTTACCACCATCTAAGTCTTGCCCCTTCATAACTAAAAAATATTTGTAATCTATCCGTCAGAGAGTATGTATGTTGCTAATCCCCATTCTCTCAAGTCAGACTGGGAAAACCCCACACGATGGATTAATTCTAGAAACAGGGCATTCCCTAGGGGTAGGTGGTGAGGGAACCTTGGTGTGAAGTCTTGCCATTCTGCGTTTGCGTGGGTTCAAACTGGTCTGTCTGTAGCATGCTCCACTCTTGGCATCTTTTTTTGTACTACACTCTGATCGTTCCCACTTGTGCAAGATGCGGTCCGTTCTGCTTAATCTGTCTGCTTCTACATTTTGAAGGCCAGCCAGGGGAATTAATAGCTATCAGTGATAGTCTGCTCTATGTTGTCAGTTTCTACATGTCCTGTGCTTGTCTGGCCTTCCTGTGCGGTGAGGTGAAACACTGCTGTCGTGTTATCTGTTTGGATCTGTGCCACTCTCTCTATGATGTGTTTGTGAAAGGTTTTTAGTGCTAGGAAGGTCATCTTGAGTTTCAGCACGTTTATGTGCTTCACAGCCTCTAGTAGGTTCCACCACTGACCCCTGATCTTCGGGTCCCCTATATGTAAACCCAATGCTGGAGGTACACATCTTTTGCAATGGTCACTGAGGAGGGTTGCTGCGTGAACGTTCTGCCTACAGTGACATTCTCCAACTTCCCTCATTGCATCTCCCTCTGTACTTTCCCTCCAGCAAACTAGATCCTTCCTGCTCCCTGTCGATTTGTTACCATTTGCTCAGCAGTCATCCTTGAATTGGTCTCATATGGAGACTGGCAAAGGGGAATAGTGGATAGCATGACACCATCCTACCCATCAGTTTCCTCAGTGTTCTCACTGTCAGAGATGGCCCCTTCTGGTAGAGGCATGCTCTGTCAATGCCTAAAATTGTTGTAGCAGGACTACTTTTCTTCTTTGGGGGGCAACACCCGGGACCTGACCCACCCGGGGGACACATTCAAGACCAGCGGCGGAGCCCCACGCGCTTCGCCGTTGGTCTTCTTGGAGGTCAAAGGTCGTCTACCTTCTGGGGGCATATCTCAGCCCCCAGGGTACCAATCAGCAGTGGTCTTGCTGCTAGTATTCCTCAGTCCACGAAGGGGTGAGGTGATCTTAGTCAGATCTACCACCCACATTATTTCTCCGGACAGGTGGTTGCCAGCGACGGGAGGTGGGTGGTGGTCTGTCTACGGGGGTTTGTGTAACCCTAAGTGTGCGTCCAGGGCAGCCCACATCCCACTTCTTGCTGTGTGACTGGTTGAACTCCTTGCCGTGATGTTGTCCGCCCCCCTGAGGAAGGTTAACCAGTTGACCCAGCTCTTAAATGTCGCCTTGCCTGTATTCTTCCAGGTCGCTAAGATTGTTTTAACTGCCGCTGTGAGTAATAGGTCAACCAGTTCCCTGTCCTCCTTGGATTCCAGATCTGGGGCCATGAATGCGGTGGCTAGTCCATCGAGACCTTGCTGTATGTTTCCCCCCACTAACGTGTTGATGAAGTCATTCACTTTGCTCCAAAAAGACTTGACTTTCGATCAGTCGTAGATGAGGTGGGCAAGATCCCCTTTTGCTTTATGGCAATTCCAGCATGTGTCGCTCTCTATGACCCCGACTTCAGCTAGGCGAGCCGGCGTCCAGAACGCCCTGTGCAGTAGCCAGTACTTTGTTTGCGCAAGCTGCGGGGAGACTTTGTTCTTAGAGGCTGAGACCCAGAGGTGGGACTTCTCGTCTTCGCTAAAGTGTCTGTTATGCAGTGCTTCCCAGAACTCTATTGTTTTTTGTTCAGTGTTGACGTGTGTGGACCTAAGAGCTTGTACAGTTGGGCAGTCTGGTGCCCGATCCTGTTCAGGTTGTGCATGTACTGTATGATGGAGGGGTCCCTTTAGTCAGGCTTGCTTTTGTGATAGTTGCTCTGATTTTTAGGAATTCATAGAATTCTATGTTGGGTAGGTTGTAGGCCTGTTTCAGGGTGTCAAATGTTAAAGGTGTATCCTCCTTCCCTAGCTGTGCAGGTATGGTGATCCCTCCCTCATACCACGCCCTGTTGTCTAGTGTCTTCCCTCTGTATTGTATTTTTGAGTTGAACCAGATTGATTCCTGTTGGAACTGGCCCTTCTTGCAGGGTCATCCCCAAACTTTTTGCTTCTTCCTCCCTTATTTTTCCTCACCCGTGGCTGTTGGCAATAGGACTCTGCGCACTTTACCACTGCTGATCAGTGCTAAAGTGCATATGCTCTCCGTGTAAATTGTTATTCTGATTGGATATACATGTTTGGCATATTTGTATCACCATGAAGTCCCTAGTAAAGTGCACTGGGTGTGCCAGGGCTGGTGATGACAAATGCTACTAGTGGGCTTGCAGCACTGATTGTGCCACCCACATGAGTAGCTCTAAAATGGTGTCTCAGGCCTGCCACTGCAGTGCCTATGGGCAGTTTAGAACTGCCATGTCCTCCTGGTCAGTGTCCCCACTGACCAGGCCTAACCCTTCCCTTTTCGTGCACATCAGTCACCCCTATGGAAGGCCCAAGGTACCCCCCTGGGCAGGGTGCAGTGTATGTGAAAGGTAGAGCATGTACTGGTGCAGGTAACATGTTCTGGTAGTGAATTACAGCCATTTTCGATTTTCACTATTGTAAGGCTATCTTGCTCCATAGATTAACATGGGGGATGCTGGCAACAGTGGTTAACAGCATTTCTTCCCATAGGAACAAGATAGGACATAAGTATCTAGTATCCCTGAACTCAGAATTTAATAACACATCTTTTAGGAAAGGTTGTTTTTAAATCCTGTGTTTGAGAACAGCACTTTTAGAAAGTTGCTGTTCTCTTGTCTGACCCTTCTGTGTGCCTGGGCCTGTTTGTGTATTGACTGTCTGGTTTGTGAGTGACAGGGGCTGGGGAATTCCCCAGCAGGATGGATGAGTCAGCACTAGGCTGAATGACTGCAGTTGCAACTGGAGTGGTGGGAGGAGTTAGCACCTGGGCTGAATAGGGCTGTGCCTGCCTTCCACAATGCTGGCTCCACCCCCCTGCTGGGCGGCTGAGGACCCTGCCCCTCACTCTGAAAGGAAAGATGCAGCCAGCAAAACAAAGTGCTCAGGATCCACCCAGAACTGGTTCAGACCGGGCGCAGGGCCCACATGCACCAAGAGAACAAAGACTTTAGGGGTATAAGTACAGGACCCCTGACAACAGAAAATTAGATCATCCTGGAAATCAAGAAGGAACCTCTGCCAAGGAGAAAGCTGAAACTGAAGAAGGAAGATTGTCCTGCTGTTGCTCTGCTGGACTGACCTGTTGCTTTGCTGCCAAGGAGAGGGGAAGGACTTTGCTGTGTGCTGTGTCCCCTGTCTTGAAGGAATCTCCAAGGGCCTGAGAAGAGCTGGCTCCCTGTTTTGAAGTCCCAGGAACAAAAGGACTTCACCCCCAGCTTCCCTGAACTCTGCTGAGAGAGTTCTGTCCCTCCTAGAGTGCTTGATCCAGTTGTGGGGCCTCTGGAGGTTGGACCTGTGCTGGGAAGCTTGAAACTAAGCTTGAGTGACTTTTGAATCTGAAAAGTGTCGCATCGCTCGCTTGCGGAGCGCATCCCCAACAGTGCGAGAAGTTTCCCGCCGCTACGGAGGTCGAGATCGCATCCTTCGTTTGCGGGACGCACCAGACCGGTGCAGGAGAATCGAACATCGCTGCGAGTATCGTCGCAGAGCCTGTCGTCGCTGGGTGAGATCGCCGCACCGCTTGCTTGCGGACCGCATCACGTCGCTGCGAGAGTCGTCGCAGGATCATCGCATCGAGGAGCTGCGAGAGAGAGGATCACCGCTGGACCGCACATCGTCGCCCCGGAGATCGTCGCAGCCCCTTCGAGATCGTCGCATCGTGCCTTTGCGAGAACAGACTTCCTACGGAACCTACGCACCGGAATCCATACAAGTGGCCTTCCTCCCCATACAGACCGGATTCGTCGCAACACGCCCGCTGCTGCAGCGGGGCTGTCGCAAACGCCTCCCCAGGGTCTCAGGAGCAACGCATCGCTTGTTTTCCACCGCACCAGCTTCTGCTTTTGGAACTTTGTTGCAACTAAAGGTACTGTGAGTAAACGTGACGCAACTGTGAACTTTTCACCCAACTGTGGTTTATTTTACCGCAACTTGAAGAATTTTAACGCAACCTTAAGAACTCTTTTTGAAACCATATTTGAACTGTGTATGTTGGATTTTTATCGTTTTGGTCTTGTGTAGTTTTAGATTAAATACCTTTATTTTTCTAAACTGTTGTGGAATCAGTTTGTGGTGTTTTCACTGTGTTACTGTGAGTGTTGGTACAAATACTTTACGCATTGCCTCTGATTAGCCTAGACTGCTCAGGCCAAGCTACCTAGAGGGCGAGCAGGGGTTATCTCAGAGAGTTATCTCCTTGTCCTGACTAGAAGCAAGGGTCCCTATTTGGACAGTGGTACCTACCTCTGCCAACTAGAGACCCCCAGATCTAACATTGGTGGCAGCGGTGGAATTTGAACTTGTATTTGTACTTGACCCACAGTAATTGGTGTACATCACTAGTGAGTGCAGACCACTACGCCACCGCATACTACTGGTTTTTGGATTTGATTTTTTCTATTTTTGAGTAACTCTTCCAAGCATCATTTCTGTGAAAGGAAAGGCACCCAGTCAGGAGGCAGAAGAAGAATTAGAGTTTTGCATTGAAGACTTGTGTTCATACAAAGTTGAGCAACTTAGGAAATTCTGCCTTGAGTTTGAGTGCCCCATAAAAAGCGCCTACAGAAAGGAGGAGCTGCAGAAAATCTTGAGGGCCCATTGGGAGGCTCAAGAGGGAGATGATGTTGTGGATGTGGAAAACAGTTTTCACAGCAAGGATCTGCCAGTGGGCAGAGTAGGCTCAGGAGCTGGCAGCAACCACTCCGGTAGGGGCCTCACCCAAGAAGAGTTACAAGAAAATCAGAGAATAAGAGAATATGACTTGGAAGTCATGAAAATGGAAAGGGCGGCGGAGGAGAGCAAAAATGCCCGTGCCCTGGAAGAATTGAAATTGACCTTGGCCCATGAATTAAGAATGAGGAAGCTTGAGTTGGAGCTCCAGAAGCGTGAGGCCATGAGGGTCTCAGCTGAAGAAGTAACATGGGTAGCTCAAGAAGTGAGCTTTGCTGAGTTGGAGGTGGAGTCCAACTCAGATGGTGGCAGCATGATTATGATATCTAGTGTGGAAAGAAAGGTACAAACACCCAGAGATGTGGCGCCTGACTTGAGGGAGGGGGTCGACATACACCAGGGGGTTCAGGTTTATGATGTAGTTCCAGTGGAGTGCAGTGTCCCTGAAGTAGATGGGGGGACTGGCACAGGGGACCATATTCCTAGTGGTGGGAGGGACACTCTACTGACTCTAGATGAGAGGTACAGGGAGAGGGGTTCCCCCATGGTAGAAACCTTGGTGTGTGTGTGTGAAGACCAGCCAGAAGAGTGTGGGTTGTGTGACAGAGGCAGTCAGATACTGTCTTGCCAGTCTCAGGAGAGTGGTGTGGGGTACTTGTGTGAGGCACTGGAGGGTGAGGCAAAGGGTAACTTGGTTAACAACTGTGGGGGGCCGTGTGATTCATTTGTTGGAGAGCATATTTTAAGTCCCTGTTTTCCAGAGCTATGCCAACACCCGGTGGAGTGTGAGTTCTCTGATCCCAGAGAGCTTGCGTTGGAGGCAGACCTCTTGGTGGATTCCAGAGAGTCTGAGGAGGCATTGTGGAGTGATCCCAAAAGGAGTGGCTTAGATATCTTCCAGACCTGTGAGGTGGAAGAGGTTCAGTGTAGCCCAGTTAGGTCCCAGTGTAGTGGGAGGGGTGTAGGGGCTCATGTCCGGTCTCAGTGGAAAAGGAATGAGTGTGGGACGGTGTGTCTCACAGTGCCCGAAACCCAGTCTCAGGGCCTGGAGGGTTCCTTAAGGGAACACCAGGTTGGGGACCTAGACTGTACTAGTAGGCCATTTGAGGAGGATCTCCTAGTGTCTGTTGAACGGGGAGTGCCTGTAACCAGGCCTTCATCAGTTCTGGTGTCTGGCAGTGCCGCTCCAATTGGGAGGGTACAGAAGTCCAGACTGAGGGGTCAGAGGGGGAAGGAGTCCCCAGTGGGAGAACCAGTGGGTCAGGGACCAGTCAGAAGGGCTGAGTCCCCAGTGAGTGACCCTGGTGACCTCACTTCTGTCCTGGGGGATCTTCCCGCGCTGTCAGGTGGACAGGGGTCGGGAGATCTGCGCCAGGCAGACCGTCACAGGACACATGAGTTGTGTGTCACCCTCATGGGGGTACTATGTAAGTCCCCAGAAGTCCTGGCGTGTCAGGCAAGCATTCTACCGCAGGGGTTGGTCCCTGGGTGGGGAAACCAGGTTCAGGTATTGTCTGACCTGGAGGCTTTTGAGCCTAGGTTTGAGGGCCAGGTCTGGGGTGCCCCCCCCTGACCTGGAATACCAGTTGCAGGATAGCACCCCTGAACTGGTGGATGAATGGTGCGGGACACCTGCCACAGGTGCCCTGGCTATTCTAGAAGGGGGTACCGCTCCAGGTGGGAGGGTACAGAGCCCCAAGGAAGAGGAGGACCGGGTGTGGAGAAGCCCACCTCAGCCTCCTGTCCAGCCGCCGGATACAGGTCCGGGACTGGTGGGTCAGTGCCAGGATGTTAGACCTGACATGACAAGAGAGGGAGTGGACAAAGGGTGCCAAGCACCTGGGGCTACTGCCCCCCACCCTCTGATGCCACAGGGGTTTGAGAGCCATGAAAGGCATGAGGCCTGGGTCTCATCCCTGATCACTGTTGGTGGTCACTGTGGCTTGCTGTCGGTCTGTTGGGACACACCTGGGAGGAAATTAAAGTTAGGTGCTGCACAGGTGGTGTCCACAGGTGAGGAGAAGGGTTCCACATGGATTGGCATGGTGGACCCTGAGAGTATGGATAGAGTGATCCAACTGGGTTTAGGACGGCGTAGAACAGGACTGCCCTGCTGTGTGGGCCAGTTTCCGTGTTCTATCGCCTTAAGCAGGGAATCCCATCGATTTATTGTTTGGTCTACCCTGGCTTTAGGCTGGAAGGGGGTTGTGTTGGAACTGGCCCTTCTTGCAGGGTCATCCCCAAACATTTTGCTTCTTCCTCCCTTATTTTTCCTCACCCGTGGCTGTTGGCAATAGGACTCTGCGCACTTTACCACTGCTGATCAGTGCTAAAGTGCATATGCTCTCCGTGTAAATTGTTATTCTGATTGGATATACATGTTTGGCATATTTGTATCACCATGAAGTCCCTAGTAAAGTGCACTGGGTGTGCCAGGGCTGGTGATGACAAATGCTACTAGTGGGCTTGCAGCACTGATTGTGCCACCCACATGAGTAGCTCTAAAATGGTGTCTCAGGCCTGCCACTGCAGTGCCTATGGGCAGTTTAGAACTGCCATGTCCTCCTGGTCAGTGTCCCCACTGACCAGGCCTAACCCTTCCCTTTTCGTGCACATCAGTCACCCCTATGGAAGGCCCAAGGTACCCCCCTGGGCAGGGTGCAGTGTATGTGAAAGGTAGAGCATGTACTGGTGCAGGTAACATGTTCTGGTAGTGAATTACAGCCATTTTCGATTTTCACTATTGTAAGGCTATCTTGCTCCATAGATTAACATGGGGGATGCTGGCTACAGTGGTTAACAGCATTTCTTCCCATAGGAACAAGATAGGACATAAGTATCTAGTATCCCTGAACTCAGAATTTAATAACACATCTTTTAGGAAAGGTTGTTTTTAAATCCTGTGTTTGAGAACAGCACTTTTAGAAAGTTGCTGTTCTCTTGTCTGACCCTTCTGTGTGCCTGGGCCTGTTTGTGTATTGACTGTCTGGTTTTTGAGTGACAGGGGCTGGGGAATTCCCCAGCAGGATGGATGAGTCAACACTAGGCTGAATGACTGCAGTTGCAACTGGAGTGGTGGGAGGAGTTAGCACCTGGGCTGAATAGGGCTGTGCCTGCCTTCCACAATGCTGGCTCCACCCCCCTGCTGGGCGGCTGAGGACCCTGCCCCTCACCCTGAAAGGAAAGATGCAGCCAGCAAAACAAAGTGCTCAGGATCCACCCAGAACTGGTTCAGACCGGGCGCAGGGCCCACATGCACCAAGAGAACAAAGACTTTAGGGGTATAAGTACAGGACCCCTGACAACAGAAAATTAGATCATCCTGGAAATCAAGAAGGAACCTCTGCCAAGGAGAAAGCTGAAACTGAAGAAGGAAGATTGTCCTGCTGTTGCTCTGCTGGACTGACCTGTTGCTTTGCTGCCAAGGAGAGGGGAAGGACTTTGCTGTGTGCTGTGTCCCCTGTCTTGAAGGAATCTCCAAGGGCCTGAGAAGAGCTGGCTCCCTGTTTTGAAGTCCCAGGAACAAAAGGACTTCACCCCCAGCTTCCCTGAACTCTGCTGAGAGAGTTCTGTCCCTCCTAGAGTGCTTGATCCAGTTGTGGGGCCTCTGGAGGTTGGACCTGTGCTGGGAAGCTTGAAACTAAGCTTGAGTGACTTTTGAATCTGAAAAGTGTCGCATCGCTCGCTTGCGGAGCGCATCCCCAACAGTGCGAGAAGTTTCCCGCCGCTACGGAGGTCGAGATCGTCGCAGCGCCTGACGCCGCTGCCAGAGACGTCGCATCCTTCGTTTGCAGGACGCACCAGACCGGTGCGGGAGAATCGAACATCGCTGCGAGTATCGTCGCAGAGCCTGTCGTCGCTGGGTGAGATCGCCGCACCGCTTGCTTGCGGACCGCATCACGTCGCTGCGAGAATCGTCGCAGGATCATCGCATCGAGGAGCTGCGAGAGAGAGGATCACCGCTGGACCGCGCATCGTCGCCCCGGAGATCGTCGCAGCCCCTTCGAGATCGTCGCATCGTGCCTTTGCGAGAACAGACTTCCTACGGAACCTACGCACCGGAATCCATACAAGTGGCCTTCCTCCCCATACAGACCGGATTCGTCGCAACACGCCCGCTGCTGCAGCGGGGCTGTCGCAAACGCCTCCCCAGGGTCTCAGGAGCAACGCATTGCTTGTTTTCCACCGCACCAGCTTCTGCTTTTGGAACTTTGTTGCAACTAAAGGTACTGTGAGTAAACGTGACGCAACTGTGAACTTTTCACGCAACTGTGGTTTATTTTACCGCAACTTGAAGAATTTTAACGCAACCTTAAGAACTCTTTTTGAAACCATATTTGAACTGTGTATGTTGGATTTTTATCGTTTTGGTCTTGTGTAGTTTTAGATTAAATACCTTTATTTTTCTAAACTGTTGTGGAATCAGTTTGTGGTGTTTTCACTGTGTTACTGTGAGTGTTGGTACAAATACTTTACGCATTGCCTCTGATTAGCCTAAACTGCTCAGGCCAAGCTACCTAGAGGGCGAGCAGGGGTTATCTCAGAGAGTTATCTCCTTGTCCTGACTAGAAGCAAGGGTCCCTATTTGGACAGTGGTACCTACCTCTGCCAACTAGAGACCCCCAGATCTAACAATTCCCATCTCGACCTCCTGATACTATGCTCCATCCTCCTGTCTACCTTCAGGAGTGCTATTCTCGTGTTCTTGAGAACTGCGTTGTTTGCTTCAGGGTGCTTGTTTGCAGTGAGCATGGCTATGGGATCTGCACCCTCTAGGATATCCCTCTCTAGTGTGAGCCATACTGGTGTGTACTCCTGGTTCGGGATGAGCCAAAATATTCCCTGTTTGGCCAGGCAGGCCATTTGGAATACCTTGAAGTTCGTGACATTTAGCCCTCCTACGTTCTTGCGCAATCTCAGTTTTTGCAGGCTAATCCTAGGTTTCGGGAATCTGACAATGCTATTCAATGGGAGAAAATTCAGGTTGCAGGTAAAGTACGATCGCGTTACTTTGGTAACCCAGCACTGGTCTCCTAGGGCCAGCACTGGGGTCTTAACTCAAAACAGGTGGGTAATAGCGTTTCAGTATTTCGTGTGATTTTTAAAGAATATTTCAAGTTTTCAAAAGTAGACACTTAAAAGAAATTCCATAGAAAAGCAGACAATGGGTTCCTATGGAGAAAATACAGATTACAAGTAACCCCGGTAAAGATTACTTTTGCGGTTCAGTACTGGGCTGACAGGTACAGTACTGGCTTCTCCCCTGATCACAGGTGTGTACTTCGGAATTCGGCGGATTTTATATGAATATTTTCAGTTTTCAAAACTCCACACTTTGAAAATGTTCGAGTCAAAATGGGTCAATGTTATCCAACGGCAGGTAAGTGAGTTACCAGGTGAGTACTTGGTTGGTAAAGTTATGGTTCTGGGCATAGACTCAGGGTCCCCCAGGGTCAGGTAAGTACAGTAGGTTCAGCCCCAGCAGCACAGGGCCGGCCGGGAGCAGAGGTAGTTAGGCCCAATGATATCCAATGAGGGAAAGGGGGCCTTCGGTTGGTGGCTGCTGGCTAGCAGGCCACGCTGCTGTGGGAGCTGGGCTCCTAATCACTTGCTCAGGGCAAGGGGGGAAGTAGCATAGGAGAAAGGTGGCACTCGGGCAGCTGGGTGCAGGGTGCTTTTGAGCCTTTGGGCGCTCAATGTTATTTAATGGGAAAGGTCAAAAAGGAACAAAGGCTGCAGGCTCGGGGACGGAAACTCTCCAGGGGCCCCCAGCACTTCGAGAGGTAAGTTGGGATCTTGGAGCACAGGTAGGTACCCCAAAGGGAAGCACAGGGGGCTGTAGGGCGGGTGTCTTTGGGTGTCGGAAAAGCTTACCCTCAGCTGGTCGTGGTTGGGTGGCCCCTGGTTCTGAGTCTGCAGGCGTCGGCTGGTTCGTCGAGGAGGGTCTTTGGAAACTGGACTTCGGGTCCCAGTCACCGGGTGGACGTCCTTGTGGTCTTGGTTCGGTTGGGCCCGGCCCGGGCTCGGCGGGTGCAGAGTGGGCTGGTCCGGAGCTTCCTGGCTGGCACCAGCGGGGGTTCTTGAAGCATAGCCTCTGCTGATGGGAGTCCCAATCTTCAAGAGGGTCAAGGCAGGCAGGTCCTCTGGGTGTCCCAAGGTTGCTGTCCGCAGGCGTCGCCGGGTTTTAGGCAGGAGCAGGTTCCAGGATCAATAGGCCGGTAGGACTGGGGCCAAGTCAGTTGTTGTTGTCCTGTTGTTAGCACCTGCATGGCGGGTCTTCTTTTTCTTGATCTTCTTTTTGGTATCGGAATCTGAGGAAGGAAGGTTCAGGGAGCCCCTAAATACTAAACTTAGGGGCGTTACAGGTAGGTCAAGGGCAGGGACCAATGGTTCCCTGTCCTGGATTGAGTACACCCCCTAGCCTGCTCCTCTCCTGTGGGAGGGTGGCAGGAGCCTAGCTGGGATTGGGAAGGGCTCTCCATCTACAAGATGGCCGGAGCACAGGGTCGTGCTTCACCTCGCCACTTCCATCTGAGGGGTGGAGTTGGCAAAGGTTGGCACACCCCCTTTCCTGACGTAGTTTTCCCCACCAGTCTCCCCGCCAGAGTGGGGGGCAGGACTGGTGGGGGCTGGTTGCTGGGTACAGCAAATGGTCTGGAGAAGTTCACAGAGGCGGCATGCCTTTGAAGCTTTCCCCTGCCCATCCTGCGGGGAGGAGACCAAGCACCTCGCCCAGGATGTGCATTGTTGCAGGCCCAGGAGAGCAGGGGCTCTCCTACCCAGGGGTCCAGCAACATGTCTGCTGTGTGGCAGCCTCTGCAGCCACTCAGCCAGACGTGGATTGTAGGTTAGGGTTTCAGAGGACATCTCTAAGATTCCTTCTGGTGCATTTTACATTATATCCCACACTGGCATCAGTGCGGGTTTAATGTGCTGAGAAGTTTGATACCAAACTTGTCAGTCTTCAGTGTAGCCATTATGGTGCTGTGGAGTTCGTAATGCCAACCTCCCAGCACCATATACTCTTAATGGCATCACTGCACTTACAGTGCCCCGGAATGGCCCTGGTTACTGTAGGGGCACAGGTCTCATGCACCTGTGCCCACACCTCTGGCATAGGGCACCCTGCTAGAGGGGTGACTGAAGTATGCCAGGGCAGTGGGTTCTGTGGGCATGGCACACAGGGATGTGTGCCATGTCGACTCTGGTTTTAGTTCTGTACTTAGGCACTCGGCCTGCAAAGGCAGTGTGTGGGTGCCAGGGTACAGGGCCCCTGGGGGTGGCACAATAAGTGCTGCAGCCCTCAGGGGTCTTCTCTGGTCACCATGGGTACCAACTACTAGGGGCTGACAGGTGGCAATAGATGCCAATTGGGTTTTGTTTCAGTACAGTTTTAGGGAAGGAACACAGGCCCAGGGCACACTCAGTCAAATCACATCAGCAATTCAGAAAAAAGTGGGGGCATACCAAGGCAAGAAAGATGGCACTTTCTCACACAAACCCCCCCCCCCCCCCCCCCCCCCCCCCCAAACGAAAGGTGATGAGACTAACCTTGCACTAGGGAGTCTTCATTGTCTAAGTGGAAGAACCTGGAAAGTCCATCTGCATTGGCATGGGCAGTCCCTGGTCGGTGTTCCACTTCAAAGTCCATACCCTGTAGGGAGATGGACCATCTCAGTAGTTTTGGATTTTCCCCTTTCATCTGCATTATCCATCTGAGAGGTCTGTGGTCAGTTTGAACCGGGAAGTGAGTCCCAAACAGGTAGGGCCTCAACCTCTTCAGGGACCAAACCACAGCAAAGGCCTCCCTCTCAATGGCACTCCAACGCTGCTCTCTGGGGAGTAGCCTCCTGCTTATAAAAGCAACAGGTTGGTCTTGGCCTTCCTCATTGACCTGGGAGAGGACCGCTCCTATCCCCAGCTCTGAGGCATCAGTCTGCACTATAAACTGCTTGGAGTAGTCTGGTGCTTTTAGAATGGGTGCTGAGCACATTGCTTCTTTCAGGGTGTCAAAAGCCTTTTGGCAGCTAACAGTCCAGTTCACTTTCTTGGGAATTTTATTGGATGTGAGTTCTGTGAGGGGGGTCAATGGACCCATATCCCTTCACAAACTTTCTGTAGTAACCAGTCAAGCCAAGGAATGCCCTGACTTGGGTCTGGGTGGTTGGAGCTGCCCAGTCCAGAATGCTCTGGATCTTGGGCTGTAAGGGTTGGACCTGGCCTCCACCCACAAGGTGGCCCAAGTACACCACAGTGCCCTGCCCTATCTGGCATTTGGATGCCTTGATAGTCAGTCCTGCAGATTACAGGGCTTGTAGAACCTTCCCAAGGTGGATCAGGTGATCCTGCCAGGTGGAGCTAAAGACAGCAATATCATCAATATAGGCTGCACTAAAGGATCCCAACCCAGTCAGGACTTGGTTCAGCAACCTCTGGAAGGTGGCAGGGGCATTCTTTACCCCAAAAGGCATTGCAGTAAACTGATAGTGCCCATCAGGGGTGGAGAATGCGGTTTTCTCTTTGGCTCCTGGGGTCATGCCAATTTGCCAGCACCCTGCAGTTAAGTCAAAGGTGCTTAGGAATTTGTCTGCCCCTAGTTTGTCTATCAACTCATCTGCTCTTGGAATGGGGTGAGCATCTGTCTTGGTGACAGAGTTGAGCCCTCTATAGTCCACACAGAACCTCATCTCTCTCTTCCCACCCTGTTGATGAGGTTTGAGGACTAGAACCACTGGGCTAGCCCAGTGGCTCTCAGAAGGTTCAATCACCCCTAGGTCCAGCATCTTGCTGACTTCAGCTTTGATGCTTTCCTTGACTTGGTCTGATTGTCGATAGATTTTGTTTTTGACAGGGTTACTGTCACCAGTGTCCACATCATGGGCACACCAGCTGGTCAGACCAGGGGTCAAGGAAAAGATGCTAGCAAACTGTTGCAAGACTTGCTTGCAGTCAGCCTGCTGTTGGCGAGTGAGGGTGTCTGAAAAGACTACTCCATCCACTGACCCATCTTTTGATCAGGGAGAGGTTCACTCTCTGCTTCCTGTTCCTCATCAGTCACCATCAGCATGGTGAGGTCAGCCCCGTCATTGTAGAGCTTGAGGCGGTTCACATGGATAACCCTTTTGGGTGTCCTGCTGGTGCCCGGGTCCACTAAGTAAGTGACCTCACTCTTTTTCTCCAGGATAGGGTAAGGGCCACTCCATCTGTCTTGGAGAGCCCTTGGTGCCACTGGCTCCAAAACCCACAACTGTTGCCCAGGTTGGAATTCAACCATGGCAGCTGTTTGGTCATACCAGTGCTTCTGCAGCTCCTGGCTGGCCTCAAGATTTTTGGATGCCTTATCCATGTACTCAGACATTCTGGACCTTAGGCCAAGCACATAGTCCACAATGTCTTTTTTGGGTTCTTGGAGAGGCCACTCCCAACCATCCTTTACAAGACAAAGTGGTCCCCTTACAGGATGACCAAACAGAAGTTCAAAGGGTGAAAACCCCACTCCCTTCTGTGGCAGTTCCCTATAAGCAAAAAGCACGCATGGCAACAGGACATCCCATCTCCTTTTGAGTTTTTCAAGGAGCCCCATGATCATACCTTTCAATGTCTTGTTGAACCTTTCTACAAGACCATTGGTTTGTGGGTGGTATGGGGTAGTGAACTTGTACTGCACCCCACACTCCTTCCAGATGTGTTTCAGGTAAGCAGACATGAAGTTGGTACCTCTGTCTGAAACCACCTCATTAGGAAACCCTACCCTGGTGAAGACACCTAGGAGGGCCTTGGCTACTGCAGGAGCTGTAGTAACCCTAAGGGGAATTGCTTCAGGGTACCTAGTAGCATGATCCACTACTACTAGAATGAATTTGTTCCCTGAGGCTGTGGGAGGCTCAAATGGACCCACAATGTCCACACCTACCCTTTCAAAGGGCACCCCCACCACTGGCAGTGGTATCAGGGGGGGCCTTTGGCTTGCCACCTGTCTTGCCACTGGCCTGACAGGAAACACAGGAGCTCACAAACTCCTTCACTTATTGGTTCATCTGGGGCCAGTAAAAGTGGCTAAACAGCCTTTCCCAAGTTTTGGTTTGCCCCAGGTGTCCAGCTAGGGGGATGTCATGAGCTAAAGTTAGGCGGAACTCCCTGTACTTCTGTGGTACTACCACTCTCCTGGTAGCTCCAGGACTGGGGTTTCTTGCCTCAGTATACAGTAATCCCTCTTCCCAATAAGCTCTGTGGGTATCACTGACATCTCCCTTTGCTTCTGCAGCTGCTTGCTGCTTCAGGCTATTAAGAGTGGGGCAGTCTCGCCGACCCTGGCACAGCTCTTTCCTAGTGGGTCCCCCTGGGCCCAGGAGTCCAGCCTGGTAAGGCTCAAGCTCCATAGGCTCAGTTCCCTCTAGGGTTTCCAAGTCCTCTCCCTGAGGAGAGGGGTCCTGAGAAGCTGTCTGTGAAGAAGCTGGTTCCCCAGTCTCCTTGCTTTTTCTCTTGGTTGGTTGGGCCACACTTTCAGGCTCCAACCTCACTTGTTCAACCTTCGTTTTGCTCTGTGCTCTGGTTTGGACACACCAGTCTAGGGATACCCAGCCTGGCTGCATGGGTTACTTGCTCAACCTCAGTCCAGGCTGAGGTTTCCAGGTCATTTCCAAGCAGACAGTCAGCTGGCAAGTGTGGAGAGACCACTACCAGTTTCAGGCCAGTAACCTCCCCCCATCCTAATGTCACCATAGCCAGAGGGCGTTGGGTGGTAATGCTGTCAGCATTGGTGACTGGGTAACTTTTCCCAATCAAGTATTGCTCTGGGGAAACCAGCATTTCCTTCACCATAGTGATACTGGCACCTGTATCCCTCAGGGTTCTACTTTAGTTCCATTAATGGAGGGGTATTGCAGATACTTGTTACAGTTGGGTGGCCAACCAGCTACATTGGCAACCTCCATTTCCTTTAGGAGATCAGACTAGCTTGAGTGTATTCCCAGATTTGCCCTGGGCACTCCTCTGATCCCATCTGTAGATTTACTGTCCCTGGAGTGGCTGTATTTGGGTGGCTTAGGGGCTTTGTTGTAGGGGCAGTTTTTGTCTACAGTTAAATGTCCCAACGTCTTACAGTTGTTACAATAGGCCTTGTTAGGATCAAAGTTTCTTCCCCAATAGGGCTGAGGCACACAGGGAGTAGTTTGTAACCCACCAACCTGTACAGGTTTTTGGGGCCCTTTGGAAGACTCAGACTTTTTATCTTGGGGATTCTCACCAACTTTCCCTTGGGGGGGGGTTTGTGGCCACCTTCTTTTGGTCACCCCCAGTGGCTGTCCTTGTCACCCTAGTCTTGACCCAGTGGTCTGCCTTCTTTCCCAATTCTTGGGGAGAAATTAGACCTAGGTCTACCAAATGCTGATGCAACTTTTCATTTGTGCAATTACTCAAAATGTGTTCTTTCATAAACAAATAATAAAGTCCAGTAAAACCATGCACATTATGTCCAGTTGACCAACCATCCAGTGTCTTTACTGAGTAGTCTACAAAATCTATCCAAGATTGGGTCTGGGTTTTGTGAGCCCCCCTGAACCTAATTCTGTACTCCTCAGTAGTGAGTACAAATCTCTCAATCAGAGTTTTCTTCATGAGGTCATAAGACCCTGCATCTGGCCCAGAGAGGGTCGGAAGCCTGTCTCTGCAGTTACCAGAGAACAGTTCCCACAGGAGTGCCCCCCAGAGAGGAGTCTGGACTCTAGATCCAGGAGTCAGGAGCCTGGACTCTAGATCTAATCTCTTGGCCAACTTGGCTAAGAAGTTGTCCTCTTCATTGGGGCTCTACCCAAAGTGTTCGCTGGGGCCCAGCCCACCTGTGTGGTGGTCCCCAGGCTCCCAGAAGCTGACTCTTGGAGTTAAGGGTGTAGGGACCCTTCCTTCCCTAGAGGTGGAGGGGGGGATTTTTATTATCCTCCTCCTCCTCCTCTTCTTCTTCTGACTGGGTGTCACCCTGTTCAGAGGGGTGGCCTTTTGCATACTCAGCCAGGAGCTCCTAGAGCCCTTGTTTGCTTGAAAGCAGGCCCATGACTATGTTTTTAATTTTGCATAAGGACCTCAATTCCTTGGAAATCAAGTGTAAGTAGGGTGTGAGGTCGAGCTCCTCAACCACCAGGTCCATGGTGTTATCTTCACTAATAGCAGGGTTCTTTTGAGACATTCTGACCTGACAGTTCTAACCCTCTACCCTAGCTGTAGTGACTTATTTTTCTAAAATTCTAATGGGACCTTAGCAAGGCCATACCAGACTTTTAGTATTTTTGGAAAAACCAATTTCAGAATTCTAAAGGCAATTTATGAGTTCTGTCGTGTGATCAGATGGTAACCAAGTAGTCCAACAATTGCAAAGTTTGTATCCCACCGCTGATACACCAATGTGAGAAAGTGGCTCCATATATACTGGACCAAAGTACGGTACAGTGTGTATGGAGACCACCAACCCCAGAGGTATAACAGAGGTTAAAGTCAGGACTGACCTTACTCTCAAAAGTGGTAGCTTGGTCGAGCAGTAAGTAAGTAAGTACCAGAGGACAGTGTAAAGCATCTGTTGTACACACTCAGTCAGCAAACGGTTTCACACACTCAAGGACTGAACTCCAGGCCAATGGTTTTTATATCAAAAGATATAGTTCTTTTATTTTTAGAACCAAAAGGTATCAAAATATACTTTTCTCAATCATGAGTGATCTCAGGTAAGTACTTTGCAGAAAGGTAATAACTTTGTAAACACAATAGGTACAGGGGTTGCAGTAGGCAACACAATTTTAAACACAATTTAACATTGATCTCAACTGATTTTACTACAAAAATGCAGTTAATTACTTTGTAGATTACTTTTGTAATTCCAGGACTGGATCCTAGATTCAGTCCTGGGGTGTAAGCTGAAAAAAGTTTAGTAAAAACTTTTTGGTTATTGCAATGCTTTTTAAGGAATTAAAAGGTATTTTAAAAGTTCACACTTAGAAACTTTTCAGTGAAAATCCAGCAATGTTATCCAATGGGAGAAAGGAAAATGCTACTTACCAGTATGCTTCTGTTCTTGGCATGTAGAGCTGCAGAGTTACACACTGTGCATAGATGGCCACCTAGTGTCGGGCCCGGATGTTGAATTGAATTGAATTGAAAAAATATTTATATTGCGCAGAACACTAACCCGAAGGTATCAAGGCGCCTAGCAAAAAGGTCAGGAAGGACCAGAAAAGGAGACATTAAGATCTTAGACATAAGCTTGCTTGAAGAGAAGGGTCTTTAAGGCCGTGCGAAAATTCTGAAGGGATGGGAGGGATCTCAGATCCAAAGGAAGTTCATTCCACCACTTAGGAGCAAGAGTGGAAAAAGCTCTGCCGCCCCACCTAGCTTTCCGAACACGGGGGGCTGCTAGAAGCCGTTTCCCTGAGGAACGCAGGTCTCTTCGGGGAACATAGTGGGAGATAATGGATCCAATTCCAGTGTCGCTCTTTTTAGCGATGGCTCTGTAGGTCATACACAGGACCTTAAACCGGATACGCTGTTCTACCGGCAGCCAGTGCAGTGTTTTCCTGGCTGCAGTGGCTGAAGAGCGTCTGGGAATGTCCAGGACAAATCTGGCTATGGCGTTTTGGACCACCTGCAGGCGCTGCAGCTGTCCTTTATTGAGTCCTGCATACAGCGCATTACAGTAGTCCAAGCGCGAGCCGATGAGAGCGACAGCTATTTGTTTTCTTGCCTGGAGGGAGAGAAATTTCCTGACCCTACGGAGAGTATGAATCAGGCCCCAACAGGTGGAAACAGTTCTGCTCACCTGGCTGCCTAGGTCAAGGGCAGGATCTATTATCACCCCGAGATTTTTAGCAGAGGATGTGGGGGAGGGACAAGTACCAAGGGAGTCAGGCCACCAGTTGGCTGACCAGATGTTTTCTTTTCCCCCAAACACCATCACCTCCGTTTTCTCCCCATTCAGTTTCAGAGAGTTCTGAACCATCCACTTACCAACCGCCTCCATACAAGATCTAAATTTGGGGGCGATTAGTTCATCTGAATGGGGTAGGGAGACGAGGATTTGAGTGTCGTCTGCGTACGAGACTACCTCCATCCCGAAAGATCTTATTAAATTGGCCAGTGGGGTAACATAGATATTAAAGAGGGTCGGGCTAAGGGCCGACCCTTGAGGTTGGATGTTTGCAGTTTGTTTTCGTTCTAGAAAGTGTTTGGAAGTCACAGGATAGGTGACTCCTCCTTTGGATCATACTGCACATGGGCATCGGCTCCATCCCCAGATTGTTTTTCGCCATTAGGGAAGTGATGGAGTTTTACAAGAAAAGTAAGGATGTCCATGTAATTTGTATCTAATTAAGATAATACTGGAACAGATAAAGGTAGCCGGGGAGGCAGGTGGGCGTGTGTAACTCTGCAGCTCTACATGCCAAGAACAGATGCATACTGGTAAGTAGCATTTTCCGTTTGCGGCATATGCGCTGCAGATTACACACTGTGCATAGATTGTATAGCAGTACCCACATTTAGCCGCGACCACCAGTATCTGTTGCAGTGGTTTGAAACAGGGTTTTTAGTACAGCTTGGCCCACAGTAGCTTGTTGTTTAGTTTGCACATCTACACAATAGTGTTGTGTGAATGTGTGCGGTGTAGACCATGTAGCTGCTTTGCATATGTCATCTAGGGGAATGTTCCCTAAAAATGCCATTGAAGCCCCTATTTTCCTCGTAAAATGGGTTTTAGGAGGAATAGATAACGTACGTTTAGCTTTGTGGTAACAATTTTGTATGCATTTGACAATCCACCTAGCTATCCCAGATTTTGATATGGGGTTACCTTTATGTGGTGGTGAAAAAGACACAAAAAGTTGTTTTGTTTTACAAAAAGTTTGTGTCCTTTCAATGTAGTAAAGCAATGCTCTTTTGACATCTAAGGTGTGAAGAGCTCTTTCTGCGACTGTTTGTGGCTGCGAGAAAAATATGGACAGCTCAACAGACTGATTTAGATGGAAGGGTGAAATGACTTTTGGAAGGAATTTAGGATTAGTACAGAGAACCACTTTATTATGGTGCATTTGCAGAAAGGGTTCTTGAACGGTGAATGCTTGTAATTCACTAACTCTTCTGAGAGAAGTAATAGCTACTAGGAAAGCTACTTTCCAAGTTAGGAATTGTAATTCACATTTATGTAACGGTTCAAAGGGAGGTCCCATTAACCGTGTGAGAACAATGTTTAAATTACACACCGGTGAAGGTGGAGTTCTGGGATGGATTATTCTTTAGAGTCCTTCCATAAAAGCCTTTATGGCAGGCACTCTAAAAAGAGATAGATATTGTCTTTTTTGTAGGTATGCTGCAATGGCAGCAAGGTGCAGTCTGATAGACGTGTACGCTAAATTACACTTTTGAAGGTGTAATAGGTATCCTATGATGTGTTGAATAGACACATCTAAAGGATTGATGTGGTTGTTTTGACAGTATATTACAAACCATCTTCACTTAGAATGCATAACATGCTCTAGTGGTGGGACGTCTAGCTTCTTTAATAACGTTCATATAGTCTGAAGGGAGGTTAAGGTAACCAAACTCTATGAGGAGCCAGATCGCTAGGTTGAGCTGAGCTGGGTCCGGGTGTCTGATCTCTCCATGGTTCTGGGTTAATAAGCGTGGAGATAGGCATAGTTTCTGTTGTGGTACCACAGAAAGTTGCAGCAGAGTGGTGTACCACAGTTGTCTAGTCCAAGTTGGAGCAACAAGAATGACTCTTAGGGAATGTGTCTGTAGTTTGCGTACCACTAACGGTAGTAGTGGGAGAGGCGGAAAAGCGTATGCAAATTTTCCGGGACCAGTTCATCCATATCGCATTGCCTTTGGACAGCGGGTGTGGATATCTGGCAGCGAAGCTTGGGCATTTTGCGTTTTCGTGGGTAGCGAAGAGGTCTATCTGAGGTTGTCCCCACAGTTGAAAGAATGGTTGAAGAAGTTGTGGATGAAGTTCCCATTCATGGATCTGCTGTGTCTGTCGACGTAGCAGATCTGCTATGGTGTTTTGTACTCCTGGAACATGTTGGGCTAAGAGAAAGATCTTTAGTGGTATAGCTCATCTCCATATTTGCTGCGCTAACTGAGAGAGCTGTAGAGAGTGTGTTCCCCCTTGTTTGTTTATGTAGTACATGGCTGTCATATTGTCTGTGCGGACTAAGACAGCTGCGCCTGATATTTGCTTTTGGAATGCTTTTAGGACCAGACATACAGCTAGTAACTCCAGGTGGTTGATGTGGAGTGACTTTTGTTGTGGTGTCCACCTGCCTTGCATGGTGTGATGCAGTAGGTGAGCTCCCCAGCAGGAGAGCGATGCGTCCACTGTTATGACTATTTGAGGAACTGGCTCTAGAAACGGTCGGCCTTTTGAAAGGTTTTTGGTGCTCAACCATTGCAGAGAGCGATGAGTCAGACTGTCTACCAACACTAGGTCTGTTAATTGACCGTGAGCCTGGTTCCATTGGCGTGTTAAGCACTCTTGAAGTGGACGCATTTGTAGTCTTGCGTGAGGTACTATGAATATGCTAGATGCCATCATTCCTATGAGCTGCATGAACACTCGAGCTGGAAGAGAGTGTTGCGGTTTGAATTTTGTTAGGAGAGTTTGTACACTTGTTAACCTGGCTGGAGAAGGATAGGCTAGTGCTAATTTGGTGTTTATTGTAGCACCGAGATATTGTTGTACATGGGATGGTTGCAGATGTGACTTGGTGTGATTTACTGTGAATCTCAAGTCGTGGAGTAGTTGAATTGTGGCATGAGTGTGTTGTACACACTGGCTGTATGAGCTGGCCTTTATGAGCCAGTCGTCTAGATATAGGAAGACGTGAATATGCTGTCTTCTTAGGTGTGCTGCTACTACCGCTAGGCATTTGGTAAACACCCTTGGTGCTGTTGTGACTCCGAATGGGAGTACTTTGAATTGGTAGTGCTAACCGTCTAGTAGAAATCTGAGATATTTTCTGTGCGCTGTGTGGATAGGAATGTGGAAGTAGGCGTCCTTGAGATCTATAGTGGCAAGGAAGTCGTTTTGTAAAAGGAGTGGAAGGACCTGCTGGAGTGTGACCATATAAAAGTGGTCTGATTGTATGTACAGGTTTAGGGGTCTGAGGTCTAGAATAGGCCTCAGAGATCCGTCCTTCTTTGGAATTAAAAAATACAGGGAGTATACTCCTTTGTTTTGCTGATGCAGTGGAACTATTTCTATTGCATTTTTCTGCAAGAGGGATATAACCTCCTGTCTGGGCAGTATCAAATGTTCTTGTGACATTGGACCCTGTTTGGGGGTATGTTTGGGGGGGGGTAGATGTTAGTTCGAGACAGTAACCTGACTGAATTATTTGTAGCAACCACCTGTCTGATGTGATGTTTTCCGAGGCTGGCAGGTATTGTTGTAGCCTTCCCCCGACAGGAGTGGAATGCGGCGGGGGAAGGGGAGGGAAGTCATTGGGCAGGGGTGGAGGCAGAGCGGGAGTTGTTATTTTTACCTCTGCCCTTATTGTTGTTACCTCTGTAACCGCCTCTTTGGTAGCCCCTACTATAGGTGGATTGTGTGAGGGCTCTGTAAGAAGTAAAGGGTGTGTTTGAAGAGTATCCCCCGGTGACGCCCCTGTAAGATGAGCGGCAAAATGAGCATCTGGGAGCCTGCGATAGCAAGGCTCCCATAGATTTGGCTGTATGTATCGGTATCCTTTTTTATCTTTTCAAGGGATACATCCACATTAGGTCCGAATAAGTGTCGCTTATCAAAGGGCTGGTTAAGTATGGCACTTTGTACTTCAGGTTTGAACCCTGAAATGCGTAGCCATGCATGTCTACGCAACAGAACACTGGTATTAATTGCTCTGGAGGCAGTGTCTGCTGCATCTAGTGCACAACAAATAGAGGTGTTTGTGATATTTTTACCCTCTTGTATCAGCACATTTGCCCTATTTTTATACTGATCGGGGAGGTGCTGCATTAATGAATCCAATTCATCGTAATGTGCCCTGTCGTATCTTGCCAATAATGCCTGTGTATTGACAATATGCCACATGTTTGCTGCCTGAGACGCAGTTCTTTTACCGGATGCGTCAAGGAGCTTAGACTCTTTATCTGGTGGGGGAGCTTCACCTGATGTTTGTGAATTTGCTCTTTTGCGTGCATTAGAGACCACAAGAGAGTATAATGGTGCTGAGCAATTAATATGATGGATCTGAAGGGGCAGCTTTATATTTTTTCTCTATTCGTGGGTTGATGACCCGAGTTCTAACTGGGTCGTTGAAGACTTCTGGAGCTTGCTTATTAACTCCCTTAAGCATGGGTAAAATTGACGTGGACCTTTGTGCGTTGTCAAAGGTATCCATTAGGAAGTCTTCTTCTACAGGTTCAGTATGTAGGTCAACCCCATGGTATTGTGCAGCCCTGTGTACTAGTTGATTAAATCCCATAGTGTCTTCTGGTGGGCAAGGCCTAGAGGGATATATGTCGTCTTGAGGGACGTTAGGGACGTCTGGAGTGTTATAATCATTCCAAGGGTCAGGTGAGCCCAGAGGAATAGACTGATCTGGGGGCTCACTATCTGCACCACCCCAGTGTCATCAGAGCTATCATCCCTGTTGTCATCATCTGCTATGGGAGAAGGTGTAGGGCAGTGCTGTGGTAGGGGAGGAGGCGGTGATGGTATATGTGGAGGAGGAGAGAGAGGAGGAGGAGAAGGAATCTTTAGAGGAAAGGTAGCGATGTCCTTCTTCTTTGGATGAGGAGCAGGTGTAGGTGTGTCCAGTGGTCGTTTTTTTTTAACTAAGAGTTAGTCGACCAGTGTTTGGATCCTTAACCAAAGTCTTTTGTGCAGGGTCTGGATGAAATAAGTCCTCTGCGGGAGGGAGATCCTTTGGAGCGGAGGGCTTTTTTGGCACCGAGCTGAGAGCTTCTTTTGGCTTTGAAGCTTGTTGTTTTGCAGTGTCTTTAGCCGGGTAAGAATGTGCCTTTTTCGGCCTGATGATTTTCTCCCTTCCGATGATTTTTTCGGCTCCGATGGGTTTTTCGGATCCGATTATTTTTTCGACTCCGAAGCGGGTTTGCTTGGGTCCGAGTGTGGTTTTGGTGCCGAGTAGCTAACACTAGGCTTCGCGCCGATTGTTTCGATGCCGTCGTGGAGGCTGACGATGGTATATTTTTTGCTGCCGGCAGATGTGCGCCGGCACCGTGGGTAGGCTGTCTATGGTCGAGTCGCCTGAAGGCTTAGTGGGCTTCTTAGCCGAGATCGAAGGCGTGGCATTGGAAGCAGTGTCTCAGTGTGCACCCGAGGGCGAGGGTGTGACCGAAGCCTTTTTTTAATGTGTCGAGGAAGGGTTGGGGGTCGACGTTCTTACTTACGACCTTTTGTGCCGGAGTGATGTCCTCGACTTCGGAATCTTCGGCCTCGGAGTTGCTGTCGACGCCATGCTGTTGTTCTGGGACGTTGACGCCCTCTTGGAAGATGTTGTCTGGAATCATTGCTGATGAACGAGCCATTGTTCTCCTAGCTCTTCGGTCCGGGATCGTCTTCTTGGAGCGGAAAGAGGCACAAGCGGAACAGTCTTTGGCCTCGTGCTCCGGTGAGAGGCAAAGGTTACACAACTCATGTAGGTCTGTGTGGGGAAACTTCGACCTCACCTACTAACGCACTAGAGTGACTTTGTCACCCATTATCCGCTGAAGCGCAGAGATACCCCTTCGGGGGTCCATTCTAACGCTATACAAACAAACAAATAAATAAATACATAGAGGACACTTTTTAAATGGCGTCCTTTCCATGAGCTGGAAGTTGAGGCCTAGGTAGGCCCGAAGGCCTTCGTCGACGACCGGAATCGAAAACTTCGGAGTTGAAGAGTAGCGTCGACTGGAAACACATTCGAAACAATACCGTTGAAGCTGGTGAGGATTGCGCGCCGAAGGAAATCGGTTCCAACACGGAGCGCTGGAAATACATCTGAGCCTGGTGGCAGAAAAAAACAATCTGGGGATGGAGCTGATGCCCATGCGCAGTATGATCCAAAGGAGGAGTCACCTATCCTCTGACTTCCAAAGGCTTTCTAGAACAAAAACAAACTGCAAACATCCGGGCCCAACACTAGGTGGCCATCTATGCACAGTGTGTAAATCTGCAGCTCATATGCCTCGAACATTCAGGTTACAGGTAAAGTACGTTCTCGTTACTTTTGTAATCCGGTACTGGGTTCCTAGGTCCAGCACTGGGATCTCTACTTAAGACAGGTAAGTAATTACATTTCAGTAGTTGGTATAATTTTTAAGGAATATTTTAAGTTTTCAAAAGTAGACACTTAGAAGAAATTTCACAGAAAAGCAGACAATTCAGGTTACTAGCAAACCCGGCTAGGATTACTTTTGCGGTTCAGTAGTGAGCTACACGGTACAGTACTGGCTTCTCTCCTGATCACAGGTGAGTACTTCGGAATTCGGTAATCAGCTGATTTTATAGGAATATTTTAGAGTTTCAAAACTTCACACTTAGAAGATTTTTCGAGTCAAATCAGTCAATGTAATCCTATGGCAGGAAAGTGAGTTATTGGTTTCCAGGTGAGTACTCGACCAGTGAAGTTAAGGTTCTGGGCATAGACTCATGAGTCCCCCAAGGTCAGGTAGGTACAGTTGGTACACCCTCAGCGGCACAGGGGTAGCCGGGTGTAGAGGTAGTTAGGCCCAATGTTATCCAATGAGAGTCAGGGGGCATTCGGTTGGTGGCTGCTGGCTAGCAGTCCACGCTTCTGTGGGAGCTAGGATCGTGGTCACTTGCTCAGGGCAAATGGGGAAGTAGGACAGGACACAGGGTGCACGGCCAGAGGCACTCGGGCGGCTGGGTGCAGGGTGCTTTTGAGCCGTCGGGCGCTCAATGTCAATGGGAAAGGTAAAAAGTGAACAAAGGCTGCAGACTCGGGACGGTGATTCTTCAGGTGTGACCACCACTTCGAGAGGTAAGTTGCGATCTTGGAGAAGAGGTAGGTGCCCCAAAGGAAGGCACAGGGGGCCGCAGGACGCCGGGTGCAGGAGTGTCTTTGGGCGTCGGGAAATCTAACCCTCAGCTGGTCGCGGTTGGAGGGGTCCCTGGTACTGAGGCAGCAGGCGTCGTCTGGTTTGTCGAGGAGGGTCTTCGGGCACTGGACTTCGGGTCCCAGTCGCCGGGGGGACGTCCTCGTGGTCTTGGATCACTCGGGCACGGGCCGGGCTCGGTGGGTGCCGAGTGGTTTGGTCTGGTGCTTCCTGGCTGGCACCAGGGGTATGGTTGTTGAAGCAGAGCCTCTGCTTATGGGAGTCCCAGTCTTCAAGAGGGTCAGTCAGGCAGGTCCTCCGGGGGTCCCAAGGTTGCTGTCCGCAGGAGTCGCCAGGATTAAGCAGGAGCAGGTTCCAGGTTCCACAGGCCGGTAGGGCTGGGGCCAAGTCAGTGGTTATCGTCCTGCTGTTAGAAGCTGCATGGCGGGTCTTCTTCTTGCTTTTCTTTCTTCTTTTTATATCGGGATCTGAGGAAGGAAGGTTCACGGAGCCCCTAAATACTGAATTTAGGGGTGTTACAGGTAGGGCAAGGGCAGGGACCAATAGGTCCCTGTCCTGGGGTGGGTACACCCCCAAGTCTGCTCCTCTCCTGTGGGAGGGGGGCAGGGGCCTAGCTGTGATTGGGCAGGGCTCCCCATCTTCAAGATGGCCGGAGCCCTGGGTCGTGCTTCACCTCGCCTCTCTAACCTGAGGGGTGGGGTTGGCACAGGCTGGTACACCCCCCTTCCCGACGTAGGGTTTTCCGCCAGTCTTCCCGCCAGAGTGGGGGTCAGAACCAGAGGGGGGCAGTTGCTGGGTACAGCAAATGGTCTGGAGATGCTCACAGAGGCTACAGGCCTTTAAAGCTTCCCCCTGCCCATCCTGGGGTAGGAGACCTAATACCTTGCCCAGGATGTGCATTGTTGCAGGCCCAGGAGAGGGGGGGCTCACCATCCAGGGGTCCAGCAATATGCCTGCTGTGGGGCAGACTAGGCAGCCTCTCAGTCCAGACGTGGATTGTAGGTTTAGGTTTCAGGGGGCATCTCTAAGATGCCCCCTGGTGCATTTTACTTTAAATCTCACACTGTCATCAGTGCGGGTTTAATGTGCTGAGAAGTTTGGTACCAAACTTCTCAGTCTTCAGTGAGGCCATCATGGTGCTGTGGAGTTCGTAATGTCGACCTCCCAGCACCATATACTCTTAATGGCATCACTGCACTTACAGTGCCCAGGGATGGCCCTGGGTACTGTAGGGGCACAGTGCTCATGCACATGTGCCCACACCACTGGCATAGGGCACACCAGCTAGAGGGGTGACTGATGTATGCCAGCGCAGTGGGTCTTGTGGGCATGGCACACAGGGATGTGTGCCATGTCGACTCTTTGTTTAGTTCTGTACTTAGACACTCAGCCTGCAAAGGCAGTGTGTGGTTGTCAGGGTACAGGGCCCCTAAGGGTGGCACAATAAGTGCTGCAGCCCTTTGGGGCCTTCTCTGGTCACCATGCCATGGGTACCTAGGGTACCATTTACTAGGGGCTGACAGATGGCCAGAGCTGCCAATTGGGTTTTAGTTTCAACACAGTTTTAGGGAAGGAACACAGGCCCTGGGTACCTGGTTGGCAGGAGCCCAGGGCACACTCAGTCACAGCACATCAGCAGTTTGCAAAAAGTGGGGGCATACCAATGCAAGAAAGATGGCACTTTATCACAATGGTGTATCAGACAAGTAAAACTTAAATAATGAGGTCTAAAAATAAAAGGTATAAAAAGCATTGTGTCTTTTCCCCATCTAAAATTAGGCACTCATTTTTATTTTCTCCATTTAGGACCACAACAAACCCATATTTCCTATATGATTTATGCTTTTGTAATATATAGAGGGGTGAGGTCCCCTTTTTGGTTTATTACATTGAACAAGATTAGCACAAAACAAAAGCCCTGGCACTTTCATTCATTTTGGAGCAATCATTAATGATGTAAAAGCTATTATGGGTTAATGGGTCGCCATTATAATTTTATATATATATTTAAAATACTTTTTGGCCACTAAATACAGGTCCCAAAAAGATTATTTTTGCAAACATTTATTCCAGTTACACCTAAATGTACAAAGTGGGGTTCTTACCTTCCAAACTTATCTTCCATTAGTAGGTTGTAGTGTGTGGGATTGGCAATAAAACTCTTGGTAGTACCTTCACCCCATTTAAGTTTCAAGCTTTGATGGCTGAACACAACACATTCAAGGAATGGAGCATTTGGAGGCAATGCTTTAGTTTTTGCTTTAATTGAATGACTGAAAGGACCTGCACCACAGCCATTAACAGCCTGTATTCGAATTCTATGGGATAAAAAAAAGAGAATATATCACTAACGTATCTCCTATTCTTGAAAACTACAAAAATCAAGATATAGAAAAAAGTTTTCATGTGCAACAGACCATAACAAATATTTTTTTACTTAGGCATTCAAAGGGAATAGATTCTCACGGAAAAGATTTTCACAAGTGTCTTAATTCACCCTAAACTATTTTAGTTTGTTTTAGTTTGTCTTAGACGGGCAGCTTACAAAAAACAAAATACAAACACATATTTCCTATAAGGAAAATGTTACTTCCTCTTGAAGTGTCAGTTTGTAATGTGTAGATTCACTTTCTCTGCCTACTCCTATGATATAATGTTGAGCTCCGACATTACATAGACGTTTCAAGTCACAAGATGTACTGTGACTCTTTCCTTAGTCCAAATTACGCATGGGCACCAACTCCGCCCCAAATTGTTTTTCACTCAGTGGGTTAAAGTGGAGTGCTGAGTAAGACTACTGTGATGTACCATGCGCATTGTAAGATGTTAACAAATGCTAAGGTAAAATATGCAATATCTTTGCAATCTTCGGGAGGGAAGGGGCAGGGGAACCTACAGCACTGCACACTACTAACAGATGCTTAAAAGGTAACATTTTCAATTTTTTAGCATGCATGGCTGTAGATACCCATTTTTACATTGAATGTAAAGGAGTTTCCTCCCAAGCAGTGACTATCGGGCAGATGATGCAGGTATTTGGAAAAGAGTTATATGGCCAACCATAGACTGTCAACAGGCTAATATGTTCAAATAGTAATGTTTTGCAAAGGTGTGTGGTGTTGACCAGGTAGCTGCTTGCCAGAGGTGCAGTGAGTTTATCTTTGGGGTAGCAGGTTTGGATGCATTTGGAAATCCAACTTGTTATGCCCGTCTTGGAAATCGGGTAACGCTTGTGGAGCTTTGCAAAAGCTACAAAGAGCTGGTTAGATTTGCAGAAGGACTTAGTCCTATCAATGTAAAGAATTAGCGCTCCCTTGACGTCTAAGGTGTAGAACGCAGATTCTGCTATGGAATCACACTGGGGAAAGAATGCAGGCAGCTCAGTAGTTTGTTAAATTTGAAAAGGTGAGACTACTTTGGGCAGGAATTATGGATTGTTCTACTGACTATCCTATTCTTGTTTACCTGAAGGAATAGTTCAAGACCAGTGTATACCAGCAATTTGCTGCTGTGCCTTAGCAAAGTTATGGCTATTAAAAAGGCCACCTTCCAGAAAAGAAACTGTAGTTTGCAAGAGTAGTGGAGTTCAAAGACTGCCCCATTAGCCTTGAGAGAACTACATTAATGTTCCACACATTAAGGATTGAAGCGTTCTTGATAGTATCACACTTTTGAGTCACCATCATAAATGCTTTTACAAGGGGAGTTTTGAAAAGAGGTGAGTGTTCCCTGTTCTGCATGTATGCCACTACAGTGGATTAGTTGAGACATATTAAGGTAAACATAATACCTGCCTTCTCAATTTGTAACAGGTAAAAGGGTGATATCTTGAACCTGGCCTTTGAATGGATGCAGACGTGGACAAACCTCTTCCACTTAGTTGCATAACAGGTGCATGTATTGGGCCCATGTGCCCCACTCGGATGTATGACGGTACGACGCGGGCTATTACCACACGTACCGTTACAACGCGTGTTTTACAACGCAAGTCGTTACCACGACTTGCGCTGTAGGGTGCGGACTTAGGAATAGTTTAATTTACTATTCCAACACCAGTCCCCGTGGAAAGTAGGGAAGGTGTTGAAATAGTAAATTAACTATTCCTTGTCCTTGAGCGCCCTCCAGCGCAAGTCGTGGTTCCGACTTGCGTTGTAAGAGACGCGTCGTAATGGTAGCGCGGGGTAACATCCGCGTCGTAAAGGATGTTCCCCGCCCCACTCGATATGGTCATATACCCCTCATGGAGAATTAGGTTGCTAATCTCTAGGCTATCCTGTTTAAAACTATAAAAACTGATAAAGCCCTCAACAGTGAAAATATATAAACTCTAATAAACAGCTACACAACCACAAACTAAAATGGCATTCAACGAAAGGAAAGTCAGAGAAAATGAGTACATTTTTTTTAAGGAGCCACAACAATATAACACTGCAACACAAAGCAGCAGCAAGAAAGACTGCTGTAAGAACATTCTGTTTGAGTTTTGTTGTTTAGGGAATGTCACACAAATAGGGGTTCTTCTTCCTTTTGTTTCCTTCAGTTTTGTGTGTTTGGATTAGAGGGGCTGGTTTAGCAACAGGTTTTGGGTCTGACCTAATTATTGTACACACTGGGGGATATTAAAATAATATTTGATCTTTCGACAGTGTTTAGTTGTTTCACTGTTTGATGAAATAGCTGGCTCATACTAATCTTAGCCAATATGTACATTTACCCACAGACACAGAGTACTAAAAATTCTTTGATACATCAGCTGCCTTTCCTAACTAGTCAGTATAGACAGCAAGCCACTTACTAAACACCCCAGGATTTAAACATGCACTGCAGTGAGTAGTGATAGGTACCTGTGAAAGATTACTACTATCCAATACACATGGGATAATGGTAATAACACACACAAGAATTTCCATATACCAGCAAAATCCCCTGCTGCAAAATGTCCTGTTGGTATGTCTGATAACAACAGCTAACCCTGGCTTTTTACCTAACTGCCCTTTACAGCTGGGGTTTTTGGGTCTCTAGTTACAAGGTTCACTGCAAAATGTCAAGTCCCAGGATACAACGTAATGTCTGTTAAGAGGTCAGAACTGATCTGGAGTGATATATTTGCAATGGGGACACTTGCAGGTATGAATGTCCATATGAGACCAGCACTACCTTAATGTGGTCAGGAAAAGAGTGCAGATAAGCAGTGGCGAACATGCTTAAAGCATCAAGTTTGAAGTGCCTTAGAATGTAGGACTACAAATTAATCTGGTGAAATTCATTATTTTAAAGGTTTCACAAGGTATTATGCTGTTGGCAGGGTTGGCCATCCCTACAATGTCCGAATATTTAGTAAGTAGTGGGTAAATGACCCCGAACTGTGTCCATAAATTTGTTTATTAAAATGGTTGAATATGGAGGGGAGTCTACAGCTAGTGGTGTACATCACTTTTTGGTCTTCTTAAAATGCCACGTCTTCTACGCCTATTCAGATTTACCATTTGTCAGTTTGCATTGTAATATGTGATAAAATGCTAATAAACATATTTTTGACAAAAATGGTTGAAAATACAAATCTTACTTGTTTAATCCATTAACAGACCTGTAAAACAGACAGAGGGCCACGTTTAGATCCTTTGTAGCCCGTCAGCCTTATTTAAACATAACTCATTAGTGTAGTTACCTCTAACACAGCACCATTTGCAGTACTCACGTCATTTCTGTCCTGATTAGACCCTCACACTACAAGTAGGGTTGATAGTTGTCAACAATACCAAAGGATTGTCGAAAGAGCAAAAGAGCCAGAGAACAATCTGGCTGGTCTTTTTTTGTATCACGAAGTATGAGTTACTTACCTTCGGTAACGATGTATCTGGTAGAGACGATTCTAGCCGCAGATTACTTAACGTTGAATTATCCTGTGCCGTGAGACTGTATCCAGAATTGTTTTGCCCAGCATCCCTGTGCACCGGGGGGACGGCATCACGCGACTCCGCCCAGGCATCGTACCTGTATGTGACGTCAGCGAGGTCACATAAGTCCCACCCCGGCATGCCTACGTTAGTTTTCTTATGAGAACTTTTCCGCGCCACAAAAAAAAGGAATGGTGACGAACAACACCATAAGGAGCAGTGTCAACACTGCAGTACCCAAAGGCAGGGAAAAAAGGGAAAGAACAGAGATGTCACCCTGCCAGAATGTAGACAGCCCCCCTCACTCCCCCCCCGGAGACAAGGAACACATGTAAAATGTCAAGACAACATGTAGCAGGACTACACCCCCAACCAAGAACAATGAAGGGGAACCAGTTCCAAGACAAGCAGGAACGACAAACCTCCAAGGCAACCCCAGCACAGAGTTTGACAACCCCCCAAACAAACAAAGGGCACAGGCACGGCCAGAGCACCCCAACCCATAGGATAGCAGAGGGGCCATAACTTTAGCAACAAAAAAGGGGAGAAGGAGGGGAGGGAGAGAGTGAAGGCAAGCCCCAATCCCGGGGCAACCAGAGAAGAGGGACACAGGAGTACCTCTAAAACCCATCCTCTAATGAAAAGCAGAGTTTGAAAATGTGCCACCTTAGGACACTTCAACAGCACTAGCAGGATACGAACCCTAGTCCTGTGAGATCCCTGCCACCAGAGTCACAAGACTTACCATTGAGCTATAGCTCCTGGTCCAAAGATGAGGAAAGGAACAAGAAACAAGACAAATCATCCCATCAAAAAGAACGAAGGGATGCACTCACAGAAGACGTAGCCACACCCCAGAAGGCGAGTGCAGAAGACCAAGCCAAAGATCCTTGCAGAACGGGGAGGAAGGGCGGGCCGTGAAGGAATCTGCGGCTAGAATTGTCTGTACCAGATACATGTTAACGAAGGTAAGTAACTCGTACATCTGATAGAGACTACTAACTGCAAATTCCCTAACGTAGAATGGATACCCTAGCCATACCCACGGGGAAGGAGGATCTGCAATAGGAACCCACCAGCTTGGACATAACAAAGAGTCCCACCGGGGACTAGTCCATCGGACATGGCGAGGAGCCCAGTCCCCCAGGCAAGGGGAACCCCTACAAGCCGAACACCACCGACCCCAAGGGGAGTGTGGGAAGAAGAAAGAAGAGGAAGCCCGTTCACACTCAACGGAGGAAACAAGGGCAAGGCAACCGAACCTCCATCCAAGGCCGAGGAAGAAGATCAACCTAGAGGCTCCAAGGAGACGAGGGAAGAAGAAGGCAAGCCGCCCCCCACCGGGAACACACCCCGCGAAGAGGGCAGCTGAACCCATCATAGCCAGAAGTCAAGAGACCAGACAGAACGACGCCGACAGCAATAAAGGAGTCGGAAGCAGAAAGAGTAGCTCGGGGCACCCAGGAAAACCGGACAGGCTGCTCCTGAAAGAGGGAGGAACACAAAATCCATCTCATCCCCCAGGACAGACATGAAGGTGAAGAAGGGCCCGGACACACCTCAGAGAGGGGCCCGCACACACGACCCAAAAAGAAGTAGAACCAGAGCCACAACGCCAGACCACAGACAGCAGGCAGACGAGGCGAACAGAGCAGCGACCCCAGAGAAGGACATCCCGGGGCGCCACCAAGGCATTCCAAACCAGCAATAAGGGAATTGCACCTGTAACGCACGTAAACGCCATGGAGAGCAGAGAGTCGAAGTCGACCACAAATCCCCAGCATAGAACAAGCTATATAACAGCTACCACTACCACACATAGGGTATGTTAAGTCCCAAGACAAGGGAACCCTCTTAGGAAGAAACGTCCGCAGCAGAGGACAAAAGTAAGAGCCGTGGGGAAAAACCCCAGCGGAAGGCTTGTTAGCAGCCAAAGAGAAAAAAACAGAAGGTCTAATCTCAGGGCCAACCTGGTGTAGATAAACTAGAACAAAAACACACAGTAGAGGGCTGGCCAGCATCCAACAGAACCACAGTCCCAACAAAAGGACTCAAAAGCACACAGATCACACAACTAGGGTGACCGGCCCCAACGAAAGAACATCACCCAAAGACCAGATCAACCCACAGGTCACTGAGGAGGAGGAGAAGAAGGAGGAGGAGGAGGGCGAGGAGGAGGAGGGCGAGGAGGAGGAGGAAGAGTAGGAGGAGGAGGCTGAAGCCCCACCAAGAGACTCCGGATGGCCGAGTCTGCCGGCGCATGGAACAAAAGAGTACCATCAAAGGGAAGATCCACTAGTCGTTACCTCACATTTTCCCGGACCACACTGTCCGGAAGCCAAGCATGGCGGCAAAGGGCAACCGAAGAAGCCATGGCACGACCAAGTACCTCCGAGATGTCCAGAGCGGGGCGAAGAATAAACGCCGCCAGCTCCCGGCCATCCAACGCATGGTGTCGGAAGTCAACTCCAGCATCCTCCTGAGAAGCGGCATATCCAAGGGACTCCACCGAGTCCCACAAGCAAGAGGTGGCCCTAGCCAACACACATATAGTGTCAAGGGCCCGCAGGCCCGCACTGGTCGAAGCGAACCTATCGCGCCTGCAAGAGTCCAGCCAGCGGGCCTCCCGTGATGGTGGAGACAACAGCGGTGGTAGGGATGGAAAAGCAGTCCGCAAAAGGGGACTCGAGGCAGAGGGATGGAGGGACAGACACACCGGGTCACGCAGTGATGGAAGGTGCCGGTGCAGAAGGTGTTGGGGAACCGGATCCCCCGTGGCGGGGCGCCCCCAAGTCCCCGTCAAAGAAGAATGGAGCGAACCCTCAAATGGAAGCAGCAGCTTCCTCCCACCAGAGCCCTGGTGGAGAACTTCCAGAAGATGATCCACTGGAATATGTGCAGCCGGATCACTCATGCGCAAAATACACACAGCCGTGGAAACAGCAGGAGCGAAGGCAGCACCCGCCTCCGTAGGGCCCCGCAGGGGAGGGGGAAAGTAGCTCCTCCCTAGTCAACAGCTGCAAACTAAGGCGACCGTCTCCTAGGCCAACTGGAGTGGGCAAAGGCCAGGTCCGGAAAGGAGAAAGAGGGACCGAGGAGTGGGGGACCTGTGGCTCCTCTGGCAAAAACCGTGACCGCGGTAACGGCGAGGAGCCGTCCTTTGATGACGTCAGGGAAAAAGCCACGACGCTGCGGCCCGTCTCTGGCGAGGATGACACCAGCAGGCACCCAACCTCCGGGGAAGAGCGGGCATCCGAGGCCGAGTCCACGACCCGATGCCTGTCCGGTGCCATAGAGTCCACAACCTGAAGCAGGACATCATCGTTGTCCAGCGCCAAAGAAGACACTGGACAGGCCTCCTCCACACCACACGGCGCACGAGACCGGGGCTGGGCCGGAGCCGAGGCGGCTAAGGGACGGCGCCGACTCGACCTCCGGCGAGGCAGCCACATGCGTGGAGGGACGACAGGGACACGGTGAGTAACAAGGAGTCTCCCGCCAGCCTCGACCCATGAGGGGGCGAGAGGGGCCCGACTCGACCTCCGACGAGGCAGCCGCTTGCGTGGAGGGATGAGAGGGGCCCAGGAAGGGCTAGCAGGGTCCCCCGCTAGCCTCAACCCATGATGGGATGAGGGGGGTCCGCTGACCCCTGTGGCGCTGCCAGGGCCAGCAGCCGCCGGCGCTGTAGCGGCGCCAACTCAGCCTCAGACAAGATCGCGACCTGTCCATAGGGCCGAGAGGGGCTCGGGGATGTGACCCGATCCCCGGTGACCTCCCGCGACACCACAGGGACTCCTGCTGGAGTTTGCGGCCAAGCAGATGTGCCTTGGTCCGAAGGAGAAAATCCCAAAGGGCCGTACCCCAACGGCACCACATCCTGCGAGCCTGGATCCGAACCAGTCGGCACCGGGGCCAGAGTTGCCAGTGACACCGCGGAGAGCCTCGCACTGCGCAAGGGATCCGTCGACGTCCAAGGAGGAGGAGGAGGAGGAGGAGGAGGAGGAGGAGGAGGAAGAGAAGCCAGCGGGGCCTGCAGAGCGGCCGCATATGTCTCCATCTGGGCTCTCGACGACCCCTCACCGGGAAACAGTTGATAGGAGGACGATACGCTGGGCCGCATCACCCGCGGAGATCCCACACCCCCAACAGGCCGGAAACCAGCTCTCGGAGACAAATTGCGACACTTACCGACAGGGGAGCGATGCTCTTGCGGCTTAGGAGAAGGATGAGGACGACGACGGCTATGTCGAAAACCTTCGGCAGAAGCTGACCGAGGTGACGAAGCCGATCTGGACATGCGAGCCGAGAGAAGTTTCTTCTGGCGCTCCCGCCGAGACTTTGGCTTCAACTGCTGGCACGCCTCGAAATCAGTGGAGCCATGATCTTCCCCCAAACACCACATGTAAATGAGGTGAGGGTCCGTCGCCGACATTAGACGTCCACAAGACAAGCACGTCTTAAAGCCCGAAGGCACCCGCACACTGTTCCCACAAACACGCACAATAGCGAAAGGGAAAGGCCTAAACAGGCCCGGAGCACGAACCGGATCCACGTTGCACGCGGAAAAGGAAAAACTGACGTAGGCGTGCTAGGGTGGGACTTATGTGACCTCGCTGACGTCACGTACGCGGACGAGGCCTGGGAGGTGTCGCGTGATGCCGTCCACCCGGAGTGCAGGGATGCTGGACAACATTTTTCGGATCCAGTCTCACACCTGGGGATAATTATACGTTAAGGAATTTGCGGCTAGTAGTCTCTATCAGATGGAAAATGCTACTTACCAGTATGCATCTGTTCTTGGCATGTAGAGCTGCAGAGTCTTACACTGTGCATTAGATCGCCACCTGGAGTTGGGCTCGGATGATTGCCTCAACGCTCTTCACGTTATTCGTGAATGGCGTAGTCTCTTTCCTGCTCGATATTAATGCTGATGCCCCAGTATTGGCGGGTGATAAAGTCCCCGCACTTCTTTTTGCGGATGATACGCTGTTGGTATCAAAAACTCCCGCAGGGTTGCAGAAGCTGCTGGACCGTTTCTGTCTGTTCTGTAAGCTTAGGGGCCTTGTAATAAACACCTCAAAAACTAAGCTCCTCTACTTCAACCCAAGTAGATTGTCAAGATCCACCCTTTCTCTCGATGGGGTGTCATTGGAACGTGTACAGGAATTTGACTACTTGGGAATTAGAATCTCAGATAAAATAAAATGGCAGCCTCACATAGATAAAATGGCATTAAACCACAAAAGGGTAGTTGGAGTGCTAGGGAGGGAACATCGTGCATCCACCTCTTAGCCCATTGCTCCTGCTCTTGATATCTATGCAGCGAAAGCTGTAGGCTGCGCCCTCTATGGCGCAGAGCTTTGGTGTTTGATTGTGTTGATGCCCTAGTCACTTCAGAGAACAAGTTTTTAAAGGAACTTGTATTGCTCCCGAGAGGTACCCCCACTAAACCACTCTTGAGTGATCTGGGTCGCCGCTCTATTAAGGATTTAGCCATTCTACGCCCTCTTTTATATTGGGCACGGCTATGGAGGACCCCGGAGCTCTCAAAGTATGTAGTTGGTTTAAGAGAAGTTATGAATCTTTATGGTGCCCACAAAATTAGCTGGATTAGAAACATAAAAAAGCTCTTACTTGTAACGGGCCTGCCAACTGAGTGGGAGCATGGGGTATCGTTATCCAAGGCCGAAATTAAGCGAGTATATTGGTCATGGGTTGACGACCAAGAACAGAGGGACCCAAATCTAGGTAGGCTGACTGAGGCGTTTCGACAGCATAAATTAAAGCCTCGTAAATTAAACCCTAGATTTTATTAAGAAACCAAGAGATAGATCCCTTTTTATCCAGTTTAGGCTGGGAACACTCCCCCTTCGTGACTATACTAGTAAGTGGAAGCCCCCGCACCAAACCTCTCCTGACTGCCCCTTCTGTGAAGGTACAATTTAAAATATCCCTCATGTCTTTTTTGTATGCCCAGCCTATGCTAAACCTAGAGAAAAGTGGCTTAAACCTGTGTGCCTACTGCTTGGAACCAGGGACCACTCCGCCGCACTTAGAATTCTTAAGGCTGATGTTAGCACAACCTTAGTGTGTGGGGTGGCCAAATTTCTTAGTTGGGCCTGGTTGATTAGGTTGAAGGCTACTAGATGATCCAACTTTTAGCTGATTTTTTTTATATCTATAAACCCTCTCAAAGCTGCTAAAGTTTAATCCATTTTTAAATTATTTATTGTAACATAAATGATTTTTATTGTAACCTTTTAACAAATGTATTGTCAATGACTTGTGATTTTATATTTTTATGTGCTTTTATGATATTCTGTATATCGAAATAAAGCTTTGATGATTGCATGTTGTTGTCATCTTGGAAGAAGTCTTTGTAGTCACGAAATAGGTGACTCCTCCCTTGGACGATAGTGCGCATGGGCATCGACTCCATCCTTAAGATTGTTTTTCGCCATGATGGGAAATGATGGAGGTAGTAGAAATAGAAAAACGGATGTCCATGTGTGTGTATCTAATTAAGATAGAACTGGAACAGATTCAGGCCCCGGGGAGGCGGGTGGGCGTGTGAGACGCTGTAGCTCTACATGCCAAGAACAGATGCACACTGGTAAGTAGCATTTTCCGTTCGAGGCATATGAGCTGCAGATCTCACACTGTGCATCAATTGTACAGCAGTGTCTCCCCTAACGGTGGTCACCTGTATCTGTTGCAGTAGTTTGAAAGAGTTTTGAGGACAGCTTGGACTACTGCAGCTTGCTGCTTGGCTTGCACATCAACACAGTAGTGTTTAGTGAAGGTGTGTGTTGTAGACCATGTTGCTGTCTTGCAGATGTCTTCTAGGGGAATGTTCCCTAAGAAAGCCATGGAGGCTCCTAGTTTGCGTGTGTGGAGTGCGTTCTAGGAGGAACTGTTAATGTACATTTTGCTTTCTGATAGCATATTTGTATACATTTTACAATCCACCTTGCAATTCCAGCTTTAGAGATGGGGTTGCCTTTATGTGGTGGAGAGAAAGCTGCAAACAGTTGCTTTGTTTTATGAAAGAATTTGGTCCTATCAATGTAATAGAGAAGAGCTCTTTTTACATCTAGAGTGTGTAGAGCTCTTTCTGCTACAGATTCTTGGGTTTCGAAAAAACACCGGCAACTCTACTGATTGATTTAGATGAAAAGGAGTAATTACTTTAGGAAGAAATTTGGGATTAGTCCGTAGAACCACCTTGTTACGGTGTAATTTTACAAATGGTTCTTGTATAGTGAAAGCTTGAATCTCACTAACTCTCCTAAAAGAGGTAATAGCGATAAGGAAAGCTGTTTTCCATGTAAGGAATTGCAGTTCACACTTATGTTAATGTTGAAACGGGGGTCCCATGAGCCTGGTAAGAACAATGTTTAGGTTCCACACTGGAGAGGGTGGTAACCTAGGAGGAATGATTTGTTTTAATCCTTCCATAAAAGCTTTGATTGCAGGTACTCTAAATAACAACATATTTTGTCTATTTTGTAGATATGCTGAAAGATGTAAACGTATAGATGTATATGCTAGATTACATCTTTGTAAATGGAGAAGGTAACAGATGATATTCTGGATGGAAGTATCTAGAGGATCAATTTGATTATTAGTGCAGTAAATGGCAAATCTCTTCCATTTTGCAGCATAGCAAGCTCTAGAAGTAGGTCTTCTGCCTTCTTTAATGATATTCATACAGTCTGGTGGCAGGTTAAGGTAACCAAACTCTAAGACTTCAGGAGCGGGAACGCCAGATTCAGTTGACTTGGATCTGGATGTCTGATGTCTCCATGGATCTGCGTTAGCATGGATGGTGTTAGACGCAGTCTTTGGTGTGGAACTAAAGAGAGTTCTAGCAGTGTGGTGAACCATGGTTGGCGTGTGTGGTATCTTGATGTACTCTTCTGGAGTCTAGAACACCGTTGTGTTCGGGATTCCAGGAGAGACAGTTAAGACCCAGGCTTTTAGATGAGACGTATCTTTACTTCTCTTATGAATAAAGTTTATAACTTATCTTATGAGTGCGAAGCATCTACTTCACCATACTGGCAACAATCGGAAAAAATATACAAGCCTGGAGTCCTGCTGAGATTGGAGCGGTTTTGGTGCAAAATCAAAAAGGTCATTTAGTCACCATTGGATTTGCATCTAGACCATTAAGGGGTGCAGAATGTAAATATTCTACTTTAGAAAAAGAAATGTTTGCATGTTGGTGGGGCATTGAATATTTTCGAAAATATGTATATGGTACTGTTTTCAAAGTTAGGTCAGATCATCGACCTTTTGTTGATTTGTTTACAACAAAAGGATGCGGTAGAGCCACATCAAGAATTGCAAGGTGGCAAGACAAACTACATGACTTTCATTTCAAAGTAGAATATATACCTGGTGTAGAAAATATCTTGGCAGATTGTATATAAAGATTACCTGTACCTGATGACAAGGTTGTTGAGGAAGACAATGATTTAGAAAATGTTATTTCTAATTGTGAGGTGACAAATGGATGCATACAAGAGAAGGAATAGAAACGGTCATGTGAAAACGATAATATACTCAAAGAGGTCGTTAAATATGTAAAGTCATCATGGCCCAGAAAAATAGATTTATCAGAAAATGTTCTGCCTTTCTTTCAGATTGCTCATGAGTTGTCTTTAAAAGATGAGGAGTTGGTGAGAGGTTTACAATTGGTCGTACCACGTGATTTACAACAAATTATCCTAGACATGGCTCATGAAGGTTATCCAGGTATGACAAGCATGAAAAGAAGGATTACAAGTGAATTTTGGTGACCAGCTATGGACAAAGTCATTGAAAGTAAAGTCAGAGATTGCATGGAATGTTGTTTAAGTGATAAATCTCAGAAGACTATTTCTTATGCACATTTTCCGATACCTAGACATTGTCGTGTGTGGCAATGTGTTTCATTGGACATTGCGGGTCCTATGTGCTTTAATAAGAGTTCCGTATATGTCATCATACTTATCGATCAAATGTCGCAGTGGCCTGAAGTAAAAATTGTTTCCAATATTACTTCAAAAGTGGTGATACAATTTTTAAATGAAGTCTTTGAAAGAGAAAGTTTTCCTGAGTCTATCATAACTCATAATGGTGTACACTTTGTATCCACCGAGATGAAAGATTTTCTGGAGGGTCACGGCATTATTCATAAACGTGCTTCCGTTTATTATCCACAGAGTAACGGAATTGTGGAAAGATGGATCAGAGTATTTAAAGAAGGGTTAAAGTTAGCCATGTCAAATGGAAAGGATTGTAAACAAACGATTATTGAAGTTCTTTGGTGCTACAGGAATACTCCTAGGAGTATGAGTGATTTATCTCCTTTTGAAAAAAAGAGAGGAAGGAAAATGGTATCTAATATGAGTCAAACGTGGATGAGAGATTTATTAGTTAACAATGATTACAAAAGTATTGACAAAAAGAGAGGATCTGTCCAGGACTGCCAGGATAAGGCTATTCCTGTCAATATCAATGATTGGGTACGTGTAAAGAAAGGTAGATTTGTCAGATCAGGTAAATCTCGGTTTTCTGATCCTTTGAAGTGGTGCGTGTTGGTCGCAGGTAGTTGAATTATCTGATGGTAATGTCTGGAGTTTGTCCAAAGTTATTAGGATTCCTCAGTGGTTATGGCCTGAAGAAAGGTTAAATGATTCAACTAGGTCTGGGTTGTCCAAATCTGCTAATAGTAGGACAAATTGGAGAAAGTTCACCACTCCACATTGTGAAAATCCACATAACCAGCATGTACAAAGAACACGTCAACGTCCTGTGTGGTACAAGGATTATTATGTTGACAAGTGACATCATCTGTAATTATTCTAATGTTTCAACTAATTGTATGTACATATGACCAATGACTTGCTTATAATGTCATTACATATGTTACTACTGTTTTCTTTTCTGCAGGCTTATGGAATATATAAATGTTGCTTATGTTCACATTCTATAATTTTTATTTTACAAATATGGGAATGTATTTTCTTGTTAATTTATTTATTTATGTATTATACATTCTTTATTTGTTTTACTATTAGCTTATTTCTTAAAATGTTTACGAAGGGGAATGTGTGGTATATTGATGTACTCTTCTGGAGTCAAGAACACCGTTGTGTTCGGGATTCCAGGAGAGACAGTTAAGACCCAAGCTTTTAGATGAGACGTATCTTTACTTCTCTTATGAATAAAGTTTATAACTTATCTTATGCGTGCGAAGCATCTTCTTCAACATAGCGTGCCCATGTGTGAGCTACAAGGATCTATTTGAGAGATTGTTGTCTCAGCTTGCATACAACTAGTGGCATTAGTGGGATTGGCGGAAAAGCGTAAGCAAATCTGCCTGACCAGTTAATCCATATCACATTGCCCTTGGACAGCGGGTGTGGAAACTTGGCGGTGAAGGTTGGGCATTTTGCGTTTTCGTGTGTGGCAAACAGATCTATGTGTGCATGACCCCACTTGTGAAAGAATGGTAGAAGAACTTGCAGATGTAGTTCCCATTCGTGAATCTGTTGTGTCTGTCGACTTAACAGATCTGCTATCTGATTGTGAACTCCTGGAAGGTGTTCTGCAAGCAGCTATATCTTTTGTGGAATGGCCCATCTCCAAATGTTTTGTGCGAGCTGGGACAGTTGCAGGGAATGTGTGCCTCCTTATTTTTGAATATAGTACATAGCTGTTATGTTGTCCGCCCGGATCAAGACAGCTTTGTTCTGTACATGTACTTGTAAGGATTTTAGTGCTAGGAATATTGCTAGCAGCTCTAGGTGATTGATGTGAAGCACCTTTTATTGAGCCGTCCATTTCCCCCGAGATGTATGGTGGAGCAGATGGGCTCCTCATCCTGTGAGGGATGCTTCTGTTGTCAGTACTATCTGTGGCACAGGTTTGAGGAACGGCCGCCCTCTGGACACGTTTTTGGTGTTCCACCATTGCAGAGAGCGATGTTTGCGGCTGTCCACCAACACCAGGTCTGTAAGTTGTCCTTGAGCCTGATTCCACTGATGTGTTAGACATTCCTGCAATGGGCGCATTTGCAGTCTTGCATATGGTACAATAAAAATGCAAGATGCCATCATGCCCATTAGTTGCATGAACACTCTGGCTGGGAGAGAGTGTTGGTTTTGAAACTTTGTGACGAAGGCTTGAATGCTCTGTATCCTGGCTGGACTGGGATAAGCTAGAGCTGTATCGGTGTTTATGGTAGCCCCTAGGGATTAATGTACATGAGAGGGCTGGAGATGTGACTTGTAATTGATTGTAAACCCCAAGTCGTGCAGTGTTTGAATTGTTTGAAATCTGTGTTGGACACACTGATTGAATGACTTTGCTTTTATGAGCCAATCGTCTAAGTATGGGAAGACGTGGATATGTTGTCTTCTGAGATGTGCTGCTACTACTGCTAGGCACTTTGTAAACACTTGTGGTGCAGTTATGACCCCGAATGGAAGGACTTTGAACTGATAGTGTTGTCCTTCTAGTACAAATCTGAGATACTTCCTGTGAGAAGGATGTATGGGAATGTGGAAGTAGTCGTCCTTGAGGTCTAGTGTGGTTAGGAAATTGCCTTGTTGCAAGAATGGAAGCACTTGTTGTAAAGTGATCATGTGAAAATGAGCTGAGTGTATATGCAGATTGAGAGGCCTTAGGTCTAGAATTGGTCTTAGTGCTCCGTCCTTTTTGGGTATTAGGAAATAGAGTGAGTAAAGCCCTGTTCCTTGATGTTGCAACGGAACTAGCTCTATTGCACCTTTTTGCAGCAATAAGAGAACCTCTTGCTGGAGCAGCGTTAGATGTTCTGTGAACATTGGACGCTGTCTGGGTGGTATATGTGAAGGGGTAGCCATAAGCTCTTGTTAGTAACCATACTGGAAAATTTGTCTTACCCACTTGTCTGTTGTGATGGAATTCCAGACAGGTAGGAACTGTGTTAGTCTGCCCCCTACAGGAGTGGAATGCTGTTGGGGAAGGAGAAGGAAGTCACTGTTTTGTGTTGGGAGAGGTTCAATTATTGTTATTTCCTCGACCTCTTCCCTTGGTGTTGTTGCCTCTGTAGCCTCCTCTAAAGTATCCTCTATTGGAGGATGTGTGTGTATTTGTTTTAAAGAAAGCTGAATTGTCTGCTCCAGCTTGTTTGGAGGCTCCTCTGTAGAAGTCCTCATGTAACGTAACTGGTGCTATGTAAAGCGCTCTGATACCTGATTCGGTTTGGGTCTAGTTTGCGCTATATAAAACTCTAAAAAAAAAAAAAAAAGGAGTGACGAAAGGAGCCTCGTGCTTGGCTGGACTGCAGAGCTCACATAGACTTCGCTGTGTCAGAGTCTTTCTTCATTTTTTCAAGTGCTGTGTCTACCTCTGGACCAAACAATTGTTGTTGGTTGAATGGTTGATTTAAGATAGTAGTTTGCACTTCTTGCTTAAATCCTGAAATGCGTAGCCACGCGTGACGTCTAGGGAGGACACTGGTGTTTATTTCTCTGGATGCAGTGTCTGCTACATCAAGTGCACATTTAATGGAGGCATTTGATATAAGCTTACCCTCTTGTATGAGGTCATTTGCTTGTGCCTTAAATTGGTCAGGTAGATGTTGTAAGAGCTTCTCTAACTAATCTTAGTGAGCCCTGTCGCATCTTGCGAGAAGGGCCTGTGTGTTAGCGATGCACCATGTATTGCTAGCTTAGGCAGCTATTCTTTTCCCTGAAGCGTCTATGATCTTTGATTCTTTATCAGGTGGTGCTTCACCTGATGTTTGGGAATTTGCTCTTTTCCTAGCGTTTGAAACTACTAGGGTTTCTAAGGGTAGCTGTTTTTTAATGTAGGCAGGGTCCCCAGGAGTCGCTCTGTACTTTTTCTCTATCCTTGGGTTTATGATTCTAGCTCGTACAGGATCTTTAAACACTTCTGGTGCATGCTTAATGACTTCTTTAATCATTGGCAGTATTTGCACAGATTTTTGGGAGTGTTCAAAAGTGCCTAATAAAAAATCTTCCTCTGCCTCATCTGAATGCATGGTGACATTGTGATAGATGGCAGCCCTATTAATTAAGTGTCCAAACCAATATTGTCTTCTGGAGGAGAAGATTTAGATGGATATGTATGTGGGTCAGGAATATCTGGTACATCCTGTGGGTTTAGATACTCCCAGTCTGATGAACCTGTTGGGTAGGGAAAAGGGTCATCTGGGTCTCTCCCTCCCTCGATGCTATACTCATCATCAACATCCTGAGGAGGTGTATGTGGTGGAGAATGAGGAGGAACATTTTGAGGTGAAATGTTTAAGGGAAGAGGAGGAGAAGGAGATACAGGAGAAGAAGGGTGCATAGGAGATATGGCAGAGTCCTTCTTCTTGACAGGCACTGGAAGTGTAGGTGCTGTATGTGACTTCCTCTTCCTGTGAGATGTAGTGGAAACATGTCCTGTTTCTGGATCAATGTAGATCCTTTTTTGTAAAGGATCTGGTTGGAAAAGCTCCTCTTCTTGAGGCACAGCCTTCGGGCCGATTTTTTCGATTCCAAACCAGTTTGTTGCTTGTCTTTAGCCTTAGGAGCTGATGTTGAGTCCTTTCGCGTAGATTTCGGCACAGAAGATATTGTCTTTGGAGCCGAAGCCTGTTCCGTGGACTTGGAAGCATCGGAAGCAGGGTTTGTCTCTTTCGGCATCAAGGGTATCGGCTTCGAAGTGGAAGCTGTTTTCGGGGCATCGGAAACAGGCTTCTTTGTTTTCGAAGCCGCTTTGTCGCTCACAGTTGACGGTTTTGGAGTGTCTTTTGGAACCGGGACTTTTTTTTGTTTCAGTGCCGAGGGAGCAGGTGGTATCGGCACATTCGGTTTGCTCGGTATGGAGCTACCGGAAGGCTTCATTATTTTCTTCGGAGCCGGGCTCGATGGCGGGGCTTTCGAAGTATTTTTTCGGTCTCGACTGGGCCCCGCAGGCGTAGTGTTGACCTTTGCCTTCGATTTTGGTGTTTGGGCTGGGGTAGGGGCAGTGGTACTCACGCGTTGGCCCAAAGTTATGGAGTCATCAGAGTCATCTGCCTCGGATACGATCTGGAGATCATCGGAATCTTCTTCTGGGACGCATGGACCTTCATCGAAGATATCCACCGGTTCCGGAGCTGGTCTCTGCATATCGCGTTGCCGGGCCCACCGATCTCGAATGGTCTTTTTCGATCGAAAGGATGCACAGGCTGTGCAGCTGGATTCGTCATGTTCTGGCGATAAGCACAGGTTACAGACCTCGTGATGGTCACTGTGTGGAAATTTTGCTCCGCACTCGGGGCATCTTTTGAATGGCGTCCTTTCCATGAGGTGTAGGCCTCATGGCGTGGTAGGCCCAACGGCCCGCGTCGACGACGGGAATCGAGCTGATGAAGTCGAGTCGATGTTTATCGGTATTGAAAGTTGTTTGGTGAAGTTTGAAGAAAATTATTACGTGTCAAAGTACTTGAAAAGTAGATTTCGAACCGGAGCGGAAAAGTTTCATCCGAACCCAGTGGCAGAAAAAAACAATCTAAGGATGGAGTCGATGCCCATGCACACTATCGTCCAAGGGAGGAGTCTCTTATCTCGTGACTACAAAAGACTTCTTCCAAGACGACAACATGCAATCAGCCGAGCCCAACACCAAGTGGCGATCTAATGCACAGTGTGAGATCTGCAGCTCATTTGCCTCGAACATAAATATTACAACAACCTTGTGTAGACAAATAATACTGTTTTAAGTCACTTAACTGTCACTTATTTCTTTAGGTCAGGTTATGGTCATTTTACTTAGGGTTCTTTCTTTCTTTTTTATCACTCCTTGTCTTAATAACACCACTATCAGAATCTAATGCGTAACAAAAATATATGTTTAGATTTAAAATATAAATCTTGCTGAACAATTCCTTTTTGTATTGTACTATACTAAAATAAATAAATAACTCAGTTCGGCTGAATTGAGTTGTAAGTAAGGCAATGATTGGGCTACTTGATTTAATTTGTGTTTATATTAATTTTTGGCAGATATGTTCTGCTTCATCATCATCTTTTCCTTATTAAATCAATGCAAAATAAAATTGTGGTAACACAAAATTGTTTTTGAAATGAGTTCCATGTGAACACTTGTAAGTTGATACTTAATACCTAGTTCTCATGGAGATATGGGTTGCTCTTGTTTTCTGAAAGAATAATTTGTAGATAGGAAGCCAATGCAGCAAAACATAAGCGTATTCAAGTGTAGGAAAGGCCAAAGAGCTGTAAATGATGAAGGTAGCAAATAATATTCTGCTCAGTTCCATTGAATGGGTCAATGTTCCTATTACAGCAGTAAAAGACAAATCTTTTCCACTTCGCTGCATAACAAGCTAGGGTGGTAGGCCTGCAAGCTTCTTTAAGAATGGTCATACATTCAGGTGGGAGATTGAGATGACTGAATTCTATGACCTCAGAAGCCAAATCACAAGGTTGAGTTCCTTTGGATTTGGATGTATGATTTCTCCATGGAGTGCAAAGGTCCGTTATGAGTTGAAACTTCTTGCGGGCAACTATGGAAAGCTCAAGTAGTGTTGTGAACTGGAGTTCACGGGCCCAAGTGGGAGCTACTACAATGAGGTTGAGAGAGGTTTGCCTGAGATTCCGAACCAAAAATGGAAGAAGAGGGAGAGGCGGAAAAGCATAGGTAAATATCCCTGACCACTTCAACCATAAAGCATTGCCCTTGGATAGAGGGTGTGGGAACATGGAGGCGAAGTTTAGGCATTTTGTATTGTCTGTTGTTACGAGCAGGGCTATCTTTTGAAATCCCCACCCATGGAAGTAGGGGAGGAGGACTTGGGGGTGGAGTTCCAACTTCTGGATTTGTTGCCGCAACCTGCTGAGGAGGTTATGTTATGTTATGTTATGTTATTTTTGAGCTTCTATAGCGCACGGCCACTCCAGTTGGAGCATCCCGGCGCTGTCTGTCGCTGCAGTGCTCGTCTTCGTGGTATTCAAGTGAATACCACGAGCACTGCAGCGACCTTTTAACTACTAAATAGCTCCGGCACAGACGAACCCGCCTGTGCTCTACTTTCTCAATCCCGGACTGTCCGCACTTTCTGCCCCGTGCTCACCCGATGACCGGGTTGGAATTAACACCGGTTCTTAGATCACACGAATTACGCCTTTACAGCCCTGAAGAGTCACAGGTTACCTCCTGTTGATGAAACACGTTACCTCCTGTTGACGAAACACGTGTCGGCTGGCGTTGTATGTTTATGAAAAAGAAAGAAACCTACATAAAAACAACGTGATTTTTACACGACCGGTGTCGACCTTACAATCTTGTATGAATTCCTCAGTAACTGTACTGTTTATCTTACACGTATGCCCAGTACCTGCTATATGTTTGTCTGGCACCAAGGATCCTCATCTTTGGCGCCTTGAGGGATTTAGGGTATTTCCCCATACTGGCTGCACCGTGAAAACTCTGCCAATCTTATCACTTACTGATCTATCATTTACACATCTGTTTGACCGCCAGCGTCCTGTTCCTCTCCAAACCCTACGTAAGCCTTCCAAAGTCGTTGTCTGTGCCTGGGAGGTGTTCCGCTAACAGATGGATATTGTGATGTATCGCCCAAAACCAAATTGTCTGAGATAGGTGTAATAGTTGTAGAGAGCATGTTCCCCAGTTTTTGTACATAGTACATGGCTGTCATATTGTCCGCCTGGACTAAGACAACCTTGCCTATCAGGTAAGGTAGGAACACTTTCAATTCTAGGTGAACAGCTTGAAGCGCAAGGAAGTTTATGTGGAGACCTTGGTGTTTGGTGATCCACAGACTCTTAACTGTCAGATCCTGTAGGTGAGCATCCCATCCTGTGAGGGATGTGTCCACTGTAAGCATGATATGTGGAACAGGGTTGAGGAACAGCCAACCTTTTAACAGGTTCCGAGTGTTCCACCACTGCACAGAGCAATGAATACGGCTGTCTATCAACACTAGATCCTGTAATGGACCCTTCGACTGAGACCACTGTCATGCCAAACATTCTTGCAGCGAAAGTATGTTCAATCATGCATGTGGCACTATGCTGATGTATGAAGCCATCATACCCAGCAGATGCATGACCGTTTTGACTGTTAAATGTTGATTGGATTGAAACTGTGGTAGCAGTGTCTGTAAATGTTGAATTCATACTGTATTGGGATAGGCTAACCCTACGTGTGTGTCGAATACAGCCCCCAGAGAGGGCTGAACTTGTAAGGTTTTGGACACTGATGATAAACCCTAATTCATGGAGCAGATCTTTGGTGACCTGAGTGTGTTTGTGACCCAGAGGGAGGGTACTAGCGGTGATACAACAGTTACGGGAAGACGTGGATGTTTTGTTAGCGTAGATGTGCTGCTAACACCGCTAAGCACTTGGAGAATTCTCGGGGTGCAGTGACCACCCCAAATGGGAGGACTTTGAGCTGGTAATGCTTGCCAGCTGTGACAAATTGGATGTATTTGCAGTGTGCTGGATAGATTGGAATGTGAAAGTAAGAGTCCTTTAAGTTCAGTGCTGACAAAGTCGCCTTGCTGTAGAAGTAGGATCACGTCTTGAAGTGTGGCCACATGGAAACACTGACAGGATGTAATGATTTAAGGGCCTGACATCTAAGATTAGCAGGAGTGAACCGTCCTTTTTGGGAATGAGAAACTACAGGGATTAGACCGCTGACCCTTGATGTTGAAGAGGAACAGGCTCTATTGCTCCTTTGAGCAAGTAAGGTTGTACTTCCTGTGTAAGCAGTTGTTGATGTCCTAGAGAGTTTGTGTGTGCGAGGTGGAATGTTTGGAGGTGTGGTGATGAGCTCCAGACAATAACCATGTTGGATAATGTTCAACTCCCACTGATCAGATGTTATGGATTGCCAGGAAGGGAAAAACTGCTGTAATTGACCCCCAACAGGTGTGAGAGGATCGGGGGAAGAAGAGGGAAGACACTGCTTGTTGTTGGTTGAGGCACCATATGAGGAAGTACCTATGCCCCGAAGCACCTCTGCCCAGACCTTTCGAGTTGTTAGCCTTGTATGTGTCTCTGAAATAACCTCTTGAGGGAGAGTTATGAGTTTGTTGGCTGTAGGAGGAGGAAGAGGCATCAGAAGATGCTGCTTTGGAATCTGCCCTATATGAGGAGCGACAAAAGGAACCACAAGAGATGGGTGTTTGAAGTGCACCCAAGGACTTAGCTACCTCAGTGTTCTTCTTCATCTTTTCCAGAGCCTGGTCCATTTGTGGGCCAAATAGGTGCTCCACGTCAAAGGGGACATTGAAAAGTGTCTGTTGGGCTTCTGGCTTGAAGCAAGACATACACGGTCAAGCATGTCTGCATAAGAGGACACTGATGTTAATACCCCTGGTATTCAAAGAGCCTAAGGAACACCTAATGGAGGAACTTGAGATGAGTTTTGCCCTCTTGGACAAGTTCTTTCCCTCTCTTCCTATGCTTCTCTGGGAGGTACTGGAGGAGTCCACCCATCTCATCCTAGTGGGAACGATCATATCTGGCTAAGAGGCCTTGTGTATTTGTAAACCGCTTCTCCTAGTTTCCCTGAAGCATCAATTAGCTTAGAAGGGTGGTGAAGCGTCAGCTGTGGTTTGTGAATTATCCCTTTTAAGGGCGTTGGATACAACTAAAGAATATGGGGGAGTTGCCATTAGATATAAATGGGGTCTGCGGGTGCAACTTTGTATTTGTCAACCTGGGAGAAATAATGTCATGTATGTGACGCATCACGCCTTTTAACATAGGGAGGTATTAGGTGGCCAAATGTGTACCAAGGGGACCCTGTGGCACCAAAGCCGAAGCTGCCAATGTTGAAGGCCCAGAGCCCCAAGCCGAGTCCGCGGGGCCCGAAGGCGCGCCAGTGGAGTCGGGCTGCCCAAAGATGGCGTGCATCGCTTAGTAAAACAGACGAAGCTGGGCAGGGGGTCGCTCCCGGTCCCGGGAAGGGGCGGAAACTCGGAGTTGACCCTTTGGGCTCCGCACACAGTCGCATCACCCACATCCCTAGTCGCATCGGCCGATGGACGTGGAGAAGTCGTAGAGTGATGATGCTTCTTCGACTTCTTCTTATGCTTCTTCTTACCTGACCCCGAGTGCGAAGTCTTGGATGAAGAATGGTTGTAGCCCCGCGACCGGTCCCTCATACTCCTACGCAACTGAGACCTCGAGCGGCGCGGAGCCGACTGTCGGGCCTCAAGTAGCTTTCAGGACTGCTCCTGCAAAGACTTCAGGCCATGGTCCGGCAGTCGGAGCACGCATTGGGGTCGTGGCTGCGCTCCAGGCAGTAGAGGCACTCGCGAAACAGATCCATCACCGACATCAGTCGGTTACAGGAACCGCAAGCTCTGAAGGCGGGCATCCCTCTTGCACCAAGAGTCGATGGACTCAAAAAACGATGTCCACAAAAGTCGAGAAAAAGTCAGTCGAAAAGTGACAGGAGGTACCACTCTCTCCGGATCTGTGCTTGCTAGTGTGAAAAAAGAAAGAACTGTCGTCAGCGTGCGAGGGTGGCGCCTAAGTAGCTACCGTGACGTCATCCCAACGACCACGACACCAAATGCAGAGTCGAGCGAGGCTACCTTCCATCGCGGAGGGGTACTGCTGACGAAAAACATTTCCGGATCCAGTCTGACGCTTGGGGGTAAAACTAAGGTAAGATATCTATAACTAACTGTTTCTTTCAGATATAATTTTTTTATCTACTCCCAACATAGACGGGGGCCGATAAGAACTGGGATGAGAAAGGTCCTTACCTGACTTGGGGAGCATAACTGTCTGTGCTTCATGCATTGACTGCGGTAACGTTCCACAGCCATGCCCCTCCTGAAGCGTCTCTAATAATCAGAGGAGCTACTCTGAATATGATGGATAGGTAAACGCACAAAACACTTCTCACAGACCTATATGAAGCTTACAACTCAAGGTTCTATTATCATGTTTGTCCTACTTGGTTAACATTTCATCCCATCTCATATATCAGGAAAACTTACACCCACCAAATACAACAGTTTTTAGATTATTCTTCAGAACTTCACAAGCTTCAAACATAGTTTTCAATGAGGCACAGGGAACAGCCTTACAGTCACTGCTAGTGGAAAAACGACTTTGCTGCAATGTTCAGCCCCACAACATTAGGGGGGAAAGTCTAGAAAAATCAGCAAAAAAACTGTATACTGCCTTCCTAGTCAATGCAGAGTGATTATTTCCTGGGGCCTTCAACTTTAGCATAGTGAGTCTAACTCCCTTTTGTTAATCCATGAACAAAAGCCTGGAAAACTCATTAAAAAAACCTGGATTGCATAATTCTTCATGAATAGCCAGGAATTCTGGTAACAATTCCAAGCAGACTGGCATGATTTCATCATTAAATTGACATATGAGAAGTACATTGAATCATTCTTTCTCTTTCATCATTGTCGGTTTTGTCCCTTTTTAAGAGATATTACTAAAATGGGTAGGCAAAAAGGCAAACTCAACAAAGCAAACATAATCCAAATTAAAATACTTTGAAGATAGATACCTGTATAGAGTATCAGGCTGAAGATTCTCTAGAATATGTGTTGTAACATTAGCCACTGTTACAAGCTGTTTTTCCCTATATTCTATGATATAGCCAGTAATCTCCATGCCATGACAACACGGTTCTGCCCACTGAAGAGTAATGCAGGTTGATGGAGCATAGAGAGGCAGTTCAATCTGTTGCTCCTCGACGACATGCAACACAGACACTACTGCAGGAACAGACACAGGAGTTGTCACCATACCAATTTCACCAAACAGTCCAACTCCGGCATCATTCACTGCCTGTAATAAAAAGAAAGGCTACATTATTCAAATGTTTCAATGGCTCTAGTAGTCAGAAAATACAGCCAGCCCCATTTATCAACATGGTGATGATGATCATTCGCTCAACCCTTCTCACAAAAGGCCACATAAAAATGCTGACGTACAACATCAACAAGGATTAGCGACTGTACTGGCAAATCATAATATTAGAATCAAGATATATTTACCTTCTTATAGCAAAGGACTTGTTTAACAGTCATTGTGAATCCAGGCATAACGAATGTTAGAAAGTGTCACTATATGCTACCTATGTGGTAAAAAAAACTTTAGCACTGGCATAGCCAAAAGGTGAGGCTTTAAAGTAGTAACCCATATAATGGCATGCTGAGATGCTGTTGGCATGATCGACATTCACAGTTGCTGCTTAGCATGTTGAACCTAGATCTTTTGGCTTTGCCAATGTTGGGGTAAAAGTTGCAAACAACTACAGCTTTCTGTATAGGATGATTGTAGATCATACATATTGGAATTTGATAAAACAGTATAATGATTGGGTGTACTCTTCAAATTTGAAATAGCCCCTCCTCTATTCCTCCAAAAGCGTGTCTTAGAAGGAGGAATAATACACTAAACAGCATGAGGTGAGACAGAAATATACCTCCGGGTGAAGCCAAGCATAACTCTATGCTAAAAAAACATAGGTCAGGCTGCATCATGTCACCTTGCATTAAAGGGTAAGAAAGAAGAAAGCTACTTACCTGTAACAATGGCTTTGCAGCCTAAAGCTCTTCTAGTTTTACATTCTGTACATATTCTGACATTTAGAGGTTGGAGCAGGACAGTCCAACTTGATTTCACTTTTTTTTTCTCTTTCCTTCTCTTCTTTTGGAGATGGGTGTGATTTGTGAAACCAGACCTCTGTATGTATGGTCAAGCGTTCATATTATTTTTTACTACATGTGACTGTGCATGATATAGTTATAGCTGTGCTGTATTATTTGTGTTCTTTGTGTGTCTGTACAGCAAGGATGTTTTTTTTATTGTACTCTTTCAGAGTTCAAAAAGCAGAAACAGTGTTCTCGGATTTTGAGGTGATTTGGCATATTATTTGAGGTAAATAGCAATTCTTTGTCATGGATTCCTGATTTTCTAGCTCCAAAGGCTTCCAATTGTGAGTCATTGTTGCTTGAAGATGTAAATATAGATCTTGCAACTTATTTATTATATATGATCTTTGAAATAGTGTAAGTGTGACTGTGAGCAGACAGAAATCTCCCTACTGCCATTGGACTGGTTTTTCAGTAAGTGCCCTGCCACATCCTCTTATTCATTCAACACCACAGCATGCAGAGAAACAGTCTGCATTTCATTAAGGCAATAGTGTATGCCTGACTGAATTTGGACCTATAACTTTTGTTGCAGTAAACTATGTTTGAGCTTGATCTTATGTATAGGCACACCCTAACTCTTAGCATAATATGATATACAACTATATACATCCGCTACTGGCAGTCGCCAGTAGGTAGTTATAGTTAGGACTAAAGTTTCCATAGGAAACACGTTTTTTGTTTTGCCAATAACTTTGGCGCCGCTTGACAAAAGTCCACAAAGTATTCACTAAACGTCCCCTTTTTTGGTTCAATTGCTGTGTAGAAAGTTTCGGGGTGATCCCTCAAGCGGGGTCCGAGAAAAAAAGGGGGGTCCCAAAAAGCGTTTTTCCCGTTATGTCCATGGGGATTTTTCATTTTTTGAACAAGACTATAGTCCGAACTGATGAACGGAATTCCACCAAATTTGGCAAAAAGCTAGATTTTTGTCCAGAAAGCGGGCTTTTTGTGATTTGGTGTAAATCTGTTAAGTAGTTTTAGAGAAATTACAATATAAACAAGCACTGGCGTTGCCAATAGGTCTCGCAGTAGGAAAGTTGGAGCTATTGGTTTTGTAAATGACATTTTATATTTATATATCGTTATTGGCATTGTCAATAACAATATATAAATATAAAATGTCATTTACAAAACCAATAGCTCCTACTTTCCAAATGCGAAACCTATTGGCAACGCCAGTGCTTGTTCAGATAGGGGCTGTAACACAGCACAACATATTGTGACTACCGGGTCCAAATCTAACTGACATGGAGATGAGCACTGACTCCATGTTTAATTTCTCTTGATACAATACGTCAACTTCCTTGGCATGGAGAATGAGATCTGCATTTCAGATAGGAGGACTCGAACTCAGATGGAAAGGATTTTCACAAGACTGAGGTGAAGAGGCAAACTTCACAAAACACTGCGTTACTTTTTATAGACATATGTTCTATTACTGCACAGAACAACCTGTGTTGCCGAATTGTTATTCGGAACGTTCATACTCCTAGAATATTTTTTATCTACGGCTCATAAACCATATATTATAAATCAACAAAACTCGAGACTGGTGCACACTATTTGGTAACACGGATCTGATGCCACTGAGCCTCATGTTGTGATGTCATCGTGCCTGCCTTTGTCAAGGAATTCCAAAGAAATACTACTGAGCCCTGATGGGTCAGAGAATTCTGCTAGTGTCACTGACCTATTTTGTGACATCTGCGCTGAGCTGTCAAAGAATTCTGCTATTATGTCACAGAGCCCAATGTTGTGGTGTTTGAACCCTACATCACTTAATCCTGCTAGGGCACCACAGAGTCCTCAACTGTGACATCACTCAGCTATTTTGTCCTGTAAAGAAGCTCAATCTTGTGACGTTACCCAGTCCTGTTGAGTCACTGACTACCTCTACGGCCACTGAATTCTGCTGTGATGTCACAGATTCCTGCCAGGTCACTGAATCCTAATGAGATGTAACTGAGATGTAGGTTTTAATACCACTGACGTGTTCAGTGTGGTGTGACCAAGCCCCGTTGTTCAGCTGAACCCTGCTGTGACAACACAGAGGCCTGTATTGCGGTGTCATTAAGACTATACAGTGGTGTCAGTACACCCTACTGTGTCACTGAATTGTACGTGGATGTCACAAAGCAGAATACATTAAGGCCCTATGCTGTACGTTGTGAGGTCACTGTGCTTTATGTTGTCATTTGACTGTCCCCCACCCCTACATTATGAGGTCTTTGAGCCCCATCGTGTCACTGAGGACCACACAGACATCTTTGATATCTATGAGCCGTCCTAGGTCACTTAGTTCTGGCATGATATCAAGAGGCTTGAGGCAAGAGGCTCCGAATCATGACGTCACTGAGTTCCGTGGCATGAGATGGCATGGGCCGCGTACCTCCATTTGGGGTGGCCTGAAAACTAGAGTGCATAAAGGAGTTGCAGCAAGCATTTGCTTGGACCTCTCAGAGGTATTCAACATTGGACACCATCAAATGTTAGTGGGCAGATTAAATTCCAGCTGGGCAAAGATGACGAAATTAATAGCAGCATGGTCCTGTAGCCGTACAACCAGTGGATCAGTATTGCAAAACCTTAACACGCTCCCTGCAAGATGCATTTATAAAAAAAATATATATATACTTTTGTAATTGTGAACGTGCGCATGGGTCAAGTTTCATTTAAGTGTTAGGTTTGGAATGCCAACCTGTATTTTGATTAACTTTTCGGCCAAGTTACTGACCGTCTCTCAGCAACCCTGCACTGCAGAAGGAATACATAAAACAAAAAAAGGTCAACAAAGAGGCACTAGAGGAACGGGCCAGGTATACAATGAAAAAAAAAGTAAATACTCACACTGCAAGTGGCGCCCGTCACATAAGCACCCGAATCTCGGAGTGGGAGGCGGAGGCCTCTTTGCTCTGCTCACTGATGACGTACACCAACAGAGCCCTAAATCCGAGAGCAGGCCAGCCATATGGTGGGGAGGAGGTAATGTAGCATAGACAGTGCGAGGGGGCAGGCTAAGGCTGCACCTGGGCACGCCCTGCATTACAGGGACCTGGCAGTGTTCAAACTGGAGTGTTTCATGGCTGTTTTCACCATCCCTGGACGCTGAGGCAGTAACCTGAACATTTCTGGAGGACATCCAAGGAAGGAAGGGAGCGGGAAGAGATAAAGGAGGGGTGGGGAGACAGGAGGACTGCGGGGAGTGAGCCAAGAGAGAGCAGAAGGGGGGAAAGGCAAGGCAGGGGGTGGAGAGGTGGAAGGGGAAAGCCGGGAAAGGCGGAACGGGAGGCAGCCATAAGGGCAGTACGGGAGAGAGCCAAGGCTGCAGATGTAAAGGGTGAGTAAGTGAGTGCTACGAATAGAGAAAGGAAGGAGTGGACTGAGAGTTGGAGACAGCAGTGAGAGGCCAGTGCAGATGGAACCATTAAACAGGAGAGATAATGGAAGAGGATGCGAGAGCGGTGAGGGGGGAGTGCACAGACCTGGAAGCAGAGACTGGGGCCATTGAGGGAGGAAAGAGCTGTTAATGGGTCAGTGAGGGGGTAGTCACCCACAAAAGGAGAGAGAAGAGAGCCGTGCACGTGCGATATTAAGTGCTGTTTTTGTGGGGAGCGTGCATATATATAAAATGATCCGATTGATGTCTGCGTACGTCACGGGATATTGAAGAGCAAGGGATAGTAACAAATGAAGGGTCGTGAAGATGCTTAAAGGGAGCGTTCGGAACGACGGAACAGTGGGATAGGAAACAATACCTATGAAAAAGGGAGACACAAAGGAAAATAAAGGAATGTAACGAAAAAGAAGAAAACTATACGTGAGAAAAAATGAATTGCAGCGGAAAGAGGATAAAAGAGAAAATACAGCGATAAAGGAAAAAAATAAAGACAAGTACGGGAAATGCAAGCGGCGGGGGGGGGGGGGGTGGGTTGGGTTCACAAGGGAGAGAACAACACAAGTGGTGGGGGAAAACCACGAGGGAGACAGCAACACAGCAAGAAGTACACGAAGGAGGCAGCAACGAGAGAAGCACACAAGGGAGACATGGGGGAATCTGGTAATTAGGGGAGGAGAAGCCGCACAGCACACGCTGGGAGAAGCCCTTTGATGTGCTGTGCGGCCGTGAAAAAATGCAATTAGGAGGGAGGGAGGGAGGCTGATGCGCGTGCTTGTTTGGTCACGTGATTCACGTGAACTCAAACAAAACCGCAGCAAGAAGCCCTTGGTTTGACGAGGATTTTGAGCACTTGAATTCTCGCTCCGCTCAATGCGCTTGCGCGCATTGATAGGTCGCGAGACCTAAAAATATAGATAACTGGGGGCCCTAGAACTAGCAGTGGACTCGAGGATCCTACTAAAATTTTATTGACTGCCAACACTTCAACCAGGAAGGTTGTCAGCCATCTTGGACCCTGCTTGAAGCCGAGTGCTGCAAAAAAAGAAAGAAAAGGAGGCAGGGTACGAATACCCTGACCCTCCCAGAGATGGTGGGGGGACCCCACCGCATTTTAAAAGCGTTTTTTATTTTGCCATGGGCTCGCAGGTGGATCCGCAGAAATATCACTGACCATGTCATGAGTGATGTAACATGTGAGGTCATAAGCTGTGCATTGAATTTTTGGCATTCTGAAGATAGTTACTTCGAACTCAGGACATTCCCTTACTATGGGGAGAATATTATTGAAGTTGTGAAAAGGACTGATACATGCCTTTACCCCTTGCTGTTCTTTGCATAATTGCAGTTTCTATCTCTGGCTTTATTGTTCGGGTGGTCTTTTCAACAACCTTACAGTCCAGGCGTGACATCTATCCCATCAATCAGGGACTGTGTTATTTATACGAGGCCCCCTGATCTACTCATCTGCTATTCTTTTTGATACGAGGACCAAGCACGTAGATTATCATTTTCTGTAAATCTTCAGACAGATTCAGGTGTTACTACAACTGCGTTGATCTACCTTTACTATGATTACGTCAACATCTAAATTCATATTAAGTTGAGAACTTCACTCACCTACGACGTGGACACTTTGTTTTGGGATTAGCAGGTCCTGGGTTCATCTCTAAATATTGCCGTTCTCTTTTTGCCCTGTCGAAGTCCCCGTTGGGGACGAAACGCGTTGGCTGAGGCCTTTTAAAGATTTCTAATAATAAAGGAACTTTTTCTACTTACCATATTTACTACGGACTTCTTTCTTTGGTGCACCATCCTTCACTCATGCAATTTGGTATCTGCCCAGACAGTGGAGCTTCTGTGTGGCTAGCCCCGGATGTGATTTGCACAACTATTTAAACTCTTCCTACTGCGAAATTTGAGTGCAAACCTTGGTCAGCCACAGCTCTCTTTTTTGACATGGGGCGCAAGTTATAGTTAACTCAGCAAACTAGAACAGCTGAATTTCTCTGCTTTTGTGTGAGTGAAATGTCAGCCTAACTATAATGTCTTTGTTACAGGGACTAGGCCTTTCTTTGTATTTTTATTTATTAAAGGAAGGGTGACCACTAATAGGATATATATATACCTCCGCTGCAGCTAATTATGGACAATTTTTCTCGGCCCTCCATTGAGCCTTGGATGAGACTTGGCCGGCTTCATTAAAGGTGCCCTGCAGCTTCGGAAAGAGGAAACTTCCTCTCTCCTAATGCCCATTAGTTTCGGGCAGTGCGATCCCTCTAATGGGCATTAGGAGAGAGGAAGTTTGGCACAACCGTCTCAGGCAGCTTTCACGAGTGCTCCAGTTCAGAGTCATTTAAATAGTAATTACCCGCCCCCTGGCGGGCTGGCTCCGGTGTAGCTGATAACAATTTGACGACATGAATAACGGCCAGTCTAGGTCGTGGAGACTGCACTGCCATTGAATTGTTATGGACTGCTGCGAGATACCGAGATCTCAGCAAGAGCGGAATGACAAGTTTTAAAGCGCGAAATGCAACCAGATTCTTTCCCAGAGACCCACTGGAGGGTGAGAGAAAATTGCACAAATTGAACTGTTTTTGGCAAAACCCCCTGAGGGGTGAGATTGCACGGGTAAAACTCAAGGTCCCAGCAAACCTTGTTATCAGCTGCACCGGAGCCAGCCCACCAGGGGGAAGGTAATTACTATTTAAATGACTGAACTGGAGCACTCGTGAAAGCTGCCTGAGACGGTTGTGCCAGCACCGTGAACAAGGTGCATGAAACACCGAAACGCGTAGGGTTTTTACAAAAGATACTTTGGAAAGGAAGGCTGGCTTTGCTACAATAAAGGACTTTGTCGCAAATGACGGGGTCCTGCTTGTTCATTGTGTGCGTCTCCAAGCAAGGACAAAAGCAGTATGACGATATATATATATATATATATATATATAGAAATTCAAACACCCCTTCGTCAAGAAGATCACCAGTGACATCACGGGGTTTCAGCAGGTAATTTATTAAGGAAACTTGAAGCATGACCGGTTTCGGCTTGTGCCTTTTTCGAATGCCGCAGTCCTTTTAGCAGTGATGGCACCCACACATATATTTATATAGGCTCCTCCCTCCTAGTGCTGGTGGGCTCACCTGCAGGGGATTGTCTTTGCTCGTTTTCATGTAGGGGACTACCAGTCCCAGAATACCACGTGCTGGCAATCCGTTTGCAGTCTGGTGGGGCTTCACAATTTTAAAACATGTGTATTGCTGCTTTTTAACCCCTCACTCAGCCCTCGCTCCCGAAGTAGCAGACCTGAAGCACCGGACCGGGTGTCAGCGTCTCTCTGCCACGTCCGTGCTTGATGACACCAGCTGCTTTGCAATACTTCAAGGGAGCAATGGCGGGCCGTGGATTTTCTCCGACTCCTCGGCAACAAAACAATTTTCGCTCCATTGTCCTCCACAGCCGCTTGAAGAGAGGGTCCCTGGTGCGCGTCAAAGGAACCGCGCTATTATAAATTCAAACACCCCTTCGTCAAGAAGATCACCAGGGACATCACGGGGTTTCAGCAGGTAATTTATTAAGGAAACTTGAAGCATGACCGGTTTCGGCTTGTGCCTTTTTCGAATGCCGCAGTCCTTTCAGCAGTGATGGCACCCACACATATATTTATATAGGCTCCTCCCTCCTAGTGGTGGTGGGCTCACCTGCAGGGGATTGTCTTTGCTCGTTTTCATGTAGGGGACTACCAGTCCCAGAATACCACGTGCTGGCAATCCGTTTGCAGTCTGGTGGGGCTTCACAATTTTAAAACATGTGTATTGCTGCTTTTTAACCCCTCACTCAGCCCTCGCTCCCGAAGTAGCAGACCTGAAGCACCGGACCGGGTGTCAGCGTCTCTCTGCCCCGTCCGTGCTTGATGACACCAGCTGCTTTGCAACACTTCAGGGGAGCAATGGCGGGCCGTGGATTTTCTCCGACTCCTCGGCAACAAAACAATTTTCACTCCATTGTCCTATACAGCCGCTTGAAGAGAGGGTCCCTGGTGCGCGTCAAAGGAACCGCGCTATTATAAATTCAAACACCCCTTCGTCAAGAAGATCACCAGGGACATCACGGGGTTTCAGCAGGTAATTTATTAAGGAAACTTGAAGCATGACCGGTTTCGGCTTGTGCCTTTTTCGAATGCCGCAGTCCTTTCAGCAGTGATGGCACCCACACATATATTTATATAGGCTCCTCCCTCCTAGTGGTGGTGGGCTCACCTGCAGGGGATTGTCTTTGCTCGTTTTCATGTAGGGGAGAGTCCTACATGAAAACGAGCAAAGACAATCCCCTGCAGGTGAGCCCACCACCACTAGGAGGGAGGAGCCTATATAAATATATGTGTGGGTGCCATCACTGCTGAAAGGACTGCGGCATTCGAAAAAGGCACAAGCCGAAACCGGTCATGCTTCAAGTTTCCTTAATAAATTACCTGCTGAAACCCCGTGATGTCCCTGGTGATCTTCTTGACGAAGGGGTGTTTGAATTTATAATAGCGCGGTTCCTTTGACGCGCACCAGGGACCCTCTCTTCAAGCGGCTGTGGAGGACAATGGAGTGAAAAATATATATATATATATATACACACAGAGGTGCAAACGTGCAGCTCCCTCTGTCCAAAAGCAATTCAGGTCCTCTTCATGGAAGTGGAGCAGTGTTTGCTATGGCGGGAGTGGTGCTACCTCCATGCCATAGCAAACTGCAATGTCCTGGGGGTGGGCACTTCGGGACATTGCTAGATCCGTCCCTGGGGTGTGGCCCTTTCAGTGCTTCTGGAGAGTTATGTCACTGACCATGTCATGAGTGATGTAATATGTGAGGTTATAAGCAGTGCATTGCGGTGCGCATGTTTTAGTTAACTCAGCTAACTATAACAGCTGAATTTCTCTGTATTTTTCTTTGTACGAGTGAAATGTCAGCCGAACTATAACATCCCTGGTTTTTTTTCGTGAATTTGTAAGGTTTTTTAAACGCTAACTTCGAACTATAATGTCCCTGAAACCTGTGATTTTTTCAGTGAATTTCTAAGATTTTTTAATTAGCAGTCGCATTTGCAGAGTAGTGGAGAATGGGGCTGGGCCTCCAACCAGCGCTCAGGCATTCTGCTATGTAGGACTTACAGAAGGTACCAGAAGGGCTTCTTGGCCCCTAAGGTCCCTCAGGAGCAAAGTGGACTTCGCCCCCAACCAGTAGTGCGCCAAAAGGAGCGTTTGCAGAGTGGTGTAGAAAGGGGAACGTAGCCTCCGAAGACCTCTAAGCAATCCCACTGTGTGGGACTTACTGGAGGTAACAGGTGGGGTAGTTTGCCTGAAGGACACCCTTGGGGGCCAACTACCCCTCCTATTACCTCCAGCAAGCCCCACACAGAAAGGATTGCTGAGTTCTGATACTGAGCAAATAAATTCCTCAGTGAAGCCTGCCCAACTCGCGCATCTGTCCTGGCATCAGAATCCAGGCAGTAATGTCTAGCAAATGTGTGGACAGACTTCCACGTAGCCGCCCTACAGATGTCTGCAATGGGAACGTTACGCAGCAAAGCCGCTGTAGCCGCTTTGCCTCTAGTCGAATGAGCCTTAGGCTTACCCCCTAGAGTATTGTTAGCCTTCTGGTAACATAGTTGTATACAGGACACAATCCACCTAGATATGGACTGTTTGGAGGTGGCAAGGCCAGTCCTGACTGAACCGTAATTCACAAACAACTGATCTGACCTACGAATGTCTTTGGTCTTATCTAAGTAGAATTTCAACACCCGCCTCACATCAAGTGAATGAAGGGACCTCTCCGCCGGAGAGGAAGGATGTTGAAAAAAAGTAGGTAACGTGATCGACTGGTTGACATGGAAATCAGATATCACTTTAGGGAGAAACTTAGGGTGAGTCCTCATGACAACCTTGGAAGCATGAAATACAGTATAGGGCTCCTGACAACACAGAGCCTGAATCTCACTCACTCTGCAAGCCGATGATATAGCCACAAGGAAAGCTGCCTTCCAGGACAAATGCTGTAGAGAAGCCTTATGAATAGGCTCAAAAGGCTCCTTCATCAACCTTGATAGCACCACATTCAGCTCCCACGAAGGCGAAGGACGCCTAACGGGGGGAAATACCTTCTTCAAACCCTCCAAAAAATCTTTAATTACAGGCATCTGGAAAAAGGATGTTTGTGAAGGGCATTTCCTATACACAGTTAATGCTGCGAGGTGAACCTTAATCGAATGGGAATTAAGGCCAGATTTAGCTAAATGCAGTAGGTATGGAAGGATGCCATCTTCCTTGCAGGAGGTAGGGTCAGCATTCTTGGACGTGCACCAAATGCAGAACCTTTTCCACCTGTAGGCATAGGAGTTTCTGGTGGATGGTCTCTTAGCCTCCTTCAGTATTTCCATGCAGTTGTCAGGCAAGTTCAAGTGTCCATACTGTACTATCTCAGGAGCCATGCCGCCAAACTCAACGATGAGAGGTTGGGGTGCATCATCTGTCCCCCGAACTTCGTTAGAAGGTCCGGCCGACATGGAAGCCGCAGATGGGGTTGGAGAGACCGGTGGAGCAGGTCGTGAACCACCACTGTCAAAGCCACTCTGGAGCAATGAGGATCGTTCGATCATGTGGTGTGAGGAAGATGCAAAAAGCCATTGACCCCAGGAGAGACGACACTGTCTTCACCGTCGTTGATGGAACGATATAAGAGTCTGAGCCTTCCGAAGGATCGATAGTCGCCGCTCCTCCAAAGGACACTCGCTTGCTCTGAGAGTATCGATGGAGGCTCCCAAGTACTGCAGACACTGAACAGGAGTCGGAACGGACTTGGACATGTTGATGTGCAGACCCAGTTGGTTCAACAGAACAGCCGTCGTGTTGAAATGCAATTGCGCTTCCTGGAAGGTGGAGGCTTTGATCAACCACTTGTCCAGGTACAGGTAGACAAACACCTTGTAAGTGGTTGTTGCCGGCTAGGAAGCGCAGAAACTTCCGATGTTTCTCTGCAATGGGCACATGGAAGTACGCATCCTGCAGATCTATTGCGCAAAGCCAGTCTCCTCGATGCAGCCGAGGATAAATGTGGCGCAAGGACAGCATGCAAAATTTCTCCCTGCGAATCCATTTGTTTGCTTTTCGCAAATACAGAATGGGCCTGAACTCGTTATTGTCCTTTTTGCGTACAAGAAAGAACCTTGAGTATAGACCCTTTCCCCTTTGAGACAGAGGGACAGCTTCTATCGCCCTTTATCGTAACAGGGTATCGGCTTCCGCTTAAAGTTCGCGCAGCAGGTACTGTGAGCGAACCGGTGGGATAGCTGGAGGAGGGCTTAGAAAACGTAGACTGTATCCATTGCAAACAATATTCAGCACCCACTTGTCCTGAGTCATTTTTCTCCACTCTGCCGGGTAATTCTGAATTCTTCCCCCCACCGGAGTGGGTAACAGAAAGAGGGGGAAGTAATCCCTCAGGGCTTAGACTCAGCCGGGCCCTTATTCCCTGATGCGGACTGCTGGTTGCCTCTGCCCCTCTGACGCTTCTGAAAGGGCTGCCTCTGATATTGTTGTTGTTGCTACTGCTGTTGTCCAGCTTAGCGACCCTGCCCGCACTGGAAATAGCTGGGAGGTGTAGCGTCTTTGGTAGGGATGGAAAGACTTCCACTGTTCCTTCGGCTTCTCCAAGCCCACAGCCTTCAGCGTTTCAACTTCCGCCTTCATGCGGGCCATTTCCTCGTCCGCATGGGTCCCGAAGAGGGTGAAACCCGAAAAGGGCAAGTTGGCAATCCTCTGTTGCGCTTCCTGTTTCCGGGAGGTAAGTCACAACCAGGAATGGCATCTCAAATTCACCCTGTGGCAGTACCCATGAGCCGCCAGGAGAGCGGTGTCTGCAGCCGCGCTGATGATTTGATTGGAAACCATCATGCCTTCATTCAAGATTTCTTGAAAATCTTCCCTTCTGTCCCTCGGGAAGAGTTCAATGAATTGTAGGAGTGACTCCCATAGCGACCCAAAAGCGCAGTTGAACTTGCTGCTTTCATGGAAGTGGCCGCTCTACTGCAGACCTTCCATTTGACGGCTCTCCTTGTCCGGAGGGACCATAGACTAAGGAGCAGTAGAATGTTGCTTCTTGGCCACTGTCACAATGACCGAATCCGGTGCAGGATCCGTTCTCAGAAATGCAGGATCTGAATCTGGGGGCCTGTACTTCTTCTGAAGTCTAGATGGAGCAGACTTCACCGAGGCCGGCGTCAGGAACAGCTCCATGGCAGGATCCTCCTACCCTGGCACCAAAGGCAGTAACGGACGAGAGAGGTGCCTATGCTGTAGCGTTTCGTAGATGACAGAGGTGGACGGGGTAGGCACCGTCAGTGCTAACCCCAGTTTCGCTGCTCCCCTCAGCAGCACGTCCTGAAACGTAACTATGTCATCCACTGGCAAAACTCTCGTAGGCGGGGAGTCCGACAATGTAGGTGAATACCTCCTGTCACTGGAAGAGTCTGTGTACCTTGTATTCCTGGATCGTGACCTTTCTCTACGACGACGATGTTGTGATCTGGTCAAAGATCTGCGCCCACTGCGAGAGCGGTGTCTCCCCTGGGATCTTGTTCTCCTGGGTGCCGCCGGAACCGCGGCACAGGCGGTTGTGGAAGAGGCGGAGGCTGAGCCAGAATCAAAGGCCTTGGTTGTGGAGGAGGGGCTGGTGGCGGAGGAGGTGGAGTAGGAGGAGGAGGAGGCGGTAGAGGTAGTTGAGGAAGAGAAGGAGGAGGAGGAGGCATAGGTGTCCTGGGCCGTGAAGGTGAGTAGGTCCTGGAGTAGTCTGAGTCCTGAGACCGAATTACTCTCCTCTTCTTACAAGCAGGCCTCGGGGAGGGTGCTCTGGAGGTCGACTTCCCTGACGAAGAGAACCAGCTCCACCCCGACCGGGTACTCTCTGATGTGGAAATGCTAACCACAGAGGATGAACGTCCACTGGACACTGTTCTGGGCGTCGACTTTCTCTTCGACGTCGACTTTTGCCGCGCCGTCGACTCCTTCCTCGACGTCGACCTTCTCACTGACGTCGATCTTCCCCTTGACGTCGACCTTCTGCTTAACGTCGACCTCCTCCTTGACGTCGACCTCCTCCTTGACGTCGACCTTCTCCTTGACGTCGACCTTCTCCTTGACGTCGACCTTCGTGTCGACGTTGACGGCGAACGGCGGTGTCGCCTTGATGGCAAACACCGATGTCTTCGGGACTCAGCACGACGGCAAAGGTGTGTCAACGTCGTCTGTGAAGTCCTCGACGTCGACCTCGTCCCAGGTCTCAACATCCTTTCCCTCGATGCCGAGCGTCGATGTCGCTTTGACCCAGAGGCCTGGGTTGAAGGGATGCATATGGTAGTCATACCTCTCGTAGCCATCGACGTCGACCAGGACCAGGACCAGGACAGGTGCCGTTTCTGGGCCTTCTCTTGACTGGTGAGCCCCCGAGAGGCCCCTGCATGGGCAGAGGAGGAAGAAAAAGTCCCTCCATGCCCAGAGGTACCACCTGCATCCTCATGTCTTCTCTGCTCCAGGCCTTGAAGACGGATCTTCTCCCTGTCACGCAGGGTCCTCCTGGAGAAAGATTGACAAATATCACAGGAATCAGGAACATGTGTTGTTGGAAGACAGAGTATGCATACTTTGTGTGGGTCTGACTTGGCCTTCTTCCTACCACACTCAGGGCACTTGTCGAATAAAGCCGGCATTTCGAAAAGAAAGAGGTGGTCTAGCATCACAAAAAAGGCAGCAAATGGAAGAGAAGGCCCCAGATGTCGAATGAAACACTAATTAGATCAAAAAAACGCCAAAAATTGAAGTAATATCAATAAAGGTAGAGCTCAATGCTACAGGGTCCTACTAGCAGAAGCCGGAAAAAAGAACTGAAAGTAACTTGCCTTTGGCTGTGCATCTTGGGATACCGAGGGTCTCTGGAGGGTTCCTTAAGGACACAGTATCCCTTTTCCAGACACATAATGGCAGCCTATGAGGCTTGTCTGTCCAACCCTTCCTCTCTATCATGTCAAAGGATTTTTGTGAAGGGGAGTTTCTCTATGTGTGGTGAAATTCTATAAAATGTGTAAATTTAATGATATTATTTGACTATCTTTTTCACTTCAAGATGAAGTGCTGGCCAATGTAGCCTTGTTAATGTCAGTCTGCATTATTTGTCTTTCATTTTCTCTTAAGTGTCTTTGCAGAACTGCAGAAGAAGACGACTTAAGAGACTATTTTGATTGCTCCGGGGTCCCCGCACATGGGCGGGACTATTCACAGATTATGACTATACACAGACCTCCCCTACTATAGAAGACACAGATAGTAAAGCAAGTAGTCAGGCACATCATTCTAATTAAAGTACATAAAGCCAAACTAATCTTGCACCACTTAATAACATACACAGCTGAGTGCGGTGCTGGACTGCAGTAACTATGTTATGCTGCTAATGACTGCTATTTTTGCACAGCCCTGCTGATAAACTGTTTTTAGGATTGCTATTTGCACAGACCTTATTTTAAATGTATTGTAATATTTTTAATTCAACTCACTGACAGATTCGCTACTCGCAGATAATTTACATACCTGTCCCTCACTTTCTGGTCCGCCGGGGGAGCTCCAGTTTGTGCGGAGGGAGTACTGGGCTGATTTCTTACCTTTGGCGGGGGCACCATCTTGGGGGAAGAGGGTTGGCGCCCGAACAGGTCCACGGGCCAGAAACCCTGGCCCATTTACAACAAACAAAAAACAACCCCTCTCCTTCACAAGGGATAAAAGCTTTTAGCCATAGGAGATAAGCTAACTGCAAACATGGTCTGCGCAAAAGCATCCTCCGCTGAGATGAAAGGCACATTCACATGCCTTCACTGTAAATGGGGAAGCCATGATACTTAAGTCTAATATCCAGAGAAAGACTTAAATCACAATTCCAATATCCAGGAACTGCACTGTATCAATTTCAATTCCAGATCACTCCCTTAACACAGTTTTGAGATCTGGGAGACATTGGATGATTTGAGTCCAGACCTGGCGTTTTGTTACCGAAAGATGCTTAGACGATAATAACACCCCAGACATTATCACCGCCCTACCTCTCGGATATAAAATATTATAACAAGAAAGAAAGGGAGGCAAGAAAGGAGGGGGGACAGCAATTCTATACAAAGATCACCTCACCCGTGTTCCTACTATAGTCACTCACTCAGGCACGCATGAGATTCTAGCGTTTTCAGTGTCTGAGGGATACTGCAAACTATTTGGAGGGGAGGTCATTTACAACGCATCAGGCTACCATCCTGGCCTAAGTACCAACTTACTAACACAACTGCTCCCTCTCTGCTTAAAACAACAAAATCTGTTCTTAGTTATAGGGGACTTTAACCTTCACTATGAAAAGCCCACAAACCCGGGGGTCAAACACTTGAATAATGATATGGCTATAATGCAATTAACCCAGAGGATTACCAAACCAACTAATGTGGCTGGACATAATTTAGATGTACTGTTCACCAACATAAAAATTATGAATAATCAAGAGATTAACCCCCTATCCTGGACGGATCACTTCCTAATCTCTTTTTCTTTCAGCCTATCCAATAAACTATCTAAGGCTGAAACAACATATCATTCAGGGAACAGGGCCTGGAATCAAATCACTGAGGAATAGTTCACTGCCTCCTTTCCCCACAACTCTAGTTTATCTAATCCGAATTCTGCACACACAGTAGCTGCACAGCTACAACAAAATATTGAAAAAACACTTGAGCAGTGTGCCCCCAAACTTAATAGTAAATCTGCTAATAAAACCCAATCAGAAAAGTGGTATACATTGAAACTAAAACTTATGAAAAGGAAGTGCTGAACCCAGGAGCATAAATGGAGATTGTCAAAAACCAGCATAGACAGACAACACTATCTAGCTGAACAACAAATCTATCATTGTGCCTTGAAAAATGCCAAAACAAAATATTACACAAAAAGGATTTAAGATAATGGTAGTTCATCCAAAGACAGTGATCTGACAATATCAGATCACTGGTCGAACAAGGTAGAGCTGTAGCACTGATCGTTTTGGACCTTACTGCGGCTTTTGACACCGTATCTCACAATAAACTATTAGAAATCCTCCATGAAAAGGGGCTCTGCTCAAAAGCTGTAGCATGGTTAGCGTCTTTCCTTAAAGATTGAACCCAAATAATCCAAAAGGATTCCTACTCCTCCACTGCAAAAAGAATTGACTACAGAGTTCTACTCTGTAGTCAGTTCTTTGGGTCAATTCTTTGGGTCAATTCAATGGGGCTCAGAGTAGTTCTGGAGAACTACTCTGAGCCCCACTCTTTTTCATATATATGTCTCTTCCCTGGCAGACATGAGCAGGAAGGAAAATGCTACTTACCAGTATGCCTCTGTTCTTGGCATGTAGAGCTGAGAGTTGTACACTATGCATCCCTGAATGATGCCTAAAGTTGAACGACGATAAAACTGAGCTGATGATCCTGGGCACAGCCTCCCCCGTCTCCATAGAGCCGATCTGGCCATCAAGCATGGGAGTGGCCCCACCCCCCAGAGACAACATCAAAAGCTTAGGCGTCTGGCTTGACAAGTCTCTGAGCCTTAACACACAGGCCACTAAGATCTCAGCCACCTGCTTTGGCCTCCTTAGAGTGATCAAGAAAGTCCTTCCCCTCCTCTGCTTCGAGGCCAAACAGATAATTATACAAGGCCTTATCCAATCCAGTTTGGATTTTAATAACGCCCTATACCTGGGAGCCCCGGATTACACCCTACAGAAGCTCCAACGCACCCAGAATTGTGTTGCCAGAGCGCTGCTGGGCATCCCCTGGAGGACCAGCTTAAAGACCCTGCACTGGTTACCTGTCAGGGACAGAGTAAAATTCAAATCGCTCTGCATTGCCCACCAGACTTTCTGGGAAACGGGCCCAGACATCAACCGCCCCCTGATTTCTCCCTACAGGCGTAATAAATCCCTCCGCTCTTCTACAGCATCCCTGGCCGAGATCCCCAGAATTCGCAGAGCCAGAGCGGGAGGACGCTCCTTTTCGTATAATGTTTCCAAACTCTGGAACTCCCTCCCTCTGCAGCTGAGGAACAACCCCAATCTGACTACTTTTCGCAAACAGCTAAAAACCCTGCTGTTTAATGCCTAATAAAGTAACCTCAAGAGGGCTCCATCTGTTTTTAGCGCCTGGACGCCTCAGGGCAACTGTAGCGCTCTACAAGTCACATTTTCATTTCATTTCATTTCATTTCATTAGATTGCCACCTGGTGTTGGGCTCGGATGATTGCAGGTTGTTGTCTTTTTGGAAGAAGTCTTTGTAGTCACGAGATAAGTGACTCCTTCCTTGGACAATAATGTGCATGGGCATCGGCTCCATCCTCAGATTGTTTTTCGCCATGATGTGAAATGATGGAGCTAGTAGAAGTAAAGAAAGAAGGATGTCCATGCGTGTGCATCTAAGTAAGATGAAAAACTGGAAAGGATACAAGTCCCGGGGAGGCGGGAGGGCGTGTACAACTCTGCAGCTCATCATGCCAAGAACAGATGCATACTGGTAAGTAGCATTTTCCGTCCGAGGCATATGAGCTGCAGATTGTACACTATGCATTGATTGTGCAGCAGTGTCTCCCTTAGCGGTGGTCACCTGTATCCGTTGCAGTAGTTTGAAAGAGAGTTCCAAGGACAGCTTGGCCTACAGCAGCTTGCTGCTTTGCTTGCACATCAACACAATAGTGTTTAGTGAATGTGTGTGGTGTTGACCATGTTGCTACCTTGCATATGTCCTCTAGGGGTATGTTTCCTAAGAAAGCAATAGAGGCTCCTAGTTTGCGAGTGGAGTGCGCTCTAGGAGGAACTGTTAATGTACGTTTAGCTTTAATATAGCATATTTGTATACACTTTACAATCCAACTTGCTATTCCACCCTTTGAGATGGGGTTGCCTTTGTGTGGAGGAGAGAAAGATACAAACAGTTGTTTTGTCTTTCGAAACGATTTAGTTCTATCTATATAGTATAAGAGAGCCCTCTTAACATCTAATGTGTGTAAAGCCCTTTCCGCTACAGAGTCTGGGTTTTGGAAAAACACCGGTAACTCTACGGATTGATTTAGGTGAAAAGGAGTGATAACCTCTGGAAGAAATTTTGGATTAGATCTAAGAACTACTTTGTTCGGATGTATTTGAAAAAATGGTTCTTGTATAGTGAAGGCTTGTATCTCACTTACTCTTCTGAGAGAAGTAATAGCAACAAGGAAAGCTGTTTTCCATATTAGGAACTGCAGTTCACATTTATGTAGCGGCTCGAAAGGGGGCCCCATGAGTCTTGTAAGGACAAGATTGAGGTTCCACACAGGAGAAGGTGGCAATCTGGGTGGGATTATTCTTTTTAATCCTTCCATGAATGCTTTGATTGCAGGTACTCTGAAGAGAGACAGATGTTGCCTGTTTTGTAAATAGGCTGCAATTGCTGCCAGGTGCAGGCGTATGGAAGAATATGCCAAATTAGACCTTTGTAAATGTAAAAGGTAGCAAATGATATTTTGGATGGAAGCATCCAGGGGATCAATTTGATTATTGTTGCAATAAATGGAAAATATTTTCCATTTAGCGGCATAACACGCTCTGGTAGTGGGTCTCCAAGCCTCTTTAATGATGTTCATACAGTCTGGTGGTAGGTTTAGATAACCAAACTCTAAGACTTCAGGAGCCAGATCGCCAAATTCAGTTGGTTTGGGTCTGGGTGTCTGATTTCTCCATGGTTCTGTGTTATGAGGGAGGGTGTGAGCCGTAGCTTTTGATGTGGAACTAATGAGAGATCTAGTAGTGTGGTGAACCACGGTTGGCGTGCCCATGTGGGAGCTACTAGGATCAGTGTGAGAGACCGTTGTCTGAGCTTGCGCACTACTAATGGAATGAGTGGGAGAGGCAGAAAAGCGTACGCAAATCTGCCTGACCAGTTCATCCATATCGCATTGCCTTCGGACAGTGGGTGTGGAAACCTGGCAGCGAAGGCTGGGCATTTTGCATTTTCGTGTGTGGCAAACAGATCTATGTGTGGGTGCCCCCACCTTTGGAAGAATGACTGAAGAACTTGTGGATGTAGTTTCCATTCGTGAATCTGTTGTGACTGCCGTCTTAACAGATCTGCTATCTGATTGTGAACTCCTGGAAGGTGTTCCGCTAACAGATAAATTTTTTGAGGAATGGCCCATCTCCAAATGTTCTGTGCAAGTTGGGACAATTGCAGAGAGTGTGTCCCCCCCTGTTTTTGTATATAGTACATGGCCGTCATATTGTCCGTCCGGATTAGGACAGCTTTGTTTTATACTTGAAGTTGAAAAGTCTTGAGTGTTAAGAATATTGCTAGCAGCTCTAGATGGTTGATATGGAGCATTTTATTTTGATTGCTCCATTGGCCCTGAGTTGTGTGATGTAAGAGATGGGCTCCCCACCCTGTGAGGGATGCGTCTGTTGTGAGCACTACTTGTGGAACAGGCGCGAGTCAAGTCAAGTTTTTGGTGTTCCACCACTGCAGAGAGCGATGCGTGTGGCGGTCTACCAACACCAGGTCTGTTAGTTGACCTTGAGCTTGGTTCCACTGTTGTGCTAGGCATTCTTGTAATCGGCGCATTTGCAATCGTGCATGTGGTACTATGAAGATGCAAGATGCCATCATGCCTATTAGTCTCATAAACACCCTGGCTTGCAGAGATTGTTGGTGTTGAAAAGCAGTGACTAAGGCTTGAATGCTCTGTATCCTTGCTGGACTGGGATACGCTAGAGCTGTAGACGTGTTTATTGTAGCCCCTAGATACTGATGTACATGTGAAGGCTGCAGGTGCGACTTGGTGTAGTTTATTGTAAACCCTAAGTCGTGCAATGTTTGAATTGTCTGATGTGTGTGTTGGACAAACTGATTGAATGACTTGGCTTTTATGAACCAGTCGTCCAGATAAGGGAAGACATGTATTTGTTGTCTTCTGAGATGTGCTGCTACCACTGCTAGACATTTTGTGAATACTCTTGGCGCCGTTGTCACTCCGAATGGGAGGACTTTGAACTGGTAGTGTTGTCCTTCCAGTACAAACCTTAGATACTTTCTGTGGGCAGGATGTATGGGGATATGGAAGTAGGCGTCCTTTAGATCTAGTGTCGTAAGAAAGTCGCCTTGTTGCAGCAGTGGAAGCACTTGTTGTAGAGTGATCATATGCAAATGATCTGATTGTATGTAATGGTTGAGGGGACTGAGGTCGAGAATTGGCCTTAGTGTTCCGTCCTTTTTGGGAATTAGAAAGTACAGCGAGTAAACCCCTGTTCCTCTTTCTTCTAAAGGGACTATCTGAATAGCATCTTTTTGTAGAAGTGATAGAACCTCCTGTTGAAGCAGAGTTAGATGGTCTGTAGACATTGGACGCTGCCTGGGAGGTATGTGTGGAGGGGTTGCTGTAAGTTCCAGGCAGTAGCCATGTTGGATAGTCTGTCTTACCCACTTGTCTGTTGTAATGGAGTTCCAGACAGGTAGGAACTGTGTTAATTTGCCCCCTACAGGAGTGGAATGCTGTGGGGGGAGCAGAGGGAAGTCAATGTTTTGTGGCGGAAGAGGATCGGTTGTTATTGTTACCACGACCTCTTCCTTTGTTATTATTGCCCCTGTATCCTCCTCTAAAGTATCCCTTGTTAGAGGATGTTTGGGATTTGAAAGATGTTGTAGTGTCTGCTCCAGTTTGTTTGGAGCCTCCTCTGTACGAGGAGCGACAAAAGGAGCTTCTAGCTGGTGTGGACTGTAAAGCCCCCATAGACTTTGCGGTGTCTGTATCTTTCTTCATTTTTTCCAGCGTAGTGTCTACTTCTGGGCCAAATAACTGGTTCTGATTAAATGGTTGGTTTAAAATGGTGATTTGCACTTCTTGTTTAAACCCTGAAATGCGTAACCACGCATGTCTCCTGAGTATGACACTGGTGTTTACAGCTCTAGATGCTGTGTTTGCGACATCTAGTGCGCATTTTATTGAGGCATTTATATTAACTTGCCTTCCTGTATAAGGTCATTTGCTTGATCTTTGTACTGATCTAGTAGGTGCTCAAGTAGTTTTTCTAATTGGTCATAATGAGCCCTATTGTAACGAGAGAGGAGGGCTTGTGTATTTGTTATACGCCAGATGTTTGTAGCTTGTGCAGCTATTCTCTTACCTGATGCGTCAATTACTTTTGATTCTTTGTCAGGTGGGGGTGCTTCGCCAGAAGTTTGAGAGTTTGCACTCTTCCTAGCATTGGCCACAACTAATGAGTCTAGTGGCAGATGTCCTTTAATGTAGACGGGATCTGTGGGTACTGGTCTATATTTTTTCTCGATTCTAGGTTTTAATATTCTAGAGCATACAGGATCTTTAAATACCTCTGGAGTGTGTTTTATAACCCGCTTGATCATGGGAAGAATTTGAGCAGACCGCTGAGACTGCTCAAAGGTATCTAGGAGAAAATCTTCTTCTATGCTATCGGAATGCATAGGGACTCCATGGTAAACAGCAGCTCTGTTTAACAGCTGACCAAAACCAATGATATCTTCTGGAAGGGAAGGCTTTGATGGGTATGACTGCGGTTCAGGGATGACAGGCACATTTTGTGGGTTTGTAAAATCCCATATAGGTAAATTTTTGGGGTTTGAAAAATCCCATACACCCTCATCTACCTGGTATGAATCAGGGTCTTGCATATCCTCCCCTCCACCCAAATTGTATTCATCAACATTCTGCTGTGGGGAATGTGATGATAATGGAGAATGTGCAGGAGAGATTTGAAGTGATATTTGAGGAGGAACAGGAGAAGAAGGAGAGGAAGGTATAGGAGAGGAAGGGTGCATAGGAGATGTTGCACAGTCCTTCTTTTTGGCAGGAACCACAGGTGTGGGTGGTGCATCTGCTGGTCTCTTCTTGTGAGGTGTAGCACCTACATGACCTATTTTTGGGTCTATGTAGATCTTTTGTCGAGGATCTGGTCTGAAAAGTTCTTCCTGCTCTACAACCTTCTTGGGCGTCGATTTATTCGGTTCCAAAGGAGGTTGTCATGTGTCTTTAGCCTTGGGAGGTGTTATAACGTCCTGTGGCATATTTTTTCGTGCCGAAGGTGTTGTTTTCGGCTTTGTAGGCATGTTCGAGGATTTGGGCACCTTGGAATCAGGCTTTGAGTTTTTCAGCGTCGAAGGTGCAGAAGTAGACGGCTTCGGAGCCGGTGCTTCTTTCGGTTTCGGTTTCGGTACCGGTACGTCTTTCTGTTTCGGTGCCGGTACTGGTTTAGGCTTTGATGCCGACGGGTCTTTTGGCTTCGGTTGCCGAAGTTTCTTTTGGCTGAGGTGCCAAAGGGTCTTTTGGCTTCGGCGCCGAGGCGTCTTTATTTTTTGGTGCCCGTGGAAGAGGCTTGCTCGGTATTGAGGCACTAGAAGGCATAGTTGGTTTCTTCGGAGCCGGGCTGAAAAGCGGGGCTTTCGAAGCAGGTATTCGGTCTCGACTGGGACCTTTGGGCAGAGTGCTGACCTTTGCCTTCGGTTTGGGCAGAATATGTGGTGCAGGGGCAGTAGTACTCACGCGCTGACCCGATGGAATGGAGTCATCTGACTCGTCTGCCTCTGATACGATCTGGAGATCAGGTGAGTCTTCTTCGGGAACGAGGGGAACCTCTTCGACGAAGATGTCTTCTGGTACTGGAGCTGATCTCCTCATTTCGTGTCGACGTGCTCTCCGATCCCGGATGGTTTTCTTTGATCGGAAGGATGCACAAACTGTGCAGGTCGACTCGTCATGTTCCGGCGATAGACAGAGGTTGCAGACCTCGTGGTAGTCGCTATGTGGAAACTTTGCTTAACATACCGGGCATCTCTTGAACGGAGTTCTTTCCATGTGGTGTAGGCCGCACCGCGTCGATAGGCCTAACGGCCCGCTTCGATGACCAGAATGGAAACGATGGCATCGAAAAGTATTGTATTAGATGTCGAAGATAGTTATTGGAAGTTCGTGTAAGTTCTGCGCTTCGAAGTTGCTGAAAAGTGTTTTTCTAGCAGGAGCGGAGAAACTTTCATCCGAACCCAGTGGCGGAAAAAAACAATCTAAGGATGGAGCCGATGCCCATGCGCAGTATTGTCCAAGGGAGGAGTCACCTATCTCGTGACTACAAAGACTTCTTCCAAGAAGGCAACAACCTGCAATCATCCAAGCCCAACACCAGGTGGCGATCTAATGCATAGTGTACAATCTGCAGCTCATATGCCTCGAACATGGGGTTTTGACATATGCTCTTATGCTGACAACACACAATTGATGATTCCCCTGTTTGACAGGCTGACAAAGGCTGAAACTAAAAGCAATCTCATCCACTGCCTTACGGAAATAGCAGGCTGGATGTCCGGACATTGTTTAAAACTAAATGCCGGAAAATCCGAGATTTTGCTTTTCGGTGGTGGTGGTGCACATGCAATTTGGGACAGTAGCTGGTGGCCTATCTATGCAGGATCAAGTAAGCACACTTTGCGGAAAAGGCTTCGCCATATTAAAAACCATTAGAAGACTTTTTCCTTGGATCCCTTGGAAAACTGTGACACAGGCACTTCTTTTGAGCAGGCTGGACTATGGCAATGCACTTTATGTGGGCATGGCCGACTATCTTTTCACCAGACTCCAGGTGGTTCAAAACGCTGCTGCTAAACTGATCTGTAATAAAAGTAAATACAGCTCAGTATCTCTCTGCATGAAGGAACTACACTGGCTACCAGTACGTCAAAGAGCCAGTTTTAAGCTCATAGAACTTTACATAAGAAAGGTCCACAAGGCAAATTAGATTTTCATGTACCCTAGGGCAATCTGAGATCGTTCCATGAGGCCTTGGCAACAGTCAAACGTACAAAAAGTAAGGATGGGTGACAGATCTTTTTCTCGAAATTAGCAGCAGTCCTCTGGAACAAACTTCCACTCGACCTACGCCTGACAGATGACTATCTGATATTCAGGAAAAAGTTGAAAACCTTTTTGTTCCCTAGATACTGACCTACCAAATATTAGTCTTACAATAACCTGCACTGCACTCTGCTCAGTCTTAGCGCCGTTATGTCCCTTTGGGATGAATGTTGCACTTTACAAATACCTATAAATACAAATACATTACATAAAAAAGTGCTGCTTAAATTATTAAAATGTATTCAAATAATCATTAGACAAGCACTGTAAAATAAACATTTCAAATAATCATACCTGTACTCTACAATAATAAGTGGTTGCTGGAGTTTGATTTTTAACTTCATAAGTCAGACAGGGGCCAGAATAAATGATCTGCATGCATCCTTCCATTTGACCCCATTCCAGTCTATATTCTGTAATTTCAGAACCATTGGACAAAGGACTCTAACAAAACAAAATAAAAAAAGACATCCACTTAATAAAAATACATGTGAAATATTTCTTAATACATTTTAATATTTAGCAATGCAAGATTAACTATAACATTTTATATATATTGATTAAAGAAATACCAATGGTGCAGCATACTTTAAATAAAAAAGGCATTTTGTTTTGCCTATAACTTTTGAACCTATTTGCCCAGATCTGGCAATCACTTGGAGTACTCAACTAGGGTACACCAAGCCAAGTTTCATGTAGATCTGTGCAGGGGGATCTGAGAAGTGGGTGGTTGACAAAAGCTGAGTTTTCTATTTTAGTTCACACAGGAAATTCTGTTTGCGCCTACAGACAACTTGCTGAAAACACGACATGGCACACATCTCTGTGTGTCATGCCTGCAGACACAGCATTCAAAATAGGTAAGCCACCACTGTGAGAAGCTGAGTCTCTGTTGCAGTAACCCCCCCCTTTTTGACAGACTACTGATGCACTTTAATTGATGTGACCGGGGTACCTGCCAAACAGGTTCTCATGGCCTGTGTTCTTTCCAAAAAAATTAAAAATAAAACCCCATTGGCATCTATGGTCACAGGTCAGCCCCTGGTAAATGGTACCACAGGTACCCAGGGCACTCTGATCAGGGAAGATCTCTAAAGGATGCAGCACTTATTGTGCCACCCTAAGAGGCCCTGTACCTTTACACACACACACTGCCTTTGCAGGCTGCGTGTCTTGGTGCAGAACAAAGTGGCACACATCCCTGTGTTCCATGCCTACCACCCATTGCCCTGGCATAGATCAGGCACCCCTCTAGCTGGGTGCACTATACCAGTGGCGAGGGTACAGGTGCATGAGCCCTGTACCCCTACAGTGTCTAGGTCAATTCTTAGACATTGTAAGTGCAGTGTTGCCATTAAGAGTATATGGTGCTGGCAGTTTTTCATTACGAACTCCACAGCACCATAATGGCTACACAGAAAAGTGAGAAGTTTGGAATCAAACTTCTCAGCACATTAAACCCACACTGATGCCAATGTGGGATTTAATGAAAAATTTACTCAGAGGGCATCTTAGAGATGCCCCCTGAACAACGACCAGCCTCTGTTGGGTTCCCTGACTGGTAAACACCAGTGTGCCACCACAAGACATGTTTCTGGACCCCTGGGGGGGAAGCCTTCGCTCCCGAGCCCAGAAACAAAGCCTTACCTGGGTGGAGGTGTTCACACCTCCCCCAGGCCAGAAAGAGCCATCTGTGGCAGGAGAGCTTCAAAGGCCTTGAAGCCTTTGTAATGCGGCCCCAGCCTCTCCTGCTATCAGGAGCAGACCTATTTCCTGTCTCCCCTCCTTTTCGGCGGGAAGACAGGTGGGAGAAATTAGCCAGTCGAGAAGGGGTGCCCACCTCTGCTATCCCCACCCCTCAGTTGGGGAAGGCAAGGTGCAGCCCACTCTTCAGTGCCCGCCATCTTGAAGATGGCAGGCAGTCTTCAATCAGGATTAGGGATTGTGCTCACTCCCCCACTTGGGGTGGGCACACCAAGGGTGTAGTCACCCTAAGGTCAGCAGTCCATTGGCTAGTGACCTAGAGACCCCTAGAACGCCCCCTAAATACAGTATTTAGGGGGTAGCCCTGTACCAAAAAGGCAGATTCACGCAACCTAAGAAGAAAAAGGACGAAAGAAGATGCCCAGCAGAGGAGACTGGAGAGAACAACTGACTTGGCCCCAGCCCAACCAGCCCGTCTGCAGTTTCCAGAGATCCTGCACCAAAAGTCACCTTGTCCTGCAGCTGGCGACCTCCAGAACCCTGGGAGAACTGACTGCCTTCAACAAATACCAGATCTCCTATAAACAGCAGCTCTGTTCAAAAGAAAACTCCCAAGACAGACTCTGAGCCTGCTGAGGACACAGAAACCCGACGCCTGGAACCACCACTGTACTCGTCACCTACAGCCCGAGTGCCCAACCGATCCCAGCGAGGTCCCCCAGCGCTCCAGAGCCAGAGTCCACCATGGGTTAACCCCTCCAGGACACCCCGACATCGCCTGCAAGACCCCCCCCAACTACGAGTGGCCCGGTAAGGTGAAATCCGACCTCAAAAGACACCCTGCATCCAGCCGCCCTGCACCCTGGAGAAGAGAACACGAGGAGCACCTATGTTGGTTCCTCCCGGAAGTCTTCCTGGATTGAGCCTGCAGCTGTAAACCAAAACTGAAAATCCCCATTGAAAACAACAGGGCACCTGACGCCAAAACAGCACCCTGCACCCAGCTGCCACTTTGCCGCTCTGGGTGCCTTAGAAATTGACATGATGTATTTTTTGGTTCCATTTAGGATGAGGGCCATCATGTCAATTTCTAAGGTACTTGTTCCATCTTTGGTCTCTTAATTTAAAAAAATCACCTACCAACTAAATTGAAAAAAAACAAGGAAAAGAACATTCAATAAACACACTACCAAAACAAGACGCCAACTCTCCATAGAAAATTGAGAGATTTTGCCCACTTCAAGATGGCGCCCATAGAACACTCGAAAGTCATGTGACATCAGTTCCAAACAGGAAACATTAGTGGAACCAAGCAGAATGCCCGAGATCGTGAGACCAGACCGGGATTAAGACGGAACACGATACAGACTGAAGGTGAACATCATCCACGGACACAACTGAGCTAAGATTTGTCCTCGAGCGCGTTAGAAATCGGAATGCGCGTTTGGAAATAATTGAATGCACCCTTTTTCATTTCTTTAGGCGCATCGTGAGCTCCATGCTGGAATACATTCCCCCGGCCTCCCCACTTAAATCATATGAGGACAGAGTAATAACTAAACCGGTAAGACATCCAGTCCCCGAGCAGGGCACTCATGAACCAGCCTGGCGACTAGGTTAGCTCCATCTAAACAATTATACCTGTTGTTTTTTACAGAGAGAAGCGCCAAAAACCACAAATTAAAAGTGAGTAAACCCTAGATGTTGTGTGTTTATGAATATATGTAGTAGGATTAGAAAAACCAAAAATTTTTATCTGTCATTTAGGTGGTCCAGCTTCGCGGTCTTTGGTGATTCATGGAATAAAAACCTGTCTGACAATTAGAGAGGTAAGAAGTAGAGAGGTGGTTGCTGAGCCAACAACAGCTGTTTTTAAATACATAACGAATACTAACAGAGGTCCCCCTGTTTTTCATTCACAGTCTATGGTCCTGATGAGAACTCTACATTAAAACGAGTTCGAAACTCGTAGACCTTGCCATGTGATTTCGTCACATTGAAACCATAAGAAAATCCAACAATATTTTCATCACAGTGATTTATGCTTCCAAGTGTGATTCTATGGTTTCCTTTCAAAAATTGTATAGAAATTGTAAAAAATCTAGCTTTTTGCTACTAGAGTGTTAGGAGGATGAATGTGTGTTAAGTATGTATGAAAAAGATCTTTAGTGATAGTGTGTATGAATGAGACAGTAAGAGAGGATTTACATTAATAAGTAAATGTTTGTTTTTGTGATATGTTTTTGAAAAGTTTTGTCAAAATATTTAAATGTGCAAAAACTAAATGAAAAACGAAAAGTCGAAATAAAATGCAAATCTAAAAGATTGATTCAAAAAATCAAACACCTCTCACATAGTGTTCTATTCGTGTGTGAGTAAGATAAATAATTTATGAATTGAGATTAGCAGCACTGGCATCTTTTTTGTGATACATATAAGGCAGGGTTTGGTCTTGCTGCTTGGGAGCCCATACCCAGTGGTGGTTAGTAATTGTAATAGCAGGCAATTGCCTGTGTGGTAGCCCCTTTTCGAGCAATTGTGGGTATTTGTTATGTATTCAATTGTGAATTCTCATCTGAGAATTAGGAACTTGGTCCTGCGTCGGTCTTTAGTGTTGGTTTGGTTGAATTCGAGTGAGTGCGTCAAGTGTGTAAGAAAAAAATGTCAGAAAATGAGGCGTTTGCCTATAATGAGGATCATATAAAAAAGCTGCTAGCGGCTCCACCCCTCTTTGTATCAGCTTCCCTAAGTGTGTAAGCACAAAATCAAAACGAGACAGAAAAACTCCTTAGACTAAAGAAAAAACAGACCCGGACAGATCTACATGGACACTTTTTGCTCCAACATTTGAGAGCTGGGACTATTCCAGGAGGCTTACAGATAAAAAAATATACCTGTAATTTTCACAGAGGACCCGATCTATAAAAAGGGCTATAGTTTCATAGAAACAAAGTGCAGTCGGGACTTAATGGTATTGACAATTGTGACAGCTCAAAGACTATCAAAAGTCCAACTAGAGGAAATAGAAAATTTACAATCAAGTATTGCTACAAATCAATTGATCACCGACGCCAAAGGATTATTGGAAACAGTGGAAAAGGAAATCAGCGAATTCAAGGACTTTATCATTAATCAAAAAACTAACCAATTCGATAAAGATCAAAAAAATTTCAATTTAGAAAAGGTATATCCGTTCCTTCAACCTGATTTCTACTCCCGCCCTGAATCTCGAAGATACTTACAGGAGAATCAAAGAAGATCTTTCCAAAAATATATTACCTTCTCGGACACTTCATCCTCAGGCAGTAGCAGTGAAGGAGATAATACAGACCCTAGAAGAACTACCAACAGAAGAGGCTCTTTTCAACAAAATCAACAGGGCCCCACTTCTTTAGGGAGAGGCCAGACAAAACCCAGAGGAAAACCAAGATACACTCAACCATGGGAAATGTCGACCAGACGTCAAAATTACAAGAACTGACGCCTTCATTAATTTTCAATATTTCCGATTTTTTTTGACAAAGGACGAAGAAAGTATCCTCCAAAAAGGACTAACATTTGTCCCTACAAAAAGAACAGATTTTGTCAAATTCAAGACCGAAACTATAGAGTTCTTTCGCAAAATCAGGTTAAAAACATTTTTTTCAGAAAACCCCATGGATTCAAATATGGAAACCACTAGACTCCATAATAAATCCACATTTTGTCCTCCAAACCATAAAATACAAAAGGAACTAGTCACATTTGAAAGAACTATCCTATCAGCAATTACTGATATGGATAAGAAGACCAAGTGGATCAAACATAATATCGCCAAATCTGAATCATTGGCATTGACAAAACTAACAAAAGACACATCTGTAATTATAAAACAAGCAGATAAGGGTGGGTCAATTGTGATATGGGACCGTTCATTATATACCAACGAGGTCAAAAAACCACTAAATGACACCAATTGCTATCGAAAGCTTAACAAAGATCCCACATTGGAATTAAAACAACAATTACATGCCATCATTGATGAAGCATTCCAACAAGGCTTTCTTGGAAAAAAAGAATCTGAATACTTGAAAATAAAACATCCCAGAACTCCGCTGTTTTACGTACTACCCAAGGTACATAAGAATGCAAAGACTCCACCTGGACGCCCCATTGTGTCCGGTTGCGAATCCCTCATGGAACCGATTTCCAAATTTGTGGATTTCTTTTTAAAACCATTCATTGGGTATGTAAAATCTTACATTAGGGATACAACTGACTTCATCAATAAATTACATGAAGTAAAATTTGACAGAATGACTGACTGGATGGTGACAATGGATATAACGTCCCTGTATACCCAAATACCACAAGATGAGGGCATACAGGTTTTAAGATCCATATTGGAAACAAGAGAAAAACCAGAAAAGGTACCAACAGAGTTCATTATACAACTGGCACAATTTGCATTAAAACTTAATTATTTCTACTTCGACGGAGATTTCTATTTTCAAGTAGGCGGGGTGGCAATGGGCTGTCCGTTCGCTCCTGAACTGGCTGTCCTTTACATGTCGAGCTACGAAGAAAAATTCATTTACCAGGATAACCCTTTTGGATTATCGATTAGAAATTGGAGTCGTTATAATGTTTTCTTTGTGTGGTCTGGCTCTGAAGAAGAGCTAAAGCATTTTAACGATTGGCTTAACAGCGGAACACAGGAAATTAAATTCAGCCTGTTGTACTCAAAAAACAAAATTCCTTTCCTAGATGTGGAGATATACCCTTTGGATGAAGGAGGTCTGATGACTACTCTATACAGAAAGGAAACTGACCGCAACAGATCATTACACTTCACCAGCAATCACCCCCGAAGCCTTAAAGAAAACTTGCCATATGGGCAATATTTAAGGATCCGTACCAATTGCCAAGACAAAGAAGAATATTTAAAACATGCGGATAAATTGACCATCAACCTAATAGAACGTGGATACCCTAAAAAACTACTTCGACGTTCCAAAAAACGAGCGTGGTGGACACCACGAGAGTACCTTTTGGAGAAAAAGGTAAAAAAGAAACTGGACCGAATAGTATTAGTTACTACATATTGCCCCAATTCCAACATGTTAAAAAAGGTGGTGAATAACAATTGGCACTTGGTAAAAAATCTATGCGAAGATTTAAAGAAACCTCCTCTATTCGCTTTTAAAAAAGAATCTAACGGCTAAGGCGCTCGACCTCGGACCTGGGGATCTGGGTTCGAGTCTCGGTAACGACGCCAAAACCTCCTGTGATTCTGGGCAAATCACTTAATCTCCCCGTGCCTAAAAATGAAAGTGTGTGTCCTCATGTAAAAAAAAAAAAAACGTAACTTGTACTATGTAAAGCGCTCTGATACTTGATTCGGTTCGGGTCTAGTTCGCGCTATATAAAACTCTACGAAAAAAAAAAAAAACGTTTAGCCAACAGATTGGTAAGAGCCGCATTACCAATAAAAGTATAACCCAATATAAGAAGCATGATTGGATTGCCTCCGGTCACGGGGCACCACAAATGTGGCGGATGTAACTGTTGTGATTCCACTGAAGAAGGGTCAATTTTCAAACACAATGAAATAACATGGAAACACGATCTGTTCACAAACTGTAAATCACGTTATGTGATCTATGGAATTAAGTGTCCATGTAATCTTCTATACATTGGCAAAACCAATCAAGAGATTCGCACAAGAATCCAACAACATAAATCACGGATTAAACGCAAGGGTCAGAATGCCCCATTGGTTAACCACTGGCAAATAAAAAATCACAGAGACAATGAATTACGATGGACAGTGATTACAAAAGTAAGATTTAAGAGGAGGGGATTTGGACGCTAAACTGTCAAAAAAAGAAGCGATGATGATTGTGAGATTCAATACAGCTACAGACGGATTAAATGAACTTTCTGAGATGTACAAATTATAATTAAGATCAAGAATACGATCTTAACAGGCTTTTCCATCCGGCCGAAATATTCCAGACAATTCAGAATGCATCCTACTAATTGGTGGACGGTATATCCCTACCCAAGATGGCCCTCACCCTAAATGGAACCAAAAAATACATCATGTCAATTTCTAAGGTACTTGTTCCATCTTTCGTCTCTTAATTTCAAAAAATCACCTACCAACTAAATTGAAAAAAAACAAGGAAAAGAACATTCAATAAACACACTACCAAAACAAGACGCCAACTCTCCATAGAAAATTGAGAGATTTTGCCCACTTCAAGATGGCGCCCATAGAACACTCGAAAGTCATGTGACATCAGTTCCAAACAGGAAACATTAGTGGAACCAAGCAGAATGCCAGAGATCGTGAGACCAGACCGGGATTAAGACGGAACACGATACGGACTGAAGGTGAGCATCATCCACGGACACAACTGAGCTAAGATTTGTCCTCGAGCGCTTTAGAAATCGGAATGCGCGTTTGGAAATAATTGAATGCAACCTTTTTTATTTCTTTAGGCGCATCGTGAGCTCCGTGCGGGAATACATTCCCCCGGCCTCCCCACTTAAATCATATGAGGACAGAGTAATAACTAAACCGGTAAGACATCCAGCCCCCGAGCAGGGCACTCATGAACCAGCCTGCCGACTAAGTTCGCTCCATCTAAACAATTATACCTGTTGTTTTTTACAGAGAGAAGCGCCAAAAAAACACAAATTAAAAGTGAGTAAACCCTAGATGTTGTGTGTTTATGAATATATGTAGTAGGATTAGAAAAAACTAAAATGTTTATCTGTCATTTAGGTGGTCCAGCTTCGCGGTCTTTGGTGATTCATGGAATAAAAACCTGTCTGACAATTAGAGAGGTAAGAAGTAGAGAGGTGGTTGCTGAGCCAACAACAGCTGTTTTTAAATACATAACGAATGCTAACAAAGGTCCCCCTGTTTTTCATTCACAGTCTATGGTCCTGATGAGAACTCTACATTAAAACGAGTTCGAAACGCGTAGACCTTGCCATGTGATTTCGTCATATTGAAACCATAAGAAAATCCAACAATATTTTCATCACAGTGATTTATGCTTCCAAATGTGATTCTATGGTTTCCTTTCAAAAATTGTATAGAAATTGTAAAAAATCTAGCTTTTTGCTATTAGAGTGTTAGGAGGATGAATGTGTGTTAAGTATGTATGAAAAAAGATCTTTAGTGATAGTGTGTATGAATGAGACAGTAAGGGAGGATTTACATTAATAAGTAAATGTTTATTTTTGTGATATGTTTTTGAAAAGTTTTGTCGAAATATTTAAATGTGCAAAAACTAAATGAAAAACGAAAAGTCAAAATAAAATGCAAATCTAAAAGATTGATTCAAAAAATCAAACACCTCTCACATAGTGTTCTATTCGTGTGTGAGTAAGATAAATAATTTATGAATTGAGATTAGCAGCACTGGCATCTTTTTTGTGATACATATGAGGCAGGGTTTGGCCTTGCTGCTTGGGCGCCCATACCCAGTGGTGGTTAGACATTCATATCTTAGCATAGATCGCCGCCTAGTGTTGGGTCCGGATGTTTGCACCTTGTTGTCTTGGAAGAGTCTTCGAAGTCTCACGAGATAGGTGACTCCTCACCTGGACTACAGTGCGCATGGGCATCTTCTCCATCGTCAGATTGTTTTTCGCCAGTGTGGCAAAGATGGAGTATAGGAAAGTAAGAGATGACCATGTAAATGTATGAAATGAAGGTAACCATGCAGCTGTGACAGGCACCGGGGAGGAGGGTGGGTATATGAATGTCAGCAGCCCTACATGCCAAGAACAGATGCATACTGGTAAGTAGCATTTGCCGTTCGAGGCATGTGGGCTGCTGAATTCATATCTTAGCATAGACTGTATAGCAGTTTCTCCTCTAGTGGTGGTCGCCTGTATCAGCTGCAGTGGTTTGAAATAGAGTTTTAAGGACAGCCTGGTCTACAGCAGCTTGTTGTTTGGCTTGCACGTCAACACAGTAGTGTTTTGTGAAAGTGTGTATGGTAGACCATGTAGCTGCCCTACATGTCTTCTAAGGGAATATTTCCTAGGAAAGCCATGGATGCCCCCATTTTACGTGTTGAGTGTGCTTTAGGGGGAACTGTTAAAGTGCGCTTTGCTTTTTGATAGCATATTTGAATGCATTTAACTATCCATCTGGATATTCCTGCTTTGGAAATGGGATTGCCCTTATGTTGTGGTGAAAAAGCAACAAATAGTTGCTTTGTCTTCCTGATTGATTTTGTTCTGTCAACGTAATATAATAGAGCTCTTCTAACGTCTAGTGTGTGTAGGGCTCGTTCAGCTACAGATTGCAGGTTTTGAAAGAAAACTGGCAATTCTATGGACTGATTGATGTGAAAAGTGGATATAACTTTTGGCATAAATTTAGGGTTTGTACGCAGCACTACTTTATTGTGGTGAATTTGCATGAAAGGTTCCTGAATGGTTAATTCCTGTAGCTCACTAACTCCCCTGAGGGAGGTAATAGCAATTATAAATGCCACCTTCCATGTTAAGAATTGTAGTTCACATGAATGAAGTGGTTCGAAGGGAGATCCCATGAGTTTGGTAAGTACTATGTTTAAGTTCCAGACTGGAGAAGGTGGATGCTTTGGAGGGATAATTCTTTTAAGTCCTTCCATAAAAGCTTTGATAGGTGGGATTCTGAATAGGGACACGGGTTGTCTGTTTTGAAGATATGCTGCTATAGCAGCGAGGTGTAGCCTTATGGATGAGTATGCAGGTTACATCTCTGAAGGTGTAGCAAGTAACAGATTAAATTTTGGATGGAGGAATCCAACGGATTGATTTTATTATTATTAAAATAAATAACAAATATTTTCCATTTAGCTGCGTAACATGCTCTGGTAGTGGGACATCTTGCTTCTTTGATAATGTTCATACAATCTGGAGGCAAGTTAAGATATCCGAATTCTAAGACTTCAGGAGCCAGATCGCTAGGTTCATATGATTGGGATCTGGGTGCCTGATTTCTCCATGGTTCTGCGTTAGCAGTTGTGGCGAGAGGCACAGTCTTTGATGAGGAACTACTGAGAATTCTAGGAGCGTTGTGTACCATGGCTGTCTTGCCCATGTGGGAGCTACCAGGATCATTGTGAGTGACTGTTGCCTTAGCTTGCGTGCCACTAATGGAATCATTGGGGTTGGTGGAAAAGTGTACGCAAATCTGCCTGACCAGTTCATCCATATCGCATTGCCTTGTGACAACGGGTGTGGGAACCTGGCGGCGAAGAACGGGCATTTTGAGTTTTCGTTTGTGGCAAACAGATATATGTCTGGATGTCCCCACTTTTGGAACAATGGTTGGAGAACTTGAGGATGAATTTCCCATTCGTGTATTTGCTGACTGTGCCGGCTTAGTAGGTCTGCTATCTGGTTGTCTGTCCCTGGGAGGTGTTATGCCAGGAGATAAATGTTCTGAGGAATCGCCTACTTCCATATGCTCTGAGCTAGGTGAGATAGTTGCAGAGAGTGGGTGCCCCCCATTGTTTCTAGATGTAGTACATGGCTGTCATGTTGTCCGTCCGGATCAACACAGTCTTGTTGCGCAAGTATTTCTGAAAAGCTCTCATTGCTAGGAATACTGCCAGTAACTCTAAGTGGTTTATATGTGGTTTTTTGTTTGACTGTCCAGAGACCTTGGACTGTATATTGAAGGAGATGGCCTCCCCAACCTGTCAGTGATGCGTCCGCTGTTAATACTACCTGTGGAACCGGCTCTTGGAACAGTCGCCCCTTGGAAAGGTTTTGTGGGTTCCACCACTGCAGAGAGCGGTAAGTGCGACTGTCTACTAACACTAGGTCTTTTTGTTGTCCTTGAGCTTGGTTCCACTGGCGTGCTAGGCATTCCTGTAAGGGGCGCATTTGAAGCCGAGTATGAGGGACGATGAATATGCAGGAGGCCATCATGCATATAAGCTGCATGAACACTCGAGCTGGCAGGGAGTGTTGTGGCTGAAATTTTACAATGAGAGATTGTATGTTGGCTATCCTGGCTGGATTTGGATATGCCTTTGCTACGGAGGTGTTTCTTGTTGCTCCCAGATATTGCTGTATGTGGGAGGGTTGCAGATATGATTTTGGGTAATTTATTGAAAATCCTAGATTGTGCAGTAGCTGGATCGTCTGTGAGGAATGGGTGGCACACTGTACGTACAAATTGGCTTTTATGAGCCAATCGTCGAGGTAGGGGAATACATGGATGGGTTGCCTTCTGAGTGGTGCTGCCACTACTGCTAGGCATTTTGTAAACACCCTTGGTGCTGTCGTTACCCCGAAGGGGAGGTGTAGGAAGGTAGATCCCTGACTATGGTTGCCCCCAACTTTTTGCCTGGTGTTTTGCTGGTTTTCTGACTTAGTTGACCTGGGGCCCTGCTATTCAGGACCCCAGGCCTACTGCTCTCTCTGTAAAACGGATTCCATGTACCTTAGGTACATATCTAATTGGATACTGAGTCACCTTATCAGTCCCTGTACAGTGTACCTTAGGTACCCAGGGCATAGGTGTACCCAGGGCCTACCAGGGGCTGCAGCATGTATTATGCCACCCCTGGCTGGCCATCCAAATCTGACACAACTGGCTGCTTGACAGCTGGGGCAAGGTGGTGTAATCACCCTTTGCTTTAGATATAGTATTCCTATATCTAACCCTAAAATGGGCACACAGATCTCCTATCAGTCACTCCTATGGCAGGCCTTGACAATCCTGAAGGCAGAGTGCTTTAAATCGTGTGAGATGGTGCTCTGGCATGAGCTGAGCCTGTCTGCGGCTTTCGGGATCTATCCCTTAGCCGTTTCCCTGATAACGCATACCATATACTCTTAAGTGCATTATAATCCTCGCGGTTATATGCCAACTCTGGTATCGCTTTATCAAAACATGTCGAGTAAGGTGTCATACGAATTGGAATACTAACCCCTCGCCAATTCTGGCGACGGGGTTAGCATTCCACCCTTCTAGAGGGACACGACATGTTGGTAACCTGTAACCCCGGTTAAAGTCAGACAGAGCCTTAGCTCCACAAAATGGATGCTGCCACCGAGACACAAGTCTGCCCTCCTGTTGCTGGGAGTCCTCCCAGCGCAGGAGGCAAGGACAAAGGGTTTCCTGTCGGGGGCGGTGCCAGCACCGTCCCAGACAGGATTTTGTGTATCCTAGGTAGGCAGGGCTTTGGAGGAAGGTGACTGCAAGTGGCACCCCGGTGCTCACTGTGCATAGGCCGGCTTGAACCAGTTCCAGGGGCACTCCAGACCCTGAGCTGGGGAAAAGCCCGCCAAAGGAGAGGGGTGTAACCACCCCCCTCCTGGTCCCACCCATAGGGCAGGACTTAGTCGCGTGCCAGCCCCCTTTTGCAGGATAAAGGTAGGAGCAGGCCCCCTTCCAAATTAGATCAATCTTTGAATCCTGAACCGACCTTCTACACGAAGAACTCAAGACTCTTCTCAAGATTTCTCCCTTGTGACTAAGGAGTAGTCACCCTGCAGCAGCAGGCACCAACCAAGCATCGCGGTTTGTTGCCAGTCTCTCCTTCGGATCAAGACTGCTCCAGCACGACGAGAACCGGCTTCCCTGGCACCTCTGACCTCAACCTACATCATCAGCCCAGCTGTGATCCGTGGGTGCGACGAGACCTCGAGGGACCGGCCATCTTCAGAACTGCACGACGCTTGTCCAGCACGACCACCGAGTGACCCTCGACCGAGTGCTTTGGGGTAAGAGAAGCCCCGACCCTGAGCAGCTCCAGCACCGAAGTTCAGCCCCCCTGCATCCACGAGATCTGCGTGGGGCCCTTCTGCTCTTGGCTGCTCACCGCGTTGTCCAGGTCGCTTGCCCGTTGGCTAGTGGCCCTCTCACGACGCTCCACGACGACAAATACTGCTGGTCTGGTTGCTCCAGACTAGCCCTTGCTCCCCTCCAAAAGAGGAGCACCCTGGACCCTCTGGGTCCACTCAAGACGCCATTTTAGGTCCACCGCGTGGGCCTTGCATTTGCCAAGACTTGTTGCCCAATCCTGGGTCCAGCGACGTCAGAAGCAGATACCTTCGTGGGACAGCTCGCACCTCCATCCTGGTCGCCGACAACGCCTCCTCGTCCGAGAGACTGCAGAGCCCAGCAGCGCCCACTCACCTGGTCGAGGTGACTTCGTCCGGTGCCACCCTGGTGCCCACCTAAATCACTGGCTAGTGATTCAGAACTTGGTCCCCTCTGCTTTCAGGTCTTCTTCTTCCCTGATCCAGGCTTGGATCTCCACGAACTTTCTTCACTGGTCGCCTGCCAGCAACTTCTTTCTTCAGGCTCCTGGTTCTTCAACGAGGGTTTCCGACGCAACTTCAACCCTATGCAGCCGCAGCCCCTGGGCTAGGTAAACTGAGTACCCCGGTGCTCCAGCATAGTCCAACACCCTAAGTGTTCGGATCCACTCCCGTTTTCGACCCACCTAGTCGGGTTCGCCCGAGAACAGTAACTTTGTCTTTGCTAGCCTCCATAGACTTTTTCCCGCCTTACGCGTGAGAGTTCCCACTCTGCACACGACGTCCACAGGCCTCCTGCTCCTAATCTAAGTGTTTAGTATTGTAGGCCTAGCGATTCTAAAGTCTATGAGAATAGTTACTTACCTGCTAGTAATTCGCATTCCACTTCTTGTGTATATGGTTTTTCGTGCCCCTCGGGCATTTGTGTAAATTGTGCGACTTAAAGTATTTTTATAAGAGTTTTGTTGTGTGCTTAGCTCCCTGACTCATAAAGAGTTCAGGGTAGTCTTGTTAGAAATAAATACACTTTATTTTCATAACAACTTGTGTGGTGTCCTTTCACTTGGTGTTCAAGGGGTAATGTGATGGTAAAACAGCTGGCTTAACACGCCCTCTAGAGTCTTAGCCTTAGACTGCTCGTATCCATGCTACTAGGATAGCTGGTCTATAAGGTTGACTTACAACCAATCATCAATAAGGGTTGTCTGGACTGATACATAGTGATCACTAGAATAGTGAGCACTGCATATCAGGCCAACTTCTCACATTGGTGAGCAGCGGTTGGGGTTTGAGCTTGCTGTTGTTTTACCACACGTATCCTAAGAATATCATTTGAAAGATCACATAAGTACTGAGGTACATATAACTTAGCTTAGAATACTCTGAGTTCTACTGAACCAGCTGTTGTAGCTCCTAGGGCCTAGCACACCCTAAACTACAACTCTAGCAAGGGATCAGTAGGCAAACATATAGTGTAGGTAAGTGCACCACTTACACCTCACTAGAAAAGCATGTCTACCCATGGAGAGTCTTCAGAGACTCCCCTTGTGGTTATTGACCCTCCACAGGTCATCTCAATATATGCAGCTCTCAGTTTCCAGGAGATGAGACAAGTGTGTACCTCCAGGAAACTGAAACAGGGGTCTAACCCCACCATTCCCTTTCTGATAGGTCTCTTAGAGACTTATGATGCTAGGAAAGCATCCCAGGCAGATGGGAATATGCCAGCCTTAGAGGGTACTCGTGGTGATCCAGACCTCCTTGACACTGAAAAAGCAGTTGAGGAGGAGGATCAAGAGGAACTCTCTGGGGATGAGGCAGACAGGCCTGAACTAGTCAGCAGACTCACTAGGGCCAACTTAGACCTGCTTGGGAAAGGAGCTGGGGACCCCCCAGTACTGACCCTAATCAGGCCTAACATTGGAGTTAGGAGAGATAGATCTCCTTCTAGGGACTCCATTAGATCTCTGCACTCTAATGCCTCTTCTCAGGGGAGAAGGAACTCTCCCCAGAGGAGATTGATTTCCCCTCAGAGAAGAGAGCATGAAGCAAGGATGAGACAAGCTAATCTGAGGATTGAAAGGGAAGAACTTGCCCTGGCCAAAGAGAAGCTTGCCTTTGCTAGAGAGCAGCTGATGAGTGGGATAGTTCCCACTGGTGGCAGCAATCTCCCAAGAGATAAAGAGAAGGGTTTAGATACTAAACACCTGACAAAGATAGTGCCCCCCTTTAAGCAAGGGGATGACATCCAGAAATGGATGGCTGCTTTGGAGAGGGCCTGCACTGTGCAGTGCATTCCCCAGAGTCCGTGGGCAGCTATACTGTGGCTCTCCTTTGATGGCAAAGGTAGAGCTAAGCTCCTCACTACTAGAGTTGAGGATGCTAACAATTACCAGGTCCTGAAAAATGCACTGGTTGATGGGTTTGGCTTAACCACTGAGCAGTACAGGTTGCTGTTCAGAGACACCCAGAAAACTCAGTCTCAAGACTGGTCTGACTTTGTCGATTGTGCCACTAAGGCTTTGGAAGGCTGGCTACTGGGTAGTAAGGTTACTGATTTCAAAGGATTGTATAATCTAATTATGAGAGAGCAAGTCTTAAATAATTGTCAGAACCAGTTATTACACCAGCACCTGGTAGACTCTGATCTGACCTCTCCACAAGAATTGGGTAAGAGGGCAGACAAATGGGTCAGAACCAGGATTAGGCCCAAGAACCAAGGTGGTGACCAGAAAAAGGAATCAACCAAGCCTCAAGAGAAGGGTGGGAATAAATCTACAGATCAAACCACATCAGGGCCCCAAAAATCCTCTGAGGGGGGTGGGTCCCAGCATCCTTCTAATAACCAGAAGAAACCTTATTGTTATCCCTGTAAACAGGTGGGTCATTTGAAAACTGACAGCAGTTGCCCAAAGAACAACAATAAGGAGAACATACCCCCAAGTAACATCCCCAAACCTCCTGTTACTGCTAGTAGTAATCCCCCAGGTGGTGGGAGTGCCCCCAAGAATTTGGGTGCATTTACTTTGGGAGTTCCTGGGGACTCTGGCCTAACCAGGTCCCCAAACTTAGATACTCTTGTCTGTGAGACTGGCATGGGGTTTGCCAACTTCACAACTTGTCCCAACACTTTGGGCAAGTACAGACAGGAACCCCTCATCAATGGTATAAAAGTTGAGGCCTATAGAGATACAGGGGCTAGCATCACCATGGTGACTGAGAGTCTAGTCCCCTCAAGGCAACTTTTACCTGGTGCCACATACCAGGTGACCCATATTGATGGAGTACAGAGAGATCATCCCATGGCAGTGGTAAATCTCAGCTGGGGAGATGTCACTGGCCCCAAGAGAGTGGCAGTGTCATCAAACTTGCCTGTAGATTGCCTACTGGGGAATGATTTAGAGACCTCAGCCTGGGCTGAGGTAGAGCAAGAAACCCATTCCAAAATGGTAAACCTCCCTGGTAAGGTTAGTGGGGCAGTGATAGCCACAGCCCCAGTCCAAGATATCCTCCCTGAACAGGTCAGGAGGGCTGTGCCAGTCACAGCCCAATCTCAGACAGCTTCCTTCCCAGAAAAGGTTAGCAGGGCTGTGATGGTCACAGCCCATACCCAAACTGAGTCCCCTCCTGAAAAGGTTGGTAGAGTTGTGATGGCCACAGCTCAAACTCAGACAGATGATAGTGTTGTGAAGCCTGAAACTATGGATCACTCCACTCAGACAGAGAGCATTGAGGAGGAAGAGAAATCTCTCTCCCACCAGACTTTAGGAAAGGATCAGCCTCCTCAAGGAACTGATCTGACCCCTTGTGAAGAAACTGCCACAGAGGTAGTCAGGCCTAGCCTGGCAGAACCCCTGATGTCAGTGGACCCTTCCAAGGTGGGACCCAGTCTGGAGCAGGTAACCTGCCCCTCTCTACCCTGCCTCAGTCAGCCCAGGGCTGTAGAGGTCAGGGAGAGCAGTGTTGGACACCACAGGGCCCCCTGTCCAAAAGAATTCCCCAATCAGCAGATTAAGGGCACTGAAGCTAGTAGTCCTAGCCAAGTGGAAATAAAACAAACTCCTGAGGGATCCCCCTTAAAATTAGTTAGGGACCTCCCACAGATGGACACTGTTGGGCACAGCCAAACTTGGGACCTGAGGGCCCCAGACCTGACCTGTCCCTCCAGTAAGCCAAACAGAGGGACCCAGCCTCCAGCTTTAGGTAGCCAGAGGTTGACCCTGAGAGCTCATAGCAACTCAGTCCTGGAAAGAAAGGCACACATGGTAGATGGTGATTGGAGGAAGTTGAGCCCAACATTAGTGGAGACTCACTTCAGTACTCCATCCCAGCACCAGCCTTTTACTTTGCCACAACACACCACAGGTAGAGATGCCCTTTGGTGGAGACCCTCAGATACCCTTAGGGTGAGGGATTGCTTAGTGGACCATGAGATAGGGGGTAACCATGCCAGTGCTGGTACTTCCTTATATGGCCACTTAGGCAATATAGGCTTAGCTGGTCAAGGATAGCCTTATCTCCTTTCGTTTGGGGGGGGGGCGGGTTATGTAGGAAGGTAGATCCCTGACTATGGTTGCCCCCAACTTTTTGCCTGGTGTTTTGCTGGTTTTCTGACTTAGTTGACCTGGGGCCCTGCTATTCAGGACCCCAGGCCTACTGCTCTCTCTGTAAAACGGATTCCATGTACCTTAGGTACATATCTAATTGGATACTGAGTCACCTTATCAGTCCCTGTACAGTGTACCTTAGGTACCCAGGGCATAGGTGTACCCAGGGCCTACCAGGGGCTGCAGCATGTATTATGCCACCCCTGGCTGGCCATCCAAATCTGACACAACTGGCTGCTTGACAGCTGGGGCAAGGTGGTGTAATCACCCTTTGCTTTAGATATAGTATTCCTATATCTAACCCTAAAATGGGCACACGGATCTCCTATCAGTCACTCCTATGGCAGGCCTTGACAATCCTGAAGGCAGAGTGCTTGGAATCGTGTGAGATGGTGCTCTGGCATGAGCTGAGCCTGTCTGCGGCTTTCGGGATCTATCCCTTAGCCGCTTCCATGATAACGCATACCATATACTCTTAAGTGCATTATAATCCTCGCGGCTATATGCCAACTCTGGTATCGCTTTATCAAAACATGTCAAGTAAGGTGTCATACGAATTGGAATACTAACCCCTCGCCAATTCTGGCGACGGGGTTAGCATTCCACCCTTCTAGAGGGACACGACATGTTGGTAACCTGTAACCCCGGTTAAAGTCAGACAGAGCCTTAGCTCCACAAAATGGATGCTGCCACCGAGACACAAGTCTGCCCTCCTGTTGCTGGGAGTCCTCCCAGCGCAGGAGGCAAGGACAAAGGGTTTCCTGTCGGGGGCGGTGCCAGCACCGTCCCAGACAGGATTTTGTGTATCCTAGGTAGGCAGGGCTTTGGAGGAAGGTGACTGCAAGTGGCACCCCGGTGCTCACTGTGCATAGGCCGGCTTGAACCAGTTCCAGGGGCACTCCAGACCCTGAGCTGGGGAAAAGCCCGCCAAAGGAGAGGGGTGTAACCACCCCCCTCCTGGTCCCACCCATAGGGCAGGACTTAGTCGCGTGCCAGCCCTCTTTTGCAGGATAAAGGTAGGAGCAGGCCCCCTTCCAAATTAGATCAATCTTTGAATCCTGAACCGACCTTCTACACGAAGAACTCAAGACTCTTCTCAAGATTTCTCCCTTGTGACTAAGGAGTAGTCACCCTGCAGCAGCAGGCACCAACCAAGCATCGCGGTTTGTTGCCAGTCTCTCCTTCGGATCAAGACTGCTCCACCACGACGAGAACCGGCTTCCCTGGCACCTCTGACCTCAACCTACATCATCAGCCCAGCTGTGATCCGTGGGTGCGACGAGACCTCGAGGGACCGGCCATCTTCAGAACTGCACGACGCTTGTCCAGCACGACCACCGAGTGACCCTCGACCGAGTGCTTTGGGGTAAGAGAAGCCCCGACCCTGAGCAGCTCCAGCACCGAAGTTCAGCCCCCCTGCATCCACGAGATCTGCGTGGGGCCCTTCTGCTCTTGGCTGCTCACCGCGTTGTCCAGGTCGCTTGCCCGTTGGCTAGTGGCCCTCTCACGACGCTCCACGATGACAAATACTGCTGGTTTGGTTGCTCCAGACTAGCCCTTGTTCCCCTCCAAAAGAGGAGCACCCTGGACCCTCCTGGTCCACTCAAGACGCCATTTTAGGTCCACCGCGTGGGCCTTGCATTTGCCAAGACTTGTTGCCCAATCCTGGGTCCAGCGACGTCAGAAGCAGATACCTTCGTGGGACAGCTCGCACCTCCATCCTGGTCGCCGACAACGCCTCCTGGTCCGAGAGACTGCAGAGCCCAGCAGCGCCCACTCACCTGGTCGAGGTGACTTCGTCCGGTGCCACCCTGGTGCCCACCTAAAAAACTGGCTAGTGAATCAGAACTTGGTCCCCTCTGCTTTCAGGTCTTCTTCTTCCCTGATCCAGGCTTGGATCTCCACGAACTTTCTTCACTGGTCGCCTGCCAGCAACTTCTTTCTTCAGGCTCCTGGTTCTTCAACGAGGGTTTCCGACGCAACTTCAACCCAATGCAGCCGCAGCCCCTGGGCTAGGTAAACTGAGTACCCCGGTGCTCCAGCATAGTCCAACACCCTAAGTGTTCGGATCCACTCCCGTTTTCGACCCACCTAGTCGGGTTCGCCCGAGAACAGTAACTTTGTCTTTGCTAGCCTCCATAGACTTTTTCCCGCCTTACGCGTGAGAGTTCCCACTCTGTACACGACGTCCACAGGCCTCCTGCTCCTAATCTAAGTGTTTAGTATTGTAGGCCTAGCGATTCTAAAGTCTATGAGAATAGTTACTTACCTGCTAGTAATTCGCATTCCACTTCTTGTGTATATGGTTTTTCGTGCCCCTCGGGCATTTGTGTAAATTGTGCGACTTAAAGTATTTTTATAAGAGTTTTGTTGTGTGCTTAGCTCCCTGACTCATAAAGAGTTCAGGGTAGTCTTGTTAGAAATAAATACACGTTTATTTTCATAACAACTTGTGTGGTGTCCTTTCACTTGGTGTTCAAGGGGTAATGTGATGGTAAAACAGCTGGCTTAACACGCCCTCTAGAGTCTTAGCCTTAGACTGCTCGTATCCATGCTACTAGGATAGCTGGTCTATAAGGTTGACTTACAACCAATCATCAATAAGGGTTGTCTGGACTGATACATAGTGATCACTAGAATAGTGAGCACTGCATATCAGGCCAACTTCTCACAGGAGGACTTTGAATTGATAGTGCTGACCTTCTATTGTGAACCTGAGGTATTTCCTGTGAGCTGGATGTATGGGTATGTGAAAGTATGCATCCTTGAGGTCTAATGTTGCGAGGAAGTCGCCTTGCTGGAGTAGTGGGAGTACCTGTTGTAGAGTGATCATATGGAAATGATCTGAGTGAATGTATTGGTTCAAAGGTCTGAGGTCCAATATTGGTCTGGGGGAGCCGTCTTTTTTGGGAATGAGGAAGTATAGAGAGTATACCCCTGTCCCTTGATGTTGTAATGGGACTGGCTCTATTGCACCTTTTTCTAGCATGGATTTCACCTCCTGTTGTAACAGCGTGATGTGGTCTTTAGACATTGGACGGTGTTTGGGTGGCATGTTGGGTGGAGTTCTCCCAAACACCATATACAAACAGAATGTGGGTCTGTAGTCGACATTTGGTGATTACAAGACCCACAAGCCTTAAAACCGGATGACATGGAAAAAAAGGCAGACTGTTCCCAACCGACAAAACATGTTGTTCCCAACCGACAAGAAATGTCGAAATGGGCCAAAAAAGCGTGCTGAGGAACTGTTCTCCAGATCCGCATTGCAGCGCAGGAAAGAAGAAACTGACGTCTGCGCGCCGGAGGGGATTTATATGGCTCAATGTCATCACTGAGTCACAAGGCGCCATCCCCCAGCGGGCAGAGGGACTGCTGATTAATCTTCGGATCCCGTCTGCAGCCTAGGGAGAATTCAAAGGTTAAGGAATCTGCGGCTAGATGCCTCTATCAGATTTCCCATATTTCAGTGAAGCCATCATGGAGCTGGGGAACACATTATGACGAGTGTCCAGTCCATGTACTTACTATGGCTTCCCTGGTCACTTATATATCCAGGAATCTACAAGGATATTGAAGGGGCATATCTGCGCATGCAGATATGCCCTCAAAGGAGATATAGTGCACCCTGCCTTAAGACTAAGGCCTGCTAGAGGGGTGTCTTACCTATATCTCATGCAGTGTCTATGGGCATGACACACAGGGATGTGTGTCATGTCGACTCTTCAGTTTTATCTGCACGAAGACAGGCAGGGTGCATTGGCAGTGTGCATGTGCTTGGTGAGGGGTTCCTTAAGGTGGGACCCTTTTTAACCACAAGGCCCTTGGTAACAGGATTACCTTTTACTAGTGGCTTACATGTGAGCTAAAGGGGTGTCAATTGTGGAAACGACAGGTACAGTTTAGGGAAGGCGATCTGGAACTGGGAACCTGGCTGGCAGGGACCTTGCGCACTTCCAGTCGGAACTACATAATTTTCCATGCAAACAGTGTGAGCTAACCATGTGCAAAATAGGCACCTTCCTACAATTGGTCTTGGCTTCTTGGGTAGGTAAAGTCAAGAACCTCCTCACGTCTTCGAATAAATGTTAAGGAGGCGGCTCCTCAGAAGCCATGGCTGGGTTTGGTTAGGAAACACCATTGTCTGGGGAAGTATCCAGACCACTGGCCTCCTGGAGGTTATCAAAAAGATTGCCTTGTGGTCATCGCTGTCCCAATCATCGCCTCAAACATCATACTGTGGGGAGTAAGAAACCAGTTCTGAGTGGGCATACCACTCCATTTCCCGCGCCGGTGATAAAGATACAGGTGCAGACATTCAAGCTGGAGGTGTGGGTCTTGGAACCAAATGTGGCTTACAGTGTGGCCCGAGGGAGGCATTGTACGAGGTGCAGGCAGGGCTGAAGGTGTAACTTCTTTTGAGGTCGATTGGAGCAGTTGGCATCGAATACGGATCAGACAATAGAGAACAAACAGGGGGCATTATCGGATCCATGGAGCTTGAAAGCGCTGCTGGAGCTGTTGTTGGGTTGCTTACCTTTCAGGCTAGAGCTGAAGCAGGATTAGCATTGAAACTGATTACGTGGAGCCGTGGCCTAGAGGTGGCTGGAGCATATGACAAATCCAAGAGGCAGAATGAGGGAGAACTATATTTAGATTTGTGTTTTTGTGGGACCTTTTTAGCCTGATCTGAGCTCAGTGGCCTTGATAATAAGTGGTTATGGGAGTGGGCCTGTACCCATGCCCAGGATCGCTTCTTTGACTTAAAAAGTTTGGCGACAGTGAGCTTTACCTCTCGGTCGCGGATGGCCTTCCTGTTCATCTTGTTGTAGCAGTGACACAACTCCAAGTCGTATTTGGAGTGAGACAACTCTGACAAGCTTTGTGGGTGTCCGCCACCGACATTTGTCGGTTACAGTCATAACACTGTTTAAACCCACTAGTCTTAGGGGGTGACATACTGCACACTGCAGACATTTGAAGAAAAAATGGTCTGTAGGATGTGACATGATTCAAGAGCGTCACATCCATGGCTGGGTGGACCTGACGTGAAGGTGCACCATCACCACCTGCAGACGCATGTGGGAACTGCTACGAAAAAATTATGGGTCCAATTGATGCTTGGGGAAGTTTACAAGGGGAAGAATCTGCGGTTAGAGGTCTCTATCATAAGGATTTGTCATAACGCTCACTTGCCTTTCTTGCCAAGGTATCAGCTTAAGTTTTCCCGCAAAGCATGGAGTCTTCCTAGTAGGTTAAGGGACAAGGATCAGGTATAGTGAGATTTATTTATTTTATTTATTTATTTATTTAAAAAAGTTTTATATAGCGCTGGCTAGACCCGGAGGTATCAGAGCGCTTTACATGAGCATCAGATCATAGTTACAGGTTACATCGTTACAAAGGTTACACAGTTCTTGGAGCATGGCAACATAGTTACTTGTAAGGTCGAGATAAACAATAGGCACAAATACGTTAGGGGAAAAGAAGGCAAGGTGAGAGATTCAGGGGAGGGGGTTGGAGTAGGGGAAGTATATAGATGATGAAGGTGGAAAGAGGAGGGGAGGGTGAGAGACAGCATGGGGAGAGGAGGGGAAAGGTGACGGGGACACAAACCGGTAGACGAGTCAAGGCAACGTCCAAAGTCCAGTAAGCTGTGATCCCAGGGGAAGTGGTATCCCTTCCCTATCTCTATTGCGAGAGGTTCCCTTTACGCAGTGGACTCTCTCAGAGGGGTCTCTGAGACTCCAAGGCCTACATACTGGATCCTTCCCCAAAAAGGGGAGAGGGAGTGCTTTGGCAAGGGGTGCCATACCATACCTCAAGTGTGAGTGGCTCCCTTGGCGCAGTGGACTCACTCAGCAGGTTCGCTGAGACTCCAGAGTATAAATATTGGATCTTTCCCCAACAGGGGGAGAAGGAGTGCTTAGTCAAAGAGCACAAAGGACAGGGGGTAGGCAGAGTAGCAGGCAAGGGGAGAGATTCACTGGAGAGAGGATAGGAGCTAGGGAAGAGACAATAAGGAGAGACTAAAAGAAGTCTGTCTAAAGACCGACTGGGTAGGTGACGACCAAGGAGGGAATCCACGGCCCATCTCCCCTATAGCTAAACTAAGTAGCTCCATCGGGCATCAGACAAAATAGTTCAGTCTCAAAACATTGAGAGAGGAGGGAGGGAGAGATATAAATAGAGGGAGGATGCGGGAGGAGACGACAGGAGAGACGGAAGGAAGTGCAACAATGTGGTTCAACAATATACTAGAAAAAGAACAACAAGTAAACATTAAATAAAACGGTCAGCAATACATTAGGGGAGGAGAGAAGAGAGAGAGAAAGTAGTGGGGGGTAGGGGAGGAGAGGAGAGAGAGGGAGGATAAGGAAAGAGACAACTGTAGAGACGAAAGGAAGTCTGTCTAAAGACCGACTGGGTAGGTGACGACCAAGGAGGGAATCCACGGCCCATCTCCCCTATAGCTAAACCAGGTAGCTCCATCGGGAGTATACAAATATGGGAGTATACATATGGGAGTATACAAATTGTATTTTCTGAAAAACCTGTTGCTCTGAGATAAATTCCCTCCATGTCATCATAAACACCAACAATACTTCATCAAGGCAACCACATTAAATGTGTTTTGCAGCTTTGATCACAGTGGGTGCTAAAAACCCTTGCTGGTGCCATCTCTGTGCCTCACTTAAAAGTTGTTGCTCTGGCTGAGATGGTGGCATAGGTCTTGAAAAGGAAGGGTGACTACACCTTTTTGTCCTGGAAAAGGAGGTGCACATTACATAAGCAGGTTTTATTCTGCTCAAGTAGTTTGCTTGAAGAGGTTAAGCTCTGGATCCATACTGTTGCATATCATTACATCACTCAGTTTAAAAATCTCCAAAGACTAGACATTCCCTGTGAAGCGTGTGTGGTGGATTTATCCACGCCACTTTAGAATGATCCTGGTACCCAGGGATTCAGCAAGAAAATCAACCATGACCCCTCTTTTCTGGAGGAGTTTGTTGTAAAGGCTCCTATTCTCTTCCTTCCAAGTACTACATACAGCAGTGATAGATACGAGTCTGACATGTTGTACATAGTTTTGAAAGATTACTTCAACTACAACTAAGGAGATATCGATAAAAATAATATATATATATATATATATACATATATATATATATATATATATATATATATACATATATATATATATATATATATATATATATATATATATATATATATATCAAAAATAAAGATACAGGTTCAAAACAAAAACATTCAGATAAAATCCCAATCCACAAACAACCTTGAGTGTGGATACACTGAAATGAAGATCTGGTGACCTAGACAGTAGGTGGTGACCACATAGAGAAGATAGTCTTATCAGGTGGTGCCACAAATCCAGGTTTCCCGTGTCACCTGTTGCCTATCTGTGCGCATTCTTAGTTTTTTTTTTAATATCAGTTCTGGCACAAGGGAGATTGCAAGAGGAATATTATTATCCTTTGAAAGCAAGTTTAGTAACACATAACTTTTCTTCATGTCTTTTAAAAGAGAACAAATATTTGAATATTATTTGTGTGTTTGCACTCTGGCTACTTTCAGAAATTCCAAATCACAAATTTTAATAATACCTGCAACCATGTTCTTGTGGATAAAAAAAAAAATACCTTTCTTACTAAACAAAGGTTTGAATGTCAGCATAGTCAAATTTAACAAGCACTGACAAAAACCATAGATCTTAGCTTATGGCTTTGCTAATGCTTTTTGACGTTCTCTGGTCTCTTGCAGTGGAGATAGCGATAACTATTCCTCTGTCGAGTCATCCTCTCCTTCAGTTATCAACCTACTGGCAGATACAACTAACGGTCTGGAGTCTGAATTGTCAGAGTTCATAAGGAAGGGTCTTTGGCTTGCAGTTTTCCAATCTACTGGAGCCTCAAGGAGGATCCCTCTGGGCCTCCTTTAACATAGTGGGCAGAGAGGGATCCAACTAATAACTACTTTGAGACTTGAATGGTCCTAAATTGAAGCCTTCGGATGCACATGTAATCACTTTACCTCTGTAGAAAGTTTAATTTCTAGGTTTCGTAAGGGTTTAGACTAATGGAGTGTTAGAAAGAGGGTTATTTTCCATTCTTGGGATTTGCCTTTGATTCACTCGAAGTGGTCTCAGTGAAATATGTGGCCATAAATGTTTTCTACTTAGTAGCAATTACTACAGCAAGAAGAATAGGTAAACTAGGGACTTTGCTCTGTCTTCACCCAATTCATTAACATATTAGCAGATAGGATTATTTTAACACTGGATCCTCATTTTCTTCCAAATGTTAATTCTCTCTTTCATAAGGAACATAGCTCTTTCCTAAGTGGTAGCTCCTCCTCACATTCCGAATCATGACTCCATCTTTTGAATGTTGTGAGACTTATGAGAATTTATCTGCAGATGTCAACTAAGAAAAATGCTACTTACCAGTATGCATCTGTTCTTGGCATGTAGAGCTGAAGAGTTGTACACTCTGCATAGTTCGCCATCTGGTGTTGGGCTCGGATGCTTGCACTTTGTTGTTGTCTTAGAAGAGTCTTTTGTAGTCACGAGATGCGCATGGGCATCGACTATCGTTAGATTGTTTTTCGCCATGATGGGAAATGATGGAGTCAGTAAAAAGTAAGAGATGTCCATGTGAAAGTATCTAATTAAGATAATACTGGAACTGATACAGGTTCCGGGTGGGCGTGTAGAACTCTGCAGCTCTACATGCCAGGAACAGATGCATACAGGTAAGTAGCATTTTCCGTTCGAGGCATATGAGTTGCAGATTGTACACTATGTATAGACTGTACAGGTCTCCCCTAGCGGTGGTCACCTGTACCTGTTGCAGTGGTTTGAAACCAAGTTTTAAGAACAGCTTGGCCTACAGAAGCTTGTTGTTTAGCCTGCATGTCAACACAATAGTGCTTGGTGAAGGTGTGTGGTGTAGACCATGTTGCTGCTTTACATATGTCATCTAAGGGAATGTTCCCTAAGAATGTCATGGAAGCCCCTAGTTTGCGTGTTGAATGCGCTCTAGGGGGAATTATTAATGTGTGTTTAGCCTTTTGGTAGCAAATATGAATGCATTTTACTATCTACCTGGCAATCCCAGCTTTTGAGAAGGGGTTACCTTTATGAGGTGGGGAGAAGGCTACAAACAATTGTTTTGTTTTTTGAAAGGGTTTAGTCCTGTCAATGTAACAAAGTAGTGCTCTTTTGAAGTCTAGTGTGTGAAGAGCTCTCTCTGCCAGAGTCTGGGTTTTGGTAAAACACCGGTATTTCAACTGATTGGTTAAGATGAAAAGCAGAGATGACTTTGGGAAGAAATTTTGGGTTTGTTCTGAGAACCACTTTGTTACGATGTATTTGTAAGAATGGTTCTTGTATGGTTAAAGCCTAGATCTCACTTACCCTTTTGAGAGAGGTAATTGCGACAAGGAAAGCTACTTTCCATGTGAGGAACTGTAGTTCACATTAATGTAGAGGTTCAAATGGGGGACCCATGAGCCTTGTAAGAACAATCTTTAAATTCCACACCGGAAAGTGTGGCAGTCTGGGAGGAATTATTCTTTTAAGGCACTCCATTAAGGCTTTAAATGCAGGTACTCTAAATAGTGACAAATGTTGTCTGTTTTGTAAATAAGCAGCAAGTGCTGCTAGATTTAATCGTATGGATGAATATGCTAGATTACATCTTTGCAAGTGTAGCAAGTAGCAAATGATGTCCGGGATGGAAGCATTTAGCGGATCAATATGATTGTTATTGCAATTGATAACAAATCTTTTCCATTTTGGTGCATAGCAAGCTCTAGTAATCGGACGTCTGGCTTCTTTAATGATGTTCATACAGTCCGGTGGACGGTTAAGATAACCAAACTCTAGGACTTCAGGAGCCAGATTGCTAGACTCAGTTGACCTCGATTGGGGTGCCTTATCTCTCCATGGTTCTGTGTTAGTAATGTTGGGGAGAGGCGTAGTTTTTGGTGTGGGACTACTGAGAGTTCCAGTAGTGTTGTGAACCACGGCTGGCGTGCCCATGTGGGAGCCACTAGGATAATCTTGAGAGACTGCTGTCTGAGCTTGAGTACTACTTGAGGAATCAGAGGGAGTGGCGGAAAAGCGTACGCAAATTGACCTGACCAGTTCATCCATATTGCATTGCCTTTGGACAACGGGTGTGGAAACCTGGCGGCAAAGTTTGGGCATTTTACATTTGCGTGTGTGGCGAACAGATCTATGTCTGGTTGACCCCACATTTGGAAAAATGGTTGAAGAACTTGAGGGTGAAGTTCCCATTCGTGTATCTGCTGTGTCTGCCGACTGAGGAGATCCGCAATCTGATTGTGAACGCCTGGAAGATGTTCTGCCATGAGGTATATGTTTTGTGGAATGGCCTTGAATTGTATGGTTTAGGAGATGGGCTCCCCAACCGGTGAGTGATGCGTCTGCTGTTGGCACTATCTGTGGAACTGGCTCGAAGAACGGCAGCCCTTTGGATAGGTTTTGTGTGTTCCACCACTGCAGAGAGCGATGGGGGCGGCTGTCCACCAACACCAGATCTGTAAGTTGTCCTTGAGCCTGGCTCCACTGACGTGCTAGGCTTTTCTGTAAGGGGCGCATCTGAAACCTTGCGCGAGGTACGATAAAGATGCAAGAGGCCATCATTCCTATGAGTTGCATGAATACCCTTACTGAGAGGGAGTGCTGTGGTTGAAATTTGGTGATTAGGGCTTGCATACTGGCTATCCTGGCTGGATTGGGATATGCCAGAGCTCTGGAGGTGTATACTGTGGCCCCTAGATACTGATGTATGTGGGAGGGCTGAAGATTTGACTTGGGGTAGTTTAGTGTGAATCCCAAGTGGTGTAGCAGGTGGATGGTTTGAGGAGTGTGATGAATTTACTAGTTTAAAGACTTGGCTTTTATTAGCCAGTCGTCGAGATATGAAGACCTGGATTTGTTGTTTTCTTATGTGTGCGGCTACCACCGCAAGGCACTTTGTGAACACTCTGGGTGCGGTGGTCACCCCGAATGGAAGGACGTTGAACTAATAGTGTTGTCCGGCCATTATGAACCTTAGATACTTCCTGTGAGCAGGGTGTAAGGGTATGTGGAAATAGGCATCCTTGAGATCTAGTGTGGCAAGGAAGTCGCCTTGTTGCAGCAGCGGGAGGACCTGTTGGAGAGTGATCATATGAAAATTATCTGACTGTATATAGAGATTGAGGAGTCTGAGGTCAAGTATTGGCCTAAGGGTCCCGTGTTTTTGGGGGATTAGGAAATACAGCGAATTAACCCCTGTTCCTTGATGCTGTAAGGGAACTGGTTCTATTGCATGCTTTTAAAGCAGTGAGAGAACCTCTTGTTTTAAGAGCGTGATGTGTTCTGTGGACATTGGACGCTGTTTGGGTGGTGTGGTGGGCACGGTTGCTGTAAGTTCCAGGCAGTAACCATACTGGATCATTTGTCTTACCCACTTGTCTGTTGTGATGGAGTCCCAGACGGGTAGGAACTGTGAGAGTCTTCCCCCGACCGGAGTGGAATGGTCTGGAGGGAGTGGAAGGAAGTCACTGTTTATTAGTGGGGGAGGCGCGAGTGTTGTTGTGTCCCCTGTATCCGCCTCTAAAATATCCTCTGTTGGGGGATGTTTTTGTGGTGTTTTTGTAGGAAGAGGAGTGGGTGTCTGTTGCAATGTTTTTAGATGCTCCACTATAGAAGGAGCGACAAAAGGACCCACATGTGGATGGAGACTGTAATGCTCCTATATTTTTAACAGTCTCGGTGTCCTTTTTCCTCTTCTCCAGAGTGGTGTCTACAGCAGGTCCAAAAAGTTGTTCCCGATTGAACGGCTGGTTGAGGATAGTTGTTTGTACCTCTTGTTTAAAGCCTGAAATGCGTAAGCATTTACAACAAGGGGTGGTGAGAGACAGAGTCTCTGAATTAAGCAGAATACTCTCACCCAGTCAAGAGATCAGGGCTAGATCCAACACCATTTTTTAGCTCATTGCACCATCCCAGTTTCAGAACCTGGCTGTATGCAAATTAGTCTGTTCCTGTCCCAGTGCATGATGGGAACAGGGCAAACCAAACTACAAAAGCCAATTCTTACACTGGGAAGGAAACAAGCTTCCGGGGACCGGTTTCTGGCATTACAGCCGTCTTCGGCCCGGCTTGCTTGAATCCTGATGGTGCAATGAGCAAGGGACTCATGTCTGAGTATACCCTTCCACGCTTAGGGTGGACAAAATTATTTACAACAAGGGGTGGTGAGGGACAGAGTCTCTGAATTAAGCAGAATACTCTCACCCAGTCAAGAGATCAGGGCTAGATCCAACACCGTTTTTTAGCTCATTGCACCATCCCAGTTTCAGAACCTGGCTGTATGCAAATTAGTCTGTTCCTGTCCCAGTGCATGATGGGAACAGGGCAAACCAAACTACAAAAGCCAATTCTTACACTGGGAAGGAAACAAGCTTCCGGGGACCGGTTTCTGGCATTACAGCCGTCTTCGGCCCGGCTTGCTTGAATCCTGATGGTGCAATGAGCAAGGGACTCATGTCTGAGTATACCCTTCCACGCTTAGGGTGGACAAAATTATTTACAACAAGGGGTGGTGAGGGACAGAGTCTCTGAATTAAGCAGAATACTCTCACCCAGTCAAGAGATCAGGGCTAGATCCAACACCGTTTTTTAGCTCATTGCACCATCCCAGTTTCAGAACCTGGCTGTATGCAAATTAGTCTGTTCCTGTCCCAGTGCATGATGGGAACAGGGCAAACCAAACTACAAAAGCCAATTCTTACACTGGGAAGGAAACAAGCTTCCGGGAACCGGTTTCTGGCATTACAGCCGTCTTCGGCCCGGCTTGCTTGAATCCTGATGGTGCAATAAGCGTGGAAGGGTATACTCAGATGTGAGTCCCTTGCTCATTGCACCATCAGGATTCAAGCAAGCCGGGCCGAAGACGCCTGAAATGGCAGAAACCGGTCCCCGGAAGCTTGTTTCCTTCCCAGTGTAAGAATTGGCTTTTGTAGTCTGGTCTGCCCTGTTCCCATGATGCACTGGGCCAGGGACAGACTAATTTGCATACAGCCAGGTTCTGAAACTGGGATGGTGCAATGAGCTAAAAAACGGTGTTGGATCTAGCCCTGATCTCTTGACTGGGTGAGAGTACTCTGCTTAATTCAGAGACTCTGTCCATCACCACCCCTTGTTGTAAATAATTTTGTCCACCCTAAGCGTGGAAGGGTATACTCAGATGTGAGTCCCTTGCTCATTGCACCATCAGGATTCAAGCAAGCCGGGCCGAAGACGCCTGAAATGACAGAAACCGGTCCCCGGAAGCTTGTTTCCTTCCCAGTGTAAGAATTGGCTTTTGTAGTCTGGTCTGCCCTGTTCCCATGATGCACTGGGCCAGGGACAGACTAATTTGCATACAGCCAGGTTCTGAAACTGGGATGGTGCAATGAGCTAAAAAACGGTGTTGGATCTAGCCCTGATCTCTTGACTGGGTGAGAGTACTCTGCTTAATTCAGAGACTCTGTCCATCACCACCCCTTGTTGTAAATAATTTTGTCCACCCTAAGCGTGGAAGGGTATACTCAGATGTGAGTCCCTTGCTCATTGCACCATCAGGATTCAAGCAAGCCGGGCCGAAGACGCCTGAAATGGCAGAAACCGGTCCCCGGAAGCTTGTTTCCTTCCCAGTGTAAGAATTGGCTTTTGTAGTCTGGTCTGCCCTGTTCCCATGATGCACTGGGCCAGGGACAGACTAATTTGCATACAGCCAGGTTCTGAAACTGGGATGGTGCAATGAGCTAAAAAACGGTGTTGGATCTAGCCCTGATCTCTTGACTGGGTGAGAGTACTCTGCTTAATTCAGAGACTCTGTCCATCACCACCCCTTGTTGTAAATAAATGAAATGCGTAAGCAGGCATGTTGTCTGAGTAGCACACTAGTGTAAATGGACCTAGAGGCTGTGTGTGCTGGATCAAGGGCACACTTGATTGATGTGTTGGTTATTAATTTGCCCTCTTAAATTAAATCATTTGCCTGGGTTTTGCATTGATCAGATAAATGTTGTAATAGGGTTTCTACTCAGTCATAGTGAGCCCTATCATACTTAGCAAGTAATGCTTGGGTGTTGGCTATGCACCAGTGATTAGCTGCTTGGGCAGCAACTCTCTTACCAGAGGCATCTAACAATTTAGATTCCTTATCCGGAGGGGGTGCGTCACCGGAGGTTTTGAGAGTTGGTGCGCTTCCTAGCATTAGTTACCAGTACTGAGTCTAAGGGTAGCTGCCCTTTGATGTAGGCGGGACCATCTGGGGCAGGTTTATATTTTTTGTCAATCCTGGGATTGAGAATTCTAGCTCTCACCGGGTCTTTGACTATGTTGGGGGCATGTTTAATGACTCCTTTTAACATTGGCAAGATTTGGACAGTTTTCCGTAACTGTTTGAAGGAATCTAGAAGGCAGTCCTCGGCTGCAGGGTCTGAATGCATGTGAACACCATGGTAGACAGCAGCTCTATTTACAAGCTGACCAAAACCAATATTGTCATCTGGGGGAGATGGTTTTGTTGGATATGGCTGGGGATCAGGGAGGTCTCATGGATCTATTGGGTCATCATAATCGTACCAATCATCCTGTGGTGTGTCTGTCTCATCATCAGGGGCAGTGAAAGGGTCCTTGTTGCCTCCCCCACCCCCTAAATTATTATCATCATCATACTGTGGGGGTGGTGAATTGGTGGGTGGTTTGGAGGCTGTGGAGGAGAGACCTGCTCAGGAGGAAGAACAGGCTGAGAAGGCATAAAAGGAGAAGGTGAAATGGCACAGTATTTTTTCTTGACAGGCACTGCAGGAGTATCTGGTATGTCCAGTGTGGAATAGTAGCCACATGTTCTGTTTTGGGGTCTATGTTGATTTTTTTTGCTTGGGATCGACAGGATCCGGTTGAAAAAGTTCTTCCTCTTCAGTGACCACTTTCGGTACCGACTTCTTCGGATACGGGCGGGATTTCGATTTTTGCTACGAGGCCTTAGGAGGTGGTTTGGGGTCTTTTTTGCTTGGCTATGGAGAGGGAAATCTTTTTCGGTTCCGAAGACTTTGGCTTCGGATCCGACGGTTTTTGTTTCGGTGTTGAGGTGTTCGGTGCTGACTTCTTTTTGGGAGTAGGTTGCTCTCCCACCTTTGGTGCCGAAGGCTCCTGCGGGACACTTATATGCGGTTTGCTTTTCCGAGCTACCGGAAGGCTTGTCCTTTATCTTCGGAGCGGGGCCCGATGGCGGGACTTCTGAAGCTTGTTTTCGGTCACGACTGGGGCCAGCAGGCGAAGAATTGACCAGGGACTTCTTTTTTTCGGGTGGAGATGGGGTCGTTGTACTCACTCGTTGACCAGGAGCGATGTGGTCATCTGAGTCGTCTGCTTTCGAGACGATTTCCAGGTCCTCAGAATTCTCCTCCAGGACATCGGGGCTTTCGCCGAAGATGTCCACTGGTGCCGGAGCTGCTTGCTGCGCCATGATGTGTCGTCGGGCCCGACGATCACGGATGGTTTTCTAGGATCGAAAAAGGGCGCAGGCCTGGCAATTTTTCTTGTTGTGCTCGGGCGAGAGACACAGGTTACAGACCTTGTGATGTTAACTGTGTGGGAATTTTGCGCAACACTGGGGGCATTTTTTTAATGGAGTCCTTTCCTTGAGCTGTAGGCTCAAACGGCGTCGATAGAGCCAGCGGCCCGCGTCGACGACCAGAATAGAGTAGATGAGATGCGCGTCGAAGAACATGCGATCAAAAACAATACCATCGAGTTGTAGATAGTTTGGCGTCGAAAAAGTTAGGAAATATAGCACCGAACCGGAACGGAAAAGTTACAGCCGAACCCGATGGCGGAAAAAAACAATCTAACGATGGAGTCGATGCCAATGCGCACTATCGTTCAAAGGAGGAGTCACCTATCTCGTGACTACAAAAGACTCTTTCAAAACAACAAAGTGCAAGCATTCGAGCTGAACACCAGATGGCGATCTAAGCATAGTGTACAATCTGCAGCTCATATGCCTCGAACTTCAGATAATCAGATATACTTCTCATTAACTTTAAGCGGGGTGTAAAAAAGTAGTTATTAAACGAAAAGAAAGGCTAGCACGATGATGCAAATGCGTGCATGCAACATTGCACACTGTGCACACATGCAACATGAGCATACACCCTTATGTATCATTACACTATGGCAGCCCAAGCATGACGACCCATGCAGTCATAGCTGTAACCCTGCATTTACAGACCTGCATCAATGATGCAGCGCCCATTTTGTTGACTTTTTTAATATGTCATTTCAAGATGGTGGACAAACCTGGAGCTGTTAATACAAATTTAAAAAAAAGAAACTAGAAGGTGTGTGATATAGAGCAGCAGCCAGCCATGAAAAAACAGGATGAGCAGGGAAGCAACGGAGGAGCGATGGATGAGGTGAGCAAGTAAAAAGCACCATTGAGCAGAGGTGGCGAGTAAAGTGCTGGAAAAGCAACAGAAAGGTGAGGAGTTCAAAAAATAAATCTGGACAGGGAAGGGGGAAGTAACAAGGAGATAGTGGGAGAGTGGTGGGGTGGCAGAACAACACGAAGAGCACAATGGGCTGGAAGAATGAATGGGGAAGCAGCACAAAGAAGAGGAGGAAAGAGAACATGAAAAGGCATGCACTCCCCACAAAATGTCAAAAGAAAAAAAAAAGTTGGTAAATGCAGCACACGGATACATGCCAACTCAAAAGGAAGGTAACGAAGCTATGCTCCAGGGTAGGGACAAACATGAGAAGAGGAAGGCAAATCATTAAATAGCAAGCAATTAAGATTGACAAGAAAGACAATCAATGATAACCAATGGGCTGACCCAGAGACCGCTACAAGTACTGGTACTCCAGGTATGTATGTTTGTATGTGGAATTCTATAGCGTGAACCAAGGCAAAAAGCACTGAAACTATTGCCCACAATATCAGTGGGGCAATTGCCAACAAAAGGTCTGTGAATAATAGTCAGCTAAGGCAACCTCTAGGTGAGACCAAATAACAATATGGTCTGAAAAAGAGCAAAGCTCTACTATACAAAAGAAGGCCGGAACCAACCACTAGATGGCAGAATAATGCATAGTATATGAATAAACAAAAGATTCACGCAGCAAAAGCTTGTTTGATGGTGGGATTAAGAGTAAATGGATTCGGGCCAGCCTGGCTGATGAGGGGTGATACCCCGAAACCGGTCCCAGGAGGGAGTACCTGGCTTGGCAGTTCGGACTGGACAGTTCCCATGAGAAACAGGGGTCAAGACTGATTTGCATAGGGCTGGGTCTAAATTGGGGTGGCATGGTGAGCAAAATAATTGATTTAAACCAGATCTCTTGATTGGGGGTGAATGTTTGATTTGCTCTGCATTCCATCCATTACTTGTGTGTCTTTTGTAGTCCAATACGAGCATTTCTAAATACTGGCAATGTTCTTACTTTCAGTGAACAAAAATGAGTTCCCAGGTGGTAGCATATAGTTTGTAACAGAATGCAAAGGTATATCTTGGGTACACACGTCAAATATACTGTAATGCAGAATTTTTTTAAGAACATCATTTTTATCACTTACTTCCCAAGATACAGCCACACATGTTGCATTCTTACAGCTAAGTAAAGGTCTTCCGCATTGTTCAGGAGGACCAGGCGCTGTACAGATTTCTGCTGTCTCAGAATATGGTCCACACTGTAAAAATATTTCAGAATTAACAATTAAATGAGGTAAAAAAAAGAATTCATGTCTAGTTGATAATTTAGCGGTAATATTTTGCATTTCCTAACTCAAAGGTTTTTGAAAAAAGTATATTACTTAGCTTTTTTTAATGGAAACGTTACCCTACTTGACGATCTTACACATTTCAACACAGGGAAACCTAATTAAGTCAGTTTGTGATGTCAGATCCACCTAATTTTCCCCTCTACAAATATTACATCCAAAAGATGGACTCAACAAATCTATAAAGGACATAATAATCCTCATATATGAGGAAGCAGGCGGGATATGATGAATCTGCCAGTGGATCGATCAGTAAATGCTCTATTGAAGGAAAGTAAGTAACTTGCTTTGCTAAAGTATATTACTTCCTGCAGGCCGATTATTCCAGAAAAACTCCCATAGCACAGCTCATGATGCTATAGGAGGAGAGGCAGAGAGCCATATACAAATCAGGAAGTCAAATCATATCCTGGTGAAGAAACAACTAAGCAACAGCCAGTTACAAGTAAGCCTCATTCTTCACAGCTGTTGGAACGAAAATCCCCTTGTTCACTTTGGTAAGTTATGCCAAACAGCCCTATTACGTTTTTCCTCTGTGAGATTGACAATCATGCAAGTCCTTTGCAGTCTCTCATACTATTTTATGTTTTTAGCCAGCCTCAGAACTAGTCTCTGATGCCAGTGGGACATCCAATGTGTACCCCCATTTCAAATGAATGCGGCTATTACCATCTCATTCCAAGCTATATGGTTAATGACGGTGGCAGAAGGGCGATTCAACTCAGGGGATAGACTGTCTGCCGGCTCTCTGCGGTCTAAGACCTGTTCAGTTTCCAGGATGGGTGCTTTGCCATCATCATCTCTGGACATCAAGGAAAGATGTTTGCTCCATTTTTGTACTGGGTAAGTTAAGAAGGGACTGAAGAATGCTGGGTTTACTGGATTCCACATCTGTCTACTGCACATAATGGTGGTTTCCTTTGTGCTAGGCTGGTGGTGTCCACCTCAGACATCTGTCTGCACATGCACTTCCTCTGTCCAGACACAGGCGGAGCTGGTGTAAAAGGTGAACAAGTTACTTACCTTAGGTAATGCACTTTCTGGTGGTTACTCGAACGACAGATGTCTAACCTTGTGAATATACCCTGGCATCAGACTGGATTCGAAAACTCAAAGGCAAAGCTCCTGCGTGCCGGTAAGTGGTGTAGTGCAACTCCATGTAGACTCCATTCCGCTCTGTAAGTAAAAACTGGATTTGCATAAAAGTGGCAACTATGCACGCAGATATTTCTTTCATAATTATTTTTTTGGGCCCCCAGGCGTGGAGTTCATAGGCGATTGGAAAGAACAAATAGTTTTTTACCTGTAGGTGTAGTTTTGCAGAATTTTCTGGCTTTACATGCTGTGCATTATTCCCCCATCTAGTGGTTTGGTCTGAAATTTTCCAACCTTCCTTCTTGTTTTTTAGTCCTTTCTCTGTTTTTTGTTGGGCTCCGGCACATCTGCCTATTTGGTGCATCCTGTGACGTTGTGCCTCCTCATTTGGTTGCTCTCTCCTTTGTCGTCATCTTTAAATATTTATTTTTTTACTGTTACTCCCATCTTCTTGGTTTAGGCAGGTAGGTCGCTTGTGAATCCGAAACGTTCTTCAAGCTGTAAAACTACACCTACAGTAAGAAACAATTTGTTTTGCAGCATGAATCTTTTCTGGATTAACATCCTGTGCATAGATTATGTAGAAGTATTAGTCCAAGAGTGGTGGTTGGGTTGAAGATGGGTTTATATATTGAGAATAAATGTCTTAATATCTTCTGTCCAACCTGAGCTTCTTTATTAATTTGTACTTCTATACAGTAATGCTTTGTAAAACTATAAGTTGATGACCATGTGGCAGCTTAACAAATATCTTGTAATGGTGTGTGTGCTAGAAAGGCAATAGTTGCTCTTTTTTTCCTTGTTGAGTGAGCCTGTGCTTTGAAGATAATTTTTCTCAAGCTTTATTATGACAAAATTGAATAGTCTCAGAGATCCATCTAGCCATTGTCTTTAGTCACTGGTTTCCCCATATTTTTATCTGGGAAGGAGACAAAGAGCTGGTTTGTTTCCTTGCATGTCTTTGGTTTCTCCATATAGTGCATTACTGCTCGTCGAGCATCTAATGTTTGAAGAGCTCTTTCAGCCTGATCCTTTCGGTGGATCACTGACAGAATATCGAGGAGCAAAATATCGACCTGCCAAAATATCGTGGACAAAATATAGAATGCCAAAATATTGAATTCCTATCTACAAACAGGTAAGTACAAAAATATTGAATCCAAAATATTGTTGTAAATAATATAGTTTGTTAAAAAATCGAATGTTTTAAATGTATTAAAAGTAATGTAAAAGTAATAAAATAATAAATATAATTAACTAAAACATACTTAAATAACCTTAAAATTAATAAATAATTAATATAAGTTAAAAAACATGCATTTTTATTTTTTAATACATATATATTAACTTAATATTAAAAAATATTCAATATTTTTAGCGTAGGTTAGTAGGAGGATAAAATGTACTATTCCCACTCCAGTGAGTGCATCAGTAGGGAAAGCGTTGGATAGCGGGAGAGTAAAAATTAATATTCCCACTGCAGTGAGTGCAACAGTAGGGAAAGCGTTGGATAGCATAGGGGTAAAAATTAATATTCCCACTCCAGAGAGTGCAACAGTAGGGAAAGCATTGGATAGCGTGGGGTAAAAGGAAAATGCTACTTACCAGTATGCATCTGTTCTTGGCATGTAGAGCTGCAGAGTTGTACACTTAGCATTAGATCGCCACCTGGTGTTGGGCTCGGATGATTGCATGTTGTTGTGGTCTTGGAAGAAGTCTTTTGTAGTCACGAGATAGGTGACTCCTCCCTTGGACGATAGTGCGCATGGGCATCGACTCCATCCTTAAGATTGTTTTTCGCCATGATGGGAAATGATGGAGGTAGTAGAAATAGAAAACGGATGTCCATGTGTGTGTATCTAATTAAGATAGAACTGGAACAGATTCAGGCCCCGGGGAGGCGGGTGGGCGTGTGAGACGCTGTAGCTCTACATGCCAAGAACAGATGCACACTGGTAAGTAGCATTTTCCGTTCGAGGCATATGAGCTGCAGATCTCACACTGTGCATCGATTGTACAGCAGTGTCTCCCCTAACGGTGGTCACCTGTATCTGTTGCAGTAGTTTGAAAGAGTTTTGAGGACAGCTTGGACTACTGCAGCTTGCTGCTTGGCTTGCACATCAACACAGTAGTGTTTAGTGAAGGTGTGTGTTGTAGACCATGTTGCTGTCTTGCAGATGTCTTCTAGGGGAATGTTCCCTAAGAAAGCCATGGAGGCTCCTAGTTTGCGTGTGTGGAGTGCGTTCTAGGAGGAACTGTTAATGTACATTTTGCTTTCTGATAGCATATTTGTATACATTTTACAATCCACCTTGCAATTCCAGCTTTAGAGATGGGGTTGCCTTTATGTGGTGGAGAGAAAGCTGCAAACAGTTGCTTTGTTTTATGAAAGAATTTGGTCCTATCAATGTAATAGAGAAGAGCTCTTTTTACATCTAGAGTGTGTAGAGCACTTTCTGCTACAGATTCTTGGGTTTCGAAAAAACACCGGCAACTCTACTGATTGATTTAGATGAAAAGGAGTAATTACTTTAGGAAGAAATTTGGGATTAGTCCGTAGAACCACCTTGTTACGGTGTAATTTGACAAATGGTTCTTGTATAGTGAAAGCTTGAATCTCACTAGCTCTCCTAAAAGAGGTAATAGCGATAAGGAAAGCTGTTTTCCATGTAAGGAATTGCAGTTCACACTTATGTTAATGTTGAAACGGGGGTCCCATGAGCCTGGTAAGAACAATGTTTAGGTTCCACACTGGAGAGGGTGGTAACCTAGGAGGAATGATTCTTTTTAATCCTTCCATAAAAGCTTTAATAGCAGGCACTCTAAATAAAGACAGATGTTGTCTATTTTGTAAATATGCTGCAATTGCTGCCAGATGTAGGCGTATAGATGAATATGCCAAGTTACATCTTTTCCATTTAGCAGCATAGCAAGCTCTAGTAGTAGGTCTTCGGGCTTCTTTAATGATTCATACAGTCTGGTGGTAGGTTAAGATAACCAAACTCTAAGACCTCAGGAGCCAGACTGCCAGATTCAGTTGGCTTGGGTCTGGATGTCTGATGTCTCCATGGTTCTGCATTAGCAGGGATGGTGTCAGACGTAGTTATTGGTGTGGAACTAGGGATAGTTCTAGCAGTGTTGTATAACACGGTTGGCGTGCCCATGTGGGAGCTACTAAAATCAGTTTGAGCAACTGTTGTCGTAGCTTGGGCACTATTAGTGGCATTAGTAGTAGAGGCGGAAAAGCGTACGCAAATCTGCCTGACCAGCTCATCCATATCGCATTGTCCTTGGACAGCGGGTGTGGAAACCTGGCGGCGAAGGTTGGGCATTTTGCGTTTTCGTGTGTGGCAAACAGATCTATGTCTGGATGGCCCCACTTGTGAAAGAATGGTAGAAGAACTTGCGGATGTAGTTCCCATTCGTGAATTTGTTGTGTCTGTCGACTTAACAGATCTGATATCTGATTGTGAACTCCTGGAAGGTGTTCTGCTGACAGATATGTTTTGTGGAATGGCCCATCTCCAAATGTTCTGTGCAAGCTGGGACAGCTGTAGAGAGTGTCCCCCCCCCCCTGTTTTTGTATATAGTCCATGGCTTTGTTTTGTACTTGTACTTGGAATGTTTTGAGCGCTAAGCATATTGCTAGCAGCTCTAGGTGGTTGATATGGAACGATCTTTGTCGAATGATCCATTGCCCTTGAGTTGTATGATGTAGGAGATGGGCTCCCCATCCTGTGAGAGATGCGTCTGCTGCAAGTATTATTTGTGGAACAGGTTCGAGGAACATCCGCCCTTTTGTCAAGTGTTTGGTGTTCCACCACTGCAGAGAGCGATGCGTGCGGCTGTCTACCAACACCAGGTCTGTTCGTTGTCCTTGAGCCTGATTCCACTGTTGTGCTAGACATTCCTGTAACGGACGCATTTGCAGTCTTGCATATGGTACAATAAAGATGCAAGATGCCATCATGTCTATTAGTCTCATGAACACTCTTGCTGGGAGAGAGTGTTGATGTTGAAACTTTGTGACTAAGGCTTGAATGCTCTGTATTCTTGCTGGACTGGGATACGCTAGAGGTGTAGACGTGTTTATTGTAGCCCCTAAATATTGATGTACATGAGAGGCCTGTAGGTGCGACTTGGTGTAGTTGATTGTGAACCCTAAGTCGCGTAATGTTTGAATTGTCTGATGTGTGTGACTGTTTGAACGACTTGGCTTTTATGAGCCAATCGTCTAGATGTGGGAAGACATGTATCTGTTGTCTTCTGAGATGTGCTGCTACTACAGCTAGGCACTTTGTGAACACTCTTGGTGCAGTTGTTAACTCGAATGGAAGGACTTTGAATTGATAATGCTGTACTTCCAGTACAAACCTCAGATACTTCCTGTGAGAAGGATGTATGGGAATGTGAAAGTAGGCGTCCTTTAGATCTAGTGTTGTAAGGAAGTCGCCTTGTTGCAGCAATGGGAGCACTTGTTGTAAAGTGATCATATGAAAATGATCTGAGTGTATATATTGATTGAGTGGCCTGAGGTCGAGAATTGGTCTCAGTGTCCCGTCCTTTTTGGGTATTAGAAAATACAGCGAATAAGCCCCTGTTCCTTGATGTTGTAAAGGAACTATTTCTATTGCGTTCTTTTGAAGAAGTGATAGGACTTCTTGTTTGAGCAGTATAAGATGTTCTGCAGACATTGCTGCCTGGGTGGTATGTGTGGAGGGGTAGCCGTACGTTCGAGGCAGTAGCCATACTGGATAATTTGTCTTACCCACTGTCTGTTGTGATGGAATTCCAGACAGGTAGGAACTGTGTTAGTCTGCCCTCCACAGGAGTGGAGTGCTGTTGGGGGAGCAGAGGGAAGTCACTGTTTTGTGGTGAAAGAGGTTCGATTATTGTTGTTACCTCGACCTCTTCCTTTATTGTTGTTGCCTCTATAGCCTCCTCTAAAATATCCTTTACTGGAGGATGTCTGTGTATTGGATTTGAAGGAAGATGTATTATCTGCACCAGTCTGTTTGGAGCCTCCTCTATAGAAGGAGCGACAAAAAGAGCTTCTAGCTTATGTGGATTGCAAAGCACCCTATAGATTTGGCTGTATCAGTATCTTTCTTCATTTTCTCAAGTGCTGTGTCTACCTCTGGTCCAACAATTGATGTTGGTTGAATGGCTGATTTAAGATGGTAGTTTGCACTTCCTGCTTAAATCCTGAAATGTGTAGCCACGCATGACGTCTAAGTGGGACACTAGTGTTTACAGCTCTAGATGCAGTGTCTGCTACATCAAGTGCGCACTTTATTGAGGCATTTGAAATTAATTTGCCTTCTTGTATAAGGTCATTTGCCTGCGCCTTATATTGGTCAGGTAGATGTTGTAGTAATGTTTCTAACTGATCATAGTGAGCCCTGTCATATCTTGCAAGGAGGGCTTTTGTGTTAGCTATACACCATGTATTGGTAGCTTGTGCAGCTATCCTTTTGCCTGAAGCTTTTTATTACCTTACATTCTTTATCAGGGGGTGGTGCTTCACCTGATGTCTGAGTTTGCTCCTTTTTTTTTGCATTTGACACGACTAGGGAATCTAAGGGTAGCTGTCCTTTGATGTAGGCAGGGAGGAGGAGCAGGCCTGTACTTTTTCTCAATTCTAGGGTTTAGAATCCTAGCACGTACAGGATCTTTAAATACTTCTGGAGCATGTTTGATGACCCCTTTAATCATGGGAAGAATTTGAACAGACCTTTGTGATTGTTCAAATGTATCTAATAACAAGTCTTCTTCTGCCTCCTCTGAATGCATGGTGACCCCATGATAGATGGCAGCCCTATTCAGTAAGTGCCCAAAACCAATGTTGTCTTCTGGGGGAGAAGGTTTTGATGGATATGAATGTGGGTCAGGAATATCTGGCACATCTTGTGGGTTTGTGTACTCCCAATCTGGATCATCAACAGGTTAGGGGAAAGGCTCATCTGGGTCTACCCCTCCCCCTATGCTATACTCATCATCATTTGGAGGTGTATATGGTGAAGGATGAGGAGGAGAGTTTTCAGGAGAATTATGAGGTGAAATGTTAAGAGGAACAGGAGATTAAGGAGAATGAAGTATAGGAGAAGAAGGGTGCATAGGAGATGTGGCAGAGTCCTTCTTCTTGACAGGCACTGCAGGTGTAGGTGTGGTGTCTGATTTCCTCTTCCTGTGTGGTGTAGTGGATAAATGACCTGTCTTTGGGTCAATGTAGATCTTCTTTTGTAGAGGATCAGGTTTGAAAAGGTCTTCTCCTTGCGGAACCTTTGCCGGCGCCGATTTTTTCGGTTCCGGGCATGGTTGCTGCTTGTCTTTAGCCTTAGGAGTTGTTACTGTGTCCTTTGGCGTAGATTTCGGCAGCGGAGGTATTGTTTTCGGAGTTGTAGGCTGTTTTGAGGGCTTGAGCGCATCAGAATCAGGCCTTGTAGGTTTCGGTACTGAAGGTATTGCCTTCGGAGTGGAAGCTGGTCTCGTCAGCCTCGAGGCGTCAGATGCTGGCTTCATATTTTTGTCTTTAGAAGTCGACGGTTTTGGAGCCGGGACTTCTTTCGGTTTCGGCGCCGAGGGAGCTGGTGGGATCGGCACGTGCGCTTGCTCGGTAAGGAGCTACCGGAAGGCTTGAGTATTTTCTTCGGAGCCGGGCTCGATGGCGGGGCTTTAGAAGTGTTTTTTCGGTCACGACTAGGCCCCAGAGGCAGAGTGTTGACCTTTGCCTTCATATTGGGTGGTGGGTATGGGGCAGGGGCAGTAGTACTCACGTGCTGACCCGATGATATGGAGTCATCGGAGTAGTCTGCCTCGGATACGATTTGGAGATCGTCTGAATCTTCTTCGGGAACGAGCGGAGCTTCTTCTTCGAAGATAGCCACCGGTTCTGGAGCTGATCTCTGCATGTCGTGTCGACGGGCCCTCCGATCTCGAATTGTCTTCTTGGATCGAAAGGACGCACAGGCTGTGCAGCTGGATTCGTCGCGTTCTGGCGATAAGCATAGGTTACAGACCTCGTGATGTTCACTGTGTGGAAACTTTGCTCCACACTTGGGGCATCTTTTGAATGGCGTCCTTTCCATGAGGTGTAGGCCTCACGGCTTGGATAGGCCCAACGGCCCGCGTTGACAACCGGAATCGAGTTGATGGAGTCGAGTCCACATTTATCGATATCAAAAGTAGTTTAGTTTCCATCTCTAATTCTGTCAAATCCCTAGGAATCAGCATCGATCAGAATCTCACTCTCATCCCCCACATTAAAAATGCAGCCAAAAGTGCTCTTTTCACCCTACACCACCTCAAAAAAATTTAACCTTTTATTCCAGCTGATGACTTCAAAATCGTTGTCCAATCACTTGTCCTTTCCACGATTGACTATGGTAACGCCACACTTGCTGGCACTCCTAAAATCCAACTGGCTCCGATTAAATCTGTTCTCAATCTAGCTGCCAGACTTATTTCTGACTGTAAAAGATTTGATCACATCTCCCCAGTCCTTAAAAATCTCAACTGGCTACCAATAGAAGGTCGATCCTCCTACCTTTCAATTACATTACAAAAAGCAGGGTGCTCCAGATCCCCGAGAAGTACTAACTCACTTGTCCTGATCCCTCCAAGACTCAAATGTAAAAAGACCCAATCCCGTGCATTCTCGGGTAATGCTCCTCCGATTTGGAACTCTCTCCCCAAAGATCTTCGCTGCAACCCCTCTTACCCTCTCTTCAAAAAAGGACTCAAAATACTTCTTCTCAACAAATATTGGGGTACCTGATGTTACTGATTCGACCCTGCACACTCTTTTTTTCCTTTCTTGCTTCACTCCTATACCCACCCCTCTCCCTCTTCTCTTATTCTCCCTCCCCCTCTCTACACACCCATCTCTCTTTTAAATTTCAACATTCATCGTCCCCTTAGTGATCTCTCTATTTCTTTCTCCTCATCGCTCCTTTGAATGCTATGTTTTATCCCATGTGAGTATTCTGCACATTGTTATTATTATCCTGATATGTTGACCTACTTTGTAAAGCGCTCTGATACTCTTGGGTTTAGCAGCGCTATATAAAACCTTTTAAATAAATAAATAAATAATATGTTTTTACACGTTGAAGTACTTGAAAAGTAGATTTCGGACCGGAGCGTAAAAGTTCCATCCGAACCCAGTGGCGGAAAAAAACAATCTAAGGATGGAGTCGATGCCCATGCGCACTATCGTCTGAGGGAGGAGTCACCTATCACGTGACTACAAAAGACTTCTTCCAAGACGACAACAACATGCAATCATCTGAGCCCAACACCAGGTGGCGATCTAATGCTAAGTGTACAATCTGCAGCTCATATGCCTCGAACATTACTATTCCCACTCCAGTGAAAGCAACAGTAGGTAAAGCGTTGGATAGCATAGGGGTAAAAATTACTATTCCTACTCCGGAGAGTGCAATAGTAGGGAAAGCATTCGATAGCGTAGGGGTAAAAATTGCTATTCCCACTCCAGAGAGTGCAACAGTAGGGAAAGCGTTGGATAGCGGGAGGGTAAAAATTACTATTCCACTCCAGTAAAAGCAACAGTAGGAAAAGCTTTGGATAGCGTAGGGGTAAAAATTACTATTGCCACTCCAGAGAGTGCAACAGTAGGGAAAGCGTTAGAAAGCGTAGGGGTAAAAATTACTATTCCCACTCCAGTGAGTGCAACAATAGGGAAAGCGTTGGATAGCGTGGGGAGTAAAAATTACTATTCCCACTCCAGAGAGTGCACCAGTAGGGAAAGCGTTGGATAGGGTAGGGGTAAAAATTACTATTCCCACTCTAATGAAAGCAACAGTAGGGAAAGCGCTGGATAGCATAGGGGTGAACATTACTATTCCCACTCCAGAGAGTGCAATAGTAGGGAAAGTGTTGGATAGCTGAAGGGATCAAAATTACTATTCCCACTCCAGTGAGTGCAACAGTAGGGAAAGTAATGGTTTATTATTTAAATAAGAATAAATTAATTAGCAATACCAATAAAAAAATAATTAAAATGAATTACCAATTAAAAAATATTTAATAAATAATTAATTATAAATACCAATAAATATTATTTATAAAAAATAATTACCTATTACTAATTAATTAACAACCAATTAATTTTCAATACCAAAAATGCAATAAGTAATAAAATAATTACCAATTAATAATTAATTTACAATAAATGAATTAACAATACACCAAAATAATTTAAATAATGACTTAATTACAATTAAATTACTTCCCACCCTATTCCCTTATAAGCCCACAAACCGCTCTGAATAATACATTAATACAATTAACATAATTATCAATTAATAAAAATGAATTACCAATTAACATAAATTAATTACCAATTAATAATTAGCAATAAATTATCAATACAAATAAATAAAAATAAATATTTGTATTTAATTACAATTACATTACTTCCCACCCTATTCCCCTATAAACCCACAACCCGCTACAGAACTAAAACGCAAAATTAAATTAAAAATAATTAATAATTCCTAAAAAATAATATTTAATGTACTATAATTACATTACTTCCCACCCTACTCCTCTATCAACCCACAACCCACCACGGAATTAAATTAAGCAAAAATTAAATAACATAAAATTCATTACTTTAAAAAAATTAGACATTACAAAAATAATATACACTTTTAACACATACATTAACATACAAAACACTTTAAAAAAATCAATAATATTAAAAATTTGATATATTTTAATGCCTATATTAGGTACTTTGATATTTAGATAGTTGATATTACTTACCTACATTTCGATAATATTAACCACTATATTATGTCCATTCAATATTATGTCAATTCTATATTTTGAATTTCATATTTTGTCCATTCTATATATTTTTTTCGATATTTTGTCCAGATACTCCTTTGAGTTTTGAAAGAAACTTGGAATTTGAATACATTGATTTATTTGAAACTGTGAAACAACCTTAGGAAGAAATTGTGGTTCTGATCTCATGGCATTTCTATACCTATGGATTTGCATATATGGCTCTTAAATTGTGAGCGCTTGCAATGCGCTCACCTTCCTTAGAAATGGTATGGCCACCAGGAATGCTGTTTTTAAAGTGACCATCTTTTTTGAGGCATTGTGCAAAGGCTCAAAGGGATCTTTCATTAATTGAGTTAATACTAGATTAAGGTTCCATGTAGGTGTTGGAACTTTCTTTGGGGAGTGAGCCTTTTAGCTCCAAGAATCTTTTGATAACTGGAGCTGTGAAGGCGCTTCTTTTTCATGCACCCTCTTGTGTAAGCTACAATGGCTGCTTAATGTACCTTTAACAAAGCATACGCTAGTTTACAGTCAATTAAATGAGATAAATATTTGAACACTTTTTTTAATAAAAATCTTTTATTAACATTTTGCACATTTTACAACATATAACCATAGCAATGCCTATACACCATGAACAGTTTACTGCAGGCGTTACATTATACACTACCCCTCCGTACAGAAGGGGGGATAGATGGGTGTTGTAACAGAGGTTAAAAGTAGACTCCTGACAATGCCTGCACAAAAGGTGCAGCAGCGCTTATAAATCATAACTCTGGCTGGCTTGTGAAGATTTCAGACGCGGTGCAACTTAGGCCAAACTGTGGACATAGGCAACAACAAAAGGAGGACAACTGAAGCTGAGAGGAATGAGGGAGTAGCAAGAGACCTGCTGTCATGCCTAGTATGACCAGGAATGCCAGCTCCATCTGGGCCTAAGGACAACAGAATAACTATTTTAACACTGTTGACTCATTGTTGGTTTCCTTGCTTCTCTTAGTACAGTTATTATTGTTTCTGAAAGATTTAAGTTGTCAAATTCTATGTCTTCAGGAGCCATGTTGTTAAGCTCAGTGTCTCTGGATGAAATACCCTTCCTTGGTTTAATGATGACAGATATAGATGAATTGGTACTTTTTAAAGTTAAACTGTGCCATCTGAATTCGATCTGAGAACCATGTTTGATTTGCCCATTGTGGAGCAATTAAAATTAATGTTATGTTGCTTCTCTTGCATTTGTGATGATCCTCTGCAACTGCAAATTTGGGGGAAAGGCATAAGTAAATGTCCCTGAGCAATCTATCGACAGGGTATACCCTAGATATTGATTGTGAGGTATTCTCAATGCAAAGCTTTGGCATTTTGCATTCTGAGAAGTTGCAAAAAGATCTATTGTAGAAGTCACCCACCCATAATTTGAAGATCCCTCTGAGGACTTTCTGGTTCATTTCCCAATCGTGGGAGTAGGATGCCTGTCTGCCAAGCTTGTCTGCTTTCGTACTGTCCTTTCCTGGAAGATGAGTTGCTAATAAATGTATTCTCTTTTGAATTGTCCAAGTCCAAATCTCCTATGCTAACCTTTATAACTGAAGGGATTGTGTTCCCCCGTTTGTTGATGTAAAACATTGTTGTTGTAATGTCTGTTTGAATCAATAGTGTTTTCCCTTACAAGTGCCCCTAAAAGGCTTTTAAAGTTAGGAAAACGGTCTTTAGATCTAGGATGTTGGTATAAAGAATTGCATCCTTATCCTGCCATACTCCTCTGATTTTGAGTGAGTTCATATGTGCTCCTCACCATATATGTGAGGCATCTGTTGTAATTGTTACTGATTGAGTTGGTTGTTGAAATGCCACACCTTGAGTTATGTTTGACTTGCTCCACCATTTCATTTCCTTTTGAATTTTCAGCACAAAAACCACTAGATCATCATAACTCCCTGATGCTTGTGACCATTGCACTTGTAACCATTCCTGAATTGGGCTCACCTGAGCCTCACATAAGGGATTAGTGGGATGCAAAACGCCATCTTTCGTAGGAATCTCCCTACTGTCCACACTGTCAAAGTTTGCGCTTTCTGGTAAAGGTGAGGTTCTGCCATTCAAGACTGAGTTATTTTCTCGCTGGGAAAGCACTTCCCCTGAATTTATTTTAAACAGCTTTTAAAAATATATTTTCTGTAGTGGTTCTGGGGACGATTTCTCCATGTTGATGGAGAATCGTAGTTTGAATAAAGTCTCTATTACTTGTTGGATGTGTTCCTTGCATTTCTGGTAGGACTTTGCTCTCACCAGCCAGTTGACTAGGTAAGGGTTAAGTGAATGCTCAGTCTCCTTAGATGTGCCTCCACTGCTGCTAGACACTTGGTGAACATCCTTGGAGCAGATTTTATTTCAATAGCCAGTACTATGAACTGATAGTGAGTCTTGTTTAACACAAACCAAAGGAATCTTTTGTTGAGGGTTCATTGGAATGCATAAGTATGCATCTTTCAAGTCTATTGTAGCCATGAAATCTCCTACTTGTAGTTGAGTTATTACCACATGTACGGATGTCATTTTTAACTTCTGCGTCTTTATGAACTCATATATGAATCTGAGGTCTAAGATTGGTCTTAAATAGCCATCTATCTTTGTAATTAGGAAATAGGTTGAGTAGTTCCCTTTAGTTATGTCATTCTTTGAGACCTTTTCTATTGCATTTTTGATCAACAATTCCTCACCTCCTTGAGGAATTGTGCTATTTCTTCCTTTCAGTGAATTCTTCTCTTTGGTCTTCTGAAAGGGGAAATTAATGAAATCCTATGCAATTTCCGAATTGTATTGGGTTTAAGGTCTATTTGTCTGAAGTTATTTTCCTTCACTCCTGAAGAAAACGTTTTAGTCTTCTCCCTACAGGTGTTATGTGTAGGTAATGATTTTCTTCATGAGTGTACCTCTCTAAGATGGCTTTTGAGAGAGGTGAGTTTGTGTTATTGAGTCACTTGTGAGTGGGAGTTGAACCTTCTCTGTGGCCTAGTCGCCCTCCTCTGCCCCTCACCCAAAAAGGCCGTCTGCTCTGCTGTTGGTATTGCCAACTTTGCTGATTATTAGTTGGCAGGCTTGTTCTCTGGAAACCTTGAGTAAGGTTCCTGATTGGAAGCTTCCTCTTCCTTCGGGTCACCTAAAAGCACCTGTTCCTCTGCATGATCCTCTGAAGCACAAGTTACTACTTGTGTAACGATATATCTGTAAGAGACATTAGTTAGTATTAGATTCCTTACCTTAGAATATCCCCAGGCGTCAGACTGGATCCGGAAATTTTTGCGTAGCAGTACCCTTGCGCGTCGGTAGGCGTCGTCTGCGGCTCCGCGTCCGTCGTCGGCGTCGTGGGCGCCGTGATGACGTCGTCGGAGTACTTAGACGCCGCCTCCGCGTGCTGACGTCAGTTCTTAGACACAGCTTTTCCGCGCCAGAAAACGCAGAGCCATGTTAAAAACCAACACTGGTGCCATTGAAACTAGGGCCCTGAAGGGGACAACCCTAACCCTAGATATAGGTTCGCAGAACGGGGAGGATGGGTGGGTCGGTAAGGAATCTAATACTAACTAATGTCTCTTACAGATATATCGTTACACAAGTAGTAACTTGTGCATCTGAAAGAGACACTTTAGTATTAGATTCCTTACCTTAGAATAGATACCCCAGCAATACCAACCCCGGAGGTGGGTCTGCGAACCAATACTCACACCAGAAAGTCCTGGAGGACGGAACGGCCAAAGAAGCCATCCCTCCGGACTTGGCTGTCCAGGCAGTAGTGTCTTGCAAACATGTGCAGCGATGCCCACGTAGCTGCCTGACAGATGTCTTGTAAGGGCACACCCCTGCCCAAGGCAGTGGTAGTCGCCGTGGCTCGGGTAGAATGAGCCCGCAATCCAGCAGGGGGCTCCTTCCTAGCCAAGGAGTAGCATGCCTGGATACACAAGATGATCCACCGGGAGATGGTCCGCTTGTGCACCGCTTTCCCCTTCTTAGCGCCCACGTAACCAACAAAGAGTTGGTCATCCACCCGGAACTGGCGTGTGCGATCCAGATAAAACGAGAGCGCACGTTTTGGGTCCAGACGATGGAGCCGCTCTTCCTCTTTAGAGGGATGCGGTGGCGGAAAGAAGGTAGGCAAGGTGATAGACTGCCCAATGTGGAAGGCCGTGACGACCTTGGGCAGGAAAGATGGTTTGGTACGAAGCACCACTTTGTCCGGATGGACAGAAAGGAAAGGTGGCGTACAAGAAAGAGCCTGGAGCTCACTCACTCTCCTGGCAGAGGTGATGGCAACCAGGAAAGCAGTCTTCAGAGTCAGAAGGCGAAGAGGGCAATTGTGAAGTGGCTCAAAGGGAGCGCACATCAGAAAAGTCAGAACCAGGTTCAAGTCCCACTGAGGCATCACAAACGGAACAGGAGGAAAAGTGTGAGTGATGCCTTTAAGAAATCTATTCACAATAGGGGACTTGAACAAAGAAGGCTGATCAGGTAGCCTGGGAAAGGCTGAAAGGGCAGAAAGGTAGCTCTTGATAGTGCCCAGAGCAGAGCCCTGCTGGGCAAGAGAAAGAAGGAAGAGAAGAACCTCTGAAAGAGGGGCAGCACGAGGATCCACAGCCTTTGCTGTGCACCATGCCACAAATCTGTTCCACCTGCAGGCGTATACCGACTTTGTGGAGGGACGCCTGGCTGCCAGAATGACGTTACAGACTTCAGGAGGCAAGTCAAATGGCCTCAACTGTCGCCGCTCAATCTCCAAGCATGGAGGTGGAGACTGGACAGGTTCGGGTGGAGGACCGTCCCCTGCTGCTGCGACAGAAGGTCCTCCTGAAGAGGCAGACGAACCGGGGGATCGACTGACATACTGAGTAGCTCGGGATACCAGTACCTTCGAGCCCAGTCCGGAGCCACATGGATGACTTGGGCCCGGTCGCACCTGATCTTCTTCGGCACTCTGGGCAGAAGTGGTATAGGCGGAAAGGCGTACAATAGACCGCAACTCCACTCGCGACGAAAAGCGTCTCCGAGCGAGTGCCGCCTTGGAAATTCCAACGCGCCCGAACTGATGACATTGCGCGTTCTCTTCGGTGCCGAATAGATCTAACCAAGGCTCTCCCCATTGCTGAAAGAGGCCTTGCGCCACGTCCAAGTTCAGACGCCATTCGTGATCCATCATGCACCTGCGGCTGAGTTCGTCCCCCTGGCGTTCAGAGAACCTGCCAGGTGTTGAACCACCAGGGTCACGCCCTGATGTTCCAGCCATTGCCAAAGGCGCAGAGCCTCCTGGCAAAGGGTCCACGACCCCACTCCGCCCTGTTTGTTGCAGTACCACATGGCGGTGGTGTTGTCCGTGAACACCTGCACTACACTCCCCCGGACAGAGGGGAGGAATGCCTTCAGTGCTAGACGAATCGCCCGAAGCTCCAACATGTTGATGTGGAGTCGAGTCTCCGCCGGAGACCAGAGGCCTCTGATCTCCGCCTCTCCCATGTGGCCTCCCCAGCCCTGGAGGGACGCGTCCGTCACAACTACGTGCTCCGGTTGGGGAAGGGAGAGGGATCTGCCGCAGACCCAATCGCGGTCCGTGAGCCACCACTGCAACTGTTTCGCAGTGCCCTCCGAGATCAGGACATGGTCGGATAGGTTGCCTTGATGCTGGGCCCACTGAAACTTCAGGTCCCACTGCAGAGCCCGCATCCGCCATCTGGCGTGATGCACCAGCAGGATGCAGGAGGCCATCAGCCCCAGAAGCCGCAGCGTCAACCTGACCGAAACCCGGGATAACGGCTGAAAGATGGGAATCAGAGCCTGAATATCCCGGACCCGCTGCTCGGGTGGATAAACCCGAAACTGCGCCGAGTCTAGAACCGCTCCGATGAAGAGGAGCCTCTGAGAGGGGCACAGGTGTGACTTTGGCACATTGATAGAGAACCCCAGCTGATGCAGGAGGTCTGCCGTAGTCTGGAGGTGGCTGATGACTGTCTGGGGCGTGCCCGCCTTCAACAGCCAGTCGTCGAGGTAGGGGAAGACTGAAACCCCCAACCTGCGCAGATGAGCTGCGACCACCGCCATCACCTTTGTAAACACCCGTGGGGCGCTGGTAAGGCCGAAGGGGAGCACGGTAAACTGAAAGTGCTCGTGGCCAACCGTGAACCGCAGGTAGCGCCGGTGGGCCGGCAGGACGGGGATGTGGAAATAAGCGTCCTGCAAGTCCAACGCTACCATCCAGTCTCCTGGATCCAGGGCAGCTAAGACCTGAGCCAGCGTCAGCATCTTGAACTTCTCCTTCCGGAGGAAGCCGTTGACGTTCCGTAGGTCCAAGATAGGGCGCAGGCCCCCTTTGCCCTTCTTGGGTACCAGGAAGTAGTGGGAGTAGCAACCACACCCTACTTCTGGCCCAGGAACGCGCTCGATGGCCCCTTTGGCCAAGACGGCCGTAACTTCTTCCTGCAGAAGTCGCAAGTGATCCCCCGATACACGGTGGTTCTGCGGTGGCATGGTTGGAGGAGTCGCCTCGAAGGGGAGGGAGTAGCCCCTTCGGACGATCTGCAGCACCCACCTGTCCGACGTGACAGTGCCCCAGTGGAGGTGGTGATGGCGAACCCTGCCCCCCACTGGCGTCACATGGGCCTGAAAGCACGGACTAGGAGGGTTTTGAGGCGGATGCTGTGGGGGAAGGTGTGGACTGACCTCGCCGCTGCCCACGACCGCCTGGACGGCGGTTCCCACGGCCGCCACCGCGTTGGGTATTGCCCTGCGGCGCGTGGCTGGCGGCACGTGCGGGCGCACCCCTTCCGTGGCCACGAAAGGAGTGATAGGCAGCCGGTTGCTGGCGTTGGCCCGAGAGGCCTAAGGACTTGGCCGTAGCCCTGGAGTCCTTAAAACGCTCAAGCGCATGGTCTGCCTTGTCGCCAAAGAGGCGACGGCCATCAAACTGCATGTCCATGAGCGTGCTCTGGACATCAGCCGAGAAGTTGGCGGATCTCAGCCAGGCATGGCGTCTGACCGCCACCGTCGTTGCCATCGCTCTACCCAGCGAGTCAGTGGTATCCAGCCCACACCGGATGGAATACTTGGCTGCATCCCGGCCCTCCACAAGGGCTTGGCCGAGTTTGGCCCGTACCTCCAACGGACACTCTGGCAGCACTTCCGCGACCTTATCCCACACAGAGTGGGTGTAACTTCCCAAGAGGCAGGCGGTGTTGGAAGACAGCAGGCCCAAACTAATGGATGAGAAGATACTGGTCATACCTCTTGGATTCCCGATCCGGCGGGGCCGACGGGAATGCGGTTTGGGAATTGGAGGCCTGGATGACCAGGCTCTCGGGGGTAGGGTGGGAGGACAGAAAACATGGGTCGCCCGGGGCTGGGCGGTGGCGTCTGGCCACGTTCCTATCTACGGGCGAACCCGTAGCGGGCTTGGACCAAGTGCCCAGAAGAACGTCAGTCAAGGCCTCATTAAAGGGCAGCAGAGGCTCGGCCGAGCTTGACTGCGGTTTAAGGACCTCAGTGAGGAGGTTAGTCCTCACGGCCGCGACGGGGAGCTCAAGGTTTAAGGCCTTGGCAGCCCTCATCAGCACCACACTATATGTTGCCCCCTCCACCGAAGCCACGGTAGGAGGGGAGACAAACCCAGGGTCTGGAGAGGTGTCCAGGCCACTGGCCTCCCCAAGGTCTCCTGTCCAGTCCTCATGAGACTGACACTCCCTGGTCAGAGGGTCCTCAGACCCCTCCCAGTCCTCTCCTTCACCCATCTCCTGAAATTCAGGGTCCTCAACCAATGGGGCCTGTTCATAAAAGTGAAATTCACCCAACGGCGTCTGGAGCGGCGCCCAACGGGGCCGGCCCGACGGCCGAACAGGAACGGAAGTAGAACCGGGGTCGGCGCCGCCCGAGGACGGCGCCGGAGGCGACGCCTGAGGGTCAGATCCACCGGCGACGAACCAGATCCCGAAGGAGGACCAGCGGCGTCCTGCGGCGCCGGGCCCGAAGGCGCCGGCGGCGTCGGAACAACTGGACCCCTCGGCGCCGGGCCCGAAGGCGCCGGCGGTGTCGGGAAAACAGGGACCTGCGGCGCCGGGCCCGAAGGCATCGGCGGCGTCGGGGCCGAAGCACCCGACGGCGTCGGGGCCGGAGCCGCCGACCCGCTAGGGCTCCCAGACGGGTCCGCTGGGCCCGGAGGCGCCGCGGAGCCCGTCGGAGGAGAGAGTTTCCTCATGGCCATGAGGAAGCGCTCGACCTCCTCCGGCGTCGCGTTGAGCCCAGGGACCGTAGGGTATGGGGCTGGACGCGGCGCCCGCGACTCCGACGGAGCCGCGTGGGCGGTGTCACCCGAACCCCCGGCCGCATCGCGCGAGCGTCGGGGGGGAGTCCGAGGATCGATGTCGCCGCTTGGACTTCTTGTGCCGCTTACCTGACGACGACTTCGACCCGGAGGAGTGCGGCCTACTCTCGGAGCTGTGGTGGCTCCGGGCCCGCGACCTGTCCCTCGACCTCCCATGGGATCGGGACCTCTCACGGCGCGGGGCCGACTGCCGGAGTTCGAGGCGCCTACGGGACCGCTCCCGTCTGGCTTTCGAAGAGAGGGCCCGGCAGTCGGAGCAGGCCTTGTCGTCGTGGTCGACGCCCAAACACGACAAACACACACGGTGAGGATCCGTGACCGACATCAGCCGGTCGCAATCGTCGCAACGGGCATCCCTATCGGCACCGTTTCGGAGTCGAGAGACTTCGAAATAGTAATCAAAAAGGATCAAAAAGTTTAGTCAAAATTGACTAGGGTTACTGCTTTTTCCAGAACTGCGCTTGCTGGCGCGGAAAAAAGAAGAACTGACGTCAGCACGCGGAGGCGGCGTCTAAGTACTCCGACGACGTCATCACGGCGCCCACGACGCCGACGACGGACGCGGAGCCGCAGACGACGCCTACCGACGCGCAAGGGTACTGCTACGCAAAAATTTCCGGATCCAGTCTGACGCCTGGGGATATTCTAAGGTAAGGTGTCTCTTTCAGATATGCAATGTACCCATTGACTTGGCTGTTTCATCGTCCTTCTTTTGTTGGCTGAGTTTGTCATCAACCATACTGCCAAACAGGTGATCCCCAGTGAATGGCATGTTGAGGACACTGGTCTGCACTTCCGGTTTGAATCCGGAGATTCTTAGCCATGAGCGTCTTCTTAGCGTGACACCAATTATCATTTCCCGGCTAGTTGTTTCAGACCCATCCGAAGCTGACTTTAAACATGTGTTGGCAATGGTTTTGCCACTGTCCACTAAATGTGCGTCCCTCTTTTTAAATTGTTCAGGCAGGTGCTTCATTAGCTCCACAACCTCTTGCCAATGCTGATGAGCAGGTCTATTAAGGAGTGCATTTGAACTTTCAATGCGTCACTGGTTGACCACATTACATTCACATTTTCTCTCTAACAGCTCCATATTCTTGCTTTCCTCTTCCGGGCGTGGTCCCACAGCTGAGAGTACATTATCTCTTTTCCTAGCCTCTGCCTATATACAGGCTGGATCCTTCACAGAATGAGTGTACTTTTTCTCTGCTCTTGGAGTTACAGCTCAACAAGAAAACAAGAAAAAGGCTCTTTGAATACATCTCGTCCCCGATTTAAAACACTAGGAAGCATGGGAAGAAACTGATTTCTAGTTTCTATCAGTATTAGTGATTCCAATAAAAAACATGATTGTAGTTTTCCTTCCTCTAATTGAACTCCATATTTATCTGCAGCATGTTTTGATACCTGATTGTATATGCCGATATCATCTGGGGGTGAAGGCTTCGAAGGGACACTGTCTGCCCTTTCCTCTGGAGAGTCGGTCTCCAGATTGTGTCACTGGTCTGCATACTCAGTCTATGATCCTGGATATACCTTCCCCAAATGTTCATTTTCGTCCTCTTTCTCATAACACAACTCATCCTGGGGTTCTGGAGTGAGATGAGGTTCAAGTTCCTCCATCGCCTTCTCTTTCAGGTCTTTCTACTCTTTCGATGTCGAGCCTTTTTGAGGGATGTGGAAACCTTTCAGATTCTCATCGAAGTGTCTTTTTTTAAAATGATAGCGGCCTTCCGTTAAAACTCAGCCGCTTTGCCTTTGGCTTAAAGATTCGGCTGTTGTTTCATCGTCAACAGTTCTTTGAAGTGCCTTTTGAGGAGCCTCATTTTTCTGCTTGCAGACTTTCTTATTTTGACGCAGAAGCGTCCTTGCGTGACTATCTTTCGACGTCTTTAGTTTTTCGTCTCCTCTTGTGGAGTTTCCATCCAGGATTCCAAGGAGATCTTTATGTCAGGGCGTCCCAGCAGCCAACATATTTTTCGAACCGAGATTCCATGTGATAGTCTTGAGTTTGATTTTCGAGACTGTGGATTTTCGAGGATGACTCACCTCAGACTTTCGAAGGTTTCTTCAGCACTTGTCCTTCGAGGTACGATCTTCCCTTCGACGTCTGATACCTCTAATTCAGCTTCCTCAGCTATACTCTCCTCTTCCTCGCTGGAAAAACCCAAGTCTCTTAGAGGCTGAGTGTGAGAAAGTGCCCTCTAATTGCATGGTATGCCCCCACTTTTTGCTGAATTGCTGATGTTCTTTGACTGAGTGTGTCCTGGCCTCCTGCTAATCAGGTACCCAGGGCCTATGTTCCTTCCCTAAAATTGCATTGAAGCCTAAACTCAATTGGCATCCCCTGGTAAACAGTACAATAGGTACCCAGGGCACTGTGACCAGAGAAGACGTCTAAGGGCTGCAGCACTTATTGTGCCACCCTTAGAGGTCCTGTACCCTGACACTCACACACTGCCTTTGCAGGGTGCGTCTCTTGGTGCAGAACAAAGTGAAGAGTGGACATGACACACATCCCTTTGTGCCATGCCCACAAACCACTGACCTGGCATAGATCAGTCACCCCTCTAGCTGGGTGCACTATACCAGTGGTGAGGGTACAGGTGCATGAGCCCTGTACCCCTACAGTGCTCAAGTCCATTCTTGGGCATTGTAAGTGCAGGGCTCCCATTAAGAGTATATGGTGCTGGGAGTTTGTCATTAAGAATTCCATAACACCATAATTGCTACACTGAAAACTGGGAAGTTTGGTATCAAACTTCTCAGCACATTAAACCCACACTGATGCCAGTGTGGGATTTAATGTAAAATGCACGACAGAGGGCATCTTAGAGATGCCCCCTGAAACTCGACCAACCTCTAGTGTCCCGACTGAGTGGGTGCTTAGGCTGCCACCACCAGACATGTTTCTGGAACCCTGGGTCGAGAGACTGCTGCTCTCTGGGGCCTGAAACAATGCACATCCTGGGACAAGGTGCTAAGCCTCCTCCCCCAAGATGGGCAGGGTTTACGAAGGGGAATCTTCAAAGGTATGCCGCCTTTGTGAGCTTCCCCAGGCCAATTGCTGCTTTCAGCAACTGGCTCCCACTGGTTCTACCCCCCACTTTGGGATGGAGACCCTGCAGGAAAAACAAGGGAGGGAGAGAGGTGTGCCCACCTCTGCCAACTCCACCCCTCAGGTGGAGGGGCGAGCTAGGAAAGCTTGAATTCAGCCCACTCTGCACACGCCGAACCCGGGCCGAGCGGAAAAACACCACAAGGAGGTCACCCCAGGAATCCTGAACCGAGATCCGGTGACCCCTGACCTGCCTCAAGCCCCCAGCCGACGCCTGTAGCCTAAATCCAAAAGGCACCGCCTAACCGCAACTAGGAGCTGGTAAGAAGATCTAACACCAAAAGTCACCCCCTGCAACCGACGCCCCACGGCCTTCTGTGCCCAAACCGACGGTGCCTAACCAATCCCTAACTTCCCAACTTATCTCTCGAAGTTTTGGTCGCACCCAGTAGTCCTTTGTCTCCCTGCCTGCAGTGTTATTGCAAACCAGAGATTCTCCATTTAAAACAACAGGGCGCCCGACGTCGACAGCACTCTGCACCCGGCCGCCTCAGTGCCGCTGAGAGTACACCTTTTGTGCTACGTTCTTTCCCCATTTGCCCTGACCTAAACCCTAGGAGCTTTGCTCCCACAACCCAGTGGGCTGCTTCCAGCCGCCACCAACCAGAGGCCCCCTATCCCCATTGGATAACATTGGGCCTCACACCAGACTGCCCTAGTGCCGCTGAGGGTGTAATAAGAGTGCATCGCCGACCCTGGGGGATCCCTTAGTCCAACCCCAGAACCTTAACTCCCACAGTCGATAACTTACCTGTGAACCGATAACCTATTTTTCCTCCATAGGATAACACTGACAATTTTCTTCCAAAAAGTGTGGTGTTTTGAAATCAAAAAATATTCTTTAAAAATGTCATGAATAACCAAAACGAATTTACTTACCTGTTTGCAGGAAACGTACCAGTGCTGAATCTAGGTATCCAGCACAGAGTTAGAAAGTAACGTGAAAAGTAACTTACCTGTAATTTACTGAATAAGCCTATTCATTTCAATACTGTATTTGCTAAGTATTGCAACCTACTGCAACCCCTGTAAATCAAACAAAGTACAAATCCTATTGATTTTCAAACTGTTCTACATTCAGCAACTTATTACTGTAAAGTGTTTAATGCTTACCTGTGCCAGGCTTGCTTGGTTCTAAAAATAAAACAACAGTGTATTTTTTATACAAAAACAATTGGCCCAGAGCTCAGTTTTTGAGTGTGTGAATTCATTTGCTGACTGAGTGTGTACATCAAATGCTTAACACTGTCCTCTGATACTGCCTTACTGCTCGACCACTCTACCACAAATAGAAAGTAAGGTTCTATCTAACTTTAACCTCTGCCTACCTCTGGGGTCACCTGGACTCTATACACACTATACCTCATTTTGGTGTAGTATATATGGAGCCAGGTTTCTACACTGAGTTGTCTACCGACCCCGCGTGCTGTGAGGAGCCCCTCTTTGTCTCTCTCTCACCCTTCCAGAGTAGGAGGCATAACATTTTAGGAAGCACCACATGGGCAGATAGCTTGGCGCCCAACAACAAAAATAATAATTTGAGATAGGACTAACAACAAGAAGGAGGTTGGAAAATTCCACACCCAACCACTAGACAGAGGAATAATGCACAGCATGTGAACCCAGAAAAGATTCATGCTGCAAAACCAGTGGTCTGATTCCTAAATTGGGATTTGGAGGTCGGAGGGCAGTGAGGAATCTGCAGTTAGAGTATCTATAAAAAAAAACAGCATTACCGAAGGTAGGTAACTTGTTCTTCTGATGGACACTTTTAACTACAAATTCATTACCCTGTGAGCAGATATCAAAGCTGTTGGAAAACGAGGCAGTATCTGTGAGGCCTGCACAAATAACATGACACATTTGTCCTTCACTGGGAACCAAACACCCTAGGGCAGCGCCTGACTCTCAGAGGGTAGCGTTGCAGAGCAGTCTGAGGCTTACTCAAGGGAGGTGATGTGGGCTAGTAATCGCCATTTGCAGGTGCGCAAAAATAACACTCAATAATTGATTGTCCAGTCTGTACTTTGCTTTATAAAAGTAAGAGTACATTTATTAAACACACACACCACTCAATACTATACACCAATTTACAAATATACATAAGTTGTTGTAATTACTTTGTGACATTGCATAACATCTCCACCCCTCCCGCAGGGGGGGTGGGGTCTAGTACCACCACTCCCATGTATGCACATCATCTTGCCCCCAATGCAATTAGTTGAACCTATCCTGGAGCGAGGGCCCTGCGCACTGGCACCATCCCAGTGGCGACCCCCCCCCCCCCCCCCATTACCTCAACAAGCATTAAACAGTGATACACCTGCCTTGGTGACACATGACCCTGACCAAGCATCTCCTACTGACCCTAAAGTATACACCTCTACATCTTAAGGGCTAACAGTCTGGGGTCTTCACCTAAGCGCAGCAGCAAGACTACATGTTTACGCACACTTTAGAATGACAGTACTCAGCACATTTGGATATCATTAAAAATGCATTGCAATTACAGCCCCTAAAGGCATCACAGATGATCACAGGATTAAGTTGTAAATACCGTCAGACACCCTAGCAGGAGTGTCTAGCCACTTAAATCCACTTTGCTTGTGACATCACCTTACACCAGTACATCACATTGAACATCAGTCTCTCTAAAAGAAATAACCATTAATAAATGCATTTCAGTGCAATTACGCCATTTCACCTCCAGGGGATGCCCTTCTCGAGACATCTCCAACTCAGCCCTTCAATCTTTGATGCACTTCTCCATGAACCCCCAGCTGTAGAACAAAAGTTCCAGCCTAGGAGGTGATGCAATCTTCGCTGAGAGTTGAGGGGTTATTCTTTTTAAATCCTCAAGAAACTTAGGGTGGGACTTAGCTTTGTGCTGTGGGAGAGACTGCGCTGCTCCAGCAGCTCCCCCAGCACCTTTTCACACTCAAGGGTGACCCCTCTCCTCTGGGGGCCACCAAAACGCCAAAAACGATCCATTCCTCATGCCTTGCAAGGCATCATGGGGCGCTTCAAGCTCCTGCCGCTTTCTGGGGCCTCGGTGGGGGGCCCGGTCCCACCCGGACCCCTGGGTAAGGGTATGTGATGCGGGGAGCCCACACCCAGCCGCTCCGTGCTTTGGTCGGGGGCCCGGTCCCACCTGGGCCCCTGGTTCCTCTTTCCTTGTTCAGGGCCCCGGTCCCACCCGGGACCCCCGCAGGCTCTCCATGTTGGAGGGCAGTCCCCGGGACCTGACCCACCCCGGGGGCCTTTCCGGGGCCAGCGGCGGAGCCTCATGTGCTTCGCCGTCAGGGGGCCACAGGTCCAAGGTCGCTCACCTTCTGGGGGCCATATCTCAGCCCCTGGAGGTCCGATCTGCCCCATTTTCGCATCTTCTTGCTCCTGGTGGCGCCCCCCAGCCACTGGGAGCACTCTCCATCCCCCTCCGGGTCTCCAAGAGGGTGCATTCTGCAGGGAGCTGTCTGCACTGGCTCCCTGCGCCAGCCTTTCACCTGGCTCTCCCCCTGCGCCTCTTTTCTCCCTGTGCAGAGGCCTCTTCTGCGCACCGGTCCTGGGCTCTTCTCCTGGCGCTGTTAGTGCCCTGGTGGGCAGTCAGGGGGTCTCTCCTTCCAACTGCCCATTGCACCAGGCTCCAGCACCTTTTGCCTCCGCAGACCACACCCCAGAGAGAGCTTCTCTTCTTGTGCAAGTACTTTTTAAAAGTTGAGTAGGGGGCTGGCAGGACGTCTCTGTGTCCTATCACACAGCGACACATCACTTCCCTGCCCCCCCCCTCCTTCTTGTCCAGCCTCTGGGTTGTTCAAAATGGAGTCGTCCAGTGTCTCTGGCCACATGGCCTCTGAAACCCAACTCCTTCCCCCTTCACTGCCTTCTCTCCTGGGTGCAAACTGGTGCCTGGCACCCAGCGACAGCAGTTGATGGATTGGCTTTAGCTCCACCTATCTTTTCTCCTTGGAGGGAAGATCTTGCTCTGGGAAGAAAGGTCATTAATCTAACCTGCCATGGCCAGACCCCAGCCATGGACTCAGAGAAATATGACATATCTGGACGACCCAAAAGCAGTACAAATATGACTTTGGACTTTGCAGAATACTCAGTTTCACATCTGCTACACTGAACATTTGTGCGTGTCTGGAATCTGTAGGCTTTGTGGAAGTCATTTTAGCCATGGGTCCCACATCCCCATAGGGAAATAATGAAGTAAAAACACAGTAAAACACACTGACTTTCCCTGGCATGTTCCTTCCCAGGGTATAAAACCTATTCTATGTCACCGCCCAATTCTGCATAAGCTGGCCACGCCATTCACTCTGTAGCTGTTCCTGGACTGCGCACGCTAGGAATCTCCCCTGTGCAGCCCCTACACATGTGCACACGCACGTACACCTGTGTCTGTATGTAACCAGCCCGGTGTCCCATACTCCAGCTGCTGCGCAGCGGCCTGGTCAAGCCAGGGGGACACCAGTAAAATCTCCATGCAGTCTGCTTTATTATGAGTTCACTGTGGGTGAGTCCCAGATTATGAGGCTCCCCCACAGTAAAAGCTCAACAATTAGGTGCTCAAAAAGCGAAAAATCCGGGCGGCCCATAGTGTCAGAACCACCTTCTAACAAAAGCAGTACTTCTCAAGGTGGTCGGTGTGTGGAATGAGTTAGACTGAAAAAATGTTCCAGGATTTAGCAGGCAAAATGCTCATCGCGTCGGGCCGGTTGTCATTGCGGTAGTGCTTCGTGAACGTGTGCACTGATGACCCGATAGCTGCCTGACAGATATCCAGAACAGTGTTATGCAAACAAGTGATGGACGGAACGCTGAATGAATCATACATTCACCCCGAGTCAAGAGACCTGGGTTAAATCCATCGTTCTTCTGCTCACTTTTAGACTGGGGGTCTCTAGTTGGCTGAGGTAGGTACCTTAGTCCAAATAGGGACCATTGCTTCTAGTCAGGGAAAGGAGGGGCACCCTTTTAGATCACCCCTGCTCACCCTACGGTAGCTTGGCACGAGCAGTCAGGAATATCTCCAAGCCAATATGTAAAATATTTGCAACCACACTCCCAGTAACACAGTGATAACACCACAAATGGACACCACACTGATTTAGGAAAATAGCGGTATCTTTATCAAGAAGAAATACGATGAGACCAAATGATAAAAATATCCAGCATACGCGTTTTGATAATATTTCACCGGGCCGGTTATTAGGCCAACAATCACTTGTAGGTTCTTGCTGTATTAATGAGCAGTTCACGATGATCTAATGCAGTCCTAATGCAATGCTATGCAGATCGTAATGTAGAAATGAGACAGTCCTTAATGCAAGTACTAATGCGGTTCGTAAAGCAAGTAATAATGCAGTCCGTAATGCAATTACTAATGCGGATCGGAAAAGCAATTTGGCACCGATCAGGGTGCTCGTGAAGCTCTCTATGCCACTCTTGGCTGACTCGCAGTCAGCAACTCCCAAAATATGCCCCCAATACTGTTATGCAGGAAACAAAGTGCAGCTCCACAATCCGACCCTGGTACTGCCACTCCTCGCCGAGTACAGGCCGCGATACTGACTTGAGCGGAGACTCGCGCTGCAAAGATGGGAAAGGCCGAGAGCGGTCTCTCGTAGAATGCACTCCACCCCAGTTTGGCGGCGGCTGCTCCTCGCAGTGAGAGTCGGGCTACCAGGCGACGGCCTCGCAGGTGAACGGCTCCCGGCGTGTCTCCGTTGATCTTGGGCAAAGGACCTCAGACCCACGATGTTGAAGGTTCACAGGTCTCTCCTTGGCAAAGGCAGGCTTGGGCCGGCAGCGGTGATCTGGACATGATCAGACAGGTTGCCCTGATGCTGTGCCCACTGGAACTTCAGGTCCCACTGATGAGGCCATATATGCCATCAGGCATGCATATTGCACTAGCAGGATGCAGGAGGCCATCAGGTCCAGGAGCCGGGGGGTAATTCTGACTGAAACCCGGGATAGAGGCTAAAAGATCGGAATCATAGCCTGAATATCCCGGACTCGCTGTTCAGGAGGATAAACCCGAAACCGCGTCGAATCCAGAACTGCTCCGATGAAGGGGAGATTCTGAGAGGGGCTCAGGTGAGACTTCGGCATGTTGATGGAGACCCCTACCAAATGCAGGAGGTTGGCCGTAGTCTGGAGGTGGGAGACGACTGCCTGGGGCGAGCCCGCCTTCAACAACCAGTCGTCGAGATAGGAGAAGACTGGAACCCCTGATCTGCACAGATGAGCTGCAACCACCGCTATCACTTTTGTGAACACCCGAGGGGCGCTGGTAAGGCTGAAGGGGAGCACTGCAAACTGAAAGTGCTCTTGAAATACCGTGAAACGCAGGTAACGCCGGTGGGCCAGCAGGACAGGGATGTGAAAATATACGTCCTGCAAGTCCAACGCTACCATCCAGTCTCCAGGGATGAGCTAGACTCAACACTTTGAACTCCTTCTTCCGGAGGACAAGATTGATATTCATGAGGTCCAAGATGGGGTGCAGGCCCCCTTTCTCCTTCTTGGGGGCCAGAAAGTAGTGGGAATAACAACCACATCTTACTTCTGGCCCAGGAACGTGCTTGATGGCCCCCTTGGCCAAGAGAGCCGCAACTTCCTGTTAGAGAAGCAGAAAGTGATACCCCGACATGCAGTGGAACTCAGATGGCATGGCTGGGGGGGCAGACTCCTAGGGGAGGGAGTAGCCCCTTCGGACGATTTGCAGCACCCACCTGTCGGAGGTGACAGAACGCCAGTGGGGGAGGTGATGGCGAATCCTGTCGCCCACCGGCATGGGGTGCACTGCAAAGATCAGACTAGGAAGGCTTTTAAGCGGATGCTTCAGGAGCGGAGGTGGACTGACCAACACGCTGGCCCCCTGTCCCACCGCGGCAGGAACCACGTCTGCGGCCACTCTGAGATTGGTTCTGCGCAGGCTTCTGGCTGAACGAACATGCCCGGCCTCCCCTTCCGTGGACACGAAAGGAACGAAAAGCAGACGTGGCTGGTCGCGTGGTGGAGAGACCCAAGGACTTGGCCGTAGCCTGGGAGTCCTTAAAACGCTCCAGCGCCTTCTCTGCCTTATCGCCAAACAGGCGGGTACCATCAAAAGGCCTCTCCATAAGAGAACTCTGAACATCCCCTGAAAACCCCGTGGACCGCAACCAGGCGTGGTGATGGAGGGCCACTGTCCTGGAAATCGCCCTACCCAGTGAGTCTGCGGTGTCCAGTCCACACCGGATGGCGAACTTTGCTGCATATGTCCCCTCAGCAACAGCTTGGGAAAGCACTGCCCGACCTTCCTCCGGACACTGAGGCAGTGTCTGCGCAACCGTGTCCCTACAGCGTGAGAGTAGCTGCCCAAGAGGCATGCAGTGTTCACCGACCGCAGCCCTAAGCTGGCAGAGGAAGATTCTTCTTAGTTTCCTTACCCGGCGGGGCGGTAGGGAATGCGCTTTGGGAAGTGGAGGCTGGGATGACTAGGCTCACCGGAGCTGGGTGTGTCATTAAAAAGGCAGGGTCATCCGGGGCCGGGCGATGACACCTGGCCACGTTCTTATCCACAATGTAATGTGGGATACTTGTAACGCGCACTGTTACTCTACCCGAGTGTCCTGGCGCTGTAGACCGCTGGGGAACCCGTCCTGGTTTTCCCTGTGAGATGGTCCCTTTCTGGGTATCTCCAGGGTCTCCCGTGGCTGGTCTAGACCAGGTGCCCATCAACACATCATTTAACGCCTCATTGAACGGTAGCAGAGGCTCCATAGTGCTTGCCGCCGGCTGAGGAGGAGTGAGGAGGTTCTTTTTGAGAGTACCGTAGGCAGGTCAAGGGCCTCATTTGCTCTACGGAGCACCACATGTGGCGCCCTCCTCCATGGCCACAGCAGGAGGAGAAAGAAAACCCGGCTCAGAGGAGAGGTCAAGGCCACCTGCATCCTCCGACTCTTCTGCCCACTCCTGTTCCGACTCGCACTGCTGTGCAAGAGGGTCCTCAGACCCCTCCCAGTTGTCCCCCTCCTCCACTGCCCGTGGCAGAGACTGCAGAGGCGGGGGAGGGACAGGGGAATATAAATGGTCCAACAGTGCCGGGAACGGTGCCGATCCGGCTTCATGTGCCAAACTGGAGCAAAATTGTCCGAAAAACCCGGGCAAGGGTGGAGGTGGAACGAACGGAACCCATTGCGCCACCGGGAACGGAGCCGCTCGAGGCGCCGGGGCCAGAGCCGCCGGTGGAGTACCTTGCGGCGCCAGAGCCGCTGGCAGAGGACCTTGTGGTGCCGGAGCCACCGCCGGCGCCGATAGCGGAGCCGGTGGCAAGGGAGAGCCCTCAGCTGGGACCTTCTGAAAGTGGTGGCTAACTAGTGGGAGTTGCAGTTGTTTGAAACAGTGTTTTTAGGACTGCTTGTCCTACATTAGCTTGGTGTCATGCTAATACACCCACACAATAATGTTTGGAAAATGTGTGTGGTGTCGACCATGTAGCGGCCTTCTATAAGTCAGTTAAGGAAATGTTACCTAAAAAGGCCATAGATGCTCCTATTTTGCGCGTAGAGTGTGTTCTAGGAGGCATAGTTAAAGTTCTTTTAGCTTTGAAATAAAAAGTTTGAATACATTTAACAATCCATCTAGAAATACCGGATTTAGAAATAGGTGTTCCTTGACGAGGTGGAGCAAATGCAACAAAAAGTTGTTTTGTTTTACGGAAACGTTTTGTACTATCAGTATAGTACAATACTGCTTTTTTTTACCATCAAGTGTGTGTAGAACTCTTTCTACTACTAAATCTGGTTGAGGGAAGAACACAGATAACTCAACTGATTGGTTGATATGAAAAGTAGAAACTACTTTTGGAAGGAATTTTGGGTTTGTACGAAGACCCACTCTATCTTTGTGAAGCTGAAATAAAGGTTCATCTAAGGTTAATGCCTGTAGCTCACCAACATGTCTCAATGAAGTGATAGTTATTTAAAAGGGAACTTTCCATGAAAGAAAGTGTAATGCACAATTGAGTAAAGGCTCAAAAAGTGGACCCATAAACCTTGTGAGAACAATATTAAGGTTCCAGACAGGTGCAGGTGGTATCCTGTGTGATATTATTTTTTAAGTCCTTCCTTAAAAGCCTTTATAACTGGAACTTTGAATACAAATAAATGTTAACTGTTTTGTAGGTATGCAGCTACTGCCATAAAGTGTAGTTGAATGGGTGTATAGGCTAAGTCTACTCTCTGTAGATGCAAAAGATAACAAATAATGTTTTGTATGTATGCATCTAACAGATCAATTGTGTTATTATTGCAATATATAACAAACCTTTTCCACTTTGCTGCATAACATGCTCTAGTGGTAGGTTTCCTTGCTTCTTGTCATACAATCTGGTGGTAGGTTTAGGTATCCAAACTTTATGATTTCAGCAGCCAGATCGCTGGGATGACCTCCTTGGTGTTTGGATGTCTGATTTCTCCATGGCTCTGTGTGAGAAGGTTGGAGTTGAGGTGCAGATTTTGGTGTGGAACTACTGACAGCTCTAGCAGTGTGATGAACCACGGTTGACATGCCCACATGGAAGCTACTAGAATCAGTTTGAGTGATGTATGCCTACGTTTCTGAACTAGAAATGAAAGGAGAGAGAGAGGCGTAAAAGTGTAAGCAAATATTCCTGGCCAGTTCATCCATAGGGCATTGCCTTTGGATAGATGGTGTGGGAATCTGGAGGCTAAGTTTGGGCATTTTGAGTTCTCTGCTGTGGCAAAGAGGTCCTACTTGCGGGAATCTCCATTTCTGGAAGTATGGGAGGCGAGCCTGGGGATGAATTTCCCATTTGTGTATTTGTTGCCGCATCTTGCTGAGGAGGTCGGCAAATTGGTTGTTTATTCCTGATAGTTGTTTTACCAGAAGAGGAATTTTGGGATGTATTACCCAACGCCAAATGGTCTGAGAGAGGCGTGACAGCTGTACAGAGTGTGCCCCCCCCCCCTTGTTTTTGTACATAGTACTTAGCTGTCATGGTCCATTCGGACTAGGCTACTTTTCTTTATTAGGTGAGGTTGGAAAGATTTCAGTGCTAGTTGAACAGCAAGAAGTTGCAAGTAATTGATGTGGAGACTTCTATGTTTGGTGTTCCATAAACCTTGAATTGTCTTATGCTGGGGATGGGCACCCCAGCCTGTGAGAGAGGAATCTGCTGTTAGAATGTGCAATAGGGTCGATGAATGGCCGCCTTTCTGATAGATTTTGTGTGTTCCACCACGGCAGAGGGATGACTGCGGCTGTCTCCCAATACTAGCTCTGTTAATTGAACCTGTGATTGATTCTACTGATATGATAAGCATTCTTGTAGAGGCCACATATGCAGCCTTGCGCGAGGCACTATTGCAATGCATGATGCCATCATTCCTAAGAGTTGCATGAAAGTCTTCACTGTTAGGTATTAGTTGTCTTGAAAGTGTAGTAATAAAGTTTTGAATTCTGGCTGCATTGGGAGAGGCTAAACCTGTGTGAGTGTTTAGCGTTGCTCCTAGATATGTTTGCAGTTGTGAGCATTGAAGATGAGATTTTGGTGCAATGACTGTAAATCCCAATTGATGGAGGTTTATTGTAGCTTGAGTGTGTTGTAAACAATTTCCCTGTGCATTGGCTAGGATGAGCCAACCATCGGGATATAGGAAGACATTCATTTATTTCATTCTAAGGTGAGCTGCTACTACTGCTAGACATTTTGTGAACATTCTGGGTGCAGTAGTCACTACGAATCAAAGTACTTTGAATTGATAGTGATTTCCTACTATCACAAATCTGAGATGCTTGCGATGTGCTGGATGGATTGGAATATGGAAATATGTGTCCCTTAAGTCTAGTGGAGACATAAAGTTGCCTTGCTGTAGAAGTAAAATCACTTGTTGAAGGGTGACCATATGGAAGTGTTCTGACAGTATGTATAGCTTTAACGGTCTGAAATCTAAGATTGTCATAGAGACCCATCTTTTTGGGGATTCGAAAGTAAAATGAGTAAACTCCTGACCCTCGATGTTCTAATGGAACAGGTTCTATAGCTTCTTTTGTTAGAATGGCTTGTACACCTTGTTTGAGAAGCTGTTGGTGTTGTAGCAAGAGTTAGTGAGTGCGAGATGGAATATTGGGAGGATTGCTGGTAAGCTCCAGGCAATTACCTACTAAACAGCTCCTCTTTGTATTTCTAATTGAGTAGCGTGCTCTTACATACTATCCAAAAAAGTTGACCTCAGTATCCACATTTTAATATTGAACTGGCTATGTTCAAAGAGAAAAAATATCATCTGTTCACCTGACTAAATAAACAGGCATAAACATTCTAAAGGGTAAAGCAGGTGGGAAATTAAAAATCTCAGTTATCTTACCCCAATTTTATTTGATGCTTTTATCCAGAAAAAGTGTGCTCTCCCTGGAAGAAGGCTGCTCACTGTACATGTATGGTCTGGACCCCGATAAACTGCCTGGCGCTCACCATGCTGACAGTGTGCCATCTCCAGTGTATATTCTATTATTGCTGACCCTCCGTCCACAAGAGGAGGTTCTGTAACATTAAAGTTTCATAAACATTCATCAGAGAATAAATTTTTCATATCATTGCGTAAAAATTACTTACTATTAACAACTGGTGCAATAGCAACCTAATGTATAAAATGCAACACTCACTGCACTTTTACTCGTATACAATAATCTCTCATTAGATGTAAAGTGTTTACATTAATTTAAGAAATTAAGAACATGACTGTTAGGCGAGGGCAAGCTAGTAGTACCCCTTTCTTTCAAATCTAATGTTTGCCTTCTCAACTAAAGCACTAGCAGAATGATTTAGCTGGATGCCCTAGTACAGGGACCACTCAAGATAGTCTTGCCCGGTGCAGACATCATTCTATTAATTCTATATTGTTATCTATTAACATGAGAGCAACTACTCCTAAACTCAGCATGCTACTAATGAGAAAGATCTACTGCAAGTGCCAGTCTCATTGCTAGGTTATGGTTTTGTTACATGTCAGTCACACATTCTTGGTTGTGCCCACAGGACTGTGGTATGCTCCAGTGTTGCAAAGTCATCCAGTGACCTGGGCACACCCCAACATGTTGCTGACTCGTACAGGTTGTGAGAAAATGCCCCCACTTTTTGCTGAATTGCAGATGTGCTTTGGCTGAGTGTGCCCTAGGCCCCTGCTAACCAGGTACCCAGGGCTTAGGTTTCTTTACGTAAAAACTGCATTGAAGCCTAAACCCAATTGGCATCTCAGGACACAGGTCAGCCCCTGGTAAATGGTACCACAGGTACCTAGGGTACTGTGACCAGATAAGGCCTCTAAGGGCTGCAGCACTTATTGTGCCACCCTTACAGGTTCTGTACCTTCACACTCACACACTGCCGTTGCAGGCTGCGTGTTTTGGTGCAGAACAAAGTGAAGAGTTGACATGGCACGCATCCCTGTGTGCTATGCCAACAACCCACTGCCCTGTAATAGATGAGTCACCCCTCTAGCTCAATACACTATACCAGTGGTGAGGGTACAGGTGCATGAGCCATGCACCCCTATAGTGTCTAAGTCCATTCTTAGAAAAACCAAAGTGGTTAGGCATTGTAAATGCAGTGCTGCCATTAAGAGTATATGGTGCTGCAAGTTTGTCATTACAAACTCCACAACACCATAATGGCTACACTGAAAACTGAGAAGTTTGGTATCAAACTTCTCAGCACATTAAGCCCACACTGCTGCCAGTGTGGGATTTAATGAAAATTACAGACAGAGGGCATTTTAGAGATGCCCCCTGAAAACTAACCTACCACTAGTGACCAGGCTGAGTGGCTGCTTTCAGCTGCCACCACCACACGTTTCTGGATCCCTGGATGGAGAGCCTGCTGCTCTTGGCGGGCTGAAACGATGCACATCCTGGGACGAGGTGCCAAGCCTGCTCCCCCAGGATTGGCAGGGTTCACAAAGGGGAAGCTTCAAAGGCTTGCCGTCTTTGTGAGCTTCCCCAGGCCATTTGCTGCTTTTAGCAACTGGTCCCAACTGGTTCTGACCCCCACATTGGGAGGGAGAACCGGCGGGAAAAACAAGTGAGAAAGAGAGGTGTGTCCACCTCTGCCAACTCCACCCCCTCAGGTGGGGGAGGCGAAGTGAAGCACAACTCTGTGGTATGTTGTTATTGTTCGAAGTTGGCATGGGCGCTCTCGCGCACATGTCAACTTGGAGTAATATCAGTGGTGTTGTTTGAATGGGTCGCGTGTGAGTGAGTGGTTGCTGTATTGCCGCGTGCGAGTTGTATGTATTTGAAGGTGCAGCGTGGGTGTGTGTGCTGCGAGTTGTATGCATTCAAATGTACCGCGTGTGTGTGCAGGGAGCGAGCTGGCGGCTGAGAGCGGCCGCGAGCGATGTTGAGTTTTGAAATAGGCAGCCGGCAATATAGGGAGCTTGAGGAAAACTGTTGATTATTCGTTTGTTACCTGATCTTCTGCTTGGATGTACAATAAACGCGTCTTTGAAGCCGTCTACGTTTCCTCTTCATTTTGTATGCATTTATCTTAAGAAGTCACTTTTCAAAAAACTCTCAGTCCCCGCCATCTTGCAGAAGGGGAGACTCAGCCAACCAGGGGACGGCATATGCCCCCTCCCTTTGGAGGGTGGTATGATAGGGGATGTGCAATGTGATAATTCCCGAAATGCATTGGGTGTCTTCCATTAAAAAACGTGGCTTGAGGAAACAGTGACTCCTGTATTTTTTGGATAGCGAATGAATTATGGAAATGGGTAGAATGGATTGAAGAAAAGAAGGAATAAGAATAAGACAAGACAAAGATAAACATTGGAAAAATGAAGAATTGATTACGAATTTGATTCATTTGATTCATTGAAATAGGTTGTGCAGCTATGGGGACAGAAAGTTGTTCTCTTTGGGTTTTGACTATGATAGGGGATGTACCCACCCCAGGGAAGGGACCCATTGGTCCCAAACTTTTTTTACTTTTCTGTAACGCCCCTAAATCTAGTATTTTGGGGGAACCCTGAACCTTGCTTCCTGAGACCAGAAGAAACTACAAGAAAAGAAGCAGAAGGACAAACAGCCGAGCCGAAGTTAACAAGAGGAAGGCGCCCACTGACTTGGCCCCAGCCCTACCGGCCTGTCTCCACCTCAAGCCTGCTCCTGTGTAATCCCGGTGTGTCCTGGAGCCAGCAACCTCAAAAACCCCGGAGGACCTGGCTGCCTTCAACCACAAAGACTGTGTCTCCTGTGAACACCGGATTTGTTCTTCTCCAACCTCTAGCTCCGGCAGGCACGTGAATCAGCACCACTCTGCACGCGCCGTCCACGGCCTGAGCTCGAGTGCGCAAACACAACGAGGAGGTCTACCCAGCGATCCTAACCTGAGATCCGGCGACCCCTGACCAGCCTCAAACTTCCAGCCGACGCCTTTAGCCTAAATCCGGAAGGTCCCCCCAAACACGACCAGGCGCTGGTAAGAAAATCCTACCCAAAAAGCACCCTGCACACGAGGCCCCACGGCCTTGGGTGGCCAAAATGAAGGTGCCTAACCAACCCCCAACATCCAAACTTACCTCTCAAAGTGGTGGTCACACCCAGAAGACCTTTGTCCCTGAGCCTGCAGTGACTTTACAAACTGGAGGTTCCCCACTGCAAACAATAGGGCGCCCGATGTCTAAACAGCACTCTACACACGGCTGCCCTAGTGCCGCTGAGGGTGCACCTTTGGTGCTACTTTGTCCCCATTTGCCCTGAGCTAAAGTCTAGGAACTTTGTCCTAATAACCATGTGGCCTGCTCATCAGCAGCCACCAACCAGAGGCCCCCTATTCCCCATTGGATAACATTGGGCCTCAGCACTCTGCATCCAGCCGCCCTAGTGCCGCTGAGGGTGTGACACAAGTGTATCCCTGATCCTGGGGGACCCCCGAGTCTACCTCCAGAACCTCGACTCACACTACTGAATACTTACCCTAAAACCGATAACACTAATTTCTTCCTTAGGATAACATTGAATGTTTTTCTTGGAAAAGTTTCTAGGTGTTGAGTGTGAAAACCTAAAGAAGATCTTTAAAAATGTCACTAACAAAAACGATTTTACTTACCTGTTTACAGGAAATGTCAAAGTGTGGTATCCAGGTATACTACACTGTGTAAGAAAAGAAATCTCATAAGTAACTTACCTGTAATTTTACTGAAAATCCTATAGAAAGTATATGTACTGTATTTATAAAGCATTGCATTTCTCAGAAACAATACTGTAAGTCAAAATAAAGTGTATTTACAATTATAATCCAAACTGTATTACAATTGTATATTTACTGCAAAGTATTTATCACTTACCTGTGCCAGGCTTGCTTGGTTCTAGAAAATAAAATAACTAAAATAATATTTTTATACAAAAACAATTGGTCTGAAGTTTTCTTTGAGTGTGTGAATTTATTTGCTGACTGAGTGTGTACAACAAATGCTTAACACTGTTGTCGGATAAAGCCTTACTGCTCGACCACACTACCACAAATAGAGAGTAAGGTGCTATCTAACTTTACCACTGCCTACCTTTGGGGTTCCACTGGACTCTGTACACACTATACCTCACTTTGGTATAGTTTATACAGAGCCAGCTTCCTACACACTGCGGATGTACTTTGGGTGCTAACTCAGACCCCCCGTTGTCCTGTGCCTAACACCAGGAGCTTTGCTCCCACAACCTAGTGGCCTGCTCGTAAGCAGCCACCAACCAGAGGCCACAAGTAGACTGAGATCATAGGGGCAAGGTTGGATCAAGGCAGCCCAGACAGAAGGAAAAGCTGCCTCATAGGAAAATGTCACAGTGGCACAGGGACCAATTTGGCACTGCCTACGGCGGAGGGACACTTCTTTTATGAATGGTGTGCCATTATAAAGGTTTCCGACTGTTTTGTATCCATTAAGTTACAGCGGCAAGTTATTTCTTTGTGCACCACAGCTCTATACTGAATTCCAGGTAGCAATTTCCTCACCCGTTTCTTTCCATTTTGGAACATTTGGAGTCTACCAGTAAGTGGCCTGAAGCCTCAAGGTAGCATTACAGGCCATTGCATTAATTCTTTTAGGTCTTTATTGCTCAAAGACCTGCAACTCCGTCGCCAATGCAGGTGTAGGGGCAACTTAACAGGGGTCAGACTGTGACAGTTCTGATAATCACCCACTGCAAAATATAGCATACTTTATTTTAAAACATCATCACAGCAACAAAAAAAGGCACAGCTGTAGTGTAATAACCTAATCCAGGTACCTTAACAATAAGAAGTTTCATCAATGTTGCAGATATATTGGGAAACATTATTTAAGAGGATACATTAAATCTACATCTGTGGAATAAATATATTATCAGCAGATATAATTGATCTAATTAACTTACCCCAATTTAGCGTAATTTCTCTTGATTTCGCTTTTTTATACAGATGTGGCGGCGTACAAGGGCCAGGAGCAACAGCTGATGTCTGAACTGTTAGAATATCTGAAACCTGGTTAAAAGGATAGGGAAAAAAGTTACTATTACGTAGTGCTCTAGAACTTAGCATATTATTGTTCATGTAGGGTAGTGCCAAGAGTATGAGCAACTATGGAAAAACTATGATGAATCCACATCAACTTTCTCTTCACCAGCCACCAATCATCATTTGCCACGACCATGGTTTTCTGTTGTAATTTGTGGTGTATGTTATATGTGGCTGGGGTAGGAATGAGTGGTGTATATGAGAGGATGTGTCTGTTTTGTGTATGAATGAGAGAGTGGAGTACGATATGGTGTTGGTAGAAAATATATTACTTTTGAATACAACTGATATGCACATTGTAAAAAAGTAAAAAGTTTGAATGTAAAATGTATGCAACAATTTCTCTTTCATTGTTGAAAAGATAAATGTACATGGTCAAAATGCCTGTAAATAATGTCTAGAATATACCAATTGTAAAGTATGGCAGGACAGCCACTATGGCTAACGAATATAAAATAAAAAGAACTACAACAAAGATCACATGTTTTGAAATTCCTTTTGATCTGGGTTTCAGGCACTTACAGCCTATACACAGGTCTCGTGGGATACCGTACTTTTGCAATGAAGAATATTAACCACTGGTGTGGAAAACAAGTGCCCTGAAAGGGGAACTACTCTGTCTCTAGAAATCCATTCACAGAACGAGTGGGAAGGATGGACCAGTAAGAAATCTGCAACTAGATAAAGTCTCTACCAGATAAGGTAAATAACTTGTTCATCTAGTATCATGCCTTTTTATCAGATACCCAAGTAATACCTCCCCGGAGGTGGGTCTGCGGACCACTTTTATACCAGTATGTACTGGAGAACCGAACGGGCAAAGTGCCCATCTTGACAGGTCAGACTGTCCTGGCAGTAGTGTGTTGTGAACGTGTACAAAGAAGCCCATGTTGCAGCCTGGCAGATATCCAGGACCCGAATCCCAGCTTTAGGTCTGGTGGAATGAGCATGCAAACCCTCAGGAGGGTTGCTTTATGGCCAATGCGTAGCAGATCTTGATACAGAGCACGATCCATCGGAAGATGGTCTGCTTCTACACGGTCTCTCCTTTCTTCACTCCAACATACCCCACGAAGAGTTGGTTGTCCACCCAAGAACTCTCAAGGGCAGTCAAGGTAGAATGACAGCAGTCTTTTGGGTCCAGACGGTGAAGTCCCTCCTCTTTCTTGGAGGGATGTGGTGGAGCGTAAACAGTAGGTAGAGTGACGGACTGGCCTTCGTGAAAGGGAGCGACCCCTTTCGATAGAAAGGAAGCTCTTGTATGATGTTGAGGTATGGAGGCTTGGATGACAAAGCCAGAAGCTTGCTGACCCTTTGAGCAGATGAGATAGCCACAAGAAAGGTCTTCTTGATGGAAAGGAGCCTGAAAGGGCAATTGTGCAAAGGCTCAAATGGAGCAAACATAAGGAAAGTGAGGACAAGATTGAAGACCCACTGCGGCATAATGAAAGAACAAGGTGGAACAAATGTTGTAAACCTTTCTAAAATCTATGTACAATGGGAGATTTTCAAAGGGATTGCTGGTCAGGCAACCAGAGAAAACCTCAAACACCAGAAAGATAGACCTTGAGAGTGCCCAGATAAGAGCCCTTACCGGGTTAGAGAAAGAATGTAGAGAAGATTCTTAAAAAGGGGCTCAATCTATCTTTCTGTATACCATGCCACAAATATCCCCCAACGGCAGGCGTATACCGTCTTGTTGGAAGGACACAAGGACACATGGCTTCCAAAGTTTGTCTAAGATTAGCACAAACATCAGGGCGGCTAGCGAAACAGCAGAGAAAGTGCGCTCATAATATGCTGGGGCCGGTCCTGGAAATATATAAGGCAAAAGCGAGAGGAGCAGCCTTATATGGGGCAGAAATATGGGGTCATCGGCCATCTAAACAACTTGTTAAGACCGAGAAGTAATTTCTCAAACAACTTGTGGGACTTTCCAAAAGCACACCACCCACTCCGAATGGATCGTAGCGCAATTGCACTGGAGGTTGCCCTCAGACCCTTGCTATACTGACGCAGTTCATGGAGCACTCCAGAACTATCTATGTATAGAGAGGAACTGAGGGAAGTGGCAAACCTTAATGGAGCAAGTAAAATATCTTGGCTTACCCACATTAAGAACTCCTTGCCTTGATATCCATTGGAATGAGAGATTTATGGGACAGTGCAGAAGCTAGATGTCGGTCAACACCTAGGAAGGTTTTGATAAAGAATTTCAAGGATCATAATCTTAACCTATTACTGAGGGGTCCCAGGATAGGTACACTTACATCATCTTTCCTAGAAGTCAAACTGCAATATAGTTTAGTACTCAGCATAGACGATATACAGCTGTCTCTTGCCAAAATACTTTATTTGCAGTTCAGGCATGGTGCACTTCCCTTACATGCCATCACTCATAAGTGGGGGGGCAGCTCCACAAAAAATTGTCCAACCTGTAATAATAGTACGGATACTGGCCTACATGTACTGTTTTTTTGTATAGCATATAAGGAAGTAAGACATCGCTGGCTACGACAGCTATGTAGGAATCTTGGAACTTCCCAATGTTCACAGGCATTTAGGATCCTAAAATATGATTGTAGTACACCTATTGTTTATTCAGTGTCCCGCTATCTGTTTTCTATGTGGTGTGTATGCCGAGCGGTTTTAAAGAAAGAGCTAGTTCAACTAAATCACCCTACTTCCTGATTATGATCAGTAATCTCGCTTTTTAATATATGATTTTGCATAGAATGATTGAGATACTTGTCTTTGTTTATTTAGAATGCTTATTATACCCTACAATTTTTTAGCGATCAAATATCTTAATGTGTACGCCTAATTTTAATGTTGAAAAAGTCGTATTGATTTCATTGTCTTTTTATATGTTATACCTGTGCTGTTATGGCCATATCAGGCCGAAATAAAGTATCTCTTTAACTTGAACTTAAATATAAAAAGGGTACGTCATGACCCTCCAGTTGATCAGCAGAACAACTGCAGTAGGAGAAGAGGCAGAAAGAAGCGGGCTGGCGAAATCCAAAGGGAAATGGGCAGGCACGACCATGCAGCGTAGCTGTGAAATGATAAGTGCTACGTAGGTGTAACTTGAGTGATGCGTATTCATGGTAGGTCACGTTGCTAGGTAGTTCCATCCCAGTGAGTATGTGGGATGCCTTAGACCACTCAAGCGTACATGTAGACCGGCTGGCACTGAGTTCATAGAACCAGAAATCCTGGCACACAGTGTGGAAGGGTGCAGACAGGTTGGTCTTTCATGAATTTTCGGGAACCGAGCTGTGCCCTACTGTGTGCATGCACCAGGTTTTAGGTGTGTTAGCGGCTGTTTCATATATCTGGATGCAATAAATGAAAGCTCACACAGGAACCAAAATATTGGTTGGCTGGCAAACTATGGAAAACATAGAAATTTAGTTCACATGTTTAAGCCACGCCTTTAATTATGTAGGCCAAGCCCCTTTCAGTGCAACCCATATACTGTTTTTATCTCACTTAAAACCCTGGATATAGTGATATACACAAATTATAATCATCCTGTTTGCCACCTTTCAACCTCATGATGGGCCAGGAAACGTGCCAAAACTGATATTTCAAATACAATGTAGGGAATACATATATTACAGCATTCGGGAAAACAGGGCTAAACATTTTAAAGCTAGTGTCACTATGAAGCAACAAATAAGAGTTCATAACATATTTTAAGGAGATTTGCATTTCTTTTGTGTCATACAAAATGTTGAGAGCTAAAACATCTTTGAGAAAAATGATAAACTTACTGGGCTTTGTCCTGCACTATTAAGGCAATGTACTCTGAATCTGTACCAACTTCCAGGTTTGAGATGGTCACATACACACTCTTTTGTTGATCCACTATAAACCATATCCCACACATCTCCTGGAACAAAAAAAAACCATAATAAAACACACAAATGTTAGTCTGTCACCCAAATATTTCACTTTATACTTTCACTGATTTTTTCTAAATAGTCTGTGTTTCATCGGTTCAGGATCTAAATTATTACATTTACTCTTCATTATGTCTGTTCTAATCATCTGAGACAGCTTCCCCCAAGTAAGTTAAGAAATACATTAAGTAATATTATAAACACAGTGTAGAAACCTCAGCGTGCTAAAATATACAGAAAAAGTAATGTGCTGAGCCTCTAACCAATTCTCACCTTTACTCTTCGACAGCTGCGCGTCCGTGCTTCCATGTAGCATAACTAAGAACCCACCAACTAATGACAGCCACTGGTACCCTAATCACTCCAAAATGGCACCCAAAAGGGTCCCTCAAAGAAAGTCGATCAGCTCTTGATCTTTCCGCACAAACGGTACACACCAGGGAGAGCAAGAGAGCTGAGTGAATGAAGTGGACGGAAAGATAGAATATATTCTCCCCTTTTCCCATAAAAATACTCACAACAGTTTTCGCTAAGTAAAGAAACACATATTAAGCAATATTATTAACTCCGTGTAAAAACCTCAGTATACTAAAATATACTAAACTAGTAATGTGATGAGCCTCCAACCAATATTCGCCTTTACTGTTCGATCTCAGGAAACACGTCTTCTAAATATACATATCACCAACGGGCTGATTTCTCTCTCCGTCTACCCGGCTTATACAGATGTAAAGCAAGATTCCCAGCACCGTGTAAGATTACTAGCATGTGGGGCTTGTATCTCTATTTATATGAACATCATTCACAGTCTTCCGAGGGAAGGTAACCACTCTACGTCAATCAAATTACAATGTAAAAACAATACATACAACGAATAAAAAGGGTTAAAAACTTTGTTGAATACAACAGGTTACTCACCATTTAGAGTTTCTGAAATCTCTAGCACATACTTTGAAATTTCGGAACCACCATCATCTTTTGGAGCCTCTGGAAAGAAAAACAATTTACCAAATCAAGGTCGCTATGTATGCCCAAATAATGTTAACATTTTTCAAAGTGTACTAAAAAGAAATATTGAACAAGTAATAATGTAGTGAGAAAGTAAAAGTAGAAAAGTATGTAGAGAAGTGGTCGTACTCAAAGTATTTTAAAAAGACAAGAGTGGAAGACACCAGGGCTAGGGGGTAAGCTTGGGACAGCACAGCAAGAGTTTTAAGAAATCTGGTGTGATCTGAAAATAAGCAAATATACATGAAGGTATTTGTGAAGTGGGATCATGTGCAAGTGAGTATTTCCGACTATTGCAATATAAGATTACATCATTCCGAACAGTTTAGCTATTTGCCCTTACACTGAGAGAACTAAACGTCTGGTAAAGAGACAGCACCCATTTAAAATGCCATCGCCCTCAGTGCTTTCATAATGGGGAGTATAATACTGCACTACTAACAAAAATGTAGTTAAATTAATTTAATTTGATCCTTTAAATAGTAAACCTGTCATCCAACTGTAAGGGTTTTTAGCACTGCATCATTCATCCATAGAGTAATTTAGTATAAGCTGAAAAATGAAACTTTACTCTTTAGCATATACCATGTTTTTTTGTGTTTTTTTTTAAATGTCAGCTATCACATAAAGAAACTCATTATGGGCATTCTTTAAAAAATAAAAAAAACTTACCCCAAATAACTTTTATGCTATGTGTATGGATTTTTCCCTTCACACTTGGTTTACTGGGAGGACCAGGTTTTTCAGATGCTGTTGAATACTCCACTATCTCGCTTGGGTTACTTTTTCCTTCACTGTTCTCGGCAAATACCTTCATTTTGAAATAAAATATTTTTTTTGTCAGAAAGTTGCCATTTTATAACAAATCTAGATTTACACTGTAGTTCAGTAACTACCTTCTATAACCAGCAATAACACAGCAATGGCATGCTCTAGTTGAGTGGGTGCCTTCCTTTAGGAAATTGCCCGTTTTTGATATCGTCACCCCCAACTTTTTGCCTGATAAATGATGCAATTTTGACAGAAGAGCACTGGGTTCCTGATATCCAATTCCCCAGTGCCAGATCTCTTTCCCAACAGTATAATTGCTCCGCCAAATGGCATTACATTTACCACCCACATAAGTCCCTAGTAAATGGTATCCCTGGTACCTACGGCACCAATGCTAAAGAGGGTCCCTAAGGGCTGAAGCATGTATTGTGCCACCCTATGTGACCCCTCACAACATTCATGCAAACTGCCATTGCAGGATGCGTGACATGGTGCAGACTAACCCCCAGATTCATCATTGTCCTCTTTTGAGAGTCCTTAATAGCGATTTTTAAGGAATCGCTATTAAAGACTCGCAAAACGGGATTCATGCAGAAATCGCAATATTATTTGCGATTTCTACAGCTTCCTTATTTGCGATTAGCAAATTGCTAATCGCAAATAAGGATGCGATTTCAAGGGTGCCAGGGGTGTCCAAAGGACACCCTGTAGCACCCCTGAAATGTAAATGTAGACTGATGTTGCGCACACACATGTCCAAAGGACATGTGTGTGTGTAACATACAACTGAGAAAAATGCACTAAAGTGCACTCATCTCAGTTTTCGCTATTTACCACAAAGTCAGACTTCGCGGTAAATAGCGGCCAAAAATAGCGATTTCGCAATTCAAAAATGGTTCATGAATTGCATTTAAGGAATCTCAAATAGAGATTCCTTAAATGCAATTCCTCGCAATTTAGCAATTTCGCAATTTGTGATTTTTGCATTTGGGGTGATAAAACCCAATGCAAAAATTGCGCTTGCAAAGGGCCAGATTCTCAGAATCTGGCCCTTTGCGAGCCGATTTTCCATTGATGAATCTGGCTGTTAGTGAAGAAACAACATGGCACACCACCTGTGTACCATGCCGACAGACAATATATGTAAGTCACCACTACAGCAGGCCTTACAGCCCTAAGGCAGGGTGCATTATATTACATGTGAGGACCTATCTGCATGAGCAGCCAACCCCTGTGATGCCCATGTTGATTCTTGGACACTGCCTGTGAACAGGAAAGCCATCTTGAGTATATGCACTGGTGATTGCGAGTTCCCCAGCTACATGATGTCTTCACTGATTAATATGAAACATCTTGTATTAATATTCCCACACGGATTCCAGCAATGGATTTATTAATACATGCACCAAGAGGGTGCTTGGTGTAGACCAGGCTGCCACCAGAGACTGGTTTCTGATTCCCCTGCAGGTGAAGCCCATGCTCTCTGAGGGCAGAAACAATGTTTAATAATCAGTGTGTTAAGGCAGGAGGCTTCAAAGGCCTCTGCCGCATTTGATACGCGATCCAGGCTTCCCCCAGTCAGGGGAAATACCTCCCCCTATGCTGGGCCCATTAGTCACAAGGCCAGGTGGGAAAATTAGCTAGTCAGGAGACGTGTCCATTATCAGACCCGTTCCACCCCTAAGGTTGGCTATCCAACGTGAATATGAAAACTTCATTGGGTCAGGGTTACGCCCATTTCCCGCTGCAAGTGTCATATCGGGGGTATAGTCACCCTGAGGGTGAGCAGCCCATTAGCTACCAACTGTCACTCCACTTAACGCCCCTAAATTGAGTTTTTATGTGGCACCCCTGATGCCAGGACAAAGAAGAACCTAGAAAACGAGAACTGAAGACTTGCTGTAGGCTTTTTGCTGCCAAACTCTACCTGTACCTGTCTCGATAATCGTGAAGAAACTGGCTCGTCCTGCAGCTGAGCATCTAACAAGGACCATGGTAGACTGCCAGCCCATTGCAAATTGCCAGAAATCTCCCTTGGAGTAGAGAAGTGACTCCCCTACAGTCCGAAAGTACCAAAACAGTAGGTTCCGGCTTACCTGTCGTACCGGCCCAGAAGCTGCCCAGGGAGAGGTCGCCATGCTCCAGAAGATCAGATCGGTCTCCCCACCAAGTGAAAAGACACCAGGACGAACCTGAACCACACAGCACCAATATGCGGAATATCAGACCCCTTGCAGCAAACAAAGCCTGTTTGAGTCAAATCCGGACTCCAACGACACAGAGCAGCCATTGAGGGATGTCAGCATCGCACAGACCCACTTGCAGAGTGACCAAGCTGTCCTGATTTTTCCACCCTCAACTGGCCAGACCGACAACTGTAAGGACCTGCGACGCTGCAGCACAGCCAACCTAACCCCTATGCACCTCAGCGTCCCAGCCCGGGTTCTTGAGAACCAACTGTTCCGCATTTCTCCTAGGATCCTTTTGTACCAAGCAACCCGTTCTCCCCAATTCCCCCCTCTGCAGCCTGATTTTAGGTTCCCCCTCTCTCTCCTCCAGTGTAGCGTGTAAGGCTACCAACCCGACTGGCATCTCTGCACCCGGACGCCCCAGGGCAGGTAAACTTTAGCTGCCAGTGGTACTTTGGACCTTGCTCTCCCTACCACCTTAAGTTCTGAAGGGGACCCTAAACTGAAGTTAAGACGTTCAAATGCCATAGTGAAACTTATACCCAGGATTAATAATTTGCCTTATATCAAGAACTGATCGCTTTTGCTTTCTCTGTGTCTGCGGGAGTAGCAAATGAGAGCCATTCTGTGTACTTAGAAACCATACTGTAGAGATAACAGAGGCTATTGGTTCAGGAAAAAAGTCAATCTCCTCATTGGAGGAGTTGCAGATACACAACTAGTGACGGACCCATGCATGACCAATTAATATTTGATCATCAAGGCCCACACCAACAACATAAGGCTCCACATGTGATGTAGAAATAAATCTCAAACTAGCACTTTGTTGCCACTTCTGCATTACTGCAAAAAGTAAACGGTGCAGGGAATCCGAGGGAATAAGCTAACAAGTGCTTTCCAAAGGCCTAACATGCCTACCTCTAACCACCCGAGGCCCACCCACTCCACTGAATTAGAGTGGTCATGCGATTCAGTAGGAATGAGATGGATAAACACCAAACTCCTACAGAGAGCCATAAACATGCATGTTCGCAATTTCTAACTATATAGCTACAGCACAAACAGCCAACGGTTACAGATTAACAAATTTGAATAAAATTGCCATATCACAATACATACATTCTTAATTGATGGTACATACCCTGAATTTATACAAAGTACTTCTCCTAAGTGCCCTTACAGTACATGTAAGCTCTTCTCCATGGTGTCTTGGCTTATATCCGTAACCCTGAGAAACAGAAACAACCGAATTACATATTAACAACTAACATTAGATAGTACTGTTCTAGCAAAGTTGAAATATATTTTCCTGTTGCAGATTCAAAACATTACATGTTATGCTGGCTTCATTAAATGTATGTTTAGTGCATATAAGAAGATATGTTTCTTCTTACTACATCAGCACGAGTGTTTGTGAACGTAGGGGCAGATTATATATATAATGTAGGCGCGTAGCATTGCACCTTTGCTGATAGATTGTTCAGGAAGTGGATGTTATGGCTAGACAATGGCAGACACACAGGTGGGTTGAGTTTTTGTTTACACCTTTTAAACAGGAAGGTTCTCAAACCTCACATATCATGTGATTCATTTAGTGCACCATTGGTAGAGGTGTGCCAAAGAATATTGAGATATGGATTGTGGATCTCTTAACTTGAGAGAGATAAGGTCACTTGTAATTTTACACTGTGGCAATCTTAATTAAATTCATAACCACCGAACATCTCCTAGTGTGCGCAGAATCTCAACCCACCTCTTGGAGATATCTCAGGTTTAAAAAAGCACAAATACTAATGCGTATTTGACTTTTTTGTGTTTGTAATATCATCTGACAAAAACTTTAAAGCAACTCTGTGCTATATTTACCTTCTTGAAAACTCTAAAAATAAAATGGAAAAAGAAAGGAAAAGAAAACATAATGGATACTCCAAGTGAGACCCAAGACACTAACAGTTTAAGGCAGCTAGACTGTTACAGGTTCCTACAAAAATGAAGCTAATTGTTGAACTGCTTTTGAGAACTGCTTATTTGATGACTGAGCTAAACCCCAGTCGCTGAGATCTGAAGGTCACAAGTTTGCAACCAACGAATGATGATTTAGGGCCCGATTCACAGAACTATCTTAAGACAAAATCCTAAACTTACTACTTTTGGTATTCACAGAAGGCATTTAGTAGTAGTAAAGTTAGGATTTTGTTTTAAATCTGTCCTACGTCTGTCCTACGTCTGTCCTACGTCTGTCCTACGTCTGTCCTACGTCTGTCCTACGTCTGTACTAAGTCTGTCCTAAGTCTGTCCTAAGTCTGTCCTAAGTCTGTCCTAAGTCTGTCCTAAGTCTGTCCTACTACTTTTGGTATTCACAGAAGGCATTCAGTAGTAGTAAAGTTAGGATTTTGTCTTAAGTTTGACTTAAGACAGACTTCAGACAGACATCAGACAAAATCCTAACTTTACTACTACTAAATAAAACTGAGGACCATTAACCTGGGTATTAGTAGCATCTGTTATTTGAAGCACTTAGAAACGGAAGCTTGCATGCAGCTACATAAAAAAAAACGATAGTTAATAATATATTAATAGATTACAAGGTGGTAACATTTCGTTCTCTATCACAGAAGCACAAGTAGTCATAAGCACTTAAGACATTAGCAATCCAAGCAGCATTTTTGGGAGGTCCTGGGGCAGTATTCGGTGTCAGTACAGCTGTTTACCACCAATGTCCCAGGGAGACCAGTACTATGGCATTTTCCTTGGATAAGCAAGCAAATCTTATTGCGCACATCACCAGCCAGCAATAATAAAGTTGAGCAGTCAGAATTTACACTTGGTGGAGGACAAGAAACGTCTAGCTACTTCATGACACTATAGCAAATATTAAACAAACTCATTGATCAGCCAGTGCTATATTTAAAAAAAATGAATGAGTAGTTATGTCCAGGTAAGTAAATGGAGCAGTTAAAATTATGATACAATACAAAAAAACATGTTAATATAATTCAGCCCATGGTTTTCTATAACCCTTGCTATATATCCACTGCATTCCTTAAAGGCTGCACTCTGGTGAAATAATATAGCCTCAGTCTCAAAGATGGAAGGAAAAATTTAACTATGTAGTAACTTTGATATGCTTGGTCTATGCCATTTTTTTAAGATCTGGACCCCTGTTTTTGAGGTCTCTGGTTAATGTTCAAAATCTCAATGACCTAAAGCTAGGGCAGTCTTTTTGATTTAAAAGCATGCAAGGTAGAAGTACACAAAATCTGTGCGCCCACCCACCCATCACCCAGCAGAGCCAGTGGTGCAGTTTTGGGGTGCCAACAGTCTCAATGGCCACATCAGTGAATGTTCAGTTATCAGGTAAACAGTTTGTCAATTTTAGCTAATGATGTAGACGGAGTGGGCACTTAAGAGTTTCCAACAGAAAAAAGATGCCGTGGGGGTTGGTTCTGAACTGGGATGGTGCAGTGAGCTAAAAAACGGTGATGGATCAAGCCCTGATCTCTTGACTGGGTAGGAGTGTTCTGATTAACTCAGATACTCTGTCCATCACCACCCCCTTTTTGAAATATTTTGGCCACCACAAGTGTGGAAGGGTATGCTCAGACATGAGTCCCTTGCTCACTGCACCATCAGGATTCAAGCAAGCCGGGCCGAAGACGGCTGTAATGCCAGAAACCGGTCCCCGGAAGCTTGTTTCCTTTCCAGTGAAGAATTGGCTTGGTAGTTTGGTCTGCCCTGTTCCCATGATGCACTGGGCCAGGGACAGACTAATTTGCATATAGCCAGGTTCTGAACTGGGATGGTGCAGTGAGCTAAAAAACGGTGATGGATCAAGCCCTGATCTCTTGACTGGGTAGGAGTGTTCTGATTAACTCAGATACTCTGTCCATCACCACCCCCTTTTTGAAACAGTCTCAATGGCCACATCAGTGAATGTTCAGTTATCAGGTAAACAGTTTGTCAATTTTAGCTAATGATGTAGACGGAGTGGGCACTTAAGAGTTTCCAACAGAAAAAAGATGCCGTGGGGGTTGAACATTTCCCATGTAATGCAAACTTTAGAGGCCCATATCTCAACAAGCATTTGCAATGCAAAAGGTCTCGCATTTGCAAAAGTTTGAGCTATTGGCATTGTAAACGACAAACCTTTTATTTATGTGGTGGTGTTGAAGACAGAAATAGATGGCTTTGTCATTTACAATGCCACTAGCTTAAACTCTCGCAAATACGAAACCTATTGCATTTGCAATGCAATAGGTCTCGTATTTAGGCGAGTTTGAGCTATTGACATTGCAAATAATAATAATAATAATAATACCGAGTTTTATAAAGCACGTGCAGTTACCTCTGCGGAGGTGTCCCGGCGCTAGGTGAACAGGACAGGCAGGCGCCTGAATGTGGAGAAGAACGAGCTTTCAGTTACTCAAAAGAGCCACGTTTTCAGTAACTTCCTAAATATGACTTCAGATGGGGCCAGCTGAATAGCTGATGGTAGGGTGTTCCACAGCTGTGTCACACTGGCGACAAAAGTCCTGCCCCCTAATCAAGCCCGCCTAACTCTAGGTACGCAGAGTTGGAGCAGGGAGCTAGAACGAAGCTGTCTCAACTGAGCATATCTGGGAAGACGGACCTTAAGGTATTGAGGGCATGATCCACGTAGGGCTCTAAATGCCAGGGTTAGGGCCTTAAATTTAATTCTACTAGCTACCGGCAGCCAGTGTAATCTAAGCAAATGCGGAGAGACTTGTTGCTTAAATGGAATATGCGTTACCAGTCTCGCAGCCGCATTTTGGACCGTTTGTAGCCGTTGAATCAGGTATTTTGGGAGTCCCAGGTATAGACCATTGGCATAATCCAGCCTTGAGGTGACCATAGCGTGGATTACCGATTTACGGCATTCCTCCGGCAGCAGCCGGATACATTTCCGTAAATTTCATAATTTACTGAGGCATCCTCCGACCACTTGTTAAATGTGGGGCAAAAAGGATAAATTTACATCCCACATTACTCCCAGGTTTTTTGCCTTAATACTGGGGGTAGGGGGCAGGCCCATCTCGGTTGGCCACCAAAGCTCTGCAGAGGGGTGGGGGCCTTTCCCAAAGAAGAGCACCTCTGTTTTACCGGCATTCAGCCTCAACTTATTAGTGTTCATCCAGCAGGCTATGTCCGAAGACAGCTCTTAAAATTAGCAAACGCCGCTTCTGATGCCTCTGTATAAGTGAAAACTAACTGGGTGTCATCGGTATATGAAATTGCCGTGACACCCCAGTTAGAAATTAAAGTAAAAAGTGGAGCTAAATAAATGTTAAAAAGCAGCGGGCTGAGTGCCGAGCCCTGTGGTACACCACAGTCCAGGCGCCTAGCTTTAGACACAAAGGTCCCTAGCGCTACCTTCTGGGATCTATTTGACAGATAGGAATAAAGCCAGCCGAGCGCCTGGTCTTGTAATCCAACCTCTGCCAATCGGTGCAACAACCTTCCGTGGTCAACCGTGTCAAAGGCGGCCGATAGATCCAGGAGCACCAGCATTGCAGATGCCCCTGAATCCAACGACCACCCTACTGACTCGGCCACCTCGATCAGGGCGGTTTCAGTACTGAAACCTGCCCTGAAGCCCGATTGGGTTTCATGCAGAATGTTGTTTTCCTCTACAAACCTATTTAATTGTCGTTGGACCAGTTTCTCCAGCATTTTGCCAGGAGCTGCAAGTTGAGAAATTGGGCGCAAATTACTAAGATCCTCCGGATCTCCATTTGCTTTCTTTTTCAGGGGAAGCAATGTGGCATGTTTCCAGCAATCTGGAAATACACCTGATGCAATCGAGGTATTCCACACATTCTGGAGGACGGGCGCTATTTGTTCAGCCATCAGGCTCCAGAGCTTGGGCGGACAAGGGTCATCAGGGGACCCGGATTTACACCTTTTTATTTCTTGCAGGACCTCAGGTAGCGTGAACGTCTGGAATTGACATAGCAACAACTGTGGATGGCTCACCACAACCCTATCCTCTTTTTCCGTGGGTCTTGGTAAGGAGAATGAATTGTACACTGTTTTAATTTTATTATCAAAAAATTCTGAGATACTGTCACAGAGTGCAGCCGAAGGGACAACCTCTGTCTCGATACATCTGGGTTTAAAAAAAGACTGAACTATTTAAAAAACTTCCTTAGTTGAATGATCAGCTTGCTGAATGGAGGTGGTGAAATATAATTTTTTAGCCTTTCTTATTAATTTGTGAAGTTCTCGAATGGCTTCCCGGTAGCGGGCACTTGCCAATTCGCAATACTTTACCCTCCACCGTCGTTCCAGTCTTTTACAGGCCGATTTTTTTTCCTTTAGTTCCTCTGAGAACCAAGGGGCCGAGGGAGATTCCCTCCGAGACATTGTTCGTTTAACAGGGGCAACATCCTCCACCATGTCATTAACCCATTTATTCATAGCATTGGCATTAGTATTTGCATTGTCGGTTAAGGGCGGAGGGTTACGAAGTAAGGCAGGGCCGATAGTTTCAGGTCTCAAGTTTCTCCACTGTCTCTGCAAAACCGAACGTTTTCCACCTCCCGTCTTTTCTCCCAATGCCGTAATGGTAAAAGAGACTAAAGCGTGATCTGTCCACAGCAGTGGCCGTGGGTCCTCCACTGTCATATTCCTGATGTTAGAGAATATTAAATCAAGCATGTGGCCTGCTCTGTGCGCGGGTCCTGTGGTCATAAGCGCCAGATTGGCCGTGCTAAGTGTGGAGATTAGCTGCTCCGCTTGGGGACAGTCGGCACTATCAGCATGTACATTAAAATCCCCCACTACCAAGAAATGCGGGTGGAGGAGGGAGTGTTGGACAATCGTGTCTATAAGCGCAATAGAATTTTCCTCTGAGCAGGTCGGGGGTCGGTAAATAACAAAGCCCACTAAAGATTGTTGAGAGGAAATTTGAAAGCAAAAGTGCAATCCTTCCACCCCTGCAATCGTAATAGGTGCCGAGGATGTAAGTTTGTACTGTTCCTTAAGAATAAAAGCCACACCTCCACCTCTTCTATTTTCAACTCGATTAGAGAGACACAATTTAAAACCTGGAGGTACCGCTATGGAGATAGCGGTCATATTATGGTCATTCAGCCATGTTTCTGTCAAAAATAGAGCATCCCACTCTGCACTTTCCAGTAATAGCCAAATTTCCTCAGCATATTTTGGTAGCGACCTGCAGTTCAGCAAGCCAGCTTTAAAACTGCAGGTCAAGGGGTCCACTGAAACCTTCGGTTTGTGTATGCCGAAGGCCACCCCACAATGCAAACATACCTGAGGTAGGGTGTCTATGGATAAATCAGCCCTAGCGGCTTTACATGACAGCATTGGCTTAAAGGACAGAAGGTCCACGCCTGTCCAAGTGATCCTACCAGTGTCGCTCCCGGACCGGGCAGCATAACTGGCCGAGGCCGTGTTCCGGGCGTGGACGGGCGCAGACGGGCTTGCCTTTGGCGCGCCGTCGGCGCGCCCGCTGCGCCCGTCTGCTGCGCAGTCTCATTCTCATCTATCTTTATAGGTGACACCCCGGATATGAGACGTTCAGAGGGGGAGGAGTCGCGTCCCTCCGTACAAGCGGCACAACAGCCGTGACGGACCGGGGACCGACCAGGTAAGTGCAGGGAGAAAACAGAGTGGAAATATAATATGTGGGAAGTCTGTCACTCGACTTCAAACACAAGATTAAAAATAATTTCAGAAGCTCCAAATGATTTTCAGTATAATACACAGTTTAAAAACACAGCTCCTTGTTATCATATCCCGCAGCTGCTCTCAGCTTGCACCAAAATCCCCTTTCATTCAGCGACAATGACTTGTATTTTTGTTTTTGTTTTTAAAACATAAATAAAAGGCATTGTGAATTACAATGCCAATAGCTTAAACTTGTATAACAGCGCGACCTATTGCATTGCAAATGCTTGTTTTTTTATGAGCCCAGATTTCTAACCTAATTCAGTAAACCGAGATCGATCGGATCGAACCAGCTTTTTGCCTCAGTCCAAATGCTGGTGAAGAGGCCCTCCTTACAATGAGACGTGCATTATCATACATACGGGCAGCCAGGGAAGACTGGCAGGAACCAGGTATAATTTTTTATGGATGAAATCTATGCCCCCACCCTATGGACAACAGGTGTGCAGAGACTCCCCTCTTCACCGAGAGAAAGATGCTTAACAGGTCGAGGGGAGGGGTTGCGGCTAACAATATACATCTGAGTTGTGTGTAGTGCAGAAACAGCTAGCGTTGCGTGTGTAGTTCAGAAACAGCTAGCGTTGCTCCGTCTCAAGGTTTTTACCTTGAGCGAGGTCGGCTGCCTGCCTCCAGATTTCTCCCAGTGTCGTTGGTTCTTGGTTGGTGTGTTATGCACTGTACAGACCAAGAGACACCCTATCCATTTGCCGCCTCTTGTGCTGAGCCTGGCGCAATGTAATCCTGCTCTCCATGCGTCCCTTTAATTAATCATGCACATGGCTCAGAAACAGCCACTTCCTGGATGTGCGTATGCATTTGGCACTGCTTCTCTTTTCATTTCACAAGTCTGGCTACATTGAGTGTTTGCGAGGGGCGGAGCTGGCATTGGGGTACCAGATGCAAACCTAAAGGTCAGAGCGGTGACTGCTGGGAGGGGCTCCCAGGTGTGAGTACGATTCAGTAAGATTCAGCCCCTCCCAATCAGGGAGGTTCTCAAGCGACTTCTAGACGGGAGTCAGTGAATAATGCAGAGGTATGTGTGAGAAAGTGCCATCTTTCTTGCATTGGTATGCCCCCACTTTTTGCTAAACTGCTGATGTGCTTTGACTGAGTGTGCCCTGGGCTCCTGCCAACCAGGTGCCCAAGGCCGTTTTTCCTTCCCTAAAACTGTGTTGAAACCAAAACCCAATTGGCATCTCTGGCCACCTGTCAGTCCCCAGTAAATGGTACCCTAGGTACCCAGGGCATGGTAACCAGAGAAGACCCCTAAGGGCTGCGGCACTTATTGTGCCACACTTAAGGGCCCTGTACCCTGACACCCACACACTGCCTTTGCAGACTGAGTGTCTAAGTGCAGAATTAAACAGAGAGTCGATATGGCACACATCCCTGTGGGCCATGCCCACAAAAAACGCTGCCCTGGCATACCTCAGTCACCTCTCTAGCTTGGTGCCCTATGCCAGCGGTGTGGGCACAGGTGCATGAGCCCCATGACCCTACAGTACCCAGGGCCATTCCTGGGCACTGTAAGTGCAGTGATGCCATTAAGAGTATATGGTACTGGGAGGTCGTCATTACGAACTCCACAGCACCATAATGGCTACATTAAAGACTGACAAGTTTGGTATCAAACTTCTCAGCACATTAAACCCGCACTGATGCCAGTGTGGGATTTAATGTAAAATGCACCAGAGGGCATCTTAGAGATGCCCCCTGAAAACCTAAGCTACATTCCACGTCTGGACTGAGAGGCTGCCTAGGCTGCCACACAGTAGACATGTTGCTAGACCCATGGGTGAAGAGCCCCCCACTCTCCTGGGCCTGCAACAATGCACATCCTGGGCGAGGTGCTAGGTCTCTTCCTCAGCATGGGCAGGGGGAAGCTTCAAAGGCTTGCCGCCCTTGTGAGTTTTTCCAGGCCACTTACTGTACTCAGAAACTGGCCCCCACCAGTTCTGACCCCCACTCTGGTGGGAAGACTGGCGGGAAACCCTACGTCAGGAAGGGGGGGGTGCCAGCCTGTGCCAACCCTACCCCTCAGGGGGGGAGAGGCGGACTGAAGCATGATCCCAGGCTCCGGTCATCTTGAAGATAGGGAGCCCTGCCCAATCACAGCTAGGCTCCTGCCCGCCTCCCACAGGAGAGGTGCAGGTTAGGACGTGTACCCACCCCAGGACAGGGGCCTATTGGTCCCTGCCCTTGCCCTACCTGTAACCCCCCTAAATTCAGAATTTAGTGGCACCTTGAACCTTCCTTCCTCAGATCTCGATAAGAAAACCAGAAAGATCAAGATGGAGAAGTCCCGCCGTGCAGCTGATAACAACAGGACAACACCCACTGACTTTGCCCCAGCCCTACCGGCCTGTGGACCCTGAAACTTGCCCCTGCTAAATCCTGGCGACTCCTGCGGACAGCAACCTTGGCAACCCGGAGGACCTGCCTGCCTTGACCCACTCAAAGATTGGGACTCCCCTGAGCAGAGGCTCTGCTCCAACAACCATACCCCTGGTGCCAGCCAGGAACAGCGGATTCAGCCCACTCTGCACCCGCCGAGCCCGGCCCGTGCCCAAGGGATCCAAGACCACGAGCATGTCCCCCCAGGCGACTGGGACCCTAAGTCCAGTGCCCAAAGACCCTCCTCGACGACCCACACGACGCCTGCAGCCTCAGAACCAGGGACCCCCCCCCATACCGCGACCAGCCGAGGAGATTTCCCTACACCCAAAGACACCCGGCGCCCAACGGCCCCTTGTGCCCTCCTTTGGGGTACTCACCTCTTCTCCAAGAACCTAACTTACCTCTCGAAGTGGTGGTCGCACCTGAAGAACCTCCGTCCCCGAGCCTGCAGGCTTTGTTCACTTTGTAACTTTCTTATTGGATAACATTGAGCGCTCGAGGGCTCAAAAGCACCCTGCACCCAGCCGCCCGAGTTCCGCTGGAAGTGCAAATACTACCCTACTCTACTTCCCCACTTGCCCTGAGTAAGTGAACAGGAGCTCAGCTCCCACAGCCGCGTGGCCTGCCTGCTTGCACCCACCAACCAAAGGCCCCCTACCCTCCATTGGATTGCATTGGGCCTGCACTCTTTGCACCCGGCTGCCCCTGTGCCGCTGAGGGTGTAACAACTGTACCTTTCCGACCCTAGGAGACCCCTGAGCCCATGCACCGAACCTTAACTGCACCAGTCGAGTACTCACCTGAAAGCCGATAACTCACTTTCCTTCCATAGGCTAACATTGACTGGATTCACTGAAATTTCTTCTTCTAATAATAATAATAATAATAATACTAATAATAATAATAATAATAAGTGTCGATTTTTGCAACTTTCTAGTTCAGTGCTGAACCGCAAAAGTAATCTTGACTGTACTTACCAGTTAGCTGCATTTTCTTCCAAAGGAAATCATTGACTGTTTTTCTCTGAAATTTCTTCTGTAGATTCTTGCAACTTACAAAGATTCCTTAAAAATCGTACCAACTGCTGAAACGTAAATACTTACCTGTCTTATGTAGAAGTCCCAGTGCTGGATCTAGGAGTCCAGTACTGGATTACAAAAGTAACGAGAAAGTACTTTATCTGTGACTTGAATTTCCTTCCATAGGATAACATTGCTAGTTTTTCTCTGAAAAGCTTTTAAGTGTCAACTTTGAAAATACATTTATATTCTTTGAAAAGTACAAATGTAACCAAAACACTTTTACTTAATTGTTTACAGCTTAGGTCCTGGGACTGAATCCAGGATCCAGTCCTGTGGTTAGCAAAGTAATCCTGAAAGTAATCTATTGCATTTTTATAGAAAAACCCATTGAGCTCAATGTTGAATTGTGTTTAGAGTTGTGTTGCCTACTGCAACCCCAGTAACTATTGTACTTACCAAGTCTATTGCCTGTCTGCAAAGTAATTACCCAAAGTCACTCATATTGAGAAAAGTATATTTTAATACCTGTTGGTTCTAAAATAAAACAACAATATATTTTGATATAAATACAATTGGCCTAAAGTTCAGTTCTTGAGTGTGTGAAACCTTTTGGTAACTGAGAGTGTACAACACATGCTTTACACTGTCCTCTGATACTGCCTTACTGCTCGACCAAGCAACCACATTAGAGAGTAAGGTCAGATCTGACTTTAACCTCTGTTATACCTCTAGGGATTGGGGACTCTATACACACTGTACCTTACTTTGGTCCAGTATATATAGAGCCACTTTCTTACACCTCCTGCTTATAAAAGCAACAGGTTGGTCTTGGCCTTCATCAATGGTCTGAGATAGGACCGCTCTTATCCCTAGATCAGAGGCAATAGTCTACACTATGAACTGCTTGGCATAATCTGGTGCTTTATGAATTGGTACTGAGCACATTGCTTCTTTTAGGGTGTCAAAAGCCTTTTGGGAACTAACTGTCCAGTTGAATTTCTTGGGCATCTTTTTGGAGGTGAGTTCTGTGAGGGGAGTAACATCTTCACAAACCTCCTGTAGTACCCAGTCAATCCAAGGAATGCCCTGTCTTGGGTCTGGGTTGTTGGAGCTGCCCAGTCCAGGAAGGCCTGGATCTTGGGCTGTAAGGGCTGTACCTGGCCTCCACCAACAAGGTGGCCCAAGTACACCACAGTGCCCTGCCCTATCTGGCATTTGGATGCCTCGATAGTTAGGCCTGCAGATTGAAGGGCTTTCAAAACCTTCCCAAGGTGGATCAGGTGGTCCTGTAGGTGGAGCTAAAGACAGCAAAATCATCAAGATAAGCTGCACTAAAGGACTCCAACCCTGTCAGGACTTGATTCACCAACCTCTGCAAGGTGGCAGGGGCATTCTTTAACCCAAAAGGCATCACAGTGAACTGATAGTGCCCATCAGGGGTGGAGAATGCCATTTTCTCTTTTGCTCCTAGGGCCATGCCAATCTGCCAGTACCCTGCAGTCAAGTCAAAGGTACTAAGGAATTTGGCTGACCCAATTTGTCTATCAACTCATCTGCTCTTGAAATAGGGTGAGCATCTGTCTTGGTGACGGAATTGAGCCCTCCATAGTCCACACAAAACCTAATTTCTCACTTTCCACCTTATGGATGAGGTTTGGGGACCAGAACCACTGGGCTGGCCCACGGGCTCTCAGATGGTTTAATAACCCCTAACTCCAGCATCTTACTGACTTAAGCTTTGATGCTTTCCTTGACTTGATCTGACTGTCGATAGATCTTGGTTTTCACAGGTACACTGTCACCAGTGTCCACATCATGGGTATACCAGTTTGTCAGACCATGGGTCAGGGAAAAGAGACTAGCATACTGTTGCAAGACTTGCTTGCAGTCAGCCTGCTGTTGGGCAGAGAGGGTGTCTGAAAAGACAACTCCATCCACTGACCCATCTTTTGGGCTGTAGGAGAGGAGATCAGGGAGAGGTTAATTCTCTGCTTCCTGTTCCTCATCAGTCATCATCAGCATGGTGATGTCAGCCCTGTCATTGTAGAGCTTAAGGCGGTTCACATGGATAACCCTTTTGGGTGTCCTGCTTCTGCCCAGGTCAACTAAGTAAGTGACCTCACTCTTCTTTTCTAGGATACGGAAAGGGCCACTCCATCTATCTTGGAGTGCCCTTGGTGCCACTGGCTCCAAACCCCACACCTGTTGCCCAGGTTGAAATTCAACCAGTGCAGCTTTTTGGTCATACCAGCGCTTCTGAAGCTCCTGGCTGGCGTCAATATTCTTGGATGCCTTTTCCATCTACTCAGCCATTCTGGACCTTAGGCCAAGCACATAGTCCACAATGTCTTGCTTGGGTTCTTGGAGAGGCCGCCCCAAACCTCTTTCACAAGACAGAGCGGTCCCCTCACAGGATGACCAAAAAGAAGTTCAAAGGGGGGAAATCCCAACTACCTTCTGTGGCACTTCCCTGTAAGCGAAAAGCAGGTATGGCAACAGGACATCCCCTCTCCTATTGAGTTTTTCAGGGAGTCCCATGATCATACCTTTCAATGTCTTGTTGAACCTTTCAACAAGACCATTGGGTTGTGGATGGTATGGTGTAGTAAACTTGTACTGCACTCCACACTCCTTCCACATGTGTTTCAGGTAAGCAGACATGAAGTTGGAACCTCTGTCTGAAACACCTCCTTAGGAAACCCTATCCTGGTGAAGACAGCCAGGAGGGCCTAGGCTACTGCAAGAGCTGTAGTAGTCCTAAGTGGAATTGCTTCAGGGTACCAGGTAGCATGATCACTAATACTACAATGAATGTGTTCCCTGAGGCGGTGGGAGGTTCAAGTGGACCCACAAAGTCCACACCTACCCTTTCAAATGGAACCCCCACCACAGACAGTGGTGTCACGGGGGCCTTTGGGTGGCCACCTGTCTTGCTACTGGCATGACAGGTAACACAGGAGCTAACAAACTCTTTCACCTTTTGGTGTATCTGGGGTCAGTAAAAGTGACTAACTAGCCTTTCCCAAGTTTGTGTTTGCCCCAGAGGTCCAGCTAGGGAGATGTCATGAGTCAAAGTTAGTAGGAACTCCCTCTACTTCTGTGGCACTACCACCCTCCTGGTGGCTCCAGGAGTGGGGTTTCTTGCCTCAGCATACAGTAATCCCTCTTCTCAGTAAGCTCTGTGGGTACCACCGACATCTCCCTGTGCTTCTGAAACAGCTTGCTGCCTCAGGCTTTCAAGAGTGGGACATTCTTGCTGACCCTGGCACAGCTTTTCCCTAGTGGGTTCCCCAGGCCCAGGAGTTCAACCTGGTAAGGCTCAAGCTCCATAGGCTCAGTTCCCTCTGGGGTGTCCAAGTCCTCTCCCTGAGGAGAGGGGTACTGTGTGTTTTGCTGTACAGAAGCTGGCCCCCCAGTCTTCTTACCTTTTCTGTTGGTGGGTTGGTCATACTTTCAGGCTCCAATCCTACTTTTTCACCCTTCCTCCTGCTCTGGACTCTTGTTTGGACACGCACCAATTCAGGGATACCCTGCATGGCTGCATGGGCTTTCAATTCAACCTCAGCCCAAGCTGACGTTCAGCTGGTAACTTTTGAGAGACCACTACCTGTTTCAGGCCAGTAACCCCCCCACCCTCCCCCCCAGCCTAATGTCACCATAGCCACTGAATGATTACTGGTAACACTGTCAGCATTGGTGACTGGGTAAGGTTTCCCAATCCAATATTGCTCAGGGGAAACTAGTGTCTCTCTCACTATAATAACACTGGCACCTGTATCCCTCAGAGCTTCTATCCTAGTTCCATTAACCCTGGGGGATTGTAAGTACTTCTTTAAGTTGGGTGGCCACACAGCTACAGTGGCAAACTCAACTTCCCCTTCTGAAACTAGAACTGCTTCAGTGTGCATCCTGATTTGGTCTGGGCACACTGTTGATCCCATCTGTAGACTTGCCACTCCAGGTGTAGCTGTACTGGTTGCCTTAGGGGCCTTGTTGTGGGGCAGGATTTATCTACAGTTAAGTGTCCCAACTTCGTACAGTTGTTACACCAGGCCTTTAAAGGATCAAAGTTCTTCCCCCTATAGGGCTGAGGCACATAGGAAGTAGTTTGGGACCCACACCCTGTACAGGTTTTTGGGACCCTTTAGAAGACTCAGACTTTTTATCTTGAGGATTCTCACCACCTTTCCCCTGGGGAGGTTTTGTAACCACCTTCGTCTGGTCACCCCCAGTGGTTGTCCTTGTCACCCTAGTCTTGACCCAATGGTCTGCCTTCTTTCCCAATTCTTGGGGAGAAATTAGACCTAGGTCTACCAAATGCTGATGAAACTTTCCATTGTGCAATTACTTAGTATATGTTCCTTCATAAACAGATTGTAAAGTCCAGTAAAATCATGCACATTGTGTCCAGTTAACCACCCATCCAGTGGCTTCACTGAGTAGTCTACAAAATCAATCCAGGACTGGGTCTGGGTTTTGGGAGCCCCGCTGAATCTAATTCTATACTCCTCAGTGGGGAGCCCAAATCCCTCAATCAGAATCTTCTTCATGAGGTCATAGGACCCTGCATCTGGCCCAGAGAGGGTCAGAAGCCTGTCTCTGCAGTTACCAGAGAACAGTTCCCACAGGAGTGCCCCAGAGAGGTTTCTTTAATTTTCTCAAGTCACAAGTCCTCTTAAAGGCTGTGAGCCATTTGGTAATGTCATCACCTTCCTCAAATTTAGGGAAATCCATTTGGGGATTTTAGGATCATAAGACTGCTCTGTATCCTTATTAGTTATCTTGCTGCCACCATTGATGGGTGCTAACCCCATCTCTTTCCTTTCTTTCTCTAGAGCCAGGAGTCTGGACTCTAGCTCTAATCTCTTGTCCAGCTTTGCTAAAAAGCTGTCCTCTTCACTGGAGAGTTGACCAATGTTTTCTCTGGGACCTGGTCCACCTGTGTGGTCTCTAGCTCCCCAGAGATTGATTCTTGGAGTTAAGGGTATGGCGGTCCTTTTCTCCCTAGGAATGAGCGGAGGGGGGTCACTATCCCCCTTATCCACCTCCCTTTCCTCCTCGGACTCGTAATGAATATGCTACTTACCAGTATGCATCTGTTCTTGGCATGTAGGGCTGCTGACATTCATATCTATAGCATAGATCGCCGCCTAGTGTTGGGTCCGGATGATTGCACCTTGTTGTCCTGGAAGAGTCTTCGAAGTATCACGAGATAGGTGGCTCCTCCCCTGGACTACAGTGCGCATGGGCATCGACTCCATCCTTAGATTGTTTTTAGCCATTGTGGCAAAGATGGAGTGCAATAGTGTAAACGATGACCATGTCTAAGAGTAAGTGTAAGAAGAAGAAGTCTGCAACCGCTACGGGCGCCGGGGAGGAGGGCGGGCGATATGAATGTCAGCAGCCCTACATGCCAAGAACAGATGCATACTGGTAAGTAGCATATTCAGTTCGAGGCATGTGGGCTGCTGAATTCATATCTATAGCATAGAATACATAGCAGTCCCTCCATTAACGGCGGCCGCCCGTGCCAGTTGCAGAAGCTTGAAAAAGTGTTCTAAGAACAGCCTGCCCTACAGCTGCCTGCTGCTTGGAATGTACGTCTACACAGTAATGCTTAGTGAACATATGTGGTGTAGACCATGTGGCTGCTCTACATATGTCTTCCAAAGGAATATTGCCTAGGAACGCCATGGAGGCCCCCAACTTGCGAGTGGAGTGGACCCTGGGGGGGACCGTTAAAGTGCGCTTAGCTTTGTGATAGCAAATTTGAATGCACTTAACCATCCATCTGGCAATTCCTGCTTTGGAAATGGGGTTGCCTTTGTGCTGGGCTAAGAAGGCAACAAAGAGCTGTTGTGTCTTTCTGAAATCTTTTGTTCTGTCAATGTAGTACAGTAACGCTCTTTTGACATCAAGAGTGTGGAGCATTCTTTCCGCTACTGTTTCAGGGTTTGGAAAGAATGCGGGCAGTTCTATGATTTGGTTGATATGAAACTGCGACACCACCTTTGGAAGAAACTTAGGGTTAGTGCGCAGCACAACCCTGTTGGGATGAATCTGAATAAATGGCTCTTGTACAGTGAGCGCCTGCAGCTCACTGACTCTCCGCAGAGAAGTAATGGCGATGAGAAAAGCCACTTTCCACGTTAAGAATTGAATCTCACAGGAATGGAGAGGCTCAAAAGGTGGGCCCATCAACCTGGTGAGGACCAAGTTGAGGTTCCATACAGGAGCTGGCGGGGTCCTGGGAGGGATGACGCGTTTTAGGCCTTCCAGGAAAGCTTTAATGGCAGGCACTCTAAAAACAGAGAGATGCTGCCTATTTTGAAGATAAGCCGCTATGGCGGATAAGTGTATCCGAATGGAAGCATATGCTAGATTGCATTTGTAAAGATGTAACAAATAGCAGATGATATTAGGAATGGATGCATCTAGCGGGTTGATATTGTGGTTAGTACAGTAAATGACAAACCGCTTCCATTTCGCTGCATAGCAAGCTCGGGTAGTGGGCTTTCGTGCCTCCCGGATGATGTCCATGCATTCAGGGGGCAGATTAAAGTAGCCAAACTCTAAGACTTCAGGAGCCAGATCGTCAGGTTGAGCTGTTGCGGGTCTGGATGCTGAATGTCGCCATGGTTCTGCGTCAAGAGCCTGGGTGTGAGGCGTAGTCTTTGATGCGGTACCACAGAGAGTTCTAGAAACGTAGTGTACCATGGTTGGCGTGCCCACGTTGGAGCAACCAGGATGAGCGTCATCGAGTGTTGCTGGAGCTTTCTTGCCACCAGCGGGATTAGAGGTGCTGGGGGAAAAGCGTACGCAAATCTGCCTGACCAGTTCATCCATATCGCATTGCCCTGCGACTGTGGATGAGGGAACCTGGCGGCAAAGTTTTGCCATTTTGCGTTTTCCTTTGTGGCAAACAGGTCTATCTCTGGATGACCCCACTGCTGGAAGTACGGGCGGAGTACTGATGGATGTAACTCCCACTCGTGCATTTGGTGGCTGTAGCTGCTGAGCAGATCCGCCATCTGATTGTCCTTGCCCGGGAGGTGTTCCGCCATGAGGAAGATGTTCCTCTGAATGGCCCACTTCCACATGCTCTGAGCCAGATGAGACAACTGTGGAGAGTGTGTACCTCCCTGCTTCTGGATGTAGTACATGGCTGTCATGTTGTCCGTCCGGATCAACACGACTTTGTTGCACAGATGTACTTTGAAGGACTTCAATGCCAAGAAGATTGCCATCAGTTCTAGGTAGTTAGTGTGCATCTTCTGTTGCTGCGTTGTCCATAGTCCCTGCACCGTGTAGTGGAGCACATGAGCTCCCCACCCTTGGAGAGATGCGTCCGTCGTCAGGATAATCTATGGCACCGGCTCTTGAAACGGTCGGCCCTTGCAAAGGTTGTGTGGATTCCACCAATGCAGAGAGCTGGATGCCCGACCGGTCACCAACACTAGGTCTTTCAATTGCCCGTGAGCCTGATTCCACTGACGTGCCAAGCACTCTTGGAGCGGGCGCATATGAAGTCTCGCGTGTGGGACTATGAAGATGCAGGAGGCCATCATGCCTATCAACTGCATGAACACTCTGGCAGGAAGTGAGTGTTGTGGTCTGAACTTTAGGATCAGCGACTGCATGTTGCTTATCCTCACTGGATTCAGCTGAGCCGTAGCTGCCAAAGTGTCTATCGTCGCGCCCAAATACTGCCGCACATGTGCTGGCTGAAGGTGCGACTTTGGATAGTTGAGCGAAAACCCCAGACTGTGCAGAAGGTGAATGGTGTGGGACATGTCGGCCGCGCACTGCTGGGCCGACTTTGCTTGAACAAGCCAGTCGTCCAGGTAAGGGTAGACATGGACGTTCTGTCTCCTGAGGTGCGCCACCACTGTCGCCAGACATTTTGTAAACACTCTGGGGCAGTGGTCACCCCGAAAGGAAGGACTTTGAAATGGTAATGCTTGTTTTGAATGGTGAACCTGAGGTATTTCCTGTGGGAGGGGTGGAGTGGGATGTGAAAGTATGCATCCTTGAGGTCCAAGGTTGCGAGAAAATCTCCCTGGTTCAGCAAAGGAAGAACTTGTTGCAGTGTCAACATGTGGAAATGCTCTGAAAGGATGTACCGATTCAAGGGCCGTAGGTCTAGAATCGGTCTGAGCGTGCCGTCCTTTTTAGGATTCAAGAAGTACAGGGAATATACCCCTGTGCCTTCTTCCTGCACTGGCACGAGCTCTATTGCGCCTTTTTGCAGCATGGCCAGAACTTCTTGCTGCAATAAGTGCAAATGCTCTCGTGACATAGGACGGTGTCTTGGGGGCATGTTGGGTGGAGTGTCTGTCAGCTCTAAACAATAGCCGAACTGGATAAGTTGCTTGACCCACCTGTCTGTGGTGATGGACTTCCACACTGACAGGAACCGCTGGAGTCTCCCCCCGACCGGTGTTGTGTGGTCGGGGGGCAGTGACCGGGAGTCACTGCTTGTTGGTGGCAGAGGAACGGGAACTGTTGTTGCCTCTGCCTCTGCCCTTGGAGCTGTTGCCCCGGTATCCTCCTCTACTCTGTTTGGGGTAGGATGACTGCGCCCCGCTTTTGTTGTACTGCGTCTGCTGTGACATTTGTCCCCTGGTAACACTTCGATTGCCTGAGCAACGAAAAGTGTTCCCACGAAACTGCTGTGACTGTAGAGCCCCCATGGACTTGGCGGTCTCAGTATCCTTTTTAATTTTCTCCAGTGTGGTGTCGACCTCAGGACCAAACAGCCTGTCCGGGTTGACCGGTTGGTTGAGGATGGTTGTCTGTATCTCGGGCTTGAAGCCGGAGATTCGGAGCCAAGCCTGCCTCCTCAACATCACGCTAGTATTGATCGCCCTTGCCGCTGTATCCGCGACGTCAAGAGCGCACTTGATAGCAGCGTTGGAAATGAGTTTGCCCTCTTGTACCAGCATCTCAGCCCCCTCCTTGTACTGCTCTGGCAGGTGTTGCAACAGGGTCTCTAGGGTGTCATAATGTGCCCTGTCGTATCTGGCCAACAGCGCCTGTGTGTTTGAAATGTGTCAGATGTTGGCCGCCTGTGCTGCTACCCTCTTCCCTGACGCCTCCAGCACTTTTGACTCTTTGTCCGGGGGAGGAGCCTCACCCGTTGTTTGAGAGTTAGCTCGTTTGCGAGCATTAGAGACCACCAAAGAGTCCAGTGGCAATTGGCCCCTTATGTATGTTGGATCGCCAGGTGCCGGTCTGTATTTCTTCTCAATACGAGGGTTAACAACCCTTGATCTTGTGGGCTCCTTAAAGATGTCCGCAGCATGCCGTAGGACCCCCTTGGTCCTACGGCATGGGAAGAGTTTTTACAGTTTTTTCTGCCGTGGAGAAAGTGTCAAAAAGGAAGTCTGCTTCCACAGGGTCAGCGTGCAGATCAACGTCATGGTTCTTAGCTGTCCTCTCTATCAAAGCATGAAACGCCGTTGAATCCTCGGTGGGAGATGTTTTGACGTTAAACACCTGTGGGTCAAGGGTCGCCTGCTGATCCCCTTGATCCCCAGTGTCCACCCACGAGTCTTGTTGCTCATCAGGCTCAGTGTGGGTTGGGAAATTATATTCCTCATCCTGCTGTTCCCCATCTTCTCCATCCGAATAGGTGGGTGATGGTGTTGCCCCCCTTGCAGGGTGTTGAATCCTGGGTTGAACCAGTACAGGAGTGTCCTCCGCAGGCCTTTTGCGTTTCAGGGGAATCCTAAAGGACTCCAAGGGCTTTGACGCCGTAATCTTCCGCTTTAGAAGCGTCAGCTTCCCGGTGTCGGCGTCGATGAACTGCTCCGACTGCTCCGACAAAGAGAGTTGTTGGCGCGTTAAACCCCCAGCCGGGGGAGCCGACTCCGACCCCTCTGGGTCCTTGGGCACCGACCGCGGTGCAAAGGCCTTTGGCGCCACCTTAGGTGGTAGCGTGAAAAGGATTGGTGCGGAAGCTTGTGGCGCTGGGACAGCCTTCGTCGCTGCGGAAGGGACTTTCGGTTCCGACGCGGAAGCTCTGTCTCTAATACGTTTTAGTGAGTCCGAGACCTGCTTCGTGAAAGAAGCTGACGGCTTCGTCGATCCGACCGATGTCCTCGGGCCACCCCCAGAGGAAGACTCGGGCATCGGCCCCTTCTGCGTGTCCGAGCGAGGTGCCGGAGCATCCGTCTGCGTAGCACTGCGATCCCCGACCACAGTAGCGGACGTGGACGCCGACGACTTCGCCTCGGCAACCTTGACCCTTGGCGTCGTCGCGCTAGACTTCGGCTCCACGCCCTTGGCAGCCGTTGTGTCGACAGGCCTCTTGGATTTCGGCTCGACGGCCTTGGCGTGAACGGCCTCACCCGTCTTCTTGGGCTTTGGGTCGACCGCTGTGCTTGTCTTCTTGGGCCTCGGCTCGACCGCCGTGCTCGACGCCAAATCTACGGTCTTTTGTGAGCTTGGCTCCTTGAACACTTTCGGCGCCGTCGAGGGTGCGACACTTTTCTTCGGCTTCGAGGTCTCCGAAGACGACGGCGGTGGAGCAGACGTCTTCGGTTTCGATGGTGTGTCGGCCATTTTAGTTGTTGTTGACACCGAAAGTTTCGGTTTCGGTTTCGATTTAGTTAATGGCGGCTCTGCCGAAGCGTCCGTGGCCGGGCCGGAAGGCGGGGCCGTGGACATTGGAGTAGGGTCTATGGTAAGGCCATGTAGCGATCCTTCGACCCGAGCCTTATTAAATGTTCTAACGGGGTATAGCTCTTCCTCCGAGCTATCTTCCATGGCCCCGTAGGCCTCTTCGTCGTCCCCTACCTCCTCGACGAGTTCCTCCACGTCTTGGCCCTCGGCGTCCGCTTCATAGTCGGACTCGACGACCACCGAAGGAGGCGAAACCTGAAGATGGACCTGTTGCTCGTCCGCTTCCTCATTGACGAAGATGTCCACTGGTGCTGGAGCCGATCGCCGGGCCTCGAGGCGCGCCGCGCGCCGAAGCTTGATGGTTTTCTTCGACCTAAACCTGGAACAGGCCATGCAGTTGGCCTCGTTGTGGTCCGGCGACAGGCATTTGTTGCAGACCGGGTGGACGTCGATGTGTGGGTATTTGGATCCACACACCGGACAGAATTTGAACGGGTTTCTTTCCATGCCGTCAAAGTCTTGCCACGTCGACTGGGCCTCGATCCTCGAAGTTTCACGACTCACGGGATATCCGAACTTGAAGAGTTGGATGAAGTGAGGCACCGAACGCGAACAATACCGACGGGTCAGAGAAGGCCTTTTGGCCTCGAAAAACTACGTTTCCATCGATTCCGAACCGGAGTTCACAAACCACATCCGAACCCAATGGCGGAAAAAAACAATCTAAGGATGGAGTCGATGCCCATGCGCACTGTAGTCCAGGGGAGGAGCCACCTATCTCGTGATACTTCGAAGACTCTTCCAGGACAACAAGGTGCTATCATCCGGACCCAACACTAGGTGGCGATCTATGCTATAGATATGAATTCAGCAGCCCACATGCCTCGAACACACCATTTACAGAGGGGTGGTCCTGAGCATACTCAGCCAGGAGATCCTGGAGCCCTTGGTTGTAGGCCCATTGGTATATTTTTGAGTTTGCATAAGGACCTCAATTCCTTGAAAGAAAAGTGTAAGTAAGGTGTGAGGTCAAGCTCATCCACCAGGTCCTGCATGATATTACCTTCACTAGTAGCTGGAGCCTTTTGAGACATTCTAACCAGACAGTTCTAACCCTTGACTACAGTGACTTATTTCTCTAAAATTCTAAGGGGACTTAAGTAAGGCCCTGTCAAGACTTTAGTATTTTAGAAAAACCAATTTATGAAAATCAGAATTCTAAACGCAATTTAAGAGTTCCGTTGTGTGATCAGATGGTAACCAAGTAGTTCAACAAATGTAAGTTTGTATCCCACCGCTGCCACCAATGTAAAAAAGCGGCTCTGTATATACTGCACCAAAGTAAGGTTCAGAGTCCACAGTCCCCAGAGGTTTGGCAGAGGCTAAAGTTAGATATAACCTCACTCTTTAAAGTGGTAACTTGGTCGAGCAGTAAGGCAGTATCAGAGGACAGTGTAAAGCATCTGTTGTACACACTCATTCAGCAAATGGTCTCACACACTCACGAACTGAACTCTAGGCCAATTGTTTTTTATATAAAAATACATGTCATTTTTTTATTTTAGAACCACAAGTAGGTATAAAAATACTTTCTCAGAATGAGATGTTGCAATTGAATACTTTCAAATAGCAGTTGACTTTTAAATGCAATAGATACAGTTGGTGAAATATGCAACACAATGTAAACACAATTACAATATTGAGCTCAATGGGAAGTTTTAAGTGAATGCAATAATATCACTTTACAAATGTTTTTCTTACTCAGGGCTGGATCCTGGATTCAGCCCTGGTGCATTTTCTGTAAACAGTTGAAAGAAATCGTTTGTTACACAGGCGATTTTTAAGGAATATTTGTATGGTTTGAAAATCAACACAGAAGAATTTCTGGCAAAAACCAGGCAATGTTATCCTATGGTAGGAAATGGAGTTATCGGAAAATCACAGTTGTAATTACTTTTGAGGGTCAAAAAGATCCAGCACTGGGATCTCTCCTGGTCACAGGTGAGTAATTTTCTTTTCGTTGATCGGATGATTTTTAAGGAATATTTCAAAAAGTTTCATAACTCGACACTTAGAAGAATTTTCAAGTGAAACCAGCCAATGTTACCCTATGGAGAAAATTAAGTTATCGGTCTTTGGGTAAGTACTCGACTGGCTGAGTTAAGGTTCAGGGGTGGGGGGCGGAGCTAGCCACGACACGAGATGGCCGCGCTTTGAGCGAGCTCCTCGAGGAGGCCTTATAAATCATCCCTGTCCTGCACGAAACTGGGGCATTTTAACCCAAAATAGTCGCCGAGGCTACATAAACGACTCCAGCACACACGTCGAAAAGCGGAAACTGTTAGAGTGGATTATGAAGAAGATACGGACCTGGAAGCTGGAGAGGCCTGCTGGGACAATAACTACCAGCAAGTATAAACTGCCCCACTGAGAAAATGAAAAGAAGGGAAATACGCGAGCGGGGGACAACTGCTGCCCATCCCTACGCGCTCACAAGCCCAACACGAGATTAGCGCACAGAACACTGCACTACACAGGCACGCACAAAACGCTTTTAGAGGGAGAAGAAGCACAGGAGTATACATGTGAATGAGAACATAAGAGGGCAGTGAGAGAGCAGTTTGGACGCCACTTGCACAGCGGAAGTGCGGACCGCCGAGATCGCGTGCATAGGGGATGTGCATATTTCCCTAACCACTTAAGGAGGAAGCAACCAGATTGGGAACAGCAGTAGGCTGGAGACGAATAGCAAGCAAAGGCAATACAGCGGAGATAGACCGATCACCACAGAGCGCTGAACGCAGAGGTGGACAGTGACTAGCCAGTACCCACACGCAACACAAATCACCCAATACAAGAGGGAATCACTACACTTGAAAGATGCGCGTTTAGCCAGACCGTGGAGAGAGTAGCGCAGACATCGGACCACCACCACAAACGGCAAACCAGATAAAAATCAGCCTAAAATAAACTTTGAGACTTCCAAAAAAGCCCCAGAACAGTCAGAAGCAGACCAGCAGGCGCCCAAGCCGACAGTGTCGCAAAATGGAGGAATACCATCGGATAATGTCCAATCAATGTTCCAGTCAATACAGACCGCACTATCAAACATCAACGGTAAAATTGACACACTAACTCACAGGGTAGACCGCATGTCTGAGAGACTAAACCGACACACCGAGCGAATTGACATGGCGGAACGGAGAATACCGGATGTAGAAGACACTAACAACCAACTGACCGCTAAACAATCAGGCATAGACAAACAACAGGCGGCGATGGCTGCAAAGACCGAAGATTTGGAAGCCAAATCTCGAAGGAGTAACATACGCATTATGGGAATTTCAGAAACAACAGACACAGGCCCAATGGAGAAATACGTGGAACAACTCCTGATAACGCTTTTGGGACGGGAAACCTTCTCGGAGGTGTTTCTCATAGAAAGGGCCCATAGATCCCTGGCCCCTAAATCACCATTGACCACCAGACCAAGACCCATAATTGCCAAAATACTAAACTATCGGGATAGGAATGCAGCATTGAGAAAAGCGAGAGAGCTGGGGACATTGCGACACGAAGAAATGGATATAGCCTTATATCCAGATTTCACCCAAACAGTGCAGGAAGCGAGGAATAAATACGGAACGGCAAAACAAAAATTGCGCGAGCTACAAATCCCCTACGCTATGCTGTATCCCGCAAGACTAAAGATCACAGACGAAGGCGCAATACCAATCTTCAATGAACCCAAAGACATTATGAAATACAACTGAAAAAACCGAAAGGAGAGTGCAGGAGATCGCCACGGGACAGACCCCAGGAAAGAGAAGCCATGTCAGATGTGGAGTAAAAACTTTTGAACACACATAGATACCTCCAGTACGCGAGAGACGTAACAGCTGACGAGGAACTGGGACTCGGTGAGACAAATGAGAGTGCACTCCTTAAAAATGGATTGATGGGACAAGGACACTGGTATACAACAAAGCGCAGTGACAAGAAGAGGCCTGGCCGTGACAACACACGCTAAGACATGGTCCAGAGCACCAGATAAGTCCCTGAAGGGAAATAGTTATATATGTTAATGCCGAAATAAGGTAGTGTCTGAGAAAAACACGATGTTACTGTTTGTTTGAAATGTGAGTTGATATATCCAACTGAATACCAAAAAGAAGGGTTGAGATGCACAATTCAGTGCAAATAGATGTTCAAGTATGCCCCCCCCCCCTTGGTTAAAATCAACAGGGGGTAGAGTCAAGGCAGCTTTTGCCCGCTTGCGTACATCACAACTGTTATTGTTTGGGCTGGGTATGTATAAGCAAGGGGAGGGGAATATGTCTTCGTTGAGGGGAAAGAGACGGAGTGGAAGGGGGTAGGGAGAAGGGGGTAAACGTAAAATTCACCAGACAGCTAAGGTTGGTTGCAGGGAAGGACGTCGGTGCTCAATGTGTTCTACATCCCTACATAATCACAGGATTAAAAAGCAAAGTAACAGCTAACTATGGCAAATACCTTGAGGCAGACTAGTACACTGTCCTTTCTAACATGGAATGTGAGAGGGCTACAAGATCCACGAAAGATTAGAAAAGTGATGGCATATTTAGATGGGCATAAGGTAGATGTGGCCTGCTTGCAGGAGATGCACATAACACCCCTACGGGAATGCAGGATTGGATACAAATGGGCGCAGATACGTATAGTGTTGTCATACTCAAACTATGCTACAGGGGTACTACTAATGATAAGATGCAACATCCCTTTCACTCTCATAGACACGGTAACCGACGAACAAGGAAGATTTGTTATTTTACGCTGCAATTTTGGTGGTACAGATATCACAATAGTCTCCGTATATGGGCCTAACGTAGACAACCCACAATTCTATGAGACCATCTGCACCAAACTAAGAGACACACAACCAACAGATATAATATGTGGGGGATTTTAACACCTGCTTAGACCCAACTTTAGACAGATCTGCAGATACCGATAGACTTGGCAGATGATCAGCCAGAGCCTTATTGGATGGAATGAACTGGGTTTTTTGAGGTGAGGGAAAGACTAGGCGCACTGCTCACGGTAGTGGTTGTGGTCTAATTAAGTCTAGGTGCAGATAGGTAAGGGGAAAAGGCCCTAAACCCCTCCAAAGTGTGTGCCGAGACACACGCTGTACATATGAAAACACAGGACCTGTTGCACACTAGTTCAATGAAGTATAGACAAATGTCACAATGGACATGTAAAGTTCCAGTTTCACAGTTGAAGAAATAAGAACGATGGGTAATAAGATTCTTCTTTTATTATAACGATGTCCAGCCGACACGTGTTTCGTCGCCAAGCTGTAACAGTGCTTGCGCGACTCCTCAGGGCTGTAGCGAGGGAATGCTGGGTGACAGGTCGCTTAGCCGGTGATAATTCCGACCCGGCCCCGCTCGAGACCAGGTTCCGTAGTCGTCAAAAAACGTCACGGTGAACTATCCAGGATCACCAGAAATTGTACGGTGATGTGCCTTGAGAATAAGACCTTAGTGCCCTGGGTCCACTTCTGTTGCGGGGTGCCGAAGCAGTGTGAAAGAATCAACACGGTCCGTTAAAATCCGTGTGAGGACACGTCTTGGTTGAGGCCAAAATTGGACGATAAACATCCATCAGAGCCGAGTAGCGAGAAAGAAACTGCAGGGAGGGTGCTCCCGCAAAGGTTAGTTCCGGGTGCGGACGTTTTTTGACTACTACGGAACCTGGTCTTGAGTGGGGCCGGGTCGGAATTATCACCGGCTAAGCGACCTGTCACCCAGCATTCCCTCGCTACAGCCCTGAGGAGTCGCGCAAGCACTGTTACAGCTTGGCGATGAAACACGTGTCGGCTGGACATCGTTATAATAAAAGAAGAATCTTATTACCCATCGTTCTTCTTTCTTCAACTGTGAAACTGGAACTTTACATGTCCATTGTGACATTTGTCTATACTTCATTGAACTAGTGTGCAACAGGTCCTGTGGTTTCCTTATTGGATGGAATGGACGAATGGGCGCGGTAGATGTGTGGCGGCTGCGCCACCTGGGCACTAGAGAAGGTACGTGCACCTCGCGGACTCATAACACGCTGTCAAGACTAGAATATTGGCTTACCACACGAGAGGTCAGTACATGGGTAACAGCAGTGGAAAACCTGCCCAAAACATTATCAGATCATTCCCCAGTACGGATGGTCCTAGCAGTCCCCATACACACACCAAGGCAATTTACGTGGCATCTCCAACAATCTGCACTGAAAGATCAAGTTTTCAGAAACGAATTGGGCCAGGCTATTAAAGACTTTTTCCAGACAAATGAGGAATCGGTAGAAAGTGCGAGATCACTGTGAGAGGCGTTCAAGGTTACCATAAGGGGACACTGCATTGGGAAACACGCTGGGATACTTAAGGACATTAGTCAACAACTGGCCATGGTGGAGAAGGATATCCAAACGCTAGAAGCGGAGTACGCAGACACACCACGAGAATCCATCCTAGCTGACATACAACGCAAAGTTGACACATACCACGAATTCGCGGATACAGAAGTGCAATACACATCACAACACCACAGGGCCAGGGCATATGGGGAGGGTGGCAGACCGGGAAGAATGCTTTCGCATAAAATCAACTCAATACGAAATAACACTCATATAACACACATAAAAAATGGTCAAGGCGAAACAGTTTACGACACCCCAGCCATTCTGGATAGTTTCCAGACTTTTTACTCCACACTATACACCACAAGGGTCGCGAAATCTAGGCAAGAAATACACGATTACCTAGATGACATAGGACTAGCCTTGCTATCAGACACACATAGAACATTTCTAGGACAGGACATCACCAACAGCTATTAACTCGCTCCCAAATAACAAGGCTCCAGGACTGGATGGCCTGCCGAGCGAATTTTATAGGGAATACAGAGACTTATTATTACCATACTTAGCCGAAATGTACGAGGAATCGTACGAGGAGGGGTCCCTCCCAGAGACACCACGAGAAGCGTTGCTGATAGCGCTCCCGAAGCCAGGAAAGGATCTTACGAAATGTGAATCCTACCGTCCTCTCTCCCTTATCAACATAGATGTTAAAATCCTAGCGAAAGTATTAGCCACTAGAATACAACTGCTTTTGGGATCCCTGGTGCTCCCAGATCAGGCAGGCTTCATCCCCACCAGATCCACTACACGGAACTTACGCACCATATTCACAATGTACCAAAGTCTGAACCCGGATCTACCAGCTGCTGCAGCACTCTTAGACGCTGCAAAAGCGTTTGACTCGGTGGAATAGGAGTTCATGTTCACTGTCATGACAAGAATGGGGTTCCCACCCCCATTTCTAAAATGTATAGCCTTACTATACAATGAACCCAAAGCGAGAGTTTGAATTAATGGAAGCACCTCGCAACGCATGAACATAAGTCACGCAACTAGACAGGGTTGTCCGTTGTCCCCTATATTATTTACACTCATAGTAGAACCGCTAGCCTGCAAAATTAGACAGAAAAACCCGGAAACGGCGCTGCAGTTCTCTCTTCGTCCTGTTGGGATTTCGCTTTATGCAGACGACATGGTACTGTACACTAGATACCCAGACACAAACATGAATCCATTGATTAGGGAATACATCAAATATGAACAATATGCTGGCCTAAGCATAAACTGGGACAAGTCGGTGGTGATACCGCTGACGGCAGAGACCCTGCAACCCACATTACATTATCCCTTAAAATGGGAGACAGGCCCGGTGAAGTATTTGGGAATATGGGTACACTGAGATCCAGAGGTAGTGCTTAAAGAAAATTACGGAGTAGCCATGACCAAACTGGAAGAAACAGTAGAGAAATGGATTAAACTCCTGCTATCGATAGCTGACAGAATCGCACTGCAGAAAATGATAGTCTTGCCTAGATTTTTGTACTTATTCTGGAACATCCCAGTGTGGCTCACGAACGCGTTCTTCAGTAAGTTGCGCACGGTGCTCCAGCGACTCACGTGGGTGGGAAAACAACCGAGAGTAAGCATGAAAACACTCACGAAACCCTATCACCTGGGTGGGTTCGCAGCTTCCGACCTACAACTGTACTACTATTGCGCACAGGCACAACACGCACACTACTGGTTACAACCGCATGCACATTTACCACATATAGCGGTGGAAACGGATAGCATCCATCCGAAAAAACTGACACAATATATTGCAGACCCGGTGAGCTACTATACAAATGACACGATTCATCCAGTCAAATGCACATCAAGGGCATGGCACACACTGTCGGCACAAGCACTAAAACTCCCACTGTATGCACCGGCACTCCCACTGGCAAACCATCCCAAACTGTCGGTCACATGTGAACAGAGGATGAATAGAGAACTAGGAGACAAGGGCCTCCGGATGATGAGTTTGGTGTTTCCACAGAATGAGTTTATATCCTTCCAAAGTCCAGCGTTCTGCGCCCACCAAACACCACTAAAAATGTTTGCCTATCACAGACTAAGCGCCACGATTAAAGACCTGTACGAAACGTTCCCGGCCGAACCACCAGCACTACAAGCGTTACAAATTTTAATAACAGCGCCAACACGCTCGAAATTGGTAACTAGACTGTATCCTCATCTCAGCATAAACAGAAAGGGGAAACAAATAGATCGCCTCTCAGATGGGAAGAACAAACGGGCAGGACTATCTCGGAAGACAAATGGAACTATAGCTGTGCGCAAATAAGTCTCCTCACATCCAATTGCAATTTGCGCATTATCCATTTTAAATGTATACACCAAACGTACTATACACAGGTCAAACTGTATAAGTTCGGCCTTGGAGTAGACGATAAATGTCAACGGTGCTATGCACCCAAAGCCGATTTCCTACATACGTCATGGGCCTGCCCCGCCCTCAATGGGTACTGGCAAGAGGTGACGACCGCACTTACACACATGTTAACGGAACATATCCCAAATACCCCATTGGTGTGCCTACTGGGCACGTATAGGATAAAGCAGATTAGGAGGAGGAAACTGCTGGCAGTGGCACTATTACTGGCAAAACGGCGTATAGCAATAAAGTGGGGTAGCAAGCGACCGCCCAGAATCAAAGATTGGATAACGGATATGCTATATTGTAAGGAAACACTAGGGACGTATGAGGAGGTACTTCCTCAAGCCTCCAGACCAAAAGATTTCTGGCAACCGCTCGTTGACTACTTGCAACAACAACAAGATGAGACTCGAAATGCACAGGGTCAGTGCGCTTAGAAACACTGAAAGAAAACACACCCAAGAGTAGCTATGGTGAAATAGCCCCACATGTAAAGATATCGCTGACCTACTGTAACGCTGCTTAGAAATGTATATCAGATGTCCTAGATCCAAGTTGCAAATGTAAAACTGCCGGAGAAAATGTGTAAAGTACAGAAATAAGGGGATGTTGCATGCTTTACAATCAGAAGTTACTGTGAAAAGAAATGGGGTTTGTGGAGCGCTTGTGTGTAGATGTTTGTTATAATGTGGAAAAGTAAATTTTGCCATGTTCTGTGTCCCTACGCCTCATCCATCATATGTTATGTGTGCATGACCAATATGCATATGTTATTCCCCATGTCTGATTAATGACGCAATTACAGTTGTGTCCACCTCTAGTATGCCAGTTTTCCAGTCCTCGTGAATACTACGAATATCAGGCCTATGTAAAGCTACGTTGCCACGTTTCCCAGTGTGCACGTTATTCCATAATAAAGTCCCCGTTTCCAGGCCTCAACAGGGCCCGGACATCAGATTCAGCTCCTGTCTCCTGAAAGCCTCGCTGAGGAGCGATACAGCCCCCACCTGTATCCTCGACCCTTCACTTACTTCCTGCCTCGCAGTGCCCGGTGCAGCTTGGTTCTGCCTCTGAGTCTGCCAAAAGTATGTTATAGTTCCAGCTATCAGTTCAGTCCTCCTCTTCTGCATTCCTAAGCTACTGAACTGCATCAATAGTTTCCGTCATTGTCTAGCCTATTCGGCTCCACGTTAGAGAAATACTGTATTAATGGTCATTTAATATTCTTCATCACGCACTACATGTAGAATAATGCATGGTCCAGTCTTAGAGTCAAGTTAGCTTCTCCCCTCATGACTTCTAGTTTATATCAACATGTTCCCTAAACATCAGATACCAGATAGGGTTTAGGTACATGTCGCTCCGACCCTCCAGACTTTAGTCTCTGCTCCTAGCACAGAGTTCGTAGCCCCCAGCTTCTCCTAGTAATACGTCATTGCCAGTTTTCGCGCACCATTAGGTTAGAGGTCCCGGCTCCTTAGGTAGCCCCCTCCTATGTTTCCGCCCATTCATGACATATTCTGTTACGTTTGCACCACATGTCTATGTACACGCCCAGTTACACCTACCTTTACTGTTATCTTTCGCGACTACTACGCGTCACGCCTTCTGCTCCACCCACTGTTACGCCTACTGCAATGTAATGCTATGTGTTTGCGCTATGTATATAAGTTGATGTATTGTTATTAAAAGTTAGCGCGCTCATCCCAGACCTAGCCCCAGCAGCTGCTGGGCCTCTTTTTCCCCTGCTGGGCCCCAGTTGTCCTGCTGGGCCCTGTCACCTCTGTTCCTATGCAGGTTGTCCTGATCCTGTCCTTATGCTGTAATAAACCTGCAGAAAGCTCCTACTACCTCGAATCTTGACTCTTATTTTATTGAGCTATCTGTTATTCATTCATTCATTCAAAAATAGATCCGGTATTATTTATTTATATACCACATAATGGCGCCCGAATAGGGACTTGCCCTTTCCCCACGCGTCGGTGAAGCCACGCCGACCCCCTGACCCTCTGCAGTCGTGACGGAACCATACCGTGCACTGGCAGATATTTCTGCTCCAAGTATCCCTCAGGCCCACGGAGGAGACGGAGGAGGCGGTCCAGCATCCGAACGAGACGGTGGAGGAACGCGGCGAGTCCCGACCAGAGCCCAAGCCGAGAGTCCAAGGTCCGAGGTATCCGGAGGCCCACCCGTAACTGAAGTCCGAAGTTCGTCGTCCGTCGTCCAGTCCAGTCCGAGGCCTTCCGTTCCGTGCTGCCCGGTGAGTACCATTGCTGGGGTAGTATCTAGACAGGACCAATCTAAATTGACTCCTGGTCCGTGGGTTGGTGGTGCCCAGACTCACAAACGAAGTGTTCACCTAGGTGGATACGGGTCTTGATGCGTCCCTTTATGGGACCGGTATGTTCCGTACTGTTATAGCAGTGCATCCAGTAACTCTAGTCTGTTCCGTTCTCGAGAAATTCTGTTCTGTTTCTGTTCTCAGTATTTCAGGTAATATTTTGTTCGAACTGTTATTTATAAAGTTCTTTATGTATTTTACTGTTGTGGTATGAGTGCGACGTGATTTTGTGTTTTCATTGTGTATTGTATTGTGTCCAGATTACAGTTCAGTCATGCCGCTCTTTTCCAAGTTACGTCAGATAAAAACTAGAAAGGGTCTGTTAGAGGAAGCGGTTCCTGTCCCGCCTAGGGACAGTCCAGGTCATTTTATGTATCAGAAACATGGCATAAGCGCCATAATGTATCTAGATTTATGGGTAGAGTATACCAAACAGTTAGAAGAAAAGTATAGATGGCCCGTATCGGGTACATGGGATGCCGAATGTATCATGCGAGTAGAAGAAGCATTATGGAAAAAGAAAGCCAGACAGTCACAGAAAGATGCCATCGAGTTATGGCGTAAGGAAGCTCATAGAAGAACCGAGAAAGAAGTCAGAAAGTCAGAGCTAAGTAGAGAATCCCAGGAACGAGCCCAAGAAAGAGAATTAATCGAGATAGGTGAACAAGTCAAAGCCGAACAGTCAGACAGACAGAGGCATGCCCTCATTAAGGGTATGTATCCTCTCCTTGCCGAAGGTTTGCCAAAAGCGACCCCAGAGGCATCCAGTAATTTCCCGCCACCATTAGTTCCGACCAAGCTACGTCACAAACCGACCGCAGCTGATATTTTTATTTCGTCCTATCTGGACGACACAGTCCCAGAATATGCAAATCCTGTTCGCGCTCCGCCAGTCCCTGTAAATCAGGCACTTCCTGCTCCTTCAGACACCGGGGTGCCCTTAACAGCTCCCCCGGCCCAGTCCGCCATACAAGTCCAGCCCACGTTACAATTACCGACCCTGCCAGGACGAAGAATGTCAATCGACGATTCCAGTTTAGGGGCCGCAGGAGGAGGTCTTCCTCAAACCCCGCCGCCACACAAGCGTTTAACATTACTCGAATTACATGCTCAAGCGTTACAGCGCACGCCCAAACATCAGTCTGTTACAGAAATCAGGCAAACCCTTAACGAATGTGTCTATGATCCAGTTCCAGGCGAATATAATATGGTTTTATATTCCTTACGTGTAAGGAGAGTGACCGAGTATCTAGTCACCTTGCCGAATATGAAAGAAGATCTAGACAGAATATATCGTTTCATCCGTACAGGGGATGATCCAGAAAGTATTGGCGAGATTATGTCTCAAAGGAAAGCCGAGATTCAGCTCATGATATTAAAGTTCCTGATCAATTGTCTAATAAGAGAACAAGATTACCCGTCTAAAGATTCCGCCGAAATGAGAATCCTGACAAGGTGGAGTGATAATATAGCCGAGGGTAAGCACAAGACCGTCGGTGCTATGGAGAGTATGTACAAGAAAATTCGTAAAGAAATAATAAAGATACACGAACAACGTAAAGCAGCACAAGTAAGCAAGAAAGAAAGTACCTCTGAACCTGAAGAAGAAGAGGACGAGAATCCCGCTAGAATAGCGTATGTAGGAAAATCTAGATTTCCAGATCGCCATTTACGTCTAGAACACAAGTCTATTTTTCATCATCCAGCACCAGAACAAGGTTCCCTAGAACAAGTATTCCAAGCTACCGACCACATTCTGAAATCACGAGTCGGTTACAGTGAATTAAGTACTATGCATGAACAAGAACTAGCCCGATCAGCAGTCCGATGGATTACTGATTCTACCACTTTTCCAGACGAAATAGTGGCACAAATGTTTCTGAAATTGCCCCCAGCCGAGCAACGACTGGTGGGTATGTATATGATCCAGTACCTCATTTCTCTGTATGAGGGTCAACACTCTGATCCAGGCCCGTTACACGATATCCTGAACGAGTTACTCCAGCATAAATGGAGAGGTCTAGGTACCGATTTAATTAGTGTCATTCTAGAACAGCGCCACAAATATAGAACGTTCCTGAACCCGCATTTTGTTCATGTCTCACCCCCAGAAAGTAAATCATTCTACATAGACAGACAGAATCCGTTACGAGAAGTCCACCCAGTCCAAGGGGCGGGTGGCGTAATGCAACGAGTGTTTGTATACACTCCGATTTCAAAGATGGAACTTCTTGAAATGAAGAAATTAATTCCCTGTCATGACAAAGATCCAGCAGGGTTCCATAGAGAATTAAAAGACATGCTCCGTATGGGAGAATACACTTACCCAGATATCATTAAAATGTTAAAAGTCCTGCTGCCCGCAGGGGTATATGAAAAGTTAAAAGAAAAAGAATGGGAGGTGGGAGAGAAAAAGATCGATTGGGCAGCTCTAGAAGCTGAAGACAAGGCACGAGTACCAGGTACCGGTCTTGGAGATAAATGTAAAGAATTACCAGAATTATTGATTCAAGTTTTACCCAGATTATTGACAACTAGGAAGGAAGACTGGGATGCAATCTCAGCCTGTAAACAGAAACAAGATGAAGATATTAGTGATTTTTATTCTAGATTTGAGAAATGTTTCAGTATCAATAGTGGTCTCAAGACAAGTAGTGAGTCATACCCTCATCTTTTTGTTACCAAATTAGTCGAGAATTCAAGTCCACAAATTAAAAATCGAGTTTTGAAAGTCGAAAGCACCTGGCAAGCAAATACTCCGTCCCAGATGCTCCAGATGCTCCAGTACCACCAGAATAGAATCAGGGAAGAGCAAGAACACGAAAGAAAACGTATGAAAGACACGAAAATGAAAGTGCTAGTTGCACAATCTGTTCCTCAAGACAGTCAGAAGAGGGGTCCGAATCAAGCCAGTCATCCTGCAGCTCCCGTTAAAGGGAACTGCAATTATTGTAAACAGCCAGGTCATTTTATAAACGAGTGTGCAGTTCTGAAACATAACATAGCTACTGGTAAGACTAAAGAAAGACCACGTCCGCCTAGACAAGAACAAGTTTCACAGATTCCTCAGTCACAGAATGCACCACAGACAGTTACAGTACCGCAGCCTATTGCTGCAACACAGCATGTCACATCACAGATGTACCAGTATGCACAGTCTGAGTATCCAGAGTACCAGCCATATTCATGAAACAGCCTAGAGAGGGAGGTAGGCTTGCCTCTCATCGAGATACCTGTAGATCAAGAAGGTCCCTATGTTCACAGTCAAGTATTAGGGAAAGACAGAAAGTTTTTGATTGATACAGGGGCAAGTAGGACCACAATTAGTCATGCCGAAGTTCCAGGGGCTCCGCTCTCAGGCTCAAGAAATGTTTCCCTTGGATTTTCAGGAAAACCAATAGTTAACGAGATATCAAAGCCAGTTACTCTAGAAGTAGGTCCATTGTCCCGCACTACTGATCTGTTACTTACTAAGTCATGTCCAGAAAATCTGTTAGGCATTAAGACACTGAAAGAATTAGGTGCAGTCATATGCTGTTCCCCAGAGGGAATACGTCTGTTCCTACGTGACTTTAAGGGTCACTATGTATTACGAGATTTTGATTCAAGATTGTCTAATGTTCCGCAGCACTTATGGGCGCAAGGTCCAACTGATGTAGGTTACATGCAAATCACACCCCATCGTGTGACTCTCAAACCAGGTGTAGTGTTACCCCGAATCAGACAGTACAGATTGCCACCTGAGGCTGTAGCAGCCTTATCCAAAATTATTGACGAGCTCATGGCTCAAGGAGTAGTTGTAGAAACTGACTCCAATGTATGCAATTCTCCGATCATTCCAGTCATGAAACGTACTGATCCAAATGCACCCCCAGTATATCGATTAGTGATTGATTTACGAGAGCTTAATAAATGTATTATTCCTCAGTACCCAGTTGTCCCAGACATCTCTTCCCTGTTAATAGCCATTGATTCCGAAGCCATGTTCTTCACTGTCATAGACCTCAAGAATGCATTTTTCAGTGTTCCAATTCATCCAGACAGCCAGTTTCTTTTCGGATTTTGTTTAAATGGAAGGAGCTATATGTTTACACGCGCTCCTCAAGGTTTCACTGAAAGCCCTAGTATTTACAGTCAAGCACTCAAGAGACAACTAGACAACATTCACATGCCAACTGACACTGCCCTGCTCCAGTATGTCGATGATCTACTGATCACAGCCCGTTCTGAACGTGACTGCGAGCGAGCGTCACTGACAGTTTTGTATTTCCTAGCCGAGATGGGGCACAAGGTGTCACCTTCGAAGCTTCAATTCTGTGTCCAGCAAGTGGTATACTTAGGACACTTGCTGTCCAAGAGGGGTAGGCAGTTGACACCCGACCGTATCCAGTTAATAGCGAGTCTTCCCCAGCCCAGAACCCAGAAGGAGGTACGTGCCTTTATCGGCCTTACTTCTTATTGTAGACAATGGATTCCCCAGTATGCATTTCTAGCCAAGCCACTGATACGGTTAACGACACAGGAGGCAGCCGTATCGACTGTCCTCCCTTGGACATCTGAACATACACTTAGTTTCAATGAGTTAAAGAAAGCCCTATGTCAAGCTCCAGTTCTAGCTACACCGAACTACAGTAAGCCTTTTACACTTTTCGTTACTGAACGCGAAGGTACAGCATTATCTGTTCTTACACAAGATCAAGCAGGACAATACAAGCCCTGTGCTTATTTTTCGAGCACATTAGATCCAGTCGCCCAGGCGTTGCCTGCGTGCCTCAAGTCAGTTGCAGCCACAGCACTAGCTATCAGACAAAGTGATTCCATAGTTTTAGGACACTCCCTGACAGTACAAGTTCCACACTCCGTAGAAGTTCTTTTAAACAGAACACAAACACAGCACTTAACAATTGCACGTTTAACAGGTTATGAATTGACACTGTTCCAGCCACACATAGAAATTAGACGCTGCAACGTCCTGAATCCTGCTACACTGTTACCATCAGTTAATTCAAATCCAGACCCACATGACTGTGTGGAAGTAGTTAATATTACGACAAAGCCAAGACAAGACCTGACAGACATTCCGTTACCAGATCCCGATCTGACACTTTATGTGGATGGTTCATGTATGAGAACTAGTACAGGAGAACTAGTCGCAGCATATGCAGTAACTACTGACACCGACGTTATTGAAACACACCGTATTGATACCCTGTCTGCTCAAGCAGCAGAGCTAGTTGCTCTGACACAAGCCTGTATACATGCCAAGAACCTGAAAGTTAATGTTTACACAGATTCACGTTACGCATTTGGAGTTGTCCACGACTTCGGAGTGCTCTGGCAGGAGAGAGGTTTCATGACTTCTCATGGAACCAAGATTCAGCATGGTCTCCTTATTCAAGCCCTGTTAGATGCCATACACTTACCGACATCCATTGCCATCATGAAATGCAAAGCACATACGAAAGTTACTGACATTATTTCTCAAGGTAATGATCTAGCAGATCGCACAGCCAAGCTTACAGCACAGACTCTAGACATTCCAGTCAATCAGACACACACCCCAGACCTGACTACATGCATGACAGTTAAGGACCCTACACAAGACGTCATAGATATCCAGTTACATGCTACTCCCGATGAAATCAAGAAATGGTCTGAACAAGGAGGGGTCCAGACAGATCAAGGATGGTTAACGAAGGGTAGAGCCACATGGTTTCTCCCCGACTCTATGGTTCAAGTCATTATCAATACCGCACATAGTCCAGCACATTTAGGAGAAAAAGCTATGTTAGACAGTATCCAGAACATTTGGTTCAACAAGCATTTACGAGCTGCAGCCAAGCAGAAAGTCCGCACCTGTATGATATGTTGTCAGTTTAATCCAGGTAAAAGTGTCCCGGTGGAACAAGGTGGTTTCCAGCCCCCTGACCACCCTTTTGAGGTCCTCCAGATGGATTATATTCAGATGGAGCGATGTCGAGGTTTCAAGTATGTCCTTGTAGTTGTATGCGCTTTGTCCAGATGGACAGAAGCATATCCAGTCCCAGATTACACAGCCGCGACCACTGCCAAGCAGTTGGTTCGTGAATTCTTCCCTAGATATGGACTCCCTAGAGTCGTATATTCTGATAACGGCCAGCCATTCTCATCTGAACTGATGAAGCACGTTTCCCTTTTGTTAGGGTACCAGTGGAAGTTCCATTGTGTACGCCATCCTGAAGCAGCCGGTCTCGTAGAGAGACATAATCAGACTCTGAAAATCCGCATTGCCAAAGTTTGTAAAGAAAAAGGTGTGGACTGGCTAGTAGCTCTGCCAGTCGCTCTGTTTTATATGCGCATGGTTGCACATTCCAGATCAGGTCTGTCCCCGTATGAGGTCGTATTCGGCCGCCCCCCTAACATGTGGGGTACTCCTAGACCCCGAAGTATTACCGATGTTTCATGTAATATGTTGACAGATTACCTAGCTTCCTTGATGTCTGCCCTCAACTCATGTCGTTCACAGGTTGCCGCCGCCTTTCCAGACAACACCGAGGTGGCACCGCATGAAATCGTTCCAGGTTCCCTTGTGCTGGTCCGCAATTTTGACAGATCAAGTCCGCTGGAACCACGTTGGAAGGAGCCACGTCAGGTCCTCTTGACCACCCGTACTGCCGTCAAGTTGGAAGGCAGAAAAGGATGGATCCACCTTTCTCATGTTAAACTTTTTAAAGGATTGAAATCTGTTTCTAAAAACATTTCCCAGGATTCGAAAGACTGCCAAAACATTGTTTTAAAGGACTGTCCCGCAAAAGACATTATTACAACCCCTCCCTTGTTAGAGAAAACTCCGCAACAGGAGTATAAGTTAAAGCTCAGGTCTAGTAAAATAAGTCAGTCAGTTTGATTGTATAAGTCCTCCCCTAGGTGAAACGGTTAGACTGTTTCTGACATGTATAAAATAGACCCCCATAGTGAGAGAGTTAGTCGAAGTTCAATTCAATGTATCGTTTTTCTGAGTTTCATATTATTCATCAGCATTTTGATTTCCTGCACCAGCTATGCATTCTATCTGTATTTTCCAGTTCCTCATGCTAATATGTCTGCTAATGCTACAGTAGAGCACACGTTTAGTGATCTGCCTCCTCACGAATATTCTTACCGCCTTGCTATGCGCAATAACACATTTATCCGTATGTTACATTACTCACACCAGACCAGCAATGCCACTAATTGTTGGGTGTGGTCGACTCCCCCCTTTCCAGACACCGAAGGGAGTTCTGCCACTCTTTCCTTATCCATTCTCACATAATGGTTCGTGTGGAGCATGGTCCACGTTAACGTCATCCTCAACAGATATGTCTTTTCTTAACAGTACATGTTTCCCAGACAAGCAAGGTCTCCCCCACAGAACAGGTTTAGATCTAGAAAATGAAGTTTATAATTTAGGTAATTATTCGTCGAATTTCATGGTCCTGAATGTTCAGTCTGATACTACTCCAGACTTACCTGCTATTTCAGTACTACCTGTCAAAGGCGAATTATGTGTCCGTAGTTATGGTTCCATACATGTAGGTCATAGTGAATGTACTACTGTTATCCAGTATAGTGACAGTGGGAAATCTGTTTTCAAAGCTTCACGTCATTCTTATTTTATTTGTGGTCAAACTGCATATGTCCGTCTGCCCCTCGATTGGGAGGGAACCTGTTACATTGCTTTCCTACTGCCACCTGTTTTTCTAGCCCCATCTGATTATCACAGAAACACACATCTAGTACACATTAGACATAGAAGGGAGTCCCCAATTGTCGATTATACTGAAACTACTCTAGAACAGTATACAGATTTCAATAAAGGTTTCTTCTTCTTTGTAGGACCTGTCCAGAATAGTAAACTGATCCGTAGGTTAACAAGAACCCTTGATGCTGTAGTAAATGAGACTGCCTCTGCTCTAGGTAACCTAACCGAAGAACAATCTGCTATGAGATTTGTCGTTTTGCAAAATCGTCTCGTCCTTGACGTCATACTGGCCGATAGGGGCGGGGCCTGTAGAGTCATCGGATCTAGTTGCTGCATTTTCATTCCAAATAACGCGCCGTCTGTTTATTCAGCTATAACCAGACTTCATAAAATTGCCCATCTGTTACACCAAGATCCAGGCACCTGGACATGGTCCGGTTGGTTCTGGAATATAATTTCCGCATGGGGATGGAAAGTCCTGTCCTTTTTAGGTATTGCAGTAACGATCATATTTAGCTGCTGCCTCTGTATACAATGTGGCCCTGCGATTTGCAGCATGTGTGCTACCTCTTGTATTCCTAGTCCCAAGCCCCGTTCTAAATCCCGTTCCAAGACAATTCGAGACGAGCAAATGGTACTGTATGAAATGATAGATGGTATCATGAAAATTGATGTTTCCTGATGGAAACGTAGTGACAAGGAGGGAATGTGGAAAAGTAAATTTTGCCATGTTCTGTGTCCCTACGCCTCATCCATCATATGTTATGTGTGCATGACCAATATGCATATGTTATTCCCCATGTCTGATTAATGACGCAATTACAGTTGTGTCCACCTCTAGTATGCCAGTTTTCCAGTCCTCGTGAATACTACGAATATCAGGCCTATGTAAAGCTACGTTGCCACGTTTCCCAGTGTGCACGTTATTCCATAATAAAGTCCCCGTTTCCAGGCCTCAACAGGGCCCGGACATCAGATTCAGCTCCTGTCTCCTGAAAGCCTCGCTGAGGAGCGATACAGCCCCCACCTGTATCCTCGACCCTTCACTTACTTCCTGCCTCGCAGTGCCCGGTGCAGCTTGGTTCTGCCTCTGAGTCTGCCAAAAGTATGTTATAGTTCCAGCTATCAGTTCAGTCCTCCTCTTCTGCATTCCTAAGCTACTGAACTGCATCAATAGTTTCCGTCATTGTCTAGCCTATTCGGCTCCACGTTAGAGAAATACTGTATTAATGGTCATTTAATATTCTTCATCACGCACTACATGTAGAATAATGCATGGTCCAGTCTTAGAGTCAAGTTAGCTTCTCCCCTCATGACTTCTAGTTTATATCAACATGTTCCCTAAACATCAGATACCAGATAGGGTTTAGGTACATGTCGCTCCGACCCTCCAGACTTTAGTCTCTGCTCCTAGCACAGAGTTCGTAGCCCCCAGCTTCTCCTAGTAATACGTCATTGCCAGTTTTCGCGCACCATTAGGTTAGAGGTCCCGGCTCCTTAGGTAGCCCCCTCCTATGTTTCCGCCCATTCATGACATATTCTGTTACGTTTGCACCACATGTCTATGTACACGCCCAGTTACACCTACCTTTACTGTTATCTTTCGCGACTACTACGCGTCACGCCTTCTGCTCCACCCACTGTTACGCCTACTGCAATGTAATGCTATGTGTTTGCGCTATGTATATAAGTTGATGTATTGTTATTAAAAGTTAGCGCGCTCATCCCAGACCTAGCCCCAGCAGCTGCTGGGCCTCTTTTTCCCCTGCTGGGCCCCAGTTGTCCTGCTGGGCCCTGTCACCTCTGTTCCTATGCAGGTTGTCCTGATCCTGTCCTTATGCTGTAATAAACCTGCAGAAAGCTCCTACTACCTCGAATCTTGACTCTTATTTTATTGAGCTATCTGTTATTCATTCATTCATTCAAAAATAGATCCGGTATTATTTATTTATATACCACAATACTGCATACTAACTGTAAAGTTATCGCTGATCTGGTGAAATAAATAAAATAAAAATAAAAAAAAGGTTCAGGGGTAAGACTCAGGGGTCTCAAAAAGGTCAGGTAGGTACAGTTGTTACACCCTCAGCGGCACAGGTGCAGCCGGGTGCAGAGAGAGTAGGCCTAATGTTAGCCTATGGTGGGCAGGGGTCCTTTGGTTGGTGGCTGCTAGCAGGTAGGCAACGCGGCTGTAGGAGCTGAGCTCCTGGTCACTTACACAGGGCAAGTGGGGAAGTAGAATAGAACAGATGCTGCTCTTCCAGTGGCACTCGGGCAGCTGGGTGCAGGGTGCTTTTGGGCCGTCGGGGACCCAAGGTATTTCAATGGAAAAGCTGGAAGTTGAACAAAGGATGCAGGCTCTCGGAAGGAGATTCTTCAGGTGCGACCACCACTTCGAGAGGTAAGTTGGGAAGCTGTAGGTTAGGTAGGCACCCCAGAGGAGGGCACAGGGGGCCGAAGGGCGCTGGGTGCAGGTACCCTCTACTGGTCGCAGTTGGAGGGGTCCCTGGTTGTGAGGCTGCAGGCGTCGTCAGGAGCATCCAGGAGGGTCCTTGGGTGCTGGATTAGTGGTCACAGTCACCAGGGGGACGTCCTCATGGTCTTTGTTCACTCAGGCACAGTCTGGGTTCGGCAGGTGCAGATGGTGCTGGATTTGCGATTCCTGGCTGGCACCAGTGGTTGTTGCTGTTTGAGCAGAACCACTGCTCGTGGGAGTCCCAGTCTTTGGATGAGCAAGGCAGTCAGGTCCTCCGGGGTTTTTGAGGTTGCTAACCACAAGATACGGCGGGATTTAGCAGGAGCAGGATCGAGGGTCGACAGGCCTGTAAGCCTGGGGCCAAGTCAGTTGGTGTCGTCCTCTTGTTAGCAGCTGCACAGCAGGTCTTCTTTCTTATTGTTCTTTTTCTTGTTTCAGAATCGGGATCTGAGGAAGGAAGGTTCTGGGTGCCCCTAAATACTAGATTTAGGGGTGTTACAGGTATGGGAAGCTCAGGGACCAATGGGTTCCTTCTCTGTCCTGCTACTCTCCTGAGGGAGGGGAGCAGAAGCCTGTCTCTGATTGGGTAGGGCTCCCCATCTACAAGATGGCGGGAGCCCAGAGATGTGCTTCACCTCGCATCTCCCACCTGAGGGGTGGGGTTGGCAGAGGCTGGCACCCCCCCTTTCCTCACTTAGGGTTTCCCGTCTGTCTTGCCGCCAGAGTGGGGGTCAAAACCGGAGGGGGCCAGTTGCTGACTACAGCAAGTGGCCTGGAGAAGCTCACAAAGGCGGTATGCCTTCGAAGCTTCCCCTGCCCATCCTGGAGGAAGAGGCATGGCATCTCATCCCAGGATGTGCATTGTTTCAGGCCCCCGAGAGCGGCAAGCTCTCGACCCATGGGTCCAGAAACATGTCTGGTGGTGGCAGCCTCGGCAGCCACGCAATCTGAACACTGGGAGTTGGTTTGGTTTCCGGGGGCATCTCTAAGATGCCCTCTGTCGTGCATTTGACATTAAATCCCACACTGGCATATGTGAGAAAGTGGCTCCATATACACTGGACCACAGTAAGGTACAGTGTGTAGAGAGTCCACAATCCTCAGAGGTATAACAGAGGTTAAAGCCAGGGCTGACCTTACTCTCAAAAGTGGTAGCTTGGTCGAGCAGTAAGGCAGTACCAGAGAACAGTGTAAAGCATTTTTTGTACACACTCAGTCAGCAAAAGGTTTCACCCACTCAAGGACTGAACTCCAGGTCAATTGTTTTTATATCAAAAGATATAGTTGTTTTATTTTTAGAACCAACAGGTATCAAAATATACTTTTCTCAATAAGAGTACTCTCAGGTCATTACTTTGCAAAGAGGCAATAAACTTTGTAAATACACTCGGTACAATGGTGGCAGTAGGCAACACAATTCTAAACACAATTTAACATTGAGCTCAATGGGTTTGCTACATAAATGCAGCTGATTACTTTATAGATTACTTTTGTAACTTAAGGACTGGATTCTAGATTCAGTCCTGGGGTCTAAGCTGAAAACTGTTTAGTAAAAACGTTTTAGTTATTGCAATGATTTTTAAAGAATATAAAGGTATTTTAAAAGGTGACAAAAACTTTTCAGTGAAAAACTAGCAATGTTATCCAATAGAAGGAAATTCAAAGCACAGGTAAAGTAGGTTCTCGTTACTTTTGTAATCCAGTACTGGACTCCTAGGTTCAACACTGGGGTCTCTACCTAAGACATGTGAGTAATTACGTTTTAGTACTTGGTACGAATTTTAAGGAATATTTGTAATTTTCTAAAGTAGACAGAAAAAATTTCACAGAAAAAGTCAATAGTTTCCTATAGAAGAAATTTAGATTACTAGCAAACACGGTTGTGATTACTTTTGTGGTTCAGTACTGGGCTACAAGGTACAGTACTGGATTCTCTCCTGATCACAGGTGAGTAATTCGAAATTCGTTATTCGGCTGATTTTAGATGAATATTTTAAAGTTTCAAAACTTCACACGCTTTTTCGAGTCAAACCAGTCAATGTTATCCTATGACAGGAAAGTGAGTCATCGGTTGTCAGGTGAGTACTCGACTGGTGAAGTTAAGGTTCTGGGCATAGACTCAGGGGTCCCCCAGGGTCAGGTAGGTACAGTTGGTACACCCTCAGCAGCACAGGGGCAGCCGGGTGCAGAGGTAGTTAGACCCAATGTTCTCCAATGGGGAGAGGGGTTGGCCTAACGGCTAGGGCGCTCGACCTCGGACCTGGGGAACTTGGTTCGAGTCTCGGTAACGACTCCAAAAACCCCCTGTGATTCTGGGCAAATCACTTAATCTCCCCGTGCCTAAAATGAAAGTGTGTCCTCATGTAACGTAACTGGTGCTATGTAAAGCGCTCTGATAACTGATTCGGTTCGGTTCAAGTTCGCGCTATATAAAACTCTTAAAAAAAATAAAAAAATGAGAGGCAGGGGGCGTTCGGTTGGTGGCTGCTGGCTAGCAGGCCACGCGGCTGGGGAGCTGGGCTCCTGGTCACTTGCTCAGGGCATATGGGGAAGTAGAATAGGTTACAGGTTGCATTACCAGGGGCACTCGGTGGCTGGGTGCAGGGTGCTTTTGAGCCATCGAGCGCTCAATGTTATTGAATGGAGATCTTGAAAAGGGAACAAAGGCTGCAGGCTCAGGGACGGAGGATCTTTTGGAGCGACCAACACTTCGAGAGGTAAGTTGGGATCTTGGAGGATAGGTAGGCACCCAGGAGTTGGGCACAGGGGGCCGTGGGGCGCCGGGTGCAGGGGTGTCTTTTGAGGTCGGGAAATCTTACCCCCTGCTGGTTGCGGTCAGAGGGGTCCTTTGTCCTGAGGCTGCAGGCATCGTCGAGGAGGGTCCTTGGGCACTGGATTCCAGGTCAGAATCGCTGGGGGGACGTCCTTGGGGTCTTGATTCACTCCAGTACAGGCCAGGCTTGGCGGGTGCAGAGTGTGCAGGGTTTGCGGTTCCGGGCTGATGCCAGGGCTTGTTACTTGCTTTGAGCAGTACCACTGCTCGTGCGAGACCCAGGTAGTCAGAGTCACAAGGCAGTCAGGTCCTCCAGGGTTTTCGAGATTGCTGACCACTGGAGATGCCGGGGTTTAGCAGGAGTAGGTTTGAGGGTCGACAGGCCTGTAGGGCTGGGGCCAAGTCAGTTGGTGTTGTCCTCTTTTAGGAAGCTGCACGGCAGGTCTTCTTGTTCCTTGTTCTTCTTTCTTGTTTCGGAATCTGGATCTGTGGAAATAGGTTCAGGGTGCCCCAAAATACTAAATTTAGGGGCGTTACAGGTAGGGCCAATGGGTCCCTGTCCTGGGGTGGGTACACCCCCTAGCCTGCTCCTCTCCTGTGGGAGGGGGGCAGGACCCTATCTGTGATTGGGCAGGGCTCCCCATCTTCAAGATGGCCAGAGCCCGGGGTCGTGCTTCACCTTGTCACTTTCACCTGAGGGGTGGAGTTGACACAGTCTGGCACACCCCCCTGTCTGACGTAGGATTTCCCGCCAGCCTTCCCGCCACAGTGGAGGACAGAACTGGTGGGGGACAGTTGCTGAGTACAGCAAGTGGTCTGGAGAAGCTCACAAAGGCGGAATGCCTTTGAAGCTTCCCCTGCCCATCCTGGGGGAGGAGGCTTGGCACCTCGTCCCAGGATGTGCATTGTTGCAGGCCCAGGAGAGCGGGAGCTCTCCACCCAGGGGTCCAGCAACATGTCTGCTGTGTGGCAGCCTAAGCAGCCTCTCAGACAAAACGTGGATTGTAGGTTAGGCTTCAGTGGGAATCTCGCAGATGCCCTCTGTAGTGCTTTTTACATTAAATCTCACACTGGCATCAGTGTGGGTTTAATGTGCTGAGAAGTTTGATATCAAACTTGACAGCCTTCAGTGTAGCCATTATGGTGCTGTGGAGTTCGTAATGACAACCTCCCAGCACCATATACTCTTAATGGCATCACTGCACTTACAGTGCCCAGGAATGGTCCTGAGTACTGTAGGGGCACCGGGCTCATGCACCTGTGCCCACACCACTGGCATAGGGCACCCAGCTAGAGGGGTGGCTGATGTATGCCAGGGCAGTGGATTTGTAGGCATGGCACACAGGGATGTCTGCCATGTCGACTCTTTGTTTTGTTCTCCACCAAGACACTCAGCCTGCAAAGGCAGTGTGTGTGTGTGTGTCAGGATACAGGACCCCTAAAGGTGGCACAATAAGTGCTGCAGCCCTTAGGGGCCTTCTCTGTCTTGACGCCGGCGGGAGAGTAGCATTGGTCATGCTTGATCTCTCGGCGGCGTTTGACACGGTGCCTCATGCCATGCTCCTTGATCGCCTTTCTGAGATAGGAATTTCGGGGTTGGCTTTACAATGGATCAACTCTTTTTTGGAGGGAAGATCGCAACAGGTTTGGCTTCCTCCATGTGCCTCTGTGCCCATGAGGGTCTCCACTGGGGTGCCACAGGGGTCATCACTTAGCCTGCTGTTATTTAACATCTACGTGACTCCAATGATTTTTCTGGCGGAGTCTCTGAGGGCTAAGGTGATGGCCTACGCTGATGACACCTAGCTGCTGTTCACCTGGAGCAAGGAGGAGGACTCGGTCAAGAGACCCCATCAGTGCTTGTCATCGGTATTTCACTGGCTGGCCAATGCGCAGCTCAAGTGTAATGAGGGAAAGTCTGAAGTCCTGCTGTTCGGCTCTTTCGCTCCAGAATTCAGAGAGAGATTTTGGCCGCCCGGTTTTCCCTGTCCACCTGAGAATAAGGGTGCGGCCAAGAACCTTGGAGTTTGGTTTGATGAGAACCTGAATTTCGGGACTCATGTAAAAAAACTGTCCGACACCTGCTTTGGTGTGCTGAAAAGTTTGAGTAAGTTCCTGCCCTTCCTGCCGAATTCAGCTAGAGAGACGGTTGTGCGTGCATTGATTCTTTCTCGCCTGGATTATGCCAACGCCCTCCTCGTCGGCAGCCCAGGTTATCTTGTGAAGAAATTGCAAGTGGTCCAAAATTCGGCCGCCAGACTTCTAGGAGGGCTGTCTTCCAGGCACAGTGCCCGGGCTCTTCTACGGTCATTCCATTGGCTCCTAGTTGAAATTCGCCTGAAATGTAAAATGCTCTCTATCGTGCAACGGGCCCTTTACGTTCTTGGTCCCAGTTATTTGCAGAAGAGACTAGCCTTTTACACCCCAGTGAGACAGTGCAGACGCCGAAGTTTAAGCGCCAGCGATTGGGCAGGAATTCATTCGTCCGCAAGGCTTATCTGGCCTGGAATGAGCTGCCCTTGGCCCTGAGAGCGACTTCTGACCCTTTTCTGTTCAGGAAAGCCCTAAAAACTTTTCTGTTTTAATTTGGTATATGAGCTTCTCCTGCCTCTTTTTGCTGTTAGCGCCGGGACACTTCCGAGTAGCTGTGAGCTGAATAAATTAAAATAACATAACATAACATAACAGTGCCCTGGATACCTAGGATACCATTTACCAGGGGCTCACATGTGGCCAGAGATGCCAATTGGGTTCAGGTTTCAATACAGTTTTAGGAAAGGAACACAGGGCCAGGGCACCTGATTGGTAGGAGCCCAGGACACTCTCAGTAAAAGTACATCAGCAATTCAGCAAAAATGGTGGTATACCATGCAAGAAAGACGGCACTTTCTCACATCATGCCTCAGCCTTTCATCCTTCTGGTGCCGGTTGGATGGGTTGCTATCGGCCGTGGTGCCTGCGGGCTCTCAGGAGACAAGGGAGAGGGGTTGGCGATGTCTGGAGGCAGGGGGAAGTGGGGGGTTGCTCACCCCAGTGTTGCTGCACGAGTCTTTTCACATTTCAAGCCGGGCGCCTAATTTCCCTGCATCTCTTTGCTTTCTGAGCATCAGCCTGACGCACCCACCTCTCGCGCTTGCACATTGGACAGCCTCCCTCAATTGGCTTCCTGGGAGTGGTCTCCTCCAATAAACCTGCGGTACCACAATAATGATCGGGGGAGGTAGACATGTGAGTACTCCGCCAGGATGCGGATGGGCCAGTGATGTATAATGCGCTGCCTGCGTGAGGCAAGGTGGCCCAGCTTAGGCCCTGTCTGAGGAAATGAGAGCAGAGCACTCTAGAGGGGAGGGGAGCTTGTGGGGCTCATGCCGTGCCTGCGAGAGACATCAAAGCACCCAATAAACCATGATATTGTGACAGAGTGCTGCCAGAAAACAGACCACTGCCCTATATTAACTCTAGAGTAATTTGGCGCGTGCAGTGCACGCACCAGCAGGCAGTTTAATTTGTTGCTCGTTCTCACATGGGAGCAGGACGGGTATTTTTGGGCGCCTTGAGTCTGTGTGTCATATGAATCATCTCATTTCTCACACTCAGCAGTGAAAAGATATAAGATGTCTATATATAATTCAAAATCGAACGCGCGCACCAGTGGGTAGTCCGAGAACGTGTGCCTTCCAACTGCTGAATCTGGGAAAGCGCGTGACTCGAGGAGAGCAGGCACGGCGTGGAGTTAGCCATGAAGCCCCTCCATATGTAAGGGGCGGTGAGCACGTTGGGCGCATGTGGTCTCTGAAACATTTTTCTTGTTCAATACGATGTATCGTTTTCTTTTTGTAACAAACGCAGGCAGGCTCGTCCCTCTCGCAGAACAAGCAAGACACGCCCTTGGGACAGCTAGTCGACAGCATGTCTTGCTCACGCTGCCTGCACACACCAGTTGGCTCTCTAGTTGGTTGACAAGGTCCACCAATCACAAAGCATATTTGGTAGTTGCCAACCAATCAGGCAGCCGACTGGCCCATGCAAACAGCGTGAGCAAGACACTCCGTAGAGATCAAAGGCTCAGACTGTGTTTGAACAAAGAAATGAAAACGCGCGCCATCTGTTTTCATTCAGCCGCTTGTATTTGCATCTGGGCTGAGTGAAAACAGATGCCCTTGTCAAGATGGGCGGCATCACAAAACTGCAAGGGGGTCAACAAAAGTTACAGCCAGCAAACCCAAAGCACGGAAAAACATTAATCACGACCTAAGCCAATTGGAAACGGTCGAGACACAGGGGCATGGATTAAAGTTCCCCTTCTTAGAGTGTTTACTATAGCCCTCGCAGGAAGAGGAGCGCATGCGCGCTCCAATGCCAGGCAAGACCTAAAAATGGCTGTTAGAAAGGAATGTTTTCCAGTCAGTTGGCAGGGGGGCGGGCGAGGGTTGGCTGACAGGGGTTAATCAATAGGATTGATATCACCCATTGTACCTCACTTCTTTAGAAGTTCCAACAGGGAACTCCACTGGGCAAAAACATTCTAGGATGGAGTCATTGCCCATGTATATGGTGGACTAAGAGACGAGTCACAAGATATCCTGCGATTTTAAACTTCCTTGAAGAAAAACAAATTGCAATGCCTGAGCCCAACAGTAGATGTTAGGAGTATGCAGAGCTTGGTTCTACAGACACACAAGCCATGAACAAAAGGACTGTATGTAGGAAGCTGCCTCTCTATATAGTGTACCAAAATGAGGTGCGCTGAGCAGAGAATCTAGGTAACCCTTATTAGTGTACAGGGTCTTGCTTTAACAATTCCAAGGTGCTCTATTTGTGGTAGTGTGGTCGAACAGCCTTAGACTTATCAGAGGGCAGAATGATGCATTTGTTGCACACACAGAGTCAATAAATAAGACACACACTCAATAAGAAAATACAACACCAATTTTGAAAAATAATAGATTTTTATATTAATTTAGACACCAAGATCTACGAGATTAGGTAAGTGCCAATTAAACCCTATTACCTTGTTTTAGGGAAAGAGCACTGGCACTGGAGCCTGGTTAGCAGGGCCCAGTGCACTTCAGTCGAAACATATCAGTACCAGTGGCAAAAAGTGGGGTTGACCTTGACTAAAAGGGGCACTTTACTACACTGTATATAACTGATTTGTGAAAAACTTAATGTGAGTAAAAAATAGGTGAGCATATTTTATTTATGCTATTTTCAGTTACCCTATATGTGAAACATAGATAGTATGTATACACATCAGCTTAGTATTTAGGGAGTTAAATGTTGTGATGAAAATAGGACAGTGTATAAAATAGGACTTTTTTTGTAGGGATTGGTACCTTTGGTTCTCCGACTCCTATTTGAATGTCAAGGAAACAAACAAGACACCCCCTTGAAAGAGTGTACCAATTGACAAAAAGACAAACCAAAAACACTATATTTGTTATTCAAATACAGTTCTCCAATTTACCACCTGCAGTCATAACTGTGGAGACTTTTGCATCTTTAACACTGCAGACTGTAATAACGTTTGAACCAATTGGAAAATGCACACATTTTGGGACAATCTACATTGGCGAAATCAACATGTAAAGGCATCTGTGACTAACTCTGTTGTAAAATAACCCATACAGTCTCCATCATTAGAATGGACATGAATACTACTTACAGAACCTTCTTCTTCCATTTCCAATATGTAAGTGAGAGATTCCTCTGAAGATACACCATTTGGTGGGCACCACTGTAAGGATAGCCATGTTATTCCTGCTTGAATCAGCCGAGGGGGTAATGGTGTGGGTGGGACACTGCCTGCTGTGTAGAATAGCATGATCTCACTGAAGTCACTGAAAGAATACATCAACATGCAGTCAAATATAGAACTAAATGCAAACCTGTTTCTAGACAGCTTTATTCTGGCATTAACAAACCAAGGGTTTATGAAATTCATCAAAATGTGTTAAATAACCGCACCATAAATACAAAAACATTTACAAGCAAGACCAATTAAACACAAGCAACTTCATACATCAGGTAACTATTCACATATAGATGTCATAAAGTGAAATATTCATAAAAATATAACAAATCCATAAACGTCAATATCCCTTCAGTACATTATAAATACTTTGGATGCATTCCAATACACATTCATATTTAGACTGTCTTATTGTAGGAAGCTGGCACTGTATATGTTATACCAAAAAGTGGTTATATAGTGCACAGAGTCCAGAGATTCCCCCAGAAGTGCACAGGGCTCAATGCAAACCCAAAGTGCTCTATTTGTGATAGTGTTGGCGAGCAGCCTTAGGACTACCACAGTGGAGTGTAAGGCATTTGTTATACACACATTGACCAATAAATGACACATGACTCAAAAAGGAGATCTACACCAATTTCAGAAAAAAAGCTTCCTTCAAGTTTATTTCAAGACCAAGATGTACACAAAAATGTAAATATGTTTTTCTGAAAAAATATTTTACACTTTAAAAAGTGCAATTTTAAGTGTGGAATGTTAACCTAGGGGGGAAACAATAATGCAGTTTTTCAGGTAAGTACACAACGTACAGATCCATTTTTCAGGGGTTTCAGGTCAACACAGGAAAGGTTCGGATTGGCACTAAAACTACATAACCTGCGGCACATGGGCGGCTAGTTGCGGAGGTCAGATACGGGGTCTGGTGCCCAATGTTAACCAATTGAGAATGGGGGTGCTCAATGATGCACTGCTCACAGGTGAGTGAGGGGGTGTCAGGGGCACGATCTACAAGTGTTAAGGTAAATACGGGGGGGGGGCTCAAGGCAGCACTAAACTTACACCCTCAGCAGCACAGGGCCAGCCGCGTGCAGAGTACCGACACAGCGATGGGTGCCCAATGTTAACCAAAGGGGCAGATCGGTCCTGAAGAACGGCTGCAGGCTCAGGCCAGGAGCTACAAAGAAACCGCACAGCTGCCCATGTAAGTAGTGATACTAAGGGACATAGGGACTCCGTCGGTCAGGATTCTCCAAAGCTCAGGGGCTTCTGGTGCAGGGGTGTCTTTTTGTGTCTGTAAACATCTTACCAGGTAGGTCGCGGTCAGTGGTAGAGGTGGAGTCCGTCAAGGGTCTGCCCATGGTGGACTATTGCTTAGAAGTGCTGCAGAACCTTCACAGCACCAGTGGGCCACTTGGACTCGGACAGTGGGTGTCGGGTGCAGAGGTGGGTACAACGATGGATTCACGGTTCCTCAGGTCAGAGTTCTTTGGAGTTGGATTCTTCTGGACAGATCCACTGACCACAGGAGATTAGTAGTCTTTTTAGAAGGCAGGCAGTGCTCCCTGGGTTCTGGAGGTAACTAGTCTGAGGGGCAGATCGTTCTTCTGCAGCAGGATCTTTGAGGGTTGCAGACAAGCCGGTAGGGCTGGGGCCAAGTCACTGTGCTACTTCCGTCTTTGCTGCTGCACAGCTCTTCTTTGATCTCTTCTTTATAGGGCGTCGCAATCTGATTTCAGGGCCTGAGGGAGTCACCTAAAAACTAGATTTAGGGGCATTACAGGGGAGTAACAGGCAGGGACTAATGGGTCTCTCACCTTGGGTGTCAACACGCACTATTATACCACCCTCTTTTGGGAGGGCGGCATAGCCCTAGCCCTGATTGGATAAGTCCCACCATCTTCAAGATGATGGGGACTGAAAAATGTGCTTCACTTCACCTCCGCACCAATGGGATGAAGTTGGCGAAGTAGGGCACAACTCCAGTTCTCACCAAAAGTGGGACTTTGAACCAGGGGCTGTCATCTGCTAGTAGCAGCAGAGGCTGGGGTTGCATTACAGAGGAGGCAAGGCCTTTAAAGCCTTCCTCTCGAGCGGTGTGTTCATCCTGGAGGGTGAGGTGTGACACCTCCGGCCAGGGTAGGCTACGTTTCTGGCCTCATAGACCAGGGTCTCTTGTATCAGGGGTCCAAAAACATGCCTTGTGGTGGCAGGCTGTCTAAAGCCAAACAGAGAACACACCAGGGTTAGTAGGTTAACAGGGGGCACCTCTGAGGTGCCCTCTGGGTATATGTTTCAATAAACAACACACTGACATCAGTGGGGGTTTATTGAGAGGAAGTGTTTAGTACCAAATACTCCTGGGGTCAGTGAAGTCATCAAGTTGTCGAGTTTCCAGCCCATGTACTCTCTATGGCTTCACTGGCACATACAATATTAAGAAACAACTTAAATATTGTAGGGGCATATCTACTCCGACAGATATACTTACACCTGAGATATAGTGTGTAGAAATCTGGCTCTGTTTATTCTATACCAAAGTGAGGTATAGTGCGCACAAAGTCCAGTGGAACCCAAAAGGTAGTCAGAGGTAAAGTAGATAGCACCTCACTCTCTATTTGTGGTAGTGTGGTTGAGCAGTAAGGCTTCATCAGAGGGCAGTGTTAAGCATTTGTTGTACACGCTTAATCAGCAAATGAATTCACACACTCAAAGACTGAACTTCAGAACAATTGTTTTTGTATAAAAATATTCTTTTAGATAATTTACTTCCTAGAACCAAGTGAGTCTGGCACAAGTAAGTGATAGGTGCTTTGCAGTAAATATACAGATTGTAACACAGTTTGGTTTGCAATTGTAAATTGTAAGAAAGTGGCTCTATATATACTGGACCAAAGTAAGGTCCACAGACCCCAGAGGTTTGGCAGAGGCTAAAGTTAGATATAACCTTACTCTCTAATCTCTAAAGTGGTAGCTTGATCGAGCAGTAAGGCAGTATCAGAGGACAGTGTAAAGCATTTGTTGTACACACTCAGTCAGCAAATGGTCTCACACACTCAAGAACTGAACTCTAGGCCAATGGTTTTGTATCAACATATATAGTTGTTTTATTTTAGAATCAACAAGGTATCAAAATATACTTTCTCAGAATTAATTACTTTAGTTTAAATACTTTGTAAATAGGCAATATACTTTTTAAGTACAGTAGCTACAGTTGTTGAAATGGGCAACACAATTTCAAACACAATGCAACATTGAGCTCAATGTGAATTTCTAGTTAAATGCAATTAGTTACTTTATGGATTACTTTTCTAACCACAGGACTGGATCCTAGATTCAGTCCCGGGACATCTCCTGTAAACAGTTGAGTAAAAGCGTTTTGGTTACAGTAGTGATTTTTAAGGAATATTATTGTATTTTAAAAGTTGACACAAACTTTTTCACATAGATTCACCAATGTTATCCTATGGGAGGAAATACACTTAGCAGGTAAGTAGTGTTATCGTTACTTTTTCTTACTCAGTGGTGGATCCTGGATCCAGCACTGGTGCATCTCATGTAAACAGTTGAAAGAATGCATTTAAGTCACACAGGTGATTTTTAAGGAATATTTGTAGTTTGTGAAAATCGACACTTCGAAACTTTTCTGGTGAAAACCAGACAATGGGTTCCATGTAAGGAAATACAAGTTACTGGTAAGTACGGTTAAAATTACTTTTCAGGGTCAGGGCTGGGCTGAAAGATGCAGCACTGGGCTCTCTCCTGATAACAGGTGAGTAAATCGGAATTCGTTGGTCAGCTGATTTTAGATGAATATTTTAAAGTTTCAAAACTCCACACAAAAGAATTTCCGAAGTGAACCCAGTCAATGCTACCCAATGGGCGAAAAGTGAGTTATCAGCTTTGGGGTAAGTTCTTGACTGGCAGAGTTAAGGTTCCGGGCATAGACTCAGGGGTCTCCCAGGGTCAGGTAGGTACAGTTGGTACACCCTCAGCAGCACAGGGGCAGCCGGGTGCAGAGGTAGTTAGGCCCAATGTTATCCAATGAGAGGCAGTGGGGCCTGCGGTTGGTGGCTGCTGGCTGCTGGTTAGCAGGCTACGTGGCTGTGGGAGGTGGGCTCCTGGTCGCTTGCTCAGGGCAAATGGGGAAGTAGCTTAGGACAAAGGTTTCACTGCCAGGACCACTCAGACGGCTGGGTGCCAGGTGCTTTTGAGGCGTCAGGCGCTCAACGTTAGTCAATGGAGTTCTTAGAAGGTGAACAAAGGATGCAGGCTCGGGGACGGAGACTCTTCAGGAGCGACCAACACTTGGAGGGGTAAGTTGGGATCTTGGAGGATAGGTAGACACCCAGGAGTGGGCACAGGGGCTGGGGGGTGCCGGGTGCAGGGGTGGCTTTTGACATTGGGAAATCTTACCGTCTGCTGGTCGCGGCTTGAGAAGGCAGGCGTCGTCTGGGTTGTCGCGGAGGGTCCTGGGGCACTGGATTTCAGGTCACAATCGCCATGGGGACGTTCTCAGGGTCTTTGTCCACTCTGGCACAGGCCGGGCTCGGCAGGTGCAGAGTGGGCTGGATTCGCGGTTCCTGGCTGGCACCAGGGGTATTGCTGTTTAAGCAGAACCACTGCTCATGGGAGTCCCATTCTTTAAGAGGTTCAAGGCAGGCAGGCCCTCCGGGGTTTTCAAGGATGCTGTCCGCAGGAGATTTAGCAGGAGCAGGTTCAAGGATCAACAAGCCTGTAGAGCTGAGGCCAAGTCAATTGGTGTCATCCTCTTGTTAGCAGATGCAGGGCAGGTTTTCTTCTTCTTGATCTTCTTTCTTGTTTTCAAATCCGGATCTGCGGAAGGAAGACTCAGGGTGCCCCTAAATACTACATTTAGGGGTGTTACAGGAGGGTAAGGGCAGGCACCAATAGGTCCCTGACCTGTGGTGAGTGCACCCCCTATCCTGCTCCACTCCTGTGGGAGGGGGCCAGGAGCCTATCTCTGATTGGGCAGGGCTCCCCATCCTCAAGATGGCCGGAGCACGGAGTTGTGCTTCAACTCGCCTCTCCCACATGAGGGGTGAAGTTGGCCAGGTTGCTACACCCCCTTTCCTCACGTAGGGTTTACCGCCAGTCTTCCCGCCAGAGTGGGGGTCAGAACCGGTGAGTGCCAGTTTCTGAGTACAGCAAGTGGCCTGGAGAAGATCACAAAGGAGGCATGCCTTTAAAGCTTCCCCTGCCCATCCTGGGGGAGGAGACCTAGCACCTCGCCCAGATGTGCATTGTTTCAGGCCCAGTCGAGCGAGGGGCTCTCCACCCAGGGGTTCAGCAACAGGTCTGCTGTGTGGCAGCCTAGGCAGCCTCTCAGACAAGATGTGGAATGTAGGTTAGGTTCAGGGCGCAACTATAAGTTGCTCTCTGTCGTGCATTTGGCATTAAATCCCACACTGGCATCAGTGTGGGATCAGGGGGTGTCCGGTTGGTGGCTGCTGACGAGCAGGCCACTTGGTTGTGGGAGCAAAGCTCCTGGACTTTAGCTCAGGGCAAATGGGGAAACAAAGTAGCACCAAAGGGGCACCCTCAGCGGCACTAGGGCAGCCAGGTGCAGGGTGCTGTTTCGACGTCGGGCACCCTGTTGTTTGCAAAGGAGAACATCCGGTTTGCAAAGGCACTGCAGGCTCGGGAACGAAGGTCTTCTGGGTGCGACCACCACTTAGAGAGGTAAGTTGGGATCTTGGGGGCTGGTTAGGCACTGTCAGTTGGACCACACAAGGCCGTGGAGCATCAGATGCAGGGGGGACTTTAAGGGTCAGATCTTCTTACCAGCTTCTGGTCGCAGATGGGGGACCTTACGGATTTAGGCTGCAGGCATCGGCTGGAGGTTTGAGGCAGGTCAGGGGTCACTGGACCTCAGTTCAGAATCGCCAGGGAGACCTCCAGGTGGTGTTTACCCACTCGAGCTCAGGCCGTGGCCAGAGGTTGGAGATAAACAAAGCTGGTGTTCACGGGAGACACAGTCTTTGTGGTTGAAGGCAGGTAGGTCCTCCAGGGTTTTCGAGGTTGTTGGCTGCAGGACACATCGGGATTTCGAAGGAGGAGGTTCAAGGTGGAGACTGGTCTGTAGGGCTGGGGCGAAGTCAGAGGGCATCTTCCTCTTGTTAGCTGCGGCACTGCTGTTGGGTCCTTCATTCTTTTCTTATAGTTTCTTCTGGTCGGAGGAAGCAAGGTTCGAGGTTGCCCCTGAATGCACAAGTTACTTACCTTTGGTAACGATATATCTGTAAGAAACAGTAGTTAGTATTAGATTCTTTACCTTAGAATACCCCCTGGCGTCAGACTGGATCCGGAAACTTTTGCGTAGCAGTACCCTTGCGCGTCGGTAGGCGTCGTCTGCGGCTCCGCGTCCGTCGTCGGCGTCGTTGGCGCCGGGATGACGCCGCCGGAGTACTTAGACACCACCCTCGCGTGCTGTCGTCAGTTCTTATACACAGCTTTCCGCGCCAGAAAACGCAGAGCCATGATAAAAACCAACACTGGTGCCATAAAAACTAGGGCCCTGAAAGGGGATGGCCTTAACCCTAGATATCGGTTCGCAGAACGGGGAGGATGGGTGGGGCGGTAAGGAATCTAATAGTAACTACTGTTTCTTACAGATATATCGTTACCGAAGGTAATTAAATTGTGCATCTGAAAGAAACAGGTTAGTATTAGATTCCTTACCTTAGAATAGATACCCCAGCAATACCAACCCCGGTGGTGGGTCTGCGAACCAATGATCACACCAGAAAGTCCTGGAGAACGGAACGGCCGAAAAAGCCATCTCTCCGGACTTGGCTGTCCAGGCAGTAGTGTCTTGCGAACGTGTGCAGCGAGGCCCACGTAGCTGCCTGACAGATGTCCTGCAAGGGGACTCCCCGGCCCAGGGCAGTAGTAGCTGCCGTGTCCCGTGTGGAATGGGCACGAAGCCCCACAGGAGGCTCCTTTCGAGCCACAGAGTAACCAGCCTTGATGCACAAGACGACCCATCGAGAAATGGTTTGTTTGTGCACCGCCCGTCCCTTCGTAGCGCCCACGTAACCAACAAAGAGTTGGTCATCCACCCGGAACTGGCGTGTGCGATCCAAATAGAATGAGAGCGCACGTTTTGGGTCCAGACAGTGGAGCCTCTCTTCCTCTTTCAAGGGATGCGGAGGTGGAAAGAAGGTGGGCAAAGTGATGGACTGCCCGATGTGGAAGGCTGTGACTACCTTGGGCAGGAAAGAGGGTCGCGTCCGCAAGACACCTTTGTCCGGATGGACTGAAAGGAAAGGAGGTTGAGAAGAAAGGGCCTGGAGCTCACTCACTCTCCTGGCAGAGGTGATGGCAACCAGGAAAGCTGTCTTCAGAGTAAGGAGAAGTAGAGGACAGTTATGAAGTGGCTCAAAGGAAGCGCACATCAGAAAAGTTAGAACAAGGTTCAAGTCCCGCTGAGGCATTACGAAAGGAACTGGAGGAAACATATGGGTGATGCCCTTCAAAAACCTGTTTACAACTGGGGACTTGAACAAAGAGGGCTGATCAGGTAGCCTTAAGAAGGCGGAAATGGCCGAGAGGTAGCCCTTCAGAGTGCCCAGAGCAGAGCCCTGCTGGGCAAGATAAAGAAGAAAGAGGAGAACCTCTGAAAGAGGGGCAGAAAGGGGAGCCACAGCCTTTGCTGTGCACCATGCCACAAATTTGTTCCACCTACAGGCGTATACCGATTTTGTGGAGGGACGCCTGGCTGCCAGAATGACATTACAGACTTCAGGAGGCAAGTCAAATTGCCTCAACTGCCGCCGCTCAATCTCCACGCATGTAAGTGGAGACTGGACAGGTTCAGGTGGAGGACCGTCCCCTGCTGCTGCGACAGAAGGTCCTCCTGAAGGGGCAGACGAATCGGCGGATCGACAGACATGCTGAGTAGCTCGGGATACCAGAACCTCCGTGCCCAGTCCGGAGCCACAAGGATGACTTGGGCCCAGTCACGCCTGATCTTCTTCAGCACTCTGGGCAGAAGTGGTATGGGCGGAAAGGCGTACAACAGACCGCAACTCCACTCGCGACGAAAAGCGTCTCCGAGCGAGTGCCGCCTTGGAAATTCCAACGCACAGAACTGATGACATTGCGCGTTCTCTTCTGTGGCGAATAGATCTAACCAAGGCTCTCCCCACTGCTGAAAGAGGCCTTGCGCCACGTCCGAGTTCAGACGCCATTCGTGATCCATCATGCACCGACAGCTGAGTTTGTCCTCCCTGGCGTTCAGGGAACCTGCCAGGTGTTGAACCACCAGAGTCACGCCCTGATATTCCAGCCACTGCCAGAGGCGCAGAGCCTCCTGGCTTAGGGTCCTGTTTGTTGCAGTACCACATGGCGGTGGTGTTGTCTGTGACCACCTGCACTACACTCCCCCGGACAGAGGGGAGGAATGCCTAGAGTGCAAGTCGGATCGCCCGCAGCTCCAGAAGGTTGATATGGAGCTGGGACTCCGCCGGAGACCAGAGGCCTCTGCTCTCCGCCTCTCCCATGCGGCCTCCCCAGCCCTGGAGGGACGCGTCCGTCACAACTACGTGCTCCGGTTGGGGTAGGGAGAGGGATCTGCCGCTGACCCAATCGCGGTCCGAGAGCCACCACTGCAACTGTCTTGAAGTGCCCTTCGAGATCAAGATATGGTCGGACAAGTTGCCCTGATGCTGGGCCCACTGAAACTTCAGGTCCCCCTGCAGAGCCCGCATCCGCCACCTGCTGTGATGCACCAGAAGGATTCAGGAGGCCATCAGCCCCAGAAGCCGCAGCGTCAACCTGACCGAGACTCGGGATAAAGGCTGAAAGATTGGAATCAGAGCCTGAATATCAAGAACCCGCTGTATGGGAGGATAACCCCGAAACTGCGCCGAGTCTAGAACCGCTCCGATGAAGAGGAGCTTCTGAGAGGGGCACAGGTGCGACTTCGGCACATTGATGGAGAACCCCAGCAGCTGCAGGAGGTCGGCCGTAGTCTGGAGGTGGCAGACAACTGTCTGGGGCGTGCCCGCCTTGCACAACCAGTCATCGAGGTAGGGAAAGACTGAAACCCCTAACCTGCGCAGATGAGCTGCGACCACCGCCATCACTTTCGTGAACACCCGTGGGGCGCTGGTAAGGCTGAAGGGGAGCACGGTAAACTGAAAGTGCTCGTGGCCTACCGTGAACCGCAGGTAGCGCCGGTGGGCCGGCAGGACGGGGATGTGGAAATAAGCGTACTGCAAGTCCAACACTACCATCCAGTCTCCCGGGTCCAGGGCAGATTAGACCTGAGCCAGTGTCAGCATCGTGAACCTCTCCTATCGGAGGAAGCCGTTGACGTTCCGCAGGTTCAAGATAGGGCGTAGGCCCCCTTTGCCCTTCTTGGGAACCAGAAAGTAGTGGGAGTAACAACCACACCCTACTTCTGGCCCAGGAACGCGCTCGATGGCCCTCTTGGCCAAGAGGGCCGCAACTTCCTCTCGCAGAATATTCAAGTGATCCCCCGACACGCGGTGGTACTGCGGTGGCATGGCTGAAGGGGTCGCCTCGAAGGGGAGGGAGTAGCCCCTTCGGACGATTTGCAGCACCCACCTGTCCGATGTGATGTCGCGCCAGTGGTGGAGGCGATGGCTAACCCTGCCCCCCACTGGCGTCTTGTGGGCCTGAAAGCTTGGACTAGGAAGGCTTTGAGGCGGATGCTGCGGGGGGGGGGATGTGGACTGGCCGCGCCGTTGTCCCCAGGCACCGCCACGGCGGTTACCACGTCCGCCACCGCGCTGGATGTTAGTCTGCGGCCCGTGGCTGGCAGGACGTGTAGGGGGGCCCCTTCCTTGGCCACGAAAGGGGCGAAAGGCAGCAGATTGCTGGCGAGGGGCCGACAGGCCCAAGGACTTGGCTTTAGCCCTGGAGTCCTTAAAGCGCTCAAGCGCACTGTCTGCCTTGTCGCCAAAGAGGCGACGGCCATCAAACGGCATGTCCATAAGGGTGTTTTGGACATCAGCCGAAAAGTTGGCGGACCTCAGCCAGGCATGGCGACGAATCGCCACCGTCGTTGCCATCCCTCTACCTAGCGAGGCCGTGGTATCCAGTCCACATCTGATAGAGTACCGTGCCACATCTCGACCCTCCGCAAGGGCTTGGGCGAGTTTAGTCCATGCCTCCTCCGGACATTGTGGCAGCACGTCCGCGACCGTGTCCCACAGAGAGTGGGTATAACGGCCCAAGAGGCACGCGTTGTTAACGGACCGCAATCCCAAACTTAGGGAGGAGAACATCTTTTTGCCATATTGTTCGTACCTCTTGGATTCCCGATGGTGGGGAGCAGGTTGGAATGCGGTCTGGGAATTAGAGGCATGTATGACCAGGCTCTCGGGGCTGGGGTGGGTGGACAGGAAGCAAAGGTCGCCCAAAGCCGGGCGGTGGCGTCTGGCCATGTTCCTATCTACAGGAGGACCTGTAGCGGGCCTGGACCAGGTGCCCAGATGATCGTCAGACAAGGCCTCACTAAACGGCAACAGAGGCTCCGAAGAGCTTGCTTGCGGTTTAAGGACCTCAGTGAGGAGGTTAGTCCTCACGGCTGCGACGGGGAGCTCAAGGGATAGGGCCTTGGTCACCCGCGTCAACACCACACTATAGGCTGCCCCCTCCTCCGTAGCCACGGTAGGAGGGGAGACAAAGCCAGTGTCTGGCGAAGTGTCCAGACCACTGGCGTCCTCTAGCTCACCTTCCCAGTCCTGATAAGGCTGGCACTCACGTGCCAGAGGGTCCTCAGACCCCACCCAATCCGCCTTGCCACCCATCTCCTGGTATTCAGGGTCAAATGATGGGGCCGGATCATAGGAGTAAAAATCTCCCATCGGCGTTGAATGCGGCGTCGAGTGACGCCGCTCCGGCGTCGGAACCGGACCGAGGGGGGGACTGGGGACGGCATCGACCGTGGTCGGCGCCGGGGGCGACACCCTAGGAGCTGGCACCGGCGAGGTCGTAAGGTCGAGTCCTGCGGCGTCGGGACCGAAGTCGCCGACAGCGCCGGGGCCGAAGCACCCGACGGCGCCGGGGCCGAAGCACCCGGCCCGCTTGGGCTCCTAGTCGGGGCCGCTGGGCCCGAAGGCGCCGCGGAACCCGACGGAGAAGTGAGCGACCTCATGGCCGTGACGAAGGCGTCGATGTCCTCCGGCATCGCGTTCTACCCAGGGACCGGCGGGTATGGAGCAGGCCGCGACGCCTGCGGCTCCAACGGAGCCGCGTGGGCGGTGTCACCCGAACCCCCAGCCGTGTCGGGGGGAGTCAGAAGAGCGATGTTGTCTCTTCGACTTCTTGTGCCTCTTACCTGAGGACTTGGAGCTCGAGGAGTGGTGTCGATCCTCCGAGCCGTGATGACTCCGGTCCCGCGACCGGTCCCTCGACCTCCTTCCGGACCGGGACCTCGAACTGCGCGGGCGGACTGGCGGACCTTGGGGCACTTGCGGGACCGCTCCCGCCTAGCCTTCGACGTCAAGGCCTGGCAGTCGGAGCACGACTTGTCATCGTGGTCGGGCCCCAGGCAATGAAGACGCCGGCGATGGGGGTCGGTAACCGACATCAGTCGGTTGCAGTCGATGCAGGGTTTAAACCCGGGCATCCCTACCAACACCGTCCGAGTCGACCGACTTCGAAAAATATGATCAAAAAGATCGAAAAGTTTAGTCAAAAAATGACTAAAGGGTACCACTGTTCCCGGACCGTCGATTGCTGGCGTGGAAAAAATAGGAACTGAAGTCAGCGCGCGAGGGCGGCGTCTAAGTACTCCGGCGACGTCATCCCAGCGCCAACGACGGACACGGAGCCGCAGACGACGCCTACCGACGTGCAAGGGTACTGCTACGCAAAAGTTTCCAGATCCAGTCTGACGCCTGGGGGTATTCTAAGGTAAGGAATCTAATGGAATATGCTACTTACTAGTATGCATCTGTTCTTGGCATGTAGGGCTGCTGACATTCATATCTTGTGCATAGATCGCCGCCTAGTGTTGGGTCCGGATGATTGCACATCGTTGTCCTGGAAGAGTCTTCGAAGTATCACGAGATAGGTGGCTCCTCCCCTGGACTACAGTGTGCATGGGCATCGACTCCATCCTCAGATTGTTTTTAGCCATTGTGGCAAAGATGGAGTGTAACACCGTGAGTGATGACCATGCTAAGAGTAATTGTAAGTGCTGCAGCCGCTACAGACGGCGGGGAGGAGGGCGGGCGATATGAATGTCATCAGCCCTACATGCCAAGAAAGATGCATACTGGTAAGTAGCATATTCGGTTCGAGGCATGTGGGCTGCTGAATTCATATCTTGTGCATAGAATACACAGCAGTCCCTCCATTAGCGGCGGACGCCTGTGCCAGCTGCAGCAGTTTGAAAAATTGTTTTTAGAACAGCCTGCCCTACAGCTGCCTGCTGTTTGGAGTGCACATCTACACAGTAGTGTTTTGTAAATGTGTGTGGTAGACCATGTAGCTGCTTTACATATGTCTTCTAAAGGAATATTTCCAAGGAAAGCCATGGAGGCCCCCAACTTTCGCGTTGAGTGGGCCCGTGGGGGAACCGTTAATGTGCGCTTGGCTTTTTGATAGCAAATTTGAATGCACTTAACGATCCACCTGGCTATACCTGCTTTGGAAATGGGGTTGCCTTTGTGTTGTGGCGAAAAGGCAACAAACAGTTGTTTTGTTTTCCGAAAATCTTTGGTTCTATCAATGTAGTACATTAGAGCTCTTTTGACGTCCAGTGTGTGGAGCTTCCTCTCCGCCACGGACTCTGGATTTTCTATAGTCTGATTGATATGGAACTGTGAAACCACCTTAGGAAGAAACCTAGGGTTAGTACGGAGTACCACCCTGTTGGAGTGAATCTGTATGAATGGCTCCTGGATAGTGAGTGCCTGAAGTTCACTAACGCGTCGCAGCGATGTGATTGCTATGAGGAAAGCCACTTTCCACGTCAAGAACTGAATCTCGCATGAGTGTAGAGGCTCAAAAGGTGGACCCATCAGTCTGGTGAGGACCACATTTAGGTTCCATTCAGGAGCCGGTGGGTTCCGGGGAGGAATAACTCGTTTGAGTCCCTCCAGAAAGGCTCTAATGGCAGGTACTCTGAAAAGCGAAAGGTGCTGCCTGTTTTGGAGATAAGCTGCTATTGCGGACAAATGCATACGAATGGAAGCATATGCTAGATTGCATTTGTATAGATGTAACAGATAACAAATGATGTTGTGGGTAGATGCATCTAGTGGGTTGATGTCGTGGTCTGCACAATAAAAGACAAACCGCTTCCATTTTGCCGCAAAACACGCTCTGGTGGTGGGCTTTCTTGCCTCTCTTATGATATCCATACAGTCGGGAGGCAAGTTGAGGTAGCCAAACTCTAAGACCTCAGGAGCAAGATAGCCAGGTTTAGCTGTTGCGGATCTGGATGCTGAATGTCGCCATGGTTCTGCGTCAAAAGCCTGGGTGTGAGGTGCAGCCTTTGATGCGGCACCACGGATAGTTCTAGGAAAGTGGTGTACCATGGTTGGCGTGCCCACGTTGGAGCAACCAGGATGAGTGTCATCGAGTGCTGCTTCAGCTTGCGTGCCATCAGCGGTATTAGAGAGGTGCTGGGGGAAAAGCGTACTTAAATAAGCCTGACCAGTTCATCCATATCGCATTGCCTTGCGACTGTGGGTGTGGAAACCTGGCGGCAAAGCTTTGGCATTTGGCGTTTTCCTTTGTGGCGAACAGGTCTATCTCTGGATGACCCCACTGCTGGAAGTACGGGTGGAGTAAGATGGATGTATCTCCCACTCGTGCATTTGGTGGCTGTGCCTGCTGAGCAGGTCCGCCATCCGATTGTCCTTGCCCGGGAGGTGTTCTGCCATGAGGAAGATGTTTCTCTGAATGGCCCACTTCCACATGCTCTGAGCCAGATGAGACAACTGTGGAGAGTGTGTACCTCCCTGCTTCTGTATGTAGTACATGGCCGTCATGTTGTCTGTCCGGATCAACACAACCTTGTTGCACAGATATACTTTGAATGCTTTCATTGCCAAGAAGATTGCCATCAGTTCTAGAAGGTTGATGTGCATCTTCTTCTGCTGCGCTGTCCATAGTCCCTGCACTGTGTAGTGGAGTACATGAGCTCCCCATCCCTGGAGAGATGCGTCCGTTGTCAGAATAATCTGTGGCACAGGCTCTTGGAACGGTCGGCCCTTGCAAAGGTTTTGTGGAGTCCACCAATGCAGAGAGTTGTATGCACGACCGGTCACCAACACTAGGTCTTTCAACTGTCCGTGAGCCTGGTTCCACTGACGTGCTAAGCACTCCTGAGGCGGACGCATATGTAGTCTCGCGTGCGGGACTATGAAGATGCAGGAGGCCATCATGCCTATCAACTGCATGAACACTCGTGCCGGAAGCGAGTGTTGTGGTCTGAATTTTTGTATCAGCAATTGAATGCTGTTGATTCTCACTGAATTTGGCTGTGCTTTGGCTGCCAGAGTATCTATTGTCGCGCCCAGATACTGCCGTACGTGGGCGGGCTGAAGGTGGGACTTTGGATAATTCAGTGAAAACCCCAGATCGTGAAGAAGTTGAATGGTGTGGGACACGTGGGCGGCACACTGCTTGTCCGACTTCGCTTGGATAAGCCAGTCGTCCAGATAAGGGTAGACGTGAACGTTCTGTCTCCGTAGGTGTGCAGCCACTGTCGCTAGGCACTTTGTAAGCACCCTGGGTGCCGTCGTCACTCCGAAAGGGAGTGTGAGAAGTTGGCCTGATATGCAGTGCTCACTATTCTAGTGATCACTATGTATCAGTCCAGACAACCCTTATTGATGATTGGTTGTAAGTCAACCTTATAGACCAGCTATCCTAGTAGCATGGATACGAGCAGTCTAAGGCTAAGACTCTAGAGGGCGTGTTAAGCCAGCTGTTTTACCATCACATATACCCCTTGAACACCAAGTGAAAGGACACCACACAAGTTGTTATGAAAATAAATGTATATTTATTTCTAACAAGACTACCCTGGCTCTTTATGAGACAGGGAGCTAAGCACACAACAAAACTCTTACGAAAATACTTAAAGTCGCACAATTTACACAAATGCCCGAGGGGCACGAAAAACCATATACTATACAAGTGGAATGCGAAATTACTAGCAGGTAAGTAATACTTTTCTAGACTGTAGAAACGCTAGGCCTACAATGCTGAACCCTTGGATTAGAAGCAGGAGGCCTAGGGACGCCGTGTGCAGAGTGGGAACTCTCACGCGTAATGCGGGAACAAGTCTATGGATACTAGCAATTGCAAAGTTACTGTTCTCGGGCGAACCCGACTAGGTGGGTCGAAAACAAGAGTGGATCCGAACACTTGGAGTGTTGGACTATGCTGGAGCACCGGAGTACTCAGTTTACCTAGCCCAGGGGCTGCGGCTGCATAGGGTTCAAGTTGCGTTGGAAACCCTCGTTGAAGAACCAGGAGCCTGAAGAAAGAAGTTGCTGGCAGGCAGCCAGTGAAGAAGTTCGTGGTGATCCAAGCCTGGATCAGGGAAGAAGAAGACCTGTAAGCAGAGGGGACCAAGTTCTGAATCACTAGCCAGTGATTTAGGTGGGCACCAGGATGGCACCGGACGAAGTCACCTCGACCAGGTGAGTGGGCGCTGCTGGGCTCTGCAGTCTCTCGGACCAGGAGGCGTTGTCGGCGACCAGGATGGAGGTGCGAGCTGTCCCACGAAGGTATCTGCTGTCGACGTCGCTGGACCCAGGATTGGGGCAACAAGTCTTGGCAAATGCAAGCCCACGCGGTGGACTCAAAATGGCGTCTGGAGTGGACCAGGAGGGTCCGGGGTGCTCCTCTGTTGGAGGGGAGCAAGGGTCAGTCTGGAGCAACCAGACCAGCGGTGTTTGTCGTCGAAGTTCGTCGTCAGAGGGCCACTAGCCAACGGGCAAGTGACCGGGACAACGCGGTGAGCAGCAAAGAGCAGAAGGGCCCCACGCAGATCTCGTGGATGCAGGGGGGGCTGAACTTCGGTGCTGGAGCTGCTCAGGGTCGGGGCTTCTCTTACCCCAAAGCACTCAGTCGAGGGTCACTCGGTGGTCGTGCTCGACATGCGTCGTGCAGTCTTTAAAGATGGCCGGTCCCTCGAGGTCTCGTCACACCCACGGATCACAGCTGGGCTGATGATGCAGGTTGAGGTCAGAGGTGCCAGGGAAGCCGGTTCTCGTCGTGCTGGGCAGTCTTGATCCGGAGGAGAGACTTACAGCAGACCGCGATGCTTGGTTGGTGCCTGCTGCTGCAGGGTGACTACTCCTTAGTCACAAGGGAGAAATCTTGAGAAGAAGTCGAGAGTTCCTTTCGTAGAAAGTAGTTTCAGGATTCAAAGATGATCTAATTTGGAAGGGGGCCTGCTCCTACCTTTATCCTGCAAAAGGGGGCTGGCACGCGACTAAGTCCTGCCCTATGGGTGGGACTAGGAGGGGGTGGTTACACCCCTCTCCTTTGGCGGGCTTTTCCCCAGCTCAGGGTCTGGTGTGCCCCTGGAACTGGTTCAAGCCGGCCTATGCACAGTGAGCACCGGGGTGCCACTTGCAGTCACCTTCCTCTAAAGCCCTGCCAACCTAGCATACACAAAATCCTGTCTGGGACGGTGCTGGCACCGCCCCTGACAGGGAACCCTTTGTCCTTGCCTTCGGCGCTGGGAGGACTCCCAGCAACAGGAGGGCAGACTTGTGTCTCGGTGGCAGCATCCATTTTGTGGAGCTAAGGCTCTGTCTGACTTTAACCGGGGTTACAGGTTACCAACATGTCGTGTCCCTCTAGAAGGGTGGAATGCTAACCCCGTCGCCAGAATTGGCGAGGGGTTAGTATTCCAATTCGTATGACACCTTACTCGACATGTTTTGATAAAGCGATACCAGAGTTGGCATATAACCGCGAGGATTATAATGCACTTAAGAGTATATGGTATGCGTTATCATGGAAGCGGCTAAGGGATAGATCCCGAAAGCCGCAGACAGGCTCAGCTCATGTCAGAGCACCATCTCACACGATTCCAAGCACTCTGCCTTCAGGATTGTTAAGGCCTGCCATAGGAGTGACTGATAGGAATATATGTGTCCATTTTAGGGTTAGATATAGGAATACTATATCTAAAGCAAAGGGTGATTACACCACTTTGCCCCAGCTGTCAAGCAGCCAGTTGTGTCAGATTTGGATGGCCAGCCAGGGGTGGCATAATACATGCTGCAGCCCCTGGTAGGCCCTGGGTACACCTATGCCCTGGGTACCTAAGGTACACTGTACAGGGACTGATAAGGTGACTCAGTATCCAATTAGATATGTACCTAAGGTACATGGAATCCATTTTACAGAGAGAGCAGTAGGCCTGGGGTCCTGAATAGCAGGGCCCCAGGTCAACTAAGTCAGAAAACCAGCAAAACACCAGGCAAAAAGTTGGGGGCACCATAGTCAGGGATCTACCTTCCTACATAACCCCGCCCCCCCCAAACGAAAGGAGATAAGGCTATCCTTGACCAGGTAAGCCTATATTGCCTAAGTGGCCATATAAGGAAGTACCAGCACTGGCATGGTTACCCCCTATCTCATGGTCCACTAAGCAATCCCTCACCCTAAGGGTATCTGAGGGTCTCCACCATAGGGAATCTCTACCTGTGGTGTGTTTTGGCAAAGTAAAAGACTGGTGCTGGGATGGAGTACTGAAGTGAGACTCCACTAATGTTGGGCTCAACTTCCTCCAATCACCATCTACCATGTGTGCCTTTCTTTCCAGGACTGAGTTGCTGTGAGCTCTCAGGGTCAACCTCTGGCTACCTAAAGCTGGAGGCTGGGTCCCTCTGTTTGGCTTACTGGAGGGACAGGTCAGGTCTGGGGCCCTCAGGTCCCAAGTTTGGCTGTGCCCAACAGTGTCCATCTGTGGGAGGTCCCTAACTAATTTTAAGGGGGATCCCTCAGGAGTGTGTTTTATTTTCACTTGGCTAGGTCTGCTAGCTTCAGTGCCCTTAATCTGCTGATTGGGAAGTTCTTTTGGACAGGGGGCCCTTTGGGGTCCAACACTGGCCTCCCTGACCTCTACAGCCCTGGGCTGACTGAGGCAGGGTAGAGAGGGGCAGGTTACCTGCTCCAGACTGGGTCCCACCTTGGAAGGGTCCACTGACATCAGGGGTTCTGCCAGGCTAGGTCTGACTACCTCTGGGGCAGTTTCTTCACAAGGGGTAAGATCAGTTCCCTGAGGAGGCTGATCCTTTCCTAAAGTCTGGTGGGAGGGAGATTTCTCTTCCTCCTCAGTGCTCTCTGTCTGAGTGGAGTGATCCATAGTTTCAGGCTTCACAACACTATCATCTGTCTGAGTTTGAGCTGTGGCCATCACAACTCTCCCAACCTTTTCAGGAGGGAGGGGGCTCAGTTTGGGTATGGGCTGTTACCATCACAGCCTTGACAACCTGTTCTGGGAAGGAAGTTGTCTGAGATTGGGCTGTGACTGGCACAGCCCTCCTGACCTGTTCAGGGAGGATATCTTGGACTGGGGCTGTGGCTATCACTGCCCCACTAACCTTACCATGGATGTTTACCATTTTGGAATGGGTTTCTTGCTCTACCTCAGCCCAGGCTGAGGTCTCTAAATCATTCCCCAGTAGGCAATCTACAGGCAAGTTTGGTGACACTGCCACTCTCTTGGGGCCAGTGACACTTCCCCAGCTGAGATTTACTACTGCCATGGGATGATCTCTCTGTACTCCATCAATATTGGTCACCTGGTATGTGGCACCAGGTAAAAGTTGCCTTGAGGAGACTAGACTCTCAGTCACCATGGTGATGCTAGCCCCTGTATCTCTATAGGCCTCAACTTTTATACCATTGATGAGGGGTTCCTGTCTGTACTTGCCTAAAGTGATGGGACAAGTTGTGAAGTTGGCAAACCCCATGCCAGTCTCACAGACAAGAGTATCTAAGTTTGGGGACCTGGTTAGGCCAGAGTCCCCAGGAACTCCCAAAGTAAATGCACCCAAATTCTTGGGGGCACTCCCACCACCTGGGGGATTACTACTAGTAGTAACAGGAGGTTTGGGAATGTTACTTGGGGGTATGTTCTCCTTATTGTTGTTCTTTGGGCAACTGCTGTCAGTTTTCAAATGACCCACCTGTTTACAGGGATACCAATAAGGTTTCTTCTGGTTATTAGAAGGATTCTGGGACCCACCCCCCTCAGAGGATTTTTGGGGCCCTGATGTGGTTTGATCTGGAGATTTATTCCCACCCTTCTCTTGAGGCTTGGTTGATTCCTTCTTCTGGTCACCACCTTGGTTCTTGGGCCTAATCCTGGTTCTGACCCATTTGTCTGCCCTCTTACCCAATTCCTGTGGAGAGGTCAGATCAGAGTCTACCAGGTGCTGGTGTAATAACTGGTTCTGACAATTATTTAAGACTTGCTCTCTCATAATTAGATTATACAATCCTTTGAAATCAGTAACCTTACTACCCAGTAGCCAGCCTTCCAAAGCCTTAGTGGCACAATCCACGAAGTCAGACCAGTCATGAGACTGAGTTTTCTGGGTGTCTCTGAACAGCAACCTGTACTGCTCAGTGGTTAAGCCAAACCCATCAACCAGTGCATTTTTCAGGACCTGGTAATTGTTAGCATCCTCAACTCTAGTAGTGAGGAGCTTATCTCTACCTTTGCCATCAAAGGAGAGCCACAGTATAGCTGCCCACTGACTCTGGGGAATGCACTGCACAGTGCAGGCCCTCTCCAAAGCAGCCATCCATTTCTGGATGTCATCCCCTTGCTTAAAGGGGGGCACTATCTTTGTCAGGTGTTTAGTATCTAAACCCTTCTCTTTATCTCTTGGGAGATTGCTGCCACCAGTGGGAACTATCCCACTCATCTGCTGCTCTCTAGCAAAGGCAAGCTTCTCTTTGGCCAGGGCAAGTTCTTCCCTTTCAATCCTCAGTTTAGCTTGTCTCATCCTTGCTTCATGCTCTCTTCTCTGAGGGGAAGTCAATCTCCTCTGGGGAGAGTTCCTTCTCCCCTGAGAAGAGGCATTAGAGTGCAGAGATCTAATGGAGTCCCTAGAAGGAGATCTATCTCTCCTAACTCCAATGTTAGGCCTGATTAGGGTCAGTACTGGGGGGCCCCCAGCTCCTTTCCCAAGCAGGTCTAAGTTGGCCCTAGTGAGTCTGCTGACCAGTTCAGGCCTGTCTGCCTCATCCCCAGAGAGTTCCTCTTGATCCTCCTCCTCAACTGCATTTTCAGTGTCAAGGAGGTCTGGATCACCACGAGTACCCTCTAAGGCTGGCATATTCCCATCTCCCTGAGATGCTTTCCTAGCATCATAAGTCTCTAAGAGACCTATCAGAAAGGGAATGGTGGGGTTAGACCCCTGTTTCAGTTTCCTGGAGGTACACACTTGTCTCATCTCCTGGAAACTGAGAGCTGCATATCTTGATTTGACCTGTGGAGGGTCAATAACCACAAGGGGGGTCTCAGTAGACTCTCCCTGGGTAGACATACTTTTCTAGTGAGGTGTAAGTGGTGCACTTACCTACACTATATGTTTACCTACTGATCCCTTGCTAGAGTTGTAGTTTAGGGTGTGCTAGGCCCTAGGAGCTACAACAGCTGGTTCAGAAGAACTCAGAGTATTCTAAGCTAAGTTATATGTACCTCAGTACTTATGTGATCTTTCAAATGATATTCTTAGGATACGTGTGGTAAAACAACAGCAAGCTCAAATCCCAACCGCTGCTCACCAATGTGAGAAGTTGGCCTGATATGCAGTGCTCACTATTCTAGTGATCACTATGTATCAGTCCAGACAACCCTTATTGATGATTGGTTGTAAGTCAACCTTATAGACCAGCTATCCTAGTAGCATGAATACGAGCAGTCTAAGGCTAAGACTCTAGAGGGCGTGTTAAGCCAGCTGTTTTACCATCACATATACCCCTTGAACACCAAGTGAAAGGACACCACACAAGTTGTTATGAAAATAAATGTATATTTATTTCTAACAAGACTACCCTGGCTCTTTATGAGACAGGGAGCTAAGCACACAACAAAACTCTTACGAAAATACTTAAAGTCGCACAATTTACACAAATGCCCGAGGGGCACGAAAAACCATATACTATACAAGTGGAATGCGAAATTACTAGCAGGTAAGTAATACTTTTCTAGACTGTAGAAACGCTAGGCCTACAATGCTGAACCCTTGAATTAGAAGCAGGAGGCCTAGGGACGCCGTGTGCAGAGTGGGAACTCTCACGCGTAATGCGGGAACAAGTCTATGGATACTAGCAATTGCAAAGGTACTGTTCTCGGGCGAACCCGACTAGGTGGGTCGAAAACAAGAGTGGATCCGAACACTTGGAGTGTTGGACTATGCTGGAGCACCGGAGTACTCAGTTTACCTAGCCCAGGGGCTGCGGCTGCATAGGGTTCAAGTTGCGTTGGAAACCCTCGTTGAAGAACCAGGAGCCTGAAGAAAGAAGTTGCTGGCAGGCGGCCAGTGAAGAAGTTCGTGGTGATCCAAGCCTGGATCAGGGAAGAAGAAGACCTGTAAGCAGAGGGGACCAAGTTCTGAATAACTAGCCAGTGATTTAGGTGGGCACCAGGATGGCACCGGACGAAGTCACCTCGACCAGGTGAGTGGGCGCTGCTGGGCTCTGCAGTCTCTCGGACCAGGAGGCGTTGTCGGCGACCAGGATGGAGGTGCGAGCTGTCCCACGAAGGTATCTGCTGTCGACGTCGCTGGACCCAGGATTGGGGCAACAAGTCTTGGCAAATGCAAGCCCACGCGGTGGACTCAAAATGGCGTCTGGAGTGGACCAGGAGGGTCCGGGGTGCTCCTCTGTTGGAGGGGAGCAAGGGTCAGTCTGGAGCAACCAGACCAGCGGTGTTTGTCGTCGAAGTTCGTCGTCAGAGGGCCACTAGCCAACGGGCAAGTGACCGGGACAACGCGGTGAGCAGCAAAGAGCAGAAGGGCCCCACGCAGATCTCGTGGATGCAGGGGGGCTGAACTTCGGTGCTGGAGCTGCTCAGGGTCGGGGCTTCTCTTACCCCAAAGCACTCAGTCGAGGGTCACTCGGTGGTCGTGCTCGACATGCGTCGTGCAGTCTTTAAAGATGGCCGGTCCCTCGAGGTCTCGTCACACCCACGGATCACAGCTGGGCTGATGATGCAGGTTGAGGTCAGAGGTGCCAGGGAAGCCGGTTCTCGTCGTGCTGGGCAGTCTTGATCCGGAGGAGAGACTTACAGCAGACCGCGATGCTTGGTTAGTGCCTGCTGCTGCAGGGTGACTACTCCTTAGTCACAAGGGAGAAATCTTGAGAAGAAGTCGAGAGTTCCTTTCGTAGAAAGTAGTTTCAGGATTCAAAGATGATCTAATTTGGAAGGGGGCCTGCTCCTACCTTTATCCTGCAAAAGGGGGCTGGCACGCGACTAAGTCCTGCCCTATGGGTGGGACTAGGAGGGGGTGGTTACACCCCTCTCCTTTGACGGGCTTTTCCCCAGCTCAGGGTCTGGTGTGCCCCTGGAACTGGTTCAAGCCGGCCTATGCACAGTGAGCACCGGGGTGCCACTTGCAGTCACCTTCCTCTAAAGCCCTGCCTACCTAGCATACACAAAATCCTGTCTGGGACGGTGCTGGCACCGCCCCTGACAGGGAACCCTTTGTCCTTGCCTCCGGCGCTGGGAGGACTCCCAGCAACAGGAGGGCAGACTTGTGTCTCGGTGGCAGCATCCATTTTGTGGAGCTAAGGCTCTGTCTGACTTTAACCGGGGTTACAGGTTACCAACATGTCGTGTCCCTCTAGAAGGGTGGAATGCTAACCCCGTCGCCAGAATTGGCGAGGGGTTAGTATTCCAATTCGTATGACACCTTACTCGACATGTTTTGATAAAGCGATACCAGAGTTGGCATATAACCGCGAGGATTATAATGCACTTAAGAGTATATGGTATGCGTTATCATGGAAGCGGCTAAGGGATAGATCCCGAAAGCCGCAGACAGGCTCAGCTCATGTCAGAGCACCATCTCACACGATTCCAAGCACTCTGCCTTCAGGATTGTTAAGGCCTGCCATAGGAGTGACTGATAGGAATATATGTGTCCATTTTAGGGTTAGATATAGGAATACTATATCTAAAGCAAAGGGTGATTACACCACTTTGCCCCAGCTGTCAAGCAGCCAGTTGTGTCAGATTTGGATGGCCAGCCAGGGGTGGCATAATACATGCTGCAGCCCCTGGTAGGCCCTGGGTACACCTATGCCCTGGGTACCTAAGGTACACTGTACAGGGACTGATAAGGTGACTCAGTATCCAATTAGATATGTACCTAAGGTACATGGAATCCATTTTACAGAGAGAGCAGTAGGCCTGGGGTCCTGAATAGCAGGGCCCCAGGTCAACTAAGTCAGAAAACCAGCAAAACACCAGGCAAAAAGTTGGGGGCACCATAGTCAGGGATCTACCTTCCTACAGGGAGGACCTTGAATTGATAATGTTGATATTGAATGGTGAACCTGAGGTATTTTCTGTGTGATGGGTGTAGCGGAATATGGAAATATGCATCCTTCAGATCTAATGTTGCTAGGAAATCCCCCTGACTGAGTAACGGTAGAACCTGCTGCAATGTGAGCATGTGAAAGTGTTCTGACAGGATGTACTGGTTTAGGGGCCTGAGGTCCAGTATGGGTCTGAGGGACCCGTCCTTTTTTGGGATTAAGAAGTACAGCGAGTACACCCCTGTACCTCTTTCCTCCACAGGCACGAGCTCTATTGCTCCTTTTTGCAGCATGACGACTACCTCCTGCTGCAATAAGTGCAAATGCTCTGTGGACATAGGACGGTGTCTTGGAGGTGTGTTGGGTGGAGTGGATGTTAACTCCAGTCAATAACCGAACTGGATAAGCTTTCTCACCCACCTGACTGTAGTGATGGATGTCCAGACTGGTAGAAACTGTTGCAGTCTCCCCCCGACTGGTGTGGCATGGTCGGGGGCCAGTGACAAGGCGTCACTGTTTGTTAGTGGCGGAGGATCGGGAGCTGTTGTTTCCACGACCTCTGCCCTTGGTGCTGTTTCCACAATAGCCACCTCTACCTTGTTTGTTGTAGGTGGTTTGCGCGCCTCCTTTACTGTATTGTGTCTGCTGTGACAGCTGGCCTCTGGAAACTCCACTATTGTTTGAGCGACGAAAAGAACCACCCCTAAACTGCTGGGACTGTAGAGCCCTAATAGACTTTGCAGTCTCAGTGTCCTTTTTGATTTTTTCCAAGGTGGTGTCCACCTCGGGTCCAAATAAGTGATCAGGGTTTACAGGCTGATTTAGTATGGTGGTTTGTATCTCGGGCTTGAAGCCGGAGATTCTCAGCCAGGCATGTCTGCGCAACATTACACTTGTGTTAATTGCCCTGGCCGCGGTGTCTGCTGCGTTAGATGCATTTGATATAACTTCCCTTCCTGTATGAGCATCTCTGCTGCCTCCTTATATTCATCTGGCAAGTGTTGTAACAGGGTTTCAAGTGTATCGTAATGAGCCGTGTCATATCTGGCTAAGAGTGCCTGAGTGTTGGAAATGCGCCAGATATTGGCCGCTTGAGCTGCCACCCTTTTCCCTGATGTTTCTAGCACTTTAGATTCTTTGTCAGGGAGAGGAGCATCACCCGTTGTTTGCGAGTTTGCCCTCTTCCGGGCATTTGAAACAACCAGAGAGTCCAACGGCAACTGTCCCTTGATATAGGTAGGGTCCCCAGGTGCTGGCTTGTACTTCTTCTCAATTCTGGGGTTAATCACCCTAGCTCTGGTGTTTTCTTTAAAAATGTCTCCAGCATGTTTTAAGACACCCTTTAGCATTGGCAGAGTCTTGACAGTTCTCTCCGAGGTGGAGAAGGTGTCAAACAAAAAATCAACTTCAATAGGGTCAGCATGGAGCTGGACATCATGATTTTTGACTGCCCTTTCAATAAGCGCATTAAACGCCGCCGAGTCTTCAGTAGGCGAGGTTTTTACAGCATACGCTTGACTGTCTGGGGAAGTGTGTGGATCTCCTGGGTCAGCAGCGTCTGCCCAGGGTTCATTGTGATCTTTAGGATCAGTGTCTATAGGATAACTGTACTCCTAATTGTCACCTTCTCCTGTCTCCACGTCTGAGTAAGTTGGCGAGATAGGAGCAGTGTCCTGGCCATGTGGTGAAATAGGCTCAACAAGAAGAGGTGAAGTAGTAGAAACCTTCTTCTTTTTCAATGGAATTTTATATGACTCCATAGGCTGTTCAGGGGCGATCTTTCTTTTATAAATAGAAAGTCTACCCGTGTCTGCGTCGATGAATTGCCTCGACTGCTCTTCAAGCGGGGGCTGTCGATGCTTTGTGACAAGGTCCGCAGTTGTAGGCTTCGGCCCCGTGGACACCCTCTTGGACGCTTCGACGGCCGGTTTAGGGGAGAAGGCTTTAGGTACCACTTTCGGCGGCAGTGTGAACTGGATGGGTGCCGACGATTTTGGAGGTTTAGTGGGAGGCTTCGGTGTTGGAGTGTCCTTCGGTCCGACAGGAGAAGCCTTCTCCTTAATGCGTTTCAGCGAGTCTGACACCTGCTTGGAGAAGGAGGCGGACGGCTGTGTCGACTCGACGGGTTCCTTCGAGGCACCGCCAGGTGTGGGCTCGAGGTTTGTACTGCTTGTAGCCTTATCTGGTCGACGCGTAGGATCTAGGACCTTCCGAGCCCCGAGTCCTTTTTCAGTGTCGACGGCCTTCGGCACCGACTTTTTCGGGTCGACGTCCTTGACCAGTTTTTTCAGTGTCGCAGTCTTCGGCTCGACACCCTTCAGCGACCTCACCGGGTCGACAGCACTCTTCTGCTTCGTCGGTGCCGATAGTTCGGAGGACTTCGAGCTGACCAAAGCAATACGCACTTTCGGTTTCGATTTCGCCTCCAGTGCTTGAGGTAGAGTAGACACCGAAGCTTTCTCTTTCGGTTTCGATCGGTCAACCAGTGGCTCTTTAGAAATGTCCGTAGCCGGGCCCTGAGGCGAGGCTGTAGAACTGAGTGTACGATCTCGGGTAAGGCCATGTGGCGATCCCTCGACCTGAGCCTTATTGAGTGTTTCGGTCTCGGGCCCCGTACCAACGATCGGGCCTTGCTCTTTGTCCGAGCTATCTTCTCCGGCCCCAAAGGCCACATCGTCGTCTCCTACCTCGTCGACGGCGTTATCAATATCGACCATCTCGACATCTGCGTCGTAGTTGGAGTCGATCTCCGATGCAGGATCAGACTCTCGAACTTCCTGCTCGACTCCCTCATCCTCTTCGGTATCGAAAATGTTCCCCGGGTCAGGTGCCGTCTGCTGGGCCTCCTTGCGCGCTGCGCGTCGAAGTCGAATCGTCTTCTTGGAGCGGAAACAAGAACAAGCCATACAGCTGGCTTCATCGTGATCCGGAGACAGGCACTTGTTGCACACCGGGTGGACATCGATATGAGGGTATTTGGAGTTGCAAACGGGACATCTCTTGAACGGGCTCCGTTCCATGATGGTTCGTCGATAAGGCCTCTGGCATCGACCGGTCCTTCAGTGCCGAAAAGCCACGCGGCTCCTTCGGAGGTTCGGCTCGGAAACCGAGCTGAAAACAAGAACTGGCACCGATCGCAAGACAATACCGACGATAACTAAAGGCCTTTAGGCCAAAAAGAAAGTTTACTATCGATTCCGAACTTGAGTTAACAAACATGCATCCGAACCCAATGGCGGAAAAAAACAATCTGAGGATGGAGTCGATGCCCATGCGCACTGTAGTCCAGGGGAGGAGCCACCTATCTCGTGATACTTCGAAGATTCTTCCAGGACAACGATGTGCAATCATCCGGACCCAACACTAGGCGGCGATCTATGCACAAGATATGAATTCAGCAGCCCACATGCCTCGAACATTTAGGTACCCAAACTCTAAGATTTCAGGAGCCAGATCGCAAGGTTTAGTTGTTGCGGGTCTGGGTGCTGTATGTCTCCATGGCTCTGCGTGAGTAGAGTGGGTGTTAACGGCAGTCTTTGATGAGGCACCACGGAAAGTTCTAGGAACATTGCGTACCATGGTTGCCTCGCCCATGTTGTAGCAACCAGGATTAGTGTCAGTGAATGCTGGCGTAGTTTGCGTGCTACTAGCGGTATTAACGGTGCTGGGGGAAAAGCGTACGCAAATCTGCCTGACCAGTTCATCCATATCGCATTGCCCTGCGACTGAGGATGTGGGAACCTGGCGGCAAAGTACTGGCATTTTGCATTTTCTTTTGTGGCGAACAGGTCTATCTCTGGTTGTCCCCACTTCTGGAAGTATGGTTTAAGCACTGTGGGATGAAGCTCCCACTCGTGCATTTGTTGGCTGTGTCTGCTGAGCAGATGCGCTATTTGGTTGTGCTTGCCTGGGAGGTGTTCCGCCATGAGAAAAATGTTTCTCTGAATGGCCCACTTCCACATGCTTTGGGCTAGATGTGATAGCTGTGGAGAGTGTGTTCCTCCCTGTTTCTGTATGTAGTACATTGCTGTCATGTTGTCCGTTCGGATCAACACGGTCTTGTTGCATAACTGTACTTTGAATGCTTTCATTGACAGAAAAATAGCCATCATTTCTAACAAGTTGATGTGCATTTTCTTCTGTTGTGTTGTCCATAGGCCCTGCACTGAGTACTGAAGGAGATGGGCTCCCCATCCTATCAGGGATGCATCTGTCGTCAACACTATTTGTGGTACAGGCTCTTGGAACAGTCGTCCTTTGCAAAGGTTTTGTGGATTCCACCAATGCAGAGAGTTGTATGTACGACTGGTGACCAACACTAGGTCTTTCAATTGTCCTTGAGCCTGGTTCCACTGCCGTGCTAAGCACTCCTGTAGCGGACGTATGTGTAGACTGGCATGAGGGACTATGAAGATGCACGAAGCCATCATGCTTATGAGTTGCATAAACACTCGGGCAGAGAGCGAGTGTTGGGGCTTGAACCTTTGGATTAGTAGCTGCATACTGTTTATTCTTGCAGCGTTTGGGTATGCTTTTGCTGTTAGAGTATTTATTGTTGCTCCCAGGTACTGCTGTACATGGGATGGTTGAAGGTGAGATTTTTGGTAGTTCAGCGTGAAGCCTAGGCTGTGCAGTAGGTGAATTGTTTTGGACACGTGGCTGGCACACTGCTGGGCTGACTTTGCTTGTATTAGCCAGTCGTCCAGGTACGGATAGACATGAATATGTTGTCTCCTTAAATGTGCAGCCACTGTCGCTAGGCATTTTGTGAACACACTTGGAGCTGTTGTTACACCAAATGGAAGGACTTTGAATTGGTAATGTTGATTTAGTAACGTGAACCTGAGATACTTCCTGTGAGCAGGATGTATCGGAATATGGAAATATGCGTCTTTGAGGTCCAAGGTTGCGAGGAAGTCTCCTTGCTGCAACAGTGGTAACACTTGTTGTAGAGTGAGCATATGAAAATGCTCTGATAAGATGTAATGATTTAGGGGCCTGAGGTCCAATATTGGTCTGAGCAACCCGTCCTTCTTGGGGATGAGGAAGTATAGTGAGTATACCCCTGTACCTTGATGTTCTAATGGTACTAGTTCTATGGCCCCTTTTTGCAGCATGCTGATGACTTCTTGCTGCAATAAGTTGAGGTGTTCTACAGACATAGGACGGTGTTTTGGAGGTATGTTGGGTAGTGTGGAGGTTAGCTCTAGGCAATAGCCATTCTGGATAATTTGCCTTACCCATTTGTCTGTAGTGATGTTTTGCCAGACTGGTAGGAACTGCTGTAATCGTCCCCCGACCGGTGGTATGTGGTCTGGGGGTAGCGCTAAGGAGTCACTGTTTTGTATTGGTAGAGGATCTGGTGGTGTTATTCCCTCGTCCTCTGCCTTTGTTGTTATTGCCGCGGTATCCACCTCTATTGTTTTTATTGTAGGTGGTTTGTGCGTTTCCCTTGTAGTTTGTGGTCTGCTGTGATGAGTTGCCTCTTGCAGCACCCCTGTAATTTGAGCGACGAAAGGAGCCTCTATGTTGTTGTGACTGTAGTGCTCCCATAGACTTAGCTGTCTCAGTGTCTTTTTTCATTTTGTCCAGGATTGTATCTACCCCTGGACCAAATAAGAAGTCAGGATTGACTGGTTGGTTTAACAAAGTGGACTGGACTTCATTTTTGAAACCAGAGATACGTAGCCACGCATGTCTCCTGATCATAACACTGGTGTTAATAGACCTGGCAGCAGTGTCTGCTACATCTAAGGCACATTTAATGGAGGCGTTAGTGATTAGCTTTCCCTCCTGTACTAGTAGTTCAGCTTGTTGCTTGTAAGGGTCAGGTAAATGCTGGAGAAGTGTTTCTAAGGTGTCGTAGTGTGCCCTGTCATACCTAGCTAACAGGGCTTGTGTGTTAGATATTCTCCATATGTTAGCTGCCTGTGCGGCTACCCTTTTCCCTGATGCCTCGAAGATCTTTGATTGTTTGTCAGGCGGTGGAGCTTCTCCAGTTGTTTGAGAGTTTGCACGTTTACGTGCATTTGCTACCACCAAAGAATCCAAAGGCAGTTGTCCCTTAATATATGTAGGGTCTAATGGCGCTGGCCCGTATTTCCTCTCTATTCTTGGGTTAATGATCCTTGCCCTAGTGGTATCTTTATATATGTCTCCTGCATGTTTAAGTACCCCTTTTAACATTGGTAGTGTCTTAACAGATCTTTCTGATGTGGCAAAAGTGTCAAAGAGGAAAAGTGGGTTGAGAGTCACCGGGATGTACTGGGTCAACCCACGGTTGAGTGTTACTGTCTTGGTCAGTGTCTACTGGGTAGTTGGATTCCTAATCATAATCCTCATCCACCTCTTCATCTGAGTGTGTGGGTGTATATGAGTATGGGTTATGCCCAGTTGGCTGAATATGCTCAAATAGAATAGGTGAAGTAGAACAGTCCCTTTTCTTTTTGAGTGGTATAGTATACGTTTCTTTCTCAGTCTCTGGTCTGATCTTCCTTTTGTAGAGAGTGAGTTTCCCAGAGTTAGGGTCAATGTAAAGTTTTGACTGCTCAGCTGATTCAGGGTCTGGATGTAAGACCTCCTGATCAGCAGTTCTGGGTGTTTTCGCCAATGTCTTTTGTTTGGTTTGCTTCGGTTCGATGCCGCTTTTTGGGTCGACCGCCTTTGTCTTCGAGGAAGGTGGGAGGCCAAACTTAATCGGTCCGATGTCCCTCTGTGGTACTACAGTGTGTTTCGGTAGTGCCTGTTTCTTCGGAGCCGAAGTTTTTTCCGTTTGGACAGTCTTTTTCGTTTCGATTATGGCTTTGTGTCCTTGTGTTGTTTTTGAAACCTTTGGTTTCGGATCGACGCCCTTTTGTTTCGGTTCGATGGCCTTTTTCGGCTCGATTTTCTTTGTCTCAACTGTTTTGTTTTGCAGAGACATTGGTTTGTCGCCCTTTTGTTTTGGGTCGCTGACTTTCTTCGGATCGAGTCCCTTTTTTGTGATGGTTGCTGTCGATGCCGATGTTTTCGGTTCGACTACCTTTTTTCTCGGAGTAGATATAGGGGCGCTTCTTTTCGGCTCGACGACCCTTGTAGTCGACTCCGATGGATCGACATAGTTTGGCCCGAAGACCGTATTGCCGATGAGTTTCTTCGGTCTCGACTGTGATGGATCGACGTAGTTTGGTCCGAAGACCGTGTAGTCGATCAGTTTCGGTTTCGTTTTTGTTTGTACCACTTTTGGTTTTGAGATTACCAGTTGTGGAGTACTTTGATCCGATGGCTCTTTTGTAATATTCTTAGGCGAGCTGTATTGCGGGGCAATAGAATGTCTTTTGAGATCTTGGCTAAGGCCTTGTGGCGATGCCTCGACCTGAGCCTGTGTAACCATGGAAGTATGGGTATGGGTCGCCGTACTCACCGTTGGCCCCGATTCATCACTGGAGTCGTCCTCTACGGCTCCGAACCCTTGTTCGTCGTCCCCTACCTCAACGTTTTCTTCTTCCTCGTCGATGTAGTATTCGGAGTCATGCTCCGAACCTTGATCCGACTGTTGTTCATATTCTCCGGCTTCGACAAGATCTTCTTCGTCGTCAAAGATATTTTCTGGCTCTGGCGCCTGTCTCTGCATGGTTAGTCTAGCGGCGCGTCGAGTCCGAAGTGTCTTTTTGGAACGAAATTGGGCCAGGCTAGGCAGTCGGGTTCATTATGTTCTGGAGATAAACACTTGTTACATACAGGGTGTTTATCGATATGTGGGTATTTAGAGTTACAAAGAGGGCATCTTTTGAATGGGCTCCGTTCCATCGACGACTGGTCGCGTGTCGCCGAGAAGGCCCGCGGCCCGATTCGACGTCCCAAGTTGAATAAAGTTTGTAAAGAAGTTGTCGGCACCGATTCGAGGCAATACCGACGTTACCGAAGGCCTTTTGGCCTCTAGAAAGTGTAGTTTCTATTCCGAACTTCGAGTAAAGGAAAATACATCCGAACCCAATGGCGGAAAAAAACAATCTGAGGATGGAGAGGATGCCCATGCGCACTGTAGTCCGAGGGAGGAGCCACCTATCTCGTGATACTTCGAAGACTCTTCCAGGACAACAATGTGCAATCATCCGGACCCAACACTAGGCGGCGATCTATGCACAGATATGAATTCAGCAGCCCACATGCCTCGAACACTAACCGGTTTCTTTCAGATACTAGATTTAGGGGCGTTACAGGTAGGTAAAAGGTTGGAACCAATGGGTCCCTTCTCTGGGGTGGGTACATCCTCTATTATTGAAGAGAAACAATCGTGAGGTTAAGCTTCTGAGATGAGCGGGACCATGCGAGTACGGGTGGTTAAATAATGGATTGAATAACACATGTCATGATGCCCCTGAGGAAGAGAATTCTCTCGAAATGCATTGGGCAATTTTAATAAAGAAGTGACATGAGGCAACCACTTTTCCTGTATTTTGTGAATACCTAAGCATCACTTGTGAATGAATAAAATGAATTGAAGAACAAGGAAAATGGTGAAAAGTAAATAGAGTTTAAAATGGATACATTTAAGCATAAGAGTATCAAGTATTTGATTGATTGGATTCATTCAGCCATGTAGCTGTGCAGCCTGTATGGGAACCAAGCGATACAAAAGGGGATGATGGACGGAGCGTTTGAACAAATCAAACACTCACCCCCAGTCAACTGATCTGGGTTTAATCCATCACCATTCTTTAGTTCACTAAGCGTGGAGAAGTGTGGCTCAGTGGTTAGAGGCGGCAGACCCGGAAGCTGAGATCAGCCGTGGACCAGGGTTCAATTCCCCGCCTCGGCGGGTCTCGGGCTCAAAAATTCCACGGACTCGACAATTCTCGCTCCGGTGCCTACTCGACTCACGGGGTCACACTCTGCGACTCTGGGCAATAGTTTGCTTAATCTCCACTACGGCCCCTCGCGGCGGGATGCCTGGCTTTCACCTTGTGAATACCCTGCCGGGGTATCTCTCACAGGGGAATACCAGGACGGGTTCCCTAAGCAAGCGCCTTGAGACCCCTGGGTGAAACGTGCGCTATATAAATCGAAATACATTTACATACATTTACATTTACACTCAGCCACCCCAGTTCAGACATGGCTATATGCAAATCAGTCTGACCCTGTGCCTTGTGGGAACAGTCCAGCCCGAACTGCCAAGCCATGTCTTCCCTGGACCGGAAACAAGCATCCTGGGACCGGTTTCGGATTCATAATCCTCATCAGCCAGGCTATCTTGAATCCAGTGGCCAAGTGAACAAGGGACTCACGTCTGAGCATACCCTGCCACACTTAGGGCGAACAAAGCGATACAAAAGGGGATGATGGACGGAGCGTTTGAACAAATCAAACACTCACCCCCAGTCAACTGATCTGGGTTTAATCCATCACCATTCTTTAGTTCACTCAGCCACCCCAGTTCAGACATGGCTATGTGCAAATCAGTCTGACCCTGTGCCTTGTGGGAACAGTCCAGCCCGAACTGCCAAGCCATGTCTTCCCTGGACCGGAAACAAGCCTCCTGGGACCGGTTTCGGATTCATAATCCTCATCAGCCAGGCTATCTTGAATCCAGTGGCCAAGTGAACAAGGGACTCACGTCTGAGCATACCCTGCCACACTTAGGTCTGAACTGGGGTGGCTGAGTGAACTAAAGAATGGTGATGGATTAAACCCAGATCAGTTGACTGGGGGTGAGTGTTTGATTTGCTCAAACGCTCCGTCCATCATCCCCTTTTGTATCGCCTGTATGGGAACCAGCATATGGTTCCCTTTTGTTTGGTCCTAACGTAATAGCACAGCCGGACGGAGTGCGACACAGGCGAGCACGCACTTACAGTTGAAAGATTTGAACTGCCGTTGATAGTGGATTACATGTGGTGTGCATCTTACAATCCTTTGATGTCTTACATCCTCTATTATGCCACCCTCTAGTGGGAGGGGAGCATAAGCCTTTCCCTTGTTAGCTGAGGTTGTGCTTCACCTCGCCTCCCCCACCTGAAGGGTGTAGTTGGCCTGTATAGATTGGGGCGAGAAGGGGAAAGAGGCTTTTGCCATGATGCCCACTCCCCGAGATCCATTAGTAAATCCACGTGGGCAAAGAGCTTGTATCCCCATCTGTTTAGAGCTTTGCACATATTCCCCACCAGGTGGGTTTCCTGAAGGAGAACCACATCCGAGGAGTGTCTTTTGATATATTGCAGAACCACCGTGCGTTTCCCCTTATCCCCTAGCCCATTAACGTTCCAACTGAGCAAAGAGAAACTTTTATCCCAGTGTGACCCCTTGATGAAGTACTAAAGTGGTGCCGAACCTCACAACCCTAGATGAAGATGAGCCCATATTCATAGCCACGTACATTTTTAAAGCTGATTGAACAATAAAAAACAACTCTAACCCCCCAAATCCTGTCCCAACACCCCCTCCCTGCCTCCCTGCATCTCGTGCAAGAACCAGCCCATCAACAACTTCGCAGAGTGCCTGTCGCCCCGAAACTAGTAACACAAAGTAGATGTGGGGGTTTGGGGTGCCTCCCGCCCGCCCACTCCCCCCCTCCCCAAAATACAAAAAATATACATCACATCAGTCCTGATTGAGGAGACCGCCCCAGGGCAGCGAATAAGGATATACTGCTTGCATCGTTGGCATATTCAAGCCCGCAGTGGGATATCTCCCACCTGATCTGCCGCAGCACCTCCAGCGCTCCCACAGGTCACAGCCTACGAGTGAGCCACTCTTAAGGCTATAGAGCACCCATCATGTTGGTCACCGGGCTCAGCATGGGGAGCGCTCCCCATCTACTCTCATGTATTCCAGCCAGTCCGCAGCCAATTCTGGACGAACAAAAAAACAGGTCTTCCCATTTGCCTCTATCCGAAGCTTGGCAGGAAAAAGCATAGACTACTTCAGCCCTTTGTCTCTCAAAGGTTTTTTTAACCACCAAAAAGGATCTTAGTTGTCTCTGGACGGCCTGGGTGAAATCCGTCCCACCAGCAGAATCCAGCCTGGCCGGTTGCTCGGTGGTCAAGCTCTTGGGGCATGCATATTTGTCTAACTTGCTCTGCTGCGTCGCTTTCGTGCCCCAATTCTGCTAAAACTGGGCATTCGGCAATGCAGACCCCACTAACAGCCTGCTGGGCTCACCTTGATCTCTCACCGGCTGGCACTGGTTAGGACTGGTGGGCTCCTCAGGGCCAATCCTCCACTGCTGCACCTCTGTGTATTGTGCTTCTTCACTCAGGGCGCGCTGCCCCCAACGAGCGCCCCGGGGTGCGTGCCGCACTTACATGATTCGCGGACCAGGCCGCAAGCCGCGACCTCGATTTGGTGCGTGCCAGCCTCACTTCACGCTCAGAGCGGCCCAGCAGTCACTCCAGGCCGTGGTTCTTGCCTGCTCGCAGGGCGGAACTTGCCGCGGTCCGCACTCCGTCTTCTTGCCACCTCCGACGATGGTGAGGCAGTCAGAGGATGTCACGGCACCTGGGGCAGTCTATCCCACAGCCAGGACACGGATATTTAGGGCGGATGGAGGGGTTTAGGGGCTAGGCGCTGCGGAGCTCTCCTACAATGCAGTCATCACGGACACTCACGTAGCCACGCCCACACCATATACCTTTAATGGCAGCACTTGCAGTGCCCAGGAATGGACTTGGGCACTGTAGGGGTACATGGCTCATGCACCAGTACCCTCACCACTGGCATAGGGCACCCAGCTCAAGGGGTGGCTGATGTATGCCAGGGCAGTGGTTTGTGGACATGGCACACAGGGGTGTGTGCCATGTCGACTCTGCACCAAGACACGCAGCCGGCAAAGGTAGTGTGTGAGTGTCAGGGTACAGGGCCTCTAAGGGTGACACAATAAGTGCTGCAGCCCTTAGAGTCCTTCTCTGGTCACAGTGCCCTGGGTATCTGTGGTACCATTTACCATGGGCCGACATGTGGTCAGAGATGCCAATTGGGTTTAGGCTTCAATGCCATTTTAGGGAAGGAACATAGGCCCTGGGTACCTGATTAGCAGGAGCCAGGGCACACTCAGTCAAATAACACCAGCAATTCAGCAAAAAGTGGGAGCATACCATGCAAGAAAGAGGGCACTTTCTCACAGGTGGGAACACCTCACTTGTTGTTACCGCTGGTTCTCCCGCCCAAAGTGGGGGTCAGAACCAGTGGGGACCAGTTGCTGAAAGCAGCAAGTGGCCTGGGGAAACTCACTAAGGCGGAAAGCCTCTAAAGCTTCCCCTTCGTGAAACCTGCCCATCCTGGGGAGGAGGCTTGGCACCTCGTCCCAGGATGTGCATTGTTTCAGGACCCAAGAGCAGCAGGCTCTCGACCCAGGGGTCCAGAAAGAGGTCTGGTGGTGGCAGCTGAAAGCAGCCACTCAGCCTGGACACTAGTGGTAGGTTATTTTTCAGGGGGCATCTCTAAGATGCCCTCAATGTGCATTTGTCATTACATCTCACACTGGTATCAGTGTGGGTTTAATGTGCTGAGAAGTTTGATACCCAGCTTCTCAGTTTTCAGTGTAGCCATTATGGCGCTGTGGAATTCGTAATGACAAACTCCCAGCACCATATACTCCTAATGGCAGCAATGCACTTACAATGTCTAAGTATGGATTTAGACACCGTAGGGGTACAGGGCTCATGCACCAGTACCCTCACCACTGGTATAGTGCAACCAGCTAGGGGGTGAATGATCTATGCCATGGCAGTGAGTTGTATGTTTGGCACACAGAGATGTGTGCTATGTTGACTCTTCACTGTGTTCTGCACCAACACATGCAGCCTGCAAAGGCAGTGTGTGTGTGTGTAATGGTACAGGGCCTCTAAGGGTGGCACTATAAGTACTGCATCCCTTAGAGGTCTTCCCTGGTCACAGTGCCCTGGGTACATTTACAAGGTGCTGATCTGTGGCCAGAGATGGCAATTGGGTTTGGGTTAGTTTTGGGGAAAGAACTCAGGCCCTGGGAACCTGATTGGCAGGGACCCAGGGAACATCAAGTCAAAAGGGCATCAGTAGTCTGGGAAAAAGTGTGTGGGAGGGGGAGGTTACTGCAGCAGAAACCCAGCTTCTTACATAGTGCACCATGCCCAAGGGCATGTAAGGCCTTCTAGAGGGGTGACTTACCTATACCGTAGGCAGTTCTGCTTGGCATGACACACAGGAAGAGTGCCATGTTGACTGTCGTTTGACTTTGCACCGAGGCATGCAGGCTGAAGTGGCAGTTTGCATGGCCTTGGTGAGGGGTCACTAGGGGACCCTCTTCAGTCCCAATGCCCAATGCCCTAATGGTACCAATTAGTAGGGATTTACGGGGGTCTGAACTTGCCAATCGTGGTACAGTTTTTAGGTAAATGGCTCTGTCACAGGGGATCTGCTTGGCAGGGACCCTGTGCACTTTCAATTGAAACCACATAATTTTCCAGGCAAACGGTGGGGGGCTAACCATATTAAAAGAGGCACTTTCTCCCGATTATGCTGAACAAAACTATACTAACACAGTCATAATGTAATACTACTGAGTAATTATAATTCTGTTCGCCAGCCCAACAATGAACATTGATATGGACAATGCAGAAACATATCTGAAAAATTAAAAAAAGGTAGTTTGTACCTCATTCCAATATCATTTTTAGCAGCTAATCTAAATGCATATTTTGTAGAAGGAGAGAGTTTAGTCTGCTTGTACTGCTTTAGATGTCCCATGTAACACTCTTTGAAGGGTCCATTCTTCCCCTTAAAATTAAAGATAGTAAAACAATTACAAATATTGAATTTTCAGCTACTTAAGCAAGGAGAATAAGCAAGACAAAATGAGCAAATATGAGTTGCAGCATAAGTGACATTACAAGTATTTTCAAAATAAGATAAAATACTAAACCTGGAGGAGCAACGAATAGCAATGCCTAGCAGTGTCACAATCTATATATTTATAAACGCTTTGGGGATTTGCAAAGCATGAACTTTGACCCAAAAGACGTCAGTGCACTGTGCAAGGTTCACAACATTTGCAACAAAAAATAAATAAAATGGAATATTCAAGTATACAGAACACCGACAACTGAAAAGGAAAATGTTGCTTACCCTGTAAGTAACTGTTTGTGGCATGCAGTGCTATAGATTCACATGCTGTGCATACCTCTGCCATCTAGTGCTGGGCTTGGACGTGTACAATTTGTTTTCCTTCAAAAGAAGTCTCTTTGTGACACGGGACCAGGTTACTCCATCCATCAGTGGCAATACGCTTGGGCATCGACTCCATTATTAGATTGTTTTTTCTCGCACTGAGGGTGTGACTGAAGATGGAGCATAGAGATGCAGTAAACAATGACCATGCAAAGTCGAAAGGACCAATACTGGGGAAAAAAGAAGAAAGAGTATCTGCAACAACCACAGGCGTCCAGGGAGGAGGGTGGATGCATATAAATTTACATCACCTAAATGCCAAAAAATGATGCATAAAGGGTAACATTTTCAGCTTGTGGCATCTGTAGCTGTAGGTGTATATATACATGCTGTGCATCGCAGGCTGTCCTCCCAAAGTGGTGGCTCAGCCTGTGGATATTGCAGAAGACTGAAACAGTGTGCGTGGGACACCCTGGCCAACCCATGCTTGTTGTCTGGCGCGGACATCCACACAGTAATGCTTAGTCAAGGTGTAAGGAGTGGGCCAGGTAGCTGCCTTACAGATGTCAGATAGTGGTATGTCACCCAAAAAAGCCAAAGTAGGCCATTTCTTCTGAGTAGAACGAAGTCTGGGGCGTGCAGGCAGGAACCTTTTAGTTTGAGTGTAACAAGTCTGGATGCACTTGAAAAGTCAACGTGCAAATCATGCCTTGAAAATGGCGTGCCCCATATGTGTGCACTGGGTCCCTGCCAATCAGGTTCCCAGTGCCTGTGTTCTTTCCCAAAACGATACCTTTGTTTTCACAATTGGCACACCTCTGGTTCACATGTAATTCGCTTGAAAAGGTTACCAGTGGTACCAAGGGCCTTGTCACCAGGGAGGGTTTCTAAGGTCTGCAGCATGTATTGTGCCACCCTCAGAGACCCCTCACTAAACACACACACACCCTGCCATTGCAGACTGTGTTTTGGTAAACACAAAACTTCAGAGTCGACATGGCACACATCCATATGTGCCATGCCCACCAATCACTGCCGGTGGCATAGCAAAGTGACCCCTCTTGTTCGCCTCACAGCCCTAAAGCAAGGTCCACTATACCAGAGGTGAGGGTACAGCTGCTAGAGCAATGTTCCCCTTCAGTGTCTGTGCCATTCGCAGACATTGCAAGTGTCATTACGAACACCACAGCTCCATAATGGCTTTACTCAATACTAAGGAGTTTGGTATTAAACTACTCAACATAATAAACCCACACTGACGCCAGTGTTAGATTTATTGCAAAATGCACTCTTAGAGATGCCCTCTGAAAATAATGACCAACTCCCTTGTGTCAAGCTGACTGGTCTGTACCAGCCTGCCACAGATAGACATATTTCTGGCCCCCTGAGGTGGGAGCCCTTGTGCTCTCGTGGGTCAGAAACAAAGGCTACTCGGGTGGAGGGGCTTCACACCCAGCCAGGAACAGCATTCAGGGTGGTGAGCTTCAAAGGCTTCCTGCCCTTTGATATGCTAGCCAGGGCCTCTCCAGATAGGAAAGATGCCTGCGCCCCCATGACCAGGCCCCACTGTAGTTGGCTAGGTTGGCAGGAAAATTAGTAGGCAGGAGAGGTGTGTCCCCTCAATGCCAGGACCACACCTGAGGTGCCCTAGACTGAGGTGACACCCTTCCTTAGGAAGTCCTCGAACTTGAATAGAAGGATTTGACCCAATCAGGTTAGGGGGATGCCGATCCTCAATGGGGAGTGGACATTCTAAGGGGGTAGTCACCATAAAGGCAAGTAGCTCATTGGCTACCATCTGCCAGTACTTGTAACAACCCTAAATTCAATATTTAGGGGCACCCCTGAACCTTGATCCTCATATTGCTGTGATCCAAGAAGAAAAAGGACAAAGAAGACATCGTGCAGCTGAGCCTGGAAGACTACCACTGATTTAGCCCCAGCCCTACCGGCCTGTCTCCTGCTCAACAACCCTGCGAAGATGACGACACCTGTCCCTTGGCTAGCGACGTGCAAGAATACCAGGAATACTGCCATTCTTCAGCCAAGACAGATCTCCTGAAGACAGCAGCCCTATCCAATAGAAACTACACCAAGGATGCCGGATCCAGGCAGATCTGTGACCCGTGCCCACTCTGCGCCTGAAGCCTAGGGCCCGAGTTCAAGTGGCTCACCTGTCCTGTAAAGTCTCCTCTGCGATCCTGACCTTGTCTCCATCAGTGGCTGACCTCTTCTGGACCCCAAGAAGTCGCTGAAGCATCTACGCGAAGGGTCTTCCTAACCACAACCGGCTTCGACCAAGAAGATTTGACACCAACAGGTACCTCTGCATCCTCAGCCCTCCGTCCTTGGGGAGCCTAACCAACGGTGCCTCGATCTCCCCCACCCTTCCAACTTATCGGCCCAGCCGGTGGTCACTTTCAGCAAGCCTCCTGGTCCAAGCCTGCAGTCTTTTTTGTGCGACTGAGATTCAACATTAAAACACATTGGGCTACCGATGCTGATTTTGCACCCTGCACCTGGCCGCCCCTGTGCCGCTGGTGGTGTACCTTTGGTGCTGCCTTGTGGCCCCCCGTTCTAATCTCAAACCTCGGGGCATGTGCCCTGAAACTGTGGGTACTTACCTGCAAACCGTGCCTCTTCGAGGTACCCCCAGTCTCCACTGCTTTACTTGGGCCCAGTGACCCCTGCACCCGGACGCCCCAGTGCCGCTGAGTCTCTGTAAACCTCAAGGGATTCATTGGACTCTGTGCACAATATATCTTACTTTGGTATAGAATACAGAAAGCCAGCTTCCTACACCACCCTATTGTGATGGAACTGGAAGAAAGGCTCCTCCAATGTAAGAGTGTGTATCTCACTGACTCATCTAAGGGAAGTGGTGGCTACAAAGAAAGGATTGCATCTAAGCTTTATTGCAAACCCACTGCGTGCAATTCTGTGCGACACACTGATAGTGCACATCCTGCTACACAGATTAGAGCCATTCCCTTTGGGGAGATGACGTGCCTAAGAAGAAACTGTATCAATTACATAATTTTTCTGGGGGAATTGGATTGTTTGAGATCCAGGTTTATAACTAGAGGATATGACAAGAACACACTAGATAAGGCACAAAGCAAGATAAGGAAGAGATCGCGGACAAAGCTTTAAGATATGGCAAAAAGAAAACAGAGGAATAATGTGGCTCTTATTACACAATACAATTCACATAGCCATGATGTGTTTAAAATCTTACACAGGTATTGGCATCTTTTGAAACTCAAAGCTTAGACACATATGTAGCAAATAAACCACAGATCACACACAGCAGAGGGAGGACACTTGGAAACAAGTTGTGCCCATCCTAAACTCCTGCAAAATAGACGAAAGATGTAAAAACATGGTTTCCCAATAGACCCCATGCAATGTTTGTCAATATGAAGCACATAAAACAATGAGCTTTTGTTACAATACAGGATAGGTTTATCAAAAAAGACATTTTGTAAACTGCAACAATAAATATGAAGTGTACTGTTTTGTGTGCCATTGCGGCCTGATCTATGGGGGCAGTACATTAGGCCCCTGAAAGAACGGATCCAAGAGCAAATTAGAGAAATCCATAACGGTAACACGAAGTACCCACTTGATGTTCATTATAACAGTGTACATGCAACAGAGATTATAAGACTCCGTTTTCATGGCATTGCAGTAGCGGAGGAAAATGTACGTGGTGGTGAAAGAACGTTAGCACTGAGAAAGCTTGAGACTAAATGGTTGATAAAACTCAGATCTGTAGACCTAGGGCTAAATGTGAATAGGGAGCTACATGTTTTTCTACATGACTGACATTATGTATGATCAGGAAGTGTATGCTAAATGATATGTGATAACTGTGCAACATGCTTCTTGTCAGGTTAAAACAAAATGTATAATGAATAGAAGATCAATGGAGTTAAAATCTGAAACCAGAATTACTATGCACTACTGTCTGTTTTACATAATGCTTATCTCCTTCTCTATGTACTTTATCTACTTTCTGGATCTGGTGGGGCCTAACTCTTGACATTCTGTGTATTTTGGAACACCCTGCGCTAACAGTGCAGTGGTAATGTCAAACAATATTTTTGGACTAGATTGACTTAGGATGACTTTACAGGCCTGAGTATGCTCACCTGAAGCAGACTGGTCCATAACAACTAAGGTTTAGGGACATGATTTATGGGAAATTTTCACTTTGTGCACTGGAACACAATCATGGTAGGCTAATTGCAGCATCTAGATTAGACATTGGTCTAATATGGCGGGCCAAATATAAATGTAGGAAAATGCTCCTTACCAGTATGCATCTGTTCTTGGCATGTAGAGCTGCAGAATCCTACATTTTGCAATAGATCGCCACCTGGTGTTGGGCTCGGATGATTGCAGGTTGTTGTCTTCTTGGAAGAAGTCTTTTGTAGTCACGCGATAGGTGACTCCTCCCTTGGACAATACTGCGCATGGTCATCGACTCCATCCTCAGATTGTTTTTCGCCATGATGGGAAATGATGGAGTTAGTAGAAGTAAAAGAGAAAGGATGTCCATGCGTGTACATCTAAGTAAGATGAGTACTGGAACAGATACAAGTCCCGGGGAGGCGGGAGGGCATGTAGGATTCTGCAGCTCTACATGCCAAGAACAGATGCATACTGGTGAGTAGCATTTTCCGTTCGAGGCATATGAGCTGTAGATCCTACATTTTGCAACGATTGTGCAGCAGTGTCTCCCTTAGCGGTGGTCGCTTGTATCCGTTGCAGCATACTGAAATAATGTTTTAAGAACAGCTTGGCCTACTGCAGCTTGCTGCTTGGCTTGCACATCAACACAATAGTGTTTAGTGAATGTGTGTGTTGTAGACCATGTGGCTGCCTTGCATATGTCCTCTAATGGTATGTTTCCTAAGAAAGCCATAGAGGCTCCTAGTTTGCGAGTGGAGTGTGCTCTAGGAGGAACTGTTAGTGTACGTTTAGCCTTGTGATAGCATATTTGAATACACTTTACAATCCATCTAGCAATACCTCCTTTAGAGATGGGATTGCCTTTGTGTGGGGGAGAGAAAGATACAAATAGTTGTTTTGTCTTTCTGAAGGATTTAGTCCTGTCTGTGTAGTATAAAAGAGCTCTTCTAACATCTACGGTGTGTAAAGCTCTTTCTGCAACAGAGTCTGGTTTTTGAAAAAACACTTGTAACTCTACTGACTGGTTTAGGTGAAAAGGAGTAATCACTTTTGGCAGGAATTTTGGATTGGGTCTAAGAACCACTTTGTTAGGATGTATTTGAAAAAACGGTTCTTCTATTGTGAATGCTTGGATTTCACCTACTCTTCTGAGAGAGGTAATGGCAACAAGGAAAGCAATTTTCCATGTTAGGAATTGCAGTTCACATTTATGTAACGGCTCAAAAGGGGGTCCCATGAGTCTTGTAAGGACGACATTTAGGCTCCATACTGGAGCAGGTGGTAACCTGGGTGGGATTATTCTTTTTAATCCTTCCATAAAATGCTTTTATTGCAGGTACTCTAAATAGAGATAGATGCTGTCTATTTTGTAAATACGCTGCAATAGCTGCCAGATGTAGGCGTATGGAAGAGTAAGCCAAATTGGACCTTTGTAAATGTAGAAGGTAGCAAATGATATTTTGGATGGAAACAGCCAAAGGATCAATGTGATTGTTGTTACAATATATTGCAAATCGTTTCCAGTTAGCACCATAGCATGCTCTGGTAGTGGGTCTTCTAGCTTCTTTAATTATATTCATACAGTCTTTTGGTAAGTTTAAGTAACCAAACTCTAGGACTTCAGGAGCCAGATCGCCAAATTCAGTTGGCTTGTTTCTGGGTGTCTTATTTCTCTATGGTTCTGTGTTAACAGGGATGGCGTGAGCCGTAATTTCTGATGTGGAACCAGTGAGAGATCTAGTAGTGTGGTGAACCACGGCTGGCGTGACCATGTGGGGGCCACTAGTATTAGTTTGAGGGACTGTTGTCTGAGCTTGCATACTACTAGTGGAATGAGTGGGAGAGGCGGAGAAGCGTACGCAAATCTGCCTGACCAGTTCATCCATATTCCATTCCCCTCCGACCGTGGGTGTGGAAACCTGGCGGCGAAGGTTGGGTATTTTGAGTTCTCGTGGGTGGCAAACAGGTCTGTTTGTGGATGCCCCCACATTTGGAACAATGGTTGAAGTACTTGTGGGTGCAACTCCCATTCGTGAATTTGTTGTGATTGGCGACTTAACAGATCTGCTATCTGGTTGTGGATCCCTGGAAGGTGTTCTACTGTCAGATGTATGTTTTGAGGGATAGCCCATCTCCAAATGTTCTGTGCAAGTTGGGACAGTTGCAGAGAGTGTGTCCCCCCCTGTTTTTGTATATAACACATGGCTGTCATATTGTCCGTCCGGACTAGTACATCTTTGTTTTGTATTTGTACTTGAAAGGTTTTGAGTGCTAGGAAAATTGCTAGCAACTCCAAATGGTTGATGTGGAACTGTTTCTGTTGATTGTTCCATTGACCTTGTGTGGTATAATGCAGGAGATGGGCTCCCCATCCTGTGAGGGATGCATCTGTCGTGAGCACTATCTGTGGAACTGGATCTAGGAACGGCCGTCCGTTTGTCAAATTTTTGGTGTTCCACCACTGCAGAGAGCGATATGTACGGCTGTCTACCAACACCAGGTCTGTGAGCTGACCTTGAGCCTCATTCCACTGTTGTGCTAGACATTCTTGAAGTGGGCGCATTTGCAGTCTTGCGTGGGGAACTATGAAGATGCAAGACGCCATCATGCCTATCAGTTTCATGAACACTCTGGCTTGGAGAGAGTGCTGGCATTGAAAAAGGGAGACTAAGTTCTGAATAGTTTGAATCCTGGCTTGACTGGGATATGCTAGAGCTACCGATGTGTTTATAGTAGCTCCTAGATATTGATGAACGTGTGAAGGCTCTAGGTGCGACTTGGTGTAGTTTATCGTACAAGTTGTGCAGTATTTGAATTGTTTGTTTTGTGAGTTGTGCACACTGGTTGTACGATCTTGCTTTTATGAGCCAGTCGTCGAAGTAGGGGAAGACATGTATTTGTTGTCTTCTGAGATGTGCTGCCACTACTGCTGAGCACTTTGTAAACACTCGTGGTGCTGTTGTAACTCCGAATGGAAGGACTTTGAACTGATAGTGTTGTCCTTGTATGACAAACCTTAAATACTTCCTGTGCGCAGGATGTATTGGAATGTGAAAGTAAGCGTCCTTTAGGTCTAGTGTGGACAGAAAATCTCCCTGTTGTAGTAATGGGAGTACCTGTTGTAAAGTTATCATGTGAAAATGATCTGATTGTATGTAGTGGTTGAGGGGCCTGAGGTCGAGAATTGGTCTCAAGGTCCCGTCCTTCTTTGGAATTAGGAAATACAGGGAGTAGATTCCTGTTCCTTGTTCTTCTAATGGAACTACTTGAATAGCATCTTTTTGTAGAAGTGCTAGAACTTCCTGTTGAAGCAGATTTATGTGTTCTGCAGACATTGGACGCTGCCTGGGTGGTATGTTTGGGGGGGTTGCTGTGAGTTCTAGGCAGTAGCCATGTTGGATAATTTGTCTTACCCACCTGTCTGTTGTGATAGAGTTCCAGACAGGTAGGAACTGTGAAAGTCTGCCCCCCACAGGAGTGGAATGCTGTAGGGGAGGCAGAGGGAAGTCACTGTTTAGGAGTGGAAGAGGAGCGGTTGTTGTTACTACCTCTACCTCTTCCCTTGTTGTTATTGCCTCTGTATCCTCCTCTAAAATATCCTCTATTAGAGGAGGTTTGCGTGTGTGTTTTAAAAGATGATGTTGTGTATGCGCCGGTTTGCTTGGAGCCTCCTCTATAAGAGGAGCGGCGAAAAGAACCTCTAGTTTGGGTGGATTGTAATGCCCCCATAGACTTAGCTGTGTCTGTGTCCTTCTTCATCTTTTCTAATGTATTATCTACCTCCGGCCCGAACAATTCGTTCTGATTAAAGAGCTGGTTTAGGATGGTAGTTTGTACCTCTGGTTTAAAACCCGGAATGCGTAACCATGCGTGACGTCTGAGAATAACACTAGTGTTCACTGCTCTGGATGCTGTGTCAGCTACATCTAGTGCACATTTAATTGAGGCATTTGAAATTAATTTGCCTTATTGTAAAAGTTCTGCTGTCAGATCCTTGTGTTGATCTGGTAGGTGTTCCATTAACTTTTCTAGTTGATCATAATGAGCCCTGTTGTAGCGTGATAGAAAAGCCTGTGTGTTTGCTATGCGCCATATATTTGTTGCTTGAGCAGCAATTTGTTTCCCTGACGCATCAATAATTTTGGACTCTTTGTCAGGCGGGGGTGTGTCTCCAGAAGTCTGAGAATTAGCCCTCTTGCGTGCATTTGACACCACTAAGGAGTCTAATGGCAAATTACCCTTAATGTATACTGGATCAGCTGGTGCTGGCCTATACTTTTTCTCTATTCTAGGATTTAACACCCTACACCTTACTGGATCTTTAAAAATCTCTGGAGCATGTTTAATGACTCCTTTTATCATTGGTAATATTTGGGTAGACCTTTGTGACTGTTCGAAAGTGTCTAACAAGAAGTCCTCCTCAATGGCATCAGAGTGCATAGGAATCCCATGGTAAAGTGCAGCTCTGTTCAATAAATGATTAAAACCAATACTGTCCTCTGTAGGTGAAGGTTTTGTTGGGTAGTACTGAGGATCAGGGATGTCTGGTGCGTTATTTGGTGCAAAATTATATGCATCATCATCCTTAGGGTATTCTGTGTTACCATCCTCATCTAAAGGGTATGTATGTGTCTCAGGAACATAATCCCCCCCACCCAAATAATACTCCTCATCAGTGTGGTGTGATGATGCAGGAGAGTGAATAGGAGAAGTTATAGGTTCCACATGTGGAGTAATAGGAGAGGAAGAAGGTGAAGGAGAGGAAGGGTGCATTGGAGAAGTTGCACAGTCCTTTTTGGCAGGAACCACAGGTGTAAGTGGTGTGTCTGCTGGTCTTTTCTTATGAGGGATTGCTTCCACATGTCCAGTTTTTGGATTAATATAGACCTTTTTCTGTCTCGGATCTGGTCTAAACAGTTCTTCCTCTTCTATAATCTTCTTCGGCGTCGATTTTTTTGGAGCCGATAGAGGTTGTTTAGTGATTTTTGCCTTATGAGGAGTAGTTGATTCTTTTGGCAATGACGGTGCCGAAGGTTGTTTAGCCTTTTCTGGGGTCTTCGGTACCAATACTAGTGGTTTCAGCATGGAGACAGGTTTCGCTGTTCCTGTGGCGCCGGAAACTGGCTCCCTCTCTTTGTTTTTTGAACTGGAAGGTTTCGGCGTCTAAGCTTTCGGGTTTGGTACAGGTTTTGGCTTCGGCACCGATGGTACGGGTGCCGGAGTGTCTTTGGGCGTCGAAGGGTGTTTTATCTTCGGTGCCGACGAGTCCTTCGGTGTTGAAGGATTTTTTGGTGCCAATGGAAGAGGTGTAACTGGCACGTGGTGTTTTTTCGGTGCCGAGGCACCGGAAGGCGTATTCTCTTTCCTCGGAGCCGGGCCCGAAAGCGGGGCGTGAGAGGGTAAACGTCGGTCTCGACTGGGCCCCATGGGCGGAGTGCCTTCTGTTTGGGTACTGTCTGTCGTGCAGGGGCAGATGTACTCACGGGTTGTCGAGATGGGATCCAATCGTCCGAATCCTCTGCTCCCGATATTATCTGGAGATCAGGCGAGTCCTCCTCTGCGCCGAGTGGAGCCTCGTCCTTGGAGATATCTTCAATTGGATATTTGTCCTCGGAGACGTCTTCTTCGATGATCTCCTCTTCAAAGATGGCCTCCGGTGCTGGTGCTGATCTCCTCATTTCGTGTTGACGGGCCCTCCGATCTCGAATGGTCTTTTTCGATATGAAGGAGGCACAGGCTGTGCAGGTCGACTCGTCGTGTTCTGGCGAGAGACAGAGGTTACAAACCTCGTGATGGTCGCTATGAGGAAATTTTGCTTCACATACCGGGCATCTCTTGAATGGAGTTCTTTCCATGAGGCGTAGGCCGCACGGCGTCGATGGGCCCAACGGCCCGCGTCGACGCACAGGAATGTAGCTGGTGATGTCGAAAGTCTATTCGATGTCGAAAGAAGTTTGTTTGAAGTTTCTCACTTCGAAAAAAGCAGAAAAATTATTTTTCTAGCCGCAGCGGAAAACTTTCATCCGAACCCAGTGGCGGAAAAAAACAATCGGAGGATGGAGTCGATGACCATGCGCAGTATTGTCCAAGGGAGGAGTCACCTATCTCGTGACTACAAAAGACTTCTTCCAAGAAGACAACAACCTTCAATCATCCGAGCCCAACACCAGGTGGCGATCTATTGCAAAATGTAGGATCTGCAGCTCATATGCCTCGAACATATAATTTATGGAACCTTTAGCCACTCGAATACAGCGGTAATCAGAAGGAAAATGCTACTTACCAGTATGCATCTGTCCTTGGCATGTTGAGCTGTAGATTCGTATACTTTTGCATAGATCGCCATCTGGTGTTGGGCTCGGATGTTTGCATTTTGTTTTGGTCTTGGAAGAAGTCATTGTAGTCACGAGGTAGGTGACTCCTCCTTAGGACGATGGTGCGCATGTGCAAAAACTCCATCTCCAGATTGTTTTGCCATGGAGGGTTATGATGGAGTTAGTAAGAAATCGAAAATGATGTCCATGTGTAATGTATCTAAGTAAGATAGTACTGGAACAGATAGAGGTATCCGGAGAGGTGGGTGGGCGTATACGAATCTACAGCTCTAATGCCAAAAACAGATGCATACTGGCAAGAAGCATGAGCTGTAAATTGTATACTTGTGCATAGACTATACAGCAGTTATCTCCTTGGCGGTGGCTACCTGTATCTGTTGCAGTGTTTTACAAAAGTGTTCTTAATACAGCCTGGCCCACACTAGCTTGTTGTTTTGCTTGCACATCCACACAATATACCTTTGCGAACGTGTGTGGTGTAGACCAAGTTGCTGCTCTGCAGATGTCATCTAGGGGAATGTTCCCAAAGAATGTCATAGACGCCCCTAGTTTACGTGTGGAGTGAGCTCTAGGGGGAATGGTTAACGTGTGTCTGGCTTTAGCATAGCATATTTGGATGCATTTAACAATCCACCTTGCAATCCCTGTTTTTGAGAAGGATTGCCTTTAAGAGGTGGGGAGAAAGCCACACAAAGTTGTTTAGTCTTTCTAAAGGATTTTGTGCTTTCAATGTAGTAAAGTATTGCTCTTTTTACGTCTAGCGTGTGAAGAGCTTGTTCTGCTACAGAGTCTGGGAGAGGGAAAAACACTGGGAGTTCTACAGACTGGTTAAGGAGGATAGAAGATACGACTTTAGGTAGAAATTTTGGGTTAGTCCTAAGAACCAGTTTGTTATGATGAATTTGCAGAAATGTTTCTTGAATGGTTAATGCCTGGAGTTCACCGACTCTTCTGAGAGAGGTGATCGCAACCAGGAAAGCTACTTACCAGGTGAGAAATTGTAATTCGCATTTATGCAGAGGTTCAAATGGGGGACCCACAAATCTGGTAAGGACCACATTTAAGTTCCATACTGGAGAGGGCGGAACTCTAGGTGGAATTATCCTTTTAAGTCCTTCCATGAATGCTTTGATAGGTGGTACCCTAAACAAAGACAAGTGTTGTCTGATTTGGAGATAGGCTGCTATTGCAGCGAGATGTAGTCTAATGGATGTATACGCTAGGTTACATTGTCGTAGATGCAAAAGGAAACAGATGGTGTTTTGAATGGAAGCATCTAATGGGTTGATTTTGTTATTTGTACAGTAAATTACAAATCTTTTCCACTTTGTGGCATAGCAGGCTCTAGTGGTAGGATGTCTAGCCTCTTTAATGATGTTCATGCAGTCTGGTGGGGGATTGAAGTAGCCAGAGGTGCCAGATCACAAGGTTGAGTTGACTGGGATCTGGATGCCTTATCTCTCCATGGTTCTGAGTGAGAAGCTTGGGTGAGAGACATAGCTTTTGATGAGGAACTACTGATAGTTCCAAGAGGGTCGTGCACCATGGCTGTGGGGCCCATGTTGGTGCAACCAGGATCATTGTGAGGAAATGCTGTTTGAGCTTCCGAACCACTAGCGGAATGAGCGGGAGAGGCGGAAAAGCGTAAGCATATTTGCCTGACCTGTTCATCCATAGCGCATTGCCTTTGGACAATAGGTGTGGATACCTGGATGCGAAGCTTGGGCATTTTGCGTTTTGGTGTGTGGCGAGCAGGTCTATATCTGGGTGGCCCCGCATTTGAAAGAATTAATTAATTAATTAATTGTGGGTTTCTAAAGCGCTCGAATCGACTCCCGAAGGAGTATCTCTGCGCTGTAGACCGCTGGGGAACCCGTCCTGGCTTTCCCTGTGAGATGGTCCCTACTGGGTATCTCCAAGGTGAAACCAGGCATCCCCGGCGTATGTGGGGGGCCGTTGTCGAGATGAGGCAAGCTAATGCCCAGAGTTGCCGAGTGTGATCCCTGGTTAGAGTAGGCACCGAGGCGAGAATTATCGAGTCCGCTGACCCTGGTCCACGACCCTGCCGCGTCGGGGATAGAACCCTGGTCCCGGGCCGTCCTCTGCTTCCGGGTCTGCCGCCTCTAACCAGTGAGCCACACCACTCCACTCCGCAGAATGGAAGCAGAACTTGAGGATGAAGTTCTCATTTGTGGATCTGCTGTCTTTGACGACTGAGCAGATCTGCAATCTGAGTGTGTACTCCTGGGAGGTGTCCTGCAAGGATGTATACGTTTTGCGGAATGGCCCTTCTCCATATGTTTTGACCTAGGTGTGAAAGCTGCAGCGAGTGTGTACACCCCCTGTTTTTGTATGTAATACATTGTTGTCATGTAGTCTGTACGGACCAGGACAGCTTTGCCTACGAGGTGGAGTTGAGAGGATTTTAACGCTAGGAAGATCGCCAGCAATTCCATATAATTTATGTGGAGTTGTTTTTGTTGAGGTCCACATGCCCTGAGTGGTATGATTTTGAAGATAAGCTCCCCAGCAGGTGAGCGATGCATCTGTTGTCAGCACTATCTGTGGAACTGGGTCAAGGAACGGCCGCCCTTTGGAAAGGTTTTGAGTGTTTCACCACTGCAGAGAGCGATGTGTGCGGCTGTCCACCAACACCATATCTGTTAGCTGACCTTGAGCCTGGTTCCACTGACGTGCCAAACACTCCTGTAAGGGACGCATCTGGAGTCTTGCGTAAGGGACGATGAGAATGCACGAGGCCATCATCCCGATTAACTGTATGAACACTCGAGCTGGTAATGAGTTTTGAGGCTGAAATTTTGATATGAGGGCTTGCATGGTGCTTATTCTGACTGGGTAGGGATATGCTAGAGCTTTTGAAGTGTTTGTTGTAGCTCCTAGATACTGTTGTGTTGAGGACGGTTAGAGATGGGATTTGGAGAGGTTAACTATGAATGCCAAATCGTGAAGCAATTGGATTGTTTTGTATGTGTGTTAAACACAGCTGCTGTGTGACTTAGCTTTTAAGAGCCAGTTGTCCAGGTAAGGGAACACTTGAATATGTTGTCTTCGTAAGTGTGCCGCCACTACTGCAAGGGACTTGGTGCAGACTCTGGGTGCTGTGGTCACCCCGAATGGGAGGACTTTGAATTGGTAGGGTTGGCTATCTATCACAAAATGGGAATATGAAATTAGGCGTCCTTTAAGTCCAGAGTAGAGAGAAAGTCGCCTTGTTGAAGTAGTGGGAGTACCTGTTGAAGAGCGACCATGTGGAAGTGGTCTGACTGAATGTATAGATTTAATGACCTGAGGTCCAGTATTGGTCTGAGCCGTACTTTTTTGGGATTAGAAGGTACAGTGAAAACACTCCTGTGCCTTGATGAGGCAAAGGGAATGGTTCTATTGCATGTTTTTGTAACAGGGGGAGAACCTCTTGTTTGAGAAGAGTGAGATGCTGTGAGTACATTGGGCGGAATGTTTGGTGGTGAACCAGTGAGTTTCAGGCAATAACCACACTGGATAATTTGTCTTACCCACTTGTCTGTTGTAATGGAATTCCAGACAGGTAGGAACTGTGATAGGCATCCCCCGACAGAAATGGAATGGTCGGAGGTAGCGGGGGAAGTCACTGCTTGGTTGCAGGGGAAGTGCGGGTGGAATTATTTTTGCCTTTTTCCCTATTGTTGTTTCCTCTATATCCTCTTCGACAGTATCCTCAGGAGGAAGAAGGTCGATTTTGTTTTGGGGCCACCCCTATAAAAGGAGCGATGAAAGGAGCCTCTGTTAGAGAGCAGTTATAGGGCTCCCATAGATTTGGCAGTTTCTGTATCTTTCTTCATTTTTCTAACGAAGAATCTACATTTGGTCCCAAAAAAATTTGTTGGTCAAAAGGCTGGTTTAGTATAGCGGACTGTACCTCTTGCTTGAATCCGGAGATTCGAAGCCAAGCATGGCGGCATGGCAATATGCTGGTAATAATGCCACGGGATGCTGTGTCAGCTGCAATTAGTGCACATTTTATAGAGGTTCAACAGGTTTGTCTGGGCAAGATTTGCTTCATCTTTTCTTTTCTGGAACAAATTCCAATCACGCACTGGTTTTTTGTAAGATGTTCATAATAGTATAGGCACTCTGTTTATTGGAGTGAGTGAGAAGGAACAGCCAACACGTGTTTCACCCCTTTACATGGCCATCCGGCCTGGGGCTTCCTCAGGGCGGGTAAAATAGCTCGGGATAATACTCAGCGTCGTCATGGAAATAATGTCCTAGAGTTCTTTGGAAAAAAACACAGTTGATGGACAGAATGTAGAACAATGTCATACATTCACCCCAGTACAAGGATCTGGGCCTAAATCCATCGTTTTTTTGCACTCCACACCACCCTGGGTTAGACACTGGCTATATGCAAATCAGCTCTGACCCTGTGCCTCATGGGAACAGTCCAGTCCGAACTACCAAGCCATGTCTTTCCCAGACCGGAATCAAGCATCCAAGGACCGGTTTATGGCTATCAGCCTTCATCAGCCTGGATAGCTTGACTCCAGTGGTGTGGAGAGCCTGGGACTCACGTCTGAGCATATCCAGCCCACTCGGGTGAAAATTGCAAAAAACACAGTTGATGGACAGAATGTAGAACAATGTCATACATTCACCCCAGTACAAGGATCTGGGCCTAAATCCATCGTTTTTTTGCACTCCACACCACCCTGGGTTAGACAATGGCTCTGTAAATATTATGTTTATGGACTTTTCACACACGCGATTTTGATTGAAACAATAAGCCATTATGAGGTGCGATCATTTGCCTATTTGGGACCACTACTACCGCGTTTATTTTATAGTCAATAATAATAGACTGGCGCACAAGATTGGCATACAAAAGAGCAAGTGCCCGTCTAGAGAAAAAAGACCAAATATGGTTGTTAGAAGATTAGACTTTTATACAGATGAGGATGTTGAAAAGAGACAAGATTAGCTTTCTGCTTCTAATTAGGAGCACTAATCCAGAGAGTAACAAAAGTCTAGCGCACACTCTAGCAAAAGAACAATATTTACATAACTGAAAATGCTAAAAACCTACCTCATCCCATTCTAAGAGAAATGAATTTATTTTGGATCCATTATCACTCGAGGCCTGAAAAGAGAAGATATGGGAAAGAAAATGAAGAAGAGTTATTCACAATGAAAAATAACCCCCAAAAGGTCATTAATATTAAAGTCATTTGAAATCATATTTCTAAGGATGACATTTTTTCAGTATTTTGTTAAAGCAAAAGTTATTTACTTGTAATCCTAGTTATCCATAAGTGGTATCTTCTTTGTATTTGTAAACCCCTAATATCTCTACCTGGTCCAAAAACACTTTAATAAGAGAAATATCCTTTTATTAACTTTAACAAGAGGAATATCCTTCTATTAAATAAGAATGTCTCTAAAGAAACATTCTTTCTCTTTTTTCAATAGCCTAACAGAAATTAAATAGAACTTATGAAGTAAAAAAATAGGCTCTAAAATTAATTTAATGCCCTTCATATAATGGAATGAAATTGGACAGACAAGCAACACACCGTTATGATCCCTTTCAGTTAGCTCAGAATGCAGCACAGTGGCAGGCTGTGGGTCAGGTTTATAGGTAAAATATTAATCCTAGCTCTGCTAAATTCTGAAATACCAACATATTAAGGAGAACTGTAGTAACTGCCCTGCCTTTGGCGGATTGAGCCTTCGGCTTACCTAGAAGTATTGTGTTGCCTTGGGGTTAATATGTCATTCAGCTGCACCTTTCAACTACCCTATATAGGCAAAGTACTTGCAGTAAATTTTCCCGCAAGCTGACACTACAGACTCAACAAAACCAACACCATTTAGATGGGCCTTCCGGTAGGAAGCAGGCTCTGTATATACTTTACCAAAGTAAGGTATTGTGTGTACAGAGTCCAGGGAGTCCACAGAGATATAGCAGAGGCTAAAGTAGATAAACAATACCAACTCTATTTGTGGTAGTGTGGTCGAGCAGTCAGACTTATCAAATGGAAGAGTTAAGCTTTTGTTGTACGCACTCAGGCAAGAAATGATGTCACACAAGCAAAGACTGAGTCCAGAACAATTGTTTCTATAAAAAGTTGTTACTTTGTTATTTTTATTACTAGAACCAAGATTTACTTAGTAGCAGGTAAGTGATACGTTCAAAACAATAATACTTTTCAAAATATGGTGTGTACTGGTTTTGTATAAGCATACAAGTTACTTTGCAGTACAGAAAATGGTATGTAAACTCTATACTTGCAGTTACTTTAGATAACTTTTTGGGATACCCGGTAAGTACTTTTTCGTTATTTTTCAGTTACTTTGGTAGGTTTAGTGCTGCCTTGTGGCCCCCCTGTGCTTGTTCTAACCCGGAAGCTTGGCCTCTGTAACCGGTTGTAGGAAGGTGGGTTTCTGTTGCAGTAAGGCCCCCCACTTTTTGCCAGACTACTGATGCACATTCACTTGATGTGCCCTGGGTCCCTGCCAATCAGGTTCCCAGGGCCTAGGTTCTTCCCCCAAAACTAACCCAATTGGCATCTCTGGCCACAGGACAGCCCCTGGTAAATGGTACCACAGGTACCCAGGGCACTATGACCAGGGAAGACTTCTAAGGGCTGCAGCACTTATTGTGCCACCCTTAGAGGCCCAGTACCTCTACACACACACACACACACTGCCTCTGTGGGCTGTATGGTTTGGTGCAGAACAAAGTGAAGAGTCAACATGGCACACACGTCTGTGTGGCATGCCTACAACCCACTGCCTTGGTATAGATCAGTCAGCCCTCTATCTGGGTTCACTATACCAGTGGTGAGAGTACAGGTGCATGAGCCCTGTACCCCTACAGCGTCTAAGTTCATTCTTTGACATTGTAAGTGCAGAGCTGCCATTAAGAGTATATGGTGCTGGGAGTATGTCATTACGAACTCCACAGCACCATAATGGCTACACGGAAAACTGTGAAGTTTGGTATCAAACTTCTCTGCACATTAAAGCCACACTGACGTCAGTGTGGGATTTAATGAAAAAGGCACACAGAGGGCATCTTGGAGATGCCCCCTGAAAAATAACCTACTGCTAGTGTCCAGTCTGAGTGGCTACTTTCAGCTGCCTCCACCAGACAAGATTCTGGACCCCTGGGTCGAGAGTCTGCTGCTCTCTGGGGCCTGAAACAATGCACATCCTGAGACGAGGTGCCAAGCCTCCTCCCCCAGGATGGGCAGGGTTCACGAAGGGGAAGCTTCAAAGGCTTGCCGCCTTTGTGAGCTTCCCCAGGCCACTTGCTGCTTTCAGCAACTGGTCTCCACTGGTTCTGACCCCCACTACTTCGGAATTCAGTTGATTTTACATAAATATTTTAAGTTTCCAAAACTTTACACTTACAAGATTTTTCGAGTTAAAACAGTCAATGTTATCCAATGGCAGGTAAGTGAGTTACCAGTTTCCAGGTGAGTACTCGACTGGTGAAGTTAAGGTTCTGGGCATAGACTCAGGGATCCCCCAGGGTCAGATAGGTACAGTTGGTTCACCCTCAGCGGCACAGGGGCGGCCGGGTGTAGAGGTAATTAGGCCCAATGCTATCCAATGAAGGGCAGGGGGCCTCCGGTTGGTGGCTGCTGGCTAGCAGGCCACGAGGCTGTGGGAGCTGGGCTCCAGGTCACTTGCTCAGGGCAAATGGGGAAGTAGGCTAGGGCAAAGGTGGCATGGCCAGCGGCACTCGGGCGGCTGAGTGCAGGGTGTTTTTGAGCCGTCGGGAGCTCAATGTTATTCAATGGGAAAGGTAACAAATGAACAAAGGCTGCAGGCTCAGGGACGGAGACTCTTCAGGGGCGACCACCACTTCGAGAGGCAAGTTGGGATCTTGGAGCATAGGTAGGTACCCCAAAGGAAGGCACAGGGGGCTGTAGGGCGCCGGGAGCAGGGGTGTCTTTGGGTGTCGGGAAATCTTACCCTCAGCTGGTCACGGTTGTGGGGGCCCCTGGTTCTGAGTCTGCAGGCGGCGTCTGGTTCGTCGAAGAGGGTCTTTGGGCACTGGACTTCGGGTCCCAGTCGCCGGGGGGAGGATCTTGAGTCACTCGGGCACGGACCGGGCTCGGCGGGTGCAGAGTGGGCTTGTCCAGGGCTTCCTGGCTGGCACCATGGGTGTTGTTGAAGCAGAGCCTCTGCTGATGGGAGTCCCAGTCTTTAAGAGGGTCAAGGCAGGCAAGTCCTCTGGGTGTCCCAAGCTTTCTGTCCGCAGGAGTCGCCGAGATTAGGCAGAAGCAGGTTCCAGGATCGACAGACCGGTACGGCTGGGGCCAAGTCAGTTGTTGTCGTACTGTTGTTAGAAGCTGCACGGCGGGTCTTCTTCTTCTTGATCTTCTTTCTTCTTTTTGTATCAGGATCTGTGGAAGGAAGGTTCAGGGTGACCCTAAATACTAAATTTAGGGGAGTTACAGGTAGGGCAAGGGCAGGGACCAATAGGTCCCTGTCCTAGGGTGGGTACACCCCCTAGCCTGCTCCTCTCCTGTGGGAGGGGGCAGGAGCCTAGCTGTGATTGGGCAGGGCTCCCCATCTTCAAGATGGCCGGAGCCCGGGGTCGTGCTTCACCTCGCCTCTCCCACCTGAGGGGTGGGGTTGGCACAGGCTGGCACACCCCCCTTCCTGACGTAGGGTTTCCCGACAGTCTTCCCGCCAGAGTGGGGGTTAGAACCGGTGGGGGCCAGTTGCTGAGTACAGCAAATGGTCTGGAGAAGCTCACAGAGGCGGCATGCCTTTGAAGCTTCCCCCTGCCCATCCTTGGTGAGGAGACCTAGCACCTCGCCCAGGATGTGCATTGTTGCAGGCCCAGGAGAGCGGTGGGCTCTCCACCCAGGGGTCCAGCAACATGTCTGCTGTGTGGCAGCCTCTGCAGCCACTCAGCCCAGACGTGGATTGTAGGTTAGGTTTTCAGGGGACATCTCTAAGATGCCCTGTGGTGCATTTTACATTAAATCCAACACTGGCATCAGTGCGGGTTTAATGTGCTGAGAAGTTTGGTACCAAACTTGTCAGTCTTCAGTGTAGCCATTATGGTGCTATGGAGTTCGTAATGACAACCTCCCAGCACCATATACTCTTAATGGCATCACTGCACTTACAGTGCCCAGGAATGGCCCTGGGTACTGTAGGGGCACAGGGCTCATGCACCTGTGCCCACACCTCTGGCATAGGGCAACCAGCTAGAGGGGTGACTGAAGTATGCCAGGGCAGTGGGTCCCGTGGGCATGGCACACAGGGATGCTTGCCATGTCAACTCTTTGTTTAGTTCTGTACTTAGACACTCTGCCTGCAAAGGCAGTGTGTGGGTGTCAGGGTACAGGGCCCCTGAGGGTGGCACAATAAGTGCTGCAGCCCTCAGGGGTCTTTTCTGGTCACCATGCCCAGGGTACCTAGGGTACCATTTACTAGGGGATGACAGGTCGCCAGAGATGCCAATTGGGTTTTAGTTTCAACACAGTTTTAGGGAAGGAACACAGGCCTTGGGCACCTGGTTGGAAGGAGCCCAGGGCACACTCAGTCAAAGCATATCAGCAGTTCAGAAAAAAACTTGGGGCATACCAATGCAAGATAGATGGCACTTTCTCACAGCAACAAAATTTAAATACCTATAAATGAACTGTACACATTCAGCAGTTATGAAAGCAAAAATAAAGCAAATTTTGGGAAATTCTGAAGCGTGATAGAAACAAAGATTTTAATAGGATCAAAACAAATCAAGTCATTATACTTCCTGATGCACAAATCATACATACTTACTGTAACCCGATTTCAAAACATTAGCATTTGTGCGTAATATAGTTTTATTAGTAAAAGTGTATGGCTGTGCAAATTTAATGGCCATTTCAATAGAAAATGTGTTGTCTGTAAGTGACAATTCGATACCACACAATGCTTTAGCTACATAAAAAAAATTGCCCACCTCACACCTATTTAATGTCGGTGGGTTGTTAAGGTTTGTCATTCTAAAAATTGGGTTGTGGTTCTTAAAAGTTTACAAAGCACTTGTATACACATTTCATTCCTCTTTTACCACTATTCCATTCCCCCATAATCAACTGTGCACCTATTCAACCCTTTTGACCATTCAAATTATATATTCAAAACAAACTTTAGTCAATATTTGTCATGCATGTTTTTCTAGGTTTTTCCTATTTACCTTTGAAGTGTAGCCAACGGCCGCACTACCTCCCCCGAGTAGGTATAAGCTATGGGGAGGTACTTAAAGGCCACTCTGGTGCTCTGGATGGAAGGAGTCCTTCATTATTATTGTTTATTTTACACTTCAGGCTGCTAGGGAAGCAGCCTGATTTATTTGTGTTCACTGTGGTGATGATCGGCGCATAGGATGCGCTGACCTCATTGTAGAAAATGTCAAAGTAAAACAAGCCAATGGTTTCATTTTACTTTCAGTGAATCAGTGCTCGGGACATATCTCAGCCCCCTGAGCACTGATTCTCAAGGGAACTGAATCAATGAAAATAGGAGAGTCTCCCCTTTCCAAAGGTACCTCTGCCCAGTGGATCCCTGCTTGTGGTTTGGTACATGAGAGTGATCCCCAAGCACCCACTAGGTACTAGGGATGGGTGGAGGCAGCCCCTTGGGCAAGGGCTTGTGCTTCATCACAGCACTTTGCATATTGTAGTCGTTCTGTTGCCCCTTTGGGGGAAATGGGGGCAATTACCTCCGAACATATACTTTTAATAAAATAATGTGGTGGGTCTTAAGGTCCCACCCTCACCCCTAAAACCTCAACAGTCTTTCTGCTGCTTTGCGAACTAAAGCATCCCATCCCACAGGCAAGTGAGAGGACAATTGATTCTCATGGGTGTTATATGGACTAGGAAAGTGTGGTTAAATCCCAAAATCATCCCATTTGCAAGGATGAATGGCGCACTTTTTGGGCTAGGGTAGGCTGTCTCCTGGAAAAACCTAGCAGAACCAGACAGTTCTGAAAAATAGGCATTTGGGGGAGTCAATGGTGGTGTACTTTGCATGCATCCACACCATTTTCTTACCCACAATTCCCAGAAAACCTAAAGTTTAAATAAAAACATGAATTTTCCTCACATTTCTGTGAGGAAAACTTCTGGAATCTGTGGGAAGCCACACCCTTCCTACCACACAGCATTCCCCGAAGTCTCCCAATAAAAATAGTACCTCTTTTGTGTGGGTGGGCCAAAAGACCTTGACACAAACGGCCCAAAAGTGCAACGTGGAGACATCAGCAACAGGAATAGCTGCGAGATTTGGCCGTCGCCCATGAAAACCCACCTACCACATACATTTTTTAAAAGTAGATAACCAGGGGAATGCAAGGTAGTGTGCTTTGTCTGGATCCCATGAGTTTTTTGGTTTTGTTTTTTGCCCAAAACGCCAGGTAAACCACAAATTTTGCCTGAAATCTCACAGTTTCCTTACATTTCTGCGTTGGAAACTTCCAGAATCCACAGGAATCCACTAAATTCCTACCACCCAGCAATGCCCCACTTTGCCCTTCCTTTCATTAACTGCTATTTGATCTGTTCCTGTCACAGGCATTAGTCCAACCACACAAGTGGTGCAGCGCTTTTAGCAGCACATGTGGGGCAATAGTGGTTGGTAGGAATTTGGTGGATTCCTGCGCACCTAATACTCCCCTAGTTGTCTAGTTTGCAAAATGTGCAGGCTTGCTAGGTTTTCCTAGCTGCCAACTGAGATAGGGCCTAAAATCCACAGCTACCCACATTGTAAAAAAACACCTCAGTTTTCAGTGGAATAATGTGAAGTATCCATGTTGCATTTTGAGCCATTTTCTGTTGTGGGCACGAGGCACACCCACACAAGCGAGGTACCATTTTTAACTGAAGACTTAGGGGAATGCTAGATGGTAGGACGTTTCTGGCCCTCTGCAGATGCCAGAACTTTCTATCACAGAAATGTGTGGAAATGTGTTTATTAGTTGAGGTTTGCAAGGCATTCTAGGTAAAACAAACTGATAAGAGTTATGCAAGTCACCCCATCCTGGATTCCGCTAGGTGTCTAGTTTTCAAACAAAAAATTACTATTTTGCTAGGTATTAAAGAAGTTTTCTATATATTTAAGAAGTTTTCTATAGAACTGGCCTGACCCTAGGGTATCGGAGCACATTACAGAGGATACTCACAGATACTCACCATATACATAGTTAGTAGTCACCATATACACAAAAGGAGGGAAAACATGTTACGAAGAGTGCACAATAGAAGAGAAACACATTGTAGGGCAGGACAGATTTGACTTCAAGGTTATTCAGAGTTATTGGGCTTGGACAGAGCTAGATGTCTGCTAGCTGTCTCGAGTTATCCCTTCCCTAGGGAGCGGTTGAGGAATAGGGTTTTGAGTTGTCTTTTGAATTCAACAAAGGAGGAAATGGTTCTGATGTGAGGGGGAATGGAGTTCCAGATTTTCGGGGCGCTTCCTGTGAATGATCCATCCGCAGTCTTTTTTCTTCTAGTTTTTGGAGGGATGAGTAGGAGAGAGTTTGAACTTCTCAGGTACCTAGACTGGCCGGCTTTTTTGAGTTTTTTCGACAACTATTTGGGTTTGCCGGTGTGAAGGGCTTTATGGGTGAGGCAGGCTGTTCTGAAGCTGATCCGCATTTGGACTGGAAGCCACTTAAGTTCTCTGAGTGCGGGTGAGATATGTTCGAATTTCTTGACACCAGTGATCATTCTGGCAGCCGCATGCAGTGTTGTCTTGATGGGAGCCAAATGCACTTTAGGAACTCCAGAGAGGACTGCGTTCCCGTAGTCCAGTCGAGACAATACTAGTGCTTGTGTGGCCTGTTTGAGATCACTGGGCGGAATGAAGGGTTTTATTTTGTTCAGTAGTCTGAGGTTAAGGAAGGCACTTTTGGCAGAATTCTTGATATGTCTTGTCATGTGCAGTTTTGGGTCTAGGGTGATGCCTAGAGATCTGACAGAGTCTGCTAGAGTGAGGTTCCCATTGAGCGCATCAATGGCTTTTAACCATTCCGCAATTTGGGGGTTCTCTTCCTTGTTCGAGATGAGGAGTATCTCCGTCTTGTCAGGATTTAGTTTAAGGTGGTTGCATGTCAGCCAGTCCTGGATGTCTCTCAGTACATCATTGAGTCTTTGAATGTCTTTGAAAGAAGTAGTTTCCAGATAGATCTGGGTGTCATCAGCATAGAGATGAAAGCGTATGTTGGCTTTCCTAAGTAGTTTGGAGAGCGGTTCCATGTAAATGTTAAAGAGTTGTGGTGATAGCACCGAGCCTTGAGGGACACCTTTATTGACTTGTTGAAGGTCGGAGGTGAAGTTTTTTTTAAATTATTTTTTTTAGTGCGATTGTGCAGAAAGGAGGTGAACCATTGGAGGCAGGGGTGTGGAATTTAATAAAATATCGACTTGTCCATGGGGCAGGTTGCTTCAGAAATCTACTTGTCCAGTAACAAAATCCACTTGTCCCTTTTGTTCAATGTAATGCGGCGACAAATTACGGCAGCAATCTCATTATATAAGAGTTCCGATAAAGCCTCTCTAATTATGCCAGGGCTCGTACCATAGTAATCTTTGAATATCAGCAATTACCTTATGTTGCTGCGTTTCTGCAGGTCTACATACTGGGGCTGATGTAGTGGTAAGCAATAGTTCAAGGGTTGGAATTCACTTGAGTCTGTGCAAACCTACTAACTTGCATGTTTAGGGGTTTTCCTCTTTTTTTTAAAAAATCTTTTCACATTCTGAAAAAGGTTGGACATTTACTCCTGACAGTGGCAGACATAAAACGTTTTCCATGGTTGGGAAAAAGGTGGTTAGAGGAAAAGTGAACTTGAAACATTCAGATGTTCACATGAGCAAATCTACACATGCACATTTGCTCATGCTAAAATGCAGTTCACATATATTTTCTAGGAGTACTACTTCCAGGCCTACTTCTGTAAATTCTTGTGAATTCACGGAAACTGTATATATGCACGTAATGCAAGGATATATACCACGGATGCACTCTTGAGACTTTCTTCAATAATTGGGCCTCGAATTAGGCCTGGTGTTAACCATGACCTTTTGTGTTTAATAAAGTTCAGTCTCTCTCTCTCTATTTCTCTCGGTCTATCCGCTGTCTTCAATGTGAGTGACAGTATTCTGCTCTTTTACAAAGAGCATATTGGCACACAAAGGAGTTTTGTTCAGTGCCCGGAACTGCTGTGGCAATATGTGCTTTTTGAGACCAAATACATTTTTTGCTTTTGCCAATGCTTGTTAGAATGGGGAGGGTCCAGCAGCTCCCACACCGATAAGGTTTTACAAAAAACATGCCTAAACAAGTCACGCAATGACATAACCGAAAGGCTGACCAACAATTTCAGACCTACTGGCTTTGCCAATGCTTGTTTATTTTTGTTTCCCATAATCGTATTTAAACTGGTTACACTGATTTTCCATTATGAATATTTTTGCGAAATACAAGCCTACATCAACATGTTATTAAATTATGCTGCAAAGATATTGTACCTAAAATCTTACAATAGTTCAGCAAAATGTTTTTTTTCCTACTTGAATTTTTGGGGAACTTTTGATTTTGAAAGCACAGAATCCTCACTCTTTCAAGCTTCTGCAAATATTTGCATATAATCAGAGAGCATTCTGGGTGCATTATACATAGTCTCATATTACTAAACATTGAAAACGTGTTCACACATTTATACTGGAACCACCGTCAGTAGTGCCGGCCGAGCTTACAACATCCTAATAATAATAATGGCTTTGCTTTAATGAACCATAAATACAAGTTTGAACAGCATGAACACATGGACACACATATTACCTTAACTGTAGACCATGCCCTTCCCTGATTCATAATGTGGTACTGTAAACTGGCAGCCAGAGGGTTTGTGCAGTAGGGGGTTGGGCCTACTTGTCCCAAGGACAAAATACACATGAAAACTTGTTGCCCTTGACCCCAAACAATATGTCCCGGGCGTCGGGCTATAGGAATTCCACAACCCTGTGAGGACTACCCCACCATGACCAGCTCTTTCTTGGAGGGCCCTTATGAGGAGTTTGTGGCCTACAGTGTCAAAAGCTGCCGAGAGATCCAAGAGAATGAGGAGGCAGCATTGGTCAGAGTCAAGTGAACAGTGGATATCGTCGATGATGTTGAGGATCGCGGTTTCTGTGCTACAGCCTTTTCTGAAGCCGGACTGGTGGGGATCCAGGAGGTTGATGTTGTCCAGGTGTTGGGTTAGTTGATGTAATATGCATCTTTCTATGGTTTTTGAAAGAAGGGGGAGGTTTGACACCGGTCTGAAGTTGTTCAGGTTCGTACTATCTAGGCCAGGTTTTTTCAAGAGGGGTGTGACTTGACCCATTTTGAGGCAGTCTGGAACGATTCCGTTTTCCAGGGAGCTGTTTATGATTGTGCTCCAGAGAGGCGGTAGGGCGTGTTTCAGTTTTTTGGTCAGTAGTGGAGGAATGGGGTCTAGGACATGCGCTGAGGGTTTGGAGGAGGAGATCAATCTGACTATCTCAGTTTCCTGAATGGGGTGGAAGCTTAGCCAGGGATTGACGGAGGAACCAGGAGAAAGATCATTCGGTCCAGCCGAGATGCTCTTCGTGGGGTGCGTGTTGTTGATGTCCAATGAACGTTCGATTTTCGTGATCTTATCATTGAAGAAGTTGGCGAAGTTATCGCATAGTTCTTTGGAAGCCTGCATGGAGGAAGACACAGGCTTGGAGGTTTGTTGTCTAATGATACTATACAGCTCCTTGGGTCTGTTTTTGGCACTGTCCAGCGCCGAGCGGAAGAAGCTGGATTTCTTGTTTTTAATGTGATTATTGTACTTCCTATGGGCTGATTTGAGTTGATCACGGAGGATGGAGGTAGGGTTATTTCTCCATTTTCTTTCTTTGGCTCTTAGTTCTCTCCTTTCAGAGTAGAGGTCAGAGTTAAACCAGGATCTTAATGGAGTGACTCGGCTCTTTTATAGCTTTAGGGGAGCTAGTTGATCGAGCATGGACAGTAGATTTGCGTTGTAGCGCTCAGTGAGTTCATTTGTGGAGAGGTTTTCGTTGGTGTCAGGAAGAAGAGAACCTATCCGCTCTTCAAGGATTCCCACGGGGATCTGGGAGAAGTTTCTCAACCGTTTGTGAGGGTCTTGCATAGGAGTTTCAAAGATTGTTAGTTGATTGATATGAAATAAGATCATGTGGTGATCTGACCAGTCTACTGGGAGTATGTGGTTGATTGTGATTGTGTTTCTTTGAGCGATGATGGTATCCAAGGTGGCTCCTTTGTAGTGAGTCTCCTAATGCAGTGCTGGATTAAATTATTGTCACTTAGGAAACTGGATAGTGATTGGATTAGTGGGTTGTTGGTCTCATTCCATCGCAGGTTAAGGTCGCCAAGGATTAGATTGTTGGCATCTCTGAGCGCACCATGAGCTATCAGGTCAGATAGGTGTTCCCCGAAAGCAGAGGTGTTACCTGGAGGATGATAGAGAAGATGGCAGCGTAAAGTTCCATTGTCTTTGGTCATGATGATGGTTGAGAGGCATTCAAAAGAGTTGTATTTGTATGAGTCTATTTCCGAGATGGCCATGTTGTTTTTATGGATGATAGCTACCCCTCCCCCTATTTGGTCTTTTCTGTGTTTGTTGATGATGGAAAAGCCAGGGGGAAGGAGTATGTCTAAGCATGGTGAGGTTAGATCATTGAGACAGGTCTCCGTGATGAACGCAATGTCAATGTCGTGGGAGAGAATGGCCTCTGCTAGTTCAGTTGCATGGAGCGAAGCTGACCTGCAGTTGATGAGCAAGCAATTGGTGAAAAGCTCTTTGTTGTTGGGAGTCTTTTCCATGGGCGCCCTAGGTAGGGTGGTGAGGACGGGTGGTCTAGGGGGTTTTGTGCCAGGAATGTCTCTTCGGAGACCCGTGATCACCTGGATTTTGGATTTGGGGGAGTCAAAGGGGGGTGAGCCATAAGAGGAGGCTAAGTCGGCTGCTTCAGTGTTCGACATGGCTGCTTCAGTTCTAGTGGGTCTTGAGGTCGGGGGTTTGTCACCAGTATATGAGTGTCTCTGGGCTGCCTAAGCTTGTGCCAGAAATCCATAGATACCCACTTTGCAACAAAAAAAAAAGGGCAGTTTTGAGGTGGAAAAATGTGATGTATCCATGTTACATTTTGGGTTGTTTCCTGTCGCAGGCACTGGGTCTACCCACACAAGTGAGGTACTATTTTTTATCAGAAGGCATGTGGGAGCTTAGAATAGTAGAATATTTGTTATTCCCAATTTGATTTTGCTGCATTTTTGCCTGCCAAACGTAAGCCAGTGTGCATGAAAGAAGACTTTTGAAAAATACCCTCTAAATCCTATGCTTGTATGGGTATTCACAAATTTGGAGAGGTACAAATAACCACTGCTCCAAAATTCCATATTGTGTGCCCACTTCGGAAATACATAGGTTATCTTGATACCTATTTTCCACTCTAAATGTTTTACCATATGAATGTGGCCTATACTCAGTACACAAGGAAAAACAATTGTACGGTGCAGCTCAGTTGTTGGATCTGGGTACCTCAGGTTCTTGGAGAACCTACAAATCCCATACATCCCCAAAACCAAAAGGGTCTAGCAAACGTAATGGTATATTGCTTTTGTACATCGGCCTCAGTGACAAAAAGTTACAGATGAAAACACTGTCACAAATGGCTCTTTTTCTAACTCATTGTCAATATTTCTTTATTTCAACAGTTTGTTTCTTTGGGAAAACCTTGAGGAATCTACACAAATGACCCCTTTTCAGAAATCTATAGCTTACCTGGATCACTCATGGGTTTCACACTGGTTTCCACCACAAACTCGAAGTAGATTGAAAATACAAAACATGGTAAAATGGGCTACCTCCTTGAAAAATTCCAAAACTGCAGTAGAGATTATTATTTTTTCATTCAGCGCTGCATGTTCCTGAAAGCTGGGAAGATGGTGACTTTAGCACAGCGAACCGTTTGTTGAAGCCATTTTTAGCAGGAGAAAAACGGACACCCTTTATCCAGAGTACTTTTTTCCTATTTTTGCGCCCAAAAGCTCAAAGTGTAACTATATTTTGCCTATTTTCTTGGTCCCCTTTTGGGAAATCCACAAACCCTGAGTACCGTTGAAATGTGCAGTAAGTTGGAAAAAAAGACGAAATTGTAGAATGGATACCTTATGTGGAAAAAAAGTTATGGAGCCCTGAGGGCGTCCTACCCCAAAAAGCAAAACAAGCATTGGCATAGCCAATAGGTCTCGCTTTTGGGACATTATAAGTAGTTATGAAGCACAATATCCTTGGTGCAACACCATCAACCGTTGCATGGTTAAACACTTATAAGGTCCCAAAGGTGTGACATATTGGCTATGCCAATGTTTGTTTGCATTTTCCCACTGACGACCTTTCTTTCACCCTGTCAGGGTGAGTTCACATCTCTTAAGCCCTGTGCACATGTAACATTTCCTGGTCTTCTGACGCACGCCGGTTCTACTGCCCTTATATGTATGTTTTTACTGCCTTCCAATGGAAGGAAGGCTGGAAATGTCTCCCTTAGTGATGAAGAGGGAGACAGGTGTGTGTGGCACTGTGTAGGGGTGCATGTACCCCGTTCAGGGTGTGGTGTTGTCCATTCTCCTCTGCGGCCGGCTGTCTGGTTGCTAGGCCCAGAGCCTGGAGTTTTCATTTGCAGGTCACGGGGAGGAGGGGCGAGGAAGACAGGCAGGAAGGATGTCCCTGCTTAAAGGGAAATGGGCCGGTGACGTCTGGGAGAAGCCCTCTGCCCGCCGCCCTGCAACCCCTGCCAACAGGTACGCGCAGCAGCCTCCGGCCACAAATGTAAGGAGAGGATGTGGCTCTGATGAAGAAAGTAAGAATGGCTGAGACGAGCAGATGACTGGCCGGGGCCTTGTGGGAGGGCACCGGGCAGTTTTTATCTCTTCAAGGAGTGATTGTAGGTCAGGGGTCTCTGCCCTCATCACTCACTGTTCATATTGTGGGGTCGCCTGTGTGGTAGATGTGACGTCAGTTAAACAGAGCCCGCATGTTTCTGTGAGAGCATTGCTACTTTAATAGAACTGCAGCACTGCCGCGAGGGGGCTGTGCTTAGACCTTGCCGAAAACACAAAACACAAGTGCAGCTACAGAGGACCTGTTATTACTTTCCCTTAATAAAAAAAATGCTAGAAGGTTCGTCCCATGAGAAAACAAGTACAAACTCGCGCATGCTGTAAAAAAAAACTGCAAACAGAACAAATAGAAAAGAAAACTCTCTCGCCGTAGCCCGCGGGTTAACAAGTGGGAGGTGTGGGGGGAGTGCGGCCGAGAGCAAACACCTTGCGGGAGCGAGCAGGGGCACCATCTGTCTGAAAGTTAATTACAAACAGATGTCGCCAAAGCTTGCTCCCGCAAGGGAATCGCCAAACTTGCACGCATTGCCATTGAAAGCAATGCAAAGTGTGCACATTTTTGGCCAAAAAAGTGAACTGATTCCTAAAGGTCTCCTCCTATGCAACTCATGCGTGCTGCGTAGGCGAGACCTAAAAAGGGGTCCTAACTTTGGGGTTGGGGGTGAGGATCAGTGGTTAAGCGGTTGAGGATCAGACCAAAGCAAACATCGCAAAGTTATACAGAGATAACTTAAGTAAAATAAAAATAAAATAAGTATCACACTGTAAACAATTAACTGATCATAGTGAAATATTTAGCATATGTCCACAACACTGGTGCACACTACTAGTACTAAAAAGTTTCACAAAGTCTAGTGCAGTTATAAAAACATGCACATTAAAGCTTTAAATAAATTCAGCTGGTTGTTACCTTCCACTGCAGGTTCAGACTATTTTTAGTTCTGTTGATTAGTTTAGGGGGAGCTGGAGCGTCGGGTTCACAGCCTTCGGTTTTGAAACAGACCATTTCTGAAACCGATCCCTCCATGGAACTGCACAGGACTGAAACCCTAAACAATATGAAAGTCATTAGTAAACTTTATCCTGTACTCGATGTTTATAATTTAGTGACAAGTGAAAAACGTTTTAGGATGGTGTGCTTAAAAAAAATTAACAATAGTGCATGCATTACATCAGGAAGACAAACAGCAGTAAAATCCAAAGTTATATTAGAGTATAGTGATTTTAAACAGGTAAGTAAATCCATCTATAGTCCACTTTTTTATGTTCTGTACAGATTTCTACCACATCATCATTTCAGCAGTTTATCAAAACAGTGGGTCTCTGCTTTGTATCTTGCATCTTTCCAAGAAATTAGGAAGGTCGCCGGCTCTTTGCTTGGAGACAGTCCAAGAATTCAAAGTTAAATGACCTGACAAAATCAAGATGATATAATTAAACTGAAGATAATTAGAGGGTTCCAAATAACTCAGCCAATGTTTGTAGACAGCTCTAATGCAAGTGTGCGTGTGCTGCTTAAACAAATAGTGGGGAAGAACATATCCACAGATCCAACCAAAGGAAAGACCTGCATTGGCTACTTTTAGGATTATTTTAAAGCATTGTTCATTGCACACAGTGCCAGAATGAATCTACGCCCTTCTTATCAGCACTGAACCAAATATCTAAGTTATATGTTGCACCCTGAGACCAAACTTAAGGTCCCTTTAAAAACTTACGGCACAAAAAGAAATCTATTACGGAAGGTAGATACTTTGTGCATATAGTTACTGAGCTTTGCAATAACCTTGCACCTTTAATTTGAAAAAAGGTATTGGCGAAAACCTTCATACAAAAAATATATCATCAAGGTTACCTGATAATATAATAACAGTCACTGAACTGTTTTCTTCTATATCTTAAATGCTGGCTTCATCAATAGCTTTTCTTCTCAAAGGATATTACTAGAAAGGACCCTTGGGTTACCTAGAAACCTCACAAACTTCATATGCACAAATCATTATTTGATGGACCCTTGGGGTATCCAGAAACATTATAATATCCATATACACAAATCATTATTTGATGGATCCGCATTAGCCCCCTTACCAATTGCTTCAAATAGGACCACTCAAAAAAACAACTTTAATTTCCAACTGTTTCAGATTCCAGCCTTCTGAATGTATCTTGAGAACCCTGTTAGGTTATTAGAGAACTCCAAGAACTTTGTAGCGCTCACAACAGTCTCGATACGATCTAATCTTTGTTGGGAGCCTGGCTTCGAATAACTTTTCTCGGATTTGATTTTTAGAGGCGTGCACTGCTGGTCTTTTAACTTTAACACAATCTTCAAAATCATGTTACATCAAATCGTACTGGGCGGCTAACCCTTGCAAGGTACCCCTCTTCTTCCTTCACTATGCGAAACGTCTGGCAAAGTAGACACTTTATGGAACTCATAACTGTGGAGTTACTCAGGACTGATCCCTATAACTGATTATGTCCAATGATGTGAGAAAGTGCCTCTTCTGACATGCTTAGCCCCCACTTTTTGCCTGGTTTTGATGTGGTTTCAATTGTAGTGCACGGGTTCCTTGCCAACCAGATCCCCTGTGCCAGTGCTTCTTCACTAAAAACTATTCCACAATAGGCCCTTCAGGCCCTCTGTAAGTCCCTAGTAAAACGTACCTGGGTACCAAGGGCATTGGGACTGAAGTGAGTCCCCTAGTAACACCTCACCTAGGCCATGCAGACTGCCACTGCAGCATGCATGGCCTGGTACAGACAGAATGAAAGAGTCGAAATAGTACACTAAATGTGTGCCATGCGCGCTAGCACTGCCTAAGATGTAGGTAAGCAAAAGACACGCAATAGATGGACAGAATGAAGAACAAATCAAAAAATTCACCCCCAGTCAAGAGATCTGGGTTAAATCCATCATTCTTTTGCTCACCATGCCACCCCAGTTTACACCTGGCCATATGCAAATCAGTCTTGACCCTGTGCCTCATGAGAACAATCCAGCCCGAACTGCCAAGCCAGGTCTTGCCTGGACCGGAAACAAGCATCCTATTACCGGTTTCGGGGTTTTCTCCCTCATCAGCCAGGATAGCTTAAATCCAGTGGCACTGTGAGCCCAGGACCCACGTCTGGGCATACCCAGCGCACTTAAGGTGAGAAAGCAAAAGACACACAATTGATGGACAGAATGCAGAACAAACAAAATCCAAGGGCTCCAGATCCACCTGTGCAGTGAAGTCTCCCCAGCCATCCTGCCCTCGTTTCCAGCGTTGGCTGACCTCTCCTCATCTCATCGGCGGCGCTTGCAGACTGAATCCTGAACATTAGATCAGTTAATCGACCCTGCGACTGGTTCCACTGACTTGCTAAGCATTCTTGAAGGGGACGCATGTGAAGTCTTGCCTGGGGAACAATTGTAATGCAAGATGCCATCATGCCTATCAGTTGTATCAAGACTCGTGCAGGCAATGATAGGGAGACATGGAGTGAGAAGGGATTGAATACTGAGATTCCTGGCTGTAATGGGAGAGGCTAGAGCTTTGTGAGCATCTATTGTGGCTCCCAGATATGTTTTTGTGTTGGAAGGCTGTAGATGAGACTTCATCGCATTCACTGTAAACCCTAGTTGGCGAAGAAAGTTAATATTGGTTTGAGTGCGTTGGAGACACATCTGGTAAGTACTGGCTTTAATGAGACAGTCGTCCAGATATGGGAAGACATGAATGTGTTGTCTTCTCAGATGTGCCGCGACTACTGCCAGACATTGGTAAACACCCTGGGAGCAGGGGTGACTCCAAACTGTAGCACTTTGAATTGGTAATGGTGACCCGCTTTCATGAATCTGAGGTATTTGCGGTGAGCTGGAAGAATTGGAATATGGAAATATGCACCTTTTAAGTCTAGAGTAGACATAAAATCACCCTGTTGTAGAAGCGGGAGCTCTTGTTGAAGTGTTACCATGTGGAAATGCTCTGACATGTATGTAGAGGTTTAGTTCTCTGAGATCTAGAATAGGTCTCAAGGAGCCGTCTCTTTTTTGAGAATGAGAAAGTACAGGGAGTACACACCTGTCCCTTGTTGTAATGACACAGGTTCTAGGGCTCCTTTGGTGAGGAGAGACTGTACTTCTTGATGATGTAGATGTAAATGTTCTGGTGACATTTTGTGGAAACGTGCTGGTATGTTTGGAGGATTGTTGGTAAGCTCCAGGCAATAACCATGTTGGATAATTACTAACACCCATTTTTTCTGTAGTGATATATTGCCAAATGGGGAGGAATTGCAGAAGACGTTCCCCGACAGGTGTTTGATGATAGGGGAGAAGTGTAGGCAAGTCACTGCTCATTGGGAGAGGGAAAATTACGCGGTGCGGAACCCTTGCCTCAACCTTTATTATTGTTACCTCTATATCTCCCTCTAAAGAAACCCATTGTAGCGGAAGATTTATTGTTGCCTTTGTAAGAGGTGGCAGTATTAGAGAGAGACTACAGAGCACCCATAGACCTGGCTACCTCAATGTAATTTTTCATCTTTTCTAATGATTTATCTACTTCAGGCTTTAATAGATACTCCTTGTCAAAAGGAGTGTTTAAAATAGACTGTTGCACTTCTGGTTTGAAACCAGAAATCCTCAACCCTGCATGTTTTCTTAACACCCTAGAGTTGATTTCTTTAGCTGAAGTGTCTGCAGCATCTAAAGCAAATCTTATTGAGGAATTGGAAATAAGCTTCCCTTCCTGAAATAAATCTTGGGCTTTTGCTTTGTGTTCGTCTGGGAGATGTTGTAGCAACTGCTCCATTTCATCCCAGTGTGCCCTGTCATATCTAGCTAGCAGGGCCTGAGTGTTGGAAATGCACTAATGGTGGGCAGCTACTCGTTTAGCAGAGGCGTCTAATAGTTTTGACTCTGTCTGGAGGGGGAGCAACACCTGCAGTCAGCGAATTGGCTCAGTTATGACCATTAGAGACTACCAAAGAGTCTAGTGGTAGTTGACCTTTAATAAAGACTAGATCTAAGGGAGCAGCCTTATATCTTTTATCAATCCAGGGGGTGAGAACACGAGCTCGCCCTGGATCTTTGAAGATGTCATTGGCATGTCTTATTATGCCTTTAAGCATAGGCAGAGTGTGAGTAGCCCTATGTGTGGTACTGGCGGTTTCAAATAGGAAATCTTCCTCCAAAGATTCCTTGTGTAACTGCACTCCATGATATTCTGCATCTCTCGCAAGTAATTTTATTATATGTCTTACATTGTCATCAGGAGGGGAAGGGGTTGTAGGGTAAAGATCTGGGTCATTATCTGTAGGTGAATATGTGTGATAATCCTTCCAGGAATCTATCATCATATTATTGTTCCCCCCTGTCCCCATCATCATCATCATCATCATCAGGTGGTGGTGGTGGTGGTGGCGAGTTAGTGGTGTAATTAGTAAATGACCCATGGTGGAGAGGTTGATGTAGAGGCATGTAGTAAAAGAGGAGGTGTAGGAGGGCTAGTACCCACATTCTTCTCCTTGAAAGATTCTTCTTCCAACTCAGGTTTGCGTTTTTGAGGTGACTTGGTGAAAACATGTCCTGTATTAGGATTTATGTAGAGTTCCTTCTGTTTTGGGTCCCATTTGGGTGTCGAAAATCGGACCCTGCCGCTTCGGAGGCAAATTTAGATTTTGGTGCCGAGGATTTTGGTGCTGGGTGGAATCCCTTTTTGGTGCCAAAGGTTACGATGCCGAAGGAGGCTTTGACTTCAGAATCAAGGATTTCGGCTCTGAAGCGGTTTTTGGCTTCTAGCCTCAAGGTTTCGGCTCGGTGCCAGTTTTAGGCCAACTCAATCCCGAGCCGGAAGGCTTAGAGAAGTGTTTTGGTGCTGAGCCGGAGGGCGGGCATTGGAAACATCTTGTCAGTTCCGAACGTGGCCAGAAGGCAGGGGTGGGACTGAAGTTTTTTGTTTTGGCTGAATTAGATTTTGGGGTAAGGGGCATTCGGTACTCAAGGTACGTTGACCTTGTGGCAACTCTGCTTCCGAATCTGGGATGGAAGCAAGTTCCTCTTGTTCTTCCTCAGCCCCTTGTGCGTAGAATTATTGCTCAGATTCTTCACCGAAGATGTTTGGCGTATATATTCGACATTTTGATTCTGCATCTTGCGAAGTCGAGCCAGACTTTCACAGAACGTTTTCTTTGATCAGAACGATCGGCACGCGTCGCAGTCTTCTTCGTTGTGCTCCGGAGACTAGCACAAGTTGGTGCGTGGATACTTGGCATGGCACAGAGGCCAGAATTTGAATGGTATCCGTTCCATCGACTGTGAAGTGGACCGATTTGGTTAGGCCTGACGGCCTTCCCGAAGGTCTTCAATCGAAATAGAGGTTTTCCTCGACGAATACGATATGCGGAGAAGTGGGATATGAGTTTGAAACAATACCGATGAGGATAGAGTGGATTGCACACCGAGGGGACCCGAAGGAACGGTTTCGAAGAGGAGCACAGCAATACACATCCAAACCTCATGGCAGAAAAAAACAACCTAAAAATGGAATTGATGCTCATGTGCACTATCACCGAAAGGAGGAGTCACCTACCTCGTAACTGGAAAGACTTCTACGAAGAAAAACAACTTGCAAATATCCGGACCCAACACTAGATGGCAGTAGTATGCAAAGCATGCGATCTACAGCTCCCAGGCCTCGAACATACATATTTTTATAAATACACTTGTGTTGTTCTTTTTAATTTAATCTATACCTATAAGATTGCATTCTTGTAAAGCAAGCTGCTTTACTTCTGGTCCAAGCCTGAATGCTATTCTCCACAGCTACCACTTGGAGAGCTTTCTAAGTTTGTCTAAGACCTCCTAAATCACCATAAGAGTAGTCTGGACTGGCGCAGGGTGTCCACTTACATAAGTGTACATCATATAACAGGCCAGCCTCTCACAATATACAAAACTCATGTTACTGTGCAATTCCGCTACTAAAAAAGGTGCTAGTGGCATAGAACTAAAGTGCTTTTTACTATACAAAGTTTTAGAACCCTTCCTTTGATCACCCATTTGTTAAACTGCCTTCCAGCCAAGAGATTAACCATTCCACAAGGGGCCCCCAGATCTGTCTCCCCTTCCGCCTAGCACTCTATTCTTTGTGTTCATACAACACTATCTCCAGATTAAAAATTGAGAACAATCTTCCTTGCGACTATTAAAAGATTGGTGCCTGGGGATCCAGCCATGCTGAGGCAATACAGATTTGACTTATTGCCATTGCAATAAATATTAAGGGCTTCCTCCAAGAAACTTCAGAAGACCCATCTACCCCTAATAGCATCATTCAAGGAGTTAAAACCAAAATAGTATTAAGAATGTCTCCCACAAATGTGGGGATCTGTGGCCTAAGTAAATCTAACAGCGGGCATGCGCAGAACATATGGATCAAATCCGATGCGAGGGCCCGGCATCGAGGGCAGTTTACCCCATCTGTACACCTCTACTTTGCAATCTTTGCTGGGATAAAATATAAGTATACAGTTGTTTAGTAATGTTGCACCTGTAGTGCAAAGTACAGTGCGACTTAGCTCCAAAGATTCGTAGAAAATAAGATCGTCAGATTCAAGTCTTTGCTGTCTACCAACAAGTTCAAAAGTGGCACCCTTTTGAATCCCAACGCCCCTCCCACTTTCTTATGCATACATTTACAGATCCCCGGCACCATAAACCTGAATTTCTTGTAGTAACTGGGTTCCACCAACCGTAACAGACATCCCTTAAACTTGCATCCTTTTAATAACTCATAAATTGAAGGTACACCCTGTCTCGACACATACACTCCTTTTTTGCTTCGTATGAGGACCCTCATGACTGAAGAGCAGTGGCCAACTGGTAAACTGTAAAATTCGGGAGAGACCATCCACCCATCTGCAAGGGCAGAGTCAGAAATGTAATCGCCCTGCTAGTTTAACCATATGCCCATATGAATCTAGACGCCAGAGATTCCAAAGCTTTAAACCATGCATTTTCGAATTCATGCAGAATGGACCTAAAAAGATATCAAATCTTATCTTAGGTAGAAATAACATCTTCACTATATTACACTGACCCACAGTAAATACAATAAGATTATTTCATCTCTCAAAGTGCTCTTTTGCTTTGCCAAGTATCAGACCCATTTTATTATTGACCATCTGATCTCATTTTGTGCTAAATTTTATACCTAGATAGACCGCCTACTCTGCCACCCTCAAATCCTGAGTAGTAATGAGCCGATTAACCACCAGGTGTGTCCTGTGCCTATTAAACAAATAACCCGAAAACTTGCCAGACTCGGCGGCCTCCCCCTCTTGCTCTATTTAGAGTGACACTCGGATCAGCTGTAACTACTGCAATATCACGTGCATAGGCCAAGATTTCCCCCTTCCAGCTATGGCATCTTACTGGTATTATAGATGGGTTAGCCTCTAACCTACGGATAAAGGGATCAATATATATCGCAAACAATAGGGGACAGCACCCCTGCCTTTCTATTTCTTTCAGTATAAATTAGCCCAGATTGACGACCCATCATCTGTAACCGGGCTACAAGTTTATGGTAAAGATCCTGTATTGCCTTTATAAAACGTATCCCCAGTCCAAGCTCTCCCATATGTTCCCACGATACTTCCATGTGACACTGTCAAATGCTTTTTCAGCATACAAAAGGGCCACTGCCATGGGCTCATTTACAACCTCGGCTGCATCGACAAGTGTAATTACTCGACAGATATGCTTGATGGTACTTCTCCCAGGGACGAGCCCATGTTGATCGGTAGATACTGCTTTAGCAATAATTTGACTCAACCATGTAGCAAAGATCTTGGAATATGCCTTTGTGTCACTGTTTATTAAAGTTATTGGACAGTATGATCCTGGATCACTTGGGATCTTGCCTTTCTTCATAAAAAAACACAACATTAGCAGTTGATCAGGAGCCCTACCACCCTCTGTATCTGCACAAGGAGTTCCAGCATGTCAGAAATCAAAACCGTACAAAACACTTTATAGAACTCTAATGGTATTTGATCAGTTCCACATGTTTTCCCTGAGGGTAAATCTGTCAGACGCTCAAAGATCCTAAGCCATGAAGATTGCCCACAGCGTATCCTGATCCTCTTGAGAAATTCTCTCAAGAGGCAGAGAGGGCACCATCTGCTCTATCCTCCAATCATCCCCTTGAGGTTGAGCCTGATATAAACTTTTGTAATACTCCCTGAATACTTCCCAAATACCCTCAGAGTCCATAACTGATCCACCTCTGGCATCCCTTATTTCCTTACAATAGCCCGCAGCCACCGTCTGGCCAGTACGTACCGCTAGCAAATGCCCCACCCGTTCATTGTATTCATAGAACTCCTGTCTTCTGGCCAGAAATGTCTCTGCAGTTTTCTTGGCTGTAATTTCAATAATCGCTGCCTTGGCAAAAGCTATTTGCTGCTGGGCTATCGGTGTAAGCCCCTTCAGTTACTGTAGTAACAAGGAGAGCCTCTGCATTAGTGCGATCCTTCTTTAGTTGCTTAACAAACAGTTGACCCTGCTTCTGCTAATTCAAACTGTATTTGAGGGATTATCGTCATATCTCTGCCTTATAGGCATCACATACCATCCCATCCCCTAAGGATACTTCGTCTGTTTAGATTTAGAAATACTGGGATCAATATTTTCATACGGGCAATATAGCTAGGATCCGTCAGAAGGCCTCTTTCAAAAGACCAGCTGCTGGGGTTCCTGGTAGTCCCATCCATGACAAAAACTCCATTACCAAAAAAGTGTGGTCAGACACCACTCTAGGATATAATTCTATCTGGGCCCCCTTCAATAGATCTGGAGTCAAAAAAAGTAATCCAGCCGAGCTAAAGAACCACAGGGGGGGCCAAATAATACATATAGTCTGGATCCAGTGCCCTTCACTTTTCCAATGCATCCACCAAGCCAATCTCCTTTATCAAACTTCGAAGAGCCTTAAACACCTGTGGTTTTCGACCTATAGTTACTGGTTGTGCCCCATTGCTGACACCCTGATCTGTTGAATCATCACAAACATAAGGAGATGGCCATATTGACAATTCCAATGCCAAAAAATCCAGGATGCCTGGATCGCCCCATACACTGGAGATAAAGTAAAAGACACTGTGCTGTATTGAAATTTAATAATTGCCCAGTGTCCATATCTGTTTACCATACTATGTATACACTCACAGACCAGTCAGCCAGCACACTAGAAGCTGGTAGGTTTTCAGGGGGCACCTCTAAGGTGCACTGTTGGTGCATGTCATAATAAATCTAGTACTGGCAACAGTACAGATTTATTAAGACTTGGTGATTCAATGAAGCCACTATGTAGCTGGCGAACTCGTAATGACCAGGGCCCAGTACATAACATGGCTTCCCTGTTTACTTGCAATATCTAGTAGTATATACTAGAAATTACAGGGCCATACTGCTCTTGCAGATATGTCCTCACATAGGATATAATGCACCCTGCCTTAAGATTGGAAGGCCTGCTGTAGGGATGGCTTGCATATATCATATGCACTGATTTGGGCATGGTACCCAGGGGTGTGTGCCATGTCCTTTTTTCACCATGTCACGCAGGTTGACATAGACATGCTGCAGCCCTTAGGGACATTCTGAGGTACCCATTCCCTAGGTACCAGAGGAACCATTTACTAGGGACTTACAGAGGTGCCACAGGGTATGCCAATTGTCTTCAATTTGTTTTAGGGAACAAGTCTTGGCACTGGGGCCTGGTTAGCAGGCTTACAGTTCACTTCCAGCCAAAAAATTCAGTATTGGTGAGCAAAACGTGGGGATGAACATGACAAAAGGGGCACTTTCCTACACAACCACCTAGTGCCCCCTCCAAACAAAAGAGAATGAGACTAACCTTTCCCAAGAGAGTCTTCAGTGGCTAAGTGCAAGAACCTGGAAAGTCTATCTGCTTTGGCATGGTCAGTCCCAGGGCTATGTTCCACTGCAAAGGTAATGTTCTGTCGGGAGATGGACCACTTCAACAGGTTGGGTGTAGTAAACTGGCACTCTATATAATGCACTAAAAGAAGTACACTGTGTAGAAAGCCAGTGAGACCCCTATTGTTACACAGAGACAAAAGTAGATACAACTAGCACTTTATCTGTGATAGTGTGGGTGAGCAGTGAGGCTTATCACGGGGTAGTGCTAAGCATTTGTTGTACTCACAGAGGCAATAAATGAGACACAAAAATAAATTGAGACTAATTTACAAAAAATAATATTTAATTTTATATCATTTTTCAGAAAAGAACTTAATTCACAGGTAAGTACTTATTTTGTTATGAATTTTCAAAGTTTGGAAACTAACTCACAGGTGTGAGCAATTGCGCACAATCCCCTCCTATGGGAGAAAACAAATAAATGTATAGAAAATTGTGTAGGCGGTTTTAGGTTTCACCTTCTGGTTTTATGGGAGTAGGAAGCCCAGGTCCGATGTTCTACCAGCAGATCGGCATGTGTTTCCCAGATTCGGCAGGAGTAGTTAGTTGCAGGCACGCTACAAAGTGGTGCCACCTCAAAAAAAGGCTTGTACCCACTAAACAGCAACTTACCATAGCCAATCACTGTGAGCTAAAATGCAGATAGCAACTGTAGATAGTAACATAGAAGACTAACAAAATAAAGGATGCCTGCAATCTTAGATGCTTCTAGAATTACCATTCTGAGAAGGCATTATTCGCTGCTTACTGATCTGTTCATTCACCTGTTTTTCAGATACAAACAGGAATCGGATGTGCCCAAAATGTGCAATCACAATTATTTAATGCACTCTCAAGTTTTAGCTTTGTAAAACAACGTTATAAAAATCATCCAAACAAAATTACAGGCTCTAGCTGTGCATCCTAAATTAGGTGTGCATCACTCCCAAAGATTATTTAAAGGTAGCCCTCTGGGATCAGGACTAGAACAGCATGATTAAATTAATTAACTGGTTGAGATATTAAGTAATATAAAATACGAAAGGAGTCCAAGTGTTACAAATGTTCTAGTCTTATTTGAGTGACCATGCAAAAAACAATTTGAAAACTGATACCGGCATGCACAATTGCTTGGGTTGCAAAAAAGATTATGGATCTCAGTTTTACCTGGCGTGATATTCAGTTGCTGGTCGTAGCTCCAGTAGGCTAAATGTCGTTTCTTCACCTCTACAAAATAAAATAAATGCAGAGCTAAATAAAATAAATAAACTTGACTAACATTTCATTTGTAAACAAAACATAAGGAAAGTTAGGAGCTTAGGAATTTATAATATGTTACAGCTATATAAAACTAAACCAGCCTGAGCATTTGAAGAGAATTAAGGCTAGCTCATTTACTGGTTTCTAATGAAAGAGTTGCTTAACTCCTGAAGATTCCTTACATTATTCCACTCCCAGGTGCTACAGCAGTTCTGGAAATGTTTGAAGCAATGTGGAGCTGCCAATGCAGTACCTCTTTTTGTATGATCCTACCCCTCCAAATTGTTGGACTGATGATGCTGTTTTTTTTTACTTTGTGGTACTCTGGGCCCTGCAGTTCAGACCCCGTGCATGTGCTCTAACCTCCTAGTATGGGTACAATTGGCTAACCCCTGAGTGGCTTATATAACTTACCTATAAGTCCTAGCATATGGTACGAGAGGTACCCTGGGCTAGTAGGTTTTGCCAGGTCCAAACCTTCCTTTTTAATATTAATCAAGCGCAATTCTAGGGAAGGCCTAGGTAGCCTACCAGGCAGCCTCATATTGAAAAGAAGGTCTTCTTCCTCTCATGTTTTACATGCCCTAATCTTCAAAACACAGAATTGCAGTTTTCACTGTAGCGAGGTAGATTTGTTATGTGGATTACACTCCAGGGGTGAGCAGAGAGCTCCTCACAGTGGAAGAAGAATTGCACCACATTGGATTAGGATAGAGAGGGGTATCTTGGGATAGTGTGGCGCCAAACCCCAAGGAAGTGAAGTAAAGTGGAAAGAGTTGCCTCGTGGGAACATTTGCCCTATTGGCAAGTGAGATCTTCCCTCCTACAAAAGATAAGATGGCAGAAAATTTGCATCCCAGTCCTACAAACCTCAGATCAGTACTGAACTGGAAGAGATAGACAGAAGGACTGCACCTGCTGAACCCAAGGGACCCACAGAAGAGGACTGAGTTTGCTGTGACCACTAGTGGAAAAAATACTTTATGTGCCCAGAAAGAAGAAGAACTGCACATCTGATTGCTGGACCCAGCAGAAAGAGGCTGCACCCAACATGGACTATGCCTGCTGAACCCGAAGGACCAGCTTTGGCAACTCAAGGAAACAGGCCTCCACTTGTCCCAGGACAGAAGAAATTACTCCAAGGTCTAGTTCAGTAGCCCTCTGTGTAGGAAGCTGGCTCTGTACATACTATACCAAGGTAAGGTATAGTGTGCAGAGAATCCAGTGGAACCTCAAGGGTAGGCAGAGGTAAAAGTAGATAGCACCTTACTCTCTATTGTGGTAGTGTGGGCGAGCAGTAAGGCTTTAACAGAGGGTAGTTGTTGGAAAACGAGGCAGCATCTGTGAGGCCTGCACAAATTACATGACTACATTTGTCCTTCACTGGGAACCAAACACCCAATTGTAGCTCCTGACTCTCAGAGGATAGCGTTGCAGAGCAGTCTGAGGCTTACTCAAGGGAGGGGGTTTGGGCTAGTAATCGCCATTTGCAGGTGCGCAAAAATAACACTCAATAATTGATTGTCCAGTCTGTACTTTGCTTTATAAGAGTAAGAGTACATGTATTAAACACACACACACCACTCAATACTATGCACCAATTTACAAATATACATAAGCTGATGGAATTACTTTGTGACATTGCATAATATCTCCACCCCTCTCGCAGAGGGAGTGGGGTCTAGTACCACCACTCCCCTGTATGCACATCATCTTGCCCCCAATGCAGTGAATTGGTCTTAACCTGGAGCGAGGGCCCTGAGCACTGGCACCATCTCAGTGGCGAACCCCCCCCCCCCATTACCTCAACAAGCATTCAACAGGCTACACCTGCCTTGGTGACACATGACCCTGACTGAGCATCTCCTACTGACCATACAGTATGCCCCTCTTCATCTTAAGGGGTAACAGTCTGGGGTCTTCACCTAAGCGCAGCAGCAAGAACACATGTTTACGCACACTTTAGAATGACAGTACTCAGCACATTTGGGTATCATTAAAAAATGCAGTGCAATTACAGCCCCTTAAGGCATCACAGGTGATCACAGGATTAAGTAAATACAGTCAGACACCCTAGCAGGAGTATCTAGCCACTTAAATCTACTTTGCTTATGACATCACCTTAAACCAGTACTTCAGATGAACATCAGTCTCTTGAAAAGAGATAACCATTAAAAAATGCCTTTCGATGCAATTACACTCTTCACCTCCAAGGGATACCCTTCTCCTGGCATGCCCCACTCAGCCCTTTCCTCCTTGATGCAATTATCAAAACACCCTCAGCTGAAGAACAAAAGTTCCAGCCCAGAAGGTGTTAAATGCAGGTTGAGCCCTGGAGAGGTTATTCTTTTCAAATCCCCAGGACACCTAGGGTGACCTGTCTCTTCATGCTGGTGGGGAGACTGCACTTCACCAGCAGCTCCCCCCAGCACATTTTCATCATTGAGGGTGACCCCCCCCCCCCTCTGGGGGACCACAAGGATCAACACGGCCTGCTTCCAAAAGCCTGGCAAGGCATTATGGGGCGATTGTGCTCCTGTTCGTGAATATGTGATGCGCGGTTCTCCCGCTGCGCTGGGGAGAGCCGCGCTGATCTGCTGGCGGCTTCGCCGCCTCTTCAGGCCTCGTTGGGGGGCCCGGTCCCACCCGGACCCCCAAGGTACATCCATCTGCTGCTCGGGGAGCCCACCCCCGGCTGCTCCGCTGGGTGAGGGGGACCCGGTCCCAACCAGGCCCCTACCGCTCCCTTTCTTGCCGTGGGGTCCCGGTCCCACCCGGGCCCCGCCAGCGCCGGTTGCAGAGGTGAGGGCAGCCCGGGGAGCCCACCCCCGGCTGCCCCTGCTGGCTCCCTCCCGGCCCGCATCCTTGTGTGCGTCCGCGGGAGCCAGACAGTGTGTTCGGGTCTGCCCGGTGGGCAGACGCGGCAGCGGCTTCCTGGCTGGCAGCTCTTCGGGGTGGAGTGCAACGGGACTAACCCCACTTCCTCATCACTCCGGGGCCTGGGGATGGGGTCCCGGGCCCCTCCTCTTCTCGGGGGGGAAAGCCTCTTCTCTTCTGCGGGGCCCGGGGATGGGGTCCCGGGCTCCTGGGCACAACTTCACGGGGGGGGGCGCGACGGCGCCCCCCCGGCTTTACTTCTGCAGGGCCCGGGGATGGGGTCCCGGGCCCCTGGGCATATCTTCGCGGGGTGCGTGACGGCGCTCCCCCCGCCTCCATCTTCGGTGGGGGCCAGGGTGGGCTCCTGGCCCCCATGCAGGGCAACTTCACGGGGAGCGCGACGGCGCTCCCTGGCTTCCCTTCTCCGTGGGGGCAACCCCCGGGACCCGGCCCACCCCGGGGGCTTCTCTGAGACCGGCGGTGGAGCCCCACGCGCTTCGTCTTCGGTCTTCTTAGGGGTCAACGGTCGCCTACCTTCCAGGGGCCATATCTCAGCTCCTGGGGGTCCGATCTGCCACATTTTCGCGTCTTCTCACTCCTGGTGGCGTCCCCCAGCCACTGGGAGCACTCTCCTTGGTCCTCCGGGTCTCCAAGAGGGTGCATTCTGCAGGGAGCGATCTTCACTGGCTCCCTGCACCTCTCTTCTCCCTGCGCAGAGGCCTCCTCTTCTGCGCCCCGATCCTGGGCTCTTCTTCTGGCGCTGTTAGGGCCCTGGGGGTCAGTCAGGGGGTCTCTCCTTCCAACTGCCCATTGCACCAGTCTCCAGCACCTTCCGCCTCAGCAGACTACACCCCAGAGAGAGCTTCTCTTCCTGTGCAAGGACTTTTTAAAAGTTGAGTAGGAGGCTGGCAGGAAGTCTCTGTGTGTCGTATCAAACAGCGACACATCACTCCCCTGCCCCGGCTCCCTCCTTCTTGTCCAGCCTCAGGGTTTGTTCAAAATGGCGCCGTTCAGTGTCTCTGGCCACATGGCCTCTGAAACCCAACTCCTTCCCCTCTCACTGCCTTCTCTCCTGGGTGCAAACTGGTGCCTGGCACCCAGCGACAGCAGTTGATGGAATGTCTGGGAGCTCCACCTATCTTTCCTCCTTGGAGGGAAGATCTTCGCTCTGGGAAGAAAGGTCATTAATCTAACATGCCATGGCCAGACCCCAGCCAGGGACTCAGAGAAATAGGACATTTCCGGACGACCCAAAAGCAGTACAAATATGACTTTGGACTCTGCAGAATACTCATTTTCACATCTGCTACACTGGACATTAGTGCGTGTCTGGAATCTGTAGGCTTTGTGGAAGTCATTTTAGCCATGGGCCCCACATCCCAATAGGGAAATAATGAAGTGAAAACACAGTAAGACACACTGACTTTCCCTGGTATGTTCCTTTCCAGTGTATAAACCCTATTCCATGTCACCAACCAATTCTGCCTAAGTCCTGCCACACCATTCACTCTGTAGCTTTTCCTGGACTGCGCACGCTAGGAATCTCCCCTGCGCAGTCCCTACACGTGTGCACAAGCATGTACACCTGTGTCCGCATGTAACCAGCACAGTGTCCCATACTCCAGCTGCTGCGCAGCGGCCTAGTCAAGCCAGGGGTACACCAGTAAAATCTCCATGCAGTCTCCTTCATTATGAGTTCACTATGGGTGAGTCCCAGATTATGAGGCTCCCCCACAGTAAAAGCTCAACAATTAGGTGCTCAAAAAACGAAAAATCTGGGCGGCCCATAGTGTCAGAACCACCTTCTAACAGTAGTGTTAAGTATTTATTGTACCAACTCAGGCAAGTAATGATGTCACACACACAAAGACTGTACTAAGACCAATTTGTTTGTATAAAAATATTACTTAGATACTTTATTTCTAGAACTAAGCCAGGCCTGGTGTAGGTGAGTGAAATAATACTTTACAGTACTTATGAAATCATTTACAGTTGAATGCTGGTTCAAAAGCAGTTGGTTGATTTACAGTCAATCATAAGAATTACTTTTAAGTTACTTTGTAGATTACAGTACTCGTTGCTTCAAGGATTTTGTTTTTAAGTTACTTTTGCCAATCAGTGTGATAGGCCTAGATATCACACCAAGACATTTCATAGACAAAAGGTAAGTAATTCACTTTGAGTACATCTGCAGTTTTTCAAGTTTCCCTACAAACCAGCTCCACGCTTAGAAGAATTTTCAAAGAAAAGCAGTCAATGCAATCCTATGGGAGGAAATAAAGTCATCAGTTTACAGGGAAGTACTTTTTTGTGGGATTGTTATTCTGGGGGTAGAACCAGGGTTCCACCAGGGTTCCCCCAGGGTCGAGGATGCACTTTCAAAGCACCCTCAGTGGCACTAGGGCGGTCTGGTGCAGAATGCTGAGGCCCAATGTTATCTAAAGGGGAATGGGGGTCACCGGTTGGTGGCTGCTCACGAGCACGCCACAAGGTTGTGGGAGCAACGCTCCTGGTGTTAGGCTTAGGGCCTAGGGGGATCAGAGATAGCACACTAGGTGCACCTGCAGCAGCACAGGGGCGGCTGGGTGCAGGGTGCTGTTTTGGCGTTGGATGCCCTGTTGGTTCCAATTGGATTTTGGCTGCATGCTGCAGGCTCAGTCCTGGAAGACGTCCGGGAGGAACTAACAGCTGGGCAGGTAAGTTGGAAGGCTCGGGGAGGTAGGTGCACCTCGGGTTCTCTTCTCCATGGAACAGGGCGGCTGGATGCAGGGGTGTCTTTTGAGATTGGATTTCACCTTACACGGCCAATCGGGATTCGGGGGGCTTTCCGTGCAGAGGCTGCAGGTGACGTTGAGGAGTCCTGCAAGGGGTCAACCCATGGTAGACTCAGTCTCTGGAGCGCTGGGGACAAGGCAACTTTTGGCAAAGGATCTCTGGAAACTGCAGACGTGCTGGTAGGGCTGGGGCCAAGTCAGTTCATGTCTGCAGTCTCCTCTGCTGGGCGTCTTCTTTCGTACTTCTTCTTCTTCTTAGGTTGTGGGAATCTGTCTTCTTGGTTCAGGGCTGCCCCTAAATACTGTATTTAGGGGGAGTTTTAGGGGTCTTGATGTCAGTAGCCAACAAGCTACTGACCTTAGGGTGACTACCCCCTTGGTGTGCTCACCCCATGGGGAGGGGAGTTGGGGAGTGTGAGAAAGTGACATATTTCTTGCATTGGTATACCCCTACTTTTTTCTGAACTGCTGATGTGCTTTGACTGAGTGTGCCCTGGGCTCCTGGCAACCAGGTACCCAGGGTGTGTGTTCCTTCCCTAAAAACTGTGTTGAAACTAAAATCCAATTGACATCTCTGGCCACCTATCAGCCCCTAGTAAATGGTACCCTAGGTACCCAGGGCATGGTGACCAGAGAAGACCCCTAAGGGCTGCAGCACTTATTGTGCCACTCTTAGGGGCCCTGTACCTTGGTACCCACACACTGCCTTTGCAGGGTGTGTGCCTAGGTACAGAACTAAACAAAGAGTCGACATGGCACACATCCCTGTGTGCCATGCCCACACACCCACTGCCCTGGCATACTTCAGTCACCCCTCTAACTGGGTGCCCTATGCCAGAGGTGTGGGCACAGGTGTATGAGCCCTGTGCCCCTACAGTACCCAGGGCCATTCCTGGGCACTGTGTGTGCAGTGATGCCATTAAGAGTATATGGTACTGGGAGGTTGGCATTATGAACTCCACAACACCATAATGGCTACACTGAAGACTGACAAGTTTGGTATCAAACTTCTCAGCACATTAAACCCGCACTGATGCCAGTGTGGGATTTATTGTAAAATGCACCAGAGGGCATCTTGGAGATGCCCTCTGAAACCCTAACCTACAATCCACATCTGGCTGAGTGGCTGCAGAGGCTGCCACAGAACAGACATATTGCTGGACCCTTGGGTAGGAGAGCCCCTGCTCTCCTGAGCCTGCAACAATGCACATCCTGGGCGAGGTGCTAGGTCTCGTCTCCCAGGATGGACAGGAGGAAGCTTCAAAGGCATGCTGCCTTTCTGAGCTTCTCCAGACCATTTGCTGTACCGAGCAGCCAGCCCCCACCCGTCCTGCCCCCCACTCTGGCGGGAAGACTGGCTGGAAAAACTACGTCAGGAAGAGGGGTGCCAGCCTGTGCCAACCCCACCCCTCAGGTGGGGGAGACGAGGTGAAGCACGACCCCGGGCTCCGGCCATCTTGAAGATGGGGAGCCCTGCCCTATCACAGCTAGGCTCCTGCCCCCCACCCTAAGGAGAGGAGCAGGCTAGGGGGTGTACCCACCCCAGGGCAGGGACCCATTGGTCCCTGTTCTTGCCCTACCTGTAACGCCCCTAAATTCAGTATTTAGGGGCTGCCTGAACCTTCCTTCCTCAGATCCCGATACCAAAACGAAGAAAGAAGATCAAGAAAAAGAAGACCCGCCGTGCAGCTGCTAACAACAGGACAACAACATCTGACTTGGCCCTAGCCCTAACGGCCTGATGATCCTGGAACCTGCTCCTGCCTAAATCCGGTGACCCCCCCGCGGACAGCAACCTTGGAACCCCCAGAGGACCTGCCTGCCTTGACCCTCTTGAAGATTGGGACTCCCATCAGCAGAGGCTCTGCTGCAACAACCCACCTGGTGCCCACCAGGAAGCTCTGGACTAGCCCACTCTGCACCAGCTGAGCCCGGGCCGGGCCAACCCGAACCAAGACCACGAGGACGTCCCCCTGGCGACTGCGACCCGAAGTCCAGTGCCCAAAGACCCCCCTCGACGAACCAGCCGACGCCTGCAGACTCAGAACCAGGGGTGACCCCTACCGCGACCAGCCGAGGGTAAGCTTTTCCGACACCCAAAGACACTCCTGCACTCGGCGCCCTACAGCCCCCTGTGCCTCCCTTTGGGGTACCTACCTGTGCTCCAAGATCCCAACTTACCTCTCGAAGTGCTGGTCGCCCCTGGAGAGTCTCCGTCCCCGAGCCTGCAGCCTTTGTTCCCTCTTCAAGATCCTCATTGGATAACATTGAGCGCCCGACGGCTCAAAAGCACCCTTCACCCAGCCGCCCGATTGCCGCTGGCTGTGACCCCTTTGTCCTATCCTACTCCCCCCCCCTTGCCCTGAGCAAGTGACCAGGAGCCCAGCTCCCAGAGCCGCGTGGCCTGCTAGCCAGCAGCCACCAACCGAAGGCCCCCTTTCCCTCATTGGATATCATTGGGCCTTCCTACCTCTGCACCCGGCCACCCCTGTGCTGCTGGGACTGAACTAACTGTACTCACCTGACCCTGGGGGACCCCTGAGTCTATACCCAGAACCTTAAATTCACCAACCAAGTACTCACCTGGAAACCGGTAACTCACTTACCTGCCATTGGATAACGTTGACCCATTTTTGACTCGAAAATTTTGTGTGAAGTTTTGAAAACTGAAAATATTCCTATAAAATCAGCCAACGTTCTAATTCCAAAGTACTCACCTGTGATCAGGGGAGAAGCCAGTACTGTACCTTTCAGCCCAGTACTGAACCGCTAAAGTAATCCCTAGTGGGTTTACTAGTAATCTGTATTTTCTCCATAGGAACCCATTGTCTGCTTTTCTATGAAATTTCTTCTAAGTGTCTACTTTTACTTTAGGATGGGCGGCAGATTGTTTCGTCGCCTGGCCCCTCAAAACTGGAATAAACTGCCTTTGAGTCTTAGGCTGGAGGCAGCTGAAACCAAGTTCAGGAAGGACTTGAAAAAACACATTTTTCGTGCGGAGCTAGGTCACTCTTAATCCCTGCATTCTCACTCCAGCCCTGTGCGGCCGCCTCTCACCATAGCGCGGGGACACACCAGCTGGTGTAACCAGGCACACTATAAATCTTTTTTTATTATTATTATTACTTTTGAAAACTGCAAATATTCTTTAAAAACCGTCCGAAATACTGAAACGCAATTACCTACCTGTTTTGAGTTAAGCCCCCAGTGCTGGCCCTAGGAGACCAGTGCTGGGTTACAAAAGTAACGCGATCGTACTTTACCTGTAACCTTAATTTCTTCCCATTGAATAACATTGTCATATTTACATTGAAAAGTTTCTAAGTGTGAACTTTTAAAACAGCTTTATATTCATGAAAATTCATCACAGTAACTAAAACGTTTTTGCTAATCTGGTTTCAGCTTAGACCCCAGGACTGAATCTAAGATCTGGCCCTGGAACTACCAAAGTAATCCATAAAGTAATCAACTGTACTTATCTGTGAAAAACCCATTGAGCTCAATGCTAGAGTGTGTTTAAGAACTGTGTTGCTCCCTATCTATCCTGTAATTATTGTGTGCACAAACTTGTATTGCTCCTTTGCAAAGTATTTACATGGGAGTACTCATAACTTGAAAAGTATATTTTTTATAACTGTTGGTTCTAAAAATAAAGCAACTATATCTGAGGATATAACAACAATTGGCCTGGAGTTCAATTCTTGAGTGTGTGAAACCTTTTGCTGACTGAGTGTGCACAACAAATGCTTTACATTGTCCTCTGGTACTGCCTTACTGCTCGAACAAGCTACCACTGTGGAGAGTAAGGTCAGTTTTGACTTTAACCTCTGCTATACCTCTGGAGTTGGTGGACTCTATACACACTGTACTTCATTCTAGTGCAGTATATATAGAGCCACTTTCTCACAGGGAGGCACTATCCCTAACCTTGATTGGAGAGCGCCTGCCATCTGCGAGATGGCGGGCACTGAAGAGTGGGCTTCACCTCGCCTCCCCCACCTGAGGGGTGGGCTTGGCAGAGATGGGCACACCTGCTGAACTGTTCTACTTCTTTTCTGCCTTTATTCCCGCTGAAAAGGAGGGGAGACAGGAAAGGGGCATGATCCTGATAGCAGGAGAGGCTGGGGGGTGGCGTTACAAAGGGGGCAAGGCCTTTCACACTCCCCTGCCACAGATGGCGCTTCCTGACCGAGGGGAGGTGTGAACACCTTCGCCCAGGAAAGGCTTTGTTTCTGGGCTCAGGGAGCGAAGGCTCCCAACCCAGGGGTCCATAGACCTGTCTCGTGGTGGCAGGCTGGTGTTTACCAGTCAGGGAATCCACCAGAGGCTGGTCTTTTCTCAGGGAGCATCACTAAGATGCCCTTTGAGTGCATTGTATAATAAATCCCAAACTGGCATCATTGTGGATTTATTATGCTGAGAAGTTTGCTACCAAACTTCCCAGAATTCAATAAAGCCATTATGGTGCTGTTGAGTTTGTAATGACAAATTCCCAGACATATACTCTTTATAGCGTTACTGCATGTACACTGTCTAAGAATGGACATAGACACGGTAGGGGTACAGTGCTCATGCAACTGTACCCTCACCAGTGGTATGGTGCACCCAGCTAGAGAGTTGTCTTACCTATACCACAGGCAGTGGGTTGCAGGCATGGAACACAGGAATGTGTGCCATGTCGACTCTTCACTTTTCTGTCGCCAGAAAGGAGCCAATTGGGTGGTACAAAGGTACAGTTTTGGGAAAGAATACAGACCCTAGGAACCTGATTGGCAGGGACCCATGTCACATCAAGTTAAAGTGCATCACAAATCTGGCAAAAGTGGGGGCGGGGTTACTACAACAGAAAACCAGCTTCCTACACTGTGTTCAGCACCAGGAACACAAACTTGGAAGAACCTGCACTAAATAACTAAAATGGGCACTGAAGTACCCTGTCTGGGCCAAAGCAACCTAGTCCTGACCTACCCGAGGTGGCCCCAAGTCCGTGGTAGCCATGTGTAGCGGGGTCTGAAGGAAAACAAAGAATATTGCGTCTGGGTAGAGATGGCTTTACTTTCAAATAATCTCGTCTCTTATGAGAAGCTAGTTTTATGAGTACTGGTGCATAGATTAGGGATGAAAGAAAAAAAAAAAAAACAAGAATGTCCCGAGGGATCTTCTTGGGGGTTGGTTGTGTTCTGTCTTGCTGGTCTGGTCAAGGCAGGGACAGTTCTCCGATACCCAGAAAGTAAAGACAAACAAAACTATATCAGTAACTTGTCCCGGTTGTCTCAGCACTCTCGGGGAGGGGTGTGAGGAATCACTCTGGTGCACCGGTGAACAAGCAGCGAGGGCGCGAGGGTGACAGGAGTGAATGTGAGGGAGGGGTATTTACAAAATGTACAGGGAGACGGAAGACGGCCCAATCTCTTAGTCCTCCGATTTCTCCCGCCTCCCGACCCAGCGTGAGAATCTGGATCGTACCTGGGTCAGCCACTCTCCTCCTGGCACGTGGCTCGGCGATACGTTTTCCCGTTGGCCTCCTGGCTTCAGCTCCCAGTCTCGTCTCGGGTCTTCTCCCACCGGGCTGGATACCTTCTCCGGTCTTCTCGGATTCCCTTCGGCTGCACGGTCCCAACGTCCTTCTTCCTCACTCTCCAGACTTCCTCCGGTGTCGACGCACACCGTGTTCCGATTTCCCTGGCTCCTTATTGGACGGCAACTCATGACATCAGAGGAGGGGGCGGCATCCTCCCAGTTAAAGGGACCGTCCTCCCAAGTAGAGAGCTCCGCATTCGAACCTGGCCATGTTTCTTCCTGGCGATGAGAAATCAAAGAAGTTGAGCGTTCCCTGGCTTCCCACCAGTTGCCCCATTGGTCTTTCTTCTCCCTGCTACCCTCGTGACACCATGCCAATGTCAAAGTGGGCTCTAGTTACACTGCAAGAAAGAAGAACGCGCCTAAAGGCAACCGCAGAAGGGGGGCGCTGGAGGGCGCACAGCGACATGGCTGCGATGTAACGCAGCTCCGCCGGACATAGCAGAAAACGTTTAACAATCCTACTGTTCTCGTCAACGACTGGAAACAACAATATTGAACTGCTGAATTTCCCCAGCAACTTTCGAACACTTGGGTCCTCCATGTGCTGTTCCTCAACGGTTTTTTGGCAATTTCCTCTCGCGAGCCGGCGCTTGCAAGAAGGCGGCTCAGATCTCCTAGCTTCAGTGCTGAAAAACCTGCGCATTGCCTGTGAATAACGACGCGCTTTGGAGATCCTTGATGGTACCGGCTGTCTGGCCGACAGAAATCTGGCCGTAGCAACACGCAAAACCGGACTCCTGCCTTGCCCTGCTGACACGCTGCCCCACCGGCCTAATCATCACGCTAGGGCGCACTCTGCCACTACACTCCAGGAGTGGGGGGATCTAGGAGGCTGGCAGAAGCGAGTGCACTTTGCCGCCCTGTGGCCTGCATCTGCACCGGTGCCGCCACACGCAAAGAACGGGGCTGTGGGGCTCACTCCTGCCACTTTAGGGAACCGATACTTAAGCACATGCCGGCGGACTGGCGGAGTGCCTCGGATCAGGCGCATTTGGCCTTGGGGCAATTATAACGCGATCCTTTCTACTGTGAATCCTCTGCGATTATACACCACATCTTCCCAACCAGATTATCATCTGCCTGATATTGCTGCTGGTGCACAGTGGGAGGTCATTGACACAGGGAACTGAAAGAGGCAAGCCCCCTAATTGCGGACAATGTAAAGGGGTGCATTGTGGTCTGGTTAGGAGCTGCCGTGACATTGGTGGTGCACTGGAATATATCACAGAAACCGCATTCTGCAACTAGTCTCTGCACGTAGTCCTACTCTTCGCCATGGGGAAGTCCGAGCGCAATCAGCCTCAGCTGACTTTCAAACCACGCAAGTCCAGCAGATCTAGACAACAAGCCGCATCGGACTCGGAGGCCGAAACCCCTCCCCCCCCAACCAATCTAACATCCATCAAGAAGACACTATTGGCCGTACAAAATAGCTTGCAAACAATAGATGGTAAAATTGACTACTCAAATCCAGAATGGATCACATGTTCACCAAACTTGATAAGCACGTGCTGAGGCTGGGGGAGGCTGAAACCTGTATCTCTGAAGCCAAAGATGGACTGCAGCAAATGGCTGAGAAAACGCTCGCCATGGAAAAAGTGCTCGCTGTGATCCAGGCGAAAAATGAAGATTTAGAAGCCAGATCCCGGTGCAATAATTTACGCATCACTGGACTGCCCGAATCCACCAACACCAATACGTCGAGAACTTGCTCCAAGCTATATTCAGGGCAGAAAACGTCTCCAAAATGCTGATTGTGGAGCGTGCTCACAGAACTTTGATAGCCACACCGCCGCCTCCGAGGCCTCTGATAGCACGCTTACTCAATTACAGAGACCAAGACACTATCCTATGGCTCACCAGAGAAAAAGGGGATACTGTTCATGAAGGGAACCATCTTGTGTTCTATCCCGACTTCACAGCAGCGGTACAAGCAGCGCGAAAAGAATATCTCCCAGCCAAGAAGCTCCTTATTGCTGAGAAGATCCCCTATGCAATGTTATATCCTGCACGACTGCGGATAAACATCGATAGGAATTCCAAGATATTTCACAACCCAAAATTGGAAATGGACTTTGTGAAAAACCTCAAGCGACAACATTGTGACACATCCAACCGCACTGGCAGTGATAGGGATAAGTCTCACCAGCAGGGCTTGGAATGAAGATGGGCGGCGCCTGCCTGACTCTGTTAGCGACTTTCTTGTGGGCGCCAGGGAGTGGCGATGGATGGCCTAAACACTGGACTCAGGAGCTTGTGATGAGAAACTGCCAACACTGAGGCCTTTGTCCTGGTTGCTGGGCTGGCAGATAAGATTTTATCGGGAACATAGTTGACTGGTTCTCTGTCCACCTCCCGTACATCTTGGGAGGGGTCCTGTGCTATGCGCCCCACTGGGAGATCCCCAACACTGTTGATTTTGTGTGTTTTGCTTTCATCATTTTGGGGAGGGTGTTGGGATGGGTTTGGCAGGTTGGGGTTGCTGAAGTGGGTGGAGGGTTGGGTTTCCGGGATTGCAACAACGAGGAACTCCTAGGTGGCGCTACCTTTTGTTGGGCATGAGACGAGACTCTGGGTCAAGTTGGGTTCATATTTGCCTATGTTTTTCCTGATGGCACTGCAGATAATGTTTGAGATTGCATGTACTGAATTGTTTGATTATGTGTTAACTTGCACTTTAAGGATACGAACACACCACCACTATGGTATTAGGTGATAGATGTACACTTCTAACATGGAACGTTCACGGACTCACCACTCCTCAAAAGATCAGAAAGATATTTGCACATTTGGATAGACAGGAAATACAAGTCACACTATTACAGGAGACGCACCTTACCACCAAGTCGGAGGCAGGGCTGGCACGCAGATGGGCCGGATACAAACTAGCTTCATCCTATTCTGCTTACGCTAGAGGAGTTCTGATTCTGATCAAAAAAAGATATATCATTTATGCCCATTCACACATATACTGATAACGAGGGACGCTGTGCCATGGGTCATGGTAAGCTGGGTATGACACTGGTTACTATTGTAAACATTTATGGCCCGGTTGTGGATGAACCTTAGGTTTTCCATCGCATGTTTAATGAGCTGCGTTGCTGACCGGAATCCACAATAATATGGGGGGCGATTTTAACACTCATCTGGATCCACTGCGAGAAAAGTCCAGCCCTCACATCTCTCGCACACTCAATGTGGCTCACTGTATAAGAAGCGCTATGGTGGAATTTGGGTTACTAGACGTTTGGCGCAATAGAGACGCTGATGCATGCATTGGTACACATGCCACACCCGCTCACAATATCTGGTCCTGCCTAGAATATTGGCTCCTGGGTGAGAAACCCAATGACTGTGTCACAGAGGTCGAGATCCTACCTCGCACACTGTCTGATCACAACCCAGTGCGACTGGCATTCACTATTCCCACAAATCCGCAACTCCCATTTACCTGACGATTCGCAGCGGAAGCTCTTCGGACCCTATGTATGCAGACCCTATCCGTACAGCGATAACACAATATTTTGACTTAAATGTTGGAACAGTTGACAGTGCGGCCACCTTGCGGGAGGCCTTCAATGTGATTATATGTGGGGTTTGTATCAGCACCACAGGTGGAATCCTACGGGACATCAGAGGTCAATTGCAAAAGTTAGAATCTTCATTGATGGACCTTGAGCGGGAATATTCATCTGCACCATGTGCATCCAAATTAGCTCGCATACATGAGGCACTTCTGGAACATGACTCGCTAGCAAAACAAGAGATCAACTACATCTCACGTAGACATGTCGCTAGAACATACGGGGAAGGGGGCAGACCGGGCAGCCAACTGGCCCTTAAACTGAAGTTCAGAGCAGAGCACCATCATATCTCAAAAATAGTGGATGATCAGGGCAAAGAGCCCTACGCACCCCAGGACATAGTAGACCAATTCAGGGATTGTTAGAAATCTATGTACACCTCTTGTGGGAGCCTTGATGATAATGCACTGGAAGACTATCCTTCCTGTGCATGGTTAGGAGATGGGCAGCGTGAATACCTCAGCCAACCCATTGGCGAGGCAGACGTGAGAGACGCTATTCTTTCTCTACCTAATAAAAAAGCGCCAGAACCGGACGTCTTGTCAGCGGAATTTTATAAAACATATGTAGATCTGTTGACACCTCACTTACTCGAAGTATATGCCGAAGCGCACGAAACCGGTAATCTACCGCCTTCCTTTAGGCAGGCCGTGGTCATAGAGCTGCTTAAGAAAGATAAACCGCCGTCCGCTTGCGATTCGTATCGCCCCCTCTCTTGAATTAAAATGGACACGAAAATTCTTGCCAAAATTCTGGCTACTAGACTCCAGCCATTAATGCCCCACTTAATTTTACCGATCAATCTGGCTTCCTACCTGAAAGATCAACGTCTAACAACCTAAGAACAATTTTTGCCATGCTTCATGTGCTTGACCGGAACTCCCTGCAGCGGCGGTCATGCTAGACGCGGTTAAAGCATTCTATTTGATCGAATGGCCATACATGTTTCGCGTGTTAACCCGCATGGGGTTTCCGTATGTCTTTCTTTGATGGGTGCAACTGTTGTACACTGAACCATCCCCGATGATACTGATCGGTGGATTTACATCCGAATAAAAAAAATAAATAAATAAATACAGGCAACCACTGAAGACCGCTGGAACTGAAGACCAGTAGAGACTGGGCCTGCACTGATACCTCAGCCCTCCCACCCCTCAGAACTGTAGGAAACTGAGATTAGAGACAACCCCTGACGCTCGTGGATACTAGGGTTGCCCCAGGAACACTCTGCATTTTGCACCTCCAGTATCAGGACCACTTCTTTGTTGGATTGCGGTAAAAGGATAAAAGTTGATGGAGGATCTTAAGACTATTTAAAGTGACAGGTAACTGTCGCTCATAGACGTGAATAGTCCCCGAGACTGACCCCCCACAACCGATTGTAGCTTGTCCAATATAGTCCTTTCAGATGTGTTAGACCGTTGGCTACCAGCCCTTTCAACAACTTATTCCATGTAAAAGACCAAGTTACAGTAATTTTACTTACCTTTGAAAATTCATATCTCTGGTTTCCCCCTTACATATTTTTGTTATTTTGGTATCAACTTTAAGCTAAAAATACACAATACTTTTAAAATATTGGTGTCAGATTTTTATTGGGCCATGTTTTTTACTTACTTGTTGTTTTAGTACTTCTAAATGATTTACACTTGTTCCTTTGATTTCGCCTGCCTGCTTTGTACCAGATCTACCCAGGACTGAGAAGGGTTCATCACACCATGCCAGAAGCGACACACCTACTCCACTGCCTACTCCTCATCAAGCGCTCCATACAAAAGCACCGAATTATAGGACCTCATCATCACCTCACACATCGCATTTCACTACAAGACCTGGCTCAACCCCACATCCCTCCAGGACATTGCCACCGAATTATAGGACCTCATCATCACCTCACACATCGCATTTCTCTACAAGACCAGGCTCAACCCCACATCCCTCCCGGACAATGCCACAGCCACTTACAATGGATATAAAATCACACATCAGGAACGCACCAACAAGTCAGGAAGTGATACAGCCATTATCTACAAAGAGATTACACAGTGCACCAACACCACCATTCCCATGGAACATCTCAACTTCAAGCTCCACATTGACGACAAGACAACCATCACAGGCACCCTTGCATACTGACCCCTGGGTATGTGCTCCAGTTTCTGCAGACTTCACTGCACCCCTAGCCTTACACTCCAAGGACTACATCTTCTTCAGCTACCTAAGTTTCCACCTCACCACAATTACAGTGCACAATATGAGCAGCCTCGGATTGACCCAGATCACCTATAACCTAGGCACACCGTAGGACACGCGCTGGACTCCATCTTCACCTCCAGCAATTAATACAGCCACGTCAGAGACCTCACATGGACCAATCACGCCATCATCCACTTTAGCACTTCCAGTTCCCGCACAGCAACCCCCAAAATGACCAGCATGGCAGCCGCGTCCTAGTAACAACATCTTTATCTAATTTCCCATGTACCAAATCTAAGATACCTTATATGACTAAGTGTCCTCTGGGGACCCAAAGGTTCAAATGGATATTTGTTACCTCACATTTTTATTAATGGTTTGTTGGCCAAATGTATTCAATGCAGAATCAGGGGTAAATCAAACATTTCTGAGCCAGCAAAGACATAAAATGACTATGTGGTTCGAGGTTCAATCTGTTTCAAATTAAAATAACCACTCTGTTTTTATCTATGAAAATGGCAATGCATGGATATCTAAAACGGGTGGAAATTTGAAGGAGAAAGAGAAAAAACATGTGGTACTGCTGTAATTAATAGAAAAGCCAATCAACTACCTACTTGTGCACCGATTTGAACTTTCCATTTTTGCCGTTATTTGACAACGTCAATTCATATGTAAATAGTGCAGTTACATTATCCACACAACCGTCTTCATTTTCTGAAATAACTGGTATACTCCAGGTTAAGACAGCAGATCGAGCCTGCACATGTGATACCTAAAAAGGATCAAAAGATAAAAACATATATAAACAAAAACGACAAAGCGAGCAGTTGTGGCATTTCTTTAAGTTACATACGCAAACATGCTAATGTGAACCCACTAGATCATCCCTCCCCTGTGCTTTGATGTTGACTAAAATGTTCCAGCTTACGAACATTGGAGGAGGTGAGGTTCAGGGAGCAGATATTTCAAGTAATCACGATGGAGTGAGGACAACAGGGGCAGCAGACACCCTCTTTCAATTCCTGGGGAGCCCCTCCAAATGTTGCCAGCAATCTTCAGCTACTTAAAACAAGCATTGGCATAGCCAATAGGTCTCGCCTTTGGGACCTTATAAGTGTTCATCCATGCAACAGTTTATGTTGTTGCACGAAGGATATTGTGCTGGATAACAAAACACTAATAAGGTCCCAAAGGCACGAACTATTGGCTATGCCAATGCTTGTTGTCTTTGGTGTGGCCAAATTTGTTTTATGTAATTAATATAAGATAAGTAATACTCAAATACCAGATTGCAATGACGTGCACTATAAGTACATAAATAAATAAAATAAAATATAGAACTTTTCCTGGAAGTGAGGACCATGCAGGGACGATGCCAGCTCTAAATAGGGGCTGGGGCCCTATGCTGTCTTACATGATACAAATCAGAGCAGCAAGAGACGCGCGATTGACAGGGGAAAACCACAGGGGCGGCAGACAGAATCCAAACGCATATGAAAGCAGGGACCCTCTTTTGTGCTCTCTGTGTGTTGACCCCATAAGTCTTCCAGGCTGCAGGTATTCACACAAGAATCCGGCTCCTTAGCGCCGGCTGGTATAATCTCTGCTGCCATGTCCCAAGGAGCGGAGATGGAGGCTTAAGGGGGTAGTGCGGCAAGGCCCGGATCACTTAAGCCCACGTCACCATCGACAGCCCTGCACTGCCCATGCCGGCCCCACTGTCAGCGCACTTTGCGAAAAGAGAATTGGCGCAGGAGGCGGGGAGGGGCTGCAGCTAGTTAGCCATGTGCATAATTAAACAAGCGAACATGAAAGCGATGAATACCAAACTCTCAGCAGACATATTGGCAGGTGAAGTGGAAATTATCATTCTCTTTATTCAGCAGCTGTATCTGTGCATTACTTCTGAACATTTACAGCTCTATTGAAAAAAGATAGGTCTTCTTTCCACAACTGGCAAGTGAGAGTTACACACAGTTCGAGCACCGCTCCATCTTATGTCACTGCACACATGAAAGCAGTTTTAAGGACCTAGCTGTCCCTGTGGTACGCAAGCATATAAAAGTAGTGTATATTCTTTGAAGGTAGATTATCAAAAGTGAATATAAAGCCACAAGATTTTACATTGTCCGATCCCCATCTACAAAGAATCATCTGTTCCTCGAGGCTTAGCATAGAAACTGGTCTGATTGAAACACACTTTAGGAAGGCCATGTTTTATAAAGAAGGGTTTACTGCACCGAACGGAGAACTAAACCATACCCCAGAACACTGTAGTAACCTAGCACAATGCTGAGAATGCGTTTCAATTGTGTTCTCATTTTTCGATAACAAGAGACTGGAAGAGCTGAAGGATGGACTGAATTCTTGGAAAACTATTAAAGCACTGGAGTCTGAAATAGTCCGTGAAGATCTCCCAGAATATTGAAAGTGGAGAATGGTGGTTGGTAGGGGCATTCAAAGTTTAACAAGAGGAAGATCATAGGCAAGGGAGAGCGGAGCGGAGCGCGGCGAACGCACTAACTAACATCTGTTTGAAACAAGCATTTGCAATGCATAAGGTCTCGCATTAGGAAAGTTTGAGCTATTGGTATTTTAAATGACACATTTTTTATATATGTGTTGGTTTTGAAAATAGCAAAAATAATAGCTTTGTCATTTACAATGCCAATAGTTATAACTTGTGACACCTATAGCATTTGTAATGCAATATGTGTTGTATTCACGTGACTTAGATGTATTGATATTACAAATAACAATGGCTTTGAATTTTTTTAATAATTAATACTTAAATAAAAGTTATTGTAATTTATAATGGCAATAGCTTAAACTTTTGTAAATAACTTTTGTGAAGAATATGTTCAGTGTATTTTATTGTGACGAAAATCCAAGAACAGAAGTGAAATACTAACCTCTTTTTGTGACATTTGTAATAAAGCTTGAAACATTGAGAGATCATATTTGACCCAGTTGTTGGTAAATGGTTGCACAGATTGATGCTGTGGTGGGGCTGAGAGATGTTGTGGTGGCGACTAGTGATGCTGTGGCATTCAATGATCCTGTGGTAGCGCATAGTGATGTTGTTGTGCCCCTTAGTGGTGATGCGATAGATAGAGTGAGTGGGATAGATAGATAGAGTGAGGGCGATAGATAGATAGAGGGAGGGCGATAGATAGAGGGCGATAGAGAGATTGAGTGAGCGAGATAGATAGATAGATAGATAGATAGATAGATAGGAGTGAGGGCGATAGATAGCTAGACAGATAGATAGAGTGCTGGCGATAGATAGATAGAGTGAGGGCGATAGATAGATAGCGTGAGGGCGATAAATAGATAGAGTGAGGGCGATAGATAGATTGATAGATAGATAGAGTGAGGGCGATAGATAAATTGATAGATAGAGTGAGGGCGATAGATAGATTGATAGATAGATAGAGTGAGGGCGATTAGATAGATAGAGTGAGGGCGATTAGATAGATAGAGTGAGGGCGATTAGATAGATAGAGTGAGGGCGATTAGATAGATAGAGTGAGGGCGATAGATAGAGTGAGGGCGATAGATAGAGTGAGGGCGATAGATAGAGTGAGGGCGATAGATAGAGTGAGGGCGATAGAGTGAGGGCGATAGATAGAGTGAGGGCGATAGATAGAGTGAGGGCGATAGATAGAGTGAGGGCGATAGATAGAGTGAGGGCGATAAGATAGAGTGAAGGCGATAGATAGATAGAGTGAGGGCGATAGATAGACAGAGTGAGGGCGATTAGATAGATAGACTGAGGCCGATAGAGTGAGGGCGATAGATAGACAGAGTGAGGGCGATAGATCGATAGAAAGATAGAGTGAGGGCGATAGATCGATAGACAGATAGAGTGAGGGCGATAGATAGATAGATAGTTGTGTGTGTGGTTGTGGTTGTGTGTGTGGTTGTGGTTATGTGTGCGTGGTTGTGTGTGTGTGGTTGTGTGTGTTATGCTTTGTTTTTCTATGTTTTGTTATGCTATGTTTTGTTGTGTTTGGTATGCTATGTTTTGCTAGGCTATGATATGTTTTGTTTTGTTATGCTATGCTAATTTTTGTTATGTTATGCTATGTTTTGTTATGCTATGCAATGTTTTGTTTTGCTATTCTATGCTTTGTTTTGTTATGCTATGTTTTTTTGCTATCCTATGCTTTGTTTTGCTATGCCATGTTTTGTTATGCCATGTTTTGTTATGCCATGTTTTGTTTTGCTATCCTATGCTTTGTTTTGTTATGCTATGCTCTGTTTAGTTTTGCTATCCTATGCTATGTTGTGTTTTGTTATGCTATGCTATGTTGTGTTTTGTTATGCTATGCTGTGTTTTGTTATGCTATGCTATGTTTTGTTGTGTTTTGTTATGCTATTTTTTGTTATGCTATTTTTTGTTATGCTATGTTTTGTTGTGCTTTATTACGCTATGCTTGGTTATGCTGTGCTTGGTTATGCTGTGCTTGGTTATGCTGTGCTTGGTTATGCTGTGCTTGGTTGTGCTGTGCTTGGTTGTGCTGTGCTTGGTTGTGCTGTGCTTGGTTGTGCTGTGTTTTGCTGTGCTGTGTTGTGCTGTGTTTTGCTGTGCTTTGCTGTGCTGTGTTTTGCTGTGCTGTGTTTTGCTGTGCTGTGTTTTGCTGTGCTGTGTTTTGCTGTGCTGTGCTGTGTTTTGCTGTGCTGTGTTTTGCTGTGCTGTGCTGTGTTTTGCTGTGCTGTGCTGTTTTGCTGTGCTGTGTTTTGCTGTGCTGTGCTTTGCTGTGTTTTGCTGTGCTGTGTTTTGCTGTGCTGTGCTGTGTTTTGCTGTGCTGTGCTGTGCTTTGCTGTGCTTTGCTTTGCTGTGCTTTGCTTTGCTGTGCTTTGCTGTGCTTTGCTGTGTTTTGCTGTGCTGTGTTTTGCTGTGCTGTTTTGCTGTGCTGTGTTTTGCTGTGCTGTGCTGTGTTTTGCTGTGTTTTGCTGTGCTGTGTTTTGCTGTGCTGTGTTGTGCTGTGCTGTGTTTTGCTGTGCTGTGCTGTGCTGTGTTTTGCTGTGCTGTGCTGTGTTTTGCTGTGCTGTGTTTTGCTGTGCTGTGCTGTGTTGTGCTGTGCTGTGTTTTGCTGTGCTGTGTTTTGCTGTGCTGTGTTTTGCTGTGCTGTGTTTTGCTGTGCTGTGCTTTGCTGTGCTGTGCTTTGCTGTGCTGTGTTTTGCTGTGTTTTGCTGTGCTGTGCTGTGTTTTGCTGTGCTGTGATGTGCTGTGTTGTGCTGTGTTTTGCTGTGCTGTGCTGTGTTTTGCTGTGTTTTGCTGTGCTGTGCTGTGTTGTGCTGTGCTTTGCTGTGTTGTGCTGTGCTTTGCTGTGCTGTGTTTTGATATGCTGTGCTGTGTTTTGCTGTGCTGTACTTTGCTGTGCTGTGTTTTGCTGTGTTGTGCTGTGTTTTGCTGTGCTGTGCTGTGTTTTGCTGTGCTGTGTTGTGTTGTGTTGTGCTGTGCTGTGCTGTGTTTTGCTGTGCTGTGCTGTGTTTTGCTGTGCTGTGCTGTGCTGTCCTGTGCTGTGTTTTGCTGTGCTGTGCTGTGTTGTGCTGTGCTGTGTTGTGTTGTGCTGTGTTGTGCTGTGCTGTGTTTTGCTGTGCTGTGCTGTGTTTTGCTGTGCTGTGCTGTGTTTTGCTGTGTTTTGCTGTGCTGTGCTGTCCTGTGCTGTGTTTTGCTGTGCTGTGCTGTCTTGTGCTGTGTTTTGCTGTGCTGTGTTGTGTTGTGCTGTGCTGTGTTTTGCTGTGCTGTGCTGTGTTGTGTTTCGCTGTGCTGTGTTGTGTTGTGTTTTGCTGAGCTGTGCTGTGTTGTGTTTTGCTTTGCTGTGCTGTGTTTTGCTGTGCTGTGTTGTGTTTTGCTGTGCTGTGTTGTGTTGTGTTTTGCTGTGCTGTGCTGTGTTTTGCTATGCTGTGTTGTGTTTTGCTGTGCTGTGCTGTGTTGTGTTTTGCTCTGCTGTGCTGTGTTTTGCTGTGCTGTGCTGTGTTTTGCTGTGCTGTGCTGTGTTGTGTTTTGCTGCGCTGTGTTGTGTTTTGCTGTGCTGTGCTTTGCTGTGCTGTGTTGTGTTTTGCTGTGCTGTGCTGTGCTGTGCTGTGTTGTGTTGTGTTTTGCTGTGCTGTGTTGTGTTTTGCTGTGCTGTGTTGTGTTGTGTTTTGCGGTGCTGGTAAGGGTATGTGAGGGTGTGTGTGAGGGGGTGTGAAGGTGAGGGTGTGAGGGTGTGAGGGTGAGGAGGTGTGTGAGGGTGAGGAGGTGTGTGAGGGGTGAGGGGGTGAGGGTGAGTGTCTCCAATGAATGTCACTGCTTCGCCTTCTTTGAAAATGTTCAGTGCTGCAAATAGAGCATGCCGCCCTAATTATCACAGCATGAGGCCCCAAAGTGATCATTATCACAGCATGCAGAGAGCCGCCCCACGCTGCTGGAGCACTCAACTGCACATTAATTATAGTTGAGTGCTCCAGCAGCCTGGGGCGCCTGTTGACATGCTGTGATAAGTGGGTCTCATGCTGTGATAATTGTTGCGGTGCCTGAGGAAGTGGAGACTCCTGCTGGGATAATTGTTCTTGTGGCGCCTCAGGAAGTAGAGTTTCATGCTGGGATAATTGGTCTGGCGGGCTTGCAGCGCCTGACGGCCAACACAAGCACAAGCTGCTCAACCTTGAAGCGCGTTCACAGACCTGGGTCGGCTCGTACCCAGGTCTGTATCGGGCTCGTTCACAGCTGTTACTCCCTTGACAGGGAGGAAGGTGACTATAGTCTCGCTGGCGGGAGCGCTTCGCGCTCCAACGCCAGCTCGACCTAATTAGCGTGGTGAAAGCGACCACGCTAATTCAAAACCTCGCTTGTGAGAGAGAGGGGGAGGAGGAGGTGAGCGCACGAGTGGTGCGCGCGCTGGGGATAGCTGTCTGCTCATTTTCAAGCACTGCACTCGTGCTTGTGGCGCGCCCCTGCTCGCTGCCGCAAGGTGGATGCTGCCACAAGCACGAGTGTGTGCTTGAAAATGAGCAGAGCGACGGCTAAAGGCCCTAGACCTAAAAAGCAGGTCAGACCATACTCAAGTACTACATTTGGAACCCATCTAGCTAATAATCTAGAAGCAGGGGTTTAGTGACATAAATAAATAGTGTCTTTTTTTCCTTAAGGTCAGCAAAATCCTTTAGGAGGAGCAAACATCACTGAAAGAAATATACACTGCAGCACTAGCTTGCAAAATTCATGATATTTGATACATTTCACCACTGTCTGCAATACTGCTTATTTTCCTGGTTATAAGAGTGCAACACTATGCCATTACAACTGCACAAAAACTAAGAACATTGAAAGGAACACAAGACGCCTCACCAATTTAGCCGGTCAAAAACACAATCAAATTTCACACAGTTGATACAAATATTCTTTGGTTTGGAAAAGCTTTGCATCTCTGGTCTTAAATATTTCTGGAATAATATGCATTTTCCTCTAGTACAATCTAGTGAGCCCACTGGAAGCACGCCTTGTCATTTTGGGTTTTGTGGAGACTGCCTACCAGCAACAGCTCTGTCCAGTCACCATAACAGTAGTCCTTTGTCTTCATCATCTCTGAGACATGAATGAAGGATGGATGGATTTGGTGTGGGTGCATGATTCATGGATGGACTGGTATAAGGTCGAATCCATTTGAACAGAACAAAGACGATTACTTTTGTGCAGCACACACATGGTTCAAATGCAGTCCAACATTCACTGGTTAGGGTGACTGGATGGATGTTTACTTCAGAGAGATGGTAACTCATCTCCCCAAGGTGAGCCATGTATAATGTCTTGTGCCCCTACATAGAATCTTGCTGCCACCATCGTCAGTCACAGCATAGCTTGGGTTGACAGCGCAGTGCCCGCCGCTCTCCCATTCAGAGAGGGTGTAAATTCTAGATCTGAGCCTGATGTCATAGCATGACCCAATGTCAACAAAACCAAAGAAGACTTGGAGCATGTGCAGTGGTGCTGTATTCTGGTCAAGCTCCCTGTAGTGAGAACACAGCTTATGCTAGGATAACTAATAGCATAGTTGAACAGCATTCAAAGCCATAGAGAGAACATCCTTATCCAACATGAAAGTAATATCTTTGGGTGGAAAGCAACCCATTCTAGTACGTGCTTCAAGGATGAGAAGGTTGAACGTTGCAACTGATCTTGTCAGGCCCCTGGCCTTTGCTAAGGGTAAAATAACATAAAAAAGGGCGTTGTAGGGACAATCATCCAAGTACATATGGTAGAAATGGCTGGACCACTCATTCGGTGCCACACCATCACCATGCTGTTTAAAACACTGTTTTTTATTTTTTTATTTAGTGAATACAAACAATTACACTATCAGAATAATTGCAAAGAAACTTCAAATAGCTCGAAATGGAAAAACTAGATACTGTGTACTTACACTAGGTTGATCAAACACAGAAATGATGTCTTGCAACTTTTTGATTTCTCTGTCAGTCTCTGAAAAACAAAATGGTTGCCAAATCCATTTAAATCAAGAGATTTAGAAGCTGAATACCAGTAGCACAGGCATTTTTACGTACATAACTGGGTATCTTCCTCTCCAATGTATTGGGTGGGAAAGGAAGGGTTATATGTTTGCTTAATATTACCATTTAGATCAAACATGTAGGGGATCTTCAGAGACCTACCAGTTCAGACAACATGACCAGCTTTCTTAAAATCTAAAACAGAAAGCGGGCAAGTAAAAAGCAATGGTAATAAATATTACATAGAAATAATCCATAACTTTGGGAAATGCTATGCTACTACCTTTTCTGTAATTTTTTGCTTTAGTAGCTCTGGCCCCATCCCTTATTTTGTGCACAATGCTAAAATGCAATCATGCAAAACAAAGGGCAAAAGTGTACAGTTTACAATTCTAAATAAAACACATACCTTCAACATCTGCAGTTTTTGGAGAACTACCCCTTGTGCTTGCAAGATGATTTGTCTTCAAAGGATCCGCACTGAAACTCTGCCCTTTTCCACAACCATTCTGAAAGTCTACATTGGCAGGATTTTGTGTTTTATGCAGCGTAGGAGGTGGACTATTAGGTTGACTGTTTATGCTACCAGGATTTTGACGGTCTTTAAGCCTTTTTCGCAACTGCTCTTGCATTTTCATAGTCCGTTCATCTCTCTGGATGAAGTTTGACCTGACGTGCGAACGAGACTCTAGAAAACAGCGAAGGAATAAGTAGTGAAAATAAAGGTTTTGCAAAAATTATACAGGCTTGTATTTCATAGATTGAGATAATCTAAGCCTACATGCATTTTAGCTCATAACAACATATGCTTATGTCAAGTGTCAGTCACACATATGCTCCACTTACAGTAAAAAGGTGGCATTAACTGAGTGTGCACTTACTGAAAGTAATTAAAGTTATAGATCTAAAACCAAATTGAATGGTCAAAGATACAAAGTTCAATTCACAGTTTGCTATCCAAGTCAAGTCAGTGCACTTAACGTAGACGACATCACTTTCCAGAGAGCAAATGAAAACCAAATATTTCACAGTGAAGAACTTTATCAGAAGACAGTGAAACAGACCAGTATTTATTAGTGTTAGTGATAAACTCAGTCTGCTGAAAGAGAGGCTGACTTTTCCGCAAAGATGTAGAGAATATGTAAGTTGCGAGGGTTTTTTGGAAGGCAGATAAATTCACATTTATGTCCTAGGCAGCATGCACCATGTTCTGTGCAAAATACGCAAGAAGTGCTGTTTTGATTTTTTTAAAACATTTTCAACGTGAAAAATGTTAAGTTCTGCAAAGATCTGCATCTTAAGTCTATCAACGGGTCTTTAAGTAGGTAGTAGGGGTTTCCAAAACACATGCATTTAAAAGTGATGGAGAAATTATTACATGCTTCAGGCGACACTGGTAAAATGTTATAATCTATTCTGCTGCATGATCTGATAATTTGTTGGAAAATTGACTTTGAGGAGAGCCAGCAAGAACTCTACAAGTTGCAGTAAGAATGAGTTCAAACTTAGATTTTCATCACTCACTTCTTGTGAATTAAGAAGCATGGCCTTAAATAAGAGATTTACTGGCACATGCATCAAGGAAGGTTTTTGCGATTCCTTAATTGCGATTATTAAGGAATCGCAATTAAGGAATCGCAAAAACCTATGCATGTAGGAATCGCTATAAAAATATCGATTTCCAAACATTCCTTAATTGCGACTGACAAATGGCAAGTCGCAATTAAGGAATGGCTTTCCATTCATCCATATGGGCTACAGGCCCATAGGAATGAATGGGAGTTGCATGCGCAATTTGCGAGTACCCATTAAGTACTCGCAATTTCGCATGCAATTTCAAGGGTGCAAGGGTGTCAATGTATCCCAAATGCAAAAATACCGGTTGCAAAGGGGCAGATTCTGAGAATCTGCCCGTTTGCAACCGTTTTTTTGTTTGATGCATGGGGCCCTTAGTGGTAGAGGGCAGGCATCATTGATGAGGGGTATCAACTGAGGGTTGTTGCATTACCGACTAGAACGGACTTGATCTAAAGGAAGGACGCCTATTTAGCAGGCAAGAGTGAAAGGGAGAGAAATCTGTGAATTAAGTGTTTCCATCTGGTATGATCTACATATTAAATCGCGACAACATACCCAGAATTCGATTTTGAATTAGGTCATAGTGTGGGATCTTCTTTGTCAAATTACACAAACAACGAAGCTATGATTGAAAGTACTGGCGGTGCAATACCAGAGTTAGCAGAGAACAATTAATGTTCATGGACAGTAAAAAGCATCAACCTGGCATATTAACCCCACAAGTAGCTATCTTGTATGCTCACAGGTTCTATGGGATAAATATAATACAAAAAAGACGTAATATATGACCAAGAAAGTAAACTTCCTGGACTATTACTATGGGAAGAGTACACAGATATTACATTATAACGACCAAAAGAAAATGTTTAATAAGTGATCAATTATTATTTGCACTATGCTATTGTTTGTTTTTAAAGATTGCTGTTTTTACATATATAGTTTTAATGAAACAAAATGTTCAAAAACACAAAACGCATACCTTGTTCCTGGTAAATGTGTGGTGGTTGATGCTGGTGAATGAATTGTGGTGGGATTTCTCCTGCCCCTGGAGAGTACACTGGATGAGGTGGATGGGAAAGAAGAGCAGGATGCATGTAATGGGCCACATGAGGTGGTGCAGGATGCACAGAGGGGTGAAATTCAGTTGAATGTGGTAGGACCAAAACCTTGCGTACCCCATTTTCTTCCACCACCTGTGATTGAAACATTTTAAAAGCAATTAGTTTGCCTCCTACTATAGCAGTAGTAGTAATAATAATAAGTGTACAATGCAAAGGTACTTTTAAAAAAGAGGGAGTTTATAATTATGTTTAAAAAAACAAACGTAAATGGGAAAATGATGTTGCAAGCCTTGCTGCAGTAGGTGGGGGGACAATATTTTTTCAATTCGAAGTACTTATTATTTGGCTGTTGCTACAACCTCATGTCATGCAAATTCTTATGATCAACCCAGTCTCAAGACACCTAAGAAATGATAAGACAAAATACATCACCACAAGCATATCCTGGTAAAAAAATTAAATGCATTTTATTGCAAAGGATGAGAAAAGGCACTCAGCGACCACGTAAATGGTATAATGCTAAGTACAGAAACGTAGTCAAAGGTCAAGCACAAGATACCTTTCTGTAATTTTATTCAAGCAGATAACTGCAAAGCTAACAATGGGGTGCAAGTCCTCGGCACCCATTTTTAGGTTTCGCCCTGGCGTTGCAACTGCATAGCAGTTGCTCCGCCTAGGGCGAAATCTCATGATCCTACATATGGGGCGTTGGTCCCGCCTCTGTCTCCCATTGGCTAGCTCCATAAATGGAGGCTAGCCATTGGGAGACAGAGGCTGTCAATCACGCTTTCCCGTGAAAACGCGATTCGGGGGCGTTTCTCGGTCTTTTTTTAAGTCCTGCCCCTTTGTCCTGCGCCGCGCTGTGATTGGCTGCCGGCCCGGGACACCCGTGTGACGTCATTCCCCGGGCCGCGCTGTGATTGGCTGGCCGGCCCGGGACCTGACTAGTTTTCTTAAATGTGTTGTTAGAGCTTTAATTAAAAAGCTGAAGTGATAACAAATTAAAGTTGAGACTTTGAAAGGTGCCATGATGCGCCTGAACAACAAATAAACCTATTCATTTTCTCTGAAAGACCTGAAAAATGCGGGGCCTGATCCTAAGATGGACGCAAACTGTGCACATTATTTGTTTGAACTACGCCTGCTGTAGATTGTCCTCCTTCCGTTTCCACAAAGTTGAAAGGTCAACACAACGTAGGTACATCAACACCCGGCACGAGAGGAGTCTCCACTTCAACGCTATCATGGGCTCCTCCAAGAAGCACCGCAAGGATGGCGAAGAACGACACTGCGAACACAAGAAACATAAACACCGGGACAAGGAGCGCGGGGCCCGTAAGCGTTCCCGGGAGAGAGATGGCCGCGACCGAAAGACTAGCCGAGTGGCTTCTGCTGCCGTTGAGGGGGGCCCGCCAGTGTACGTTGTCACTGCCCCCGTGAGCGCCAGTCGGAGGTTAAAGAAGGAAAAGCCTGACCCGGAATACGAGCAGCAACAGCAGGGTGAGAATGATTAGGTGTCTCAGCCTTAATGGGTGTGGAATGTATCTTCCTTACACGTATTTAGCGAGGTCGTTTTGGCTGATGTTCGCCCTGGGAGAAGGTTGCAGGAGCAGCACTAGAGCCATTCGAAACCACCGAAATTCCATGTGTGTATGAATAGCTGGCACTGAATCCTTTATAAGTTGCTTTACAGTTGGTGTTAAGCGGTACCGGGTATGTGTATTCGAAGCGACGTTCAGCTAGTTGCTAATAAGTCATTGCGAGTTTAAATACCACGTACACTTTCTCATTGAACTTGTAGCATGCGAGATGATAATAAGCATGTAATGAGGTGTGTATCGCGTCCAGTCTGCATCTGAGCTTTCAAGTGAATGAGACCTGCGTCTGTTTTCGTGATTGTATATCAGGTGCGCTTGACGAACACTGAAGTGAATCTTTGAGGGTCTGTACAATATGTTACTGACTTACGAGTGTGTTGAGGTGTACGGCAACCATATACAAAGCCTCTGAAATGGTATAGTCTGCGAAAGGTTGGCACATTCCCTGCGTGAGTACGGACGATATCCAGCTCTTTATGTAATCAGTGTTTGTAGAGCGCACATCTCACCCAAGAGGGTATCCAGGCAGTAGAAAGAAGGGACTGTGTCGGGTTTAACAGGTGCCTAATGGAAATCATATTCTGTACACCTTAAAACTCCTCCGCCCCTTGTGCCTGTCATCCTGCCCCTACCCACAACTGTATTCATCCTCATGCCTCTTAATAGTGTCATTCGTTTTTCTAGCCTGCGTTGTTGATTTATTATTTTTGCACATGTATTCCTTTGCTGTTCCATGTATACTAGCTGATTCTTGAAAAGCGCGATAATACCCTATGGTTCACTAGAGGTACATAGACATTATAAGTAAATAAACCTGTGATACATTGCATCTCGCCTTCAGCGTGGTGGAGGTCAGCCGCTGAGGGCTTTATTACTACATTCAGCAAGATATTTTTGAAGTCTGAGAAGGTGTATAATACCAGTTAATTGAATCTGAACGTGTGAAGGGGTTGTAGCCCGTGTACAGCCTTGTACTTACAGGTCTTTTCAGTATGTAATTTGTACTTGTGGTGTTTGTCCTTCTAAAGATCTCATTTGTTATTGACAAGCCTGGCCCTGAACCGTTGTGGTTTACACAAATCAAATAATTAGTAACAAGCCTTCATTATGTTCCTTTAACCATGGGCATCTCTATATTGAAACTGCTAGCATTAGTGCATGCATACTGCGGAAATGCTAACTAAATCGTCAAGTTTTAATTTTGTATTTCACAAAACGTCAGCTAGTTGTTTCTGAGCACATAATGAAAGGGTGGGCGTTGTCCGCCATTGATTCAAATGGTTGTTATCCTTCAGTGGCAGTAGTGTAGCATATTCACAATATCTTTAGGCAGTTTAGGTCACAAAGCGGCGAGTGGCCTTCATGGAGGGTGTTTGACCTTATTTAGAGAGGAGATTGTATGTGAATGCTTTTTTTGGAAGGGGGACCTTTTTGTAAAGTGGAAGAGAATGGGTTTGAGTTTATTATTTTGCACCTATTCAGTCTTGGTCAGTGGAAGGTGGATTGAGAAGAAGGGGACCCCTACTTAGCACAGTAAACCTGCTAGCTAGTAGGGAGAATTACACTGTGTGTGGCATTTGCGAGAGATTAAGCTATTGGCATTGTAAATGACAATGCCATTTATTTATCCGTTTTCAAAACCAACACATAAATGACAATTTTGTCATTTACAATGCCAATAGCTCTAACTTTTGCAAAGGCGAAACCGTTGCATTGTAAATGCTTGTTTATGTTAAGGAGTCATGCCTTATATCACTTTAGATGGTCTTTTGTGTACCCACCCCTGCCCCTCACCCACCCAGCTTGACAACCATGCAAGCTCACTGGAGGCTCTCCCACTACTGCAAATGTTGTCAACATAATAATAATAATAATCCACATTTGTAAAGCGCCCAATCACCCGTAAGGGTCTCTAGGCGCTGGGGGCCGTCGGGAAGATTAAGCGAGCTATTGCCCAGAGTCACATGTTGCTGGGCTAACCTGCCGCCGGAGCCGGGGATCGAACCCTGATCCCCAGATTCCAGCGTCAGTCGCCCTGGCCGCGGCGCCACACCTCTCCCATCAAAGCAGTACTCAGATACAAGGACACACCTTATGTGTATGGCATCTTGTTTATAGTCGGGTGAACAGGGTTTTTGCTTGTGCCCAGTGGCAAGACAGTGTACCAACATCTCAGGAAAAGGTCTGTTGGGTTCCCCAAAAATGGGATCCTTGCCCATCATCATATCTGGGACATGTAGGAAGGGTACCTGTAACCTGTTTAGCGTGTGATTTTCTTGGTTTAAATTTGGGTATGTATGTGCTTTTTTACCATCACAGTAAACACAATTTAAAATGCATCACGCTACAATTTCGAACACCACAAAACTTAAATATATACCTGAGACACATATCCGGGAGGCACAAATATTGGAGGCATAGATCCATTTGGTGACATCATGGGCACATGTGCAGGCCCTATAAAAAACTCAGAAATATTTTAAAATCTGTAAATAAAATGATTGTAAAAAATATTTATGTGTAACTGGATAGTGGTTGCTAGAGTACTCTGCAATAACCGATAAGCGGTATGAATAAGAAGCAGCTATGACGAGAGGTGCAAGGTAATCTGTGTAAAAAGACCAATGAAAATATGTTCATTCCCCCCACCATGATCTCACGCAATTTTTGTCCTCAGTCTCTCATTCCAAACAGACCAATACCAGTCTCCTCACATTCGAGCATAACAGAGGGACACGATCAAGCACGCAGACGAAGCCACAAAGCCCATCTCCACTTACACAATAATGCTTCAGCAGCAATCACCTTGCAAATCTACACCCTAAGTGAATTACGGTCACTAAAAATGTCAAAACAACTCAGTCTATTTGCTAAATTAAATAATAATGTCATACACAGCAATACAGACATACATTAGTCCTCAAGCCTAACACAATATACTGAACAGGTAACCAAACACAAAATAAACGCCCCATAACAAGCAGAATGAACCCAAAACAAATATCACAAAAGGAACATAGCCTAACCTGTCCAAGATTAGTGAAGCAATTTTCTTCGGAATTTTATAGTTTACATTGTTATGCATTCCACTTTGTCTTTACCTGGTTTGATTGTTCAACAATAGTTGAGGTGTCCCTATAATTTATATATTGGAGGGTTTCTATTTCTTAAATGTGTGGCTAGCATTTTATGAAGTTCACTTTTTCAGGTTTCACAGAACTAATATGTAAATAAATCCCTATGACTTTTTATATTTCCAGACTTTTTAGGCTCATTTGCGTCTCTAAATCTAAGTTGCAAATAAATGCAGTACAGTCATGTTTGAACAAGAATCTCAAGGCATTTTAGGCTCATTCGCGTCTCTAAATCAAAGTTGCAAATAAATGCAGAACAATTATGTTTGAACAAGAATCTCAAGTGTGTACTTTGCCTTACTCATCTTTTAGATTATCGAGATCCTTATCACGCCACTATATTTAAAACCTAGAACAAAAATGTTCATCACATCCTTTCCTCAATTCCCATTACTTTACTTTGTATACTTAAATACAGACTCTGTTCTTCTAACATTGTATGCTTCTATAGCTTCCTGGTTCAGCTATAATACACAGGAACTCTGTTCATGATTATAATATGATATGAACTAACCATTTAATTCAGTATGTTAGTTCCTCTACATTCTATCTCTTGTTGGACAGAACTATTCCTATTATTTTTCTCTACTATGATCACCACTGGTTCATAAACAATAGTAACGTCTTCAACTGAATCTAGGTTTTCCAGCATATAATGTTTATATCTCTATTTTCTTATCATAGGGAGAATCATTCTGCAGAGCTAGACTTACATTTATTAGAACATGACCCAATACAATAACTGCCCAGATCATTAAACCTACAAGTCAATCTATTTGAAAATAATAACTTCTATAAAAATAACTGTAAGGATAAGATTAAAAATAAGTGTCGTCTTATGGATGTCTAGTTTACAAAGTTCCAGACATCTGATCTTTACTGCAGCTTTGTCTTGACCATTTGCTGTTTAACTGGAATAAATTATGCTTCTGAATGGTTCCAGAGCATAAATAAAACTTGTGATCTACAGTACCCAAATCATCTATAAGTTACCGAGATAAAAAAACACCCCAGCTATGTTTTCAATGATATCTCACAATGCTACAATTGAAAGCTATGTTTACAGATGGTGAAGATTACAGGAGAGGCTGCCATCCACCAGACATGGTGCCATATGTGATGAGGCCGTGGTATGATAAAAAAGTTTTGAACATAAATCTAAGCCTCAATTAAAGAGATCATCTACATTCGACTTCAGTTTGATAGGATACTCTGGCTCTTGGGAGGCATGCACGAAGATAATCTGTACTCACAGACTTCCAACACAGGCAAGAGGAAGTTCTACCGGCAGCCCATTTAATGATGGAGCAGAAATAGATAGAGCCCGACCTAACCACAATGTTGGTCTACTGGATCAAAATCAGTAATATCAAATCAATTAAAAAGTTGCCAGTCACCATCAAGGACAGTGGCAAAATTCGAGAAAATATGGGTCCATTTTTATACTTCTGTAAAGCGAAGGGTGTTGTTAGGTTTTTGGTAAACCCCTCCCCCAACTAAACTAATAAATATCATTTCGATTTTTACCTTGTATGCACTGGATGTGGCCATCTTCTGTTCGGATTGTAAACGTTTCACCAGGGTTTACTTGAACTAGTATAACCTATGAAAAGGAGATGCAATAATGATAATTTAATAAGATATGGCATATGCATGCCTGAAAAGATTATATCTATATTTTTCACCATGTAAGAATTAGGCGCAATTACATGTTTCCCAATTTCTTTTTCGTAGAAAAGGAAACATTTTAATCATAATCTATAAAACGATTTTGTTCCACAATTTAAACACAGAGACTGATAATGTATTCTAACACGTGAACCCTGACTTTGTTTCTAAAGAAAAAAAATAAAACAAGTTACTTACCTGTAACTTTGGTTCCCCAGTATTGGTAACTTTCATAAATTCCCATGCTTTGTATTATTCCCCGTCGTCAGCCTGGGAGCCTCCGTAAATAGAAAATACCATAGCAGTATGTACAATAGAGAAAGTAAGGCCTTGGCCTCGTCTCATTTTGTAGCCTATCTACCTCTTTTTGTAAAAGAGACCAAAAAACGTGCAACAACCAATCAGATCAGCCTCACCCCATAGAACCCTCCTGAGAGAGCCTCAGAGCCTCAGATTTTCGCAGCCGTTGTGTAACAGTAACCACCTTTGCTAAAGGCTGAGCTTTCCGAGTGGAGGAGGGTGGGCGCATGGGAATCTATGAAAGTTACCAATACTGGGGAACCAAAGTTACAGGTAAGTAACTTGTTTTCTTGCCCCAGTATTGGAACTTTCATAGATTCCCATGCTTTGTATCAGAGTAGCTAGCAGTAAGCCAGAAGTGCACATTATGTTACATGAGTATTAAAACATCTCCGTAGAATCATCTTCATGTGACAATCATATACCTTGTAACAATACAACGGAAAAATATGTGATACAAAATGTGAAATCATAGGAAGGAGGGATAGAAGGGAAAGCTCACCTCTCATTGGAATATATTCCCCAGTACTGCTTGAACAACTGCCGCTTCGCTCCTTAAGAAAGAGTCCAGGCAGTAATGCTTTGTGAATGTATGGGCACTGCTCCATGTAGCCGCCCTACAAATGTCTTTTATAGGAACTCCAGCGAAGAGAGCTGCTGAAGATGAAACTGATCTTGTGGAGTGAGCTCGTACATGTCTCTCCAGAGGTTTTCCTGCCGCTTGGTGGCAATAATGAATTGCACTTGATATCCAGCGTGAGATTCCTTGTTTTGAGAGAGGAAGCCCTTTTCGAGGGGCACTGAAAGCCACAAAAAGTTGATGAGATTTTCTAAAATCCTTCGTGCTTTCAAGATAAAATTTGATACATCTCTGGACATCCAAGGAATGTAGAGACCATTCTGAAGGAGACGTAGATCTAGGGAAGAAAGACTTTAGAACCACTGGTTTGTTGAAATGGAAATCCGAAGGGACCTTTGGAATAAACTTCGGATTAGTCCTTAAAAACAAAGTGTCCTTTTTGAACTGTAGAAAAGATTCCAAAATGGAGAGAGCTTGCAACTCTCCTACCCTCCTAGATGAAGTGAGGGATAAAAGGAGAGCTAATTTCCAAGACAAAAATCTTAAGTCCACCCTGTGGACTGGCTCGAACGAAGGTCTCATTAGGTGAGCCAGAACCAGATTGAGATTCCAAGCCGGAGGTGGAGGCCGTACTGGAGGGAAGACCCTGAAAAGACCCTTCAGGAATTGCTTGATAATTCTAGCAGACCAGAGAGAAGGACCAGAAGCTGTTCTTCTGAATCTTGAAATAGCCGCCAAATGTACTTGGATGGAAGAATGAGAAAGGCCTGACTGCCAGCGACAGAATGTAAGGCAGTATCTGATGAGGAGCTGAAGAGAACGGATGGATGTGTTCACGGTGACACCACAGGCAGAAGCGCTTCCATTTAGCATGATAGGTCTTATTTGTACTTGGTGCGCGAGCTTGAGTTAAAATCTCCCTACAGTCCTGAGGGATATTTAAGCAGGGGAATTCTCTGTGCTCAGGAGCCAAGCTTTCAAATGGAGAGAGCACGGATCTGGATGTACCACTTGCCCCTGGGACATTGTTAATAGAGATGGAATGGGACATAGGTGAAATGGATGGTCCTGAGAAAGCAGGAGAAGCTCCGTGAACTAGAATTGGCGAGGCCACGCTGGTGCTATTAAGATCATCCTGCAAGGTTCTATCTTTAGTTTCCTGAGCAGCCGCAGGATCAGGGGAATTGGAGGAAAGGCATAAACAAATGCGCCTGACCAAGACATCGAAAGAGCATTCCCCAGTGACCCTTGATGGTGATCCCTGCTTGCATCGAATCGGCATTTCCTGTTCTCTGGAGTCGCGAACAGGTCTATAGTTGGAGTGCCCCAACATTTAAAAACCTTGTCCAGAATATTTTGATCCAATTCCCACTCGTGACAGGCCGATTTCAGACGACTCAAGGTGTCTGCTGTTGTGTTGAGAGTGCCTGGTAGATGCTCCGCTGAAAGGACGACGTTGTCGAGAATCGCATATTTCTTGGGCCTCTTTCGAGAGAAGATGAGACCTCGTACCTCCTTGCTTGTTTATGTAATGCATGGCCGTTGTGTTGTCCATCCTGACCAGCACGGTTGCACCTTGAATCCTCGGCAGGAAAGCTTGCAAGGCTAAGCGAATCGCTCTGAGTTCCAAGAGATTGATATGAAACAGGCGCTCTTCTGGGTTCCAATGACTGCTCACCTGGAGGTCCTGTAAAACAGCGCCCTAGCCTTCCATTGAGGCATCTGTGGTTAGAATCAGAGGGGATGGAGCCATCCTGAAAGAGAGACCTCTTGAGATATTTTCCTTGACAGCCCACCAAACTGCTGCTTTCCTCATGAGAAGAGTGACCTTTATCTTGTCCTCGAAAGAGCCTTCCACCTGGCGCCATTACAAGTTTAGCTGTTCTTGCAAGGGACGCATTCGCAGTCTGCAATGCGGAACTAATGGTATGCAAGATGAGATCGATCCTAGGAAAGATTTGTATGGACGGACTGACAGGGACCGTCTCTTTTGTAGTTGGCTGGCAGGGAAGATTAGCTTCTTCTGTCTTTCCTCTGAAGGAAAAGCTTTGCAGCTTCTTGAATCCAGAATGGAACCCAGGAACTTGACCCTTCTGGATGGAAGAAAGACTGATTTGTCTTTGTTGAGATGCAGACCCAGATGATTGAAAAGTTGGATGCCACGTTTCGACTGCCTTTGTCATTGCTTGAGAAGATAGGGCTTTTATCAACCAATCGTCTATGTATGGGAAAACTTCTCGAGATTTTTTCCTGAGGAATGCTGCTACCGTGGCCAATACCTTTGTGAATATCCGCGGAGCGGATCTGAGCCCGAACGGCAGAACTTTGAATTGAAAGTGGCTCTTGGCTACTGTGAAACGTAAATATTTCCTGTGAGCTGGGTGGATCGGAACGTGAAAATATGCGTCCTGGAGATCCAAAGTCGCCATGTAATCTCCTGGATTTAGAAGACGCAAGATGTCTTGAAGAGAGACCATTCGAAAGGAGACTTTTATGACATAGGTGTTGAGCTACCTCAGATCTAAGATTGGGCGCCACTTTTACTCCGTCTTGCCAATTAGGAAAAATCTGGAATAGAACCCTTTTCCTCCTTGAGAGAGTGGCACTGGCTCTATCGCTCCCTTGGTGAGCAGTTGACAAACTTCGTTTCGGAGCAGGTGAAGATGTTTTGATTCTGTGGCGCGAGGGGCTCTGGGAGGTGGGAGATCTTGAAATTCCAGTGTATGGCCAAATTGAACGATATTTAGGACTCACTGATCTGTTGTTATGATCTTCCAGCAATCGAGAACATGGGTTATCCTGCCCCCTACTGATGTTACGAGGGGCGAAGAAGCAGTAGGCAGAGCCAGGAAGCGCTATTGACGTTTAGAGGTATCTTTCCCCTGACGTCCCTGTTTACCTCTTGAAGACTTGCGAGAGAAAGACGCCGATTGACTTTGTCGTTAAGAGTACTGAGGCTTAAATGATTGAGAGGATTGTAAATAGGAGGAGTAGTGTTGTTGATAACCTCCCCTATACGTAGAGAAACCTTTTCCTCTTGCACCCCGGAAAGGTACTTTTCGATATTGAAGAGTGCCCAGAGACCTTGCCGTCCCTGTATCCTTCTTAATGTCTTGTAAAGCGTAATCTATATGTTTGCCAGACAGCTTATCTCCATCGAAGGGCAGATTCAGAATTGTATTCTGCACCTCAGGGCGAAACCAGGTACATCTCAGCCAACCTTGACGCCTTAGGACCGCTGAACCTGCTAAGGCGCGAAAAGCTGTTGTAGCAATATCCATTGCACAGTCTATAATTTCCGATGAAGATCGTTCACCCTCCTCTAGGATTTTTCTCGCTTCCGCTTTGGCACTCTCTTGAAGGTGATCAATAAAAGGGGAAAGATCGCACCACATTTGGCGATCATATTGTCCCAAAATTGCTAGTGTGTTAGAGGCTCTAACGAGGAGGCTAGACATAGAGGAAAACCTCTTCCCTACATTGTCCAGGCGCCTGCCCTCCTTGTCCGGCGGCACAGTCAGGGGTGCCGACGGTTTTCTTGATCTTCTTTGGGCCGCCTGAGAAATAACCGAGTCCGCTCTAGGATGACCAATAAGACAGGCAGGACTGTCCCCCGGAGCTTTATATTTTTTCTACAGACGCAGTATAACCGGAATCACAGTAGCTGGAGACTGCATGACCTTCTTGCCCTCACTCCAAACATGCTCTACTATGGTTATGGAACAGACAGATTTTTTGTAAGGATCCTTAAAATCATAGAGGAAACGGGGAACATCCTTTACAACGCAACTTTTACCACGCAGTGCCTTTACGACGCAACTATTACAACGCATGTTATGATAACGCAGAGCGCTGCGGGGCGCTCTAGGATAGGGAATAGATTTAATTTACTATCCAACACCTTCCCTACTATCCACGGGGACTGGAGTTGGAATAGTAAATTAAACTATTCACTATCCAGCACCCCGTAACGCTATGCGTTGTAACAACATGCGTTGTAAAAACTGCGATGTAAAGGCATGCGTGGTAAAACCATGCGTTGTAATGTCATACATCCGATGAAACAGTCCGATTGCACCACAGGAACGGGAAGGCCAAATCTTTTAGATGCTCTCTCCATAAGATTATGGAAACCCCCTATGTCCGCTGGAGACAAATCCACAGGGTCCGGAGATGGTGAAGCCGGATCTGGGATAACATAATCGTCCCTTTCTGCGTCTGGATTTTGGACATGTTACACATTCTGGTCCGCATCCTAAGAGTTATTATCATCCTGTACTGTAACTACCTCATGCCCTTCTAACAAAGGTTGACCATCATGCCTTTGAGATGTTGATGCCACAGAAGTAGAAGGAGGCTGCGGAGGAGGTGGCGGGGGAGGTTGCATGGTTTCAGAGGTTTGAGGTGGGAACCTCTTTTTGTAATCCAACATCAGCTGTAGGTTGTTGTGAAGCATAACAATATATCCGGTGTTGTAAATAAGCTTCTTTATTGGTAGCAAACTCGGAACAGAAGAAGTGCGACGCAGCCGCTATCAGCTCTCTCTCCAACTATCTGGCGTTGCTGCGCCAGTAATTCTAAACACACCTTACAGATAGTATTTGAAACAAAACATTTACCAACATCAATGCACGTGAAAGCACGTGTTACAATCTCATGTTGCGCTCGAGCCAGGAAAGTTAATGGCTCGAGACACAACACTTCTTCCCCCTTTACAACAAAAAACAAAGATAAATATTTGAAAAAAAAGGAGAAAAACGAAAGAAAAGAAAAGAAGGAAAAAATAATAATAAATAAATAAAAAAATAGATGAAAACAAAAACAAATTAAGAATGTACATAAGTTATGTAGTCTTCCAATTTCTTAGGTTTGGTGCAATTACGCTTACTTCGTGTACATGCACGATCACATTAGCTTGTAACAACATCTTTTTGCATGGGAAGTGCATAATCTATAACATTTCTGTAATACACATCTATATCATCTTTAGTGCACCTTAGATTTGAATTAGCATTTATGCTAGTGTTTTGTAAAACGGAAGTAGTGCACCTTGGGTTTGAATTAGTAACTTCGCTAGTAGTCTGTAAAATAGGAGTGGGATCATCAATCCAATCATGCTTTTTCTGTGCAGGTAAAGAGTTTACGTCACCTTTAAATAATGCAATCCTGTTTGCATTCCATACTTTACCATCGCTCAATAGAGCAGAATTGCATAATACTCTTACCACCTTAAGTGGACAAGAATATCTACTTTCACCTTTGGGGATTATTCTACCCTTCTTTACCTTAACAATGTCCCCTACTTTTAATGCAACACCCTTCTTATCTTTACCAAGTTTTTCCTTCCACTGTCTCTGATTTGTTTCTAAAGAGTGTTTCACATCTTGTGCAGACAAACTAATTCTCTTGGTACTAACTAACCACCCCATGTTGTCTTTGGTGCGAGGGGAACGTCCCTTCATCAATTCAAAAGGTGAAAATCCTGAAGAATTGCATTTAGTAATTCTATATGCCCAGATGGTTTTTAACAGCTCATTTTCCCAATTCTTGTTCCTAACGTTACTCAAAACAATAATACCCTTAATGACTCTGTTAAAGCGTTCCACGCCACCATTACCCTCTGGGTGATAAACCCAGGTAGTCCTGTGAGTAATGCCAGAGTTATTCATAAATTTCTTAAATTGTTCACCAGTGAATTGATCACCGTTATCAGAAATTAAATCCTTTGGAAGTCCTTCCCTGCTAAAAACTTCCCCTAGAAATGTAATTACACTATCCAAATCAATATCTTCTACAACCTTATATTCAGGCCACTTCGAAAAAAGATCTATCACAACAATTATGTATTTTTGAACTCCATTCATACTCTTAACGGGCCCGAAAATATCTATTCCTAACCTTTCCCACGGCATGCTGGGAACAATAATAGGATGCAAATCAGTTTTGCAAGTAGACAGACTCTTATCAGAATTGATACAATCATAACATTCCCTAACAACTTTCTCAATTCCTCTATCGATACCTGGCCACCAATATTCAGATTTCACTCTACACTTTGTTTTAACGATTCCTAAGTGTCCTTCATGGCATAAATTAATGACTCTATCTCTAAATGAAGAAGGAGGTATCAATTTTCCACCCCTAAGTAACAATCCATCATCTAGAGAAAGTTCATGTCTAACCTCCCAATATGGGATCAGATTTTTTTCTATGTTCATTTTTTCTGGCCATCCTTTTTTCACAAACTGACTTATCTCTTGAATAATTAGATCTGAGTTTATCTCATCCATCCATTCTTTGCAAGAAATACCTTTGATACCCTCGTTAAAAATACTCGCAACGAACCAGTCATCCCAATTATCCTTTTCTAGGTTTTCAACAGGCAGGGGACTCCTACTCAAAAAATCTGCATTCTTATTCCGGACACCTGGAACATAAACCACCTCATATACAAAATCTAATAATTGGGCTGAAAAACGGCAAATTCTAGGTGACACATTATCTAAACCAGAGGATGTTAGTACCTTAGTGAGAGGTTTGTGATCCGTCCGTAAGGTAACACATGTACCCCAAATAAATTGTTTAAAATGCTTGAGACCCCACAAACAACCCAGAGCCTCTCTCTCTATTACGGAATAGTTTTCCTCCGTAACAGTCAAAGCCCTAGATGCAAAAGCCACAACACATTCTGAACTGTCTCTCTGTAACTGGGAAAGGACAGCACCCAATCCCTTACCACTGGCATCGGTTGTAATAAAACTCTTAAGTCTAGGATCAAACCCTTTTAGGGCAGGAGCACAACAAATGTCTTTTTTTAATCCATCCATGCTCACTTGACAATCATGAGACCACTGAAAATCGTTTCCTTTCTTTAACAACTGTCTTATACAAAGCATCTTTTCTGCAAAATTACTTATAAATTTTGAATAATACTCTGCGAGCCCTAAGAAGGACCTTACATCATCTTTGCTTTTTGGAGTTGGGGCTTTATTAATTGCATCCACCAAATCAGGCTTAGGCCTAATACCTTCCCCACTAATTCTATGACCTAAGTATGTTACATCTCTTCTACAAATTTTACATTTTGACTTTTCCGCTGTCAACCCTCTTGTGCTTAATATCTGTAAAACTTTTGTCAAAAGACTGTCATGCTCATTTTTGTGTTTCCCCATGACCAGAATGTCATCTTGAAAAAATAACACATTTTTAACTTCCTTGAAAATCAAAAACATTATACGCTGAAACATGGCCGTGGCAGACGCTAATCCAAATGGAACTCTTTTAAATTGAAATAAACCAAAAGGTGTTATAAATGCGGTCAAGTGTCTGCTCTCAACATGAAGGGGAACCTAATGGTAGGCTGACGTTAAGTCAATTGTAGTAAACCATTCCATATCGTTGGTAGAAGACAGTAGTTCTGTTATTTTGGGTAAGGGGAAAACATCAATAAAATATTTTTATTAAGCTCTCTAAGGTCTACTCATAAACTAATTTTGCCGTCCGCCTTTCGTGCGACCACCAAGGGGGCGCCCTAATCTGAGGATTCTATGCATTCTATAATGTCTCTAGCTACCAGTTTGTGTATTTCATTCTGCACTTCATCTTTTACACTCATAGGAATGTTCCTGACTCTATGGATACGGGGACTAGCATCCGCTTTAAGAATAATTTTGTGTGAAAAACCTTTTAATTCACCTACGTTCCCTGAGAAAACCTTAGGAAATTTCTCAGAAATTTCATTGCACACTTCACTGGAAATATCATAGCTAATGCAAAGAACCGGATCAGGGCTATTTGGATTGAGTTGAATACCCAAGTCACCTTGGTCCCACCATCCCAATACGCAAGGTCCTGCTTTTGAAACATATAGTTTACACAAAGCTGACCTTCCTTTAAATTCAAAATTAAGTTTGTGAAAACCTACTAAGTCAATGGGTTTAACTGTGTAACCCACAGGGCGTATATCAGGCTTATCTAATTTACTACCAATTTTGCCACTAAACAGGTCTTCCCTCTTGTTACGATTGATAATAGTGTATGGTGAGCCAGAATCAGCTGTTAAAGTTACCACAACCCCACCCACACTAATATCACAAACGGGTTTTTTTCTTTTTGTGTTTGGCATGGTGGATGTAGAGGATTCATCATCACTAATACAACAAACCACGTTTTCATTACCTCTATCCTCATTCTCATAATACTCTTCACACTCATTTACAATACATTTGACACTTTTTATATTTCTGCAAGCACGTGCAAAATGCCCCGTCATTTTGCAGTATGCACATCTTTGTCCTAGTGCTGGGCATTTCTTATCATTTGCGAGGTGAGAAGTGCTACCACAACGAAAGCAAATACCAGTATAACTAAAAGTTTTTGCGTTAGCAGTATCTTTGTTTTTGTACTTTCCTTTTTGGATGGGTTTGTATTTACTCTTTTCTGCACTTTGTTGATTGGAAACTCTCATGTCATCACCGCTGTAACTTTTAACTTTGTTGACTACGGTTTCAGCGCATCTGGAGGTTAATTCAGCCTTGCTTATGATGGCAGAAATCTCTTTTAAACTTGCGTCTCCATTAAACCAAAGTTTGTCCTGCAAATTTGAATTGTTGCAATGCATTACCAACTGATCACGAATCAGTTCCTCTTCCATAGTACCAAATTTGCATGAAATGGCTAATCTCCTGAGTGCAGCTATGTAGTCTTCAATTGTTCCTGTTTCCTATGATAAAAATTGAATCTATGCACCGCTTTACATACTGTGGGAGCAAAATATGTATTAAGATCGTTAATTGCGCTCGTGAATACATTCTCCTCACTTCCACCACCAGATTTGTTTTCTATCCTGTTATAAGCTCTCAATCCTCCCGGGCCAAGACAGTGTAAAATAATTTTCTTTTTCCTTTCAGGAGTTAGCTCTTTGCTTTCAAAGGTTTCCAAATAATTAATAGGGTAGTCTCTCCACTCCTCCCATCTATGGCTTGATACTTTGCCATCTTTTAATAGAAATGCTTGAGGAGCTGGTAAGTTCATGGTTGTAGTAGTCATCTTTTAAATAATACAAATACACTGTTTACACAGAAGATTTGAATATTAGACTTGCTTGTAATTGTGATAAAATTAAAGACTTACAAAGGTAACTATACTTTTTAAAAATACTCCTCTTGTATTTTAATTTTTAAAATGCACATCAATGTAACGTTCGTACATATAAAATAACCAATACCTTATGAATATGATCACTATGTCATATGTTTACATTGCACCTTGTATGAACGTAAAATAATTTATGTAATCTCTTGTAAAATAATCGGAAAGTACCTTCTAATTATGAATATAAGTAGTGTGCGTATCATTGAAGAATTGTTGAAATGACACGCAGTGTGCGTATCACAGATGAATTCCCAAAATGACACGCAGTGAGCAGATCACTGATGAATGTTTTTTTTGTTTATCTTTAAAAATAATCTTAGTAGTGTGCTGAAGAAATAAGCCCTCCGTGAAGCTTCTTTAATGATGTACACTGAATCCAAAATGGAGTCACGTTCCTTGACCTAATACGTGACCTTGCGTAGTTACGTAATCACGTGATTACAGAATCGTAAAGCGTGTGTGTTCAGAAGATACAGATGCAAAATCTCAACGTTCGTATTCGAGGTACTGTTAAACTTAACAATACACTAGAGCCTTCCAAATTGAATGTCAAATAGTACACATTCCTTTTAATTTGCTGAATAAACAATTCAGAGTTCAGTGTTCCAATTGCACAATTAACTCATGAAGATTTGGTAGAATACTCCACTTGTATTAATTAAATCCGTATTTCTACCATTTAAATTCTTTCTTCACCGCTTTTTAAATACAAGAGATCAAAACTTTTCTATGACTTACTTCGGTAAACTGATTTCTTCTTCTTTGACAATAACGAGCGAATCCGAAGGCACATAAATTGTCCAATTTGATCAAAATTCACGTAGGTTCATCCTCGAGTTGCTCCGATCGTCGCCATTGTTGTGAAGCATAACACTATATCCGGTGTTGTAAATAAGCTTCTTTATTAGTAGCAAACTCGGAACAGAAGAAGTGCGGCGCAGCCGCTATCAGCTCTCTCTCCAACTATCTGGCGTTCGTGCGCCAGTAATTCTAAACACACCTTACAGATAGTATTTGAAACAAAACATTTACCAACATCAATGCACGTGAAAGCGTGTGTTACAATCTCATGTTGCGCTCGAGCCAGGAAAGTTAATGGCTCAAGATACAACATAGGTCATTTATTAGTGAAGACGGCATGGCCACTATACCTTGTTGAGATGTTTCGTGAGGTGTATCACGAGGAGTGAACTGTGCCTCTGGATGATGTTGACCCAAGTAATAATCATCCGAATCCGAGTTGAGATGGACTAAAAGCATCTCCATATGGACTTTCATCCTCGTCAGAATATTCCTCCTCCAGAAGAAGAGCTGGAGGTAACGGTGTCACCCTACGGGGCGATGTAATTTCCGGAGTAATCAGTCTTTTCTTTATAGAAATTTTTACTTTTTGGTTCGTCGACGGTGTCATCGACGAGGGAATCGTAGTTGCCGGAGAAAGAACCTTCGTCGACGGTGGAATGGTCATCGACGGTGGGTTGATCGTCAACGTCAGAATCATCGTCGCCGTTGTCATTGACATCGTCGTCGTCGATGTCGTCTTCGTCGACACCATCGCCGGCGTCATCACCGGCGACGTCGAGGATGTTAATCTCGTCGACGAAGCAGAGGTAGGATGTATCGTCGACGAAGTCATTGTCGACGATGTCGTCGGCAAAGCTCTCGGCGACGGGCCCGTCGACGGAGCTGAAATTGAAACCAGTTGGATTTTTGACGTCGCCGTCGACGTACCTGAGGAAACTGTCGTCGACAGACGGATTTTCTCTTCTCCTTTTGCCTCCGGAGGTGTACTTGATGGTTTCTTGAAGATTTTCTGTTTTTCAGATGGTGAAGAGGTAGTACAAGGGCCTTGGATTGCCTTCTTACCAGATAACACCTCAGGAACAAGTCCCTCCTTCTCCTTTGCACCTTGGTGAGGAGATTTTTGGGGACTAAGCCTTTTAGACCTTTCAGAGGTCTTTTGAGAGGCCTTAGCAGGGGGTTCAGCAGACGAAGAAGGGGAAGACCTACCCCTTTTTGTAGACCTCCTCGAAGATGCTGCTGAGGAGGAATCTTCACTATCACTAGAAAGAACCTCTCTCCGTGACTTCATCTTCTGTAACCAAGTCAGAAGTCTTCCTTCCCGGTCTCTCAGAGTCTTGGTGGAGAAGGTCCTGCAGATCTTGCAATCAGTGGCCTTGTGATCCGGGTATAAGCAATAAATGCAGTCTTTATGCTTATCTTCAATATATAGCCTTTTCTTTGAGCAGGTAGCACATGCTCTGAACAAAGCATTCTTTTCTGACATCCTGAAGAGAGATTAGATGAAGAAAAAAACAAAAGTTGAAGAGAAAACTGAGCAGAGCACAGTGGAGACTCCCTTAGCACAACGTGCGGTAGAAAATCTGAGGCTCTGAGGCTCTCTCAGGAGGGTCCTATGGGGTGAGGCTGATCTGATTGGTTGTTGCAAGTTTTTTGGTCTCTTTTACAAAAAGAGGTAGATAGGCTCCAAAATTAGATGAGGCCTAGGCCTGACTGTCTCTTTTGTACATACTGCTATGGTATTTTCTATTTACCGAGGCTCCCAGGCTGACGACGGGGAATGATACAAAGCATGGGAATCTATGAAAGTTCCAATACTGGGGCAATAATGACTTTTCTGAATGTACATTTATTTAATATAGCCTTTTAACTGAAACTAGCTTCATATTGTCCCTAGTCTACAAAGTTATAAAGTGAAACAAACATTAGCTGGTGCAATTTCTTTTTTTGCAAGCATAGAGCACAAAAATAAAAATAACAAAGAAAACATGCTTCCTAACGTGGCGATCATGTGCTTGGAATAAAAAAAATATACACATGGAAAAAATAACTGCTGAATATAAATGTAAAGACCTAAAATGAGTTCAGGAAGTAGGCTTGTGGGAACAGTTCTAAAAGAAAGAGTTCAGTAGACCCTTTTAGGTGCACCAAATTGCATTTCATACATTATTCTTTATAGCAGAAGGTGGGAGCAAAGATCCAAACAGGCATGTGAACGTTTGTGTGCACACAAGAATGAACCTCCATAGTTAGAACGTAGCATTCTCAGTCTCACATTAACAGCTTTACAATAAATGCTTTAACACGAAGTTCCTTAGTAACAATTTATTTAGACACAGCAGGTATAAATTATTCTCAGTTCCGATCATATTTAGGGTATTGTGAAATTTAAGGATTCTCCCACTCAACCGGTCACAAGAACACATATATCAGATCATAATAGAGGATGGTGAGTCATAGGTTCTACCACATGGTCCTGGTTCTCGTTGAGCTTGCAAAACGTAAAAGACTGATGTCCCCTGTGGACCACTGATCGGCATGAAACCAAAACAACAACTAACCAGTGGTGCTGGTACAATTTTCAGAGTGGGGGTGCTGCTATCAACGTTACATCACGGAAGTCATAGGGATTGTGAAAAATCCAAGTGTGACACAAGAAAACTATGCTGCAAATGAGCCACGTCCATTCAGCGGGTAAATGGTACCTGTGTAAATAGCTCATAGTGCATTTTGGATCACACTGTCACAAATATATTACTAAAGCATGGAGTAGGAGCACACTTTCATTGACAGACAGAATAATTCCATTAAAGGGGCCTTTAAATATGAAAGGACATGCAGTTTTACTGATAAAACTATATAGTGCACAAACAATAAGTGGAAAGAGCATGTCAGCGAATATTTATCATTTGTATATCACCATGAAAAGTGTCTTGATTTGTTTTCAGCCTAATAAAATCTTTGTTTCCATCACAATTCAGAATTACAAAAAAGGTATGTAGGAAGCTAACTCTTTATATGATACATCAAAACGATATATATCATGTAAAAGGACCAGGGTTTCCTTATGAGTGTACAGGGGCATGCTCTAGCAAACCCAAGGTGCTTTTCTAGGGGCTAGGGGGGTCGAGCAGCCTTAGGCTTATGTGAGAGGAGTGTACGACATCTGTAAACACACACAATAGTCAATAAATTATGCACACAACTCAATAAGGAGAGCCACATGAATTTATAAAAATAAAATATCTTTATAACTACTTAGGCACCGAAAGCAATTCGTTCAGGTAAGTATGTTTTTCAAAAAACATAGTTTGGTATTTAAAAAGTCAACAGTGCCATTTTCAGAAGCTGCAATATTATCCTATGGGAGGAAAAGCAAGTGCGGCATTCAGGTACAGTACACGACTTATGGGACCAATCTCCTGGAGTTAAGGTGAGTTTTCAGCAAAGTCCACAGCAGCACCAGCAGAACACCACCAGTGGCACTAGGGCAGCCGGGTGCAGGGTTGCAAAACAGCATCGGGTGCCCAATATTACTCTACTGGGATTGGTCTGCGCGTAAAGCTGCTGCAGGCTTTGCCTGGGAGGCCCGTCGGGTTGAACCAACAGGGCGGCTCAGGCCTCACAATGCTCAGGAAAGTATGGGCACCTTTGGTCCTCTTCTCCATGGGCCAGGGGAGACGGGTGTAGAGGTGTTTTTAGGCATCGGGTTTTCCTTTCTGGGAGAGGTAGAGGAAGAGAGGGCTTAGGAACAGAGGCAGTAGGGGATGTCAGTAAGTCCACGAGAGGCAAAATCACAGTGGACTTGGTCTCTGGAGGGCTGAGGGACCAAGCTAGCACCGTTGGCCCACTTCCACTCGGCTTGGAGCAACAGGTGCAATGCTATCCTTAGGGGTTGGATTTTCGTGATCTTGAAGTCCTCTCAGGTCTCTTTGAGTGCCTGCAGGATGCAGGGAAGCAGGTCTGATGTTTAACAGGAGTTCTTGGTTCTTAGGTGAAGTGCTGGCAGATCTCCTGGGCTTTGGGGACACAGCAGCTGCCTGATAAGTCGTTTTTTGGTGCAATTGTCAAAGTCAGCAGGCAGACCGTCAGGGTTATCGCCAAATCAGTTGCTGGGTCTTCAGTTCTCACTCTGTGCGACTCTTTACTGTCGTCTTCTTTCAGATCAGCAGGCTCGGATTTTCTGATGCCGGGGGCTCCCCTAAATAGTAAATTTAGTGGGGGTAGGGGAGTGTACGGTAGTAGGCAAAGGGCCATCTACCCCTGGGGTCACCATGTACCCTATATGACCACTTCTTGTGGGAAGAGGGAATAACCCTGTCCCAGAGTTCCTAAGTTTGCCATCACAAAGATAGCTAACTCTGAAACGTCATGTCAAATGCAGTTAGCCCACCTTAGGGGTGGTACTAGCCTGGGGGTGGGCACACCTACCTGATTAGCTAATTTTCTCACCTGTCCAGGTGCCAAAGGGCTCTGAACAAAGTGGGTTGGCTTACTCTCCTGTGCGGGGAGTCAGATTCACATTTCAAAGGTGGTGGCTTCTCTGAAGCTCCCCGGCTTGGGAATGCTAATCAGCAGGTCATCATGTGGGAGGGAGTGTGATCACTCTGTTCCCAAGCAGGCTTTGTTTCTGTCCTCCTGGGTGCAAAAGCCCTTACCCTGGGAAGTCAGAAACTTGTCTCAGGTTGGAGACTGGCAAAAACCAGTCAGCCGACGCACCAGAGGTTGGTAGGTTTTCAGATGGCAACTCTAAGGTGTACATGTGTTTACAAATGCACTACTAGAATCATGGTGGGTTTGTGAATACGAGAAGTTTGATACCAAACATCCCAATTTTCATTCAAGCCATCACGTAGCTGGGGAACTTGTTTTCACCAGTGTCATGTTTTAAAAGGGCTTCCCTGTCCACTTGTACTGATAGTAATGGAACTGACCAGCACAGGGATATAGCTGCTCATGCAGATATGAACACAAATGTAATACAACCCTGCCTTAGGGCTGTAAGGCTTGATGTAGAGGTGGCTTACAAATATAATATGCAGTGCAAGGTGCCATGGCACACAGGGATGTGTGTCATGTCGCGTTTTCACTTTTGTCTGCACCAAAACACGCAGCCTACAATGGCATTCTTGCAAGAATTTGGTGAGAGGTCCCTTAGGTTGGCACAATTCGTGCTGCAGCTCTTGGGTATCTTCTTTAGTACCTCAGACCCTAGGTACCGGGGGTACCATTTACTAGGGACTTACAGAGGGTGCTAAAGGTATTGCCAATTGGGGGAACAACTATACAGTTTTTGGGGGAAAGATATGGCACTGGAGACCTGGCCAGCAGGAACCCAGTGCACTTCCAGTCGAATTCACACGAACGAGCAGGCAAAAAGAGGAGGTGACCATGCCAAAAAGGGGCACTTTCCTACAAAGTGCCTCATATTTGCTTTCCTAAAGGCTATTATATTTTTAAATATTTGTTCAGTTCATTTACAGGTATTTATATGTTGTTGTGTCAGAATAAAATGGGCATCCTGCATAGAGCCTTTCCTTTCACACTCCCTGTACCATTCAAGACGGTCACATAGTTCACTTTACAAAACTCTCTCTCTTTTGAGTCAGATAAAGAAATGTAAAACACAAGTCTCCATGTTGGAAGAATAAGCTGCAATCTGTCAGAAGACGTAGCCTGGCATTTGATCTCGGACTTTGAACGCTTAACAAATGTGACATGATAACAAAAAGATGTAAAGGCCTGTTTGTTGCTTATTCGCCTCTTGAACTCCAGCGTGTTATTTTGGGGTGCTGCAGCACCCTCCGCACCCCTACATCCGATACTATGCAACTAGCCTGTTTTGTAAGCAATGAAAACTGAATCCCTCACTAAGGGAAAACTCCTGTTAGAATTTGGATCGTTATGTACAGTCAATAATTCTATAGCTGTTTCTCAATATCACTCCATTGTTACAAACATTCAGTCGAGGAGCTCTTGGTAACTTTCACAAGTTATTAGAAACAGAAACCATTTCAGTCACGTGCTGATCATCTCTGCACCTGCAACTCAAGCGGGTACTACCTGCTCTTCCGTGAACATTTTTTACTCTTTGTGGTGGAGAGAATATACTTAAGTGTGAGAAATCGGATTGATATCAAAAGATGCAGGTGAATTGAAACCATGTCTCTCCAAAATCTCATCATGTGTACTTGTGTTTCTTAGAGAGAGGTTGTGGGATTGAAGGAGCTGCGGCTCTCTTCCGGACCCACGATGGCACCTTGTTTGAAAGGGAAACATGAGAAGCATTACTTAGTGATCCACCTCGGACTCGACTTACAATGAACCGGCTAGTGCTCACCTGCTGTATGTTGTCCCCATTTACCAAGTGAGGTAGAAGTGGAACGTCATTCAACATCGATGTTGCTTCTAATGGAGGAGGTCGGTCTGCCATCATGGCTGGCAATATCACACGCGGACAGCCTCTTCCATCCACCACCTTGGAAAATGAAACAGAACTAGTATTTATTAGTTATTACGAGTCAAATGGAGTTACTCGTTCTAAACAGTCACAAAGATCACAAATAGTTTTAGTAATTAATCTGTCAACTAAGTCCAGCAGTATTGTGACTGCCAACACAAGGTCTGCCATAATATTGCCAACTCAATGAACACCCAACAGCGGATCAAGACCCTGCTTAAAATACATGCATTTGATTAAAAAGTGGGTTTGTGAGTCAACATGGGTCAGAGGGGCTGCATCTGCCCATCATCAGCTCAGGGTAATCCATTCCAGGTACTTGTGTGTTCAAGCACTTTCAGGTGATCAGGCGGAGTTAGAAGTATCACAAGTGCCATTTTGGAAGGGTATTTTAAAGTAGGACCACATTCCCCTTGAATGGCGCAGAGGCAAATAAAGTATACAAGGACTTCAGTTCTACAGAGGAATTTACATGAAGCAAACTATCAAAAACAATCTTTTGTGATTAATAGTGATCACAAAGCACCGTTTTGAACCGAGGGAAGTAAGAAAGATATCCATCGGGTTTTCGTTTTTTCACTTTACCAAGTTCTGCACACATACCAGGCTTGCTTTAAGAAAACCCATCAGAACTTGAATCAACGAAAGACACCATGAAGTGATAATTAAATTCGGATCGAAGGGCTTTCACTGGACACGAATAAGAGATGTGACACAAAGATCAGTAGCAGCCTCCAACGATCGAAAAGATGATTATTATCCCACGGGAGCCGGACTCTGGCACCGTGGGCAATGACAGGTGCAAGTTTCATCTTATGCACCTTAAAAATAGGTGTCTGAATATATCAGTATTTATGTCAGATCTGCGGAGACCATTGGCTGCACTAGTGGAGCTGTGTGGTTTAAACGGACAATCACGATAGCAACTCAATTTATCATCAATCAATATCCAACGTTTCTACCGTTGGCTGATTTCTGAAATCAAGATGCCTCTGACATTTATTTCGGAATCACAAACCTTTGGTCTCTGAAACGTGAACAACAAGAGTTTTTCTTTTAAAATGTGTCTATTTTCTGCATATGCAATACAAATACAAGCATTTGTAATGCAATAGGTCTCGCATTTTCGAGAGTCTGAGCTATTGAATTGTAAAGGACAATGCCTTTTATGTATGTGTTGTATTTAAAACAGATAAATAAAAGGCATTGTCATTTACAATGCCAATAGCTTAAACTCTCGCAAATGCGCAACCTATTGAATCGCAAATGCATTTGACTGCGCCCTGCTATAAAAATTTTAAAAAGTGTTAGGAGAGAGTGTGTCCAAGCTAAAATAGTACCCAGAGGCTGTAATTAAAGCCTACAGAGTAACAACACTCATAACAGGGGGTGTCGCCATAGGAGGTTAAAAAATTAGACAAGGCGGTACTAAGGAGTGAGTACTAAGCCTATTGACCAATGAACAACCACAGTTTGCAGTGGACAATGACATAACCCAATGAAAAATATGGGGTGCATGCATTGCCCAGGCTCGAAAAGCCAAATCGGCCAGCCTAAATGCTAGAACAATATATATTTCAAAGGACACCTTGTTCTACTTGGCTGCCCTTTTTGGTTGGTACATGCCTGGAGAATAATACAGATACACTCAGATTCTCTCGGAAGAGTTTGTGGCATAGCAACCCCGAATAGAGTCAACAACCCATCTAGGGTGAAGATGTGCCCAGCTCTGCTCCATTAAAATAGATTAACATTTAGGAAATAGAGTATATTAAACACAATTGTATTTACAGAGAAACACACACCACAGCATATGTCTAACGTGTAATGTGTCTTCGGCTGAAGAAGCATGACAGGCTAGAAAGAACACAGATAAATATTTCCTTGTTTAAGAAGATCCAAGAGGATCTTACTCTATCTTAAGAATCAGATGTAGAGGAGGTTCTGCATAGTCGGGTCATCTCCGCACCAGTAGTAACCAGGTGTATCTTACTCATTTCTACCTGACCCCTTTGCCAACCAAGTGACCAGTCAAGATATCACTGTGACTGAACAAAGTCTGCAAAGACTCAGCAGAAGAAATTAGTTATTAATTCTTGCATTGAGTTATCACAGCGGTCTTTCTGGTAGCTCCAAGAGCCTGATATTTGACCAACACATATCCAGATGCACGGAAATCAGATTTTAAATTACTAAAAAGTCCATTTTAGGTCGAGCCTAGCGACAGAGCATGCTCTGCTCGCTCTGTGAGGCATGCAGTAGTTGAGTATGCTGTGGAAGCCTCGCCCTTTAATTGGCAGGTGTTCATGACCTTGGTAAATGCTAGTTTCCAATTGATAATGAGGCAGGTTAGTCCCTCCTTGTTACCGCCCTGTCGCCATTTGTTACCTCCCATGAGGATTGAATCTTTTACTTGCGGCGTTACACGGTCTCCTTCATAAGTGGGTAAGCACTATTTTTTTCCCAGCGCGGTCCGCTTTCACTTTAGCGGCCACGCTTGTTTATTTAATTACGGGCCAAAAGGGAGTGTTTGTACTCACTAATCTAACAAGCATTTGCAAAGCAATAGGTCTCGCATTTACGCGGGTTTGAGCTACTGACATTGCAAATAAAAATGCCTTTTATTTTTGTTCTTCAAACATAAATAAAAGGCATTGTCATTTACAATGCCAATAGCTTAAACTCACGTAAATGCGGGAACTATTGCATTGCAAATGCTTGTTGAACGAAGGAAGGAGGAAGTCGAAAAATCCTGGTCTCCTCCCTGGGAAACATGTTGAGATGCAACAGAAGAGTCCTAACTACGACTGTAAGAACCAATATTACCATGACTCTGGTGATTTCTTCATTTGTCGTGTATTTCTATAGGTTCTGATTCGATCCCCCTATTCCTGACCCTATTCTGGTTAAACTTACTAGCTAGTTAACTAACAGTCAGCCCATGAGGCAAGAAATCCCCCATGATGCAGATACCGTTATCTGACGCAGTCACACTACGGCACAGGAACGTGTTATCTGATTAGGTCATAACGCTTGAGATCTAATTAGACAAGCGATATTCCTCCAGCCCCTGATAAGGCATACGACGTTCTCATAACAAATCAAACCTATGACAACCTGGATAATCCGTGCGGCCATTGTTTTGATTTCACAGAGAACTTTAGTAAAGAATGTGCTAACGAGCAAGTCGTATGACATCTTTATTGACGTACCTATGTCCATCCTTACGTCAATCTCGGCACCTTTAAGGTATAAATATTGCCGACCTTGCCCTATGCAAACACACGCGTGGTGACAAGACGGAGCAGCCATACTTGCCGAAGCCGAGAGCAGAAGCAGACCCCGCAGGCAGCAGCCCCGCCTTCCTGACGCGCTGAGAGACGCGCTGCTATCTCAAGCCGAGAGACCCAGCACCGGCGCTTCTGGGCAGCCCTCGCAGGCAGCCTGGAATATCGAGAGCAGAGAAAGAGATACCATTCCTCATTCATCCTAAATTCCAGGTACAGAACTGAATAACCCCTCCTAGAGAATTCTTTAGTTATTCACTTGGCAAAAACAAACTTAAACTAAACTGTAACTTTCTATTCCCGCCCACGCATTAGACTTAGGTCAGGTACACGGGGTAGGCGTATTTAGAAACACCAGTTGAGTACGTTTAGTCAAATGTATATGTGTATGTAAATATATTTTAATCATTTTAAACATCATATGGCTCAGAAACCATATCAATGTTTTTACAGTATTATTTTATACTATTGCTTCTAATGTATGCACTTTACTTAACTATAAGTATTGCAATAATATCGATCCATTTCTCTTGTACGAGAAAAGAGACTGATCAATAAATAACATCTTTTATTGAACACGCCCGTCTCTTCCTTTTCTCTACATTCTGATGAGACTAAGAATGCACGTACTGACTGAGTAAAATAATTGCCTTGTGCTCACACGACTCTCGAGATTGACTCTTGATTAGGGGAGAGCAAAGTTGTCATGTTCTATGGTTGTCAGAAACTAAATCCCTTCTTGTCTAATCAGGGGAGTTCATCCTTCCTTGAACATTCGAGAAAGTTTCTAGCGAACTCTGAGCTTAGCTGGCAAACCCAAAAATTAAGTCTAGTATCGACAGTAGTAGACCTAGTTAACGTCTGGCCTAGGCCTTTACTGCTGTAGGTACTATTCCAATGCGCAGAGCCTATTGGGAAAATAGGAGCTACACTACATGGCGCCCAACGCGTTTGGAAAGGGCGATAAAACTAACGTAAGACATTTAGAGTAACTCAGTCGTGCTTTCTCACTCAGACCCCTTCTCCCAAATACTCCAAAGACGTCTGGAGTGGGTGAAAGGTTATTATATCCTCCAAAACCTCGCAGGAGGGAACTCCTATGTATGGTTCTTGGTCTAGTCAACGTTGAAGGATAAAACAGTTCCAAAATATTGTGCACCTAATCTCTGTTTCCATAAAGAAACCTGATCTGCAAATAAAAATAATACCATCCTGTCAGTAAAATGGGAGACAGTGATGGAGAAAGAGAGGCAATTAGATTAGCTACTGAAATAGCAGCAGCTGATACTACAGCACTCGATGCAGACCCGGATATAATACTCATCCAGGTCGCCAAAAGGAGAGCTATAACTCTAAAACTTATAGAAAATGGACTGACACCTAGAGGTGGTACAGTCATATTCGTAATCGAGGCACACGAATATCGGCAGACAGAGGTATACTATACATGGATAAATTTTCCAGCAGCAAATGCTGTAACAAAGTACTTCCACTATTACAAAGTAGAGGAACCTCCTAATGAGTACACTCCTTTCGAGGAGGTGGAAGTACCACTCAAATTCCAAGAGCATTTGCTCTTATTTGATGGCGCCCTAAAACATAATAATCACATTACAAGGCTCGGTCCTTTAGGAAGACCAGGAGCAACGTGGCCGGTCTTAGCCGGATACACACCACATCCAGACATCGACGAGATGACTGCACCAGAGCTATTAATACAGCTAAAACAACTACTAAAAATTCACAGACAATTAGTTCAGTATGTAATGCGGACTTCAACAATTCAGCCAGCGATTAAAATTCCACAGCTGACCCCTCACCAGGGGAACACAAATAAAATCACACCACAGAACATCCAATCCTGCCTAGGTAAAGTTCCAGCTAAACGGGAACAGATACCATTCTGGTTGGCACAGAAAATCACCCAAATAGAGGCGGTGTTTCCTGACACCACCCCATTAGAAAAGCACAGGATTCTGACTATATGTCTCCCAATGGGAATCGCACCACACATTGAGGACTGTGACACTTGGGGTACGGTCTTTGCTTCAATCTACACAAAAACGCACGGTGTTCCATCCATTTCGGTAATACCAGATGTGCTAAAACAAATTCAAGATGAATACGGTCCAGAACCTGCTTTAACTCTTGGTATGAAATTACTGAAAGACTTCAAGCAGGTCTCGGCTATATTACTAGCCAACATAAAGGGTGAAGCAGCAAACGTGGCGATCCGCCAGAGGTTAAAAGAGACAGATATAGCAGACCAACCAGCTGAAATTGCCAGAATCATAGAAAAATCCTATGAAGAACTAGGCAGAGATAGTCTAGGTGGAATACCAGTAAAACCGCAACTGACTACAAGTCCAGAAAAAATATTTTTTAATAATAATTCACCAAAAAAGAACTGGGATGGAAATAAACAATCCAATCCTAAAGAAAAGAAATTCCAGTCCAGAGGAAGGTCTCCTAGGCGAAGAGAGAAATCTCCAAACCCGAGACAAAGGTCACCTCAGAGTGAACCCTCTGGGAATAGATATAACCTTAGAAATAGGGATAATATTAAAAAACCTGATAGATATCAAGACATTGATACACGTCCGTCTCAATCTTTTCAGAATTCCTCGCAGAAATCGGAAAGAAGAGGACGATCAGAAGAGCACGCCAAGTCCAAAGACAAGGAACCTGCTCAACTGAAAAAGAAATCACAATTTCCAAAAAAGAAGGTAGCCAGTATCAAGGTAGTTAACAATGCCGAGAATACTGAGGACACAACTGAAAAACGGAGAATGGGCTCAGACAATGCTAGACAGCGCAGCAGAGGTGAGCATAGCTCGCAAAGTCCTTATGAATCATCTGGAGACAGTGGACACGAATGAATACCTTCAAGTGGAAACTGCAGATACCAGAGTTAGCAAGCCCCACAAAATATACGAGATAACATTACGTATAGAGGGAGATAAGACTAGGAAAATAAGGGGACTATTTTGGGATAACCTATCCAAGGGCTATGACATCCTTCTAGCTGAAAAAGACTGGCCACCAGAGTTTGTCAGGGAGTGCCCTCATGGCGAAGAAGTAATTATGCCTGCCTTCTCGAATCAAATACCGATTCATAAAAAATATACACTTGCTAGAAAGTGGGCAGTGGCCTTAGCACCTGCTTTATATAAAAATCATGTAGGATGGGATGAGGATTCTCCTCCTCACAAAGTCCAGTTAAAATCACAACCTACTGCACAAAGGCAGTACCCAATTAAGCAAGAAGCTAAAAAACAAGTAAATGAAATACTAGATCAGCTAGAATACCAGGGGGTGATTGAAACTTGCACCTCACAAATGAACAATCCTTTGTTTCCGGTCTCCAAACCAGACAATTCGTACCGTCTAGTTTTGGATTACCGACACCTTAACACATGTTGCAAAACTTTTGCAGTGCAAAACTCACACAGTGCTGCACTAATGAATAACATAGTGCGCAAAAAATACAAAACAACCTTGGACATCTCCAACGGATTCTTTTGTCAAAACATAGCACCAAAGAGCAGATATTTAACTGCATTTTCAGTAAATGGCACTCAAAAACAATTCTGTCGGTTAGCCCAGGGGTACAAGAACAGCCCGGGGGTATTCTCAGCGAGAGTAACAGAATTACTACAACTATATGATGATGAAGCATTATCTTATGTCGATGACATTTACTTAACAGATGATGACTTGGAGACTCACTTGAAAAGAGTGAACACCATAATACTTGGTTTCGCTGCAGAGGGTTACAAATTCAACTTCAAAAAGTCCAGAATTGCCCATCTGACGGTCCTATTCTTAGGATATGAGTTATCAAGTGAAGGCAAAAGCCTGGCAGACAATTTCCTAGAGAAATGTGCCGTAATCCAAGCTCCTAAAACACTAAAAAACCTACAGTCAATTCTAGGCTTCCTAAATTTCGGAAGAACTTACATTGCAAATTACGCAGAAAGGGTCAAACCCCTTTACGATCTAATTAAACCAGACTTTAAAAGATCCAGTTGGACTCAAGCACACACAGAAATTTTGAGATCCTTACAAACAGACATGCTAATTAAAACAAAATTAGAAACCCGTGATAATACACGCAACCTTGTGATCCGAGTCATCCCAGGGAGATACGGATTCACATACCTAACCTCTAACGAGGGAGATAAGGTACCAATTGCATTCAAATCACATTTGTACACAAAAGCTGAACAGAGATTCAACAACAAAGGAAAAATTGTTCAAGCAGTTCAAACCGCAATAGCTAGAGAAAAAGACATAGCTGACGGTAGACATATCACAGTCAGAACAGCAGAATCAGCCTTTGAGGCATTAACAACACCGTGTAATTTACCAACAACAACATTGGATCCAGAATGGTTACAATGGGTAAATTCAATCACAACGGACAAAGTATATTACTTCTTTGATCCAGAACTAGAAGAATTAAAAAATCTAAAATATGAAAAAACGTATCCTCTGCCAATCGACATTCTGCCTCTACGACATTACGCCTGTGTAATCTACACAGACGGACATGCTCAACCATCCGTTTGGGGAGAACAAGCATACAACCCCACATGTGAGATTACAAAAGAAGTGTGGCGCGGAGGTAAATTAAAACCTCTATTAACAAAATCACACTCAGTAGAAACTAATTCAGAACAACAAACTGAAATAATCGCATTGAAAATGGCGCTAGATAATGCGGATCGCGAATTCCCGACACTTATAGTGTCAGATTCATATTACTGCGTCAAATCATATAACAGCGATTTGCAGACATGGATTCAGAACGGTTACAAAGATGACACAGATGCACCAATAAAGCAGAGACTTCTCTGGGAACAAGTAGCTCTTTTGAAAAAAGAACTACCAAAGACTCACGTGACTCACTCACTGAGTCATCAGCGTGATGGCGTTCACGTTGTAGGGAATTCATTGGCTGAAGCAGCCGCAGCGGCAGCCACTAAATCGGCTCCCGTAGATCGAAAAAAAGCGTACATTAAAAAACATTGACGGCAAAACATTGCTGGCAGTGAAAACGTCATCAAAAGGCGACTGCTCAGCGTTACCGATCAACTATCCACTCAATTATACATACATAATCGATGCAAACTCCGTCCCTTTTGCTCGAATCCCTGGAGTGGGGGATAGAGTGATTCCAAACATGGACAGGAGACACTTGTTAATCGCAGACGCACACATGGGCGAGGGTCTCAGACACCTTAAATTAAAAGATTCTCTGGAAGAATTACAATCACGGTACTGGTGGCCAGGCATGAGCCTGCACTACACCATGTTTGTAAAAAACTGCCCAAACTGCAACAGAGATCGCAGTGGGGAGAGAAGCAGTTTAATACCTCGTCGTATCAAGGCAGATAACATCACCACTAAAAAGAATGGCTTGCGATTAACATATACAGGCTAGTTCCCACTTATAATGTAGATCCACAGCACTCGGCTGACGTCCGGACTGTTATACAAGATTTGCGAGTCTAAATGGCATATACGCTAAGAGCATGCTACGTTCGACCATTTTTTTTTCTTTTTCTCAGGAAATCCAGCCTGGGGGGGGAAAGAATGGCCAAATGAGCACAGCCCAGCGGGAATCTTCTCACTTCCTTCCTGAGGGTATGGGATGGTGTAAAGAAAAAACCAAGACAGAAAGCAATCTATAATAGAAAGGATATTAGGTTCGGGAGCTGGGTGGGTCAAACATCTAATAAGTGTCCAACGTAGTCTAAATAACTTGCCAAGAAATTCTCTGAAGGGATTCAGTCCGTACGAATTATTATTCGGAACTAGGATGTTGATCTCTGACCTTGATAGTCAGACTTCAGTGGTAACAGAAAAAAGCTTTGATGTCAAAGACCGTTTGGCTATTTTGCAGGACTTAAACAAAACAAGAAAAGACCTGAGCAACATACAGTTGAAAGAACAGCCAACGACCACTGAAGAATCACCACCTGTCCCAGCAAGACCTGTCTGGATTCCAAAAGTCGGGGATCTAGTCAGGGAGAAGATCGCGGTAAAGAAGGAATTTGGGCCTTCTTACAGAAAAGCAGTTCCTGTATTGTCTGTCAACGGGACAAGATCAGTTGTACTACCGCCACTTGCTGGAAAAAAGGAGAACCGAGTTGTATCCATCGACCTGGTAAAACCACAACATGTGGCCGATAACCAACAGTAGGCCAAGTGGACTCCCAATAAGTAGCAGAACACCAAGGTTTGCTACCAGTACAGAGGTCCTATCAAAGAGGCTCATCACATTCGAAACGCCTACAGAAGAACAACAAGGACTATGCAACAATGCAATAGAACTTAGACCTCTGAAAACCCAAATAAAGACATTTAGCAGAGACACACCAATCTATACAGAAGTACCAAGTGAAAATGCAAGAAACAAAAATCCTGAACCAATTGGAACAATTGACAGAACTGCATCCGGTTACTTCATCAACTTCGATGATTCCTCTGAAGGCTTCAGCGAACAAAAGACACAGCCATCATCAAAATCCTTTAAAGACAAAGCGAAGGAACTTTTGAAACAACTGAAAGAAACATATCTAGTTTCTCCATGGATTGAATTTTGGGTGGGTTTTGGTGCATTTATCCTCATACGTTGGCTCATCATGGTATTTACCTTGGGACGCTTCATTGAGGGAAAATATGCTAAAATGGACACAGCAAGTCAGAACATCAACTTGGTCCTCAAACCACACACATCTTCACACGTCGAGAAAAGAGAACTTTCTTCAGAACTTTCTTCAGCAAACTTCACAGCAATTCCAATATCTGGTGGGGTAGCCTGGGACAACACTGACTATGAAATTTATGGTCCGGTCGAGATCCTGAAATATCCACACCAAATCAAGATCTCCTTGAGTGACTTTGCAAAACCAAACTCATTTGCTGATGATTGGGACTTTGAAAGTATAAACAATATGATGTCTGACTTAGTAATGTCTGCTAAATTTACAAAACATGATTATTTGCAGGGTTCTACAAATTATGACAGCATGTACTGCTATAACCATTATGGTAACCATTTCTTGCATAAATCTGCACAACCTAGAAATGTTTTAAATTTTAATCAATGGGAACATTGTGCTACACCTCCAAAAGGGAGCTCTAGAACCGTGTATGGCAAATATTCATATTTTTCAGGTTTTAACATAACTAATGCTGAAACATTTTATTACAAATTGTCAAACAAGACAGGGATGAAAACCATGATAACCAACACAAAATTGATATATTCAGATTCTTTCTTTGAAAAAATGAATACTTTTGGATTTGATTATTGGGACAAACATGTTGATTTGAAAAGTGTTTGGGGTACAAAAGAATGGCAAGTACAGGGTATAGAAGCTTTGTTTAGAGCCTGCATGATCCCAGAACAAATGATATTTTTAAATGACACCGTTCAACAAACCACCTGTCTTGGCTTAGCCAAAATCAAAGATTTAAATAACCTGTCTATTCCAAAGCCAACAATGTTTAGCAATAACTCTGAAACAGATGAAGAAATAGACATAAACCATATACTTAACCAAAACAGAACACATCCTGATTGGAAACAATGGTTGATCTGGCCCACAGATACAAATAACTGTCAAGATAGATTCCTGAATAAAACACAGGGTTTCAAAATGAACAGGCCAGACCCTAGATATCCCCAAAGACATCACCCAGGGATAATAACAACCTACAGTGTGGGCAAATTATGCCTTCAATGGCTACAAACTTCCACACTGCCTGAAATTAAGCAACACCTAACTTTACTTACTGATGGTGCTGACTTGCGTGATTTCATAATGGGACCACGCAAACAGCGTCAAAAGCGTTTCATAGCAGCCTCTGTATATGCAGCATACAATGAGGCCTGGAAGGTTACTCAAATTGAGACAGCAGAAAGAATACGGGAAATTGACCGTATTAATTTGGAAAAATCACTTTCTGTAGTGGACAATGGGTTAATGACTCTGTCCTCCAGAATTTTTTCATTGGACAGCATTGTGTCTTCAGCAATCGATATATTATCGCAAGACTTACTGTTATTACAACATGGTCAGTCACAATTGCGTTCTATTGTACAGCTTGGCTGGACGTTACAAAATCTGCGTTCAGGCTATGTGCCTTGGCGTTTAATCAACACAACATCACTATTTCAAATCTTTAACCTTACTGATAGACAGATCGGTATGGCGCAGAAGGGTGCTGATTATACAATCTTGAGCATTGAAAAACTAGAAAGATTACCGTTGACAATGTCAGAACGACCTGTCAGTGAATGGATAATCCACGGAATCATAAATATTCCAATCTCAACCTTCAGGTTTCAATACTGCCAAAAATATATACAGGCTGGCATGTACGAGAAATTGGGAAAGGGATACCTTAAAACAACTTGGAACCTGCCCTATTCACATGCATGTGTCAGTAACAAAGGACAGAAAGTGTTTCTTAGTGGCAGCAATTGTGCTATGTCACTAAGCGGCACACTTCTGTGTAACGGTATTAGTTTGCACGGAGCCTGTGAAGGGAATTCATACAACCTTTCATGTCACCAGCAAGGCGCACCTGCAACTGAAATAGAACCATTCTTTCAAAGACTCTATAATGGGAGTTACATTCTTATTGTAGACCGCAGATGCTGTAGTCTTATGCCCGGGACTCCTTATCTCGTCACTACGACGGCGAAGGTCAAGTGCTGTGGACGTTCTTTGTTCCCCAGCTCCTTTCCAGACAGGGAGGCAAGGGCATGGCCCGGTCTGAAAATTACTTCTATTCGAATAGACACTTTAAGCAGAATGAAAACAGTGCTTCTTCAGACGCCTACAAGGCTCACGTCATCTAAAGAAACGTATGATCTACAAGTCGCAAGGACGACTGCAGAGATACATACATTATTATCAACTAATTCCCCCGTACATTTCGCGGAAATCCTGAGCGAAATCTTAAATATTTCTGATACCACAGGGGTCTCAAAGGTATTTAAGACAGTATTTTCGATGGCATTAACACCATTCAAAGCCATACTGGGTATTTTTCCAGACTTCGTCCATTCGATTTTTGGCGGACTTCCCCTGATCCTAGGACTAATTGCAGGAATCCTATTCCTAGTCCTTATTTTTCGTTATGGCAACCCATGTCACAGATCAAACTCTCGCGACAATGGAAGATACGATCCTAGCCATTGGATACCGGGACCGGATATCAAAAATCCTGGGACTATCCCGGCTTAGAGACCTAAACATGACTTGGTTTCTATCATTTCGACCAATGTGGCAAAGGTGTGTTTTACCTGTACTAAGGTGTCTGCTATGCGGAGAAGAATGTGTGTTAGACACCTGTCTGACGCTACAATCGGATGCGCCGGTGGATGCAGATACACTGTTGGTTCCTACCAAGGTTCACGCACTGTGCTGCCCTCAAAGGCTGCCAATTCTGATGACGGCATTCCTGGAATCTTCACCACTGCGATTGAAGAGTAGTGAAGTTCAAGATGAAAGCAGCATCGAACAGGTACGACCTTCTGTCAGCAATGCAAATCAGAATGTCAATGGAGACAATCATGCGCATGAATGCATGGTTACCCCTATTTCCGACTTAGAGGAACTTTCCCATGAAGCTGTTGACAGTTTTTTCGAAAGCCTGAATGATATGATGTTCTCTCCGGAACAGAAATAGAGACTTTTGAGTAAACTCGCACACGGCGTTCCCTGAATTCGGCCTTCAACTTTAAAAATAAAGTCACATGAACAATTACAATCCAGTTCACGGACAGCAACTTTTTTCAGCAAGCCCCTAAAATATTTTTCTATATATTTTTTCCCGGGACACTGATTTTCTGCTTAAAGTAAGAGACTATTCCTAGAGAACTAAGATTTCTATTTTAGATACTTTATAGACTTTATAGACTTTAGCTGCCCGCTGGTATGTTCGCAATAGATTTTATGTGATGAAATGGTTTCGACTTTTTTTCTGTATAGCCATATTAAGAGCCATTTCATGTGTATTTCTCATATACCAACAATCAATAATGCATAACAATGCGTGTTCACTTTTGCATTTAATTCATAGCTTAAGTGCATACAATATATATGACTGCAATTTTTCAGTATATTTGAAAATTTCGAAATGCATTTATGTATTTTGGGGTGGTAAGGTATACACTATACTCTATAGTATGTTGTACTATGTTATACTATGCATAGATTAGTAGATATGACCATAGTTAGCGTGGAGTGGGTGTCGTGTATTTCTATAGGTTCTGATTCGATCCCCCTATTCCTGACCCTATTCTGGTTAAACTTACTAGCTAGTTAACTAACAGTCAGCCCATGAGGCAAGAAATCCCCCATGATGCAGATACCGTTATCTGACGCAGTCACACTACGGCACAGGAACGTGTTATCTGATTAGGTCATAACGCTTGAGATCTAATTAGACAAGCGATATTCCTCCAGCCCCTGATAAGGCATACGACGTTCTCATAACAAATCAAACCTATGACAACCTGGATAATCCGTGCGGCCATTGTTTTGATTTCACAGAGAACTTTAGTAAAGAATGTGCTAACGAGCAAGTCGTATGACATCTTTATTGACGTACCTATGTCCATCCTTACGTCAATCTCGGCACCTTTAAGGTATAAATATTGCCGACCTTGCCCTATGCAAACACACGCGTGGTGACAAGACGGAGCAGCCATACTTGCCGAAGCCGAGAGCAGAAGCAGACCCCGCAGGCAGCAGCCCCGCCTTCCTGACGCGCTGAGAGACGCGCTGCTATCTCAAGCCGAGAGACCCAGCACCGGCGCTTCTGGGCAGCCCTCGCAGGCAGCCTGGAATATCGAGAGCAGAGAAAGAGATACCATTCCTCATTCATCCTAAATTCCAGGTACAGAACTGAATAACCCCTCCTAGAGAATTCTTTAGTTATTCACTTGGCAAAAACAAACTTAAACTAAACTGTAACTTTCTATTCCCGCCCACGCATTAGACTTAGGTCAGGTACACGGGGTAGGCGTATTTAGAAACACCAGTTGAGTACGTTTAGTCAAATGTATATGTGTATGTAAATATATTTTAATCATTTTAAACATCATATGGCTCAGAAACCATATCAATGTTTTTACAGTATTATTTTATACTATTGCTTCTAATGTATGCACTTTACTTAACTATAAGTATTGCAATAATATCGATCCATTTCTCTTGTACGAGAAAAGAGACTGATCAATAAATAACATCTTTTATTGAACACGCCCGTCTCTTCCTTTTCTCTACATTCTGATGAGACTAAGAATGCACGTACTGACTGAGTAAAATAATTGCCTTGTGCTCACACGACTCTCGAGATTGACTCTTGATTAGGGGAGAGCAAAGTTGTCATGTTCTATGGTTGTCAGAAACTAAATCCCTTCTTGTCTAATCAGGGGAGTTCATCCTTCCTTGAACATTCGAGAAAGTTTCTAGCGAACTCTGAGCTTAGCTGGCAAACCCAAAAATTAAGTCTAGTATCGACAGTAGTAGACCTAGTTAACGTCTGGCCTAGGCCTTTACTGCTGTAGGTACTATTCCAATGCGCAGAGCCTATTGGGAAAATAGGAGCTACACTACACATTATTAGACAACAACTCTGGCTGAATATTTACAGAGATCTAGCAGAAGTAGTGGAGTCAAAGAGAAGATACAGCTAGATTCATCAAAGACCCGTTTTGCGAGTCTTTAATAGCGATTCATAAGGAACCGCTATTAAGGACTTGCAAAACGAGATTCATGTAGGAATTGCAAAAAAAATTGCGATTCCTACATGTTCCTTATTTGCGATTAGCAAATTGATAATCGCAAATAAGGAATAACTCCCCATGCATTCCTATGGTCCTACAGGCCCATAGGAATGAATAGGGAGCTATTCCTTATTTGCGATTAGCAATTTGCTAATCGCAAATAAGGATGCGATTTCAAGGGTGCAGGGGTGTCCAAAGGACACCCTGTAGCACCCCTGAAATGTGAATTTACACTGATGTTGTGCACACACATGTCCAAAGGACATGTGTGTGTGTGTAACATGCAACTTAGAAAAATGCATTAAAATGCATTTTTCTAAGTTTTCGCTATTTACCACGAGGTTTGACTTCGTGGTAAATAGTGGTCCTAAATTGCGAATTCGCAATTTTTAAATGTTTCATGAATAGCATTTAAGGAATCTCTAATAGAGATTCCTTAAATGCTAATCCTCGCATATTGCGAATTCTTTATTAGCGATTTTTGCATTTGGGATGATGAATCCCAAATGCAAAAATTGCACTCGCAAAGGGCCAGATTCTCAGAATCTGGCCCTTTTGCGAGCGCATTTCGCTTGATGAATCTGGCTGATAGAGAAGAAATCTCCAGAGTAGTTAAGCTGACGGGCATCAATTAGACCAGAGTCCATCATCCTACCCATTCAACATGTGATACAATGTCATAGCTGCCGCCTAACGAGGAATCTTGCCCGATGCAGTATATAGTCACTTTGATAAGAAGGCTTTTACATCACCTGCCTTTTGACTCACTCCTTTGTCCCTCCCTCCCTAAACAGGATTCGTCACAAGTCAATGCTGTTTATAGTTATACGTTGTGTTCGATTGCATCACACTATATGTTGTAAAGCACTCTGATACCTTCGGGTCTGGCCAGCGCTATATGAAACTCTTAAATAAATAAATCAAATAATAAATTTGGATTTGCCTTTGAAGAACTGATCAAGGCACAGAGCCATCTCAGGAATATGGAGGCTAGGACAACCAATTACCATCATTGCCATTTGTGGGCTTCATGTGTATGACCACTTTACTGGTCTTCCTTGTTCTACAGTAGCTAGCTGGGGCCATAAATATATTCTTTGAAAAGGGCCTTTTCAATTTGCTAGCTAAAAAACATAGGCAGGTAGGCAACACAGTGCCTCTAGATGAAAAAATAAGACCACTTTACTGGTCTTTCTTGTACTGCAGTAGTTAGCTGGGGCAATAAATATATTCTTTGAAAAGGGCCTCTCCAATTTGCTAGCTAAGAAACATAGGCCTAGATGTATCAAGATTCCATTTTGCGAATCTTAAATAGCGATTTTTTGCGAATCGCTATTTAGAATTCGCAAAATGGAATGTATGTAAAAAATCGCTTTTTTTAAGCGATTCCTTATTAGTCTTTATTTGCGAATTCGCATTTTGCGAATTCGCAAATAAGGAATAATTTCCCATGCATTCCTATGGGCCAGGAGGCCCATAGGAATGATTGTGAAGTAATTCTCAAATTGCAAATTCGCAATTTGCTAATCGCAATTTGAGAATTATTTCAAGGGTGCAGGGGTGTCTCATGGACACCCTGCTGCACCCCTGAAACTTACATGTGTGTGCATATGGCGCACATACATGCCCTATGGGCATGTATGTGTGTCACATGCCACCCTCAAATTGCCAAATTTTGTTTTTTGAAAGGATTTCGCAAATTAACACAAACCTCAAGTTGGTGTTAATTTGCGATTCCTTAACCTGAATTCGCAATTTAAAATAGCATCATACATGGCATTTAAGGAATCGCAAAATTGCGATTCCTTAAATGCTTAAGCAAAATAAGGAATCGCAATTTTTTGCGATTCCTTATTTTGCTAATTTCTCATACATCCCAAAAGATACAAAATGTCCGTTGGCGATTCGTTAAGGCCGAAATTCTGCGAATTCCGGCCTTAACGAATCGTAAAAGGCTTGATACATCTAGGCCATAGGCAGGTAGGCAACACAGTGCCTCTAGATGGAAAATAAGACCTTTCTTTTTTTTCCTTTTGAATGGTGACAACTTTCCTCTGCATCACTGGGGGTGGATAGGAAGGCAGAAAATGCTAGGACTATGCTACTGAGCTAAGGGGGTTTATTCTGGAGCATCACGTTGTGTTCCCATAATACATTGTTAAAAAGGATGCTGTTCCCCCCAGCAAGAAACTGACAAGTCTTATTTTACTGAGGCCTTACAGGCCACTGGCAAAGGTGGTTAGAAGGGTGGGGCAACCCCTGAAGAAGAGAGTGCAATTACCAAGAGATTTGAAGAATCCTGTTTTTACTGCGCCAAGATTGATTCTAAGGCTTGATAAGGAAGAGCTAAAATGCTGCTGTTTGGAAACGTGCAGTGATGCTCTAGGCCACTAATATCCATATTTCTGAGTGATCACAAGGCCAGTGTATGCGATGGGTCAAACTCTCAAGGCCAGTGTTTGCTGATGGTTACCTCTCGACTAGCAAGGGGTCAAATTCTTGTTTACCTTCCATAACTCTGTCCAGATTTTCTTGATGTGAGCCTGCTGCACACTAAATCGTTGATTATTCTTGGATGAACGGCCATAGTAATGTGGTCTGTAGAAATGAGAAGTTTCTACTTCTCTATTTAATTCCCCAGATTTAAATTAATGGCTCCCTTCTGGTGAATTTTGAAAAATATTGATGTGCATATAAAAAAAAATGTGCCCAATGTTTGAAGTTGGCCTGGCATATACTGTCCACTATTCTAGTGCACCAGTCCAAACGACCCTTATTGATGGTAGGTTTAAAGACAACCTTTATAGAAAGCTATCATAGTGGTAGCTGTGGAGAGCAGCCTTCAGGCTAAGTCTTGAAGGAATGTAAAGCAGCTTGTTTTACCAGTCTATAATCTCATGAATGACCAAATGAAAGGCGACCCACACTATGTATATATAAAATATATATGTATTTATTCGAAACACATCCTTCTAGTCTCTTTATGAGGGAAAAGTACACAAGTTTAACTTAAGTAGCACACAGTAAATTAGCACAGCATATGTTTTGCCCTAGGGGCCTCACAAACCATATACTATGAAAGTGGTACAGGTACCGCTGAGAACATAGAGACAAGGCCTAGGGCCTGTAGAACCGCTGGGGCAACCAGGAGCCACCCAAGGTAGGGATGCAGGAGACCCACGGGGGACGCGTGCAGTGCCTAAACACAGCTGCGAATCACGATTTACCTCTATGGAGAAAGTTGCGATTAGATTTTTAAAGAATAAGGACACTTAAGAGTGGACTAGGAACAAACCCCTTCAGTACTGTACAGTTCAAGAGTCAAGACCCACGGGTGCACCGAAGTACTCGTGTTAGCTCACCCAGGGGAGCCAGGAGCATAGGTGTCTTTTCGTGGCGGGTTTCGTCGTCGTTTCCTATGGAGAACTGCAAAGAAGTGCTGCAGGCGACCAGATGAAAAGTGTCCGGATGGATCCAAGGGTGGATCGAAGATCTGAAGAACCTGAAAGCAGAGGGGACAGAGTCTAGGTCACTTTCCAGTGACCAGGGAGGCAGTAAGAAGATGCCCACCAATGTCGGGTAATTTCAGGTGCAGGAGATGAAGCTGCACTCTTCAGCCATGAGGACCAGGAGGCATCGACGACAACCAGGAGCTCGATTCAAGCTGTCCCACTTCGGATGTCGAGTGCTGCAGCGTCAGTATCCAGATTGGACCCAACAAGCCTTGGCAACAGCAACCCAAGCAGAATGCAAAGATTGGCTTCGGAGCAGACCAGCAAGGTCTGAGGGACTCCCCCTTTGGAGGGGAGTCAGGGCACGTCTGGAGCAACCAGGAAAGACCAAGAAACAAAAGAGTTACCTTCGTGGGGACCCACCAGTCGGCGGACCAGGGATTGCAGAGGGGCCTCGAGTAGAAATGCTAGAAGAGGGCCCAACGAACACTCGTTAGGTGTAGGACCACAATCTACGGTGCAATTGGAGCTCAGGGCTTGGACTACAACTAGTCCAATGCACAACTTCGGGAAAGCTCGGAAAGTAGATGCACTTGCAAATGTGCACAGTGTCCAGGAGTTCCGGTCCCACGTCTCTCGTGACGGCTGCGGGTCTCAGCTTTGCTGTGATCTTGTGTCGGACTCAGAGATGTCTGGAAGTACGTGTCCTGTGTCGCAGATTCTTTGGGGTCCGGCAGGAGCCTCGAAAATGCAGACCGGCAAGATGCTTCTTTGGTGCCTGTTTGAACAGGGGGGTCACTCCTTGACCCCAAGGGAGATCCTTCCGTCTTCTAGTCGAAATAGAATGTCGAAGTTCCAGGATATATGTTGCAGAGTTTGGTCCATGGTAATCTAAAGTCCTAGGGCCTGGTTCCTATACTTATACTAAGTTTAGGGGATGGACTAACTCTAAGGTCCCACCTATGGGAGGACCTGGGGAGTGGTGGTTACACCCCTTTCCCTTTGTACAGCTTCGCGCCAGAGCTGGGGCTGAGTGCCCCAGCAACCGGTTTGAACTGGAGTATGCACAGGGACACCTTGTATGCACCAGGCACTGTCTGAAAAGCAGTCACTGAATGCACCCACCCTGCCCCAATACACTAAAGCCTGTCTGGGGAAGTGGTTACACCTTCCTGGACAGGAAACCTATTGTCCAGGCCTCGCCTGCCAGAGTTTCGTCCAGCAGCAGGAGGTCAGACTCGTGTCTGTGGCAGCAGCATCCATTTTGTGATGCTGGGGCTCTTTTAAACTATTACCTGGAAATTAAACGTGTGCAAGTCTCCCTCTAGAAGGGTGGAATTCTACCCCCGCCGCCAGGACTGGCGGGGAGGTATGATTCCAAAGTGTTTGACACCAAACACGACATGTTTTGATGCAGCCATTCCAAAGTTGGCATTTACCACAAGGTTATAATGCACGTAAAAGTATATGGTATGGCTGTATCACAGAACAGCTATAAGGAAGGGATTTCGAAAGCTGCAGAGGGGGTCAGCTCAGGCTTGGGCACCCTCTCCCACAAAATCAAGCACTCTGCCTTCAGGATTGTCAAGGCCTGCCATAGGGGTGACTTATAGGTGTATATGTGTCTGTATATATAGGTAAAAATAGGCATACTATATCTTCGTAAGGGGTGCAAGCACCACCTTTTCCAGGCTGCAGTAGCAGACCTGTGGTGCCATTTTGGAATACTTCCCAGGGGTGGCATAATACATGCTTCAGCCCCTGGTAGGCCCCTGGGGTACCTATGCCCTTGAAACCTAAGGTACCATATACTAGGGACTCACAAGGGTAACCCAGTAACCAATCTGGAGTGTACCTAAAGTACATGCAATCAATTTAGAGAAGAAGCAGCTAGGCTGGGGTACTAGTTAGCAGGGCCCCAGCCAAACTAAAGTCGTTAAATCAGTGAAACACAGCAAAAAGTGGGGGTAACCATTGTAAGCAGATCCTACTCTCCTACACCCAACTGTTGTCGCAATGGCTCCAAACTAATGTATTGTCATTTGCAAGTCTTGGGGCTGGTTTGCTGGCTTAGAAAGTATTATTGCCGTTGGATTAACAGGTATCTCTTGCAGGAGGAAGAGGGGCGCTTTTCCCATAATAAATCTGTTGTAGACACCAAAGACTGGTTAGGTTGATTACCTATGTCATAGGCTGATTATTTTTTTTGCAGACCCGTTGAGTCAGTCAAGCTCCTTTAAAAATTTGGGACAAAAAGCTGGTGCATGAATTATGGTCCAAAGGGATGATTGGTAAGATGCTTGATATGAACATTTTAAGAAGAATGTTAGAAGCGGCTGTCTCTAGTTGGCAGAGGTATACACTTCTGACAAATAGGGACACACCTTTTCTAGACAGGGCAAGGGGATCACACACTTAGATAACCCCTGCTCACCCCCTTGGTAGCTTGGCAAAGCAGACAGGCTTATCTCAGAGGCAGTGCGTTAAGCATTTATGGCCACATACAGTAATAAAGTGAATACACTACAAATGGACACGACACAGTAGTATTATAAAAATAAGGCTGTATATATAAGGCTTAGCACAAGACCAAATAACGACAAAAATATACTACAATCTTAACCCCTTCGATGCTTGTGACGGAACCGTTCCGTCATCAGTCACGGCTAAGCTGTGCTGATGACGGAACGGTTCCGTCACGACCGCACCCTGTTCTGGAATGTCCAGCACAGGGGCGGAATCGGCGCCGCACGGAAGCGGTTAATAAATACTCTTGGAAGGAAAAATAATAGTTCAAGTGTAGTTTCTTCTTAGCACAAAGTCTTTATTAACAAAAGCAACTCTTCTTCTTTAAATCACAGTTCTTGGCAACAATGTAACCCCCACAGGAGTCACACGACGTTGAGGCAAAGTTAATCTAAAGGTTTGGCGTCGACCGCGAGGAGCGCTACATCGAGCCCGGAGTCGAAACAGACCCCCACAACACAGTACCTTGGAAAAGTGAAGCACACGATGATCAGCGGCGTCGAGATGTCCAGCGTCGCGTCTTCGGCGTCGATCGGGCCTCGGAGTCGGGGCGATCTGCAGCGGCGGCGACAGATGTCAGGCAGGAGCAGCGCTCACGAGGCAAAGCAAGATACGGCGTCGTCGTCGATGTCGATGATGATGTTGCAAGAGTGAGCAGCGCTCACGGCGTCGAGAGGGCTCGGTGTCGAGGCGTTGGCAGCGGCGTCGCTACTAGCGTCGATCGGGCCCGGCGGCTGGGGTCAAAGGTGCGGGACACGGGAGCTGCACTCACGATGTCAAGCTGGATTCGGCGGCGTCCGTCGGCGTCGAGATTGCTGGATTCTTCAGAGGTGCTGGATTTTCAGGTTCCAGCAACAAGCACTTTCAGCAAATGATGAAGTCCTTTAACCCTGTGACTTCAACAGGAGGCTGGCACTCTTCCAACCCTTGGAGATTTCCTTGGCAAAGCTTGAGAGTACACACTCAGTTCCTCTCTCCTGGTTCCTTGGCAAAAATAAAGAAGCAACTGCAGGATTCCCCCAACAAACAGCACACTGGCAGAAGGGGTAGGCAAGTCCTTGGATCAGCAGGCTTCTTGTCCTTGGTTCAGGTTTCCTTGTCAGAAGTGATCTAAGTTCTTTGGTTCAGGGGTCCTTCTCTTATACCCCTTTTCTGCTTTGATCCCGTTGTCTGTGTAGGGAGATTTCCCCCATCCTGGGTTTGTTGTGGGTGTTGCCAGGCCGAGGCACCTGGCCTATTCACTGTGCAGGGCAGAGTCCTCAGCTGCCCAGCAGGAAGTGGAGCCAGCATTGTCACTGGCAGGGGCAGGGCCATCAGACGCCCGGTAGGAGGTGGGGCCAGGATCGTCCCTGGCAGGCACAGAGCCATCAGTCGCCTGGCAGGAGGTGGAGCCAGCATTGTGTCAGGCAGGGCAGGCTATCAGGAGCTACTCTTCCCCTACTCTCAATGCAAATGCCCCACTCACCCCACACTGACTCATTCAGACCTCTGGAGCCACCCAGCTCCTGTCACACGCACACCAAACCAGCAGAGACCAGTAGACAGTCAGACAAGAAAATAGCCACTTTCTAAAAGTGCTATTTTCAAACACAGAGTCCAAAAACCATCCACCCAAACGGATGCGTTATTAAACCCTGAGTTCAGGGATACCAAACTCGACATTGCACCATGCTCCCCGAGCCCGCTAGGATTATAGCGCTTAATAATCCAGGCAGCCCATTCTAACTTATGGAGAGCAGGTTACCTTACAATAGTGAATAACGAATATGGCTGTAATTCACTATTAGGACATGCCAACCTCATCAGGCTTGTCCTACCTTATGCTTACAATGCACCCTGCCCTTGGGCCTACCATAGGGGTGACTAACATGAAGTTAAGGGAAGGTTTAGGTGTCAGCCCGCGTGACAGTACCAGACTGCACGTAGGTCTAGCAATGGCAGACCTTTAGACATATTTTACCGGCTGCTTCTGTGGGTGGCACAACACGTGCTGCAAGCCCACTAGCAGCATTTGTATTTACACGCCCTGGCACTCCTGGTGCACTCTACTAGGGACTGACAGTAAACCAAATAAGCCAAACATGGAATCCAATCAATACATCAATTTCACATAGGGAGCACTTGCACTGTGGCACTGATCAGCAGTGGCACAGTGCCCAAAGCAATATACCAGCAAAAACATCGTAAACAGAGGAGGCAAACAGAAGAAATGGAGGAGAGACTCATGCCAATGATGCCAGGTCTAACAAAGAAGGAACACGTGTGTAAATGAAAGACCTGAAGGACTTTCAATAGCCCTTGAACGTATTTTTTCTGGTTGGGTGCACCTTATCGCTTTGGTCAATATTCCATTCACCATCATCTTAAATTTCTATATTCTACCAACGGATCTTTAGCAAGGATTCGGTGGAGGAGTACAAGGTACGGCACATCTGTGGATAACACAATGGAGAGGGTCTCCTGGGTCGGAGATGATTTATGGTAGAAAAGTTCAATGGGTGGGACATGCCCCTGCAAAAATTGTATGCTTTACCTGAGATCAAATTGTGAGCTCACACCACCGAAACATTTCTCTGAAGGAATCAGAGAGGCTAGCAAGTTGCAGATAACAGAAACTGAAGATGCTTCAGTTACAGAGTCTGTTGTGGTACCATTTTTTATGGTGAGTTAATTCACAGTGTCCTAAACAACTCCAGAGGGGTAGAACATCTGAGAAAAGTAAATTACTTGGGCAGAGAGACTGGTATAAGTGCACTGCTCGAATAGCCAGAATAAAGCTTCCCCCTCAACACAACTGTTATCAAGGATTTGCCCAGAGTGAAGGATGTTTCATAAGCACTTAACTTGCAGTCTTCCAGTGGACTACTGAAATTAAAGGTTCACACTGAATCAAAAATCTGTACGTCTAGTCTTCGAAAATAATTCAGTGCATTGTAAGACATAAAACCACCTCTCAGCCTCAGTTGGGACAATAAGTATGTTAAGACTCCTGATGCCTGCATTGATTTTTTTTTTTTGTTGTGGGTATCGGGGGAGGGCCACATGAGGCTCTTATAGTCTCTGCTTTATTTAGAGGTCAGGCAAAAGTGACCACATAATGCTTCCTTGCTGTTCCCTCTAGTCAAGCTTGCAAAAGTATGATTCACCAACCCACCCTTAGGTTGAAGTTGGTGTGTCTAAAAGATTCCCCTTACAACCTCTGAAGAGGATAGGGGCTTCTGGGTGGGCACGGATCGAAGGTGCTGCTTTTTCATGCACCTGGTCGGCCACTGTACGCTGGATTGGCGAAACATCAGCCCTCATCCTCCTGGACCTGTCAGCCACCTTCAACACGGTCTGCCATCGCACTCTAAAGACACGCCTCCTAGAAGCCGGAATCCAAGAGAAGGCCCTTGACTGGACCACGTCCTTCCTCTCCAGCAGAACCCAGAGCTTCCGCCTCCCGCCCTTCCGATCCGAAGCCACCAACATAATCTGCGGCGTTCCCCAGGGCTCATCCCTCAGCCCGACGCTGTTCAACGTCTACATGGCCCCCCTCGCACAAGTGGCCCGACAAGACGACCTCAACATCATCTCCTACGCCGACGACACCCAGCTCATCCTCTCCCTCACCAAGGACCCGCACACCGCCAAAACCAACCTCCACGAGGGAATGAAGGCCGTCGCCGACTGGATGAGGAACAGCCGTCTGTAGCTAAACTCAGACAAGAAAGAGGTACTCATCCTCGGACCCACCCCCTCAGCCTGGGACGACTCCTGGTGGCCGACCACACTGGGAACTGCACCAACACCCACCGGCCAAGCAAGCAACCTAGGATTCATACTCAACTCCTCCCTCTCCATGTCTAAACAGGTCAACGCCTTCTCCTCCTCCTGCTACAACACCCTCCGCATGCTCTGCAGGATCTACAAGTGGATCCCGACCGAAACAAGAAGAACGGTGACACAGGCCCTCTTCAGCAGCAGACTATACTACGGCAACGCACTCTACGCAGGAATCCCAGCCAAACACCTAGGATGACTACAACGCATCCAAAACGCCTCCGCCCGACTGATCGTCAACGTCCCGCGCCGCAGCCACACCACCCCCCACCTGAGAGCCTACACTGGCTCCCCGTCGACAAGAGGATCACCTTCAAGCTCCTCTCCCACGCAAACAAAGCACTCCACAACGTCGGACCAGCCTACCTGAACAGCGGACTCAGCTTCTACACCCCCACCCGCCAGCTCTGCTCCACCAGCCTCGCCCTCGCCGCTGTCCACCGCATCCAACGAACAACCTCCGGCGGAAGATCCTTCCCCTACCTCGCCGCCATGACCTGGAACACCCTCCCTACCCACCTACGGCAGACCCAAGACCTACTCGCCTTCAGAAGACTCCTCAAGATCTGGCTGTTCGAGCAGTAGCGGCAACCTCCTCCCCTAAGCGCCTTGAGACCCTCACGGGTAAGTAGCGCGCTTTACAAGAACTCTAGATTGCTTGATTGATCGATCAGACATGGATCTGCAGCTCAGGTCCTGAAATGGGCGTAGGAGAGAGAGAGAGAGAGAGAGAGAGAGAGAGAGAGAGAGAGAGAGAGAGAGAGAGAGAGAGAGAGAGAGAGAGAGAGAGAGAGAGAGAGAGAGAGAGAGAGAGAGAGAGAGAGAGAGAGAGAGAGAGAGAGAGAGAGAGAGAGAGAGAGAGAGAGAGAGAGAAAGACACATACATAAAAAACATATAGTGAACGAGCACTAGATAGTTTCCTGATAGTGTTCTTAGGACTCCATATGAGGCACCGTAGAGATAGCAATGATAATGATGTCACACGCTTACATGCCTCTTTCAGAATATTTAACGCTTTTCTGTCAGAATTGGCTACAATCAGGAAGTGATTGAAAGCATCCTGGATGCTCTCCAGGCAGTCCGAGGAGAGCAGGAGCAGAGTAAGTACAGCTTGTTGGTTCAGCTCTTTTACCTCACAGAAACTGCGTTACTCTGGGAGCCAGAGGAGAAAATAATCCATCCATGGAGTACAAGTTGAACTTCTGAAGCCTCAGCCCACCTTTGGTTTGCCATTCTAGAGGTTGGATCTCTGCACCCTGAATCCAGCTTCAAACCAAAGATTTTCTGATACTATCCGGTCTGTTGAATTAGGATTAATATATTTTTCAGATCCTTAAAGCTTAAAGGAGAGAGCACGCAGAAAAGTGAATATGTATCTGGAGGACATACCATCTAGCATACAGCCTCGAGAGCAGATCTGTTTTAGAGTGAAAATCGTAAATAGTAAATTTCCTAGAGAACTGTGTTTTTAATGCAAGAAAGACATCTGGAAACCAGGTTAGTATGTGAACTGATAAAATGTGTATCACTGAGCTGACTGATAAGGAAATGTATGCTAAAGTATGCTGTAGCAACTTCTACAAAAGTTGTATTCAAAGTTTTCAATGGAAGTTAGGTCAAAGCGGCTAGAAACTACAACAAAATCTCAAAAGTACTGGAAGACAAGTTATTTTTTTTAATACACTAAAGTGCTATACAGATTGATTAACTGTTTCTGAATAATGAATGATTTCATAACGTGCACTGTGCTGTATGGGTGTTTATTCAAGATAGCACTATCATGTGTGTTTTCCATTCAAAAGAATGTTCATTCTCGTACTTCAGTAGATTTAAGGTACATTTTTAGTTATTGTAGTCTGCACACATCGTCACCTTGACACTCACTGTCGGCTTTGCGTTATGTGAATCATAGTTGCTGAACAACTAATGTAGAGCACAGAATGGAGTTGTCCAGCCTGAACTTGTATTGTAGTCAAGTTCAAGTTTCAAAGCTTTATTCGACAGCATTGTCATAAAAGCATTTTCACCTTAATCTAAACATGAATAAATACTATGCTAAGTTACAATCAGTTTAAAATACACATTAAATACAGAATGCTGGCGAATTCATGCTTTAAAAAGAAGATTTTACAGCTAAAAATACAGAGTCACTATACCTAGTACACATGATAATAAAACCAGCTAAAAACATAATACTGTTCATCAATCACATTTCATTGAAGTTAAAGTGCGGGTGCGAATAATCCATGCCCAACCCAAGTATTTAGCTAGAGCAATTGCAAGACAAGGGGAGCAATTTGATCTTAAGATTCTAAGTGCTTCTTGGTATCTTCTTATCCCCAGATTCTTGCACACTGGTTTTAACCATCTATTTCTTGGTGCGGCATAAAGGGGGCATACAAACAAAAAATGTGGAATGTCCTCAGAATAGACCTTGCAATGGCAACACGTATTAACATTACTGGGTGACCATTTTAAAGTGAAAGCATTTAGAGGTAGGCAACCAACTCTGAACTGAAAATACAGCTTTCTGTCCAAGGGTTTTGTGATCAAATCCCAGTATTGTTCGCAAGTTGGGGCTATTTTGGACTCCAGATACTGAAATGTCAACATAGACGGCTGATTGGAAGTCAAAAACAGATTGGTGTATCATGTCCCAGTACATTTTCTTCAACAACACCTTAGATGGAAAGGCTGTAGGGTCAGTGATAGTCCATAAGTGGTCTAAATGCAGTTTTCGTAACAAGTTCCTGATTTCATTGAGCCAAGATATTTTGTGGAATCGGTCTGAACTGATAATGCCCATGAGTGCGGATGCATAGTGGCCCAGTTCAGGTGTTGTCTTTATGCGCCTCCAAAATAACAGTGGGCGCAAGCGAGCCAAATCCTCAATCTTTTTCCTCCCTAAGTCATATAAAAGTGGGATCGATGGAGTGCTCTGCGGGACTCCAACCAATCGGCGTAAGAATTTATTCTCTGCAGTTGACAGCACACTCACATTGGCGAAACCCCACAGCTCTGCTCCATAAAGACATGCACCCAGCACTTTCATACTATAAATCTCCAGGACAGGATGAATAGGTTTTGTTAATGAAGATTTGTGTTTCAGTGCTATGGCCCCAGAAAGCTGATGGAACTTTAAGACCACAGAATCAATGTGAGATTTCCAATTCATATTGCCCTGTAAGGAAATACCAAGGTACGTAAAGGCATCCACCTCTTCTAACGCTGCCCCATTAAAGTTTATTGTGCCCTTGAATTGTTTTGCAGGATTCATGTTCATGTGTTTAGTTCCAAGCCGCGAATCCGACAGAAATCCCCAAATGCATTAATTGTCTTTTGTAAGCCACTAGGGGTTCGCGAGACCAAAAGTGTGTCATCAGCAAACATTAATACTGGGACCCGCACCCCGTCAAGTATTGGGTCGTCAGTTGGTGATTTCTTTAAATAGTCCACTACGCTGTTGATGTGAAGGGAGAATAAGGTGGGAGCCAGGACACATCCCTGTCTCACCCCACGCTCTACGGGGAAAGAGTCAGTGACCTCGCCCTGGGTCCCCCACCTAATCCTGGCGTAGTTGTTTTCGTGCATACGAACTAGTAATGTCAATAATTCGGGGCTAATTCCAAGCTCACTAAGGACAGTCCATAGTTTTTGACGAGGCACTAAGTCAAATGCTGACTTTAGGTCAACAAAAACGGCATACAATGGGCCATTTGCCAGGGTCACATTTTTCCAGTAAAGAGTTAAAAAATGGAATACCTGGTCGATAGAGCTAGTTAGGGGGCGGAAACCAGCTTGGTACGGGGAAAGAACATCCTTATCATCTATCCAGGCTTGTATTTTATTTTGTATCATTCTACCCATCAGTTTTTGTGCAGAGTCAATAAGGCTGATGGGTCTAGAATTACTTGGTAAAGCCTTATCCCCTTTTTTAAAAACTGGAATGATCTCCGCTCCCTTCCACGAGGCAGGTATCAAGGCTCCTTGTGCGATGGAATTCGCAAGCCAAACAAAATATTGGCACCAGTTAGCCCGGTCACATAGAAATACATCGGCCGGTTTTCCATCAATTCCTGGGGCCCTCCCTCTTGTCACCCCGTCCAGTGCTACATTTACATCCCCCAGTGTAAACACTTCATCTTTATAAAATACCATAGGGGGGGAAGGGTGAAGCCCGAGGGGCAAACTACAAGCATATTGTGGCTTGAAAAAATCAATCCAGGATTCCTTTGCCACGTGGTTTTTTGGGCATTCCGCTATTCCACCCCTATCCCATTTTATGATTGCCCAAAACTCTTTTTGCTGCTTGGCTGCGCAGGCCTTTTTTTAATCCAGCCATTGATTTTCATCCCACAGCCTTTTTGCCCTAGCTTGTGCTTTTCTATAATCATCCCTGGCCTTCAGCACACCTTCTCTACTTTTGCTCCTCAGCACTAAGCTGAGTTCCTGGCGTGCTCTTCTACAGGATTGATCATACCATCCTTTCTTTGTTGGGGGATATGCACCCTTTTTTTGATTAACTTGTTTTAAAAAGAACCCCTGTATTTTTGAAAAAAACTTGGGGTGTGACTCTTCAATTAGTTTGTTAAAATTGGGCTCATTACAACGATCCTGCAAGCTACTAATCTCACTCGCCACAGCCGCCTTTAAATCTTGCATTTTCTCTGGCTTATCTAACAATATTGCCCATTTAACATGGCGTTGATTATTGGTGGAGATAATGTCTAGGGGCGTAACGCCCATTCCTAAACTTGGCACTATTGCTCCTTGGTTTAATTGGAAGAGCAAACACAATGGGTTGTGGTCACTCTCCAATCTAGATGTAACCCTCATGTCTACTAGCTTGTGCCAGTCTCTGACATCTACAAGGATGTAATCTATCCGACTACTTGCCCTTGCATTGTCAAAGGTATGGGCCCCCCGTTGGTCGGACGGGGTACGTCCATTTGCTGCCCTCAGGCCCCGGGCCAAACACATACTCTTTAACTGTACTGCCACCTCGGTCCATTTCTTTATCGCGGGCAAATCTAATTGAGGGACTCCCCATTTAGTATCCTCCTCTTACGACATTTCACTATCCTCCTGGCCCAATGGTTCGAATGTGGTATTCATGTCTCCCCCCACCAAAATTGTAATATTCGGTGAGAGGTGTTCCAGATCATTGTCTAATGCAGCTACCACCTCTAAAGCTTTACCCCCTGCTACTCCCCTGGCGTATATATTGTAAAGGGCCATCTCGTGGCCATCAGCCCAGGTGATCACAACTGGCAATATATCACAGTTATTAACCGATCTTGCTCTAATAGTGCATTGCAATGATTGGCGTACCCATATAATTAACCCCCCTGAGGGCCGCCCTTTGGGATTCTTTTTTGCAGGGACAAAGAAATTTAGGAACCCCTGCCGATAGGCAGGGATAACTGCCCAGGTTTCCTGGAACATGATTACATCATGAAGCTCAATAAATTCGCACCATTCTGGGGACACTAATTTATTCGAAATTCCAGCCAGATTCCAAGATAAAAGTTTAAGACCTTCCTTAACTGGACTAACCCTCACTTGAGAAGGCAATACATTTTGGATGTAGGGGGGTTGGGCCAGATTAGGTGAGGAGCTGCTTGCCCTGGAATTGTCAGTGTAACAGGGGGTAAGAGCCGAATGCCCTGTAATGCTAGGCTGAAACCTATTCCGAGAATATATGCTCCCGTTATGAGGATTGGTGACAACAAACGAACTATATTCAGTTACTCTCTTCTCAGCAATGTCAATCTCACCAGTTGGCGTACCGACTATTCTATCTTGGGCAGCACTCTCCGGCCCATTCAGTCAGTCACACTCATTGAGGTCAGATAGGGCAGAGTATCTGTTTTCCAAAGACATACCCCAATTACTTTTTGTACCCAAGGACTTTCCCTTCCTTACCACAGTGTTCCATTTTGTTCTCAATACTGTGGGATTTAGAGTATTACCTTTCCTAGCATAGAAAAAGTCTAATGTTAGAGGAACTATCTCAGTGGATCTGCGCTGGGGAGGATATATGTTTGCCAAAATGTTTGGCAACACTTCTGGGTCTGAGAAGTGTAACACCACACAGTCCCCTCTAAATTTTTTATTACCACCCCCGATCCATTCTACTCTTCTTGCCTTAACTACCTCTTGTGCCAGCTGGTCCATGCCCGCCGGAGAGAAAGCCATATTCCGTGATAGCCAATGCAATGATTTATTAATTATGGAGGATGGGTTCTCTACTTGCCCTGATTCCAAGTGAGGGACATTAGCCAGAATCAATACTAGGGAAGAAGCCTCTACAATTAGTTCTACTGGTCCCTTCTCTGTGTTGCAGTCTATAGGCCTGTCCCTTTGCCCCAGCCATTCATAGGCCCCATTGTTTGCACCCAGTCCCCCGGAGACCCCCCCTCCCGGATCATTGCTCAACGCAGAAATAAGGGGTGTATTATCCAAAGGTTCTGGCCTGGGGGCTGTCTGGTTTTTTTTTGTCTCAACTATGCGCGTCTCTTGTTTGGGGATATTTGCCACTTCCTTCAAAGTTTTTTGCAGGAGTCCCCCTAACCTATTCACCTCTTCAGTTAGATGGTCAATTTTGGCTAGAAGAGGTTTAGTTATGATCTTGATTTTAGTGTCTAGGGCGTTTACTAATTTCTTAAATTGATCTTCGTCCAGTAATAACTTCCCCCCAGAAGTACCCCTCTCATCTTCTCCAACCCTTTTGGGTGGAGAGGTATCTGGGCGTTTTTTACTTGAACTGAGCCCACCCCGTTTCGGGAGACTCTTTCCCCCCCCCCCCTTAGCAGCTCTTGGAGCTGGTACCGGTACTCGGGGATCATCTTCTAGCAATACTATTTCTTCATCGGGTATGCTCTCAGCATCTGACTCAGCTAGAGCTACTATTAGCTGGGTTAATGAATTACTCTCGTGGTTGGTCTGCTGGAAAACCTCATTGCTAGTATAAAGATCAGGTATGTCAGAAGGCACATTTTCAATTGATGGCAATGGAGGGGAAAGGCTCAAGCCCAATGAGGATCTCCTATCATTATTTATTTTCGCAACAACCTGGACTAGGTAATTATCAAGAGTATTAACAGCTTGGGGTGTTTTTGATTTCGACATGTTAGGTGATTATAACACTATTTTCCCCCAAATGACACTGTACAATGAAACAGGTAGGTGCCGTGTTACTAATAAGGTTGCCCAGGAATAATTACCAATAATCACAGCAGAGGATATAATCAAAGGTAAGAACTCACGAATGATGATTTGGGCAGCGTACCTGGCCCAGTCCAGTCTCAGCCAGTCCCGGACTGTCACAGACTGTCCCGCCCTTGTCTCGGGCTTATCCCGGGCGCGACTCGCGGGGCGAGAGGTGCGCCTCCCTCTTATGGGGCGCTCTGAGTACGGCGTCACGTTGGTCGCTCCACACCCGCCGGGGCTGATGGGAAATGGAGTCCCTGCGGCGGTGTGGTCTTATGCGACTTCGTTGACCGTTCCCCTCACGGCGGCAATGCAAACACAAGTGGCGGCGGTAGTACAGTGAAGAGCCGTTCCCCACACGGCAGCGTTTCAATGGCAGGTAGGTAGGTAGTTGCAACAAGCACACCAAGCGCTCGGCACGTCTCCCTCTTATGGGGCGCTCTGAGTACGGCGTCACGTTGGTCGCTCCACACCCACCGGGGCTGATGGGAAATGGAGTCCCGGCGGCGGTGTGGTCTTACGCGACTTCGTTGGCCGTTCCCCTCACGGCGGCAATGCAAACACAAGTGGCGGCGGTAGTACAGTGAAGAGCCGTTCCCCACACGGCAGCGTTTCAATGGCAGGTAGGTAGGTAGTTGCAACGAGCACACCAAGCGCTCGGCGCATCTCCCTCTTATGGGGCGCTCTAAGTACGGCGTCCCGTTGGTCGCTCCACACCCGCCGGGGCTGATGGGAAATGGAGTCCCTGCGGCGGTGTGGTCTTACGCGACTTCGTTGGCCGTTCCCCTCACGGCGGCAATGCAAACACAAGTGGCGGCGGTAGTACAGTGAAGAGCCGTTCCCCACACGGCAGCGTTTCAATGGCAGGTAGGTAGGTAGTTGCAACGAGCACACCAAGCGCTCGGCGCGTCTCCCTCTTATGGGGCGCTCTGAGTCCGGCGTCACGTTGGTCGCTCCACACCCGCCGGGCTGATGGGAAATGGAGTCCCTGCAGCGGTGTGGTCTTGCGCGACTTCGTTGGCCGTTCCCCTCACGGCGGCAATGCAAACACAAGTGGCGGCGGTAGTACAGTGAAGAGCCGTTCCCCACACGGCAGCGTTTCAATGGCAGGTAGGTAGGTAGTTGCAACGAGCACACCAAGCGCTCGGCGCGTCTCCCTCTTATGGGGCGCTCTGAGTACGGCGTCATGTTGGTCGCTCCACACCCGCCGGGGCTGATGGGAAATGGAGTCCCTGCGGCGGTGTGGTCTTACGCGACTTCGTTGGCCGTTCCCCTCACGGCGGCAATGCAAACACAAGTGGCGGCGGTAGTACAGTAAAGAGCCGTTCCCCACACGGCAGCGTTTCAATGGCAGGTAGGTAGGTAGTTGCCACGAGCACCTTGTATCCTCTTTCACAAGTTATGAGCAGCTATCATGAATTGGCACTATTTTATTCAAGGCTCATGCACTATAGAGATGTCTTGCAGCCAGCACCCCTGCATGCAGTGATCACTGTTGGATGCTACATGTCTGTACCCAAATTCATAGCGCGCCCACATCTGCCAGGTACAGCCCCAAACAATCAGATGCTGGTGGCTGGGAGGACTCCCTGGCATTGCCTCAACATTATTCCCTGGGTAAGGGTCAGACCCAACATTAGTCTCCGTGACGACATATATGCAAGGCGGATGTATGTCGTTACAACGCATGCTTTTTCCACGCATGCCTTTACAACGCAGGTTTTACAACGCAAGTCGTTACAACGACTTGCGTTGGGGGGTGCTGGATAGTGAATAGTTTAATTTACTATTCCAACTCCAGTCCCCGTGGATAGTAGGGAAGGTGTTGGATAGTAAATTAAACTATTACCTATCCTACAGCTACCCCCAGCGCAATTCGTTGTAACAAATTGCGTTGTAAAAGTTGTGTGGTAAAGGTAGTGCGTGGTAAAAGTTGCGTTGTAAACGCTGTTTACCATGCAAGGCAGGACCTCAAACAGTAAGACTAGTGACGTGAACCATTCTACCATGAGGAGTATGGCGAGTGTCTGCTCAGTAAAGTTTAATCTGGTCTGAGAGCAGCAGAACCAATAGAAAAAGTACGTTTTCTGGGTCGCTGACTGGAGCAAGCGAAGAAGAAGAGGCCTTGACTCCATCAGCTTGAGTACAGGCAACCATATTTTGTATGCAAGGCTGGGTCTGTGGTTACCCCATCTAATGCGTGGTGTGTGTGTGTATGTTGTGAGGGCTGGCAGGGAGGGACTCTGAAGAGAGACTAGACGTGAGGCTCTTCACATTTAAAGTGAAAGCGCTTGTTGTACACGTTTGTGTAATGAAGGGAGCACACTTCCCATGCGCTCCTGGGGGAGCTCAGGGAAGCAAAAGGGAGGAAGGTGTTAGGGGTGGGTGCATGATGGGAGGGTGACTCGTTGAGGGAAACCAAGATAAACCCACTAAAAAAAGCATAATGCCTGTAACCAATGAGGTTGCTTACCATCTACGGCTGCTGCCTTTGGAACTGGGGAACAAGGTTCGGTGTGGGTGGTAATTAATATTTCATGCCTGAATCTCTTTATTAAAAATAAATAAACAGTATCTTGGAGAAATCCAAGCAGCCATCAGATACTCCTCAAGTTGCTTTTCGGAGAAAAAAATACAAGTGCAAACTGTGTTAACAAGCAGCCGCCATAGCTGAAGCTGGCATCCTGCAAGTGCGGTGTACAATAACAAAGTAAAAGTAAATAGTTCCCGGGATTGCTAATGAAAGCACGTGAATTAGGACACTAGTAAAGGGCCAGTCCTCAAGGGAGGTAACAACAGAAGACAGGGTGGTACGCAGGAGGGACTAACAAGCCTAATAGCTAATGGGAAGCCAGCCTTTACCAAGGACAATGATGCAAGCCAATGAAAAATATGGGCGGAGAGTGGGCGGGGCTTACAGTGCATACCCTAATACAGCATGCCTTGCAGAGCGAGCAGCGCTTGCGCACTGCCCTTAGGCTCTACCTAAAAAAGCTCAGCACCACACTTGGCTGAAAGTGGAAAATGTCATCCTTCAGGTCACACATACATATTCTGAATAGGTGAATAAGAATACAACCTTGTCACACGCACCTATCACACAATATATTGCCCCCCTCCCACCGAACTTTATTACATAGTCTCATCTGACCACAATTATAAGCATGTAGCTCACTTAAAATTGTCACCAAAACTATAAGGCCACTCTTTTATCAGTTTCCTCCACTGCATATCTTGCTAATGTAATCAGCAGCATTATGCAGTGTATAGTTGGCCGGGATAAAAAGTAATGTACCTGCATCAAAGACCTAATCATACAATATTTTAAAAAGTATTTCGAAAAAATTGTAACCAGATGTTCACAGCTGCTAATTCTCAGTGGATGCCCCGAAGTGATCTACAGCCTTTTATATATACACAGGGATTCAAATTAGCCCAAGAATATATAAGTTCTAAGTTTTTAATTAAACAAAAAATTAAACAATGTTTAGCACAATCCATGTGCTTCAAAGATCTATAAGATACAAATCAATCTACATGAAAAACAACGTGATAAAAAAAGAGGAAACTGTCACTACTGGCATGGTCCACTGCAGCGGTTCTTATTCTTCTGAGTTCTTTGGACCACCCTGAATAATTACTACAATCTGCACAACAATGCAATACATAAAATAACAGAAACAAGTATATACAAAACAAATAAAACATTATGAGATATGTGGTAAATAAATAATTAATTACCGGTACTATTTTTGAATACATTAAGAATAACAGATAGCTCAATAAATAAGAGGCAAGATCCGAGGAATCTGAGGTTATCAGGCTTTAATCAGGCATAAGGGAAGGGACAGGATCAGGACAGCCTGAAATAAAGTGACATCGAAGGCACGGGATGGCAGCTGCAGCTCTTTCATCATAATTCAACATATATATAGTAAGACATTTCAATTACATTACATACAGTAGGCGTAACTAATGACAAGCATAAGATAAGGAGACATGGGTGTGAAAAGAAGGCGTGCACAGGGCGTGCACTTAGACATGTGATGAGAACGTCACAGAAGTGTCATGAAATGGGCGGAAACATGGAGGGGGGCTACCTGAGCAGCTGGAACCTTTAACCTAGTGGTGCGCGCAAACGGGCCATGACGTGTATCTGGGGAGAACTGGGGGCTATGACTTCTGTACTAAAAGAGGAGACTAAAGTCTGAGAGGTCAGGACGACATGTACCTATAGCATATCTGGTATCTGGTGTTTGGAGAACATGTTGATAGAATCTAAATGTCATCAGGGCAGAGGCTACTTGACACTAAGACTAGTGCATGCATATATTCTGCATGTATTGCGTGTGCTATGAATATTCTATGAATATTAATACAGTATTTCTCTTACATGGAGACAGAATGACTAGACCATAGCTGGAGATGTTTATACGGTTCGTTAGCTTAGGAATGTGAAGAAGGAAAGCTGGACTGATAACTAGAAGCATAACATACTCTTGGCAGACAGGCAGGCAGAGCCAGGCCGGGCCGGGCACCGCGAGGCAGGAAGTAAGTGAAGGGTCAGGGATGCAGGTGGGGGCTGCATCGCTCCTCGGAATGGGTTCAGGAGACTGGAGCTTGAATCTGGTGTCCGGGCCCTTTTGAGGCCTAGAAACGGGGACAATTCAATGAATTAACGTGCACACTGTAAAACGTGGCAACATAGGCCTAATACTCGTTGCTTTCACAAGAACTGGATACTGGCATACTAGAGTTGGACACAACTATAATTGAGTCTTTAATCGATCATAGGGGGATACATGCATATCGATCATGCACGTATAACATAGGATGGGGAACACTTAGGCACATATGGCAAGGCAAAATTCACTTTTCCACATTCCCTCCTTGTGCCCTACGTTTCCATCAGGAAACATCAATATTCATGATACCATCTATCTGTTCATATAGCATCATTTGCTCGTCTCGAATTGTCTTGGAACGGACTAGGAATACAAGAGGTAGCACACAAGCCGCAAATCGCAGGGCCACATTGTAAACAGAGGCAGCAACTGAATATGATCATTACTGCTATACCTAGGAATGACAATACTTTCCATCCCCAGGCAGATATGATATTCCAGAGCCAACCGGACCATGTCCAGGTGCCTGGATTCTGGTGTAACTGATGGGCAATTTTATGAAGTCTGGTTATAGCTGAATAAACAGACGGCGCGTTATTAGGAATGAAAATGCAGCAACTAGATCCGATGACTCTACAAGCTCCTCCTCTATCGGCCAGTATGACGTCAAGGACGAGACGATTTTGGAGCACGACAAAACGCATAGCAGATTGTTCTTCAGTTAATTTACCTAGAGCGGAAGTAGTCTCATTCACTACTGCTTCAAGGGTTCTGGTTAACCTACGTATTAACTTACTATTCTGGACAGGGCCTATAAAGAAAAAGAATCCTTTATTGAAGTCTTGATATTGTTCTAGAGTAGTTTCAGTTTGATCGACAATTGGGGACTCAGTCTCCCTTCTATGTCTAACGTGTACTAGATGTGTGTTTCTGTGATAATCGGATGGACTAGGAAAACTGGTGGCAGTAGGAAGGCAATGTAACATGTTCCATCCCAATCGAGGGGCAGACGAACATATGCGGTCTGACCACAAACAAAATAAGAATGACGTGAGGCTTTGAAACTAGATTTCCCACTGTCACTATACTCGACCATAGTAGTACAATCACTATGTCCTACATGTGCGGAACCATTCTTTCTGACACATAATTCGCCTTTAACTGGTAGAACTGAAATAGCAGGCAAATCTGGAGTAGTATCGGACTGAACATTCAGAACCATGAAATTCGAGGAATAATTACCTAGATCATATACTTCATTTTCTAGATCTAACCCTGTTCTATGGGAAAGACCTTGCTTGTCTGGGAAACATGTTCGATTCAGAAGGGATATATCAGTTAGGGATGACGTTAACGTGGACCATGCTCCACACGAACCATTATGTGAAAAAGGATAAGGAAAGAGTGGCAGAACTCCCTTCGGTGTCTGGAAAGGGGGAAGTCGACCACACACCCAACAATTAGTGGCATTGCTGGTCTGGTGTGAATAGTGCAGCATTCGGATAAAAGTATTGTTACGCATAGCAAGACGATAGGATAACTCGTGAGGAGGCAGGTCACTAAATGTGTGCTCTACTGTAACATTAGAAAACATATGTACATGTGAAATAGGAAAGCATAAATGCAACGCATAACTTATGCATGTAACCATAAGACTCAGGAACAATAAAAAGAATAGAGTAACGATACATCTCTTAGAGTTTTGACTAACTCTCTCACTGTGTGGGTCTGTCTCATACATGTCAGGAACCTGTCTAACCGTTTCACCCGAGAGGGACTTAGACAATTAAACTGGCTGACTTACTAGACCTCAACTTTGCTTTATACTCCTGCTGCGGAGTTTTCTCTAACAGGGGGAGTTTAGATTCATTTTCTGAGCAGTCCTTGAGAACGGGGCAGTCCTTGAGAACGGGGCAGTCCTTGAGAAAAGTTTTCGTTTTGAGTCCATTGAATTTCTTGACGTGGCTCGCGTGTAGCCACCCTTTTCGGTTTTCCACCTTCACCGCCGTCCGGGTGGTGAGTAGGACCAGACGGGGCTCCTTCCAGCGAGGCTCCAGCGGACTTGAACGATCAAAATTGCGGATCAGCACGAGATCCCCCGGAACGATCTTGTGTGGTTTCACGTCGGTGTTGTCTGGAAATGCAGCGGCAACCTGTGAACGACAAGATTGTAGTGCAGACATCAAGGAGGCAAGGTAATCTGTCAGCATATTACTGTCAACATCAGTTATGGTACGGGGTCTAGGTGTACCCCACATATTGGGGGGACGTCCAAACACTATCTCATACGGGGACAGACCTGAACGGGAATGAGCAACCATTCTCATATAGAAAAGGGCAACTGGCAGTGCTACTATCCAATCTACGCCTTTCTCTGCACATACTTTTGCGATGCGGATTTTCAGAGTCTGGTTATGTCTCTCTACGAGACCGGCTGCTTCAGGATGGCGTACACAATGGAACTTCCACTGGTACCCTAAAAAAAGGGAAACTTGTTTCATGAGCTCGGACGAGAATGGCTGGCCGTTATCTGAATACACGACCCTAGGTAATCCATAGCGGGGAAAATACTCACGAACCAACTGCCTGGCAGTGGTCGCAGCTGTGTAATCTGGAACTGGATATGCTTCTGTCCCTCTGGACAAAGCGCATACAACTACGAGGACATACTTGAAACCTCGACATCGCTCCATCTGAATATAATCCATCTGGAGGACTTCAAAAGGGTGGCCAGGAGGATGGAATCCACCTTGTTCCACCGGGACACCTTTTCCTGGATTGAACTGACAACAGATCATGCAGGTACGGACTTTCTGTTTGGCTGCTGCTCGTAAATGCTTGTTGAACCAGAGGTTCTGGATACTGTCTAACATGGCTTTTTCTCCTAAGTGTGCTGGACTCTGTGCGGTGTTAATAATGACTTGAACCATAGAGTCGGGGAGAAACCATGTGGCTTTTCCCTTCGTCAACCATCCTTGATCTGTCTGGACCCCTCCTTGTTCAGACCATTTCTTGATTTCATCGGGAGTAGCATGTGACTGTATGTCTATGACATCTTGTGTAGGGTCCTTAACCATCATACAAGTAGTCTGTTCTGGAATGGGTGTCTGTGTTGTGTTAGCTGGAATGTCTGGAGTCTGAGCTGTGAGCTTGGCTGTTCGATCTGCTAGATCGTTACCTTGGGAAATGATATCAGTGACTTTCGTATGTGCTTTGCACTTCATGATTGCGATAGCTGTCGGTAAATGTATTGCATCTAACAGAGCTTGAATGAGGGGGCCATGCTGAATCTTGGTTCCATGAGAAGTCATAAAACCTCTTTCTTGCCAGAGCACTCCAAAGTCGTGTACGACTCCGAATGCATAACGTGAATCTGTGTATATGTTAACTTTCAGGTTCTTGGCACGTATGCAGGCTTGGGTCAGAGCGACAAGCTCTGCTGCTTGAGCAGACAGGGTGTCTATACGATGTGTTTCTATAACTTCGGTTTCAGTAGTCACTGCATACGCGGCTACTAGTTCTCCTGTACTTGTTCTCATACATGAACCATCCACATAAAGTGTCAGGTCGGGATCAGGTAATGCAATGTCTGTCAAGTCTTGGCTTTGTCATGGTGTTAACAACTTCCACACAGTCATGTGTGGCAGGATTTGAAGTAACTGACGGTAACAGTGTAGCTGGATTTAAAATGTTGCAGCGTCAAGTGCTGAGTCTGTGTTCGGTTTAAAAGAACTTCCACGGAGTGTGGGACTTGTACTGTCAGGGAGTGTCCTAACACTACGGAATCACTTTGTCTGATAGCTAGAGCTGTGGCTGCAACTGACTTGAGGCACGCAGGCAGAGCCTGGGCCACTGGATCTAATGTGCTAGAAAAATAAGCACAGGGCTTGTATTGTCCTGCTTGATCTTGTGTGAGAACAGATAATGCAGTACCATCACGTTCTGTAACAAAAAGTGTAAACGGCTTACTGTAGTTCGGTGTTGCTAGAACAGGTGCATTACATAAAGCTTTCTTTAATTCATTGAAAACAAGTGTATGTTCTTGGGTCCAAGGGAGGACAGTCGATGCGGCTGCCTCCTGTGTCGTTAACTGTATCAGTGGCTTGGCTAGATATGCGTACTGAGGAATCCATTGTCTGCAGTAAGAAGTGAGGCCGATAAAAGCTCGTACCTCCTTCTGTGTCTTGGGCGTGGAAGACATGCTATTAACTGGATACGGTCAGGTGTCAACTGCCTACCCCTCTTGGACAGTAAGTGTCCCAAGTAGACCACTTGCTGGACACAGAATTGCAATTTGGAAGGGGACACCTTGTGCCCCATCTCGGCCAGAAAATACAAAACTGTAAGTGACGCACGCTCGCAGTCACGTTCAGAACGGGCTGTGATCAATAGATCATCGACATACTGGAGCAGGGCAGTGTCAGTTGGCATGTGAATATTGTCTAGTTGTCTTTTAAGTGCTTGACTATAAATACTAGGACTTTCTGTGAAACCTTGAGGAGCTCGTGTGAATTTATAGCTTCTTCCATTTAAACAGAAACCGAAAAGGAACTGGCTGTCTGGATGAATAGGGACACTAAAGAATGCGTTCTTGAGATCGATAACTGTAAAGAATGTGGCTTCAGAATCAATGGCTGTCAAGAGTGAGGAAATATCAGGGACTACTGGGTACTGGGGTATGATACACTTATTAAGTTCTCGAAGGTCAATCACTAATCGATAAACTGGAGGTGCATTGGGATCAGTAAGTTTCAGGACTGGAATGATAGGAGAATTACATACATTGGAGTCAGTTTCTACAAAATAATTTTGGATAAGGCTGCTACAGCCTCAGGTGGCAATTTGTACTGTCGGATTCGTGGTAATACAACACCTTTCTTCAGAGTAACACGATGGGGTGTGATATGCATACAACCTACATCAGTTGGACCTTGCGCCCATAAATGCTGCGGTACATTCAATAATCTTGGATCAAAATCACGTAATACATAATGACCTTTAAAATCACGGAGAAACAAACGGACCCCTTCTGGGGAGCAGCATATAACCGCTCCTAATTCTTTCAGTGTTTTAATTCCTAACAGATTCTCTGGGCAAGACTTCGTGAGTAACAAATCTGTAGTTCGGGACAATGGACCAACTTCTAGAGTAACTGGTTTCGATATTTCATTAACAATAGGCTTTCCTGAAAATCCAAGGGAAACATTTCTAGAGCCTGAGAGTGGAGCCCCTGGAACCTCGTCATGACTGATAGTAGTCCTACTTGCCCCTGTATCAATCAGAAACTTTCTGTCTTTCCCTAATACTTGACTGTGTACATAGGGACCCTCTTGATCTACAGGAATCTCGATGAGAGGCAAGCCTACCTCCCTCTCTAGGCTGTTTCATGAGTATGGCTGATAATCTGGATACTCTGACTGTGCGTACTGGTACATCTGCTGTGTAACGTGCTGTGTTGCAGCGATAGGCTGCGGTACTGTAACTGTCTGTTGTGCATTCTGTGGTGACTGGGAAGTCTGTGAAACTTGTTCTTGTCTAGGCGGACGTGGTCTTTCTTTAGTCTTACCAGTAGCTATGTTGTGTTTCAGAACTGCACATTCGTTTATAAAATGACCTGGCTGTTTACAGTAATTGCATGTCCCTTTAACGGGAACTGCAGGATGACTGGCTTGATTCGGACCCCTCTTCTGACTGTCTTGTGGAACAGATTGTGCAACTAGTACTTTCATTTTCGTGTCTTTCATACGTCTCTTTTCGTGTTCCTGCTCTTCCCTGATTCTGTTCTGGTGGTACTGTAACATCTGGAGCATCTGTGACGGAGTATTAGCTTGCCATGTACTTTCGACTTTCAGTACTCGATTTTTAACTTGTGGACTTGAATTCTCGACTAGTTTGGTAACAAAAAGATGAGGGTACGATTCACTACTTGTTTTCAGACCACTATTAATAATGAAACATTTCTCAAATCTAGAATAAAAATCACTAGTATCTTCGTCTTGTTTCTGTTTACAGGCTGAGATGGCATCCCAATCTTCCTTTTTCGTGGCTAGTAATCTTGGCAAAACTTGGATTAACAATTCGGGCAAAGCTTTAGCTTAATCCCCAAGACCGGTACCTGGAACTCGTGAATTATCTTCAGCTTCTAATGCTGTCCAATCTATCTTTTTCTCTCCCACCTCCCATTCTTTTTCTTTGAGTTTTTCATATATGCCCGCAGGCAACAGGACTTTTAACATTTTAATGATATCAGGATACGTGTATTCTCCCATACGGAGCATGTCCTTTAATTCACGGTGAAACCCTGCTGGATCTTTATCATGACAGGGAATTAATTTTTTCATTTCTAAGAGTTCTATTTTTGTGATAGGGGTGTAAACAAATACTCGTTCTAGACCACCACCCTCTTTCTTGACTGGATGCACTTCTCGTAACGGATTCTGTCTGTCAATGTAGAATGATTTACTTTCTGGGGGTGAGACGTGAACAAAATGTGGATTCAGAAACGTTCGGTATTTGTGGCGCTGTCCTAGAATGACACTAATTAAATCGGTACCTAGACCTTTCCATCTATATTGGAGTAACTCGTTCAATACATCATGTAGCGGACCTGGAACAGAATGTTGTTCCTCATACAGCGTAATGAGGTGCTGGATCATATACATACCCACCAGACGTTGCTCGGCTGGGGGGAGTTTCAGAAAAATTTGAGCCACTATTTCGTCTGGAAACGTGGTAGAATCAGTAGTCCATCGGACTGCTGATCGGGCTAGTTCTTGTTCATGCATTGCACTAAGCTCGCTATACCCTATTCGTGATTTTAGAATGTGATCGGTAGCTTGGAATACTTGCTCAAGAGAACACTGTTCTGGTGCTAGAGGAGGAAAAGCTTTCTTGTAATCTAGGCGTGAATGTCGGTCGGAAAGTCTAGTTCTACCTACATACGCTATTCTGTCGGGATTCTCGTTGTCTACCTCTTCACTAGAAGAGTCATTCTCTTTCTCGGTTGCTCGTTTTTCTTCCTCTTTCTGGTATATACGTATTATTTCTTTACGAATTTTCTTGTACATACTCTCTATACAACCTTGTGTCTTGTGTTTTCCATCGGCTATATTGTCACTCCACCTAGTCAGGACTTTCAGTTCTTCTGGATCTTTTTCTGGACAATCTTGCTCTCTTATTAAACAGTTAATCAGGAACTTTAAAATCATGAGCTGAGTCTCGACTTTTCTTTGAACCATAGCTTCGTGAATACTTCCTGGATTCACTCCTGTACGGATAAAACGATATATTCTGTCTAGATGTTCCTTCATATCGGGCAGGGTGGTCAAAAAGCTGGCCACCCGTCTTAGACGTACTGAATATAAGATCATGTGATCTTCGCCTGGAACTGGATCATATATACAATCAGTAAGAAGTCGCTTGAGATCTGTGTATGTCGCCACTTTTGGCGTGCGCTGTAACGCTAGCTCATGTAGCGTCAGACGTTTCGGTTGAGGCGGGGTACGAGGAGAACCTCCCCCCGCGGCTCCTAAACTAGAATCGTCGGTGAATACTGTACGGGCTGGTAGAGTGACTGGCATAACGGGTGCATGTACTGTAGGCTGGGCCGGGGGTGCTGTAACAGGTACTGTAACATTAACTGGACCCACTGGACCAGCGGCTGGAGGAACAGGAATTACATTATTTACAGGAGCAGGCGGAATAGGATTTGCATATGCTGGGACTGTATCGTCCAAATAGGACGAGAGAAAAATATCAGCTGCAGTCGGTTTATGACGTAGCTTAGTCGGGACCAACGGCGGCGGTAAATTACAGGGTGTTTCCGGGGTTGCTTTTGGCAAGCCCTCGGCAAGAAGAGGATACATGCCTTTAATAAGGGCATTTCTCTGTCTATCTGACTGTTCTATTCTAACTCGTTCACCTTCTTCGATTAATTCCCTTTCTTGGGCTTTCTCTGAGGATTCCCTACTTAATTCGGTTTTTCTGAATTCTTTTTCGGTTCTTTTATGAGATTCTTTGCGCCATAACTCGATGGCATCTTTCTGGGACTGTCTGGCTTTCTTGATCCATAATGCTTCTTCTACTCGCATGATGCACTCGGCATCCCATGTACCTGATACGGGCCATCTATATTTCTCTTCTAGTTCCTTAGTATAATCCGCCCATAAGTCTAGATATATTATGGCATCTAAGCCATGCTTGTGATACATAAAATGTCCTGGACTGTCCCTAGGAGGGACAGGAACTGCTTCTTCGAGTAACCCTTTTCTGGTCTTTAACTGACGTAATTTCGAGAACAGAGGCATTTCGTTTATATATTTGCAACACAATACACAATAATCACAGTAATAAAATAGCGAACAAAACACTCATACCACGACATAAAAATACATTAATAACAGTTCGAACAGAAAACTACCTGATACACTGAAAACAGAACACATGAATTTCTTGAGAACGAAACTTACTAGAATTACTGGATGCACTGCTAAAACAGTACAGAACATACCGGTCCCATAAAGAGACACGTCGGACCCGTATCCACCTAGGTGAATACTTCGGACTGGATCTGTGTACCCAAACCCATCGGACCAGGATCAAACTAATGACCCTGTCTAGATACTTCCCCCGCGACGGTACTCACCGGGAAGCAGAAACTGGAAGGCCTCGGACTGGACTGGACTGCTACGACGTCGGACTACGAGCTTCGGAAACTTCGGTTACAGGTGGGCCTCCGGATACCTCGGACCTTGTTCTCTCGGCTTGGGCTCTGGTCGGGACAAACCGCCTTCCACACCGCCTCGTCTGGATACCGGACCGCAGTTTCCGTCTCCTCCGTAGGCCTGAGGGAGACTTGAAGCAGAAATATCTGCACTTGCGCATAGGGTTCCGTCACGGCTGTAGAAGGGTCAGGGGGCCTGCGTTGGATCGCCGGCGCGTGGGGAAGAGGTAAGTCCCTATTCGGGCGCCATTTATGTGGTAAATAAATAATTAATTACCGGTACTATTTTTGAATACATTAAGAATAACAGATAGCTCAATAAATAAGAGGCAAGATCCGAGGAATCTGAGGTTATCAGGCTTTAATCAGGCATAAGGGAAGGGACAGGATCAGGACAGCCTGAAATAAAGTGACATCGAAGGCACGGGATGGCAGCTGCAGCTCTTTCATCATAATTCAACATATATATAGTAAGACATTTCAATTACATTACATACAGTAGGCGTAACTAATGACAAGCATAAGATAAGGAGACATGGGTGTGAAAAGAAGGCGTGCACAGGGCGTGCACTTAGACATGTGATGAGAACGTCACAGAAGTGTCATGAAATGGGCGGAAACATGGAGGGGGGCTACCTGAGCAGCTGGAACCTTTAACCTAGTGGTGCGCGCAAACGGGCCATGACGTGTATCTGGGGAGAACTGGGGGCTATGACTTCTGTGCTAAAAGAGGAGACTAAAGTCTGAGAGGTCAGGACGACATGTACCTATAGCATATCTGGTATCTGGTGTTTGGAGAACATGTTGATAGAATCTAAATGTCATCAGGGCAGAGGCTACTTGACACTAAGACTAGTGCATGCATATATTCTGCATGTATTGCGTGTGCTATGAATATTCTATGAATATTAATACAGTATTTCTCTTACATGGAGACAGAATGACTAGACCATAGCTGGAGATGTTTATACGGTTCGTTAGCTTAGGAATGTGAAGAAGGAAAGCTGGACTGATAACTAGAAGCATAACATACTCTTGGCAGACAGGCAGGCAGAGCCAGGCCGGGCCGGGCACCGCGAGGCAGGAAGTAAGTGAAGGGTCAGGGATGCAGGTGGGGGCTGCATCGCTCCTCGGAATGGGTTCAGGAGACTGGAGCTTGAATCTGGTGTCCGGGCCCTTTTGAGGCCTAGAAACGGGGACAATTCAATGAATTAACGTGCACACTGTAAAACGTGGCAACATAGGCCTAATACTCGTTGCTTTCACGAGAACTGGATACTGGCATACTAGAGTTGGACACAACTATAATTGAGTCTTTAATCGATCATAGGGGGATACATGCATATCGATCATGCACGTATAACATAGGATGGGGAACACGTAGGCACATATGGCAAGGCAAAATTCACTTTTCCACAGATACTATATTGTAAACTTATCTCACAAACAAAAAATATACTAAAATTGAAACAAAATGGTTACTAACCAGTAGGAGTAGTTGTGCAACTTGAAGAGTTTTCTGGATTCACATATTGTGCATCTATTCCACTATCTAGTGGTTGGGTTTGGAATTGTGTTTTTTCTCTTTCCCCTTTTTTCATGATTCTCTGGGCAGCGGTCGACCACCATTTGCTCGTAAGTACATCGCCTATGTGTCAGATGGGCCTCTGGAAGTTCCTCTGCATGGTTGACTTCAGTAGTTGGATCTTTCTTCCTTTCTCTTGATGTGTTGTTGACCTCGACCTGTTTGCCCCCTCACTTATTCAGGGAAGTAGGCCAGTCACATGTAAATCTCAAGAACTCGTCTAGTTCTAAAACAACTCCTACTGGTAAGTAACCATTTTGTTTTAATAGCAGAAATCCTTTTCTAGATTCACATGCAGTGGATTGATTTCATAGCGGTATTTGCTTCTTTGGGTAGGTCAAATTGAAATGAGCTTAAGTTCACAAACAGGTGTTGTACTACTATTTGTCCCACCTGTGCTTCCTTGTTCATCTTGATGTCCACACAGTAGTGATTTGTAAAGGTGAGTAGACAGATGACATGATCTTCGCAAGTGCAAGTTGTGTATCGCCCTTTTGGCCTGAATCTTAGGTTCAAGGAAGAAGATTAGTGTAGGAAGCTGGCTCTTTATATAGTAAACCAAAACCAGGCACATTGTAAAGAGTCCAGGCAAACCCCAATTGGTTTACAGAGCCAGAAATGATAACCCAAATAATCTCTTTTGTGGTAGTGTGGGCGGCCAGTTAGGCTTAGGAGAGGGTAGTGCTATGCATTTGTTGTACTCACAAAGTCAATAAATCAGACCTACACTCCAGATTAAACCCAAGACCAATTTAGAAATAGAACTAATATTTTTATCTAGATTTTGATACCAAAAACTTTGTTAAATATGAATAATTACAGGTAAGTAAATAATTAACTTTAATGCGTCTTTACGCAACAATGCTCCCCTATGGGAGAAACGGCATACCAGTATTTGAGATCAGTTTCTGGGGGTCTTCTTCAGCAATTAGGGTTGTAGGGGACCATGGTCCAAAGTACCACCAGCAGTTACTTGTTACCTGGCCTGGGGCGTCCAGGTGCAGAAATGCTGGTCTGGTTGGTAGCTGTGCGCACTACATGGCACAAAAGGTGGCCACCTGGAAACAGGTTGCGAAGGAGGACTTGGGGACAAGTTTGGGAGCTCCCAATGGGGGCTTGGGCACAAGGCTCCTGGGAACAAGAGAGCAAAAGTTGGTTCCTTGGTACCCAGGCTGGGGTGCTCTGCTGCACAGTGAAAAGGTGAGCTGGGATCTGTGTGTCCTAGGGCCTTGCGGTCGTCGGTCTTACTGGCTGAGGATGCAAAAATCAGGACAGCTGGACAACTCTGGAAGTGGTTCTCTGCAGTACTGACGTCTGTCAATGGCTGCTCGGTCTCTGTGTTGTTGGAGCCCGGACTGGACTCTCACAGACTATGTTTGCTGCCAGGGGTCCGGTACCCAGGGTATTGATCCTGTATGGCTTTGGATGGTCAAGGGGTCCTCTCACTTGGTGGGGGGAAAGAACGGACCTTCCGGATTACAAGTACCTCTTCCTGGGGGGCTGCGGTGTCGGGCTGGGCGGTGAGTGGCAACTTAGTCAACTGGACTTTACTCTTCGGTGTCTGCAGACCCCAAGGGAGGAGCTTCTCTATTCCAAGGGAGCTAGGTGGCAATTTGCCGAAGGGCTGGCAGTCTCCTGAGGTTCTGGAAGCTGGTCAGCTGCAGGACAAGTTACTGGTTACGATTGTCGAGACTTGGCGCAGGCAGCAATGATTTGGTGCCAAAAACCAACAGTCCGTCTTCTGTTCTCGCTTTTCTTGCAGCTCTTCTTTCTCCTCTCTTCTTGATCTATCGAATCAAAATTTCCTGGAGTTGGGTGTGCCACCTAAATACTCAATTTAGGGGTGTTAAGGGAGTGACAGGTAGTAGCCAATGGGATGCTTAACTTTAGGGTGTCGACACACTCTGTATGACCACTTCCTGTGGGCATAACCCGGAATCAGAGGGCCAAATTCTGCCAAAATGAAGATGGTGGAATTCTAAAAGTTGTGTCCACATCAGGTAGCCCACCTTAGGGATGGTACTAGGGTGAGAGGGACACACACCTCCAGACTAGCTAATTTTTCAACCTATTCTGGTGCTAAAAGGAGCCATGTCGGGGTAGAATTTCTACTGTCTGGGGAAGCTTTGAGTCACATATCAATGGCGGCAGAGGACTTTGAAGCCTCCTGCCTTATTTGCTGGTCACTTAGCCATCCTGCGTGGAGGAGAAGCCGGAGCAGGCATTGTTTATGCCCTCAGAGAGCGCAGGCTCTTACCTGCAGCGAGTCAGAAACCTGTCTGTGGTGGCAGGCTCTGTGGTGGCAGGCTGGTCGACACCAGTCAGCCAGCAGACTAGTAGTCGGTAGGTTTTATGGGGCAGCTCTAAGAAGTCCTCTGGGTCAATGTATTAATAAATATATCACTTGAATCAGTGTGGATTTATTAATAAGAGATGTTTGATACCAAACTTTTCTAGTTTCAGTGAAGCCATTATGGAGCCAGGTGTAGGGAGCTGATGTAGGGAACTGGCTCTTTATGTGATATATCAAAATGAGGTATATCATGCAAAGACTCCAGGGGTTCCCTTATAAGTGGACAGGGAATACTCTAGCAATCCCAAGGTGCTCTTCTAGGGGATAGTGTGGTCGAGAAGCCTTAGGCTTATCAGAAGGAAGTGTTAGATATTCATAAATACACACAATAGTCAATAAGTGAGACACATGACTAAAGAAAGAGATCCACATTGATTCACAGAAATTTCTAAAAAACAAAGACCTTCATATTTATTTAGGAACCAGAAACAATTTTTTCAGGTAAGTACGTTTTTCAAAACAAATATTTATGTATTAGAAAAGTTGACTCTTAGTACAATTTTCAGAAGCTGCATTGTTATCCTATGGGAGGAAAAGCAAGTGTGGCATTCAGGTACAGTAGAGCGACTTACAGAACCAGTCTCCAGGAGTTAAGGTTAGTGTTGGGCAAGGTCCAAGGCAGCAACAGCAGAACTCCACCAGCGGTACTAGTACGACCAGGTGCAGAGGTGTAAAATAGCGTCAGGTGCCCAATGTTACTCTATGGGGATCAGTCTTCGCGTAAAGAGACAGGGAGCCAGTTGGGCTGAACCAACCGAGGAGGGGGCAGGCCTCATGATGCTCGGGGACAGAAGGACACCTTTGCTCCTCTTTTCCACGGCCCAGGGGTGATGGGTGCAGAGGTATCTTTAGGCGTTGTGTTTTCCTTACCAGGAGCAGTCACAGTAGCGTGAGGCCTGTGTGCGGAGGCTGCAGGTGTCGGAGGGTGTACTGGGAGCAAAACCGCAGTGGTCTCTGGAAGGCTGGGGGACCACGATGACCCCATTGGCCCACATCAACTCGGGCTTAGAGCTACAGGTGCCGTGGTGTTTTCAGGCACCTGGTTTCTGCAGTTACGAAGGCCTCTCAGGAGGCTTTGGGTGCCTGCAGGATGCAGAGAAGCAAGTCCGCTACTTCTCGGGAGTTCTTTGTTCCTGGGTGAAGTGCTGGCAGGTCTACCGGGCTTTGGGGAGTCAGCAGCTGCATGAAAAGTCGTTTTTTGGTCCAATTGTTGAGGAAGCTGGCAGGATTGGCGTTAAGTCAATTGTTGGGGCTTGAGATCATGCTCTTTGCGACTCTTCACGTACGTCTTCTTCTTTCAGCCCTTCAGGATCTGTCGGTCTGGTGCCAGGGGCTCCCCTAAATACTACATTTAGGGGGATTAGGGGAGTGTAGGGTGGTAGCCAATGGGCTATTGACCCATGGGGTCACGACACCCCCTACATGACCATTTCCTGTGGACAGTGGGCATAATCCTGTCCCAGAATTCCTAAGTTTGCCACCAGAAAGATGGCCAACTCTGAAAAGTTGTGTCCACTTCAGTTAGCCCACCTCAGGGGTGGTACTAGCCAGGGGTTGGGCATGCCTACCTGACCGACTAATTTTCCCACCTCTCCAGGTGCCAAAGGGCTCTGGACAAAGGGGATTGGCTTCCTCTCTTGTGAGGGGAGCCAGATTTACATTTCAAAGGCAGTGGCTTCTTTGAAGCTCCCCTGACTTGGAATGCTAATCAGCAGATCATCCTGAGGGAGGGGGTGGAAACACCTTCTTTCCATGCAATTTCTGCCATTCTGAGAGCAGAGTTCAGAAATCAGTCTCAGTGTCAGGCTGGCAGAGACCAGTCAGCCAACACACCAGGAACTGTAGGTTTTCAGGGGCATCTCAAAGGTGCTCTCTGTGTGCATGTATTCACAACTCCACCACTGAAATCAGGGTGGGTTTATGAATATGCGCTGTTTGATACCAAACATCCCTATTTCAGTTAAGCCATCATGTAGCTGGGGAACGCGTTTTCACCAGTGTCCAACACATGTTCTAGGTTTCCCCGTTCACTTGTACTGGCTACTCACGCAAATATGTCCTCACATGTAATATAAGACCCCCTGCCTTAGGCCGTAAAGACAGCTGTCGTTTTGGGGAAGAAAGATCTGGCACTGGGGACCAGGTTAGCAGGAACCCAAAGCACTTCAAGTCAAAATCACATCTTTGTACAAGGCAAAAATTGGGGTGACTATGTCAAAAAGGGCTCGTAATGAAAGATACCACCCCCCACCCCCCTGAAACAAAGGAGAATGAGACTAACTTTTCCCAAGAGAGTCTTCATCTTCTAAGTGGAAGAACTGTAAAGGGATATTATGTACCTCTCATCTTTTAGTGTTTTTCCTCTGTCGTTTTGCTTTCCGACCTCCTGATTTTGATGGAATGCTGGACTTCGTTTTTGCTGGTTTAGTGTCTCTGTGCACTTTTTCACTGCTATTCAGAGCTAACGTGCAAGTGCTCCTACTGTAAATTGTGTTATGATTGGTTTTCTATAATTGGTATATTTGATTTACTAGTAAGTCCTTAGTACATTGCAATGCGTATGCCCAGAGCCTACAATTCAAATGCTACTAGTGGACCTGCAGCACTGGTTGTGCCACCCACACAAGTAGCCTTTCAAAGGTGTCTCAGACCTGCCACTCCAGTCTCTGCGTGCAGTTTTACTGCCATGTCGACCCGGAAAGTGCACCCACTTGCCAGGCCCTGACCTTTGTACTTACTACATGTAAAGCACCACTAAGGTATGCCCACGGTAGCCTCATGGGCAGGGTGCAGTGTATGTGAAAGGTAAGATATGTAGTAATGGGTTTTATATGTCCTGACCGTAAAATACTGTGCATTTCATGTTTCACTATTGAATGGCTGTCTGACTTATATGTTAACCTGGGAGCTGCCTTGTAACATCTTACAAGTGTAACTTTCCACTGGGGCAAGAAAGAGAAATTTAGTTTAGCCTCTATGAACTCAGACTTTGATAGCACATCTGTAGGAAGCTGGCTCTGCATATACTATATCAAAGTAAGGTATAGGGTGCGCAGAGTCCAGAGGAACTCCAAAGGTAGGCAGAGGTAAAAGTAGAGAATACCTTACTCTCTATTTGTGTGGGCGAGCAGTAAGGCTTTATCAGAGGGTAGTGTGAAGCATTTATTGTACACACTTTGGCAAGAAAATGATGTCACACATTCAATGACTGAACTCAGACCAATTTTATTGTATAAAAATATTATTTAGTTTGTATTTTATTTTCTAGAACCAAGTTAAGCCTAGTACAGGTAAGTATAATAACATGTTGCAGTTAAATACAGTTTGAAAGCAGTTGAATGCAATTGGATTGGTTACAGGTAAGTAATTCACTTGTAAGCAGTTTAAATACTTTTCAGTTACTTTACACATTACTTTTCAAGTTACTTTTTAGATTACTTTTTAAGTTACTTTTTCTACTCAGTGTGTTATGCCCAGATAGAACACTGGGACATTTTCAAGAGAAAAGGTAAGCAAGTCAGTTTTTGTATGTTTGCAGTTTCTTAGAGTTTCATACAAATCAACTCCACATGTACAACAATTTTCACAAGAAAGCAGTTCAATGCAGTCATATGGAAGAAAACAATGTTATCGACTTAACGGTAAGTACTAAGGTGTGGGAGTTGTTTTTCTGGGGTTAGAACCAGGGTTCCCCCAGGGTCGAGGACGCACTCTCAAAGCACCCTCAGAGGCACTAGGACGGCCAGGTGCAGAGTGCGGAGGCCCAATGTTCACCCATTGGGAATGACGGCCTCCGGTTGGTGGCTGCTCACGAGGAGGCCACAAGGTTGTGGAAGCAAAGCTCCGGGACTTAGGCTCAGGGAAAAGGGGGATCCGGTTTAGCAGTCAAGGTGCACCCATAGCAGCGCATGGGTGGCCAGGTGCAGGGTGCTGCTTTGGCGTTGGGTGCCCGGTTGTTTCTAATGGGGACTCTCCAGTTACAACAAAGACTGCAGGCTCGGGGAAGAAGATCTCCTGGAGGCGACCATTGGTTGGAGAGGTAAGTTGGGATGTCTCGGAATGCCGAGACACCATTGGTTGGGCCACCCAAGGCTGTGGGGCGTCGGATGCAGGGGTGTATTTTGGCGTCAAGTTGTTCTTATCAGATCCGGTCGCAGTCAGGGGGATCCTCCAGAAAGGGGCTGTAGGCGTGGGTTGAGGTCTGAGGCAGGACAGGGATCACCAGATTCTAGGTCAAGACCACCGGGGAGACCATCTCGTGGTGTTGGGGCACTCAGACTCGGGCCATGGGCGTAGGGTGCAGGATGGTGCAAACTCGCGGATTTGGACGGAGTCAGAGTCTGTGGTTGAGCATATCCGGTGCTCTAGGGAGACAAAGTTTGGTTTTAGAAGGCAAGGCTGGTCTGTGAGAAAGTGCCATCTTTCTTGCGTTGGTATGCCCCCACTTGTTGCCGATCTGCTGATGTGCTTTGACTGAGTGTGCCCTGGGCTCCTGCCAACCAGGTACCCAGGGCCTGTGTCCCTTCCCTAAAACTGTGTTGAACCTAAAACCCAATTAGCATCTCTGGCCACCTGTCAGCCCCTAGTAAATGGTACCCTAGGTACTCATGGCCTAGTGACCAGAGAAGACACCTAAGGGCTGCAGCACTTATTGTGCCACCCTTAGGGGCCCTATACCCTGACACCCACACACTGCCTTTGCAGGCTGAGTGTCTAAGTACAGAACTAAACAAAGAGTTGACATGGCACATATTCCTGTGTGCCATGCCCACAAGACCCACTGCCATGGCATACCTCAGTCACCCCTCTAGCTGGGTGCCCTATACCAGTGGTGTGGGCACAGGTGCATGAGCCCTGTGCCCCTACAGTACCCAGTGCCATTTCTGGGCACTGTAAGTGCAGTACTGCCATAAAGAGTATATGGTGCTGGGAGGTCGACATAACGAACTCCACAGCACCATGATGGAGCCACTGAAGACTGAGAAGTTTGGTATCAAACTTCTCAGCAGATTAAACCCGTGTAGGAATGTGGCTCTATATATACTGGACCAGAATAAGGTACAGTGTGTATAGAGGCCACAAACCCCAGAGGTATAACAGAGGTTAAAGCCAGGTGTGACCTTACTCTCTAAAGTGGTAGCTTGGTCGAGCAGTAAGGCAGTACCAGAGGACAGTGTAAAGCATTTGTTGTACACACTCAGTCAGCAAAGGGTTTCACACACTCAAAGACTGAACTCCAGGCCAATTGTTTTTATATCAAAGATATAGTTGTTTTATTTTTAGAAGCAACAAGTATCAAAATATACTGCTCTCAATATGAGAGGTCTCAGATGAGTACTTTGGAGAAAGGCAATACTTTTTGTAAACACAGTAGGTAAAGAGGCTCAATGGGTTTTTCTTTATAAATACAGCTGATTACTTTGTAGATTACTCTGGTAGTTCCAGGACTGGATCCTAGATTCAGTCCTGGGACCTAAGCTGAAAACAGTTTAGTAAAAACGTATTTGGTATTGCAGTGATTTTTAAGGAATATAAAGCTATTTTAAAAGTTCACACTTAGAAACTATTCAATGGAAAACTGGCAATGTTATCCAATGGGAGAAAATTCAGGTTGCAGTTAATGTACGATCTTGTTACTTTTGTAATCCAGTACTGGGCTCCTAGGTCCAGCACTGGGGTCTCAACTTAAAACAGGTAAGTAATTATGTTTCAGTATTTTGTATTAATGTTAAAGAATATTTCAAGTTTTCAAAAGTAGAATCTTAGAAGAAATTTCACAGAAAAGCACACAATGGATTCCTATGGAAAATGTAAACCCTTCTAGAATTACTTTTGCGGTTCAGTACTGGGCGACAAGATGCAGTACTGGCTTCTCTCCTGATCACAGGTGAGTACTTCGGAATTCGGTTGATTTTATGTGAATATTATAAGTTTTCAAAAGAATACACTTTTTTTCGAGTCAAACCAGTCAATGTTATCCAACGGCAGGTAAGTGAGTTACCGGTTTCCAGGTGAGTACTCGGCGGGGGAAGTTAGGGTTCTGGGCATAGACTCAGGGGTTCCCCAGGGTCAGGTAGGTACAGTTGGTTCACCCTCAGCGGCACGGGGCAGCAGGGTGCAGAGGTAGTTAGGCCCAATGTTATCCAATGAGGGGCAGGGGGCCTCCGGTTGGTGGCTGCTGGCTAGCAGGCCATGCGGCTGGGGGAGCTGGGCTCCTGGTCACTTGCTCGGGGCAAATGGGGGAAGTAGGATAGGGCACAGGTTGCGCTGCCAGGGGCACTGGAGCGGCTGGGTGCAGGGTGCATGAGCCCTGTGCCCCTACAGTACCCAGAGCCATTCCTGAGCACTGTAAGTGCAGTGATGCCATTAAGAGTATGTGGTGCTGGGAGGTTGTCATTACGAACTCCACAGCACCATAATGGCTACACTGAAGACTGACAAGTTTGGTACCAAACTTCTCAGCACATTAAACCCGCACTGATGCCAGTGTGGGATTTAATGTAAAATGCACCAGAGGGCATCGTAGAGATGCCCCCTGAAAACCTAACCTACAATCCACGTCTGGGCTGAGTGGCTGCAGAGGCTGCCGCACAGCAGACATGTTGCTGGACCCCTAGGTGGAGAGCCCCCCGCTCTCATGGGCCTGCGACAATGCACATCATGGGCGAGGTGCTAGGTCTCCTCCCCCAGGATGGGCAGGGGGAAGCTTCAAAGGCCTGCCGCCACTGTGAGCTTTTCCAGACCATTTGCTGTACCCAGCAACTGGCCCCCACCAGTTCTGACCCCCACTCTGGTGGGAAGACTGGCGGGAAACGCTACGTCAACGCCAACCCCACCCCTCAGGTGGGAGAGGGGAGGTGAAGCACAACCCCGGGCTTCCGCCATCTTGAAGATAGGGAGCCCTGCCCAATCACAGCTAGGCTCCTGCCCCCTCCCACAGGAGAGGAGCAGACTAGGGGGTGTACCCACCCCAGGACAGGGACCTATTGGTCCCTGCCCTTGCCCTACCTGTAACGCCCCTAAATTCAGTATTTAGGGGCTCCCTGATTCTTCCTTCCTCAGATACCAATAAGAAAAGAAGAAAGAAGATCAAGAAGAAGACCCGCCGTGCAGCTGCTAACAACAGGACGACCCCAACTGACTTTCCCCCAGCCCTACCAGCCTGTCGATCCTGGAACCTGCTCCTGCTTAATCCCAGCGACTCCTGTGGACAGCAACCTTGGAACCCCCGGAGGACCGGCCTGCCTTGACCCTCTTAAAGACTGGGACTCCCGTAAGCACAAGTTCTGCTCAACAACCATACCCCTGTTGCCAGCCAGGAAGCATAAGACCAACCCACTCTGCACCCGCCGAGCCCGGCCCGTGCCCGACGGATCCAAGACCACAAGGACGTCCCCCCGGCGACTGAGACGCGAAGTCCAGTGCCCAAATACCCTCCTAGACAAACCAGACAACTCTTGCAGCCTCAGAACCAGGGACCCCACCAACCACGACCAGCCGAAGGTAAGATTTCCAACACCCAAAGACACCCCTGCACCCGGCGCCCTGCGGCCCCCTGTGCACTCCTTTGGGGTACCTACCTCTTCTCCAAGATCCCAACTTACCTCTCGAAGTGGTGGTGGCACCTGAAGAATCTCCATCCCAGAATCTGCAGCCTTTGTTCGCTTTTTACCTTTTCCATTGAATAGCATTGGGCGCCCGAAGGCTCAAAAGCACCCTGCACCCAGCCGCCCGAGTGCCGCTGGAAGTGCAGCTACTCTACTTCCCCACTTGCCCTGAGGAAGTGACCAGGAGCTCAGCTCCCACAGCCGCTTGGCCTGCTAGCTTGCAGCCACCGACCGGAGGCTCCCTCCCCTCCATTGGATAACATTGGGCCTAACTACCACTGCACCCGGCTGCCCCTGTGCCACTGAGGGTGTACCAACTGTGCCTACCTGACCCTGGGGGATCCCTGAGCCTATGCCCAGAACCTTAAACTTCACTGGTCGAGTCCTCACCTGGAAACCGATAACTCACTTTCCTGCAATAGGATAACATTGACTGGTTTGACTCGAAAAATCTTCTAAGTGTGAAGTTTTGAAACTCTAAAATATTCCTATAAAATCAGCCGAATACCAAATACCGAATTCCAAAGTACTCACCTGTGATAAGGAGAGAAGCCAGTCCTGTACTATGTAGCCCAGTACTGAACCGCAAAAGTAATCCTAACCGGGATTTACTATTAAACTGAATTTTCTCCATAGGAATCCTTTGTCTGTTTTTCTATGAAATTTCTTTTAAGGGTCTACTTTTGAAAACTTGAAAAATTCCTTAAAAATCGTACCTACTACTGAAACTTAATTACTTACCTGTCTTAAGTAGAGATCCCAGTGCTGGACCTAGGAGCCCAGTACTGGATTACAAAAGTAACGAGAACGTACTTTACCTGTAACCTGGATTTTCTCCCAATGGATAACATTGCTAGATTTTCACTGAAAAGTTTTTAAGTGTGAACTTTTAAACTACCTTTATATACCTTAAAAATCATTGCAATAACCAAAACGTTTTTACTAAACTGTTTTCAGCTAGACCCCAGGACTGAATCTAGGAACCAGTCCTGGAATTACAAAAGTAATTTACAAAGTAATCAACTGCATTTTTTTGTAGAATACCCATTGATCTCAATGTTATATTGTGTTTAGAATTGTGTTGCCTACTGCAACCCCTGTACCTGTTGTGTTTACAAAGTTATTTCCTTTCTGCAAAGTAATTACCCGAGATCACTCGTAATTGAGAAAAGTATATTTTGATACCTGTTGGTTCTAAAAATATAACAACCTTATCTTTTGATATAAAAACAATTGGCCGGGAGTTCAGTCTTTGAGTGTGTGAAACCTTTTGCTGACTGAGTGTGTACAACAGACGCTTTACACTGTCCTCTGGTACTGCCTTACTGCTCGACCAAGCTACCACTTTTCAGAGTAAGGTCAGCCCTGACTTTAACCTCTGTTATACCTCCGGGGTTGGTGGCCTCTATACACACTGTACCTTACTTTGGTCCAGTATATATAGAACCACTTTCTCACACGGTCCTCCGGGTTCTGAGGGGCTGCAGGCTGAAGGACACACCAGGATTCTGCTGTAGTCGTTCGAGGTCGGGAAAGGCCGGTAGGGCTGTGGCCAAGTCAGTTGGTGTCCTTCTCTTCTTCTTTAGCAAGGCTCTTCAGTCCTTCTTCTTCTTGTCTGTTCTTGTCCAAGGAGGCAAGGTTCAGGTTTGCCCTAAATACTAAACTTAGGGGTGTTACACGTAGGTAGGTACAGGTCGGGACCCATGGGTACCTTCCTTGGGGTGGATACACACCCTATTATGCCTCCCTTCAGTGGGAGGGGGGAATAAGCCTCACTCTGGTTGGCTGGGTCCTCCCATCTTCAAGATGGCAGGGACTGAGTGTTGTGCTTTGCCTTGCATTCCCCACCTGAGGGGTGGGGATAGCAAAGGTGGGCACACTTCTCCTCCTAACTTGGTTTTCCTGCCGATTCTCCCTCCCAAAGTAGGGCTCAGAACCGGTGGGGGCCAGTTGCATGGAGCAGGAAATGGCTGGTGTAGCTCACAAAGGCGGCAAGCCTTTGAAGCTTCCACTTCGTGGACCCTGCCAATCCTGGGGGAGGCTTGGCACCTCGTCACAGGATGTGCTTGGTTTCAGGACCCCGGGAGCGTCAGGCTCTCGACCCAAGGGTCCAGGAACATGTCTGTGGTGACAGCTGGCAGGTAGCAACCCAGCCAGGACACTAGAGTTAGGTCGTTTTTCAGGGGGCATCTCTAAGATGCCTTCTGAGTGCATTTCTCATTAAATCCCACACTTGCATCAGTGCGAGTTTATTGTGCAGAAAAGTTGGATACCAAACTTCCCAGTTTTCAGTAAAGCTATTATGGTGCTGTGGAGTTCATAATGACAAACTCCCAGACCATTTACACTCTCTGGCATTACTGCACTTACAATGTCTAAGAATTGACTTAGACACTGTAGGTGTACAGGGCTCATGCATCTGTACCCTCACCACTGTTTTAATGCACCCAGCTAGAGGAGTGGCTTACCTATGCCAGGGTAGTGGATTGTAAGCATGGTGCACAGGGATGTGTGCCATGTCGACTCTTCACTTTGTTCTGCACCAAAACACGTGGCCTGCAATGACAGTGTGTGTGTGTAAAGGTACAGGTCCTCTAAGGGTGGCACAACAGGTGCTGCAGCCCTTAGAGGCCTTTCCTTGTCACAGTGCTCTTGGTACCTAGGGTACTTCTTACAAGGGGCTTACCTGTGGCCAAATGAGGTTTGCAACAGTACAGTTTGTGGAAAGAACATAGGCCCTGGGTACCTGGTTGGCAAGAACCCAGGGCACACTCAGTCGAAGGTCATAAACATTAGGCAAAAAGTGGGGGGCAACCATGCAAAAAGGGGCACTTTCCTGCAGCATCTATTAGTAAAGGTGGTTTTTAAATTGTGTGTTTGAAAATGCCACTTTTAGAGAGTGGGCATTTTATTACTTAACCATCCTGTGTGTCTCTGCCTGTTTGTGTATTCACCTTCAAGGTTTTGAAATGACAGGAGCTGGGTATGTGCATTCACACTAGACAGTCACAAGGGGGGTTGAGGTGTTTCCTGCTTTTCCTGGGTGACTCATAGCCAGGCTGAATAGACCTTTTCTGCTTTTAGAGTGGTGGGAGGAGCACCTGAATAGGCTGTGTCTGCTCTGCATAATTCTGTCTCCATCTCTTGTAGTGAAGCTGGACAGGGAGGACAGAAGTGGTTTTCACTGAACTCAGAGACTTTTTGCCTAAAGCTTCAAAGGGAAAAGTAGTATAAATATTGGGGTCTGACCACAGAGCTTTAGAACTCATTTCGACTAAGGAACCTGCCAAGAAGAAGAGCTGGAGAAGCTATGAGGAGGAACTACCACTTTGCTGTGTGCTTTGCTATGTTGGCCTGCAGTGTCTGCTTCTATGTTGGGCACTGAAAGGACTTCCCTAGACTTTCTGTAACTTACTTACTTTCCTGAGTTTCTCCAAGGGCTGAAGGTAGAGCTTGGCCCCTGATCAAGAAGTCTCACGAACAGGAAAGTCGTCAAGATCACCTGCTAACAATACTGGGAACTGTGCGTTTTGTGCTGCAACAGAAGAAAAAGCAACCCGACCCAGTCAGCTATGCCGCTGCCGGCTCCGTGACCTGTTGGTACCGGAGAGAGCACCGCCCCACTTCGCTCCGCAACCCAGGTCTCAACAACCACGCCACCACTAAGCTGCTACTTGCACTGTGACCTGAGAGCACTGCATTTCGTACCACCTCACTGCACATAGCCGTCCTGGTATCCCAGACAACGACGCTCCTTGCTCACATAGACGCGCTGCTGGCACCGCTGCCTGGGGGCACCGCTCGTAAGTTACTTGACGCACCGCACCGCCCCACCGCACCCCACACCACAGCCTTGACCCACTGACGCTATCGACTCCAGTTCGTCTACCGACAGCGCTTCAGCAACAACACCTCCACGTGCATCATGACCTGCTATCACCGCGACAAGCACCACCCTGCTTTGCACGTCAGCTCTGGTCTCACCAACGCCGCTGTATGCCGCCATCAAAACGTTGCCTGCAACACGACTAGAGGATACCGCATGCCTCACCGCAGCCCAGACACCTGCAGATGCGAACGCTCCTAACTTCAACCTCACGGAGTTTATCCGCAATGTGTGTGACTTCAAGGGCCCGAAGACTCCTGCACCGACCTCCGGAACTGACGCCGATGCCTCTCCGGAGCTCATCTCGAGCTCCATGACACCCTCAATCAATCAACCAATCAGAACACTTGTAAAGCGTGCTACTTACCCGTGAGGGTCTCAATGCGCTGAGGGGAGGGGGTGCTGCTACTGCTCGACTCGTCTTGAGGAGTCTTCTGAAGGCGAGTAGGTCTTGGGTCTGACGTAGGTGGGTAGGGAGGGTGTTCCAGGTCTTGGCGGCGTGGTAGGAGAAGAATCTGACGCCGGAGGTTGTTCGTTGGATGCGGGGGACATCAGCGAGGGCGAGGCTGGCGGAGCAGAGCTGGCGGGTCGGGGTGTAGAAGTTGAGTGTGCTGTTCAGGTAGGCTGGTCTGGATTTGTAAAGTGCTTTGTGTGCGTGGGTGAGGAGCTTGAAGGTGATCCTCTTTTCGACGGGGAGCCAGTGTAGGTCTCTCAGGTGGGGGGTGATGTGGCTGCAGCGGGGGACGTTGAAGATCAGTCGGGCGGAGGCATTTTGGATGCGTTGTAGTCATCTTAGGTGTTTGGCTGAGATTCCTGCGTAGAGTGCGTTGCCATAGTCCAGTCTGCTGCGGACGAGGGGCTGTGTCACCGTTCTTCTTGTTTCGGTCGGGATCCACTTGTAGATCCTGCGGAGCATGCGGAGGGTGTTGTAGCAGGAGGAGGAGATGGCGTTGACCTGTTTAGACATGGAGAGGGAGGAGTTGAGGATGAATCCTAGGTTGCTTGCACGGTCGGTGGGTGTTGGTGCTGTTCCCAGTGTGGTCGGCCACCAGGAGTCGTCCCAGGCTGAGGGGGTAGGTCCAAGGATGAGTACCTCCGTCCTGTCTGAGTTTAGCTTCAGACGGCTGTTCCTCATCCAGTCGGCGACGGCCTTCATTCCCTCGTGGAGGTTGATTTTGGCGGAGTGCGGGTCCTTGGTGAGGGAGAGGATGAGCTGGGTGTCGTCGGCGTAGGAGATAATGTTGAGGTCGTGTTTGCGGGCCACTTGTGCAAGGGGGGCCATGTAGACGTTGAACAGCGTCGGGCTGAGGGATGAGCCCTGGGGGACGCCGCAGATGATGTCGGTGGCCTCAGATCAGAAGGGCGGGAGGCGGACACTCTGGGTTCTGCCGGAGAGGAAGGACGTGGTCCAGTCAAGGGCCTTCTCTTGGATTCCGACTTCTAGGAGGCGTGTCTTTAGAGTGCGATGGCAGACTGTGTCGAAGGCAGCTGACAGGTCCAGGAGAATAAGGGCTGATGTTTCGCCGTTGTCTAGTTGGCGCCTGATGTCGTCTGTGGCGGAGATGAGGGCTGTCTCGGTGCTGTGGTTTCGTCTGAACCCGGACTGGGACGGGTCCAAGATGTTGTTGTCTTCCAGGTGGCGGGCCAGTTGCATGTTGACGATTTTCTCGATGACCTTCGCCGGGAACGGGAGCAGGGAGATGGGCCGGCAGTTCTTGAGGTCCTTGGGGTCCGCCTTGGGCTTCTCGAGGAGGAACACACCATGTTCGGCCTGAACTGTTGGATTTGTTTGTTCACGACACTGTGATAGCCCCGGAGGGAGCTATCGACTTCATAGAACTGTATTTTAAGTCTATTTTTACAATATTTGTATTTTGATTATTGTATGTTGGATCTTTATTGTTTTTTACACAGATAAACATTGGCTATTTTTCTAAAACTGGTGTGGAGTCCTTTTGTAGTGTTTTAACTATATTACTGTGAGTTCTGTGCAAATGCTTTACACATTGCCTCCTAGATAAGCCTGACTGTTTGTGCGAAGCTACCAAGGGGGTTAGCAGGGATTATATTGCAAGTGTAATCCCCCTTACCTTGACTAGATAGAAGGGTCCATACTTGGACAGGGTACAAACCTGCCAACCAGACGCCCACTATTTCTAACATTGGTTGTCAGCAGTGGGGATGCGTTTGCACTTGACCTACAGTGATTGGTGTACACTACTACCATATCACGGACCACTGTGTACTAAATATTGTTTTCATTTTTGATCTTTCCATTTGTTTTGAGCTTGAACTTTCAACTGCATCATGCCTGAGTCAAGAGCATCATCAGTTGCATCCTTAGAAGGGGCTTTTAAGGAGAGGAGGTTGCAATCCTACACCATGAAGGAACTGAAAGCAATTTGCAAAAACCTCAGAGTCCAAGTCAGTGGCCTCACTAAAAAGAAAGAGCTACAAAAGGCGCTGAGGGCCTGGGTAGCAGCCAGAAATGCCAGTGGACAGTTTTCAGATCTTAGTGTATATACTAAGGGGCTAATTTTAGGGTTGATGTTCTTTTGGGAGGGGAGGGACCCTCCAGGCCAGGCAGCAGTGGCTTGTCCCCAGAGGAGATGGAGGACAGGCAGGAAGCAAGGAAAGATGCAATGGAGTAGGAGAGGCTCAAGCTGGCAATTGAAGAGAAAATTATGATGTTAGGCCAAGAGCTTAAAGTAAAGGAGCTGTATCAGATGAGTAGGTCCAGCTCCGATGGTGGCAGAAATACCTCAGTGGACTCAAATCAAATAGTACACATTCCCAAGAATGTAGGAAAGGAGTACAAGAAATGAGATGATATCCAGAGGTGGTTTCAGGGATATGAGCCATCTATTCTCATGAATGGGTCCCCGAGAAGAATTGGGGAGCAGGATTGTGACCTGATTTCTCAGAGGAGGAAAGGAACACCTTGTTGGCTTTGGGCAAGGGGTAGAACCTCACCTACACTGACATAAAGGAGGCCCTTCTCACCCGGTATGGTCTCACTACAGAAAAGTACAGGGATTAGTTTAGAACCAGTTAGAAAACGGATTCCAAAACATGGTTAGAATGTGTAGATTATTTTTGCAGGTCACTGGTGTTTGGGTAAAGGGCAGTAATGTTGCAGGTTTTCAGGGGCTGAACAATCTGATTGCATGGGAGCACTTGTCTAGTCTGTGTTTTTCAAGAGCTGTGCCAGCACTTGACAGATAGTAAGCTGACTGGCCCCAGGAAGCATGATTATGGAGGTGGACCGCTGGGTGCATACCAGGGTCCACAAGAAGGTGTTTGGGGAGACTCCACCAAAAGTGGGCCGCGTCCCCAGCAGAAGAGTGGGGAGGGGACCAGGGTAAAGCGAAGGAGTGCTCTAAAGGGCCCCAAACTAGTAACTAGGGTAAGGATTCCCGCCCCCAGGAGATAAGAAACCATGGGTCTCTTCAGGAAAGCCTGCAGAGTCAGGACCCCGTAAGTACTTTGCATGTGACCAGATGGGCCACATCAAGGGGGAGCTCGAATTCCCCAACTGGGCACAGCTACCCGCTGGTGGGTAGTCCAAGGTGTTGGCTAGTGTGGGCCTTGAGGAGGAGTTTGTGAGGGTGGGGATCCCGCAGAAATTACCCTAGTCTCACTGGGGGACAGTGAGATTGTCCAAGGTAGCCTAGTGCATGCTAACACTAAGAAGTACAGCACCTGGGTGACCATCAATGGGCAAAGGGTAGATGCTCTCAGAGATACTGGAGAGAGTGTGACCTCAGTCCGGTGTCACCTGGTATCTGAGGAGCAAGTAGTCCCTGGTGCATTTCACCAAGTAATCGTACTTTTGGTAACCAGGTATAACACCAGCTCAAGGCGCTCTGCAATGTATATAGGGGAAAGTGGCTAGAACAAAGTACAGGTGGGCTGCTAGGAAAGGAAGGGTCAGTTACCAATACAACACCTATTAACCCTTCAAAGAAGGGAACACAATCAGCATCAAAACTTCAATCCGAGCACACAAAAATTCCAAATTCAATAATGTTGTCCAGAACAAGTGTTGTCGTTGTCCCCTTTTAATCCAGAGAGTAAAGTCCAGGTCAATCAGTATCCAATTCCTTTACAGCCAATCCAGATTCATTACAAGAATTCCACATTAGTCAATTTCACATAATCAGCATATATTTCTTCAGTTTTTGCTACTTGATATAGCCATACGGCCAACAAGTGTTTAGTTGTGCGGTCAATCTTAAAACTCCTTCTTCAGGGCTGCAAATTATAAATACATAGCATCAGGTAATTAATTCCAATGATCAAGAAGGACCGAAACCCACCACAGTGCATTATGATCAAAAAAGTGCAAGTGAGTCCGTTCCTCTTGTAGATGAAGCCAAAGGACCCAACACATTCATCTTAAGTTATAGACAAAGGTGATAAGGAAAAAGTAGAGGTTATTTAACATGAAACCAAAATATAAGAGAGAGAGGCAGTGTGAGGTAATAACCTCAAAATATACAGAAGTGCCCAAGCCAAACAATCTAGAATGTAAGAAATCCAAGAACGAAATGTGAAGGTTTCAAGAAACTGAATAAAGCATAATTGAAAAGACTCATTACACAGCACGTGTTCCCCATAATTATCAAAAAGGCAAGCGAATAAGCAAACTATAAAAGGTATAATAACCTGTTAAAAACAAATAAGGCCTCAAGAAGTGAATCATATGTTCATATGGCCATCATATGGGAAAGTTTCCAAGTGCAGTAGTTAGTCACTATTGTAACAAAGTAAAAGAAAGCAGTATTAAGGATTTAAATCAGGCCAATCAGAGTATATAAGAAAAGAGACTCATCCATCATAATCTAGTGACTCTCGTACTCTATCAGTTATAAATCCCTGACCTTTTATAGATTCCTAGAGCATAACATCACCAAAGATATACGGTAAATGGTAATTAGGGTAAAAAAAGTATGGTATACCCCAACGGAAGACCAAATGATCCAAAAAGAAAACAATCAAAACTTTATTTTACAATTATGCGGTACCCAAAGCTATCAATCCATATAATCAGTCCCTAAATCTCTCAAAATATTAAACAAGACATCCATATATAGATGTAAACTGAGCCCAGTCAGTATATCGCAGTCTACGAAAATTACTTGCTACAATATTAAATTATGTGTCAAATAATAACCTAAATATAATTACGATGCATCTCAGGAGTAAAAACAGCGGCTCTAGTGGATTCATAAAGTAAATAAACGCGGTATTGATAAGTCATCTGTGATGTGAAAAAGAAAGAAAGAAAACAATGTATACAATCACATCAATACATTGATGCATACTATAGACACAGTAAAGTGTCCATACAAGTCACCCGACTTGTGCTCCTAACTTAAAGTTCTCCTTATCCTCTTGCATGTAACTAGTTTGTATATCCCACATACCTCATAAGTAGAAAACAATTGATCTTGTCGAGAAGTACGTGTACTTAAAGTCACCCGTATAAACAGGCACCCGCAAGTGTACAGAAGCTCCGACATCCGACTACTTAGTCGGAGCCGACATCAACCATAACGGCTCCAAACGCTCAGTCAGAGCGACAATACTATCACACATTCCCATATAGACACTTACTAGTAAAAATATATCAGAACACTAGTAAGTCAGTAAAGAACAGGGAATTAAAAAATATATTGCGCCCCCCCCCACCAAAAATTACGGTCTGAAGATCACAAAAATCCATGAAAATAAAATTAAAAAAACACATAACCACTTACCAAAGCAACAAGTGACACGCATGACGCGTAAGTCAATGCATCTCTGGCATGGACCACCCGCTCCATCTTGTTTGCTCATTATATGCTGGACAACCGATCACGTGGCATGCGTCCACAAAAACGCACGCCATCTTTACCTTGTAAAATTTGCAAACAGGTATTTGGCCAAAACTAATATATCTTGCCATAAAATTTAGAGTTCAACATATCACATATGTATATACCTATATGTATTAATTTCTTGCTATGTACACCTACTAGTCATAATAAATATCTTGCATAAAAGTGTGTCACTCGCCATTATAGTGAAGGAAAAGCGTACTTCATGATACTGTACCCACCCTATTCCGTGACGTGTACATCGCAATTACGGCGGCAGATAGCAATCAAAAAGGTAACGTAAACTTCGAGGTAAAAAACGTGGATGAAGAAAAATTGTTATAACAATGAATATCATAAAAATCAGGAATTCGGCCATCTTGAAGTGGAAAGTATCTATATCTCTTCAGTTAGGATGGGAGACCCAAAAGTGAAACGGTTAGTATACTCCATGCTGAGCCAAAGGGAAAGAGCTTATAATCACTGGAATAATAGAAGCGATAAGATGGAGGTAAAGAGTAAGTGATATAGCCCAGAGAGGGTTATATCGGTAAGAAGCAGGACACCTAATAGTGCCTCATGGGTTAAATTATCGTATACCTCGTGACATCCATAATCATTGAAAAATGCTCATGGGCAGTATGACCACTTCTTACAGCTAATATCAAGCACAATAATGCATTTTACCTAGTATTCCTGACAGTAATTATCTAGAAATACCAATTAATTAGAAAATGAATGTCTAATGACAGCTCCAATTATAGCAAAGTCATTGTAAACAGTATAAATGCAACAAATTCGCAAAATTGCATATATACCGATACAGGTTATAGCTAGCTTCATATTGGCCAGTTGTCATCTAGTAACAACATTGTAAAACAGCAATAACAGACACAGTACAAGATCACATCCATGGCTCGGGATAAAGGACATAGTGCGTAATCTCCAAGTAAATACTGCAATTCATTGTCAAAATTAATATTGAGTGTTAGACCTGGCACCACTGGCGTGGGTCTCCCCTACATTTTTTGCCTTTACCTCCTGTGTTTTTGCTGTGTCTTAGACTCCGTTTTGCTGGTCTAGATGCTTTGAGCACTTTGCCACTGCTGGTCAGAGCCAAAGTGCAAGTGCTTCCTTTGTAAATTATTGTTATGGATTGGTGTTTCCATGATTGACTTATTTGATTTACTAATCAGTCCCTAGTACAGTGAACTGTGTGTACCCAGGGCCTGTAAATCTTATGCTGCTAGTGGGCTGCAGCACTGATTCTGCCACCCACATAAGCAGCCTGTAAATGTAGCTCAGGCCTGATCTTTGCACAGCCTGTGTGCAGTCTTGCACTGCCATGTTGACCTGGCAGGTGCACCACACTTGCCAGGCCCTAACCTTCCCTTTTCTTACAGGTTAGTCACCCCTTAGGTAGGCCAAAGGTACCCCTGTGGGCAGGGTGCAATGTATGTAAAAGGTAGGACATGCCCTGGTGAGTGTGGCATGTCCGGATAGTGACACACTGACAATTTTGTTTTTCACTATTGCAAGGCTACCTGTTCCCATAGGACATAATGTGGAGTTTGCTTATAATATCTTATAAACATAACTACTCCCGGGAACAAGATAGAAAAATAAAGTTTAGTATGCCTGAACTCAGAATGTTAAAATGCATCTTTTAATGAGGGCGGTTTTTAGGTCGAGGGACCGTCGCAGCACTGCGAAGCAGTGTGGGCGGAGTCCCGAAGATTTAATGTTTTGGAGTAAGGGGGCTTGACCCCGCCTCTCTCCTCCATTCTCCTCTACTGGCTGGCTTCCTAAACGGAGGCAAGCCATAGGAGGAGAAGGGAGTCACTCCAATATAGCCCCGTCTCTTTCGGATTCGGGGCGTTTTTTTTGCGTTTTTTCGACTGTGACGTCATCCGTCACTCAGAACGCTAAAACACGCCCCTGAATCTGAAATTTGCGGAGCTTTGCGGCCGCCATTTTTTTTTCTTGATTAGGACCAGTGCCCTGGGAGCAACTACTTCTTGGATAGCACAGAGGATTACGTGCTCAGCCCTCGGCTCCCTTCTCTTCGGGAGCAACGGCCGCCCCCGCCATTACCTGACCCTGCTCCCGGCCCGCCTCCCTCCCGCTCCTCACTCAGCCGAGGCCCAGAGAGAGATGGGCTGCCGGTACTGCGAGTTCTTCTGCTCCTGGCCCTGCCGCTCGCAGCGCTTCCTCCTCTGCCGCTGCTCCTCAGATAGCACAGAGGATTACGTGCTCAGCCTTCAGCTCCCCTCTCTTCGGGAGCAACGGCTGCCCCCGCCATTACCTGCCCCGGCTCCCGGACCGCCTCCCTCCCGCTCCGCACTCACCTGAGGCCCAGAGAGAGAGTGGCTGCCGGTACTGCGCGTTCTTCTGCTCCTGGCCCTGCCGCTCGCAGCGCTTCCTCCTCAGCCGCTGCTCCTCCTCCTCCTCCTCCGGGGGCAGTGCGGACAGTGCAGCCCGACCCAGGGGCCTCTAATAGCAGCGAACGGACACACCCTGCGCCTCCTCCCACACCTACCTCTGACCCCGCGGTGTGCTGGCAGCGGACATGACACAGTCAGGAGCGACGTGGCACCCGGCAGCCAGCGAGGGGAGCACAACTAGTTTGCAGCGTCCCGCCTGTTTCTTTATTTGATTGGGCTATAAGTTGCCTAGGCTTCAACCTCTACACTCTAGTTTTTTTTTGGCATTGCAATCTTTCAATACTGTATGTTCAATTTTCCCATTGTAAATAGCTCTTATATCCCTCGGGTCTTCTAGGCGCTATATGCAATTGAAAATAAATAGCCCCGGCCGTGCCACTCTTCTGCTCGGCCTGGCTTTTGAGACATGTTTTCCCTTCGCCCTTGTAAGCACTTCAGGCCAAGCTCTTATATCTTCTGTGTACACCCCCAACATCCACCCTTCCTTCCTGGTGCCGCGAGCGAGCTTGGGCCCATCACACTTTCTAGTCAATTAAACGTGGCCCTTTCTGAACACGTTGTGAAGGTGGCTTTAGGCCCCAGACGGCGAGGAATTTCCTTGCTGCACAGACAGTGTATTTATGGCGGCTTCACCCGGTTCTTCGCAATTGTGGTCGATTATTTCAGGGTCAGGTACATTTCTCAGTGTTCAGCTGTAGGGAGACCCTGTACTTTTCGTCACCCGATTTGCTGCCCCTTGCAAGGCCAGAACCCTGTATAGGGCGCCCCTCCACCCAGTGCTTTGAGGCAGCACTCAGGGCTTTAATAACTTGCTAGCGCCTCAGGCTGCCGTTTCTAAGCACGGATGGGTGTTTGTCTCTCAGTTTTAATGGTGATCGTTTTACTCATCCCGGAAGGATGAAAGGTTGAGTCAGCCTTGCACGATTCGAACTCGTGACAGTCAGGTCAAGGGTTGTGTCCGAGTCACTGAGCTCTTGTGTATTCTGCGGGCACCACGACACGGGGGTTGTGTCACACAGTGCATGTCCTGGGGTTGTTGTGTCACCGTTGCTTCAGAGCTGCGCCCAGAGGCCGCAGTTTCGAGGCGCTGAGCCCTTCCTGTCCTGGCGGGCTTGCTTGCACATCGAAGCACCGCTTCTGGCCGCTATTGCCTGGATTCCAGTCGCCCCAGAGGAGGGCATCATATTTCTCGCCTTGACACATTATGAACTTACCGGATGCGACAAATAGCGCCCAAAATGAGGCATAACATCCATATTTCGGTGCTTTCCACACCAAAAACCGCAGGGCCTAAATTTGCTGGTTATGTTCTTCCCTGCTAAGGTTCCGAAGGCCTGGCCTGTCGAAGTTTACTCGGGTAACTGTGGGAAGTGGGGTTCTTACTGCACACATTGTCTTTATTCGATGTGTACAATAACTGGAGTTATTGCACGTGTCCTGGAAATAACACAGCCTTCAGAACCGGGGCCAACACGTCTTAAACTTCTATAAATGAATGGACCCGCGTCCAGCATTCCTTTGTTTTCCTATTACAAGAGCCTCTTGTACCCCTGTCTTGATGGAAGTCTTCACCCCGGCATCAAAGTGTGACTGTAGCGGAGTGAGGGCGCGAGGGTGTTTCCCCATCCTTTCAGAATAATTTCACTATTTTAAGTTTTTGCCAATGAAGCACAGGCCTGTGTACCAAAGATGCCATTTGACCAAAAGGGGAAGGGTCAGAACAAACCTTTGTTTTACTTTTATAGCGCACTCAACTCGTCTTCAGCCCACACAGCCTCAGTCGGCTCCCAAGCCCTCCTCCCCACCCCCGCACAGCCTTCAGTGCGCTATGCCAGCCCAGGGACAGACTGTGGCTGCTGACATGCACCTACCTTCAACTCTGCGCTTACAAGGAATAGACCTACATTCTTTGCAAATTCACAAGCATGCTGGCGGTGTTGTGTTTCGTTACTGAGCATTTGTAAAGTGCAGTGTTTGGCTTCTTGGCGCTTTCCTTGGGTTTTGGTCAGTAGTGAATTTGGGCTATATTGTAGTGCTTCTACTGGCTTTGCTAGTCTAGCGGTGGTGAGGAGCTGGAGGCAGGCGATGGTCTGGTCTTCTGACGTCTTTATTTGTTTCGTAGCTATTTCCAAGTATATCGCTGTGTCTGCCAATACTGGCAGAATCTCACTTATTCTACAATAACAAGCAACGTATTATTGAAAATTCCAGTGCAAATTCATATATCTGTGACTGGCCTTGTTTAGAACGTCACAGCGTGAACTTGTAGCAAGTGTTTTCTCTTGCAGAGTTGCCACAGCGCACACACTTGGGGATTGCTTGGAGACAACCCAGCACATTGTTCCATGTTGTGCTGTCTTGCAACCCTTGCCAAGTGCGAGGGACTGGCATCTGTGACCTGCTGCCAGGGTGTGGCTGTGAGCTAGGCTTGCGAGAAGCATATAGGGCCCAATACAGTAACCGCTGGGTGCATACGGTGCCCGATGCAGTGACTGCTGGGTGCATACGGTGCACGATGCAGTGACTGCTGGGTGCATACGGTGCACGATGCAGTCACCGCTAAGTGCATACGGTGCACGATGCAGTGACCGCTGGGTGCATACGGTGCCCAAAGCAGTGACCGCTAGCTGCATACGGTGCCCAATGCCGTGACCACTGGGTGCATACAGTGCCCAATGCAGTAACTGCTGGGTGCATACTGTGTGCAATGCAGGGACCGCTGGGTGCATACAGTGCCCAATACAGTGACTGCTGGTGCATATGGTGCTTAATGCAGGGACCGCTGGGTGCATACAGTGCCCAATGCAGTAACCGCTGGGTGCATAAGGTGCGCAATGCAGGGACCGCTGGGTGCATACGATGCCCAGTGCAGGGACTGCTGGTGCATATGGTGCTTAATGCAGTGACCGCTGGGTGCATACATTGCTCAATGCAGTGACTGCTGGTGCATATGGTGCCCAATACACTGACCGCTGGGTGCATACGGTGCCCAATGCAGTGACCGCTGGTGCATATGGTGCTCAATGCACTGACCACTGGGTGCATACAGTGCCCAATAGAGTGACCGCTGGGTGCATATGGTGCTCAATGCAGTGACTGCTGGTGCATATGGTGCTCAATGCAGTGACTGCTGGTGCATATGGTGCCCAATGCACTAACCGCTTGGTGCATATGGTGCCCAGTACACTGACCGCTGGGTGCATACGGTGCCCAATGCAGTGACCGCTGGTGCATATGGTGCTCAATGCACTGACCGCTGGGGGCATACAGTGCCCAATGCAGTGACCGCTGGGTGCATATGGTGCTCAATGCAGTGACTACTGGTGCATATGGTGCCCAATGCACTAACCGCTGGGTGCATATGGTGCTCAATGCACTGACCGCTGGGTGCATACAGTGCCCAATACACTGACCGCTGATGCATACAGTGCCCAATACACTGACCGCTAATGCATATGGTGCCCAATGCAGTGACCGCTAGGTGTATACGGTGCCCAATGCCCTGACTGCTGGGTGCATACGGTGCCCAATGCACTGACTGCTGAGTGCATACGGTGCCCAATGCACTGACTGCTGGGTGCATACGGTGCCCAATTCAGTGACTGCTGGGTGCATACAGTGCCCAATAGAGTGACCGGTGGGTGCATACGGTGCCCAAAGCAGTGACCGCTAGCTGCATACGGTGCCCAATGCGGTGACCACTGGGTGCATACAGTGCCCAATGCAGTAACTGCTGGGTGCATACTGTGTGCAATGCAGGGACCGCTGGTGCATATGGTGCTTAATGCAGGGACCGCTGGGTGCATACAGTGCCCAATGCAGTAACCGCTGGGTGCATAAGGTGCGCAATGCAGGGACCGCTGGGTGCATACGGTGCCCAGTGCAGCGACTGCTGGTGCATATGGTGCTTAATGCAGTGACCGCTGGGTGCATACATTGCTCAATGCAGTGACTGCTGGTGCATAAGGTGCCCAATACACTGACCGCTGGGTGCATACGGTGCCCAATGCAGTGACCACTGGTGCATATGGTGCTCAATGCACTGACCGCTGGGTGCATACAGTGCCCAATAGAGTGACCGCTGGGAGCATATGGTGCTCAATGCAGTGACTGCTGGTGCATATGGTGCTCAATGCAGTGACTGCTGGTGCATATGGTGCCCAATGCACTAACCGCTTGGTGCATATGGTGCCCAGTAGACTGACCGCTGGGTGCATACGGTGCCCAATGCAGTGACCGCTGGTGCATATGGTGCTCAATGCACTGACCGCTGGGGGCATACAGTGCCCAATGCAGTGACCGCTGGGTGCATATGGTGCTCAATGCAGTGACTACTGGTGCATATGGTGCTCAATGCAGTTACTGCTGGTGCATATAGTGCCCAATGCACTGACCGCTGGGTGCATACGGTGCCCAATGCAGTGACCACTGGTGCATATGGTGCTCAATGCACTGACCGCTGGGTGCATACAGTGCCCAATAGAGTGACCGCTGGGAGCATATGGTGCTCAATGCAGTGACTGCTGGTGCATATGGTGCTCAATGCAGTGACTGCTGGTGCATATGGTGCCCAATGCACTAACCGCTTGGTGCATATGGTGCCCAGTACACTGACCGCTGGGTGCATACGGTGCACGATGCAGTGACCGCTAAGTGCATACGGTGCACGATGCAGTGACCGCTGGGTGCATACGGTGCCCAAAGCAGTGACCGCTAGCTGCATACGGTGCCCAATGCCGTGACCACTGGGTGCATACAGTGCCCAATGCAGTAACTGCTGGGTGCATACTGTGTGCAATGCAGGGACCGCTGGGTGCATACAGTGCCCAATACAGTGACTGCTGGTGCATATGGTGCTTAATGCAGGGACCGCTGGGTGCATACAGTGCCCAATGCAGTAACCGCTGGGTGCATACGATGCCCAGTGCAGGGACTGCTGGTGCATATGGTGCTTAATGCAGTGACCGCTGGGTGCATACATTGCTCAATGCAGTGACTGCTGGTGCATATGGTGCCCAATACACTGACCGCTGGGTGCATACGGTGCCCAATGCAGTGACCGCTGGTGCATATGGTGCTCAATGCACTGACCACTGGGTGCATACAGTGCCCAATAGAGTGACCGCTGGGTGCATATGGTGCTCAATGCAGTGACTGCTGGTGCATATGGTGCTCAATGCAGTGACTGCTGGTGCATATGGTGCCCAATGCACTAACCGCTTGGTGCATATGGTGCCCAGTACACTAACCGCTGGGTGCATATGGTGCTCAATGCACTGACCGCTGGGTGCATACAGTGCCCAATACACTGACCGCTGATGCATACGCTGCCCAATACACTGACCGCTATTGCATATGGTGGCCCAATGCAGTGACCGCTGGGTGTATACGGTGCCCAATGCCCTGACTGCTGGGTGCATACTGTGCCCAATGCACTGACTGCTGGGTGCATACGGTGCCCAATGCACTGACTGCTGGGTGCATACGGTGCCCAATGCACTGACTGCTGGGTGCATACGGTGCCCAATGCACTGACCGATGCGTGCATACAGTGCCCAATGCACTGACCGCTGGGCACCGTATGTGTGTGTGGGTGGCTTTGTGTGTGTGGCTCTGTGTGGGTGTAAATGCAATAGGTCCTGCATTTGCGAGCGATTACGCTATTGGCATTGTAAATGACAATGCCATTTATTTAGCGATTAAGCTATTGGCAATGTAAATGACAATGCCATTTATTTATGATTTTAAAAAAGTCATGAGCAATGCCAATAGCTCTACCTTTAATAATGCCGAGACCATTGCATTGTAAATGCTTGTTACATTCTGTGTCTGAAAATACTACTTTACAAAAGTAGGTATTTTCTTGCTTAGACATCCAGATTGCCTCTGCTAGGATGTGGATTGACTGTCTGGGTTTGGAGTGTCAGGTGCTGGGGAGGTGCAGTGGCTCTACAAAGAGGTGCCTACTGTTGTTTTGGACCTCTAGAGACTGTTTTCCGCTGGGAGCTGGAAAAATCATCGCAATACCGAGAAGCTTGGTGGATCCGTACCTGTTTAAGACGCATAACCAAAGAAATATTTGCAGGGCCTGCCGCGGCTCGAGAATTCGCTGCATGCTGGATCGAGTGCAAAGATCTCCGAAGTCCGAGATCACCGCACCGATTCCAACACAAGCCCTGCTATGCAGCTGCAGAAACCCACCCTTCGTCCCGGATTGTCGCATAGCATTGAGTCTGTCGCATCGTTGGGGGACACAGTAAGAAGCCAGCACATCACCTCCCACGCAGTAAGAAACCGACGCATCACCTCCTCCGGAGCAAGGAACCGACACTTCACCTTCCCTGCTGCCCGTTTTGTTTGTTTGTTTGACGCATCCAAGGTACTTTGTGTGAAAAGTGTTGCATCTGCAATTTGCTTTGAACTGAACTACTTCTACCATCTGAAAGTCATATTTTTATTACTATATTGTAGATTTTTGTAGTTTGGTCTTGTGTTAAGTCTAGTAAAGATTACTTATTTTTCTAAACTGGTCTGGTGTCCATTTGTAGTGTTTTCACTGTAGGTGTTCACAAATGCTTTACATACTGCCTCTGAGATAAGCTTATCTGCTGCTACCAAGGGGGTGGGCAGGGGTTATTTTAGAAGTGTATCCCCCTTACCCTGACTAGAAGCAAGGGTCCCTAATTGGACAAAGGTACCTAACTTTGCCAACTAGAGACCCCCATTCCAACACCGAGCTCTATAGCTCATAATTTCATTATCCACATTGCCTCCCTTGGCCTGAGTTGAAATTCTCTATTGCCACCTCGTACATCGTTTTTCATGTGGTCAATTCCATGAAAACTGAACCTATGGGTTTGTGAGCCAGTAGCACTCTCATGAGTATGTTGCACTATTGGATGTTTTAAATTGTTATTCTTAAGTTATTCTTAAGTGATTGTTATTTGGGACCCATGCACATCGCTTGTACTTTTTTTAGCAGATTACTTGCTGATCGCCTGAAATAGATATAGATATCGATACCCACTTTGCTGCTATATATATTCCAGAACACTGACACTTTGCTGCTATTCTTTTTACACTGTGATTTAATACGTGTGTATTTTTAGATTTGTCAAACTTACTGTGTTTTTATTCAGTCCGTGTTCGCGCTATTTGCACCACCCTCTCAGAGCCGCCCACGAGCCCAGCCGCCATCTTGGGACGGGTCGGGACGCGCTCTAGCCCGCTCAGACACTTCACGAGAGGCAGCTATATAGCCCTCGCTCACCAGGATGCGCAGCGGACGAGCGCAGCGGGCGTGCGCCGAAGACGCGCCTAAGACAAGCCCGTCTGCGCCCGTCCGCGCCGCGATCGGGCCTAGGGCCACCCCCCGTGGCACTACTGCCCCTCAAATTTCTGGTCTTTTATGTTGTTACACTTCCGCCCAATTGAGGGATCTGAATCCAGGTCTCACCGGTAGACAATGTACAGCTAGACCCCCCCCACCAATGTGGCCTACACTCCTGCCCCATGCCCTGGGTGTACCTTCAAACTGCCCCGACCCAGCCTATCTAAGCACTGTACCCCCCGTGCATCGCGTGTCTCTCTCTGCCACAGCTTTGAAGCGCCACACAAGCGCCAATATCGGGCAGCACTTATTAACACGCGCTCTCTCCCCAGTCATAGCTTACAGATTAGGGAATGTATCCTTAGCCAGGATCTGGACATTCTTTTTGTCACGGAAACCTGGGGGGATGCTGCCTCTGGACCAGACTTCTGTCTAGCTAGCCCGGAAGGCTACAGTGTGGCCAGGCATGACAGAACCATAGGAAGAGGCGGTGGGTTAGCCATTATTTACAGGGACACATATCGCTCTAAACTTGACCCTATCCAGTGTTCAAACTGTGAAGCTGCTACCTTTGCCATTAACCTCAATCATAAACAGGCTCTAAAAGGGATCCTTCTGTATCGACCCCCTGGCCCCCGCAGCTCTTTCTTAGCCACACTCCCTGAACTTAATGAGCATATCATAGGATCACCCGAGTATGTGATCTTCGGCGATTTTAATTTTCCCCTTGAAGATCAGGATAACAATGACACTGCACAGCTCACTGCCGATTTGCAGATCATGGGACTGCAAAAGTTAGTGAAGGGTTCTACCCATCAAGCCGGGCACACGTTGGACGGCATGTTCACCAACAACCCCGATATCACCGTGGTGGATGTACTACCACTAGTATGGTCTGATCATAGGGCCATCATTTTCACCATACAAACCAGTGCCATTAATCCCTCCCAACCCAAACATCGAGTTAGGATAGGAATACGGGCATGGAAAAATGCAGACATCCCCCGATTTGCGGATATTTTAGCCTCCTCTCCCTACACAGGATCCGATAATCCTGATGTATTATCCTTTAGATTCCAGGACTGGATCCGGAATGCAGCTAACCAGGTGGCCCCAGAGAAATTTGTTCTCCCCAACAGAACCTCTCCCTCAGCACAATGGTACACTGAGGAGCTTAGGCTCCATCGGCAGCATTGCCGGAACCTGGAGAGGCGTTGGCGAAAGCAGTACTGCCCGGCGGCCAAGCAATCCTACAAAGATGCTCTCTCAATCTATAAAAAGGCCATCGTTGCTCAAAAAAGTGCCTTCTTTTCCACCCAAATTGAGACTGCCGAGAACTCGGCTAGGGAATTGTTCTTAGTGGTGAATACTCTTTCCACCCCCCCTTCAGGTTCAGGGATCGAATCTTCACAAATACTGTGCAATTCACTGGCCTCTTTTTTTTCCACTAAGGTCGCCAATATCTACTCATCCTTCTCTGGGAACCTTAGATGGGAGGCTACGGAGCCAGGCTCTGAATTATCCATCTGTCACACTGCCTTCCCCTCCTTCCATCCCGTCACTAAGGACCAGATCAGCAGGCTCATTGCTGCTACTAAGTCGGGCTCCCCTCTTGACCCCTGTCCCCCTGTAATGATGAGTGCTATAAACGAGGCGATCTCCTCTCCTCTCACAGATATCTGCAACACCATCTTTCAAACAGGTATCTACCCAGAGGCCTGGAAGAATGCGGTCATCAAACCTCTGTTGAAAAAGTCGTCGCTGGATCCCACAGTTTCGGCCAACTATAGACCGATTGCTGGCCTCCCCTTCCCGGCCAAAATATGTGAAACACTGATAAACCAAAAGCTTTCAGAGTTCATCGACTCGCACCATCTCCTTGATGATACTCAGTTTGGGTTCAGGAAGGGCTATGGGACCGAAACTGCACTAATAAAAGCCTCTGATGAGATTAGATCCATCATGGACCAAGGAGGAGCGGCAGTCCTTATCCTTCTGGACTTGTCCGCGGCTTTCGACACGGTCGATCACGCTATTCTGATCGACCGTGTCGCAGCCTTGGGGGTTGTCGGCCTGGCCAGAGATCTCATTTCATCTTTCCTGGCTAGTCGAACGAAGACAGTGAAATTGGGCAACTTCTACTCCCCCGTCTTTGCGCTCCCCTGCGGGGTTCCCCAGGGCTCCTCGCTAAGTCCGACGCTATTCAACATCTATGTGACGGACTTAGCGAGGGTGATAAAAGCCCATGGGTTGCGTCTGACATCCTATGCAGACCACACCCAATTAGTCCTGGCGGTGCACAAGGATGGTCCAGTGGTGGCAGCAAAATTCCAGGAAGCAATGCTTGCTGTCTGCTCCTGGATGTCTACGAATTGTCTGAAGCTCAACTCGGATAAGACCGAGGTTATGACCTTTGGCAACCTTGTCCCGGATTGGTCATCCATCTGGTGGCCCAGTCAGATGGGTCCCCCGCCTGTCCCGGTTGCCAAGGTCAGAAACCTGGGAGTTATCTTCGACAATAAGCTGTCTTTCAATCACCACGTAAACAAAGTTGTTTCATCTGCTTTTTTTATCTTAAAGAAAATCAAGAAACTCATGCCCTATCTTCCGACTTCTGCAGGAAAAACCCTTATTACCACGTTGGTATTCTCTAAGATGGACTATGGGAACGCCCTTTTTCTTAACACTCAGAAACAAGTCCTAAATAAACTTCAGTCCATACAGAACGCGGCAGCGAGAATTCTGCTAGGCATTCCCCGACGTCTTCCAACCACCACAGCCATTCGTCACCTCCACTGGGTTAAAGTATCTGTATTGCTTACAAGGCTATCCACGACATGGGCCCCAGGTTTCTGATAGAGGCCTTTCAGATTTACAGCCCTAAAAGACAGCTCAGATCCGCAAACATCTGTTTGCTCCAGTTCCCCGAACCAGAACTGTGACCTGGGGGGACAGGCGTTTCATGGTAGGTAGCAACACCTAAGCTATGGAATGCCCTCCCTCTGACTATTAAAACAGCTCCGAATCTTGTCAGCTTTCGTAAGCTTCTTAAAACATGGTTATTCAACCAGTAAGGCTTCTGGGTATTGGTCCTTCTGAATAGTCACATGCGCCGAGACACCTTCGGGTAATTGTCGCGCAATAAAAATCTCAAAAATAAATAAATAAATAAAGTACTCTAAAATCTTCAGCCATGCGTTCCCGTAAGGGTCTGATGGTACTTCCAACATAGATTTTCCAGCAAGAACATATGATCACATACAGAACAAATCTTGTGTCAAATTAATAAACATTGGTATAGTGTAATTACCTGTGTTGTTAAAGCTAAATTGTGACACCTTGTCAATGGCCCACCTATATGTATTGCAACGTCCGCAATTTTAAAAAGCTTTCATGCGGACACTCAGCCAACTGTCGTGCCGCGTAGTTAGAGGGTAACTGGGGCTCATCAGGTAGGAGAGACTCTGACCTCTCCTAAAAATAAGTCTTGGAGACAGTGTTAAGAATCGGGCAAGTAATCTATCTGAAGTCAAGAGATACCAGTGCTTTTGTAAAGCACGATATAACTTATTAGTATCAGGGTTGAAATTGGTAACCAATCTATTTTCTCCAAAGGTTTGGTGTTATTTCTGTCTGTCGGCTTCAGTGTGTTATCACGTGTTACCGGTTGTACACGTGTTGTTGCCTTTTCAATAACCTGTTTATCGTATCCTCTCTGCACAAACCTACTTTTCATATCTGATACAGTTCTCACAAATTCCATATTCTCACTGCAATTTCTCCGAGCCCTGATCATTCCTCATTGGGGATCTCATTAATTTGAAATCACGGGTGACAAATAGATACGTGTAATAACGCATTACAAGACATGATTTTCCTGTATATTTTGCTACAAATATTATTGCCAGAGATATACAGTTCCACATCCAAAAAGACAATACGTTCTTGGCTATATTGGAATTTGAATGATAGGTGATATGCATTAGAATTCAGGTATGTCAAAAAGTCAGTTGTTGTATAGAGCCTGTCTATATTAATAGACAGTTGTCTCTATATCACCCACAGTAGTGTATACATTCAATCCAAGGGGATCCTGAAGGGGCCCCAGACCCGCTCCGCCTCAAACCATCCCATAAAAAGATTAGCAAACGACGGAGCGAATCTCGAACCCACAGCAGACCCGAGCAATTGCTTATACCAGATGCCATTTAACAAACACATTGTTTGCAAGTACCACTTCCGCTATTTTCAAAATCATTTCTGAAAGCTCAAGATACTCAATTGGTCTCTAATGCAAAAATGATCTAAGTGTCTTAAGTCCCAAGTCATGTCGTATATTGGGGCGAAGGGAGACTACGTCCGTAGTCATTAATGTCATCCCGGATTCCCATATCACATCTGTCAATAAGTTCAGGATATGTTTAGTGTCTTGTATATATGATGGTAAATTGATAACATACGGTCTCAAGAAAATGTCAACGAACTGAGATAATATTTCAGTGGGACCCCTATTCCAGACACAATGGACCTCCCCAGCGGTTTAAGAGGGTTTTTGTGTATCTTAGGAAGTTTTATAGGCATGAGTAACGAGGACGTTCAGTAAGAAGGTAAAGATATTCCTCATTACTGAATAGTCCTGAATTACATCATTGTTTGAGTTCTTTGTTGATCATTACAGTTATTGGATTCCTGTCAAGTCTTTTGTAGTAAGTACAATCTTTAAATTGTGAAAGTACTTCATTGTCATATTCAGTCTTATTCATCAGGACAACGTTTCCCCACTTATCAGCCTCTCTTATTATTAGATCTTTATTGTTCCTTAAGATCTTTAAAACATGTCTTTCTTGTTTTGTCAAATTATCCTTAAAAGGATTCTTGTTCTTGTGTCTGTCAGTATCTATTACTTTATCAATTCCTTGCACAATGGCCATATGAAAAATATCAATATTGTTCCCTGACGTCAGTTGCGGGTCAATTTGGATTTGTTTTTAAGCCCACTATCTTTGCTCAATTCAGCGTTAAGTTCAAGTTCCTGTAGGAGCTTAGCCATAGTCCTATACCTTTTACAGTTTACCTATTCACATGATTCTTCAGTAATTATGGGGAACACGTGCTATGTAACAAGTCTTGTCAATTATGCTTTATTCAGTTTCTTGAAACCTTCACTTTTCGTTCTTGGATTTCTTACACTTTAGATTGTTTGACTTGGGCACTTCTGTTATATTTTGAGGTTATTACCTCGCACTGCCACTCTCACTTATATTTTGCGTTCATGTTGAATAACCTCTACAAGAGGAACTGATTCACTTGCACTTTTTTTATGATAATGCACTGCTGTGGGTGTCGATCTTCTTGATCATTGGGATGAATTATCTGATGCTATGTATTCATAATTTGCAGCCCTGAAGTAGTGATAAGATTTACCAAACGACGAAACACGTGTTGGCCGTATGGCTATATCAAGTAGCAAAAACTGAAGAAATATATGCTGATTACGTGAAATTGACTAATGTGGAATTTTTGTAATGAATCTGGAGTGGCTGTAAAGGAATTGGATACTAATTGACCCGGACTTTATTCTCTGGATTAAAAGTGGACAACGACAACACTTGTTCTGTAGAACATTATTGAATTTGGAGTTTTTGTGTGCTCAGATTGGAGTTTTGTTGCTCTGTCCACCAAGTAGTTGTTGTAAAGAACTCAGAGCGCCAATGTAAAGTGGCGAAGCTTCCCTTTGAGAGGGGAAGAGTCACAAGTCCCTTGAGGGTGGTAGTGAGCCCCACCATGCCTGTAGATTGTCTGCTAGGTAACAACTAGGAGCAATCCTTGTGGAGGATGTAGAGCTCAGGTCTCACTTGGAGATGCTTGGGTTGCCAGAGTGGGCATGCGTGACCATTCGTTCCATGGCAGCCAGAAAAGGTGATCAGAAGGACCTGGAGTCTGAAACAGTGGCCCAGGTGCCTGCCAAGATAGAGGGCAAGGAGCGCAGGAAACCTGCTTCTGAAGGTCCCACGATCCGGGAGAAGGCTGACCTCGAGTCGGACCCCCCCTTGAACTTACAGGGGAACAAGTGGCTGAATTGGGAGACTTATCTGAACTGACCCTTGGCAGCAAGAAGGGGTCCCACCAGAAAAGAGTTCTGCAGGGAGCCTCAAAAATGCCCCTCTCCGGAGGGTTTGCGGCATCAGGCTGCAAACCAGGTAGCTGGTGATCAGTCTGGATCTACTGGTAGAATGGTTTCCTATACAGCGAGCCGAAGGTCGTTGAGCCTGGATCAGTCCATAGCCCAGCGCTTCAGGACCTTCCTACTGGGCCTGGCACACTATGTACCTTTGGCAGGACATTTGGGGGCAGGCCAAAACCTTTGTCAGGATTGTCACCCACTTCTGGCCCCAAATATGAAGGCAGGCTGATGCACATTGTAGTTCTTGCCAAACTTGCCAGGCAAGTGGTAAGAGTGGGAGGAAGTCAGGCTCCTTTCCAACCTTTTCCGGTTGAAGGTACCCATTTCGAAAGGGTGGGGATGGGCATTATGGGGCCCCTGGATCCCAAGACAGCCATGGGCAACAGGTACATCCTGGTCTTGCTGGACCATGCCACCCGGTACCCGCAGGCTATCCTTCTCAGGACAATGACGGCACCCGTCGTGGGGCAGGAGTTAATGGGGATCTTTTCCCGCCTAGGGCTCACCAGAGAGGTGGTATCTGACCGGCATAACAATTTCAAATCCAAGGATATGAAATCCCTGTGGGAAGAGTGGGTCTCCTACAAGTTCACCACTCTCTACCACCCCCAAGGGAATGGTTTGGTGGAGAGATTCAACCAAACCCTGAAGGGAATGATCGAGGGTCTGACTGCACCCATGAGGCATAAGTGTGACATCCTCTTACCAAGCCTTCTCTTTGCTTACAGGGAGGTACTGCAGAAGTCATTAGGGTTCAGTCCCTTTGAGTTGATGTATGGGCACCCTGTGAGAGGACTTCTTAGTCTGGTGAAAGAAGGCTTAGAAGAACAGACCCTTTGCACGACCTTGCGGAGAAAGTCAAAGGTCTACCAAGTTTGTGTGAAAATACTGCTGCTGCAAACCTATTTCATTCCGAACTACGCACTTAGCAGTTACCATCCCTTGAGTGCCCTGCATATTGTTTGCCACTTTGAATAAATAACACAGCAGCGTGTGCACTACAACTGTGAAGGGTTAAAATAACTGCACTTCGGAAAAGTCAGAGGATTCGTACCGGCACTAATTGTGTGGTGTAAGCCAAGATCAAAATTGGTCTTTCGGCCATTTAAATGTGTCGAATTGCTAAGGTTTACAATCACGATGAAGGAAAAGCAGAAGCAACGAAAGCAACAATGTGAAAACTAAAGTGAGGGATCTGAGAGTTGGAGGAAGGTTAAAGGTGAAGAGAGAGCAAGACTCAAACTCAACGGGGACAAAACCGAGCTTATGATACTCGGCCCCCCAGTGCTGACGACCATCAATCACCTCTGGCCTACCAGCCTGGGTACACCACCTACTCCGAAAGACAACATTAAAAGCCTTGGGGTCTGGCTGGTCAAATCTCTAACTCTCAACACCCAGGCAACCAAAACATCTGCTACCTGTTTTGGGCTTATCAGGATGCTCAAAAAAATCCTCCCAGTCCTTCCCTTCGAAGCAAAACAGATTGTGATTCAGGGTCTAATACAATTTCGACTCGACTTCAGTAACGCCCTGTACGTGGGGGCACCAGAATACGTGCTGCAAAAACTCCAGCGAGTCCAGAACTGTGCTGCACGCGCGCTGCTTCAGATCCCACGCAGAGCCCCAATTGAATCCGGACTCAGAACCCTACACTGGCTACCTGTTAGGGAAAGAATAAAATTTAAAGCCCTATGTGTGTCCCATCAAGCCTTCTGGGGAACCGGTCCCAAGATCAATCACTCCCTTCTTTCCCCATACGGTCCCAGTAGACAGCTCCGCTCTACTCATGCTTTTTTGGCAATAGTCCCCCGGATCAAAAGATCAAGAGCAGGAGGAAGATCCTTTACGTCCAACGCTGCTTAACTGTGGAACTCGCTCCCTATACACCTAAGATCAAACTCCAACCAACCTTCCTTCCGCAAACAGCTCAAAACCTTCCTTTTCACTATCTGAACTCCCTCCTAGCTGTGGCCTCATGAGACACTACTCTTCTTCTTCTTAGCGCTTGGACGCCTTAGGGCAGCAGTCGCGCTCAAAAAACCCCTTTTCATTTCATTTCATTTCATTTCATTTCATTTCAAGAATAAAAGGACAGGACAGTATGTCACAACAAGGGGCGTGAGAGTGAGGCTAACGAGGATCTACCTGAATATCATCCCTGGTCCACTGTCTGTGCTGCTCCCGGAACAAACAGCGAAGTCGCAGTCTTTGTTTTACAGGCCCTCGATCAGGGAGTAGACATAGAGAAAGGACAACTTCAGGCACCTGTAGCGCGGAGGGGCCCAGATCTGAGTAGGCCGCAGCAGCGCTTAATTAATACCCGGGACTCAGCACTTTCACTATCCGCCGGAGGACCACGAGCGGTCTCCGGCCCTTTATTTATACCCTCAGGGCGAGCTCGCCCCGAGGGGTGGGTGGATGCATGGGTGCAGGCAACAAAGTATTAGAGGGCCCGGGTGGCTCTCTACAGCGCCCAAGCTGCACATAAAGGGATGTGACGGCAAGTCACGGGACGGATCCTGGAAGGCAGAGGAAGCGTCAACCGACATCGGACGCCAACAACTCTCGGAGGAAGCTGGAAGGAACGGAATCAGCCTAGCTGGGAGACCAGAGGCACCGGGAGCACAAGTTGAGGCAGTCGGATGACCACGATATCCTGAAGAAAGCCGCTCCGTTGAGAGTACCACATCGAGCGAGGAGGGCCACTGGCAGGGTGCTTTACCCCATTGCGCTGCCAAATGAGCTGCTGGGGGGGCAGCGAGAGAGGATTGAATCCTTGTTTGTTGACTTATAATCGGTTTATTTTTAGCTCTTTTAAGCCCGAAATTTACAGGGTCTTCAAAGACAGAAATTTAATTTCTTTCTCACACAAATTAACCCCAAACTTGATAAACCGATTTACAGGAAAGGGGCACAATAAGAAGGGAAAGTACCCATAACATACCTGTCCCTTCTTCTTATTTCAAGGGTGCTGGTGGATCCCCAAGCCGGAGGAACCTGGAGAAGAGAGAAATCGAAGCATCCAAACAGTCATTGTAGTAATCATCAAAACAAAATAAACCTATCTAGTTCCAATAACACCATCTTAAAATATAAATTAACATATTTTGTTTTCTAAGGCTGTGTAGCATTTGCTGTTCCGTTATTTTCCCAATTTACTGGGCGTTTCAGTCAAAATCACGCAGCCATTCAATAGAACTACGTCAGAGAATGCTTCTCTGACGCGGAGATTCAGAGAACTCCTCCCACCAAAGGGCGTGGCCTTCCCTCAGGAAACGTCAGCAATAGTCAATAGAGTATTCCTCAGCACGCTGACGCCCAAGAGGAGGGAATACTCTTCATCGCCAGATCGTTCAAGTTAACCTCTTCTTGTCACAAGGCAGAACCACACATCCAGACACTTAGCAAATGCAGAAAGAAGAATACAGAAAAGAGGTACGTGTGTATTTAAAGAGCCTTCATTGTAAAGGCTGCTTCCCAATGCGTATGTGCCCCAAGTGTTTTTCTTTTCCCTTTTAGAATACCTATTTGCATGAGTGGATTTGGGGCCAGATGTAGGTAATTCCTATTTACCGACTTAAGAGTAGGTAAATAGGAAGGAGGCATATGTAGGTAATTCTTATTTTTCAATTACCGATTCGGTAAGATTCGGTATTTACCGATTCTGTAAATACCGAATCGGTATTTCACATTGATTCCTATGGGCCTTGAAGCCCATAGGAATCAATGGGAAATACAGTTTCGGTATTTACAGAATCGGTAAATACCGAATCCTGGCAGGGGGAACGGGGTGTCACTTTGACACCCTGTAGCACCCCAATTGCAGGCTTGTGTGCCATGTGGCACACAGACATGCCCTAAGGGCATGTCTGTGTGTCACATGGCATAGGTGTACATGCACAGATGTGCATGTACACTGGTGACCTTCCTGACTCGTTCAGAAGCGGTAGCTCCCCCCACGCTCCCTGGCCACTTAAGTATCACTGTACTTCAATTGCTTTCATTGCTCACTGCTGATATTGAATTTCTTGTGCTGGTCTAAAATCGTAAGCGTCGCTTTGCATCTTGAATCCTCTCTGCTTGAATTTAATCGTAGCGCTTCACTGTCTCGGTGCTCACTGCTGAAACTGCTTTTGTTGTGCTTGTCTAAATTCGTAAGCGTCGCTTTGCATCTTAAATTCCTGTGCTTTAATCTAATCGTAGCGCTTCATTGCTCTCAGTGCTCACTGCTGAAACTGCATTTATTGTGCTTGGTTAAAATCGTAAGCGTCACTGTGCATCTTATATTTCTCTGCGCCTGAATTCAATCGTAGTGCTCTGTTGCACATTTCCATCACTGCTTTGCTCGCACTGATCGGTAAATTACATTTTGACTGATCGTGCCGGTGCCACTACTGCCCATAGCTTTACTCCACACCCCAATCTCGTCCTGTTTTGGTTTTGTTTATTTTGCGGCCATTTTGCTGTTGTTGTTCTGCCTCCTGGCCCGCCTCTACACCCCGCCCCCGCCTCCCAGCTGACCCTCCCTCACCCCTCCCCTTCCACTATCCAGATATGACAGATGCATTTCCGCGCAGCGTTCACGCGCAGCGGTCGCGCCCCATGCGCGCCGAAGATGCGCCAAAGGTAAGCCCGTCTACGCCCGTCCGCGCCTGGACCGCGCCCAGAGCCAGACCCCTTGGCGCTTTCAAATCCCACTCCACCCGCATTACGTATGATTCCGCCACCCTCTTTGCCCTTAACCCCGGTCGCACACCACATTGCTACGAGGCGACCCCAGGACACACCCACGGACCATTCGCCTGCTACTCCTGCAAGTTCACCAGCATCAGGACCCACACCAAATCCACTTCCTCCAAACACAGCTCCGACTCTAATCACCTGAAGTGCATCCTACTGAACACCCGCTCGGTCCACAGACATGCCACTGAACTCTGGGATTTACTCGACACTTCATCACCGGACATCGCCTTCCTCACAGAAACATGGATGAACACCTCATCAGCGCCCGACATCGCCATTGCCATCCCGGACGCTTACAAAATCATCCGAAAGGACCGCACCAACCAATCAGGTGGAGGCATCGCCATCGTCCATAAGAACACCATCCGAATCACGACCAGCTCCGGCGACAACCTCGCGACCGCCGAACACCTTCACTTCCAGATCCACACCGACCCCAGAACCACACTTAGAGGCACCCTCATCTACAGACCACCAGGAACCCGCACACAATTCAACGAAGACATCCCTGACTTCATCAGCCCACATGCCCTCACATCCGACAACTACATTCTACTGGGAGACCTCAACTTCCATCTGGAAAAGAAAAACGACAACTACACCAACACCCTTCTGGATAACCTGGCCACCCTCGGACTCAAACAACTTGTGAACACCCCCACCCACTTAGCAGGACACACGCTCGACCCCATCTTCACATCCAGCAAACACATCTCCTTCGATCACTCCACAGCTCTCCATTGGACGGACCACAGCTGCGTTCACTTCAGCTACAAAAAGACCACGACCCACAACCCACCACAACCTATTCCTCAAAGAAACTGGAACAAAATTACCACCGACCATCTCTTCACTTCGCTCAACCTTAACCCTCCTGCCATATCATCGGACCCAAACCAAGCTGCCACCAAACTCACACAATGGATCACCCACATCGCTGACGAATTAGCACCTTTGAAAAACCACCAGATCAAACAAGGCTGCATAAAGGCCCCCTGGTTCAACGATGACCTTAAGAAATCCAAGAAGTTATGTCGTACCCTCGAGAAAACCTGGAGAAAAAACCCAACCACTGTTAACCTGACCACCTTCAAGGATGCCACCCGCAAACACCACCAACTCATCCGATCCACCAAGAAATCAGCATTCAAGGACCGACTCGACAACAACGCCCACAACAGCAAGGAACTGTTCAACATCGTCAAAGAATTTACCAACCCCACCGCCGGCATCAACGACATCACTCCCTCCCAGACCTCTGAGACTCTCTATCCGCCTTCTTCCACTACAAAATCGCCGACATACACAACAGCTTTGAAAACCAGTCCGAAGAACAGACCACTCCACCCACCCCCGAACCAAAACAGCATTCTCACACCCTTTGCTCCTGGAACCCAATTACCACTGAAGACTCCATCCGCCTGATGAACTCCATCCACTCAGGATCGCCAACCGACCCATGTCCCCACCACATTTTCAACAAAGCAGCCTCCATCATCGCACCCCATCTCCGCGACGTCATCAACTGTTCCTTCAATTCCGCTACCTTCCCGGAAAGCTGGAAACATGCCGAACTCAGCGCCCTTCTGAAAAAACCCACAGCAGACCCCTCTGAACTTAAGAACTACCGCCCCATCTCACTCCTCCCATTCCCTGCCAAATTCATTGAGAAAGCCGTCAATACTCAGCTCGCCGCCTTCCTTGAATCCAACAACTCCCTCGACCCCTCCCAGTCCGGCTTCCGAGCCAAACACAGCACCGAAACCGCCCTCATCGCTGCTACAGACGACATCCGAACGCTACTGGACAACGGAGAAACAGCTGCCCTCATCCTACTCGACCTCTCCGCAGCCTTCGACACAGTCTGTCATAGCACCCTTATACAACGCCTCAGCAACATCGGAATACAAGGAAAAGCTCTAGACTGGATCATCTCATTCCTTGCCGGAAGAACCCAGAGAGTCCGCCTCCCCTCATTCAAATCAGAGGCCACCGAAGTCATCTGCGGCGTACCACAAGGATCGTCACTCAGCCCCACCCTCTTCAACGTATACATGAGTCCCCTCGAATCCATCGCGTGCCAACACAACCTCAACATCATCTCCGACGCAGACGACACCCAGCTGATCCTCTCCCTCACCAAAGACCCAAACACCGCCAAAACCAATCCACACGAAGGAATGAAAGAAGTAGCCGAATGGATGAAAACCAGCCGCTTAAAGCTAAACTCGGACAAAACTGAGGTCCTCATCTTAGGATCATCCCCCTCTGCCTGGGACGACTCATGGTGGCCTCCGGCCCTGGGCACTGCACCCATACCTACAGATCTCACACGTAACCTGAGCTTCATCCTAGACTCCTCCCTCTCGATGACCAGACAAGTCAATGCCGTCTCATCATCATGCTTCAACATCCTACGCATGCTCAAAAAAATCTTCCATTGGATCCCCACCGAAACAAGAAAGACAGTCACCCACGAACTGGTCACTAGCCGACTTGATTATGGAAATACCCTTTACGCAGGAACCACAGCCAAACTACAGAAAAAACTTCAACGCATCCAAAACGCCTCATCCAGACTCATACTGGACATCCCCCGTCAAGCTCATATTTCCGGCTACCTGAAAGAACTCCACTGGCTTCCCGTCAACAAGAGAATAACGTTCCGTTTCCTCACCCACGCACACAAGGCCCTCTACGACCTAGGACCCGAATGCCTCAACACACGACTATCCTTCTACAAACCCACCCGCCCACTACGATCATCCAATCAAGCCCTCGCCGCTATTCCACGTATCCATAAATCCACCTTGGGAGGAAGATCCTTCTCCCACTTAGCGGCCAAGACCTGGAACTCTCTCCCCACTCAACTCCGCCTTACACAAAACCACCTCTCCTTCAGAAAACAGCTAAAAACCTGGCTTTTCGATAAGTAATGCACCCACCCTCCCTCAAGCGCCTTGAGACCCTCTGGGTGAGTAGTGCGCTATACAAATTCCTGAACTTGAACTTGAATTCGGTATTTTACCACCCAATAGGATTGGGTGGTAAAATAAGAATTCCTAAGGGCCTGTGGCACTGCAAACTGTGCCACCTACATACGGATTTATAGAATCGGTATATTTACCGATTCGGTAAAATACCGAAGTGGTAAATTTACCGAATCGGTAAATATACCGATTCTGTAAATAACGACCCACCTACATCTCAAAAGCCAAATACCGGTCGGTAACGGCCGAAATCGGCCGTTACCGACCGGTATTTGGTTACCTACATCTGGCCCATAGTTATTAAAAAGTAACAATAATAAGAGAATGTAAACTACTGCAATGTTCATTGAATGTGACTGCAGCGAATGTTCTGAGGGTTTCCTGTTTTCCTATTCTGGAATTTCGTAATTGTTTTTTTTACACAATACATCTTTGCTTGATTGAACTTATGTGTGTGCACCTTTCATGAGAGGTACGTGACACAGAAAAATATAAAATACATTAAAAATAACACTACAAAACTTTAATAGCAAGCATAAGTCTTAAACAAGAATGCCTTTAAAACAAAAAGATTGTTGTAAAGGCATGCGTGGTAAACGAATGAGTGTGCTAAAAATTACCGTTCTGAAGGCAAGCGTGCTAATGAAGCCTTCGTGATAATGACAGCGTAATAAAAGCATTCGTTATTTTGGCATTCGTTAATCCGTCATACAATCTGTTCTAGTATTAGTTGATTATGCCACACGGTACACTGAGGTCATTCCCCTACGGTCTTCCACCACGAAAGTGACAGCACAACATCTTGCTGAGGTCTTTTCTTGTGTAGAATTTCAGAAAGAATTTCTCACGGATCAGTGAACACCTTTTGTATCACGATTGATTAAGCAAATCTGTAAACAGTGGAATATCCACCGTATCAAAACCTCAGTTTAGATTCCACAAACAGAAGGTTTAGTGGAGAAACAATGGGTCCCTCAAACTCACCCTAAAAAAAATGTTATATGGGGAAGGTATGAATTGAGACCTGTTACTCCCCCTGGCTCAGTTCGTCTGATGGGGAATTGATCAGAATAGTTTATGGTATTCGTCCTTTGAGTTATTCTACTAACAAAAGCCCTCCACATTACTGGAGATAACAAAGGAGGTGTGGGAAAAAGATAATGACGAAGAGGCAGGAGGTCTACTTGATTATACCAGTTAACTGTGGACCTGCATAGGGAAGTTAAGAGAATTGTCCATAGTAACTTAGAAAAGAGCCAAATAAGACAGAAACATATATACGACAAAGGAAAGAAATGGAGAACATACCAAATAGTGGATTGGGTACCTGTTCTTGCCCCCACCTCTGGTAAAAACAAAAAAAGAAAGCCGAATGGCAGAGACCCTTTAAGATAAGATAACTGGAAAAATAGGCAAAGTCACTTCTAGACTCAGGGTCTCCCCTAATAAGGAGAAAACCTACCATATAAATGTATTGAAGAAACGACTAGGACCGCACCAGAAAAACAAATGCAGGCCACATTACCACAAAAGACACCTAACAATACATTAGAATAAGTTCCCACCTATGAGTCCCTGTCTGGTCCACAAAAGAGTGAACTCATGCAAACTTTTCAACCCTCCACATCCATTTTTCTGACCTCCCAGGAAAGACCCACTTGGCCCTACACGCTATTCCTACCAGAGAGGGAGTTGTTATAAAGCAAAAGCCATATAGAATCCCAGCTGCTCGAAGACAGGCTATACAGAAAGAGGTGGACCAGATATTACAGATGAGTATAAATTGAGCCTTCCCAGAGTAACTGGTCATCCCTGATTGTACTGTTCTCTGAACCCAATGGAAGTATATACTTCTGCATTGAACTTAGGGTAGTTGTAGGAAACTGGCTCTGTATATCCTAAACCAAAGTATGGTATAGTGTGCACAGAGTCCAGTGGGTCCCCAGAGGTATAGCAGAGGCTAAAGTAGATAATACCTTAGTCTCTTTTGTGGTAGTGGGGTTGAGCATTCTGGCTTACCTGAGGGTAGTGTTAAACAATTTTTGTACACACTCAGGCAAGAAATTATGTCATACACTCAAAGAGTGAATCCAGACCAAATGTTTATATAAAAAGCTATTTTGTTGTTTTATTTCTAGAACCAAGATTTACTTAGTAAAAGGTAAGATATACTTTTCAAACAATGTTACTTTTCGAAATACAGTTAGCACTGGTTTTGTAGGAATATTCAAATTACTTTTGCAGTTGAGAAAACGATTTGTAAGCGGTTCAAAAACACTTGAAGTTACTTTCAGATTACTTTGTAGTTACTTTTCTAGTTTGGCATGAAACATACTACTAACACAGTTTAAGCAACACAGGACAGCAGTAACCAGGTTATCTCTTCTAAAGGCACGAAGTTACTTTTGTTGCAGTACAAAACAGTTCAACAATCAGAGAAAACCCACCATACAATCCTATGGAGAAAAACGAAGAGTTAAATTTACAGGTAAGAAATGGTTTTAGGATTTGAGTTTTACGACAAGGGATGCAGACCGGCTGGCAGAGTTGGTACCAGGTCAACTGCTTCTTCTCTCTTCTCTGCTTCTGCCGCTCTTGGGTGTCCTCTCTCTTCTTAGGTCATCAGGATCTGCTTCTCTGGTGCTGGGGACTCCCCTATATACTGAATTTAAGGGCTTTTGGGAAGTGTATGGTAGTAGCCAAATGGGCTACTAACCCTTGGGGTCACTAGACCCCCTATATGATCACTTCCTGTGGGAAGAGGGCATAATCTTTTACCAGAATTCCTAAGTATGCCATCACAAGGATGGCTACTTCTGAAAAATCGTGTCCACCTCACAGCAGCCTACCTTAGGGGCGGTACCAGTTTACTTAACTAGCTAGTTTTCACACCTGTCATGATGCCAAGGGTGCTCTTGACAGTGGGTGGTGGGTTCCTCTCCCTTGAGGGGAGCCAGATTTGCATTCCAAAAGCAGAAGCTTCTTGGAAGCTTGCCGGACCAAGAAGGCTAATCGGCAGGTCATCCTGTGGGAGAGGGTGTTACACCCTCTTTCCAGACAGGCATTTGTTGGGTCTCCTAAGAGCAAAGCTCTCACGCTAGGAGGTCAGAACAGTTTCTCTGGGTGGCAGGCTGGCAGAAACCAGTCAGCAAGAACACCAGAGGCTAGCAGGTTTTCAGGGGGCACCTCCAAGGTTCCCTCTGGGTGCATGTATTGGTAAATCAGACATTGGCATTAGTGTCGGTTTACCAATATGAGATGTTTGATACCACACATCCCTATTTTCAGTGAACCCATCATGTAGCTGAGGAACTCTTTTTAACCAATGTCCAGCACATGTTTTAAAATTGCTTACCTGGTCATTTGTAATGGCAGTAATAGGACTGCCAAGCTTAGGAGCATATCTGCTCATGCAGGTATACCTTTACATGCAATATTCAGCACCCTGCCTTAGGTCTATTAGGCCTCTAGTAGGGGTGACGTACAAATATTACATGCAGTGGTAGGGGATATGGCACACAGGGATGTGTGACGTCTTTTCACTTTTATCTGCACCAAGCCATGCAGCCTGAATCTGCTTGGTGAAGGGTCCCTTAGGGTGGCACTATTCATTCTGGTGCCCTTAGGTACCCTCTTTCGTTCCTCAGGCCCTAGGTACCAGGGGTACCATTTACTAGGGACCTACAGAATGTGCTAAAGGCTTTGCCAATTGAGGGAACAATTGTACAGTCTTTAGGGAAAGAACATTGGTACTGGGGACCTGGTTACCAGAAATCCAGTACACTTCAGTCTAAGTTACATCAATTACCAGGCAAAAAGTGGGTAGGTACTGCAACAAAGACCCAGTTTCCTACAGCCTTCAACTAGACTGCCATCCCAGCTGGACATACAGAGAGGCAGGCGCATCTGTTGGAAAACCACGTAACTAGATAAGACACCGCACCCATGACCATACATCCACGAATGTTGGCTGGATAGAAAGCCAGATAGTGATCTCAGTCTGTTTGCTGACCAGCACTAACTTGACTGTGCAGTCCATAGGCTGAGTGCAGACTCCAGGGACGGACAGGCACACAAACATCATGGATGCCCAGACTGACATCAGAAATAATAAGTATCTTTAGCATCTACTTCACCACGCTTAATCCTAAACCTCGGAGTTACAACATGAGGGAATGGGAATACCTCAAACTCAAGAATGGTATAAGAAAGTGCATGAATGTTATATGCTACCTTTATATCATTATCATAAATACACATTACGATATGTTATTAATGGATTGTGTATTCGCATTAGTGTGTTCTTTTTGTATACTTTTTCCTCATATTTTTCTACACCTGAATCGTCCATGGCACCTTCAGAACCTTCCAATGTCTTACCCGCGGTGCATCCTAAGCCTCATTCTCATGCAGTACCATTTTCAATTGTGCCAAGCTAGGTTTTGACATGGCATGACTCCATCTAGTGGTCCTATGACAGTAATTCACTGCAAAGTCCCAGACTTGTCTTTATTTTGTCATCTTCGATGTGCATGCATTTATAGTACGAAAGGAAGCAAACTGTTGAAAAGCGATACTGGCTTCTAATCTGTTGCAAAATGCATGCATATATTTGTTTCAGTAGAGCACATTAACTTGGAGAAATATCTTGTTAATCTAATGCGATGGACCCACAACACTATGGCCTACTGTGCATGAGCAGATTTATTTTTGTGTTTACACGTCAAATAATATTCTACGGTGACTTACATTCAATTAATTAAGAAATTGTTTCATATCAAATTTGGTGATCAGTTATTGCATTTTGTTTATGTACACCTATTTTCTATAATAATGCAATGTTATAATGACAACTAGTAAAAGTAAGGAAGTGTTTAGTTCAAGGCCTATAACATGAGTCTCTCTAGATCTATATTTATAATGCAATTAGATCCACCATAAAATGTCATACACTGCAAGACGAATCCACCTGTACCACGGAAAAGGCGAAATGGGTGGCAAGAGAAATGTGTTGCATATTTTGTAGCAAATGAAGTAGACAAAAGCTGATAGAAAGAAATGCAAATTATTACACTGTCAAGGTTCAAATGGGCTTGAAATATTCCGAACGTTAACCAAACTAATTCCCACTGACCGTTTCAGTGATTTTGACGAGGTCATGCAGAAGCTAGTAAAATGCTTCCAGTAAAAATGAAAACAATATTATTTCTATAAATTGGTGCAAAACCCAATAAATTGTTTGACAAGTTTCTCTCTGCCTTGAGAGGGCTAACAAACATATAATTGTGGCACATCAGCTTATAAATTCTGAGACCAGTTATGGTTAAATGCTAACCTTCAGACAATACATTATGGATCATGGAGGGTCAAAAATTAGGTGCAATTATAGCTACATCAAATGTCATAGAATAGTGTATTCACTAGGCTAAGGAGGTTAACTAGGACAGACCCGAAGAGACAGAGTAATGAAAAAAATCAGAAAAAAAAGGAGTTCAGATAAGATGCTGTGCTATCATTGTGGTAGTTATTTTTATTGGCCTCATATAAAGGGTATCCTGCTGAAAGCAAGGAGTGCAACTTTTGTGACAGAAAAGGTAATTTTTCTCTTTGGTGAAAAGAAGGTAAGCAAGTTCCTAAGTGCAGCAGAAGTCAGTCACAATTCTAATTTGGCTAACGAATACACCAAGCTAAAGGGCACAGTGTAAACAGCGTGGAACATCACCCAGATGAGAGAAGATTATTTTGGTTCTTCTCGTGTGTGATCTGTACTTTAGGCAAAGATTCAGAAATGATGACAGAGTTTGGATCTTTTTATACCGTCATTACCAAAGATTATCTGACAAGTTTCTTGGAGACAAAGATTTAGATTTGCAAGCACCGGGCACTAGAAAACTTTCATTGGTTAGCAGTGAAACAAAATGTATGTGATATTTTGGCAACAACATATTGTTAAAGGGGAGATTAGCCTAGTTGAAGATTTCATAGCTAGAACAAGCATTTACAATGCAACGGTTTCGCCTTTGCAAAAGTTAGAGCTATTGGCATTGTAAATGACAACATTTTTATTTATGTGTTGGTTTTAAAAACAGATAAATAAATGTCATTGTCATTTACATTGCCAACAGCTTAATCTCTCGCAAATGTAAGACCTATTGTACCCTACTGGACGAGCTCATCAGACAGCAATTACTACCACACACACACACCCAGAGCCAGCCACACACACACACCCAGAGCCACACACACACACACACACACCCAGAGCCACACACACACCCACACACCCAGAGCCACACCCACCCACACACCCAGAGCCACACACACACACCCAGAGCCCAACACACACACACAGAGCCACACACACACCCACACACCCAGAGCCACACACACACCCACACACCTAGAGCCACACACACCCACACACCCAGAGCCACACACACACCCACACACCCAGAGCCACACACACACACCCACACACCCACAGCCACACACCCACAGCCACACACCCAGAGCCACACACACCCAGAGCCACACACACCCAGAGCCACACACACACACACACACACACCCAGAGCCACACACACACAGTAAAATTGAATCATTCGTATGCGAGGTAGTAAGGTAGCGATGGCAGGTGCCAGGCTTTGAGAAACGATGCAGGGTTACCCTTTGTGTCCCATTTTGAAGTAAATTGGTTTTGATTTTAGGCCCACTTCTGTATCCTAAGCTTAGAGTCTTAGAGTGTAGCTAGTTTAAGAGAAGCCTAGTTTTCGCTAAAGCTAGCAGGTGCCTCCTCTCAACCTTCAAAGGCAGTAAGTCCTGCTATTGTCCCTCTGGGGGCATTCACCCCACTGCGGCACCGCACAGCAGCTCTGCAGGATTTGTGTTCCATTTAACTATATGGATCAGAGAAAGGACAGGGAGTAAGAAAAGAAAACAAGTCAGGTCCCGGGCCGGCAGCCAATCACAGCGCGGCCCGGGGAATGACGTCACGAGGTGTCCCAGGCCGGCAGCCAATCACAGCTTGGCCCGGGGAATGACGTCACGGGGGTGTCCCGGGCCGGCAGCCAATCACAGCGCGGCCCGGGACACACGGCAACAAGGGGCGGGACTTAAAAAAGAGTCAGAAACGCCCACAATTCGCGTTCTGACCGGGAAAAAGTGACTGACAACGATGTCTTACAATGGCTAGCCTCCATTTATGGAGCTAGCCAATGGAAGAAGGGGCGGGTTCAAGTCCCCCATACTTTTCTGACATTAGATTTCGCCTGCGCGAAACGCTGCTTGCGCAGCTTTCGACAGGCGAAACCTAAAAAAGCATGTGCCGGAGTGAATGGGATCCCGTCTGATCTGAGAGCGTGGAGACAGTGACAGCTTTTCCTCGTGTTGTTTACAGGTGTCCGTTGAGACGTTGATTAGTGCTCGTCATAGCGATCTGGTGTTAAGTTCCCACGAGTGTCAGCTCACCCCCCAGTGTTTAGCCATGCTCGCAGCAGGCGACTGCCACGGGTCACACACTGCACATCAGAACCCACTCATCCACTGCACCCACACACGGCTGTGAATCAGCATGAAGTCACGCTTCCACCAGAGTGCTGCAGCAGGCTGCCTGCTACACCGCAGTACTAAATCAAACAAACCACAGAACGCTTCACCTGATCAACTTCTGCTGCCTTAAGTAGCGGCTAACTTTTCGGAGAGCCGATGGGGTTGGAATGGCGTCAGATGCTGGCCCAGCCTGGCCGCTCCGTTTAAAAGTCGCTGAACTGGGCCATGCTTTGTCATGGGAAGCTGCAGCAAAGAAAGAGGCTCTGGGCAGCTGTACTGTTGTTGCGTCAGAGTAGAAAGGATGCAACTTCGGCCTAAGACACAAAGTGTTCCTGCCCCCTCCCCCGGCTCCTGGCTTCGGGTTTCACACAAAGGGCCAACGAGGGAGGGCAGCGCACTTGCCATGTTGTTGCCGTTGATTTACTGCATGTCAGCAGGCTGCCTGCCACGCTCGAAGGTGCAAGGACACCCCGCTGCAGACCAGCAAGTACACGCACTAAAGATAAGGCTGAAATAAAATACTGCCTGGGTCAAAGGGGAAAGCCCGCCCTGCCCTGTGAAATAAATCCTGCTGCTAGCAGGTGAGGTTTGGGCGGGAAGCACAGAGCTGCTAGAGATCAACCTGACAAAAGTAAGGCCTCGCTAGTTGTGCCGCGTGGTTCTGTGGCTGTGACACCTGTTACTGCTGTCTGCAGGCCGCCAAGAGTTACGAGCGGGGCTACACAGGAAGAGGGCCATGTCTTACCTGGGGGTACACCCACCTGTAAACCTGACTGCGTCCACTTTAGCCTTCACAGTGGCGCCTCGCCGTACTGGGTAGAAATCATATGTGCTAAGGGCTCATCTACTGATCTTATATTGTCCGATCCTACCCCCGCCCCCACTCCATGCACTAAGGCACCGCCGGACGTGCTCAACATGGGGAGTGCGGCATGTCTCAGTGCAGGAAGCATCACTCTGGAACCCTTTAACTCTTGTAGAAACAAGCGTTCGAACATTTTCTGAAAACCCAGATGTGCCTCCAACCTCTTCTGGTGGGTCCAATCGGCCAGAAAGCTTCGTCACTGTAAAAAAGACACGCGGGCGCCAATGTGGGGACCCCCACAGCGAGCGTCCTGGGACGGTGGGCTGCGGCCCCCTAGAGCTCCACATACAACTAAACCGAAGCATGCTTGCAATTGACTCCGCGCTACAAAGTAGCCATTTGCTGCTTCTGCATCCGCCAGTTTCCGTAGTGCCTTGTTTTCCATCTAGATGTTTTCGCTCCATATAGAAAACTTTTTTCTTTTCCTGGCGAAAAGGAGGGCTGCATATCTCGCGTTGTGAAAGAAGGCACAAGTTCTTGGGAGGGGGTGCCTTGAGGTGCAGGTTCTCCCAAGTCCGGAATCATGCAGCTCGGAAACTTCTGGACAACTAATGAGGCCCGCCACACTCTGTCGACCCAAAGGACAGGCAGAGAGGCCTTGATTGTGAACGGCATTTCTAAAACTTTACCCTTAAATTCAAGTTTTCTTTTGCCTTGGGTGGAATCACGCATTGAAAGCCAAGGAAACACCTAAAACAGCAGATCGGAACACAGGTGGGACGTGAGATAGTACTGTGCGTGTAGGTTCATGTCCCCAAAGCTGCCTGCAGTCAGGGGGGGTTCACGAACCTCTAAGTTGAAGGGGCACTTCCATGCCCCTGACTCCGGCTTCTAACTCGAGAACCGGCCGTGTCTTCACCCGGCCTTAACTTGCCCCCTTCTCACTCCTGTAAGTTCACACCCCTCACCTTTGCACAGACTAACCCTTAGATTCAAATTGCAGCACGCGGAGAAGCAGCGACTTTTACAAACATAAACTATCCGTTTGCCGCCTCCCCGCTTAGCAGTTTAAATGGCACTTCGAGGCACCGGCAGCTGCGGCCCCACGCGAGTCAAACAAAACGAACCTGCACAAAAAGTACATCCCCGAATAAGAACTCTCACCCCATGTTCAGCAAACCTTACCCACTAAAGAAGAAAGTGCCATCCCCCAAAAGACAGTGTGCTCCGGACACAGGGGAGGAAGCACAACGTGTGACACGGAAACACAATCCAGCTCTAAGCTCACAGAGCAGAGCCAGCACCCCATCACTTCTCCGTGGCCGGGCAGGCTGCATCCCTCCCCGCCCCCATCTCCGAAGCAGCAGAGCTCTCCAGAGATGGATGGGGGTGATCAGGGCTCCCCCTCCTCCCGGCAGGGGGAGGACCCAGGCAGCAGCACAGATCACACCGAGCAGCGGCAGGCTTGCCTGCACAGCCCAGCACACACAGAGGAAGGTGAAGAAGGGACCTACCTACCCATAAACCCTGGAGCTCCACAGTCCACTCAGGTGCCGGCTGCCCCCCCTCTCTGGCTTTGTCGGGATATTGCAGGGTGGGGGAGGGGAGGCTCAGGGGGAGGGAGGGGGTGAACCGTTCTTTGTCTGGGAACTCCGGGGAATGTGATCCCGCATGGGCTCTCTGGCTGGCTGGGTGGGCAGCGGGAGGGAGGGGGCTCGCGCACGCTGGCAGGCTTCCAGGGCTGTCTGGCTTGCACAGCCTGCACTTCTGCTCTCGTCCACCCCCTCTCATTTGGAGAGGGAGCTCTTTCGCTTTTGGCCGAGGACGGGGAGGTTCCATGACTGTGCCCGTCTGTCAGCGAAACGCCCACCCTGATAACGAACCGGAGCGGCAGAGTGCCGGAACCCTACAACTTGAGGCACACGCGCCTCAGCGGGGACACACGCGCCTCAGCGGGGGCACACGCACCTCAGCGGGGGCACACGCACCTCAGCGGGGGCACACGCACCTCGGCGGGGGCTGTGCCGCCTCGATCCCCCCGAACACACGTAAAAAAGTGCTTTTCACAAAAAATGGGCATGATGCCACTATCAGCACCCTGGGCCGCCCACTTTGGACGTGTCGGCGGGCCTCCTTGCCCTGAAATCAGCTGAAAAGTTGTGTAATCGGAGATTGGGACAGGGGAGGTTGCACAGGCTTCGTTCCAATGTGAGCCTATGAGTGGGTTTCATTGAAGAGTCGATGTCCATGTGCAAGAGTCCAATGTAGCACTTGGGGCGCACAGTACATTACTGCCAGCAGGGCACTCCAAGGCAACACAATCGCGGTGTTTATACAAGTCACTGCTCCACAGCCGAGAAGGTTGTGGAAAACGCAGCAATGCAAATCTAGCTATTTAGCTGTTATTGAGAACTTTACACCAGACACGGCTTCGGGGCGCTAGAGTCAGGATGCAAAGCTAGTAGAAGACTATACGACATTAATTCACCACACTGAACAACCAGCTGAGCGGCTCACTGACGGGAAAGCGACTGGACGCAGCGCTAGTGGATGGAGTTTCAGAGTTGGAAGATAGAGGAAAACCCACTAACACCAAAGAGAAGCACTCACACCTGGTTATGATGGCATATTAACATACTTTAAAAGGAAAAAATGAGTAACTCTTACTAGGGGAAAAAAAACAAGAGTGACGCCATGCACCAGTCTTTTCAGGGGCAGCAGGCAAAGAACAGCTAACAGAGGCTTAGTCGGCATAAGGACGAGTAGGCCGTTATAAACAGGACAGGGAGGATGGGTATGGAGCTCCAGGGGCTGAATGGGGCAGTTACAACAGCAGGCACAAGGTCGGGAAGGGTGGCAACCAAAACAAAAACAAGCATTTACAATGCAATGGTTTCGCCTTTGGAAAAGTTAGAGTTATTGGCATTGTATATGCCAAAATTTGTATTTATGTTTTTGTTTCGAAAACAGATAAGTAAATGGCATTGTCATTTACATTGCCATTACACACCCAAGGAACGCGAGCTCGCGCTACTGCGGGGGAGGGGCTTGACCTTCACTTACACATACATATTTATACATATACAAACACACACTCTGCCTACTCATTTACACTCTTACATAAACACACTTAAAACTGCCAGCACGCACACAACATACATATATATAAAAGCATTTTTCCCCTTACCTCAGCTGCGAGGGAAAAGCATTCACCAGCTATAAATATGGGGTCGTTGGAGCCCCCCTCTGGGGCTCGACGTCCTGAAAAATGGCCCCTCTGAGCCTCAACAGGCTCTCTTCAGCGTTGGGGCGACCCACTGCCATCCGGGGCCGCCCTGACTCTCCGTTTACTTCACCAAATGCCCCCCAGAGCCTCTCAGGGCTCTAAATACAAAAAAATGGGACGGGGAGCCTCTCCGGGCTCTGTGCACGTTGGGGCGACCCACTGCCAACCGGGGCCGCCCTTGAAGCCCTCGTGGCTTCACACACCCAAGGAACGCGAGCTCGCGCTACTGCGGGGGAGGGGCTTGACCTTCACTTACACATACATATTTATACATATACAAACACACACTCTGCCTACTCATTTACACTCTTACATAAACACACTTAAAACTGCCAGCACGCACACAACATACATATATATAAAAGCATTTTTCCCCTTACCTCAGCTGCGAGGGAAAAGCATTCACCAGCTATAAATATGGGGTCGTTGGAGCCCCCCTCTGGGGCTCGACGTCCTGAAAAATGGCCCCTCTGAGCCTCAACAGGCTCTCTTCAGCGTTGGGGCGACCCACTGCCATCCGGGGCCGCCCTGACTCTCCATTTACTTCACCAAATGCCCCCCAGAGCCTCTCAGGGCTCTAAATACAAAAAAATGGGGCGGGGAGCCTCTCCGGGCTCTGTGCACGTTGGGGCGACCCACTGCCAACCGGGGCCGCCCTTGAAGCCCTCGTGGCTTCACACACCCAAGGAACGCGAGCTCGCGCTACTGCGGGGGAGGGGCGGACACCGGCAATGTGTCCCGGCGCCCCTCCCTTTCGTCGGCTCACTCACCGGCCGGCGGCTCTGTCTTCACTCGGGGCTCTCCCTCCAGTCGGGGAGCCTCAGGGGGGGGGGGGAGGGGGCAGGCACCGGCAATGTGCTTCGCGCCCCCTCCGCTCGCTTCTGAAGGCCGCTCCTCTCGCCGCAGGGCTCCCTCCGCTCACGGGGGCCCTGCAGTCCAGCTGCCATCACTCTTCCTCTTCTCCCCGGACCCGGCGGTGATTACCCGGCACTTCGGAGATTCCCTCGGCGAGGACGGGGTCGAACGGCTGACTCGGCTTCCGGATCCTCGCTGGGGCGGCTCCACTGCTGCGGCCCAATCCGGTCGCGGCTCTGCGAGCCTCCATACACGCCCAGCTTCTGCGGGCAAGGCATCGAATCAGAGCGCGGCTCTCGGGACAGGCCTACTGCAAACGGCCAATCAGAGCGCGCCTCCTGTAAACAGAGGACCAATCAGGTCGCGGCCCCTTCGTTTCTCTCGCTTCAGCTTCTGATCACTTTCAGGCCCCCGGGCCGCAGCGGTGAGAACACGGGGCAATGCCGGGTCGAGGTGGCCACTCGATCGGGCCATAACAGGACAGCGAGGAGGGGGGACAGCGAGGAGGGGGGAGGGGGGACGGCGGGAGGAGGGACACAAGGCAGGACAGCAGCAGAGGGGGCGGGAATGGACAGCGCATCTGAATTCACTTTCAGTGAAAGGGGAGGGCACGGGAAAAAACGTAACTCCGCCCTGGGAAAAAATCTCGGGAACGCCCCCGAATCTGGTCCGGCCTTGACGGACAGATCCGGCACTCAATGGCTAGCCTCCATTTATGGAGCTAACCAATGAGAGCCGGGGGACGTTCCAGGAGTCCTTATTGACGACATAGGATTTCACCTGCGCTGAAGAGCTGCGCAGAGCGCAGCCTTCGGCAGGCGAAACCCAATAACAAGTCAGGTCCCGGGCCGGCAGCCAATCACAGCGTGGCCCGGGGAATGACGTCACGGAGGTGTCCCAGGCCGGCAGCCAATCACAGCACGGCCCGGGGAATGACGTCACGGGGGTGTCCCGGGCCGGCAGCCAATCACAGCGCGGCCCGGGACTCACGGCAATAAGGGGCGGGACTTAAAAAAAGAGTCAGAAACGCCCACGATTCGCGTTCTGACCGGGAAAAAGTGATTGACAACGATGTCTTCCAATGGCTAGCCTCCATTTATGGAGCTAGCCAATGGAAGAAGGGGCGGGTTCAAGTCCCCCATACTGTTCTAACATTAGATTTCGCCTGCGCGAAACGCTGCTTGCGCAGCTTTTGGCAGGCGAAACCTAAAAAGTGTCTGTGTCCTGGGAGGGAGGGATCCCCGAGACTAGCAAACCCTTTAAATCCATGTCTCCCAGTAAAAGTTATGTCTCTGGCTAATGAGGACTTAAGTCATTAAATTATAAGTTTCCCTAAAAATATTTTCTGAGAAGTTATAACATAAAAGCGTTCTCAACCCCTATGTCATTCCAGTAAAACAAACTCCAAGAGGTGTTTCCATCGCAGTGAGAAAGGAATCACAAGATATGCTTGAACAGATGATAATAAACAAGAACATTACTGAAGAGGTAGAATCCATGGAGTGTGTATATATCCCATATTTTTTACAGAAAGAAAGATCATGACAAACTTCATGTTCAGAGCACGGAACAATATTATTGTGAGTTATACAATTTTTTGCTCGAAATAAATGAGAAAATCTTAGTTTTGACCTAATGAATGAGATCTCGAGAGCAGTATGCCAGTATGATTTAGAGACATTTCACACAGAAAAGGAAAAATTGACTTTGGGGAAGCAGAACATGCATACAGACATGGGAGTAGCAAAATAGGCTTTTCCGTTTCCAGATTCATTTCCAAGGATTACATGTACACAAATGAAGAGAAGACTTGGGCAGCTGGCATTCTCAACATGCATTCCTGTATATAACTACTAGTAAGACACTATTGGTAGCCAATAGCAAAATACAAAGTGGCTACCTCTGCAGGGGAGAACCTCATATCTCATTACACTACATGTAAACATTACCAGAAAACTGATATCAAGTTGATTAAACATAAAAACAGAAATTGAATGTCATAGTGGCAGAGCAAAATGGAATGAGAATTGAGGATAATGAGAAGAGTGATTGGAAAGTGATTTTCCCTATCAACTACTAGGACAACGTGGAACCCTTATTCGCAGTATAGAGCCAAATGGAACACTAAAAATCAATGGATCAGTTCTAAATGTTGGAAGGATATAGAATTAGAGAGACCCATTGGGACATTTTCTTTTCCATTTTTCCCCAACACGGAAAGGTAAATACTTGAAGTGAACTGGGAGATTAACAGTATATTAAACCCCAAACTACCAAATCCTCCCCCTTTCCTATTCAAAGCTTAATCTAGAGTGATAATAAGCAATCCATAGAAGAGCCTTCAGGGAGTCGCTTATGGTACATTTATTAAGTATGATTAAGTGGGGTGACAGTTTTCACATGATACTCCTGCAATGGAAATGTCAGACTGTGTATGGTGTACTAAGAGTAGTAGAGCGTAATACTAATACCCAAGGCTCAGTAAGATAGAACCCATTTCATAGGAAAAATATTAGGCAACAATGTCATCGAAAAGGTGTACACACAAAACAAAGGGCATTCAGTTGCCTAAAGAAAAAATGAAAAGATATTGAGAATGCACACAGAGCACCAAGGAAGGTGGGGTCAAAACGCTGTTAAAGATATGGAAAAAGTTGCTCATGAATGAACCCTCTTCCAATGACACTGAGTTTGTGCTTAGAGAAAAAGATACTTTTGATTATTATTTATGATTATGATTATTCAATAATGATCAGTTATAGTATGCAGCTATTCTGAACCACTCTACCCATAGGATTTCAGTTACAATGAGATACTCTGATGATGCTGATACTATAATTGTATGAGATATTTAGTTCCGTAGAGGCTGTATTCAAAGTAATAAGGTGTAAAATATGTGACTTATTATTGATTATTAAAATAATAATATAAACCACATCACCAATATATTGTGTATTGGTGATGTCATTTATATTTTTTTTTTAAAGATGAGGTATTTGTATTCCACACAGATGATATATTCATATGTGGACTCGATTTACACAGATGTGATAGCTACGCAATCCAGTATAGGTAAGATGTGGGACCTTGGACACACTAGATAGGTGACATTGTAATTTACGGTCGCATGCGACAAATCCTTCCTCTTTGTGTTTGCTGATTTTATTTTTACTCTCAATTTACGACACTTATAGACAACAATAGTGACACTATAACTGATATTAAGAGTCTTAGGTAAAATGTAACAGGGATTGGGGAATGCAACAGTATGGGAGACTATGGTATATGGGGGTTATCTACCCTTCCTTACTGTTTTCTTCACATCTTGGTTTACCCTAACTAATGTTTGCATATCAGCTATGGGTTTTTCAATATTTTAATTTTTTTCTGTCACTTTAATATTTTTCCACTTAGGGATGTTTGACAATGGCTGGTTACTTGATGTTAATCTCGATTTTGGCTTGCAGGATTGTTTTCTGTTTATTTTATATGATATTACGCATGATATTCGGGACTGGTTTAACTGTGCACAGTTAGGGAGCAAAACTGAGCTAAAGGTGGATGATGAGGAATAAATATCCCCGCTGCCGCAAACATTCTCGTGAATACTTCAAGACTGGAATCCACTAATAAAATAGTAAGATCAAAACACAAAATGATCAAAACCCTCATGTCCTCCTTTTTGTAACGTGCTCCAAATATGCAATAATTCCAAAGTCTGCCAATGCCTCCATTGAATTTGGTTACCCATAAAGAGCACTCCATGCTCTATGGTAAAAGAGCTGTCATAAACACAGAAGCAGGGATCTGCCAATTCCAGTGCGGGGAGAGCGTAATTGTGATATTTCCAAAAATCCGCTGCCATAGATGTGCAGCCCTCACAATATTGGCCTTTAAAAGACAGCAGGGCTCTAAAGAACAGGCTGTGGGGCTTTAGTTTGGCACACAGTGTTATAAAGAGAGTGGACGCAGACAGGAAACATACTGGTTTTGCGGAAACCCATAAATGATCACCATTTTGCCAGCAACAGCAGACCAAGGACAAGACTCACCCGGAAGTGGTTGTGTATGTATGCTTTCGAAAGAGAACACTAGTAAGAGGAAAATAGTTGCAAGAACAGGTAGTACGAGTGAAAAACACCATAAAGAACCTTAGACTAACATATATTACTGCGGACAACACGGTTTACACACACTCACATAAACAGAATTTTTTTTTACCTCTCACTGATGCCACGCCCCCATCAAACAAATGTGATCTCGGGGGATAGTTTAGAGAGAAAAAGTGATACCTGTAATTCTCTAATCAAAACAAAAATATTTACATTACATTTTATATAAGGAAAGAATGTTAGATAGAGTCAAGTTTAAATACTAGTTTGTTTTGGTAATACACAATGTTATTAAACGGTTAGTGAAAAAGTACCACTGCAAGATGGTCTCCCTTTAGGATTGCCTCACCTAAAAAGATGCTGTCTCAATGGTTAGCAAGGTTTCACACACAAGGGTGAAGGAGAGATATGCACTCAAAGAGCGCCTGTTGAAAAGTGAACGAAGAGTGCCTGCACTGCAAGAGCCTGCAGTGGAAGGACAGAGGCCACCGGAAGCAGTACTTGGTCCAGGCTCCACAGCAGGATGAAGACTTCAATCAAAAGCCCAGGAGGAAGACAGAGACTGACTAATAGTAAGCAAGGAAACCAGAGTGACGTTGGAGCCAACCAATGGTAAATAGAGGTAAGTAAAGGGCGTGCTCTAAGCCCCTTATAAGAGTTTTTTTCCTTTCAAATACAAGAGATTTTGCAGGCAAAACCTAAAAAGGAAAGGCCCTGTATTTGCGCAAGAAAGGAGGGAGAGGATGCACTGCTAAAAAAGTCAGCCTCAGTCTCTTCAATAAGCATCTGGTGGGCCCGAACATATATAAGAAGGTTCATGACGAATTTGCAGGCATTACAACAGCATATTGCAGCATCAATAATAAAGTCTTGAAGCTGACACAAACAACTATATTGACTTAAATGAGGTTACCATCTGCTACATAGTTCTAGGTTTATTTAGTTAAGGTGATTAACACAATCGAAACAAAGATTCCAGAATTTGTATTACGTACTTGTAAACTCAAAATGTTCTGGTGTATAAGAGTGATAGACAGTCACTTATCTCTATCTAACTTTCTGAGATCTAGTTATTTACTGCTCAAACAAACTAATTTTATTAGTGACATCACAGTAGTAAGACAGTTAAAAACAAACTCATAACTACGTCTCCAACAAGCTTAACACCCAAAAGAAATGACTTCTTTCCACACAAGTCCCAAAATAAACAGTAAAATATGCTCTCATAAAAAAAACAGATATTTCAAATGAAAAAAATTTTTTTTTAAATGCCAACATAAAAAATAAAAACAATAAAAACCGACAGAACGCAATTCATTTTCTGCAAAATAATCATACTGTACTTCTTTCACAAACATTACACTTTGTTATTTAGTCACCGATTCTCTACACAAAGTGTGTTTTTCACATCAGTTTTCTGAAGGATATATGAGATTTGCGCATATTTTGATGGCACCAAGGACACGAGTTGAAAAAACATCAGTTGTTGCTAGCTTCCGACCGACAGTTCTTCATTTTATTACTCCTGCTTTCAGTAGAAGGGTTAAGACCGAGAAAAAGGATAATGAACATTTAAATGAAAATAAACAATTATGAAGTGCCAAAAGCAGATTTTAAAAAAGCACGCCAAAACAATGAACCCCAATTGAGAACGCTAGCAATAAAAGCATGAGGAATGACCCAAAGCACATTTCAACATTTCTATTTACACGTGTCAAACACAACCACATAACCGGGAAACCCTCTGTGGGTAACAGGAAGTCAGTATTCAAATAATTTGCTAACTTAAGTAACCATGCCAGATATCATTCACCACCTGCAATGCTGGCTAGGAACGAAAATGCTCAATACCCATTTCGAAAATGCTATTTTGTATTTAGTGTTCCATCTGTTCTAACCTGAATAACTTTTCTTGTCAAATTATTAACTATTATTATAACTTGTTCCGACAACAACTGGACTCTACGGAGCATCAGGAATATCAAGGAAAGAGGTGATTACAGCAGAGATCTTGAAACTGCTGAGCAGGGCTCCTTTTGGGCCTTTGGTGAACCGATCTCACAGGGGCATCAGACTTTGGCCAAGAGGAGCATCTTGCCGAAAACAGTGCTGTGTTTTTAGTGAAAAAAATGTGAGCGGCAGTAGCCATTCTTCAATGGCCTATCACTAACATTGTTTGTCACTGATGTCCCAGCTGGGAGTAGGTGGGGCTAAAAATAACCTCTAAAGTCCCACTCCAACATTTCTAATAAAGGATCATAATGTGCATACTATTACACTTCAGGGAGATCAGGCTGCCCTTAGCATGTTATCAATTGGCTATTTTATAGCATTTTTAAAAGGGTTAACTGAACAGAATAGCAGTGTTTGAATTGTTAAGAATATTCAGAGAGGCCACTTTTATGGAATAATTGTGAAAAATATGTCTGCCATTCAGGGGGGGCCAATTATTTTTTTTAATTTATACGCCTGGGGGCACAGAATTAAAAAATTTGAAGTCCACATAATTCAGGAGTAAAGATTTAACCCGCTGTGTAACTATGCCTAGCAACCAAAATGGGGACTCCAGCCGTGAAAGGAGGATGGTGTGGTCAACCATACTGAAAGCAGAAACAAGCATTTACAATGCAATGGTCTCGGCATTATTAAAGGTAGAGCTATTGGCATTGCTCATGACTTTTTTTAAAATCATAAATAAATGGCATTGTCATTTACATTGCCAATAGCTTAATCGTTAAATAAATGGCATTGTCATTTACAATGCCAATAGCTAAATCGCTCGCAAATGCATGACCTATTGCATTTACGCCCACACAGAGCCACACACACAGAGCCACCCACAGTCATTCACATAGAGCCACCTACACAGAGCCACTCTCACACAGACAGTCACCCACACATAGAGCCACCTACATAAAAGCGATCCACAGAGCTACACACACAGAGCGCTACGCGCTACACACACACACACACAGCGCTACACACACACACACAGACAGAGCGCCACACACACAGACAGAGCGCCACACACACACAGAGCGCCACACACACACACAGACAGAGCCCCACAGACTACACACACACACAGACCGAGCGCCACACACAGACTATGCTAACACATATCCTGCCTACTGTCCCAACTCCTCCATGCACTGTAAACCCCTTTAACCACTCTACACTCACCCCAAATCTTCTACACCATGAGAGAAAACCACTTCCAAACAATCACACGTTGGACCGCACTGCTATAATCCTCCTGCATTCAATTAATAAACCTGCTTATCACACAAATAAATAAATCCTAAACTCTACATTGCACCCTACAACCCCATGACTCCTGCATATCTGCTCACTGGTACGAGTTCCATTCAATTAGTAAAGCAACGCGTTTTATTTAGAGCGCTTAGAAACCTAGACGTGTCGTGTGAAGCGCTATATATTTTTTTGTTTTATAGCGTTAATGGTACTGCTAAGTACGCCGCACACCGTTAAACTCTTATGCAGTACCACGTTGACCTCTCACGCCCGTTCCAAGCACCACACAGCATCCACACTAAGCCCTGCCTGCCCACCTCACCCGCCGCCGCACACCCTCTTCTAGCGGCTACTGACCTGCTGCAGCATCGAAGCGCTGGCAGCCCCAGCCGGTTCATTGTTGAGTGGAGGGTGGTGTGTGTGTTTGTGCGTGTGTGGTTCCAGCGCAGACTGCTGAGCGCAAAAGAGGTGTGTGGAGATGCCAGGTCTGTGCTGCTCTGCTCTTTATGTGTGTGGGGGGGGCGGCGCAGGAAGCTGCCGTTCTCGAACTTGTTGTAAGAGTCGGGGTCGAGCGTCCAGTAGCTGCCCTTGCCCGGCTTCTTGTCGTCGCGGGGCACCTTGACGAAGCACTCGTTAAGCGAGAGGTTGTGGCGGATGGAGTTCTGCCAGCCCTGCTTGTTGTTGCGGTAGAAGGGGAAGCGCTCCATGATGAACTGGTAGATGCCGTTCAGGGTGATCTTCTTGTCGGGCGCGTTCTGGATGGCCATGGTGACGAGCGCGATGTACGAGTAGGGCGGCTTCACCATGTCCTTGGGCTGCATGGGCGGGGGCGGCGCCCCGCCGTAGGGTCCGTAGCCGCGGCCCCCCCCGTGTACTGCTCGTGTTGCGAGTACATGCTCATGGGCGCTGCCATGCCCGTGTAGCCCACCGCCGCCGCCGCCCGGTAGTAGCTCTGCTCGCCGCTCAGGTAGGGCACCACCCCCAGGCTGGGGCTGGACACGGAATAGCGCGCCTGCATGGCCGCGGGGGGCAGCTCACCCTCTCCTCTCCAGAGCAGTTTGTCTTATGGTGGGGGAACCTCTCTTCGGCCCCCCGAGCCTCTGCGGAGCCCTCTTCAAGGGCAGCGGGGTGACAGTCCAGGGTGTGGGGGGGGGTGGGGTGGAGGAGCCTGCCGACCCTACGCCCTTCCTCGGGCCTTATCGCTTCAGCTCCAGTCCCTTGTTTGCGCACTTGGACTAACTCTTCTGGGTGGAGAAGACGCGCAAGAGAGGGAAGAAAAACTTGCACAGGAAAAGTTTTGGGAAAGTTTCTGTGCGGTTTCTGGGGCTGGGCGCTGCGCTCAGCTCCCTGTGGCATGTGTCAGTGTCTGTGTGCCAGCCTTCCACAGGCGCTGCCTGCTCCGGGATGCATCAGGAAGAGAGAAATGACTTTTGAGCATCCGTCACCAGGCTTAGGACTTTATTACGCGGCTCCACGGCAGCACTGGTTTGAGCTGGGCGAAAACGGGAGGCTCCTCCTGGTGCATTCTCGGGTAGAGACGCTGCACGCCCAGCCGGGAGGACATGCTCAGCACGGCGCTGGTGGCCATGGGGAGTGCAGGCTGTGTAAGCTGCAGGACGGGGTGTAGTGGGGCTGCTGCTTGTGCGCTCTGGCTCCCGCTCCGTACCTGCGATCCTGTGCGTGTCTTCTGTCTGGGCCGGGCTGCCTCCGCCTAACTCCCCGGCCATTGCGAGCTCTGTTGCAGTAATGCAGCAGCAGGGGCGAGGACTCGGCGACTTCTTGGTGCGGCGGTCGTCGCGAAATGGCATTAAGAAAAGCGCCGCCATTTTCAGATTCGGGGGCGTGTTCTGCTGTTCAAAAGAGGTGTGGAAAAAAAGTGGAAAGAACAGCAAGGAACACGCCCCCGAATCTGAAAAAGACGGAGCCTATTTGGAGGGACGGCTCTCTCCTCCAATGGCTGGCCTCCGTTTAGGGAGCCAGCCAATAGAGGAGAGGCAAAAAGAGGAGGCGGGAGAAATAGCCATCTAAGCAACATAAGATCTCGGTACTTCCGGTTCTGCCTTCGGCAGACCGGATATTACCTCGACCTAAAAAGATCTAGGCGGATGGATGTGTACAACTATGCTTCTTATCCCTAGTAGAAAGCAGTGATTCCCTAGTGTTAAATAAGACTGTTTCGATGCTTCTTCTAGGTAGGTCAGAATCCTGACAAAGTCTTTGAGGACAGTGTTGGTTTTCCAGATAGACAGTGAGCTGGTTAGATATCGCTGCTTCCAAGATTTTGTAAATGGTAGCTAGGCAGGAGATTTTTCTGAAGATTGCCAGTGTTTTTTATCAGAAGATTTCTTAGATAGTGAAAGAACAATGATTTGCGTTTGCTGGAAATAACTCCTGACAAAAAGGAAGCTTTGACAAATTTAGTAACAAATGGATCTAAAACCAGTTGGCTTAGTTTGATGGTTTTAGTACTGAAGGGACCAGGAGGTTTGGCAGCTGGTTTTAGACGGCTGATGATCTTGTGCGAGTTTTCTTTGATGGGGTAAATGAAAACCTAGAGAAGTCATGATGTGCAGAGATGCTGGGATTGCCTGGCTTCAGATACGGCATGTTGGATTGTCAGTTGAATCGAAGTGTTTTATCAGCTTTCCAACAGGAAGCTTTCAAGTAGACCTTGGTTGCAGTATACCATTAAGAAAAACATCCACCATGACTTGTCATAGGTCTTTTAGCCATTGGTATGATCAATGCATAGTCATTGATTCACACCGCCTCAAAGCATTGTTGCATTGATATTCAAGCCAGATGAAAAGGGCTTGTGGGTAAAAAGGTACTTAAGACGTTATTTCACTTCTCTTCCTTTCCACATTTGCATCCACAGTAGGGTAGAAGTTGGTCAACTGGTTCATGCTGCAAGAGAAAATCCTACTTACTTGTAAACGTCGTTTTGCGGCTTGCTTCTGTAGTAGAGATACAAACTACCTTTCTACCTGTGGAATAGAAGATGAATTCGTATCACAAGCACGCTTGCAAAACAAATGAGGTGAAAATAATTCTAATTTTCTAGACCCTGTCTTAGTGATCAGGGAAACAAGCACAGTATGCTGATCTACAACAAAGAAAAACCTCAAAACAATAGTAGCAGGTAACTTTTATTTAAATGTACTACTATAACTCATTTGCCTGTAATTCTCTTACTCCCATACCCAAAATTCAGTTGTCTACATCTCTTTCTCGTCTCTTACCAGTACCCTCTCAACTAACCATATTTCCAAGTCATTTTTTTAAACTCTTTTTACTGTTTATCCACGTCTTTAAATGTGCTTTTGTGCCAGTTGGGAAGGCATGGCTTGGCAGTTCGGGCTGGACTGTTCCCATGAGGCACAGGGTCAGACTGATTTGCATATGGCCATGTCTGAACTAGGGTGGCAGAGTGGGCTAAAGAACGGTGATTGATTAAACCCAGATCTGTTGACTGGGTGTGAGTGTTTGATTGGTTCAGATGCTCCGTCCATCACCACCCCCTTTTGTACCATATAATGTTATCAGCAGATATTCAAAATTGATGTGAACATTTCTTTTGTCCCAGTCATCTTTTCCACTCAAGTCTACCCCTCTTCCATTACCGATTATACATTTTATGTAAAGTTATAAAAAGAAGCATTTTGCAATGAAATAGGTCTCGCAGGGATTGTATATGTATTTAGCAATGCAGCACATTAGCCTGGGTGCTGAAACATCTACTGTTCTTTAACATGGAGGGAAAGTAAGCACCAAAATGCCTAACACGCCAGGTATGGGAACACATGGAGAGAAATATTGCCTTTCAGTGGCACATGGTATAGGCCAAAGTCCTGTTTTTAATAAAACAGTAGGGCCTTTGGTGGTCATATCACTGAAAAACAAGATTTGAAAAAAATATTTATGTCTATGGGTGCTCCTGGAAGACAATTTCTATGGACTGGAATCTACAGAATGCTTAAGTGTTTTACTGACCTCTGCTGGTCGTTTTCTATTAAGAAAGTTAAATAGGTAGTGCCGGAGATTGAGATAGAAGGCGGTGTTCTGGTCACCGACCCACAGGAGATAGTGACAAGTTTTGCTGACCATTTTCGATCTGTGTACTCTTCTGTGTCAGACAGGCCGGAGGAGGACTCATGTTTGTTGTTGTGAGACATAGCGCTCCAGTGCCTGTCGGCGGAGGATAGGGACCTTATGGATAGTGAGATTTCTGCAGATGAGGTGGCGTTGGATATGCGTTCTCTGAATTCTGGTAAGGCGATGGGTCCCAACGGTCTCCCGATTGAGATCTACAAACTTCACCCGGATAGGATTGCCCCGTATTTGAGTTGCTCAGCCCTGCTGAGCAACTTGATCTCGCACTATGTTCCTTCGCGCCCCCTTCGCTCAGCAGAGCTACACTTAGCAACGGTGCCTAGAATCAGGCTTTCCAGGACAGGTGGTCGGGCATTCCGATATCTTGCGCCTAAGTTATGGAATTCTCTTCCGGTTCACATCCGCGCTATTGACTGTTTGACATCCTTCAGAAAGGCTATTAAGACCTTTTGGTTTTCATCACCTTCGTCTCTTCTGATATTCCTTTAGGCTGGCCCACATTGTTATCTTTTCCTCATGTGGTAGCGCCGGGACGCCCCTTAGCTGGGGCAGCTGTGCGCTTTACAAAACGGATAACATAACATAACATATGTTTTTAGAGTCCCGAGAACTCGGTCTCCTTCCTCGTGAGCAGAGATTAGCTTTGATAGTAGTGATTCACAAGGAGGGGAAATCTAGGAATAGATGTGCATCGTATAGACCGATTTCATTGCTAAACGCTGAAACTAAGATTCTCGCTAAATTGTTAGCTAATAGACTGGTGAAGGTTATTTGCGAGTTGGTTCACCCGGATCAATCAACTCAGACGTTTGCATGGAGTGCTCGCAAGGGCCTCGACATTGCGGGAGTCTGCCATTTTGGCGTCATTGGACGCCACAATGGCGTTTGATACTGTTAAATGGCCGTATTTGTGGGCGGTACTGGCTAAATGTGGTTTTGGTTCTGATTTCATTGGCTGGGTGCGTCTTCTTTACGCCGACCCACTTGCTCAAATTGTTGTCAATGGTCGCGTCTCGGAGCCTTTTTCGCTCGGGCGGGGGACTCGCCAGGGCTGTCCGCTATCGCCTCTCTTATTTGCCTTAGCCCTTGAGCCTCTCGCGGCCTGGATCCGATGGGAGCCCTCAATAAAGGGCATTAGCTGGTCTCCGCAGTTTGAGGACCGTATTTCGCTATATGCAGATGACATTTTGCTGTATTTGAACTCCCCTAGGAAATCCTTAATAGTACTCTGTGATGTTCTGGCCTCTTTCGGCAGAAACTCCGGCTTAGTTATTAATTGGGCGAAATCCTATTTATATGTACTTAATGGCGAAACACAGATCCAACCGCTCAATTTTCCCATTCAGATCTCGGAATCTATATCTCAATGAATCCAGCGGTTCGATATGAGAGAAACCTCCTCCCTCCCTTGACCCGGTTGAAGCAAGATGTTGCGAATTGGCGGAAACTCCCGTTGTCAATGCTTGGGTGAGCGGCCCTCTTTAAAATAATGTCGATCCCTCGGTTTCTTTATGCGCTTCGAAATACTCTTGATATCGTCCCAGCTAGCTATTTCCGCTCCGTGGAAGAGCTACAGCGTAAGCTATTGTGGGATGGGAGACCGCATATTGCCCTGACTAAACTGACACTCCCGTGGTATGACAGAGGCATCACCCTTCCTGATATTAAGAGATATTACTGGGCTTCACAACTAAGTGCTATTAATCATGGGATGTTCGGCCCTGAGTTAAACCCTGGTCTTGCCATGGATAGGTGGTTACTTCCTGGCGGCAATTATTATAGAGCCTTGTATTCTGGATCGGTGTTGAAGGCTTTGTCGGGGCCAACGAAGACGGCTGTGCAGATCTGGCGTGATGCCACTCATTCGTTAGGGTGGAAAGACCGTCTGACTTTAGCTACTCCGCTTTTTGGATCTGACAAATTTGGCAAATTGTGGAACACTAAAGGGTTTGACAAATGGTATTTCTAAAGTTGGAGACCTCTGGGTGAAGGGACGGGTGAAATCGTTTGCAGTTCTCCAGGCTGAGTTTGAATTGGGAAATTCGGAGTATTTTCGATATGTTCAGATTAGGCATGCATTGATGTCTGTCTTCCCAGAGGGGGAGGGGATACCGGTTTCTGCCCCGTTAGAGGATCGTGTTTTGGATGGCCGTATGCCTGACAGTGCCATTTCCCTAGTATATAAGAAACTGATTAATCATTGGGCGGACCTTCTTTCGCGTCTGCGCGACCAATGGACCAGTGACGGCCTTGAGCTTGATGATGAGGACTGGCAGTCGGCGGTTTCCTCACCAAAAGAGGTGGCGATTCCGGCACGATTGAGATTAGTCCAGCTCAAAATCTTGCATAGAATATACACCACGGGTCCTCGATTGGTCCGTATGGGCTTTTCGGAGGAGGGTCTTTGTCGCCGGGGGTGTGGTCAGCTGGGAACGTTTCTTCACATCATCTGGGAATGTCGAGAGGTATTGGATTATTGGAAAAGGGTCCATGAAATGATGCAGGAGGTCACGGGTGTGGCACTTTTGCCTGAACCCAGACGTCTATTAAATGTTTGGGAGCCCACCGATCATAATGTGGGACAGACTCAGTGGGTGACCCTAGGGGCCATGGTAGCTAAAAGGAACATTGCACAGCTATGGGGATCCCCAAGGCCTCCTACACTTGATGTTTGGGTGAAAAACATGGATTGGTGCATGTTCAGAGAAAAAACTGTGTACTTGGCTCGGGGTCGCCCCCGAAAATGGCATACGATTTGGGGCCCCTGGAACCGCGATAGAGGAGATATATGTGATCCGCCTGTGCCATTGATGCCTGATGTCTTGCTTTCTCCCTGACCCTTTACTGTTTTTGTTTCTGATCCTTCCCTTTCCTCCCCCTTTCCCCGTCACTGTGATTCTTATTGTAATGATTGATGATATGCCTCTGCCCTCTTTGGGTCTCAGCAACCTTGGATACTGTATAAGCCTTGTTTTGTTTTCTATTTAATAATAAGAAATATATAAAAAAAAAGAAAGTTAAATAGAGGCATTTGCCAGAAATTTTTTAAAAAGAAAGTCCCTCAGCAGAAAGCAATTCTGGTATTTTACTGTCCTCTGCTAGTCGTTTTCTATCAAAACAGTTAAATAGAGGCAGTTGAACAGAAAAACAAGCATTTACAATGCAATGGTTTCGCCCTTGGAAAAGTTAGAGCTATTGGCATTGTAAATGACATATTTTGTATTTATGTGTTGGTTTTGAAAACAGATAAATAAATGGCATTGTCATTTACATTGCCATTAGCTTAATCTCTCGCAAATGTGAGATCTATTGTACCCTACGGTCGAGCTCAGCAGACAGCAATTAGTACCAAACACACACACCCAGAGCCACACACACACACCCAGAGCCACACACACCCACCCAGAGCCACACATACCCACCCAGAGCCACACACACACACTTTGCTCTTCTGAAATGTTGGCATGTATGGTAGTGAGCTGTGTGTGATGAGCTGTGTGTGGTGTGGTGTGTGTGGCGAACGCCAGGCGAAACCTAAAAACCACAATCCTTCAGTGCAGGAAGTGATGACAGTGAAGGCCCAGCCAATGGAAGCCCCGAGAAAGAATTCAAACTGGCCGCCTTTTCCAAACTCACCTGGCATTAATTATGCAAATGAGGCAGGTACATAGGTGGCGGCTCGGCGGCGCTCGGGTTTGATCCCTCAGTAACAGAGCGCCCAGAAGCCTGCACGGAGCCTCAGCGCCCAGAAGCCCTGCTCGGAATTCTTTCCTTCGTAAGTAGCGCCTCTGAGGGGGTCATCAGCCGTCTACCCGCAAGGTCCCCCGACTTCTGCCCCGTCTCGGCACATGCTGACCACTGCACGTGTCATCAGCCAGCGTTGAACCCGTGAGTCGGCCTGTGCGAGGAACTGTGCTCCGAGCAGCTTTACAAAATACTTTATTTGAGATAGCCTAGGGTGTTGAGGCGCCGGCTGCGGCGTCTGTAGATGTAGGAGGTGAGCGCTCCGGGGGGGGGGGTTTGCTGGCGGAATGATGCTGTACATTTGTAGAGCGGTTTTCTCTGTAAACATGTTTTTAGATGCATTAAATGCAATGTCCGCTTTTGGGAAATGATCGGTTATTGTTTAAATGCTCGCCCCAGATTCTTTTTCGGTTACCTGCCTATTCCTGAATTCTTGGGTTTTGCTCCCTCCCATCCGCCCGCAGAGGCAGGGAGGGGAGGGGGTTAAGTGGGATGAAAAAACTGGGGGTCTCTCAGAGGGGCGCAGTCGATGGCATTAACTCCTATGACACAACTCGGCCATGGTATGATACGCCAGTTTCATCCCGAGGTCCCATTAACGTTGGGCAGGCAGCCCTGCCAATAAGTGCCATCGCACTGCCAAAGAGACTCACCCAGTAACAGTCGCAGAAGCCTCCCTCCCTCCCTCCCGAGCCCCCCCATCCCCTCCTCGACTCCAGCTCGGAACAGCTCTCTCGAATGTCGATACAGCAAGTGGAGTAGAAGTTGCACTTCCAGAAATACAGTGAACGAGCTGCAGAGCGTTGATTACAGTTCCAGCAAAGCTCCAGAAACAATCCCTTTCACCGTCACTGGTGCCGAGACACGGACAGCGGGAGGGGGGGGGGACAAACACACGGACAGCGGGAGGGGGGGCGGGAACGGGCACACGGACAGCGTTAGGGGGGCGGGAACGGGCACACGGACAGCTGGAGGAGGGCGGGAACGGGATTAAAAAAGTCGTAAAAAATGCCGCTTACCTGCAAATCAAGGAAAGTGAAATCGCGCAGCCCACCCCTGCAAAGCACACGTTGGAAATGAAACAAACATGCCGAGACAAAAAAAAAAAAAACAACCGCCCACCGCCACATGACGTACTAAAAGGGGCGGGATGAGTAAAAATCACCGGAACACCCACGAATCTGCTCTGGCAATGACTGACAGATCTCTCTTCCAATGGCTAGCCTCCATTTATGGAGCTAGCCAATGGAACAGAGAGGCGGGACAAAGCCCCATACTGCTTCTCAAAAGATTTCGGCTGCGCAGCGAACGCCAGGCGAAACCTAAAAAGTCGGTAAGCGGAGGCAGGCAAGTCCTAGGGCGGATCTCCTGAGCCCACTAAGTACATATACATATAAGTATATACTTAAGTATATACTAAAGTATATACAAGAGGTCTCAAATGCTTGACCTAAAAACAGGAGGCGCTCTGGTAATTAATTCCCGACTATAGTTGTAGCTTATTTACCCATCCTTCCGAGAAGTATCAGGACAGCAAATATCTGCTAAACTAACGTAATGAATAAAAATATTGTTACAATAAGGAGGGATCCCCTACTCAAAAACAAGTGTCTAAGATCTAATCACCACCATTAATAAACTGATGTACCCACTCATATACTCATTTATTATAACATACTGAACTCATATATATGTAAAATAGTCTAACAATTTACTATAGCCTTATAGCCTGCCACAGCGGGCTATACCGGCCAATAAAGTCCTGCTTCGGTGAGGCCCTTTAACAAGGGAGCGGGACTTTAATAGCCGGTATAGCCCAGCTACGAAGGGCTATAAGGCTATTAGAACATTCTACCACTAGAGTGCAGAATGTTCTAACAAATTAAACAAAGGCCTCTCGGAGCCCGAGGGGATTGAAATTCCCTCGGGCTCCGAGAGGCCTTTGTTTAAACAACATTGGAATGTTGCTCTGCGGGCCTTTACCAGCGGAGCACTCCATTGTCTGCAATGGAGTGTTCCACATTCCAATGTTCTAATATTAGAACATTGGAATGTGGAACACTCCATTGCAGTGGGCTATACCTGCTATTAAAGTCCCGCTCCCTTGTTAAAGGGCCTCACCGAAGCAGGGCTTTAATAGCCGGTATAGCCCGCTGTGGCAGGCTATAAGGCTATATTAGAGCATTGGAATGTTGGGAGCTCCATTGAAAACAATGGAATGCTCTGGGCTTATAATGGCTGGTATAAGCCTGGAGCTCCAACATTCCAATGCTTCTTTGTTCACAGCTCTGGCTGTGAACAAAGGCTTCAGGGAACCTGAGGGGATTCCAATCCCCTCATGCTCCCATAAGGCTTTGTTCTTTTTTGTTAGAACATTCTGCCCTCTAGTGGCAGAATGTTCTAATAGCATTATAGCCCTTCGTAGCTGGGCTATACCGGCTATTAAAGTCCCTCTCCCTTGTTAAAGGCCCTCGCCTTCGGCTCGGGGCCTTTAACACTGGAGAGGGCCTTTAATAGCCGGTATAGCCCTCCACGGCGGACTATAAGGCTATATTAATTCCTTGTCCACAACATTTTTTATATACTAATGTTCTACACAGTAATGTTTTAATATGAATTGTTTAAGTATCTATAACAAATTAGATGCAACTGTGTTCTTTTTTATGTGCACCTGTACTCAGAGCAAACAGCTGAACCCGAGCCCACGCCCGGATGGACTGTCGTAACGGCGAGATTCTGAATCGGCTCTCTCCAGAACTTTTTATATCGAAAAGTTGGATGCCCGTTCCACCAGCCGCCCTTTCCTTGATATTGTGAACAATCGTGGACATCCATCTCTTGAACAGAATCCTCGACCTGCATACGCTCATTAAAGGGCTACCCTGCTGAAAGTATACTATACCGTTCCCAGGAAAAACGCCTACGAAGCTGTTTCCTCTCCAGTCTTGCATCATAAGCTACTTGTAACACCTTATTTTAACCTGGAGACTTCCTCCTCTAAGCAGTGCTTTACCTAGATCGTCCCGTGTGTACAAAGTGACTACCGTTTGGATGTTTCGTTGCCCTTGTGTGTTTCCCATCGTATACTTGCCCTGATGAAGGTGCGGCCGTAGATCGGGCCTAGCACTGAAACGCGCGTTGGCGTGGTTACGTTATGTCCTGCTAGTGCCACCTCTGTTCCCCAGCAAGCTGCTGAGAGGACACCACAGGACAACTTCAGTGTATCTGTGTACGATGTGTACTGAAGGTTGTTGGAGTGCATGAAATGAATATGAATGTAGGAATGTGTGATGAGAGAATAATAGAATGCTTGTGATGGTGAATGGAAGATGAATGGGAAACTTGGGCGCTTTATTTAAAGTCAATGTGATTGGATTATTGTTATTTATGTACATGTTTGATAGCACACTTTTTGTATACCTTGTGAAAAATATCTACCAAAAATAAAATGATATATTTTTTCACTTTGTTGTCTGAGTCACAGTAAGCTGCATGAACTGACAGTGAGCTCTAAGTTGTGTTGACCTAACAAATGTTTTTGGACTCCTTTTGAGCCTTTAAATTAAATGTATAGGGCAGATTTAACTCCTCTGATTCTTGGTATATTAATTCCTTGTCCACAACATTTTTAATATACTAATGTTCTATACAGTAATGTTTTAATATGAATTGTTTAAGTATCTATAACAAATTAGATGCAACTGTGTTTTTTTTTATGTGCACCTGTACTCTGCGGAAACTAATACCTTTGGGTATAATGCAAAATCTTATGTCCCTCAGGGTATATTGTTCCATCATTTAAATATAAAAGTGAGTAACAACTTTGAGAATACCTGCATTGATGATACAGTAATGCGGTTGTTCTTTCAACTGTTTTTTTAATTGTTTTTAAATAATTTCTTGTACATGTATCGGGAAGTGATATATAATAACTTTTTTGAATATTTTACATATATATGTGTTCAGTATGTTATAATAAGTGAATATTTGAGTGGGTACATCAGTTGATTAATGGTGGTGATTAGATCTTAAACACAGGTTATTGCGTAAAGGATCCCTATTTGTTGTAACAGTAACTTACCCTATGCCCTACGTGTAATATGAGTACCTCTCAATTTGTGAGAATATGAATAAAAATATTATATAGTGGGGGGTTGGATCTGACTGACGCCTTCAGCCTTTGCTTGTCAAACTAGCATTCACATTTAAGTGGTTTAGAAAGGTCACCATAGTAGTAGATTTGGAATGCCCAGCAGGTCTAGGTAATCAAACTGTACAATGAACCAAGTCTTGAAAAATGTGATTCTGGACTTTTCGACTACGTATTGGGCCAACGTAAACTGAGAGCCCAAAATTTGAAGGCCACCTATTTTTTCTCTATCATTTGCCCAGCTCACCCTATCTTAATGATGCAGGTTAACTGTTTGAAATCTTGTCCAAATCCAGCCATGATTCGCACACAAAATTTCACACACTTTTAGAAACATTACAGAATAATGCTGGGTAGTTAGTACACGAGCTTCATTGTACAAAAGGTCCTGGAAGCATTAATAAACAAGCAATGGCAAAGCCAAACTATCTTGCCTTAGTAATACAAGTGACACGCTATTTGTGTTGCCAAAGTTAGTTTGTAAACAATTGTTTTAAAACAATTGCAAACAAGCATTTACAATGCAATAGGTCTCCCAGTATTAAAGTTTGAGCTATTGGCATTGTATATTACAATGTGTTACATTAATTTGTTATCAAACTCTGAATTGTTGTATAAAGATGATTTGTGTCACGTGACTTCCCTACCATCTCCTGCATGGCCTGCTGCCTGCAATGTCGTAATGCAAGAGGATGTTCCTGAAAGAACTTTACAATCTACTTCAGCAAATGTGACTTTGCCTATTCACTGGATCAACAGGTGTGAATGAAAAACTCCGACTCATAGCTTCACAATAAAGTTAACAGTAACGCCAGGGCTGTAGCAAGCACCCCCACCTGCAGAGACACGCTTTGAAGTGGTGGGCGGCGGGCAGCTGGCTCTCAGTCACTCACGCCTTCTCTATGAAACTGGCTGACAAGTGACCCAGACTTTGTTATTTCTCACGAGACGTCTTATTTCCTTTTTGCACAAATTACACAGAGTGCCGAGGAGTAATGGTATTAAAGAAAACAGGAAGCGGAACATCTGAGCAGCTGCTTACACCAAGAGAGTTCCTCTACAGATGTTTCAAATGTTTTCAACGTAATCCCTTCTAAACAGTTCCCTTGGGAATTGTTTTATGCAGCTCATGCAAAATGTGTACTCTGCCAGCGGCAGAAAAAGTGAAAAATACATGCATGGGCGCTGTTAAATGTCATCTCATCTGGGGCCGAGTCTTGAAGGTGTGCGCTAGGGACGGACGCAGCTGGGCGCCTCATTTAAGCCCTTTCACTGTCATGTGTACCTTTAACTCGGAATTTCTCAAAGATTGTGGATAAGCTGCATTGCCCACAGTTCGGAAACAGTGAGCATTATTGCTTCTCTGTTTCCCAGCGTTGCTGCCTGCAGCTTGTGTACTGTGAGAAACTCATAGTTAAATGCATGTACCTTGGAGAACGGAACAGCAGCCCTCGCCGTGCTCTGCTCCATCGCTGCTGTTCATGCTACCTGCCTATCTTGAATACCACTTTTCTTTCAATTGTGTTCACCCCTTGCGTCTCTCTCTGCACCAGTCACACATACAGTAGTGTCGGTGTCACACATACAGTAGTGTCGGCCCCGTCTCTCAGTATACTGTCATACATTTTTTCAGGCTGTCTCCATAAGCATTGCCTCGCTCACTGTCTCTGTCTATTTTAGCCTCGCTCAGCATTCTCCCTTCTCTGTCCATCCCCCCCGTTGTCTAGCTGCCTCTCTTCTCTCTTTGTGTCTCTTTGTATGTCTGCCCATCTTCCTCTAGCCTTTCCTGCCTCCCGTTCTCTCCACTACACCCTTGTTGTCTCTATGGTCACAGCTGTATGACGTTATGTTTTATATGTCCCTGTCAGCTTGCGTGCCTCACCCTGTCCTTGCCACTGCCCAGGTAAATCAAACCTTCCAAAATAAACGAAACCGTGTGTTTCCTGTCCCCCCTGCAATGGGACATATTCTATGTGTCTCCGTCCGAGGCCTAAGTCCTCCCCCGTTTTTGGGCGCTGCCTCTCCTGTGTGGTAGATTTTCCTGGGTAATTTGTGCTGGCATGGTTTGAATGAGTCTGGGTGAGCGGAAACACAAGCTGCGTTTTCTTTGCAGTGCATAAAATTATGAAACGTACCACATTTATTAACAACAGAGCGGTGTCATGTAGTGCAGCCCTGGTGAAAAGCAAAACATGCTAGAGGGTACTTTAAATCAATCATAGCCCTTTCATTCCTAGTCGGCACAAGTGTGCACATTTGCAATACGCTGGAGAGCAGACCGTTCCAACTTTTGAATTTAAGAATTGGGGCATAGCACATTAGTTGCACTTGTTTTCCCCACATTCCAACTCGAGCAAACTCGGTTTTTACACCGTCTGCCCACGTAATTTGCGCCAGGTTTACCAGTGAGAATCATGGCGGCAAAGCCTGCAGGCACGCAGAGTTGGTTTCTTGATCTGGGTACACATGACTTGTTGCACTGAATCAGCAATTGTGCCGGACTAGGAATGAGGGCCTCTTCACGGAGTAAAACGATGATAATACGGAAAATGGATGGGCACATTATCTGACTTCTGTTTTAGCGCAGTTCGAGAAAGGATGCATGGATTACATTACCTAACGTGGAGGTGAAGAACACTGGTTCTGATCCATTCCCAACATATGACCTACCACCAGCAGATATTGGCCGCCCAGCCAGCACTTCATCTCAGCGAACCTGCTCCTGTACTCCCCAGCTGGTCGTGTGCGCGTGAGGAAAACTACCGTGGGGCGGGACTTCCGTTTCCTGCTGGAAGCCGCGCCCACGGAGTGCCTGCCCAGGAGAGGAGCGGTGGCGGCTGAAGTCCGGAGTGGCGGTAAGTGGGGGCGGGGGGCGCTCGGTGCACTTGTGGGTGTGTGTGTGCACGCGTGTGTGTATGCGACAGCGGGGGTAGGTTCTCTGTATGTGTGGGTGCGTGCGTGCATGGGCGCGTGTGTGTGTGTGTGTGTGTGTGTGTGTGTGTCTGTGTATGCGTCTGTGTATGCGCATGCGTGTTTGGTGAAAGAGCTTCCCGGGAGACAGCAGCTGAGCGCGTTCGAGAGCGCGTGCCCCGCTCAAATAGCCTCCTTGAAGAGGCAATGCGCGCGGCCAGCGCTGTCTCCTGGGAAGCAGAGTCACTGACAAAAGATCTCCTGGCGGACACAGCGCTGACGCGCTGTTAAACGCCAGGAGACCTAAAAAATATGTCTAGTCTATATCTATATATGATATCCATTGTCTCCTATTCTATCATCTTGCTACCCACTATACTTCTAAATACAAGAAGGAACACTGAGCCCGATCCGGGAGGGGGGAGGCGCGGAACCTGTACAAGGAAGCGTAGGCCGCACATACTGACAATTAACGAGGGACACAAACTAAACACAATTAGAAACATAGGGAAAGGCAAACGTCACAATTGCCAATGACACAGAGTAACGGTAACTCCCTGGGGACTAATCTAAAAAAAGTGTCTCTAAATGTTAAAGGCCTCAACCACCCAGTAAAACGAAAAAAAGATCCTAGACTATCTGGTTACGGCCAAGGGTGATGAGCTCCTGCTGCAGGAAACTAGGCTGTTACTAGAAGACGCAGACAGAGTAAGAGCGAGGTGGATCGGCCAGATGGCCTGCTCTCCAGCAACTGGAAAGAAGCTGGTGTCTAGGAACTCCAACATCATGATAGTGGACCAACAACACGAAGAGACAGGGAGGATATTGGTAACGCAACTGAAAAGAGGGGAAGAGACCATGCATCTTGCTAACATATACGGCCCGAAAAAGGATGACCCCCAATTTGGGAGGGAGTCTCGAAGAGACTGGAGGTAATCCCGCAAAACGACTTACTAGTAATGGCAGGCGATTTTAACATACCGCTTGACCATACACTAGACAGACAATCACACTGCCAATCACTCCCACCCAAAGCACACAGCACTTTAAAGAGCATTTGCAACAAATTCAACCTCAAAGACCCCTGGCGACTACAACACCCTGTCGCTAGAGACTACACCTTCTACTCCAACCCACACAACTACTACAGTAGAATAGATTACATCTTAATCTCAGGCACGCACACTCACTTAATAGAACACACAGACATTGCGGCTAGGACTATCTCAGACTACTCGTACATCAGCCTACTGCTCACTGGACGTCATAACGAGGACTTACCACGTAGATGGAGGTTCAACAGTGATGTCTTGGCGGAACAGATTAACAAAATTAAATAGAAGAAGACATTAAAGAATACGTAAGACTTAACGATACACCGGACAAGGACCCTAGGTCGGTATGGGACGCACTCCAGGCAACAATCAGGGGCACAATAATAGAAATTAAGGGGAAAATGAACAAAAAGGCGAAGGCACAGCTAGACCAACTGGAAGAAGACATTAAAAGACTAGAAACAGCCCATAGCACAGACTCAAAGAACAGCTCCACCTTAGCAGTACTCACAAAGAAAAAATACGAATATAACAAAATCTTGAGCGAAAGGGCAGGACTGTGGGTAAACAAGTATAAGGCAATCAACCTCTGCAAAGCAAACAAAGCAGGGAAGATTCTAGCATCATACCTAAAACACAAACAAAAGCAACACACCGTATCCTCGATCACCGACTCAAAAAACAACACACACGAGACATAAGGAGATACTAAGAACATTCAGTGAATTTTATCAGAACCTATGCAAAAAAGACCAATCCCCGGATGAGGAGGGATGCGCAGGATACCTAGAAAGATTTAAGTTACCAAAGATAACAGACGAGGAAGCATGTGCCCTAGGACGAGAGATAAGCACAACAGAAATCGAGGAGGCAGTGAAGTCTCTTAAAGACAACAAGGCTCCGGGCCCTGATGGTTACACAGCCACATTCTACAAAACATTCTTAGGCTTCTTGAGTCCAACCATGAAGAAAGTGTTCAACCACCATGATAAGGCAGGAGCAGTGAGACAATCCATGACGGAGGCAAACATAGTGGTCAACCCGAAAGAAGGCAAAAACACACAACTACCCCAGAACTATAGGCCCATCTCACTAATCAATGTTGACTGCAAGATTCGGCCAAAATACTGGCCTCAAGACTGAATACGGTACTGCCAAAGCTAATAAGCAATGCACAGGTAGGATTCCTGAAGACGCGCATGTCACACGACAACACTAGATTCCAGTGCCACATACTGGAGCGAGCTGCGGCGACAGACGAGCCAGTGTTGGCGATAACATTAGATGCCGAGAAAGCTTTTGACAGGGTATCCTGGCACTTCCTTGAGCGGTGCATGCAGTCATTCAACTTGGGGAGGCTTTAACAAAAAAAGTAATGGCCCTATACAAAAACCCCAGTGCAAGGATAGTAATCAACGGAGCGGTCTCGGAGCCCTTCAACCTTCACTGGGGGACAAGACTGGGCTGTCCGTTGTCCCCCTCACCGTTTCTGCTGGCTTTAGACATCGGTACCAATGAAGAGATGAGGGGTTTTGCCATCAATGATGTGACGTTAAACTAGCCGCATACGCGGACGACATCCTCATAATCACGGAGAGTCCCCAATCCTCTATCAATGCCCTCATGGAGTCCATAGAAAAGTATTCCAGTCTCTCTGGATACACACTAAACAAAGACAAATCGGAATGCAAGCCCCTTAACATCCACACCAACAAAGAAATTCTGGGGAACTTGGGTCTTGCCTGGCAGACCGGGTTTACCAAATACCTGGGGATACAATTCGGCAGTGACCTCAGGAGCACGCTTGATCAAAATGAGCTCTTAGAAACCTGATCACCCAAATACATAACATGGTGGGGGAGGATAGAGACAATTAAGATGATGATCACGCCAATGGTCAACTATCTATCTAACATGCTTCCCCTAACGTTGATGGACGATTTCCATCACAAAATAGACAAGCTGATTAACGAATTTCTGTGGCGGGATAAAAGAGAGAGGATAAGCCTGAAGAAACTAAGGCTAGACAAGAAGCTGGGAGGGCTGAATGTGGCAGACTTCAAAACGTTCCAAGCAGCCTTCTTGGCAAAAGAGGGGGCTTACTGGGTTCTCCCCGAACAAGACTAGACACCGGTCTGGCTCATGATTGAGAGGAGCTTACTAGGCAATCTTGAGCCCATAACCCTCCTCACAGCCAACAAACACACACAATTGACAAACCCAATACTCAAAAACATGCATAATGCCCTGCTCAAAGTAGACCAAAAATTGAAAATAGCATAAAAAACATGAGATGGGAATCACTATGGGAGAACACGAAGATAAAATACAGGGGAAAACCACTATCCATAGAGACATGGAAAAGACTGGGCATCTCCTACCCAGCTGAGCTAGACGAGGGGGAAAGCCCGTCCAGCTTCAACATGCTAAGAGCAAAGCATACTTTCCGGACCTAGAATTATATAAAACTTCCTTAAAGTCAGAACCGCCCTGTCAAAAGCTAAACTCAATAGGCACAAACCCTCAAACATCCAATACATGACTAACATTAACAGAATAGTTGTCAAACCTATACCGGCTACTACGACCCGGCTCCACAAAGGTAAACGACAAAACAACCACATACTGGGAGAAAGAAATGGGGGCCACACTCAGCGAGAAAGAACTCCACCTACTATGGTCTTCCCCGACTCAAAATAAAATATCCCCAGTGTTAGCACAGACAAAATTCTGGCTACTACACAAATCTACTGGACCCCAGCTCGCCTGGCGACTTTAGGTCTGAGAGAAAACGACCTTTGCTGGAATTGCGACAAGGAGAAGGGAGACCTTGCACACCTTATATACCGCTGCCCCAAGGTTAGAAAATTCTGGGATAAGATCTTTACCTTCATAAACAGAATACTAGGATGTACACTCATACCAGAATTTGCCTCCCTCACAACCACATTTCTGACTACACAGCTAGACTCGCAACATGACAGAGACCTATTGGATCTCCTACTAACAGCGGCGGTAAAAATAGTTCTCACCAAATGGAAAGACACCTCTAAGGCAACCTTCGGGGGCTGGCTCAACTGGGTGACTTACCTGAGGGGGGCTGACACAATCGCCCTCCAAAACTCACCATGGAAACAACCCCGCAGGGGCATGTGGGAGGCCCTGGACAAATACCTTGACACATATGACCCGCCTTAAGATATACCAACACATTTTTACACGCTGCGCGCAACATACCCCCAACCTGGGGCCAAGTCAGTATCGAGAGATACCACATTTCTTGTATTCTTCTTCACCTTTTCTCTTGTTCTCTCTTTCTCTCCTCCCAAATTCTCACCCCTTCCCCTTTCATACCTCCCCCTACTTTCACAGGGACAAATGGATAGGGAGACAGCCTAACATGTACAATCTGTAATGTGACGCCATTAAACTAGCGAGTTTTGGCTGAAACCCCTGTAACGAGTAAACGATGACTGTATGTTTTATGTTGTATGTAGAGTCGTATGGGGAAAAAAAGACAATAAAAATGTGTTGATATTAAAAAATAAAATGTACACAGAGGACTGGCTCCGGGCACCTAGGACAACATAACAGCTGGCTGGATACAGGATATGGAAAAAACTTGCCATGGCAAATTCAGAACTGAAGCAAAGGTTACGGACATGTGGTACTCTACAGCAGCCTGACCCTTCTTGTGCAACAAATGGAACAAAGGGGATAAAAACAAAACTATCCAGATAAAGCTTGCTCTTTAATCAAACCTCAGCAAGAACATACCTGTTGCTCTGCTTTTACAGATGAGCAGGGAATAACAAAAAGTGCATAAGGGCCCGGGATGTGATTGGGAAGCAGCATATGTAGGAGAGCAAGAAAACAGGTGCACTCCATTTGAGTGCTCATAGGAATAGACCAAAAATTGACAAGAAAGCCAATACACAATAACTAACAGGATGTATAAAAGCGCACTCCAAGTAATGCACACAAAAGGTCTTCGACACACAGCAAAAAACTGTCTCAAGGCAAGAGCTAAAAATAAAACCAATCTTTCAGACTTGACTGAAATACAGCCGTTTTGACACCAACATTTGCCAGTTGAGACGTCAGATAAAGCAGAAGATTCGACTCCATATTGGTTTTGGGATACACAGAGTTCAGTGATGTCCTTGGAGGGTATTGCCAAGTAGGCCTTGTATACCAACAAGGCAAACATCTGACTCTTGTTGAACCAGCAGCGGATCCAAGACACAGGCTTACAATGTCATCCAGTGCCATGGTATTCTTCTTTTGGTTCTCAGAATTGTGTAAGTCATCAGGATGTGACTTGGCACACATACCAAACAGGTAAGAAGAGTAACTTCAGGATTGCATTTAAGGGGGCAGTGTCTGTAACCTACAAGAGTACAACAATACCCTATACAACGAGCAAGATAGAGATGTTTGGATCGTTCAGTTTGTGTTGGTGATACTAGATGCTATGAACAGACTCTACAAACGGCAGACAGTAAGGCTATCTCACTATATTGACCACAGCCAGGACCTTTGTATGCTTATGTCCCTAATTTCCAGTAATTTTAGGTCTAGCTTTTGGGTCTGGATTGACATTGCAGCTATCACCAGCCCATATGCGATCACCAGAAAAAGATCTTTAAGAGGCAGTAGGGCGAAAGGGGTGTATGGTCTGTCCACACTGATCTTCTCTAGAAGTTTTTGAATGGGGAAAAAGGGGTTTGCTTCAGCTGAAAAGATGTTCTTGTACTGAACATATTTTTCTCCATACACTAGGCCTGAGGTGGTTATGGTGAGAAATTAAAGATTAAGCCTTCCCTCCTGAATAATTCATAGGGGAAAGTCATATCATCTAGAACAGATCTGGTATGTTTATAATGAAAAGTTATGACGAAGGCAGTAGGCTAACTTATTTTGTAGACAAAAGCATACTTTCAAGCCAAAAGGCCAGTATGGGTGGATTATTATGGCATTGTGCTAAAGCGTGCAGAAGGGTATTTTGTTTACATGTAATTGCACAAAATATATTAGTAGGCAAGGGTTCTGGTGCTGGTTGCCCCTCTACAACCCCAGGATGCAGAGGAGTTGCACTGTGATAATCCTTGTATTTAGCGCTTCACATTTACATGAGGTAGGTTAGAGAAACATCTTGTATAGCAGAACGTTTTACAGTGATATGAGGTAGGTTAGGTATGCAGCTATACAGTATTAGCATAAATATAAACAGTGACAGGATTTAGATTACAGCTTGATGTCAGAGATATCTTGAATATATATAATTCCTATATATGTCTATCTTCAATGTTACCCGTAAAAGTTATTGGAACTGCTTACTGTATAAGGTGTATTGGGACTTCCAATACACATAGTTCCAAGTTTCTTTTTCCGTGCATTCTACATCCACGAGTCTTGAGTAGTATAGTACCGTAAAAGGTTATCTCCAGTATAACTGGTGACTTTATCTTTACTTATATTGTTGATCTGTTTTGGAAAACATCTATATCACGGTGTTAGTGAGGAACTGTCTTGCCTAAGGAAGGAATTTACTCATTAGGAAGATCTTCGCTTCACTCTTGAATGTTGCTGTGTTTGGAATTTTCCTAATGTTTGGAGGGATTGAGTTCCAGATTCCGGGGGCTGCTCCGGAGAACGCTCTATCATACGTTTTCTTCTTCCTGAAGGTGGGTGGTCTCAGCAACAGCTCCTTGGCACTCCTGGCAGGTCTGCTTCTCCTGATAGCTCAATTTTCTACGCCAAACATCGTTTTTTTTGTAGTGGAGCGCTTTTTAGGTAATACATGCCATTTTAAGTTGAATTATGGCTCCGTAAGGTAACCAGTTTAACGCTTTCAGGTGTGGGGAGATATGGTTGAATTTCCTTGATCCAGTGATGAGTCTTGCGGCCACGTTGAGACATGCTTTTAGTGGAGCTGTGGAAATTTTTGATAGACCTGCTAAGGTTGTGCATTCATATTCAATCCTTGAGATGACTAAGGATTGGACTGCCAGTTTGAGGTCCGCCTTAGAAATGAATGGTTTCACTTTTCTAATGTAGTTCAAGTGAAATTGGGCACTTTTTGCCATTGATTTGATGTGGGCTTTCAGGTCTAGTTTCTTATCAGCGTGATTGCTAGCGATTTCGCCGAGTCCACTAGAGTAGGGGTGCAGTTTAGTGCTATGATCAGTTTGGTCCATTCCTTCACTTCTCCTTTGCATAGGTCTCACCAAACAAACTATCACCGCCTACTCCCCAAAATGAACACCTTCCTCATTCAAGGCATCTTCCCAGTAGCTCTCGAGAGATACCAGTTTGTCCCACTTTTGAAGAAACACACACTAGACCCTGATGACCTTGCAAAGTACTAGCCCGCCACTCTTCTACCCTGCGTCAGCAAGCTTATCGACAATGCAGTCTAACCAAAACTCCACAATTAAACACCAACCCTTTTCTGATTGACAACTCATTCAGCTTTAAATCATGCTGCAGCACAGGGACAACTGACTTACATATCATAGATGACGCTTTCCTGAACCCTGATAAAGATGGCCCTACCCTCCCAATACTGCTGAATCTCTCAGCTGCTTTCAGCACTGACAATCATCCCAACTGCTTCTACACCCTGAATCTCTAATAGAATTCACTGGTTTTCCTCAGACTTATTTAATCAACACAAGTTGTTTACTTGGGGATCTACTGAAACCTAGAGATGCCCATCACTCAAAGTCCACCCAGGGTTCCACCTTGTTTCTGTTTTTTGACTTCAGAGCATTAATACCAATAATTATCAAAACGTAAAAGCACGTCATTAAATAACACATACTCAAACCAATAAATACTATAGTCAGTCATAAAATGTATAGTGTTAATGGCAATATGATGGGTAATCTTACCTGTAGGATGATATAAGACATTTGTAATAGCATCTGTAACATTAAGGGTGAGATCATGAGCATTAAGTTTGGTGTGCGAGTTACTGTTTACATGGCTACTGTGCAAATTGATTGCGAAGTGAATGACAGCAGATGAATTTCAGTGTTTTTGGGTTCAGTTTTGTAACTTCACTTTGACAGCATTTTTTATGTGAATTCCTGATTTTTAGGACTGGCATTAAGGAAGACCTTAAGATTTTACAGAAATCAAACATTTTGTATTTAATCTACTGATATATAGGGGATTTCAGCACCCTCTTCATCAACTGGTCTGCTGTCATGTCATTCACATTTTTCTTCAGCCCGCTACAACATACAGAATGGGTCAGTCCACGTCAGCCATTGGCTAACTTTACTGGGGTGGCAACATTCTGCCCTTTCACAAACATCACATCCACACAAAGTAATTCCCTTCGGTACCAACGAGGACTATGTCAATTGTGCATCATGAGGTAAAAACACATAACCATACTTGTAACCCGCTGCTCCTCAAATAATGATTTACACAAATCATGGCAAAACAAGCAATGACGAGCTCAAAAGGCCGGCAGCCAACGCCAACCCTACTGGCTTTTGCAATGTTTAAGTACGCATATGTTACGATGTTCTAACCAATCCCCACATTAACTTCAATTTGACACAGAGAGTAGAAGTTGCCCCTGTGTAGTTATGGTTCAGCCACTTTTGATTGAAAATTCTTTTTTTATTTGACTAATATGCATAAAATTTGGCAGACATTATATTGAAATTACTCTTGGTATTTTAAAATTCATGCAGATCCATCAAGATGGGACCCAGTTAAAACAAGCATTGGTAACTGCATTAGGTTTCACCTATCTGATTAATAATATGCTGGGTTTTTTGCTGAGTAGTTGTACAATATAAGTTACAGAAAGTATATTCAAGTGTTATGACTTGTGTATGTACAAAAAGGCAATAGACTGTGCATTTACTAGAGGTAAAGCGTGCGTAAGTAAGAGCACCATTTTGAAAATTGAAATGAAAGAGGGAAATGATAGTCAATTTATGTAATAGCAATATGATGTGTTTGGAGGAGTTATGATAACCGTTGGGCCCGGTGCCACTACACCTGCTGCACCATTTAAATCATGCCTCTAGAGCCTATAAGGTAACTGCACTTGTGACTGCCTGTTTAGTAGTAATATATTACAATATATGGTGTTTAGAAGGGTTCCTAGAGTTTTGGGCCCGGTGTCACTGCACCTGCTCCACCATCTAAATTATGACCCTAGCTCCTGCAAGGTAAGTTCACTTGTGACTGCTTATTTAGTAGTTAAATATAGCAATATTTTGTGTTTAGTGGGGTCCCCAGAGCTTTTGGCACTACTGCACCATCCAAATCAAGCCCCTATTAACTGCAAGTTAACTGGAATTGTGCTTGCCTGTATAGTAGTAAAATATAGCAATATTAGGCGTTTAGAGGAGTTCCGACAAGTATGGGTCCGGTACCACTGCACCTGCTGTACCATTCAAATCATGACCCTGTTGTCTGCAAGGTAACTGTACTTGTGGCTGCCTGTTTAGTAGTAAAATTGGCATAGCGCTTGTATATTAACTTTTTTTAAATGTGCAATATTTATTCCAACATTTAGAATTTGACATAATGACCAAATAGATTAAGTTGAAAAAAAATCAATCCGATAAGGACTACAAAGTGCAAAGAAAAGTACGGAGGCATGAATAGGAAATGCCACAAATGTTCTGAGGCTAATAAAGCATCTGCTTTACACAACTAAGTAATAAGAAGCATTGGCATAGCCAATAGGTCTCGCCTTTGGGAACTTAGAAGTGTTTAGCCAGAGATATTGACTTTACCTATGTCTTTAAGCTGTGCTGTACAGAAGTCTGCATTATGCTGAAAAGTTATAAAAATGAAATGTCCGAAGCATTTTTGTTACCTTAGATATGACCAAAAAAGCATTATGTACAACTGAACAACCATATTAAAAAGTATTAAAAATAATGTTTTGAGGTTTTTTTGTCCTTTCAATGCTGCCAACTTGTATCTGCCTGTCCCAATGGTTGCTTGTTGTGTTTTTCTTTGTTATGGGGGCATAAGTAACAGGAGGGTGAAGGTCAGTCAGTTAGTTAGTGTGAGTGAGAGAGTCAGTCAGTGAGAGAGAGTCAGTCAGTGAGAGAGTGAGAGTCAGTCAGCGAGAGTGAGAGAGTCAGTCAGCGAGAGTGGAGAGTCAGTCAGCGAGAGTGAGAGAGTCAGTCAGCGAGAGTGAGAGAGTCAGTCAGCGAGAGTGAGAGAGTCAGTCAGTGAGAGTGAGAGAGTCAGTCAGTGAGAGAGTCAGTCAGTGAGTGAGAGAGTGAGAGTGTCAGTCAGTGAGAGTGAATGAGAGTGAGTCAGTCAGTGAGTGAAAGAGAGTAAGTCAGTGAGATAGTCAGTGATAGTGAGTCAGTCTTTTAGCGAGAGTCAGTCAGTGAGATAGTCAGTCAGTCTTTTAGCAAGAGTCAGTCAGTGAGAGAGAGTCAGTCAGTGAGAGGGAGTCAGTCAGTGAGAGAGAGTCAGTCAGAGAGAGTCAGTGAGAGAAGGTCAGTGAGAGAAGGTTAGTGAGAGAGAGTCAGTGAGAGAAGGTTAGTGAGAGAGTCAGTGAGAGAAGGTTAGTGAGAGAGAGTCAGTGAGAGAAGGTTAGTGAGAGAGAGTCAGTGAGAGAAGGTTAGTGAGAGAGAGTCAGTGAGAGAGAGTCAGTGAGAGAGTCAATCAGTCAGTGAGAGAGAGTGGGAGAGTCAGTCAGTGAGAGAGAGTCAGTGAGAGAGAGTCAGTGAGAGAGAGTCAGTGAGAGAGAGTCAATCAGTCAGTGAGAGAGAGTGGGAGAGTCGGTCAGTGAGAGAGAGTGGGAGAGTTGGTCAGTGAGAGAGAGTGGTAGAGTCAGTCAGTGAGCGAGAGTGGGAGAGTCAGTCAGTGAGAGAGAGTGGGAGAGTCAGTCAGTGAGCGAGAGTGGGAGAGTCAGTCAGTGAGAGAGAGTGGGAGAGTCAGTCAGTGAGAGTGAGTCAGTGAGAGTCTGTCAGTAATGAGAGAGAGTCAGTGGTGAGAGAGTCAGTGGTGAAAGAGAGTCAGTGGTGAAAGAGAGTCAGTGGTGAAAGAGAGTCAGTGGTGAAAGAGAGTCAGTGGTGAAAGAGAGTCAGTGGTGAAAGAGAGTCAGTGGTGAAAGAGAGTCAGTGGTGAAAGAGAGTCAGTGGTGAAAGAGAGTCAGTGGTGAAAGAGAGTCAGTGGTGAAAGAGAGTCAGTGGTGAGAGAGAGTCAGTGGTGAGAGAGACAGTGGTGAGAGAGACAGTGGTGAGAGAGACAGTGGTGAGAGAGACAGTGGTGAGAGAGTCAGTGGTGAGGGAGTCAGTGGTGAGGGAGTCAGTGGTGAGGGAGTCAGTGGTGAGGGAGTCAGTGGTGAGGGAGTCAGTGGTGAGAGAGAGTCAGTGGTGAGAGAGAGTCAGTGGTGAAAGAGAGTCAGTGATGAAAGAGAGTCAGTGGTCAGAGAGTCAGTGGTCAGAGAGTCAGTGGTCAGAGAGTCAGTGGTCAGAGAGTCAGTGGTGAGAGAGTCAGTGGTGGGGGAATCAGTGGTGAGGGAGCAAGTGGTGAGGGAGTCAGTGAGAGAGAGAGAGTCAGTGAGAGAGAGAGAGTCAGCGAGAGAGAGAGAGTCAGCGAGAGAGAGAGAGTCAGCGAGAGAGAGAGAGTCAGCGAGAGAGTCAGTGAGAGTGAGTCAGTGAGAGTGAGTCAGTGAGAGTGAGTCAGTGAGAGTGAGTCAGTGAGAGTGAGTCAGTGAGAGTGAGTCAGTGAGAGAGAGAGTGGGAGAGTCAGTCATTCAGTGAGAGAGAGTGGGAGAGTCAGTCAGTGAGAGAGTGGGAGAGTCAGTCAGTGAGAGAGTGGGAGAGTCAGTCAGTGAGAGAGAGTGGGAGAGTCAGTCAGTGAGAGAGAGTGGGAGAGTCAGTCAGTGAGAGAGTGGGAGAGTCAGTCAGTGAGAGAGTGGGAGAGTCAGTCAGTGAGAGAGAGTGGGAGAGTCAGTCAGTGAGAGAGAGTGGGAGAGTCAGTCAGTGAGAGTGAGTCAGTGAGAATTAGTAAGTGAGTATGAGTCAGTGAGAGTGAGTCAGTGAGAGTGAGTGAGTCAGTCTGTCAGTGAGAGTGTCAGTGAGAGAGAGTGAGTGAGTGAGAGAGTGAAAGAGTCAGTGGGAGAGTGAGAGTCAGTGAGAGAGTGGAGTCAGTCAGCGAGAGTGAGAGAGTCAGTCAGCGAGAGTGAGAGTGTCGGTCAGCGAGAGTGAGAGAGGCAGTCAGTGAGAGTGAGAGTCAGTCAGTGAGAGTGAGAGTCAGTCAGTGAGAGTGAGAGAGTCAGTCAGTGAGAGAGTCAGTCAGTGAGTGAGAGTGTCAGTCAGTGAGAGTGAATGAGAGTGAGAGTGAGTCAGTCAGTGAGTGAAAGAGAGTAAGTCAGTGAGATAGTCAGTGATAGTGAGTCAGTCTTTTAGCGAGAGTCAGTCAGTGAGATAGTCAGTCAGTCTTTTAGCAAGAGTCAGTCAGTGAGAGAGAGTCAGTCAGTGAGAGGGAGTCAGTCAGTGAGAGGGAGTCAGTCAGTGAGAGAGAGTCAGTCAGTGAGAGAAGGTCAGTGAGAGAAGGTCAGTGAGAGAAGGTCAGTGAGAGAGAGTCAGTGAGAGAGAGTCAGTGAGAGAGAGTCAGTGAGAGAGAGTCAGTGAGAGAGAGTCAGTGAGAGAGTCAATCAGTCAGTGAGAGAGAGTGGGAGAGTCAGTCAGTGAGAGAGAGTCAGTGAGAGAGAGTCAGTGAGAGAGAGTCAGTGAGAGAGAGTCAGTGAGAGAGAGTCAGTGAGAGAGAGTCAATCAGTCAGTGAGAGAGAGTGGGAGAGTCGGTCAGTGAGAGAGAGTGGGAGAGGTGGTCAGTGAGAGAGAGAGTGGTAGAGTCAGTCAGTGAGAGAGAGTGGGAGAGTTAGTCAGTGAGAGAGAGTGGGAGAGTCAGTCAGTGAGAGTGAGTCAGTGAGAGTCTGTCAGTAGTGAGAGAGAGGCAGTGGTGAGAGAGAGTCAGTGGTGAGAGAGAGTCAGTGGTGAAAGAGAGTCAGTGGTGAAAGAGAGTCAGTGGTCAAAGAGAGTCAGTGGTCATAGAGAGTCAGTGGTGAAAGAGAGTCAGTGGTGAAAGAGAGTCAGTGGTGAAAGAGAGTCAGTGGTGAAAGAGAGTCAGTGGTGAAAGAGAGTCAGTGGTGAAAGAGAGTCAGTGGTGAGGGAGTCAATGGTGAGGGAGTCAGTGGTGAGGGAGTCAGTGGTGAGGGAGTCAGTGGTGAGGGAGTCAGTGGTGAGGGAGTCAGTGGTGAGAGGGAGTCAGTGAGAGAGTGAGAGAGTGAGTCTGCGAGAGAGAGAGTCAGCGAGAGAGAGAGAGTCAGCGAGAGAGAGAGTCAGTGAGAGTGAGTCAGTGAGAGTGAGAGCGAGTCAGTGAGAGCGAGTCAGTGAGAGTGAGTGAATCAGTCTGTCAGTGATAGTGTCAGTGAGTGAGTGAGAGAGTGGGAGAGTCAGTCACTCAGTGAGAGAGAGTGGGAGAGTCAGTCAGTGAGAGAGTGGGAGAGTCAGTCAGTGAGAGAGTGGGAGAGTCAGTCAGTGAGAGAGAGTGGGAGAGTCAGTCAGTGAGAGTGAGTCAGTGAGAATTAGTCAGTGAGAGTGAGTCAGTGAGAGTGAGTCAGTGAGAGTGAGTCAGTGAGAGTGAGTCAGTGAGAGTGAGTCAGTGAGAGAATCAGTCTGTCAGTGAGAGTGTCAGTGAGTGAGTGAGAGAGTAAGTCAGTGAGAGCGTGAGAGTGGGAGAGTCTATCTGCGAGAGTGAAAGAGTCAGTGGGAGGGAGAGGGTCAGTGAGAGAGAATCACTGTGAGTGAAAGAGTCAGTGTGAGTAAGTGTCAGTGAGAGTGAAAGGGTCTGTGAGAGTGTCAGTGAGAGTGAGTCAGCCATTAATGTAAGGTATTTGCAGTTAGGGTGAGTACTCTAAAGCTCAACATTCATTGTGACAATGGTTTGAATATAAAACCTGTACATGTTTGCACAGTTTAACGCGCACAGTCTGCTCTTTTTCAATGCACATACTCGTGCTTGTGGCGCGTTCCTGCTTGCTCCTGCAAAGTGAAAAAGAGCAGAACGATGGCTAAAGGTCTCCTAATCAGTGCATGCGCGCTGCATAGGCGAAACCTAAAAAGCAAGCATTCCAGCATGCTGTTAGAAGCTGCCAGCCTTTTCCTTGGGAAGAGATCTTATCTTGTCAGTGAATGTATAAAAAAAAAGGCCCACACAAAAGCAAATGAACACAGTAATTCGGCCCTTGGAACAGATAGGAGCCCCATTTTAATATATATTAAATACAAGAGAGTTCATGCTGTGCAGGCGCAACATAAAAAAGCGCTCAGAGGACAAACAAGTGTCCATTTGCTAATACGCTTAGCACTAAGTGATGAATCTGCACAAAAACTGGTAGAAATTTGAGAGGATTCATTTTCTATAGATATTTCACATTTAGGCAAATCCACTGAGGAGACAAGTCAACAGGGGGGGGGCAATAAAACTGTCATTTGCTTATAACTTTAGTGCAATTTGATAAATCTGCATCAAATGTGGCAGGCAGTTAGCAAGTTACACCGATATACGCAGGTACATCAGCTTACCTGCTGATCAAACTAAGGGAGGAGAGGTAGATCAAAAGATTTTTGATTCAGGAATACCTTTTCACCAACTAATGGATCTGCATGAAACTCAGCACAGACTCAGCACGTTAAACCTACTCCTGGGGACGTATTACAGATTGTCATTGTTTGTGCTCGGCGCACTTTTTAAAAGGTGCACCGCGTGCAAACAATGACAATGCGCCCTATTCGGATGTATGCATGCCCCCAGGCCAGCCGCGATCTCGCGCTGCCCTTGGGCAATGCATTCATATGAAAACACAAAGCAGCTGCTATGTGTTTCACAGTGCGGGGGCACCAGCATGCGCTTTTACAGGAGAAGTCCCCTTGCAGGCGGGTGCAATCAATGAGTACACCCGCCTGCAAGGGGATGTCTGGGGAGGTCCATTGGACCCCCTGTACCCTCTGCAAAGGCCTGCTCTCAAGAGGCGCCACAGACAGTGCACCACCTTTTAAATGGCGCTCTGTCAGTGCGCCTCCTGAGGGCTTCTTTGCCTCTGCGCCAGAGTCAAAGGAATTCCCCCATTTGCATAGGGCATGTCTTTGTGCAAATGAGGGAACATCCTCTGAATGTAGCGCTGGTGCTTTATCAGTATAGGTGAAGGGGACGCTCAAGCTTCTGCGCCCCCTTCTATAATAGCAAAGTGCTCCAGGGGCGCGCAAAGTGGGCGCAAACGCCTGTTGCGCCCCCAGTGCACTTGCTGTAATGTATTTACTTTAGAGGTTTAATATAGCGCTGGCTGGACCCGGAGGTTTCAGAGCGCTTTAAATGAGAAAAGGATAGTAAAGGCAAACAAACAATAATTCGACTGTATGGGTTATCAAAACAGGAGAACAGAAGTGAAAACAGCTAGAGTTAACATATCAAAAAGACAAATGCGAGGCGCAGGGAAAATGACCATATATAGCATGTAATACGGCGCCTGGTGTGGAAAATAGACTTTTTATCTTGAAACTCGCTCAGCCATTTTGTATTCTGTATAAAAGTATATCTGTTATCTTGCCATTCACTCCGCCGTTTTGTGCTATACCCTTCATGACTGACCTCTCTGTATCACGAACACTCTGGAGCTCCACTTTTGATCTGCCACATTCCTGCACGGACACTCACACCCTGTTCATGTTTTGGCCTGCCACAAACTGACCAGCCCATGCTCAACCAGTCGGGCAGGGAGTTTCCCAGATTTTTATTGTCCTCACCCTGTACACTACGTCCTGCAGGGGTCCATACAACTACCATTTGCGGACTTATTTATATAAACATGCTTTTCGCCTACACCCTGTAGGGGCCTCACCGCTACCCTCTGTGCTTATCAGATTAACCTTTGTTTGACATATAATCATGCCTTTTTCACCTATGCCCTGCAGGGGCCAAACAGCCAACACATGCCGATTGTATCAGAACTGATCATTATTTGTCTGTAAAGTATTGGTGTTGTGGATTCAGCTAAGGGTTTGGGTTTGTACAGTATGGGGCGCTCACGCAGTGCACTGATCGTTTTTGGCTGGCGTTTGTTAACACAGCAAGAATAAAAGACCTTTACAAAGCTTCTTATACTGCTTTTTCCGGTGTCCACTGTTTTGTCTCAAACCACTGTACTACCAATCTCCGTCTTTACTATACGTGTGCCCAGTACCTGCTGTATAAATTATTGGTGTTTGTTACTGTTCACCTGGCACGCACATGGTTGGGATGAAGGGTAAACAAGGTTCAGAACCAAAGCACTGATCAGACTGCCTCCTCAGACAGCTATGGGTGTCTGTTGCTGATGCTTTCTCTCTCATGAGATAGTAATAAATATCCTTTCTCTCTGGCTCCAGCGTTGGTCGAAGTTTGTATTCCGGACCCGTGGACTATAGGGTGAACCTGACACCTTTTGGATGGTCCCCCAAAAGACCCCCAAAATCCACACTGGTGTTCTAAATTTCCATGCAGGGCTACCAAAGGGACGCGGATTTCAAAGTGGGGATCAACATGTTCATTTACTAATAAATTTGGAACAGTTTGTTTAATCCATACAACATTTGGCAGACAGGTAGAAAATTACTTTTTATGTTATGTCAAGTTTTGAGCAGATCCGTCAGGCAGGCAAAGATAAATGGGCTGAGGCAATAAAAGTTGTATTCACTAGTAACTTTGGCATTGATTCATTAATCTGCATAGCATTTGGTAGCTACCAACTTAACCCTGGTGTAATGCCAGGCAGGACCTGCGAGCAAACCCTGCTGCATACAGCCCAAACAAAGTGGGCACAGGGCCTGGCTGAATGCTGTGCACGTCGCAGAAAGGGCACATGGCAGGTGAAAAATAACATGAAAAACACTAAACAAACAAAAAAGTCAGATATGGTTCTGTGAGTAAAACCGTAAAAGCATTGAAATTTTTAAGTTATGGTGTGGGATGTAAAAAGGCACACAAAACTCATGCCAGGGCCACGTTCAGTACACCGCTTAGCCAATGGCATTTAAAAAAGAAAAAGGTCAAAACATGCCGAGCATGAGTTAAGGTGCGCATTGTGTGCATAGTGTAACAGGTCCACTTCAGAGATTTTTCGGTTCTTTACCTGTGTTCACACACGTACACGTCCTCGGGATCCCAAGGCAAGACCACATCACTCAGCACCTACGAGACCTCCACTGGCTCCCCGTCGAAAAGAGAGTGACCATCAAGCTGCTCAGCCACGCCTATAAATCCTTCCACAACACCGGACCCCGATACCGCAACAAAATAACCTCCTTCTACGCACCCAAGAGAAACATCCGGTCCGCCGGCCTTGCCCTGACCGAAATCCCCCACATCCGCAGAGACAGAACGGGAGGAAGAGCCTTCTCCTACATTGCGGCCAAAACCTAGGACGAACTCCCCCTCAGTATCAGACGTACACCCACTCTTCAAGCATTCAGGAAGAGCCTCAAGACCTGGCTCTTCAGGTGAGATGGAGCTGCTCGAATCATATATTGACATACACACACACATAAATGAGTACATTGTAGAATCAATTTACATTGTTATGGATTCCTATTTGGGCACAAATTTGCTGCCACATATTTTTTTATTTTATTATTTAAATAGCTAAAAACCAAGCATCACCAAAGCAAATAGGTTTTGCCTTATGGTTCTATTGTCTTTGCCATGTACAGCACAGCCAGAGGTAATTTAAATTGCTAACAAAAAAGGGAGAGGTGCTGAAACAACCGTATTCTTTTGTAGCACGTATCAATATGCATGCACTATTACAAAATGATGCAGGTGTCTTTTTCCAATAAAAAAGGAGGTGAAAAGCAGCACAGGGGGAGAGCAACGTGGACTGTGGTCGAGGCAGGGAATTTGGGGGTGGGGGAGAAAGCACACGAGAGAACTTGCTATTCGAGGGAGTAGCAACACAGAACATGGGGAGTTATTTGGGCAGGACACACAGGGAGAGAGCTGGAAAACACATGCACTCTCATGGAGTGTTTAAGCAAAAAAGAAGAAAAGTAGTTCCCTAAAGCAGGATGGAACCCAGCCAATCAAAGAGATGGCAATGAGCCTATGGTCCACGGCAGGGACCAACACAAGCAGTACAAGTTGGGACAATGATAGCCATTGAAAAAGAAGTAGGCAAATGACAGTCACAATTATGCCAACCAATGGGAAGCAAAAGATATGCTGTAAGTCCCTGCAAGTTACTATTAAGGCCACAATAGGTCTTTTGCTACCAGACCGCTTGTACTGTCTGGTACACTCAATCCAAAAATCATGGTTTTAGCCAAGCTCCCAACGTTTATGGTACGCCAGTTTGATATAGGTGCATCTACCATAAGAACAAGCATTAACAAAGTCACTTACTCTGTCGCCTGCATGTGAAAAGAGTTCCTACAAACACAAAAACATACAAACCCAAATAACACTGACAGCAAGGTCAGGATGTCACCAGGGTTTTCCCCGTGTCATAAGAGCAGACAAGGAAGGGAAGAACATCTACCCCTTCCAACAAAGAACGCATAACAATGAGTGGCCAGCTTTCAAGTCAAAGCCAGACAATGAAAATGAAGATCACGATGAACTGCATTGAGACTGGGTGGCTATGGGATGAGAGCTGGCAAATAAGGTAAACAACAGGATAACCGTGGGTAGAGCCCATCAGTGTCATATGTAGAGATGCCACCTATGGCACCAAACATTCGTATGCTCTCCCCCCAGGGGGCGAACAGGATTTGTTTTTATATTACCATACGGCTGTTAGTTTCTAACTGATGGACACGATGTTCAGACTACAAGTTTCCGGTATATCTGTGACATGTTAGCAGTCCTTCACAATATAAAATGCTGGTTGTACTGTCAGAATGAGACTAATAAAGATACACTACGTCTTTTTTGAAACGTTACATTTGAACTACAGTTTTCGGCAGACTTACGGTGGCCTTGTAGTTCTTTACAATTGACGTCATCACCAAGCGCAGCTACGCTGTGGATGCACCACAGGTGTGTTTCTCTCGCTATAAGCTCTCTGCTTCTTCCGTTCGGCACCTCCACTCCAGCTTGGTAACGGCGGAGAGGTAAGAAGCAGTCGAGTTGGGATTTGCTTTGCGGTAGTTTGAAGTTATTTTGAAGCTAACAGTCTTGGTAGCTGTTAGTCCTCAAATCCGTCCACACACAATGTGTATGGACTTGTAAATACCATTCTCGTTGGGCCATAATGTGGCATCCTTGATTTAAAAAAAAAAATTGTCCTTCAAAAAAAAAATGTGGCCTTCATTACACGCTCTCTTTCACAAATGATGTGTTACGAAAAATAGCATATTGTGAGAGATATATGTTAAACAGCAGCATATACATTATAGAACTGCTTAATAACATGCGTTTTGAGGAAGATGTTTGATAGGTTTTTGTTGGGTTTGATTCCTATACAATATACCAGTCAGACACTTTAGAAATATGTTTGAAATAGATACTGACATTTTTATGTCTATCAATGCGTTTGACCAATTACTTTTTCGCTGCGGCTGCAAGGGAAATGTGAGAGCTAATAAGTATTGTATTTAATGGCACTGAATACAACCATGAATTAATTTGATACCCAGTGTGTGTCAAGTCTATTAACCGTATCTATAAGCAATGCTGAACATGCTGTCCATAAAATGCTGTTTTGGGCCATGATTATTTTACAGAGCGGGGCCTCATCATTTATCTCAAGCAGGTGCCGAGTGAGGTGAGGTATAATCCCTGAGAAGCAATGGTAAGTACTGATTCTACCATTGCTTCCTTAGAGACTAAGTATATTTTTTAAACAATAAGTGCAACAGGTGTTTTGTTAGTTATTAATTCCTCTTTTCAGATGTCGTAATGCATCATGCATCCGTGGAGGATTTGAATATTATCACATCACAGTCCAAACTGTATGTATTTTTTCTATAGAACAGCAGTGACAATTGTGTGTGCTGAGGTCCTAAAGAAAGCCAGGGAAGGTATCCCTTATGGCTGAAACATGTGGACCACTGAGACAGTGATTAAGTTTTAACTGTCTCTCTATTTCACTTGCACTTTTGTTTTTAGTAGGACGACAGATTTGAGACCACATCAAAAGTAATCTTGTTGTTATCTCTCTGCTGTCTATCTCTTTTTAAAAATAATTCACACTTTATATTTTCTTGCACTGCACCAACAATTTTTATTAAGTAAAAATAAGAAAAAGATTCCCTTTTGCACTTATTTCTTTTTGTGTGAACTACACAAGAGGATACAACTATCTTTCTGTCCCCCCCGTTTGAAACCAAGGGTGGACGAGAGACGGTTGTTTTGGAACCCCAGATGATGACACTGGGCACTTGAATGTGCAATGACGGGTTACCAACTATCCTGAGGTGGTTCAAGTTTGTCTTTTCCACTTTATTATTTGTCTGCCCTTTTGTTGTTTCTCTTCATACTGAAACGAGGGAGCGCCTAATGTAGCGTGATTTTTCAGACTGACACTTGGAGGAACGTTGTTGTAAAAAAACTAGGATTCTTGTGTTGTTATTGAATAAGAGTTTTTGGGGGATTGAATCCTTTTGGTCTTTATCAAAAATTCCCTCTGACCCACCATATAGTGAATAAGGGAAACAACCAGCTCTGCTGGTCCTTATCAGGATACACCCTTAAAAAGGCCTGGAGTCTATTATTATATAAAAAAAAATAAAAAGCATCAGCAAAGCCAAAAGGGTTGAAGTTATCTATCCCTTTGGCTTTAAATAAGGAGATAATCAAAAGCACAGGTGCACCATAAAACAAACAGTTTTTCAATAGTCACTAGGTAAATATGAATGTCCAGCAAGTCCGTTTTATTCAAGATGATTTATTTTTCAACAAAGTGAAAATAGAACAGCCGACGCGTTTCGTCCCAGCCGGGACTTCTTCAGGGCAATGGAAAATTCAATGTCCAGAATGTGATGACAAAAACCAGCAAAAGTTGTTGGAACCAGCTGTGTGGCAGACCGCTCTGTCAATCCCTATTTACAATAAGAATGGTCAGTATCCATATGGATGTTCCAGAGACGGTTCAATCATATGCGGTCATGAATACACGGGATCTTGGTACCACAAACTATAAACCTACTATCCAGGTCTAGAGGATAAAATGAATAAGTGTCCAATTCTTCATATGTGAATAAATATCCAGTGCACCATACATACGATGTGCACTAAAATCTATGGTTGACCAAGTGCCCCTTATAGCGGATATCCTGCCATCAAAAGAAATGTCTTCGTGGTTCCACCTCCGTAGTTCTTGGAGAAGAGAAATGTAGCGGAAAATAACCGCCCAACCGAAAGGTCCCCTCAGTGTGAATAACGCCCTTTGGCTTTGTCAATGCTTGGTTTTGGTATAACGTTATTGTTGGGGAGGGGCTGCCGCGTCCCCAAAAATACAAAAAAAAAATAGCAGAGGCTAAATTATGTTTTGGTCTCAAAAACTACACCCAGCCACCACTTACTGTGTGCGGGTGTGCCTCTTGTAAAAGAGCAGAATGTCGTCACTCACAGTGAAGGTAGCCCAAAGGATGAAGTAGGCTGACCCATCGCCCCATTTTTTTTTTTTTGCGTTATTGGGAAGAGGAAAAGTGTGAATGACAGCCGACCAATGGATGAAGAGGGTTGGTTAAAAGCCCCTTTAACTAAGTATAGTACATGTATAATTGTGATGAAATCAAAAGGCGTTAGCTAGCACCAGGCCTGGAGAAACTGAGATGAGGATAGGCCATAGTAGCACTCAAACAGTACAGACATTGCCTTCCCTTGAAACTGCACACATACATAATTAGCTAGCTTGCTAGGATTAATACACTTTTGATCAAATAAAGCTGATTTCATTTCAAACTAGTTCAAATAATGTTATTTTAATTCAATTTAAGGAAACGAATGCTTAACTTTTCTGAATGCCTACTATTACAGGTGGGCAAGGACAGTCACCATTTCAAGAGTTACTTATTTCATAGTAAGTAATAAGCAGCTTGGCGTTGTAAGGCTTCTTCAATATGTATACAAAATGATTTATGTGCTTTCCTTAAAACTATATGTGCTGTAGCATGAACAAAGGAAACACTGTTTTGAAAAGCACGGAATCTGATGTCCCACTTCTGTCCGAAATGCTACTCCTATAATGCCAATGTGACCATTTGCCCACAGAGACACTAGCACGGCACCAAATGAAATCACAAAACCACCCACCAACTTCGAACACTCAAAAGTGTGCTTCTGGCCAAAATAAAAGGCTAAGGAATACTGGGGCTAGCCGAGCAGTTTCCTAGATTTCTGAGCCATGGGAGCACAGAATGTGCAAAAGAAAGGAAATGTATGGATTCGGGTGAAATCCTTACAAACAAGCTGTAAACAAGAAGACATTGTAAACAACAGTTGACAAAGTCAAAGGTGTGGCTGTTTTTACAAGTCAAAGAGCTTATTTATTGATCAGTTCTTTTTTCGTGGTTATGTGTTGGGTGAATGACAATGAATAGTTGGATGATTCAGTGCACAGATTGGTAAAGAGGTATGTAATGAGATTAAAGAGATGAGTGCAGAGTTGGATAAATGGGTATGATGACCAGTGAGTGCAGAGAAGATTAACCACTATGTGACTGGATGAGTGAAAGGATGGACCAATTGGTACATGCAAGCATACACACAAGAAATAACACACATTTTGATAGCTTTGGCCTCTAATGTCCCACAACTGGGAGCGTGAGACCATCAAAAAGCGACAGAGTAGTATGTTTCCGATGTCGTAGAGCAAAACTTCACATTCAATGTAAAGTGTTTCAGTTGTGTCAATGTCACACTGTATCCAGGTGAAAGAGAGATATCACTTATAGCAGAGTTTGCAATAGTTCAACAAATGTGTTTTCATTTATTAGCATTTTCGTTGGATATGACTCAGGTAACAACTTAAAAATGTGACTGCACGAGGTTTCTTTAAAATAATGTTATTGAATTTGTTTATTTCCAAGTAGTTCTGTCATTGTACATTGTTTTATAAGCACCAATTGCTCCGTTCCAAGATGACATACCGGCCGTGTGTGCCTACCCAGCACACTACTCAATGCAGCAAATTCACTTAAAGCAAAGTTGTCCTGGGCTACATGGGGAAAAAAATAAGGAACATATGGCGGCTTTAATAGTTATCATAAAAGTAGAGACTTTATTGCAACCTGTAGAAAGCACTATATAAGAAATATTAGACCCATGCAGTACTTGATTGTACATATATCTTAGAGGGGCTAATGCCAGTAGACTGAATCAGGATCCGCCACAGAGTGAACACAGGACATCGCTAACATCCATGAAGGCCAATTCCTCTAAATGTAAATTGTCCTATGGACGTGCAGTAGTAAACTCCATACAACATGAAAGACCATTACTTTCACCTGACTCCTCAAAATGAATTGATGAATAAGTTAACACAACTAAAAATACTCAGAGGCTAAGAGGTGGACTGAGTGGCGGGAGGGGCTCGCCTTGTACTACCTATGTATAAATTAAAATAGCTCTCTCTTGCCATACCACAAAGCATGACAACAAACTTTATTCTGCATTTTTTGCCATCAATAATCATGCAATTAAAAAATGTCATACAATTGCAATAATTAAAAATTAATATCAAAATAAAATCCTATAATTCATTATGCCAAAAACATAATTAAATGAGTATACAATTTTTAGAAGACAATCTCCACCATTAATTTAATTATGTCCCTCTTTGGCAATACTAGGAGATACATTTGTTTTTAAATTATTTTGCCTGGCCCTGCAGATGGTCAATAAGAATAGTGATACCGCTAACACTACACACAGGGAAGTGTCATTATTTTAAATTCTCAGAAGCTCTGTAAATTATGTGCACAAAGCTATTGGGATGGTTAACAAATCCCAGGTTTTATTGCCTGGCTCCTCTTTGCTGTACACACAAAGTCAAATAATAAAAAATAAGCCTAAAGAGAAAGGTACATTGCTAGTCCAGAGTCAAGGTACAATCACTTCACTAGTTTGTTCGTCCCTTGGGCGCACAAAAATACATTAGGTTTCACTAGTATAATGTATAATAGCCTAATAAAGTACTAAATATGGTTCCCTCAAATGAGAGATTCACACATCCAGACAGAAAGATTCAACAAGTCATTCCTAAATAAAGTATTCCGATTTAGAAAAAGTCGGATACGAGAATGTTATATTTCTTATACATGTCGTTATTTAAACTTCTCTTATTTAGACTTGTGGGTTTACGTCAACAGTGTGAAAATATGTAAACATTAAACAAAAGTATCCAGCCTGAAAATTGGTTGGTAATTCAACTATTATGTATTCAGAAACCGTTAACAGGTTGGTAAGCGGTATTAAGCGTTAAAATTAACAGCGTTGTAATTTGTTTATGATTCGCGGGAAAAAATTAAGATGAGATTAGTAAACATCAACCTAAAAGGACCACTATATTAATGTTATCGTCTGTTGTTTTAATTGATGCTGCAGGCTAATAAGATTTGTGAACTGGGAAAGAGTAACACCCCACACACGTTCAAAGATCTGAATTGCTTTAATAACACTGCGAGCTCGATGCAGACAACATAAGTCCGAACGGGCACTTCCCAAAGTCTTGCTCCAGTTCCCTGCTAGCTGAGTATTAGGGAGAATAAAGCTGCCAATGAGACCTCGCTTCATCCTACTGGAACAGGATCTGCAACGGGCTGCCGGGCGAGACGTGCTGCGCAAACGGAAATAAGCTGAGCAAATAACCTGGAAAGCGTGAGGCTCATGCTGCGTGTTTACAGAGCATGGATGTGTGACGTGTCCACCGAGGAAGGGCTGCTGTCCCGTGTTAACGAATAACGGCACATTGCAGCACAGACGAGGAGCCTGGCTGTGGGGTCCAGAAATATATCATGTCCCCGCCTCTCGAGATCGGCCCCGCGGCTCGTCGACCCGTAGCGCGTTCACGCCTGGAAAGTTACATAAAGCGGACCGTGGAGTCTAGCCCGGGCAGCTGCTACCTCCGCCGGGGCGCGCGGGGGCTGACGTCCAGCCGAGGGGAGCACGGGAGTCGCGGCGCGGCTGTTGTAGAAGCAGTGGGGAGGCTGGTGAAGTTTGCAGGCAGGGTCGAGCCGCGGGTCTCCCTGCGCCCGGTGACGTCACCTGTTGAGGGCTCTTTGTTGTGACTCCGGGCAACAGCATCCCAGACACAACTCCAGGGGGTGTTACTGTACTGTATCCGGCTGCGGGATGCAGGAGACGGGGGAGGACGCCGTGGAAGGGGAAGGATTGCAGCGGGGAAACTGGTATACGGGGCAGAGAGTGGCAAGGAGCTGTGCTGTGGGGTACAGATCCAGTGGTGGGACCCAGTCTCTCCCCGGATGCCGTGTCTCGGTGTACGTGGCATCAGATCAACAGCTCTCGCCTCCCCCTTCGCTCGTCACTAAACTACTGTCAGGATCAGAACCTCACACATGAATGTCCAGCGCCGTCATCGCTACCTTCAGAGGGGGCTGTGAGTGTTGAGATGCTGCCGAGGTCACTCCCCTCAGCACCCTCTCCCCAACACAGATGTTTTTGTACAGCTCTCTAGCATAGGGTCTAGGGGGAGGGAGGGCTTCAGCTCCTGCTCCTGCTTTATGTCCTCCCTTACCTCAGGCTCCTGCAGTCCGACTGTTGCACAGACTCCGTCCTGTGCACCGCGGGACACAATAAAGTTCCTGCAATTCTGTGCGCGCGCCTCACAAGCACTCGGGCGCCACGGCCATGATGGAAATGGAATGCGATCTGAAAGTACATGCGCGCGTCGGGACAGCCCCCCCCCTCCAGCTCCGAGCATGCGCGGTGCATCTTGTGCTGTGCTGAAGCGACCAAGGAATGTGTGTGTTCGATCAACATGCCCGGTTTCGATATCTAGCTGCTTTTGTCACTTTTTATCTATTTATTTATTTATTTATGCATTTTTATATAGCGCGGACTTTACCCGAAGGCGTCAGAGCGCTTCACAATAGGAACAGAAATGAAACATAATGAGAAACATTACACAAGAACAAATTACAAAAGCATACGTTACGTTACATAAGGTAATCGTGACAATTGTGAGCAAACAAAATACATGAGGTAGTAAAAATTGTGAGCAACCAAAAATACATGAGGTAGTAAAAAGTGCACAAGAGGAAAAAGTGACAAGTGTGCAGTTACAAGAGAAAACAAATTATAATTTGAGGTAAAATACTGCAAAAGGTGCTAGACACTAAGGCACAAAAACAAGCGTTACGAAGGCAAAGGTGGCACTTGTGCAAGTATCAAAGGTAAAAACATGTGAGAGGTAGCAAACAGTGTGATACAAGGGCAAAGTGGTGTGTGCTTGTTACAAAAGGGCACCAAACACAAGTACATGGAAAATACTGCAAAAAGGCAGACACTCCAACCACAAGAACACACTGGGAAGGCACTTCCATGGTCATGGAAAGTAGAAATTTTCAGTAGTAGGAAGTCTTCCTCCAATAACATGAGGACGTGAATTACTTTCGCGCAAGAAAATCACTGTCCACACTTCTTCTAGGAGCAAGAAAGGCCACTTTATTTTAAGACAGGTGCATAAAACATTTCATTAACACATTAATTATTTATTTATTTTCAAAACATTTCAATCTACACAGTATGCCTAAACATCCCTACCTAACTGAACCCGAAACTAACTCTTGCCGAATACCCCCTGGATTCCCAATGAGCTACCCTTCAGGATGGCCAACCCGCTCCAGGCTGCCCACCCCACTAGCAAAAACCGCCTCCTGAAAGACCCAAGACACCTGTCCTAACAGTGGCAAATCCCGAGGCCAGAGCAGCGCCTAGAGCACCGCTAAGTAAAAACCCAACTAATAGAAAAAAAGGGGGAGGGTGGGTGGGGCAAAAAAGAACCTCCCTTCCCTAGCCTCCCGCTACGCACTTCCAGCCCGCCTGCCTAATCTCCCCTTATAACCCCTAATCAACCCCCACCTGCTCTTCCCTCGCGCGAACATACCCAGGGAAAGACCAGCTCGCGCCTGGCTCTCCCTGGGTCCCACCTCGCGCAAGAAAATCACTGTCCACACTTCTTCTAGGAGCAAGAAAGGCCACTTTATTTTAAGACAGGTGCATAAAACATTTCATTAACACATTAATTATTTATTTATTTTCAAAACATTTCAATCTACACAGTATGCCTAAACATCCCTACCTAACTGAACCCGAAACTAACTCTTGCCGAATACCCCCTGGATTCCCAATGAGCTACCCTTCAGGATGGCCAACCCGCTCCAGGCTGCCCACCCCACTAGCAAAAACCGCCTCCTGAAAGACCCAAGACACCTGTCCTAACAGTGGCAAATCTCGAGGCCAGAGCAGCGCCTAGAGCACCGCTAAGTAAAAACCCAACTAATAGAAAAAAAGGGGGAGGGTGGGTGGGGCAAAAAAGAACCTCCCTTCCCTAGCCTCCCGCTACGCACTTCCAGCCCGCCTGCCTAATCTCCCCTTATAACCCCTAATCAACCCCCACCTGCTCTTCCCTCGCGCGAACGTACCCAGGGAAAGACCAGCTCGCGCCTGGCTCTCCCTGGGTCCCACCTCGCGCAAGAAAATCACTGTCCACACTTCTTCTAGGAGCAAGAAAGGCCACTTTATTTTAAGACAGGTGCATAAAACATTTCATTAACACATTAATTATTTATTTATTTTCAAAACATTTCAATCTACACAGTATGCCTAAACATCCCTACCTAACTGAACCCGAAACTAACTCTTGCCGAATACCCCCTGGATTCCCAATGAGCTATCCTTCAGGATGGCCAACCCGCTCCAGGCTGCCCACCCCACTAGCAAAAACCGCCACCCAGGAAAACCTTTAGCGTTTTCCTGCCCCACTCAAAGGGAAGGAGCACAACACAACTGCACCTGCAGAACCTTAGCTATCAAGTCCCGGAGCTCCAAAAGGTAAAAAGAAATGCCCAATTTGGACAGGTGGACACCGTCCTCGCAGAATAAATGCGTTTCTGAAACTTGCAAATGATGATGAGCCAAACTGTAAATACATAAATGAGTACAAAAAAGTCGCATGGTTCGATTCACTTTGCGTCTGGCTTTTTCCATGGCTGAATAACTCCTCGCCCCACTCCATGTCAATCGAGGCACGAACTCAGTCCATATTACCATGGTGCGCACCCATGTGGTCTTGATGACTTCCAGATCTTGTTTCATTAACTTCAGCAAAGTCAAACCAGAAAGAGAAACTAAGTCATTTTCCCCAAGGTGCAGCACCAGTAAATCCGGTGGGCCCCCCCAACTCTTCGAAACCAAAGAAGCCAAGTCAGGAAAGAGACTGCCCCAGCGCATGCCCCCTGTGCCATGCCAGGAGACTTCATGTGTCAGGCTGCTTAAACCCAGAGATCTACCACAAAGCTGACGTGCAGCAGCCACAGCAGCCCTCTTAACAAAAGAGTGACCAAGAATCCACACCCTCCTCTTTGCTCCAGCGACCGAGGGCCAAGGACCTAGGAGAAAAAGAAATGTTAGGCATAGCACAGGCGAACTATTTTCTCACATACTTCTCACAACATCTGGAGCGCCAACGCCCAATACGCCGAATTTGCGACCAATCCCACCCCAACCTGGCGGCCTCTGTCGCTGCCCCAATCCTGAAGGAATGGGTACCGAATTGAGAAGGATCCCGCCCCAGAGCCAATAAAACCTTGCGTAGGACAGCCAACAACTGAGAAACAATAATGGGACTGCCATCAGCATGGCAAAAAATGCCCCCCGGAACAAAGTGAGGGGAAGACACAAAAACCTCCCATTCCCCCACAGGGCAGCAAGAAGACACACCGCTCCGTCCCAAAAAACACCCACTTACCCCTCCCCATCTGATCAGTCTTGGACATACGCAACCACAGACGCACCCTGTCATGCTCCACCACAACCTCACTGCTAGTCATACCCACTCTATCTCGCAAACCCAGCAGCTCAGAGGCCCGAAACGCCCCAAAGAATAACCACACAAAACACAAACGAAATTTCTGGCACTCAAATGCATCATAACAGCACCCTTTCAAACGAGATAAAAGCAGCTGAAGCAAATCAAAAGTCACCGGCTGTCGCAGCTTCTGCGCACCAGCCTGAAGCCTACCCAAACCTTTTAAAACTTACCGAACCAACACCCCCCCCAACAGGATCCCTCCCCCACCAGAGCAGCCCGTAAAAAGACACCCCAGCCAACTTGCCCGAGATGGTTGTGTGGGAGAGGCCTGTATCCGCCAAATGCAAAACAAACTGCAATACAAATTGTTCATCAGATAACCCAGCCCGTACTGGGCCCGCCATGTCGTCACCAAACTGCAGAAACTCCTGCCAGGCCTTCAAATAACTCCGACGGGTGGACGCAGCCACTGAATTCTCCACCAAGTGGTGCACCCTCAATCCCCCAATGCCCATACGTACTGTGGGATCGCCGTCGGTTCTAGGTCCGCCCCAGGAGCCAATTTGCGGAATTCGGGCCACTGAAATCGAGATAAAGAATCAGCGATGCAATTAGCAGCCCCTGGAACATGCCGAGCTTTAAAGACAATATTCAGTTGTAGACACCGCAACATGAAAGCGCGCAAGAGCTTCAAGACACGCAAATCACGGGCCCTCTGCTTATTAACGAGGTGAACTACAGCCATATTGTCCACATGGAACAAAACAGAACGATTCTGAAACTCCTCCCCCCAGATGTACAGAGCGACCAACAAAGGGAAGAGCTCCAAAAACGCAATGCTCCGACCCTGTTCCCGCCAATGCACCGGCCAGCCAGCCGCGCACCAACGACCTTCCCAAAAGATGCCGAAACCATTGGCTCCCGATGCATCCGTGAAAAGCTGTACCTGCCACACAATGTCCTCATCCGCAAAAAACAAGGACACTCCGTTGAAATCTTGCAGGAAACGTAACCAGACACTCAAATCGGCACGGACAGCTGTGGTAATACGCACCCGATGGTGAGGAAGGCTGGCGCCGGACATCGAGAGGCCAAGACGTCTACAAAACGTCCTACCCGCCCGAACAACCCGACACGCAAAATTCAGATACCCCAAAAGCTTCTGAACCTTCCGCAGTTCCAATTTGCGCTCGCCCAGCACCAACCTGATAAAAGCAGACATCTCCCGCGCTTTGTCAGCAGGCAAGCGTGCCACCATAGCCAGGGTATCGATCTCAATCCCCAGAAAAATCAGAGAAGTACGCGGACCTTCGGTCTTATCCGGCGCTAAAGGAACGCCCAGCTCCGCAGACATAGCCTGAAAAGTATCCAAAGCCAACTGACACTGTCCAGACCGACCCTCACCAATGAAAAGAAAGTCATCAAGGTAATGGCAGACCAGGGCGTGGCCGCTGATGAAAGTGAAGCGCCACTGCAGAAATGAACTGAATGTTTCGAAGAGGGAACAGGACACCGAGCAGCCCATGGGCAACACCTTATCCACATAGAAATAACCACCAAAGTGCATACCCAAGAGACCAAAATCCCAAGGATGAATGGGCAGAAGCCGGAAAGCTGACTGAATGTCGCTCTTCGCCAGCAGGGCACCAACACCCGCCACGCGAACGAGCCGCAAGGCGTCGTCCACGGAAGCATAGGTCACAGTAGAATCAGCCGGGTCAATGAAATCGTTGATGGAAGCACCCTCAGGCCAAGAAAGATGATGAATGAGGCGAAACTCCCCAGCCGCCTTTTTAGGTACCACACCCAGCGGAGAGACTATCAAATCAGGGAGAGGACAGCTAAGAAAAGGACCAGCAATCCTGCCCGCCGCAAGCTCAGCATCCAACTTCTTCTGCACAACCTGTGGGGACTCCTTGGCAGACTTGAGATTGTCAGACCACCTGCCCAAACGGGGGCCCTGATACCCAATCCTGAAACCCACTCTGAAACCCCAGGACAAAATCTTGGCAGCCTCAAAATCAGGATAGTCCACCAACCACAAATCAAGGACATCCAGTTTAATAGGAGTAGGAGCCCTTTGAGACAAAGTGAGAAGGCTGTCCCCTGCCCCCTGAACCCCTCCCCATGTCTCCAAAACGCTGTCCCGGAAAACACTGGGTGAGAGCATGCCGCCCCCCACACTGCGAACACTCATGCTTATATCTGCATGCTGGTCGGTTACACGAACCCCTGTTAAAATGCCAGCACGCGCCAGAGGAGGAGAACTGCCCTCTGCCCCAAACCCCCGCCCCAGCAAGAGCGGGGCGAAATGGAAAGGGCCGATAATGTACCGGTTGCCCGCTAGACGTGTGGGTCGTAGCGGGCGGGTGAGCAGATGCCATCCACTGGAGCCACAATTCCGCATCAACCTCACCCCATGAACGCTCTGGAAAAACACTCATCCGGGCCCGGAACTCCTCGTCGTATGACAACCAGGCAAAGCCTCCAAAATAACTATGCGCTTTACGAATGACATCCGCATATTTAAACATGTCGACCGCCTTACTCGGATGACGCTGGCAATAAACGCTGGCATAAATTAAAAAGGCCGAAGTCCAGTTCTCAATAGACTTCGGGACTCGAGGCCTCCGAGCCAATTCTAATTCTTCTTCTTTCGACCCTTCCTTAGCTTGGACATCGCGATGGAGAAGCCGAAACACATCCACAAATTCATCATTCCAGATGCGGGTTTTAGTCTTCTCAGACAAATGGGACCCCAAAGGCATCCCCACCCCAGAATATGGCAATTTTTTAGGCAGGATACTATCCTCCGTAGCAGGCTGTGCAGCAGCCACCCCAGCCCCCACAGAAGAAACTTCCCCCGCATTGTGCACAGTAGAAACATTCAAACTCACCTGCCGCTCAAGCCTCGGTGCCAGAGCGACTCGCTCACCAATAACCCCATCACCTCTACCGATTGATCTGGTACGCTTAGCCGGGAGACTCTCCCTTGGGTTCCACACAGCCCACCATCCGTCCTTACCTCTAGGCAACTCTGCCGACTTCTGCTGAAGATCCACAGGAGCCCCTGGAGGTGGTCTACTTCTTGCCGCCTCATGTACTGCTGCATGGTCCGCACAAGACGCCTGCAAGATACGAGAAACAGGGGGTTGCCCCAGCCCACCCCTCTGGGCCCGTGCTGCCAAAAGCCCAACATCTGTATCCCGCAATTCCCCGTCTTCCAAATCATCTCCATGAATATCCAAACGTAAAGCATCACCAGAAAAAGAAACTTGAGCACTGCCACTGGGCAGAGCCCCATCCCCAATACCCCCATCATAAAACTGCCAATCAATGTCATGAAAACTCCGCGCGCGCATAGCTGCAGAGGAGAGATCCGCTCCAGATAACTCTCCCGTGACCCCACCACGGGAAACAGCCGTAGGGACAGTTCCCAAGCCCGTAGAACCAGGCAACAGCCGCCCAGCTGGAGGAACAACCTGAAAATTGCGGCCGCTCAAGCCAGAATGCGAAGAATCCGCGAAACTGCCCACCCCCACAGCGGCAAGGGAAACCCCAAAGGAGGACCCAGCAACCTGCACCAACCCAGAGCCACCACCCGACCCGGTCGCCAAATCACCCCGGGGAGCACCAGGCTGCGCCCGAGGGGCCGGGAACAGCACGTGGCAGGGAACAGGGGGCACCCCCCCAATGTCCAGACCCAGCCCACCAGACGCCAAGGACTGCGGGGAAGCAGAAGGGGGGGGAACATGGCCAGGAACCATGGACCTGGGGGCCGGGGGAGGGGGGGACATCACCAGAGGCGACCAAGGCGGTGTCCGGGGGGGGAGCCCCCGAGGGGGACAAAACTGGCAGCACAGAAAGAGCAGACCCGGAGTCTGGGCAGCCCTGAGCCAAAACACCGAGAGAAGGGTGGGGAGCTTGCCCCAGCACGGGGGTGGCGGGGGACAGCAGGTAGCACTGCCCATTCACCCACAAATAGGGCGAAGCCCCGTCAGACACACCAGGCACAGAATGAGAGGGGCCCCCATGAACAGTGGTGGGAGCCCGGGCGAGGCATGTAGGGTCGAGGCTCCGCCCCCGCTTCACCCCAGAAACAACCGAAGACTTCCTGGACTTTCCAGGAGGGGGCCCAACCAAACGCTGGGCCTGCCGGCCCACAGAACGCCCCCGCCTCCCCCCGGGCGCCCCACGCAAGCCAGCACTTCCAAAAGGTAAAAGACATACCTGCTGGTGGGCGCCCGGGTCAACCGGCGGGGGCCCCGAGTCAGCGGGAACCTGGGCCGGCATGTTGAAAACCTCCGGCATGGCAGCTTCACCGTCTTCGGCGTCGTCCGGGTCAGGTGACAAACATGCAGTCACCGCCCGAGACACGCCTTCAGCAGCCTTACGATGGGGGCGGGCCAAACCCACCCACGCCTCCGCTGGCACTCCGGGCCGCAGAAGGTCCTCGCGCCCGGCTGCACACAGCGTCTGGACAGCCCTCCGGACCTCCGCCGCCTCCTCCATGGCCCCACTAGCAAGGTAACAAGACGCGGAGCCGGCAAAAAAGAACCTCCCTTCCCTAGCCTCCCGCTACGCACTTCCAGCCCGCCTGCCTAATCTCCCCTTATAACCCCTAATCAACCCCCACCTGCTCTTCCCTCGCGCGAACGTACCCAGGGAAAGACCAGCTCGCGCCTGGCTCTCCCTGGGTCCCACCTTGGAGGTGTCTCTGGAGGAGGAGAGCTTTGAGGTCCCTTTTGAAGGCCTGGGAGGAGGCGGTGGTTTTTATCAGATCACATCCCTGGCTTAAAATAACTTACATTTTTAGAACCCAAATGGTGAATAAGCATAAAGAATTATATACAGACTTCTTAGGACTCGGGATTTAGGAGACAGTACATTTCGGGGAGGGGGACGGGACATAGACATGCTTGGGGTCGTTCCATTGATTTTGACGTTACAAAGTGCCTTTGTTGGTGAGTGGGCTCCTGTAAATGTTAATGAATACAATCGCATAGTTCTGAAGTGAAAAACAAAAGGCAGGCATAAGTAGTCACAGTCTGCAAGTAAGCTTAGTTGTTATTTACATTGTGCAATAATGGACGTGTGATGTCAAGCATTGATTTGGATTGGAGGAGAATCCTTCAACACTTTCCCAAAACTCTACAGCTGCCTCGAGGAAGCGTAGATGTTTGGCACAAAATCATGTCTAATTGTTTTAGTAAACTGGGGCTTTGCATCAAAAACAGTGGGTCGTTGCATGGGAATGCTCACTTACGATCCATGGAACTCTTTCTTACCACAAAGAAGCACGTAGCTCTACCTTGAGTTAGGTCAGGCCACTTTCCAATGCAAATCAGAATTAGTGTTGGAAAGTAAATCCCAATACAACACTTTTTCTGGATTTGTGTCACTTTTGTGAAGCAAACCTAGTGAGAAGTGTTAGTATATTTCCTCCTAAGTCTTTTTGAACACTTTGTGCCAGCCTATCGTATACTGTGAACAGTCTAACATATTTTTTAAACTGACTTATGTATTCACAATGCTTTCTCTCCCAGGCTGGAATCTCATAGGTCTATAAACACACGTCACTAGTCCCTAGTGCATCAACCAGTTATATACACATATTTTTGAAGTAATCATTGTAAACAACTAAGCTTTCTTACCAGACCTAAGAATTTCCACTGATTAATCTGTCTTTCAGTTATTTTACATTTAAGGTGTATGCATTATATTTCACATGCAGTTATCGCCAACGTTTATGGCCACTAGTAGTATATGGCAGGGAAGACCAACTTATGTGGTAGGGTTGACTAAATTAAACAGCAATGTAAGGTTAATGGTGCAGTATAATGGGTACATTTTTAGTAGATATTACTTACTTTGACTTTTTTTAGAATTAATAGCTCTGCGAAAGGTTTCACATCATTAGTACCAGTTTAACAGCTCAATACCGGAATATGCAACTGAAAGGTTGCAAGTCAGCTTGCAAATGACTTTCCACTGTGCAGCAATTCATGTTGCTGCAGTTTTAGTAACTTCATTTGTTGGAGTTAGAATAAATGTTTTGATAAACTCTGAAGATTATGCTTATGAAACAAATCCAGGCAGGTGCGGCTCCTCCGCTAAGGCAGAGGAGAGTCACCCCACTGCTCGTTGAGCAGTGGAAAATAAAACTAAAATGATAATAACAAGAAGTTATTATCGTTTTATTTTCCTTTGCGACTCCAGGCGGGGTGGCTCACCGCAGAGGGAGAAGGACTGGTTTGCACTCCCTCTCTCCATGCGCATGATGCTTTGACTGGCCCTCTACGGCAGGCCAAACAGTCATGCCCAGTTGGCATGTTCTTCATTGGACTGTGTTGCACAGCCCCGTGGAGAACATGGCTAGCCTCCACAGGCACTGTCTGAGCTGCCAAAAGGGCCGCTCGTCGTGATTGGCTGGCAAAGTCCGGAAGCCTGGGTGCTTCCGGTGCAGGCTGCAGGCAGCAGCCGTGAAGAAGATAAGAAGACGGAATAGAGGCTTGCAGCGTAGGCGCAGCCAAGCAGGTACGTTTCTGTGAGAAAGTGCCCTCTTTCTACATGATTTCCCCCACTTTTTGCTGAACTGCTAATGTAATTTGACTGAGTTTGCACTGTGCTCCTCCCAATCAGGTACCAAGGGACTATGTTCTTTCCCTAAAAACTGCATTGAAGACCAAACCCAATTGGTACTCTCTGACAACAGGTCAGTCCCTGGTAAATGATACCACAGGTACCCAGGGCACTGTGACCATGGAAGGCCTCTAAGGGCTGCAGCACTTATTGTGCCACCCTTAGAGGCCCTGTACCTTTACACTCACACACTGCCTTTGCAGGCTGCGTGTTTTGGTGCAGAAAAAAGGGGAAGAGTCGACATGGCACACATGGTGATTGAAAAAATAGTAAACAAAGAGGGAAGGGATTCCAGCCAACACTTATCACAATGTGAGGTAATCTTAATTAAAAAATAAACGATGGAACCCTTGGGCCTGACAGACAAAATTGATTTGAGCAGTTTTTTATAATTGAGTCACTAATGTCCCTTTAACCTCACATCAATATGTTAAATTCTAATCTCTTAACCCCTTCGATGCTGATGACGGAGCGGTTCCGTCAACAGCATCGGTTGGACTGTGCTGATGACGGAACCTCTCCGTCATCAGCAAAGCTCCCGGGGGAGCACTGGCGCTCCCCCCGGCTCATTGATTGTGCCCATTCAAACAGGGATGGCAGCGGAAGAGTTTCCGCTGCCACCCCTGAGCCCCCCCACGCTTCCTGATGACGTTACAGCGCACGCCGACTTCACCAGGAAGCGCTGGACGCGCTGGAAACCATTTGTTTCCAGCACGTCCCGGAGTAAGAGGTAAGTTTGGGCTTCCGGTGGGGCGGGGGGGGGGGAATTTCCTAGGGCCTTGAGGCATCAGGGGGGAGGAAACAGTGTTTCATCTCCCCTGATGTCCCAATGTAGGGCATTCCTGGTGCACGATCGCGCACAGCATGGCGATCGTGCACCAGGAATGCCCCCACTAGACATCAGGGATGTCTTTTTTGTTAAAAAGGAAACAACCCCTTGTGCAAGGGTCGCTTCCTAGTCGGCAAATATATAATCAGACTTTTCTGTCCCCCCGGCGGACAGATCAGCCATTTTTTGGCCGAATCTGGACCCAGGGGGTGGGGGGGGGGGGGTAGAAAAGCCCACTAGAGCCAGGGAATTTGTGTTTTGTATAATCGGAAGCGACCCCTTGGGCAAGGGTCGCTTCCTTGGGCCCACATTTTTTTTTTTAAAGTATATTCTGCCCCCTCTGGGGGCAGATCGTTTTCTAATTTGGCCTTTCTGCCCCTGGGGGGGGGGGCAGAAAACCCCACAAGACACCTGGGAATTCTTTTTAAAAAAAATGGAAGCAACCCCTTGGGCAAGGGTCACTTCCAGGGGGCCCAATTAAAAAAAAAATTATATTATGCCCCCCCCCCCGAGACAATTATCCTGATTTTTTTGGGGCGTTTCTGGCCCACTAGAGCCATGGAATTGTTTTTTTTTACATTGGAAGTGACCAGTCGCTTCCAGGGGCCATTTTCTTTTTTTTTGTGTATATTCTGCCCCCCGGGGGCAGATCGGTTTCTTTATTTGGCCTTTCTGCCCCCAGGGGAGGGCAGAAAACCCCACTAGACACCAGAGAGTGTTTTAAATTTGAAATGGAATGCGACCCCTTGGACAAGGGTCACTACCTTATGGGCCTAATTCATTTGTTAGACTTTTCTGCCCCTCCTTGGGGAGAGATTACGTATATTTTTGGCATATCTGGCCTGTCGGGGGGGGGGGGGGGCAGAAAAAAGCCCACTAGTACCAAGGATGTAAAAAAAAAAAATTGTTGCTTCCAGGGGACATATATTTGTTTGTGTATTCAGCCCTTTCTATGTTGTGACATAGCCTGTTATAATTGTAATGTTTTATTTCCCCCTTTTTTGTTCTAGTTCAAGGCTTTTGCTCTTTAGACTGTTGCAGGTTGCGGTTTCGTTACTGGTGGTTCTGCTGTTTGTGTAGTTGCATGTGTTTGGTAAGAGACATTTTTTGTACAATTTCAATGTAAATGTGTTTTTTGCAAAGTGTGTAATAATACCAGTATGTTTGGTTTCTGTTTTTGAGTGTCTAAAAAATGTTTTGCATTTGTGCTTGATGTGTATTTTGTTTTCTGTAGATTTTTTTTTTTCTACTTTCTAGTGGGATATCGTTGACTATTTGCTGTGTCTTTGCAGAGTAGATGCTGGTGAGTGTAGCTGTCCCTTGTAAGTGAATTGTATAGTTTTTCAGTATATAGAGATTTGTTATAAAGGCACACAATTGTTTACTTACTTTGCACAGTGTTGGTTGTTGACTTGTTTGTGCAGCCTCCTTTCTTAGTAAGGATAATGGCTAGCTGCCGGATAACAGCTCAGCAAGTTGTTGGAATGCTTTTTGATTCTTCCTCTGACCATGGTCCAGAGACTGACTCTGATTCTGAGGCAGAGGTGGGAGGGGAAGATTCAGGCAGTGAGTTTTCTCTCCACAGGGCATCATCTGATGATGAAGATACTCTGAGTGCTGATGAAGCTACTTTTGGTGTGGGTGAAGTGCCTGTGTTGGAGGAGGACATTGGTGTGCCGATAGTGCGGCAAGAGGCATCTGGGCTGCAGCCTGGGGCTGCTAGACTTCCCGTTGGTATAGTTAGTGATACAAGAGGCATCTGGGCTGCAGCCTGGGGCTGCAAGACTTCCCGTTGGTATAGTGAGACAAGAGGCATCTGGGTTGCAGCCGGGGGCTGCAAGACTTCCCGTTGAAAGTGCTGACCTCTGGGTTGCCCCCGCCATGCTGCAGCTGGCATTGCTAGACTTTACTGGTGTTCCAGGGTGTAGGGTGAACACTGAAAACGTTTTGCCGATTGATTTTTTCCAGTTGATGTGTTTTTGGCAGAGATTGTTGAGCAGACTAATTTGTATGTTGAACAGTTTTTGAGGGAGAACAGTGCCAGCCTTAAGCCCCACGGTAGAGCTACCTGGTGGACTCCCACAAATCTGGAAGATATGAAGAAGTGCTTGGGTTTAACTTTTTTGATGGGCTTGCTAAGGAAACAATCAATGGCTTCATATTGGTCTACTAGTCCTTTGATGGCAACTGCGATATTTCTGGCAGTCATGAGTCGTGATAGGTATTTGATTCTGCTTCGGATGATGCATTTTGTCGAAAATGGTTTAGCTTTGCCACAAGATCACCCTGATTGTGACCGTCTTTTCAAGATTCGGCCTGTCATTGATCACTTTGTTGATCGATTTTCTGAGATCTATGCTCCAGGGAAAGAAATTGCAGTGGATGAGTCTTTGGTGTTGTTCAAGGGCCGCTTGGTTTTTAGGCAATACATTCCTAGTAAGAGGGCACACTATGGAATTAAGCTGTATATGCTGTGTGACAGTCAGACTGGATATGTCTCTAATTTCAGGGTGTACACCGGTAAGGAATCCAGGATTAACCCCCCTGGTTGTCCGTCCACTTTTGGAGGGACTGAGAAAATTGTGAGGGAACTTTGTAGAGGATTATTTAACAAAGGCCAACATTTTTATGTAGATACATTTTACACTGGTGTGCGGTTGTTCAGGGAATTGGCCAAAGTGGACACTGTTGCTTGTGGCACAATCCGCTGTAACCGTAAAGGTTTCCCAAAAGAACTTGTTTGTCAAAAGCTTGTCCGGGTACAGTGCAGTGCATTGCGTTGCGAGGAGCTTCTAGCTGTGAAGTTTTCAGACAGGAGAGATGTGTACATGTTGATTACCATTCATGATGAAAGCACTGAACCAGTGACTGTTTGGGGTGAGGTTGCTGAAGCGCGCAAACCTGTGTACATTTTAGACTATAATAGGCACATGGGTGGTGTTGACAGAGTAGATCAGAGGTTGGAACCGTGTGCTGCTCTTCGTAAGGCTTACCTTTGGTACAAGAAGTTAGCCATCCATCTTTTCCACTTGGCAACCTTTAATGCTTTTGTTGTGTTCCAGGAATCTTTTCCTCAGTCAAAGATGACTTTTGTAAAGTTTCAGGAGTCTGTAATAGGCAGCCTTGTTTTAGTGGAACAGGCAAGTGTTCCTAGAGTTGGAGTGGTGGAGGATGTTGCTAGATTGAAAGATCGTCACTTTCCTGATCACATTCCTCCTACATCCGCAAAAGACTTTCCCAGTAGGAGATGTAGAGTCTGTTGGCGCAGAGGTTTGCGTAAGGAGGTTTGTATGTACTGCCCCGAGTGTCCTTCTAACCCTGGGCTGTGCGTGTCTGCTTGTTTTAGAACGTGCCACACGCAAAATAATTTTTGGGGAGCATCCATGAGTGGTTAAGTGAACTGCCTGGCCTCTATTGTTTAATAATTTTTGTTCAGTTTCAAAGTTGGCATTTGTGTAGTGTATTTAGTTTTAGTTGTTGTGTTAGTAGATTTGTATCAATTTGTTTGTGTTTTCTTTATATTTTAAAAAATTCTTAAATGTAATGTCGGTTTGCATGGACTTGCGTTTGACTGGCGGTGTGCGTCGACTGGCGTTTAGCTGGCGGTGTGTGTGGACTGGTGCTTGGCTGGCAGTGTGCGTGGGCTGGCGCTTGGCTGGTGGTGTTTGTACTGACTCTTGACTGGCAGTGTGTTTGTACTGGCACTTGGCTGGCAGTGTGTTTGTACTGGCGCTTGGCTGGCGGTGTGCGTGGACTGGTGTTTGGCTGGCGGTGTGCGTAGACTGGCGTTTGGCTGGCGGTGTGTGTGGACTGGTGCTTGGCTGGTGGTGTGCGTGGTCTGGTGCTTGCCTGGTGGGGTGCGTGGACTGGCATTTGGCTGGCAGTGTGCGTGGACTGGCGCTTGGCTGGCGGTGTGCGTTGACTGGCGTTTGGCTGGTGGTGTGCGTGGACTGGTGCTTGGCTGGCGGTGTGCGTGGACTGGCGCTCAGCTGGCGGTGTGTGAGTAGTGACTTGATGCTGGTCACTACACACACTGCTAGCTGAGCGCCACTCCATGCAATCCATCAGTTTGTGTAGTTGCTGTATCAGGAATGTGGGCGTGTGACAGTGATGGGCCCTTGAATGGCGCTGGCTCCTGGTGGAACTGTTGTAATGTGATGGGCCCGCGGCTGGCGGTGTGAATGTTTTGTATGTGTCACACGTATGAAAGGTGTATAAATGGCCTGTAAAGAAATGTGTGGGTTTGGTAGGTTTCCCTAGATGCCCGTCGAGCACGCGGCCAAAAACCCAGGTGACCCCCTTGCAAAAGCAGGTGGTTTTGAGATAGGCAATTTTGATGTTGCCGCAATACGTTTTGGGCCCTTGCCTGTCGTGGGGACTTGTGCCTCCCACACAAGTGAGGCACCATTTTTTACAGGACACCTGGGGGAATGCTGGGTGGTAGGAAATTTGTGTGAGCCTGGTGATGCCACACTTTCCCACACAAAAATGTGTGATAAAACAGATTTTTCAGCTAAAATTGAAGTTTGCAAGGGATTCTGCGTAAGGGGACGTTGGGGAATCCACGCAAGCCATAACTCCTTGGAAGCCCCCGGGGGTCTACTTTCCAGAAATGTGTGGGTTTGGTAGGTTTCCCTAGGTGCCGGCAGAGCTAGGGTTCGCAAACTACAGCTAGGCACTTTGCCAGAAAAGGGTCATTTTTCACTGTGAAATTGAGGTATAACCATGTTGCGTTTTGCGCCGTTTCCTGTCGCAGGCACTAGGCCGACTCACACAAGTGGGGTACCATTTTTCTCGAAAGGCTTTGGGAAACACAGGGTGGAAGGAAATTTGCGTATACACGCAGATTTCAGAACTTTCCACCACAGAAATGTGGAGAAAATTTGTTTTTTTTGTCAATTGTTTAGGTTTGCAAGGGATTCTGGCTAACAGAACCTTGTGGGAGGCAGTCAAGTCACAGCATCCTGGATTTCTCTGGGTGTCTAGTTTTCAAAAATGTATAGGTTTTCTAGGTTTCCCTTGGTGCCGGCAGAGCTAGGGTTAAAAAACTACAGCTAAGCACTTTGCTAAACAAGCATTTACAATGCAACGGTTTCGCCTTTCACAGACTGAACCGAGAGACTTTGTTTGCATGTTTTTGTTTCTTAGACGGACTTAGCTGGGATTACTTTTTTTGTACAATGCGATGCTTAATAATATGCCTGCTTATTATAAGCTCTTTGAATACAGCAGAATGACACTTCACTCGTGTGCTGCAATAAGTTTGAGCTCCCAGAGTATGGAAGCATAACCGATGAATTGGTCACAAAAAAACCCAACACAAAAATGAAGTAGCATGAAAGCGCTTTTATATATAAAGCGAAAGAGTCAACAAGGGAAAGGAAGCACGCGGGGGAGGAAACAACTAGGAAGGGAGCAACAAGCAAGGTAGAGCGACGCAAACGAGGGAGAGAACACAGGGGGAAGCACAGGGGCAAGAGAAATATGAAGCACGGTAGGGAGATCTAATCCTAGCACCCAATACTTGTTTCGTGGCCTGAAAACCCTCATGGGGTTGTTCGCTCATCTCTTGTACTGGGGCACCCCTTTAGCAGAATCCACTGGGTGAGTCGGCCACATCTAAGCCTGGCGGGGAGCATACGTGCCATCCTTGCACGAGCTCCCTGAATACAGCAGCCTGGCAGTGTGCACTCGTGCCGTTTGTTGTAGGAGTTCCCAGAATACAGAAGCATGAGTGTGCACTCGAGCTGCTTGTTGTACGAGGTCATACAATACAGCAGCATGACAATATGCACTTGTGACCTGCTTATTATAAGCTCTTTGAATACAGCAGAATGACACTTCACTCGTGTGCTGCAATAAGTTTGAGCTCCCAGAGTATGGAAGCATAACCGATGAATTGGTCACAAAAAAAACCAACACAAAAATGAAGTAGCATGAAAGCGCTTTTATATATAAAGCGAAAGAGTCAACAAGGGAAAGGAAGCACGCGGGGGAGGAAACAACTAGGAAGGGAGCAACAAGCAAGGTAGAGCGACGCAAACGAGGGAGAGAACACAGGGGGAAGCACAGGGGCAAGAGAAATATGAAGCACGGTAGGGAGATCTAATCCTAGCACCCAATACTTGTTTCGTGGCCTGAAAACCCTCATGGGGTTGTTCGCTCATCTCTTGTACTGGGGCACCCCTTTAGCAGAATCCACTGGGTGAGTCGGCCACATCTACTCTAATGCCTCCGGGGACACACAGGACTCCTCATACACCCTACAGCTTGTTACTCAGCCTATACTATGACTACCCAATTTTTTCAGGGGGTGTGGGGCGGCAGGGCGTTTGGGGATAGTTTAATTAATTTGTTGCTACCATTTTGTGGTCTTGTTATCCATGCTAATGCAACGCATGTGGTGCGCATCTCATACACTGCTAAAAGTATAAATGTATCAATTAATTTGGCATTATAGCACTGCAATGCGACTGTTGTATTCTATACTTGAAAAACCTGGTGAGAGAGAGCCACACAGGGTACAGCGGAAGAGAAATACGGGTGAAAGCGCGTAACATGGAGATGGGGGAGAAGCAAAGGAGGGAGTCCGCTGGAAACATGCAGTTTCATGAACCACTTAAGCAAAAAGAAACAAGCACTCACCTGAGGAACAACGGAGGCCCAGCACGGAGCGGGCATTTCGGCAACCCCGCCCACGGCCATGTGCGCTCGAAAAACATGAAGCGGAAGGTGGAGGGAGCAGGGCAGGCCGAGCAACTCCATTGTCTGCCGGGTGACTAATCTTCCGCAGCCCGGGTTAGGAGAGCCAGTGTTTGGAGAGGGAGGCGGGGTGGAGGGAGCAGGGCAGGCCGAGCAACTCCATTGTCTGCCAGGTGACTAATCTTCCGCAGCCCGGGTTAGGAGAGCCAGTGTTTGGAGAGGGAGGCGGGGTGGAGGGAGCAGGGCAGGCCGAGCAACTCCATTGTCTGCCAGGTGACTAATCTTCCGCAGCCCGGGTTAGGAGAGCCAGTGTTTGGAGAGGGAGGCGGGGTGGAGGGAGCAGGGCAGGCCGAGCAACTCCATTGTCTGCCGGGTGACTAATCTTCCGTCGTGGGACCCAAAAAAAATGGCGGCCAGCAACTCCTGATTTTTTCAGATTGGGGGCGTGTTTACAGGGGCGGGAACGGCGCACAGACAACTGGAGGGGGCGGGAAAGGGTAATCAAAAGGCAGAGCACTCACCTGGGAACGCCCAGGGAAAAAGTCTCGGGAACGCCCCCGAATCTGGTCCGGCCTTGACGGACAGATCTCTGATCCAATGGCTAGCCTCCATTTATGGAGCTAGCCAATTGGACAGGGGGGCGTATTCCAGAGTCCTTACTAAAATCAAGAGATTTCTCTGGAGGCGGAGCTAAGAGCTCCGCCCTCCAGCGAAACCTAAAAAGGGTACATTTTCACTGCAAAATTGAGGTGTGACCATGTTGCGTTTTGCACCGTTTCCTGTCACAGGCACTAGGCCAACCCACACAAGTGGGGTACCTTTTGTCTCAGAAGACAGTGGGGAATGCTGGGTGAAAGGAAATTTGTGGATACACCCAGATTCCAGAACTTTCCACCACAAAAATGTGGAGAAAATATGTTGTTTTTTTTTTACACTTTTTTAAGTTTACAAGGGTTTCTGGGTAACAGAACATGGTGGGATACAGTCAAGTCACCCCATCTTGGATTCCCCTGGCTGTCTAGTGTTTAAAAATGTATAGGTTTGCTAGGTTACCCTAGATGCCAGCAGAGCTAAGGTTAAAAAACTACAGCTAGGTACTTTGCAAAACAAGGGTCATTTTTCACTGCGAAATTGAGGTGCGACCACGTTGCGTTTTGCACCGTTTTCTGTCGCAGGGCGTAGGCCAACCCACACAAGTGAGGTACCATTTTTCTCAGAAGACTTTGAGGAACGCAGGGTGGGTTCCACACAGATTTCAGAACTTTCCACCACAGAAATGTAGGAAAAATATGTTTTTTGGACAATTTATTAGGTTTGCAAGGGATTCTGGGTATCAGAACCTGGTGGGAGGCAGTCAAGACACCCCATCCTGGATTCCCCTTGGTGTCTAGTGTTTAAAAATGTATAGGTTTGCTAGGTTTCCCTAGGTGCTGGCAGAGCTAGGGTACAAAAACTACAGCTAGGCAATCTGCTAAAAAAGGGTCATTTTTCACTGCGAGATTGAGGTGTGACCACATTGCGTTTTGAGCAGTTTCCTGTCGCAGGCACAAGGCCGACCCACACAAGTGAGGTACCATTTTTATCGGGAGACTTGGGGTAATTCAGATTTGTAAATCAACTGTTATTACCTATTGAGTTTCTATGCATTTCTCCCTCCCAAATGAAAGACATTGTGTAAAAAAGAAGTCATTTTGAAAAATGACCATTAATTCTCATGCTAGTATGAGTATTCCCAATTTTGAAAATGTGCAAATATGTACTGTTTCTAAACTCGATATTTTGTACCCATTTCAGAAATACATAGGTGTCTTTCATACCGATTTTTCCATGTATACATTTTCCAAGAATTGCTCTATACCCGGTACATAATAAAATACCATTGCAAGTTGTTACTCAGTTTTTGGCTCTGGGTTCGTCGGGTTCTAGGTGAACCCACAAGTCCTATATATCCCCACAACCAGAAAGATCCAGCGGATGTAACGGTATATTGCTTTTAAAGAGCAGTCATAATTACAAGAAGTTACAGGTGAAAACGTTGACACAAAAGGCTGTTTTTTTCAACTATTTTTCAATTTTTCCAATATTTAACTGTTAGTTTCTATAAAGAAACCTTCATGGATTTAGACAAATGACCCCTTTCTGAATTCAGAATTGTCTACTTTTCTAAAATGTATACCTTTCTAGGATCCATTATTGCTTTCATACCCATTTTATCATTAACTGGAAGGAGGTTGAAAGCACTAAAAATAGCAAAAATAGTCTATGTCCCAGAAAAATGCCGAAACTGTGTGAAAAATGTTGGTTCTCTGACAAAAGACTGCCATTCCCTAAAAGCTGGAAAAATTGTGATTTCAGCCCCAGAAACCCTGTTTTGATAACATTTGCAGGGGAAAACCCAGAGGCTTTAATTTGCAGCCCGTTTTTCCAATTTTTCTGAAAAAAACTAAAATTGACTGTATTTTGATTAATTTCTGGGACACCTCCAAAGGAATCCAAAAACCCTGGGTACCTTTAGAATCCCCGTGATGTTGGAAGAAACGGACACAAAAATGGCGTGGGTACCTTATGTGGTCAAAAAGTTACAGGGGCCTAAGTGCGCACTACCCCAAATAGCCAAAAAAAGGCTTAGCACAGGAGGGGAAAAGGCCTAGCAGCGAAGGGGTTAAGGCAGGCAGTCTTACCCTTGGTATAAGGATAGTCACAGTACAGGGTCCAGACTCTAAGCATATGATGATTTTGATGAGGTTGTACATGTACCCTCACTATTAACTGCGCGATCCATATTATTCATCTGTACATAGGTAATGTAATGGCTATATAACAGATTTACATAGAGGGCTTTACATGTACGTAGAAATGTCTCTGGTAATATTGAGTCATGAAGGATCTCTTTGTTACAGCGTGTAAAATATGTATGTTTAGAGTTGGTTCAGCATAGAAGTCTTTTATCATCTCGTCTGTTAAGGTTGTATTCACGTAAGGTTTTATTCACATAACTTTATTTGCACGAGCACTACCACACTAAGATGGCCACTGTGTACTTCGCGTTAGGACTATTTAAGCATTTGCGTCTTCTATTTCTCGTACCCTCAACTAGAACCAAGACCTTTTTAAGCTCGCGGTCGTTCATTTCAGTTTGATTGACTAATCTAGTGAGCGTGTTCAGCGGCAGCTGGCACTCTACCAACTACATCTTCTAAACTAAGGTGAGCGTCGATCTATATCCACGTGTATGTTTTTCTGGCACGTAGATTTGACAGAGCAGCAGGTGACCATCTGGTTTTTATTTTATTGCAGATTTGAGTATTTGTATTTAAACAGACTAAGGTATGTCATGTTTTTAGACAGTTCACGGGCAGTCACAGTCTTCACGCTTTGCGATGCTTGACAGTTATTTATTGTTTACAGATCATTCGGCACAGTCATCTGGGGTTTATCCACGCTGCGTGGGCCCATTAAGGTTAGTCTTTGTTGTACGTTATGCTTACAGTTGAGTTCATGCATGTCGAGTCAGACAGCACTTTGGTCTGAATAACTTCCAGACCGAAGCTTGATCACCCAGCACGTTTTTGGCTAATGCACCGCACGCGAACCGCAACTTCACTTCTATACTCCACTTGAATGTTTTTCCGCGAGCGTCTTGAGCTCAATAACACAGAAGTTCAATTAGCGCGTAAGACACATGTTTCACTGTTTTTTATTAGGTTTTCATTTGGTTTGAGCACTGTTTCATCTCTGAGCTCTTTCATTTAATCTATACACCCTATGATAGATAAAGGACACTGAACCAGGATCGTTAACACTTTGTATGTTGCATGCCGCAAGAGGTGTGTCTCAGAACCTTTTTAGTTGGCCTATAACATTGTAAATATAAGCGTTCAAGTGATGTGAATACAATTATACAGGAATGTGCAATGACTTTTTTACAATGTTTCATTTACAGCGGCCTCTGAGGAAGGGACTCCATGTACCGAAATGCATCGGGCCAATTATCAACGATCGCCGTTATGATTTAGTTTCATGTTAAAAGTTAAACTATTATTATATATGTGTAATTGAAGAGAATATTATGTATATGTAGTCATGAAGAAATGACTTGCTCTATGGAAAATATGTAAAGACAAAACATATAACAGGAGATAAACCTCTCCAGCAAACAAAAAAAGAAAATTACAGAATCAATGATAAACTACAGACAAATTGTGAAGTGTTATTATTGTATTAACAAAATGTAAACTTGATTTAAAAATTTGAGAGAGTGAAATAGATTCACCACAGCAGTGCGCTAAGTTCAGGTCGCGACAATCGGCTCGCACCTATATTCTTTGACACATCCCTGCGTGCCATGCCTACAACCCACTGCCTTGGCATAGATCGGCCACCTCTCAAACTGGGTGCACTATACCAGTGGTAAGGATACAGGGTCATGAGCCTTGTACCCCTACAGTGTCTAAGTCAATTCTTATTGGCAGTTTGGGCTGGACTGTTCCCATGATGCACAGGGTCAGACTGATTTGCATATAGCCGTGTCTGAACTGGGGTGGCGGAGTGAGCTAAAGAATGATGATGGATTAAACCCAGATCAGTTGACTGGGGGTGAGTGCTTGCAATGTTCAACACTCCATCCATCATCCCCTTTGGTTTTGCTTTGTAAACCAATTCTTAGACATTGTAAGCGTAGTACTGCCATTAAGAGTATATGGTGCTGGAAGTTTGATATTACGAACTCCACAGTACCATAATGGCTTTACTGAAAACTGAGAAATTTGTTATCAAACTTCTTAGCACATTAAACCCACACTGATGTCAGTGTGGTATTTAATGAATAATGCACACAGAGGGCATCTTAGAGATGCCCCCTGAATAATGACCTAACACTAGTGTCCAGGCTGAGTGGCTGCTCCCCAGCTGCCACCAGCAGACATGTTTCTGGACCCCTGGGACGAGAGCCTGCTGCTCTCGGGGGCCTGAAACAATGCACATCCAGAGACGAGGTGCCATGGCTCCTCCCCCTGGATGGGCAGGGTCCACGAAAGGGGAAGCTTTAAAGGCTTGCCGCCTTTGTGAGCTTCCCCAAGCCTTTTTCTGTTTCATGCATCTGATCCCCGCCAGTTCTGACCCCCACTTTGGGTGGGAGAACCGGCAGAAAAACCAAGTAATACCGATTACCTACATTGCTACCGGGACGGAATTATCACCGTTAATGCGATATCCATGTTTTTGCGACAGCACAACCCTGAAGAGTCACAATTGTACCACGTTGTGATGAAACACGTGTCGGCTGGTCTTTCGTTTCTGTATTGATCTGGATTGATTTCAAGTCATTATACTTTTATTCGACACATGTATCATAAAAAGTACAAACATATAATACACACATAATTATAAAACCAGTTCATTATTTACAAAAATACACAGGGTACATATAAAAGTTATGTGGAAAAATTTACTTGGTGAACATTTTTTAAAATCTTGGTCCTAATAATCCAGGCACATGATAAAAACTTAGCAACCCCACAAATAGTAGCCATAGAAGAGGTGTTGGAGATAAGAATACGCAAAGCTGATTTATAATCTCTAACACCAAGGTTCTTTAGTACTGGTTTTAACCATTTCTTCCTAGCCGGGATGTATGTCTTACAGGCAAAGAAAAAGTGGCCCAATGATTCTTCAGGATTTGTACAACCTGGACACTTCATGTCCTCTTCCCTCCTATTATTCCATCTAGACGTAAAACTTTTGAGGGGCAATGTTCCATATCTAAATTTAAGATATAAGGTCCTTTCCAGAGGAATCTGGATGAAATCCAAGAACAATTCCAGTTTTAAAGTGCATTTATGGGTCAAAAAAGTCTCAGTCAAATGTCCCGAATTTGGGTTCTGTAGCGCCCTGGCCTCTATCCAGTCCCAGTATAATTTTTTCACCACTAGTTTTGGTGGAGGGGATTGGGATACCCAAGCGTCACTTAAACCCACACTTGCTGCAAGATGTTTTAAGGCATTTAGCCACTTAATTTTGCCTGCAGTGTTTAATTTTAACAATTCGTCTAACACTAAGGCATAATTAGCTAATTCGGGTGTCCTCCTCAAACGAACCCAGTATAAGAGGGGACGGAGCTGGAGGATGTCCCGGATAGACTTTCTACCCAGATCTAAGAATAGAGGTTTAAGTGGGGTAGAAGATGGAAGTGATACCAAGTCCCTCATAAACTTGTTCTCCGCTAGGACATGGTCATTGGTATTCTCATTTCCCCATAGTTCCGAGCCATAGACAGCTGAGGCAATTGCTTTACCCTCATAAACTGATAAGGCAGGGGCAACTGGCCTACTCACAGAGAGACGTTGGTTTTTTAAAATAGTGCCGGAAACTCTTTTGAGATTTAAAATCATTTTACATATATGGGGTTCCCATTTCAAGTTGTTATTAATCCTAACACCGAGGTAATCAAACTCTTCGACCACCTCCAGAGGAGATCCATTCAAGGTCAAATGGATGTTCCTATATTTCCTCTTGGTGGTCATAACCATTAGTTTAGTTTTGGTTGTGTTTATTGTAAGTCCCCGTTCCTGACAAAAAACACTAAACCGATCAAGAAGGGTTTGGAGGCCTGTGGGGGTTTTTGATAACAGGAGGGTGTCGTCAGCAAAGAGGAGCGATGGCGTTTTCTCCCCAGCCACAGTGGGGGCATCTGCTGGTGTCTCTTGCAGATGTTTCACCACCCCATTTATAAAAAGGGAGAATAAAGTAGGGGCCATCACGCACCCCTGTCGCACCCCTCTGTTAACAGGTATACTTTTAGTAAGTTGCCCCTGCGCCCCCCAACGTATCCTAGCATAGGTACCCTCATGGAGTTTAATAATAAAATTTAGCAAATAGGATGGGAAACCCATATCCAATAGGACATTCCAGAGTTTGACACGGGGTATTACATCAAAAGCAGTTTTTAAATCAATAAAAGCCAGGTAGAGACTCCCTCTGGCTATTGACACTATTTTCCAAAAACCTGCACAAAATCTAAAAACTTGATCAATTGCTCCCACATTACTTCTGAATCCAGCCTGAAAGTGGGACAAAATATTTCCTTCCATGAGCCAGCCCTCAATCCTATTTACAATTACCCTACCAACTACTTTTTGAATAACATCAATTAGACTAATTGGTCTGTAGTTGGCAGGGTCCTCTCTCTCGCCCTTTTTAAAAATGGTGACAACTTCAGCACCCTTCCATGAGTCGGGTACTTGCTGGCCCAGCTGAATGAGGTTCAAAACGTTTACAATAAAATCAGCCCAAACCAAGGGATTAAGCAACAGTAAATCACCTGGTATTCCGTCCGGGCCAGGTGCCTTACCCGGTTTTATTTTAAGGATGGCCTCCTGTACCTCACGGGGCGTAAACAATACATCTGTGAAGTCATCGTTTAAATGGACCAAACAACCGGTACCTAATGTAGGGGGTGCTAGCACAACTTCCGAAGTGCCTACGCCATATAATTTCGAGAAGTGTGAGTGCCATTGGGACTCAGTTATATGATTTGGGATGGGCTCAGCGCCTCGTCTATCAAGGACGTTAATCAGTTTCCAAAATACAGTGGCATTTTTCCCATGAGCCGCTTCCTTTAAAGCCTGCCAATGCTCCTCTTCCCAATCTTTTTTGGCTTTCGCAATACTAGAGCGATAGTCATTTCTAGCTGCTAAAGCATCCTTATTTTTAATAGCTATTGAGATTGCTTTTCTTTTTTCTCTACAGGAGACAGTATACCAAGGGTTCCCCTTTTTTTGCGTACATTTAGTCAATTGGCATCCCTTGTTTTTTTTCGAGAAAAACATACTAATCTCCCCTATTAGGTCTTTATACTTAGTTTCCAGCACCGACCCCTGAGACTGGAGTGAAATTTGATTCACAGATGCCAGGGCAGATGAGGCAGCCAAAACTAGAACCCTAATATTCTCCAGTGTCCCTTCATTACACCTAACCACATTCCATTTAATCCTGCGATTACAGTTAGCAGGGACTAGTTCTTTGGTAACCAGCTCATTTGGAGCGTCTTGAGGTTCCGTGACAATTTTAAGTGATGTTTTCTACTCGCACAAATATGGTCGAGTCTGGTATCTAAGAACCGCAAATGACGAGTTTAGTAAGTGTGCGCAGTTTCGCTGTGTTAACTTAAACCGTTCATTTGATATGTGAGTTTTTCATCTGTACCCACGGGTTCCATCTTAGATACGGCATCCATTTTGTCTCTTGCCCTCAAGTAGCCAGCGAACGGACGATGTCCGCTTCGCGACCCTGGGACTTCCAAGATATTAGTAGAAGACACATGTTCTTTGTAAATATCTTTTACGATGAGGGGGATGATACTGTAAGGCAGATGGCCCCGCTCGAGGCTCATCTTGCCGTCCGGTTTATTGTCTCAGCCGTGCATCTCATTAGGCACGTCCCTTTGATGCCTGTATCTCGTGTTTCCCGATACCTCCCCTTTTACACTCTTTTCAATCCCCCACTGTTTCCATCTTACTCTGCACCTGTCTTTGTCCCTATTTTTGATCTGTTTTACTGCCGATTGGAATTCACTAAAGTTGGGAAGATGGGTTTTTACAGTTGGGAACCGCCAAATGTTTCCGCACTTATGTTCCGGACCTTATGTGTACCAAAGTGACCAAAGCGACCCCTCTGGGGGATAATTATGGGAACCAGGTTGTAAACTTTTGTGTACCATGTTGTCCTATGAGTTAATTTTGTATAAAAGGAGCGATCCACAGAACCAATTTGAAGCAGTCTCCCCAAGTTGCACGTGTTGTACTTGTCGTGACTTCTGTGTTCCCTGCAGTAATAAACCTTGAATCTTTGACGCCGAAGGAAGTGTCCTGTGTCTCTGTAGTTTGTGCGCCGAAACAGGTATCCCATGAAGGTTATAGGTGTTGTTCCCTGGCACCGCTGGTACTGTTAAAAAGTCCAGTCCTTCAGTTGGCGCCCAACGTGGGGCGACTTCAGCGGTACCGGTCCGGTCCAAAGCCTGATGATCGTGAGGAACTTCGTGTGAAATCTCCGAGGGAAGGTGCACCCCGCTTCATCGATCCTGTTGTCGAAATAAGTGGCCCGAAGTTTTTCCCTGCGAAGATTCCCGCCTCCTGACGGCTGCGACGGACCGATGCCCTGACTGTCGACCTGTCTTCGACGCCCGGCGTAGACCTTATGTACAAGCGAGACGATAGACGGGCCTTCCTGGTGACGCCATTGAAGTTCTGAGTTAAGTATTTGTGGGTCGCTCCCAGTCCTTAGTGGTTGTTCTAGCTTTTTGAAAGCTTTGTGGTTAGCCTTTAAGGCTTTGTGGTAATAGCTCTCCGAGCTTTGTAATAGCCTTAAGGCTTTGTTGTATTGCATGGTTCCATTGCATTTGTGGTTCTTAGTATTGGTTCTTAGTATTATTTGACAGTTGCAATTGCCAAAAACCGAGGGTTTTGACTTACACGAGGGTTTATTGCTTCGGTAATCCTTGAAGTTTGATACTAGGTTAGTGTGCACGATGCCTAGCCATAGTGATTTGTTTCGTATTTTCAAATGTTGCGCAATGGATTCCCGGTTGGAGGACTCATGTCCGATACCTCCAGTTGGAACTCCTATTCATGATCTTTATAGTCGACACGGTGTGGGTCCCATAATCTATAATGATTACTGGATCCGCTATACAAGGAAAGATGGTGACCTCAGATGGCCACCACACGGAACTTTTGAACTTTCGATTTTAGATAATCTTGAGGCTAAATTATTTTTAAAGAAAGCTAGGCCAGCTATGTTTGATTCCTTTCGGATATGGCGTAAAGAGGCCAAACAGAAAGAAATCAAACAACTTAAAAAGGATAAAAAGCAAGAATTTGTTCCGATAATGCAAACTATAAAAGAATGTAGACAAGACAAAGAAGAAAAAGATATGGAAATCGCTACTAGATTGCATCACATGAAAATAGATAAATGTTACCCAGTTTTACCGAATAATCTAGAAAAGAAAGAAGAAGATTTAAAGGAGGATTCCTTGCTATCATACTTAATGAAATCACCACCTCCTTATGTACAGGGTGCTACTGCTCCTGTAGCTCCTCCTATAGCTCCTCCTGTTGTTCCTCTTGTTGCTCCAGCGGCTGCGGGCCAGCCCGCTGTTAACCCTACGTTTGTTCCACCACCTGTCCTCGTTTCTACTGCTCCTGTACCTGTACCTTTGCAGACTGTTGTTTCTGCTACTCCGACTATCTTGTCCGTTCCTACTATGCCTTCCTTCACCTCTAGTGTTGTTGCTCCTGTTTTTCTTTCTCCTTCTGTTCGTAAGTGTGTTCCTAACTCTGTTGCTACCCTTTATTCACCTCTTCCTGGTCCGTTATTTTCGTCGGATTTATCTGATACTCCTCAGAGACGGAGTCAGATCCCTAGTGGTAGGGAGAAAGAGACGTTAGTAACAATGGCACATAGGTGGATAAGATATCCTGCTAATTACACTCTGCGTGTAGTATTTGATACGTTTTCTCAGTTTAATGAGCCAACGCAGAGATTCGTATTTGAGGAGATGTGTAACTTTTTGAGAGAAGAATGGTACAATGATGAAGTAGAGAATGTACCGTCCGACATAATTGAACTCCAGAGTCACTTTTCGAACGGTATGATTATAGGAGACGATGTACGACGTGCTGTGGAACGCTTATTAGCATTCAGACCCACAGCACATTCTCGGGTGTCATTAGATGATACCACTGAGAACTGGAAAGCGGTTCCTAGTCAATATCCTATGAGAGAGGTTCCGCCGCTATGGGTACCTGGTGACCCCGGTGCAAACCCTCCGGTTTTACCACATTTTCGAAGGGTGTGGATACATCTTCCATGGAAACGATCGGAAGTTTTGCAAGTGAAGCAATCCTTACCCGATCCGCGTAAAAATCCGGCTGGTTATTATAAGGAGTTATCACAACTGATAGAAGCTTCTATTATGAATATTGCCGACATCGACATGTTGTTTGGCAATGTTGTACCGCAACCAGTTTGGGCTAAAATTCGTCAAGCCAATCACGCAGCTGAATTAGGGGGTGATTGGGCTGCACTGCTAGCAGCTGATGCATTACAAGTCGGTGGGGCTAAACCTGAACAGTTGATCTTGGATTTGCCTCAGAGAATCGTTACGCTCATGAAAACTCTCATGCCAGCGATGAAGGTGAACTGGGATAAGTTATCAGCTTGTAAACAAAAGAAAGACGAGAGTGTCTCAGATTTCTTTACAAGGTTTGAGGAAGCGTTTGTCGACCACAGCGGCCAGGACATGGGCGCTGAGGGAGGTCAGCGGTTATTCGTTGACAAATTTGTTTCAAATTTGCTGCCTGAGCTATGCAACAAATTAAAGAATTCAGAAAGTGCGTGGGCAGTTTCAACCCCTGCGCAAATATTAGCAACGGCTCAGTATTATGAGAATAGGGAAAAGGAAGAAAGTGATCGTGTAGAAAAGAAAACGAAAGAACTCAAAACGAAGGTTTTGTTGCAGCAAGCATACCCTCCACGATCAAACCAAAATGATGCACAACAGCAGTATCGACCACGAGCACAGCTCGATAGAACACAGCCGCGCTCTGACAACTTTGATCCCAGATCTTCACTTGGGTATAATCAGTGCGCATATTGTAGGAAAGAGGGACACCTAAAATATGATTGTCTTGCTTTACGGGACCGTCTGAATGGTGTGTCGACACGAGGAAATCGTGGCGGTGGTCCCCAACCGGCACCACGTGGTAGAGGTCGTGGTTCATCCCACAATCAGATTGATCATCATCAAAATCAATCGGATGCAAATAATTATTTTGATCAGCGAAATGCGGGGTCAGTTCGATCTGCACAGTATAATGTTGATGACTATTATATAGACCACGAGACTGTTGTAAATGACCACTACTAGGACAGCCAACGACAAAGAGAGGGAGTAGTGTCAGTTCCGGTCGATCAGAGTGGGCCTTACGTTGCAGTGACTACATCGGGTGTAGTTGAGCCTTTTCTGTTAGACACTGGTGCGACGAAAAGTTCCATCATGCATTCAAAACTCCCTGGCGCACCTTTGTCTGGCTTAACGAACGTTTCCGTCGGATTCTCTGGCGCCCCTGTTAGTAACCCAGTCTCTAACCCTTTGCCTCTTATGATTGGACCTCGTGAGCTAACGGCTCCACTGATTCTATCTACAGGTTGTGGTGAAAATCTTTTGGGCCTGGATTTGTTGAAACGATTATATGCAACATTGTATTGTTCCCCCGAAGGAGTGGAACTTACATTTGGAAGGAGAGTGATCTCTCCCATGTATTTATCGGTTGATAAATTCCCACCGGAATTGAATTCCCTCCCTGCGTCCTTATGGGCCACAGGTCCCAATGATGTGGGCCTGTTAGACATTCCACCCTATGTGATTCAATTGAAACCAAATGCGCGATTACCGCGTTTACCTCAATATCGTATTTCTCTGGAAGGCGAACGAGCACTGTTAGCAATCGTTCATGATCTCATTGGAAAAGGTGTTGTTGAAGAAACTCGTGGAAACGTGTGTAATAGCCCTGTATTGCCAATTCTGAAACGAACTGACCCAACTAAACCTCCTGTGTATCGTTTTGTTATAGATTTGAGAGAGGTAAACAAAATAGTGGTTCCGCAATTTCCTGTGGTCCCTGACATTACGGCTTTATTAACAATGATTCCGGCATCTGCCTCCTGGTTCACAGTGATCGATCTAAAGAATGCTTTCTTTAGCATCCCGATTGCAGAGGAAAGCAGAGACCTGTTCGGATTCTCATTAGGAGGTCGCAGTTTTAGGCTAAAACGCGCTCCACAGGGCTACTGTGAGAGTCCATCAATCTACAGCCAAGCACTTAAAGGTCAGCTTGATGCCTTTGTATTGCCTAAAGGTGCAGCTTTGATTCAATACGTTGACGATCTTTTAGTGGCAGCTGATACAGAAGCTATTTGCAAAATGGCTACAGTATCATTATTGCACTATCTACATGACTTGCACCACAAGGTATCACCTTCAAAGCTACAGTATTGTTGCCAAGAAGTTACCTATTTAGGTCACTTATTGTCAAGAGAAGGGAGGAGGTTGACCCCAGAGAGAATTGCAGCGATTTCCCGAATGACTGTGCCAAAAACCCAGAGAGATGTTCGTGCCTTTTTAGGTATTACGTCCTACTGCAGACAATGGATTCCAAATTTTTCATTGTTGGCGAAACCATTGATAGCCCTTACGTGCAAGGATGTTTCATCCCCAGTACCTTGGTCTGAAGAATGTCAGAAAAGTTTTTCTGAATTGCGTGATGCGCTGTGTTCGGCTCCTGTGTTGGGTACCCCTGACTACAGTAAGCCATTTACACTATACGTTCACGAGAGGGATGGTTGCGCGTTGAGTGTTTTGACACAATCTTTTGGTGGTAAGCAACGCCCATGTGCCTACTTTTCTTCGACTTTAGACCCAGTAGCAAGAGCCTTGCCAAGTTGCTTAAGGGCAACAGCGGCAGCTGCGGCGTCCATTCGACAGTCTGCAGGTCTAGTCATGGATAATATGCTCACGGTAATGGTTCCGCATGCAGTCGACACTCTATTGAACCGAACGAAAACTCAACATCTGACAAGTGCAAGATTGTCTGGATATGAGTTGACGTTGCTGGCCAGTCATATACGGATAAAACGATGTAATGTGTTGAATCCAGCAACATTGCTGCCGATCGACGCAGAATCAAGTGGTGAAGCAGTACATGACTGCTATCTCAAAACTGAAGAGGAAACCAAGGGTCGCATTGACCTAAAAGATACTCCATTGACAAATCCTGATGGTACTTTGTATGTGGATGGTTCTTGTTTCAAGTTGCCGAACGGTGATGTGACGACCGCGTATGCTGTAGTTACATTGAGAACGATTGTGGAAAGTGCAAGATTAAATCAAAATTCGGCTCAGGCTGCTGAGCTAATTGCTTTGACGAGAGCGTGTGTATTGTCTAAAGATAAACGGGTGAATGTGTTTACAGATAGCCAGTATGCATTTGGTGTGGCACATAGTTTTGGACGACTGTGGAGAGAGAGAGGATTCCTTACGTCACATGGTACGAAGATTCAGCATGGCCAGCTTGTAAATGATCTTTTGGATGCACTTACATTGCCTAAGCAAGTGGCGATTGTTAAATGTAGTGCGCATCGTAAACTGATGGATGATGTTGGTCGTGGTAATGCGTTTGCGGATGAGACTGCTAAAGAGACTGCCCGGAACATTAGCACTCGAATGTATGTGACGAGTTCGGTTAGGTGGCCTGCAGAATCAAGTATGTGTGAAAACACTATCGAGAGTGTGAAAGCAATTCAGAATGAGGCCACCGAAACTGAAAAGACGAAGTGGAAAGAAAGTACGGGAAAGTTGGATGCGAATGGTTGTTGGACTGACTTATCGGAACAGAAAAGATGGATGTTGCCTGATGCGTATGTGCTGGCTATTGTGACTATGGCACACGGGTTAGCACATATTAGCGCGAAAGGTATCTGTAAATTGCTGTTTCCTGTGTGGAAGAATGATGGTATTACGAAATGTGCTGAACGCTTGGTTAAGAATTGTATGGTGTGTTTGATGCACAATCCTGGTAAGGGCACTCCCACTCCACCTGGTCATTTTGCCCCTCCTGCGTACCCTTTCGAAGTTATCCAGTTGGACTTTATCCACATGGAGAGATGTAATAATTTGAAGTATGTGCTGGTTGTGGTGTGTGCATTTTCTAGGTGGATTGAGGCCTACCCCCTTAAGGATAATACGGCTTTATCCACGGCAAAAATTTTACTCAAAGAGTATTTTTCCCGCTACGGAATGCCTCGGGTTGTGTGGTCAGACAACGGAAGTGAGTTTGTTGGGAGCGTGATGAAGAGTGTGTGTCGCGGGTTAGGGATTGTACAGAAATTTCATAGTGCCAATCATCCTCAGTCAGCTGGTTTGGTTGAAGGGTACAATGGCACCCTTAAACTTAAGCTAGCAAAAATTCAGGCTACGACAGGTCTTTCGTGGCCTGACGCTTTACCCTTAGCATTACTATCAACAAGGGCAACTGTACACTCCCGAGTAGGGCTCAGTCCCTATGAAATAGTGTTCGGTCGTCCTGCCAATGTTTGGGGGGTCCCTAGACCGGGTGCCTTTTGTGAACTTGAGTATCCAATGTTAATCGATTATCTTCATGACTTGACTGCTAAACTGAGGTTAATTCACCAACAGGTTCACGAAGCATTGCCAACACAGACGGAGGGTCCAGGCCACCAGCTCCAGCCCGGAGATTGGGTGGTAACACGCAATTTTTCGCGCAAGAACAATTTGGATCCCAGGTTCACTGGACCCTACCAAGTCCTCCTTGCCACAAGAACTGCAGTTCGTCTTGAGGGGCGGAAACACTGGGTGCATGCCACCCATACCAAGAAAGTCCCCATTCCGTTGCCAGCAGACTCGTGGGTGAGGAAAGGCATTGCATCAACTGAAACCGAAGGATTGCCGGCATTTGTACCTTTCAGCGACGCACAACCTGTCGGAGAATCCTCAGTGCAGCAAAAAGGCATTATTGAACACTTGTCATCAGAGGACTCAAGACCAGAACATTCAGCTGATCAACAGGGCGTTGTCCCTTCAACGGATCTTTTGTTTAACGAACAGACACGTCCTGGGAAAACCCGATATTTTTTAAGATCCAGCACTAAAAACAAATAAAAAACCCCGTTCTGTCCCTTGACAAGTGCATTATCCCGTTTTCCATGATCAGTTTGAACACTCATACTATTGTAATTATTTTGTATATATTCATTGAGCTTCGTTCCTTACACTTTTTGTTTCCACAGCTGAGAGACATTTGTTTTTATACATATATATATATATATATTTGTGAAATAAAGGCCGTAGGGCCGCGCGTGTACTTCCTCCTGGTTAGTAGGTCTTGACGATAGGTTAAAGACCGTCGATTCTTGGGAACTCCTAGGAATTGACTATTGCTACACAGAACGAAGTGCGTCAAGAAACGTTGCGGACGGTCATAGGGAATGGCATTTTTGAAGCTGATGGACTTGGAAAAAGCTCAAGCACAAAGATTCAAGCTGCAGCAACTCAGTCGTACCAAATGTTTTGTCTCCCAAATATTTGTACTGTTTGTGACTGGTTCTGCGTTATTAGCAGGTGGAGTGTATTACACAATGTCTTACTTCTTGCCTTCTACTATACCTACTCCTACCCCTAATCTTAAACTCATCTCCACTGACTCTCCTCATTCTTTTCACATCTTACCTGAACACGAGCAGGCTAGACGTGCAGAATTCCGCAACAATTCCTTTATTCAACTCCTTCATCAGCATCAGTTAGTGGTTAACACTACTAATTGTTGGGTGTGTGGGTTGATGCCACATACTACGAATAAGGGAATTCCATATCTGGTGTTACCGTATAGCTCCCAAGGGTCTGCTCGAGCATTTCAAACAATGTTTCGAAGCGCACTGGGTTTCCACCCCATTCGAGAACCACGTTCCCCCTACTCTGGTCCTACTTCGTACCAAAAATCTTTGTCGATAGCAATCGAGGATTTAGATAGCGATATCTATGATCCTTCGCTTATCCCTGAAGAAGAAGTACAAGCCTATAGGGTTTTAAGTAGAGGCGAATATAGTGTGTTCACTAATGAAAAACAGCTTAAAAGTTCACCTAAGGTGATCCATTCGAGCTGCTGTATTTTCATTCCTGATAACGCCCCGACTATCAAGCCATCTCGAAGTTGCATAAGATTTCCGAATCCATACACGTGGATGTAGGGGATTGGACGCTACTTGGATGGTTTTGGGGCCTGATGTCGACTTGGGGTTGGAAAATTCTGACGATCATTGGAGTCGTTGTAGTGTTCCTGTTCACGTGTTGCCTTTGCGTGCAGTGCGGTCCTGCCTTATGTGGCCTCTGTGCTACAACGTGTATGAGACAGCCACCTGTTACCAAAGGGTCTCGATTGGACAGAGCTATGCTACAACAACATCTCGAGGGTCTGATGAATATCGAATATGATTCCGACTAGTGCTTGCCTACATGAGGGCAAAAGGAGCGTCTGAGGTTCCGTGACAATTTTAAGTGATGTTTTCTACTCGCACAAATATGGTCGAGTCTGGTATCTAAGAACCGCAAATGACGAGTTTAGTAAGTGTGCGCAGTTTCGCTGTGTTAACTTAAACCGTTCATTTGATATGTGAGTTTTTCATCTGTACCCACGGGTTCCATCTTAGATACGGCATCCATTTTGTCTCTTGCCCTCAAGTAGCCAGCGAACGGACGATGTCCGCTTCGCGACCCTGGGACTTCCAAGATATTAGTAGAAGACACATGTTCTTTGTAAATATCTTTTACGATGAGGGGGATGATACTGTAAGGCAGATGGCCCCGCTCGAGGCTCATCTTGCCGTCCGGTTTATTGTCTCAGCCGTGCATCTCATTAGGCACGTCCCTTTGATGCCTGTATCTCGTGTTTCCCGATACCTCCCCTTTTACACTCTTTTCAATCCCCCACTGTTTCCATCTTACTCTGCACCTGTCTTTGTCCCTATTTTTGATCTGTTTTACTGCCGATTGGAATTCACTAAAGTTGGGAAGATGGGTTTTTACAGTTGGGAACCGCCAAATGTTTCCGCACTTATGTTCCGGACCTTATGTGTACCAAAGTGACCAAAGCGACCCCTCTGGGGGATAATTATGGGAACCAGGTTGTAAACTTTTGTGTACCATGTTGTCCTATGAGTTAATTTTGTATAAAAGGAGCGATCCACAGAACCAATTTGAAGCAGTCTCCCCAAGTTGCACGTGTTGTACTTGTCGTGACTTCTGTGTTCCCTGCAGTAATAAACCTTGAATCTTTGACGCCGAAGGAAGTGTCCTGTGTCTCTGTAGTTTGTGCGCCGAAACAGGTATCCCATGAAGGTTATAGGTGTTGTTCCCTGGCACCGCTGGTACTGTTAAAAAGTCCAGTCCTTCAGTCTTCACCAATATTATCTCCCCAGAACATACCCATGCAGAGGGGATTGTGGTCACTATCGATCCTCTGACTAACCTCCATATCAACAAGTTTAGCCCATGACCATACATCCAAAAGGATGTAGTCAATTCTTGACGGGCAGCCTATTCGATTGAAGGTCGTGGCGCCCATGCGGTCTGATTTAGTACGGCCGTTTAGGGCCCATAGGTCATGGGCAGACACCAGGGCATTTAACTGGATAGCTCGAGCCGACCATTTCTTAATTGGGGCCAAAGATAAGGATGGAATTAACTGGTTTCCTGGTTTATTATGATAATCCAAAAATTCATCCTCATCAAGAGGCTCAAATGTACAATTAAAATCACCTCCCACCAGTACTGAGGATTTAGAGGGGAGGGATGAAAGCCTATTGTCCAATAACTCCAGTATTGGAGACGATTGGCCCCCTGGGAGCCCCCTGACATAGATACAGAAAAGTTCGAGAGCATTCCTAGTCGACTGCCTTTTAATAGTTATATGGACGATGTCATCACAGGGGATATAGTTAACAATAACCTCACAATTCAAATCTATCCTGATCCAAATGAGCAGACCACCCGATGGACGCCCCCTCCCAAGCTGTTTTGCAGGAACAAAAAATGTAGAATAACCCTGCTTATGTTCTGGCTCTACGCACCAGGTTTCCTGGAACATACAGATGTGGAAATCTTCTAGGAATTTATTCCATTCCGGATCGGGCAAGTTTTTCTTTAAGCCCGCTATGTTCCAGGACAGGACTTTAACAAGGGAAGGGGACAGCAAAAGTATATCCGTGGTTGCCTGAAAATCAACATCCCCTGTAAAGAGCTCTGGAATAATGCTTTCCTGGGCGGGTAGTTCCTCCCTGGTCACAGCGATAGAACCACTATCCACAGGGGTAAATGCCCCACAACCCTTGGCATCTTCAATACACTGAGGTGATGGTCAATCCACCTCTTCCAACCCGCTAAAACGATTATAACAAGGAAATAAAGGATAGTTGAGCTGTGGGCCCCATCCTTCTCCATTGAACTGTGAATCTCCCTCCCACTGATGCCCCCTCCTCCTATGGACTAAATTCCATCCTTCCTCTACAGGCATTCCCCACTGTTGCGGGTTCTGATATACGGATGGAGTGTTCCCATTACAGCCTCCACCCAATCCTTTCTTAACCGGCCTCAACCAACTCCACCTAGCATCCTTATGGCTCTCTTGCGCATAAAAAAAGGACAGGGGTTTGGCTGATACCACAGACTTGCTATCACAAGGAGGAGAGGAACAAATAAATTCTACAAGTCGTGGGTCCTCAAACGTGATAACGACACAATCGCCCTTTATGCTTTTCTTCTTCCCACCTACCCAAGGTGTCCGTTCTACCATAAGTATATTCTTGTTTAGGCTAGGTGGTGGAGGGTAATTTTTGTCAAGCCAGTGGCATATTTTATTTTTAAGCGCCCAAAAGGACTCAGAGGTGGACATTGACAGCTCGGGAATCCCCGTCAGAACGACCACATACGGACATGCATCAGGTGGTAGATTGATGTTACGTCGCGTAGTGGTTTTTCTGGACTGTGACTGGGGAATAGTAGGAGCTGGATTGTTAGGTGTCCTTCTGCTCACTGCACTAGGTACATTTCTGTTCGCTACACTCGGACATGTGGAAGTGGAGGGTTTGATATTATTCACTATGTTAGTTGCCGGTAGAGAAGAAATGGAAGGGTTGATTGTGGGAACCGGAATACTCCCCGTGGATGGATTTGTGTTAGCAGTCCCAGTGTTAGTAACAGGCAGTGAAACCACCGAAATACAGGGGCCAGGGGTGGTCAGCCTAGGGTCTTGTAGCGCAAGAATAGTAGCTAGTTGATGTTCAATATTAGAGAGCCTATTCTCCAGAGGCGAAAGCAAGGATTTTAACAAGCTGGACATAGACTCCATTAGAGAGTCAAGCCCGTCCCCTGAATTAGTTAGTGAGTCATTGCTTCCGCTTGTATCCAAAATGCTGGCCAGGCTGCTATCAAGAGTTATATCGTCCGGAACCCCTAAAGATAATAAGTGAGGAGTGGAGTCTAAGGGGTCAGAATCAGTATGATCAATGGGGGCCTGGAGAGTCCCATCATTCACTATCGCCACACCTGTATTCTCCCCCCCGGAATTGGAACCCATGGACCCTTGTAAAATTATGGCGGGGTTATCAGTTGGAAGATTTGTTGGGGTCAAGACATTTAAAGTTGACATAATAGTGTCTGACCCACCCGTCTTGGAAGGGACGGTGACATCATAGTTATCTATCGCGGGTGGATGGGGGATATTAGGGGGTAATGTGCTCATAGAGGGGGCATTGATGGGAATTAATGATTGACAACTGGCGGGAGTGGAATCATTAGTGAGCATCCCAGGAGAAGTAACAACAAGGTTAATCAAACTTTGCGGCGGGGAATGTATCATTGCTATGTTGCCCAATGAAGACCTTTTAGCGTGAGCAAGGTCCAATGAAACCCTCCTTTCCATTAAAGAAATACCCTGATCTATCAGAGAGTTTGTCCAAGAGATAAAATTATCTAGGGTACCAATAACTTTTTTAGTTTTAACGTTTCCAGCTCTCTGGCTCCTAGTTTTGCGAGTGGACATCTCTGACAGGGTAAAAAAAAACAAGCAATAATAAAATAGCACAACAAATGACCCAAGAATAACAGTGAACACAGAGCAACAGATAGGATACCCAGAGGAAAAGTTACCCCAATAGCTTCAATCAAAAAACAATTGTGAAATTAAATACGAAGCTATAGTGCAGGGAAAATATAAGGGTGCACCCAGACCAGACACTACAGACCACGGAGGGCCACAGAGGGCCCGCCCTTTGCCCGGGCTTAGCCCCGGGCGCTCCCGCGCAGCGAGGAGCTTCCAAATTTATGGTCCTGAACCAATAGGGCGGGGTGGGGCGGGGCGGTCAGGGAGAGCGGGGCCAGGTGACTCGGCCAGAGACACCGGGACTCCTGGGAAAGCGAGTCCCGGGTCGCGCTCGCAGCCCTGCCGCCTCACAGAACCCCACAGGAGCGGCTGGAAGCAGGAACCACCGGAGAGTCAGTCAGGTGAGCAACGAAGCGGGACCCGCGGAGCGGGTACCGCAAGCCGTGGGTGGGAAGGCCTGAAGAAAGCAGCTACGCCGGATTCAGATTCAGCAAAGGAGTGTCCCACGGGGAAGAGTTCCTTTCCTCTTTTTCACCTGGTCCTGCCGGGGCGGGGCTGTCAGGGAGAGCGGGGCCAGGTGAATCGGCCAGAGACACCGGGACTCCTGGGAAAGCGAGTCCCGGGTCGCGCTCGCAGCCCTGCCGCCTCACAGAACCCCACAGGAGCGGCTGGAAGCAGGAACCACCGGAGAGTCAGTCAGGTGAGCAACGAAGCGGGACCCGCGGAGCGGGTACCGCAAGCCGTGGGTGGGAAGGCCTGAAGAAAGCAGCTACGCCGGATTCAGATTCAGCAAAGGAGTGTCCCACGGGGAAGAGTTCCTTTCCTCTTTTTCACCTGGTGCTGCCGGGGCGGGGCGGTCAGGGAGAGCGGGGCCAGGTGACTCGGCCAGAGACACCGGGACTCCTGGGAAAGCGAGTCCCGGGTCGCGCTCGCAGCCCTGCCGCCTCACAGAACCCCACAGGAGCGGCTGGATGCAGGAACCACCGGAGAGTCAGTCAGGTGAGCAACGAAGCGGGACCCGCGGAGCGGGTACCGCAAGCCGTGGGTGGGAAGGCCTGAAGAAAGCAGCTACGCCGGATTCAGATTCAGCAAAGGAGTGTCCCACGGGGAAGAGTTCCTTTCCTCTTTTTCACCTGGTGCTGCCGGGGCGGGGCGGTCAGGGAGAGCGGGGCCAGGTGACTCGGCCAGAGACACCGGGACTCCTGGGAAAGCGAGTCCCGGGTCGCGCTCGCAGCCCTGCCGCCTCACAGAACCCCACAGGAGCGGCTGGATGCAGGAACCACCGGAGAGTCAGTCAGGTGAGCAACGAAGCGGGACCCGCGGAGCGGGTACCGCAAGCCGTGGGTGGGAAGGCCTGAAGAAAGCAGCTACGCCGGATTCAGATTCAGCAAAGGAGTGTCCCATGGGGAAGAGTTCCTTTCCTCTTTTTCACCTGGTGCTGCCGGGGCGGGGCGGGGCGGTCAGGGAGAGCGGGGCCAGGTGACTCGGCCAGAGACACCGGGACTCCTGGGAAAGCGAGTCCCGGGTCGCGCTCGCAGCCCTGCCGCCTCACAGAACCCCACAGGAGCGGCTGGATGCAGGAACCACCGGAGAGTCAGTCAGGTGAGCAACGAAGCGGGACCCGCGGAGCGGGTACCGCAAGCCGTGGGTGGGAAGGCCTGAAGAAAGCAGCTACGCCGGATTCAGATTCAGCAAAGGAGTGTCCCACGGGGAAGAGTTCCTTTCCTCTTTTTCACCTGGTGCTGCCGGGGCGGGGCGGTCAGGGAGAGCGGGGCCAGGTGACTCGGCCAGAGACACCGGGACTCCTGGGAAAGCGAGTCCCGGGTCGCGCTCGCAGCCCTGCCGCCTCACAGAACCCCACAGGAGCGGCTGGATGCAGGAACCACCGGAGAGTCAGTCAGGTGAGCAACGAAGCGGGACCCGCGGAGCGGGTACCGCAAGCCGTGGGTGGGAAGGCCTGAAGAAAGCAGCTACGCCGGATTCAGATTCAGCAAAGGAGTGTCCCACGGGGAAGAGTTCCTTTCCTCTTTTTCACCTGGTGCTGCCGGGGCGGGGCGGTCAGGGAGAGCGGGGCCAGGTGACTCGGCCAGAGACACCGGGACTCCTGGGAAAGCGAGTCCCGGGTCGCGCTCGCAGCCCTGCCGCCTCACAGAACCCCACAGGAGCGGCTGGATGCAGGAACCACCGGAGAGTCAGTCAGGTGAGCAACGAAGCGGGACCCGCGGAGCGGGTACCGCAAGCCGTGGGTGGGAAGGCCTGAAGAAAGCAGCTACGCCGGATTCAGATTCAGCAAAGGAGTGTCCCATGGGGAAGAGTTCCTTTCCTCTTTTTCACCTGGTGCTGCCGGGGCGGGGCGGGGCGGTCAGGGAGAGCGGGGCCAGGTGACTCGGCCAGAGACACCGGGACTCCTGGGAAAGCGAGTCCCGGGTCGCGCTCGCAGCCCTGCCGCCTCACAGAACCCCACAGGAGCGGCTGGATGCAGGAACCACCGGAGAGTCAGTCAGGTGAGCAACGAAGCGGGACCCGCGGAGCGGGTACCGCAAGCCGTGGGTGGGAAGGCCTGAAGAAAGCAGCTACGCCGGATTCAGATTCAGCAAAGGAGTGTCCCACGGGGAAGAGTTCCTTTCCTCTTTTTCACCTGGTGCTGCCGGGGCGGGGCGGTCAGGGAGAGCGGGGCCAGGTGACTCGGCCAGAGACACCGGGACTCCTGGGAAAGCGAGTCCCGGGTCGCGCTCGCAGCCCTGCCGCCTCACAGAACCCCACAGGAGCGGCTGGATGCAGGAACCACCGGAGAGTCAGTCAGGTGAGCAACGAAGCGGGACCCGCGGAGCGGGTACCGCAAGCCGTGGGTGGGAAGGCCTGAAGAAAGCAGCTACGCCGGATTCAGATTCAGCAAAGGAGTGTCCCATGGGGAAGAGTTCCTTTCCTCTTTTTCACCTGGTGCTGCCGGGGCGGGGCGGGGCGGTCAGGGAGAGCGGGGCCAGGTGACTCGGCCAGAGACACCGGGACTCCTGGGAAAGCGAGTCCCGGGTCGCGCTCGCAGCCCTGCCGCCTCACAGAACCCCACAGGAGCGGCTGGATGCAGGAACCACCGGAGAGTCAGTCAGGTGAGCAACGAAGCGGGACCCGCGGAGCGGGTACCGCAAGCCGTGGGTGGGAAGGCCTGAAGAAAGCAGCTACGCCGGATTCAGATTCAGCAAAGGAGTGTCCCACGGGGAAGAGTTCCTTTCCTCTTTTTCACCTGGTGCTGCCGGGGCGGGGCGGTCAGGGAGAGCGGGGCCAGGTGACTCGGCCAGAGACACCGGGACTCCTGGGAAAGCGAGTCCCGGGTCGCGCTCGCAGCCCTGCCGCCTCACAGAACCCCACAGGAGCGGCTGGATGCAGGAACCACCGGAGAGTCAGTCAGGTGAGCAACGAAGCGGGTACCGCAAGCCGTGGGTGGGAAGGCCTGAAGAAAGCAGCTACGCCGGATTCAGATTCAGCAAAGGAGTGTCCCGGATTGATATATAAATCCCTTTTTATAATATTCCTGATGTCGACCTGCATTTTTTCTGCAAGATAAAATCTTTTGAAGTTTGGTTTTTACACTAAAACCCTCACCCTTATACGTGAGCACAGGACTTGGTTCTATGTCATTGTGTAGGTCTTGACTTACACACTTGCAGGGGTTGTTTTATTTGGGTTTGTTTCGTCCACATCTTTAACTCCTTGCGTACTTGCCTAAGCGCCATTTCTTCCTGTCCATAATCTAAACCCTCCACCGACACAACAATGCCTTTGTTTTATGTAATTTATAACGAACATGTTTCAGTTCTGAAAGTGTGAGATTGTGAATTAAACATTACTGAGGCCTGTGGAAGGGGGTAGTCATCTACATTGTGTCTCAATCACTCCTGTTATATTCACTTTGTTAGACATGTACACGCTGTAAATCGCAATCTGCATATCCTACACATCATCTTTCCTTATCTGCACCCTCTTTTCCTTCTCTTGAATGCACTTTCGCAACTCTTTACATCACCACCCCCAAAACGCACAAGACACTCATTTACAGGTAAGCTCCACATTTTCTTTTTTCTTTTGCTATGTCAATATTTTGGCAATTTTGACCGTCCTTCACACACTTTTGTTCAGAATCACAACTGAACTGTGTGACCATTTCTGTGTTCATTCTGCGGAGATGCCAAGGATTGGCCGTACATGTATTTTGAACACTTTTTTGACCCTCTGACAGGCATTGTGCGAAACATGAGCTGCCTTCAGTCTAAACTCCAGAGTGCTCAGCTGTAGCATGTTATAAGTACACGGAGGCGACTCCATTGCAAAATATGATGTATAATAAATTTTACATTTTAAACGAAAAAAAACCAGAAACATAACATCCTGGAAAAAGCTAACACATGTAGGGAATGCAATATTAAGTAAAACTTGAAATATAAACAAAAAACAAATCACTGACATAGATTACCTGAACGTTTTCTACATTTATTGTTTAAAAATCGATCAGTGGTTTTTGCCATTATAGTTAAGGACATGAATACAGGGCCTCAGGGGGACCTGTTTCAATGTCTGTTCTTTACTTCTACCAGCTCTGAGACCAGACGGGACCGGCTCACGTAAAGTCCTGGTCTGATCTCAGAAGCTGATTTGCCTCTCTTTACATCCTGCTGTTCTGCTTCACTAAGACACTGCATCTCACTAAGACACTGCAGCACAGCAGGAGAAACTATAAAACTATTGTAAAGCAATTATGTCTGTCCCTTCAGTGAGTATGAGAGGAGAGGAAAAGAAGAAATGGCACGGCTAACACTCGAGGTGCTCGGAAGATTTATTTACCCCCTCCCCCCCCCACCTTGTCCCCCACAACTCCCTCATCCCAAAATCTGGGGGGTATATATCCCCCCCGCATCCCCCACACTTCCTACGACCACGTTAGGGCTGCCCGATATTTGCTCAGAATTGGTAATGTGTTTGTATTTTGTTGTGAAGCTTGTGATAACCACTGAATAATAGGGGGAGGTGGCGTTATTTAGACTTCACTTGTAAAAACCTTTGTGAAAACGTCCCGGCACTAAAAGCATTTGCACCAAGTGTGCCGGATGTTGTGGCACTCGATGTACAGATGGGTGACAAAAGTTGCCAATAACGATAATAATGGAAGTGGTGTTTGTGCCTGTAATGACAACGCTGGTACTGCATGTTATGTTGGGATACAGGAGATCCCAACATGAGCAACGGAGAAGGGGTGTTTGGCAAGGAAATCCTCCCGTGTAGCAATATTTCCAACACCCAGTAAAGTCTGATTCCCTCGGGTTTGAATTTAACAGAATCCAGGCAATAGCATTTTGTTATGTTTATGTTGTGTTTATAGAGCGTACTCCTTTGATGCACTGTTAAATAATATTTAGAACTTTCAAGGTGGAGTGTTCCGTGGTGGATGTTCCAAAACTTTGGCAGTTGAGGGGGAGGTCTGCAACCATCACCAGGTTCACCCATGCTCTGTCCGCTGTACTGAGGATAAAGAGAACACAATTCCTCCTCATTGTACCGCTTCTTTCTATCGGCATACAACATGAATTGGCTATAAGCTTGGGATCTTCCCCAGTAGACAGCGTATGGACGTACAGCACCTTCATGGCATGGATGCACCTTTATGGCATGGAGGCTCGAGCGGCTCATACTAGTGGGCGCCTGCTCCAGAGTGAGAGTGCGTAGAAGCCTGGCCATACGCAGTGCAGTGAAGGGCAAGGGAGCCTGAATCTTCAAACTGTGACATGCAGTGAGACTGTTTCAGTTTTTAGGTCTCGCCTAGACGAAAGCAAAAGCGAAGCTTTTGCTGTCTAGGGAGACAACTTATGTCGCCACTTTCCAGGGATTCCGGGGAATGTAGACAGCAGACTGTGACGAGCTTGTCCTCCTGGCGATTGTATCTCGTGAGCGCGCACGTCGCGTCGCCGTCCCTGCTATTCCCATGCACAGAAAGGCTCCCGCACGCATGCGCACATACACACACTGCATACACACGCACCCCCCCTTTAACAGACACACGCGCAGACAGACACACGCACGCACAGACACACTACAACAGACACACGCGCACACCCCACCCCCACTCACCCCTCCTCCTCCGCAACACACTCACCTGTTCTGGCGGTGCTCGGCGTGCCTCTCGGGCGGCGGTTGCGCTTTGCGGGGCTCTCTCACCACATGAGAGCCCCGCCTTCTTCATGCGCCCGGCCGCTCTTCACCCGGTCCCCCATCTCGGGACCGGGACTCGATCAGGAGCCCTCGGGGCTCCTCGGACAGTGGCTTCTCTATGGGGGCGGGACTTCCGGTTGGGGCCGCGCTGCGATTGGCCGGCTGCCCAAAAGCTTCCGGGTCGTTGCAGGCAGCGCGGCGGCCCGGCGGGAAGCGGGAACTTGTTTTTTAGTGCTGCAGTAATACCAGGATCAGGGCGCAGACGGCATTCCGTGTTGTGTGGTAATAAGGCCGCTCGCACAAATTCAGCGGACCAGCCGTATATCTACGGCGGCCCCATGTCTACTTCGGTGCCATGCTGCCCTATTAAAGTCACCCCCCGCCACACACACATGGCTTACCACCCTGTCTTTCCAGCCTCCGCTCGCTTCCCCTGCCCCTCTGCCTATCCATGCCTCTCGCGCTCCTGCTCATTAGTTTCTTCTCCCTCCCTACCCGCTGTCTCACTCTCTTCTCCCTTTCTATCGCTGTTCCCCTCTCCCCCTTACGCTGTTTCCCTCGCATCTATCGCTCTCCACCTACCGCTCGAGTCCCCTCTTGCTTTCTACCGCACACTCTTCCTCTTTCACCGTGCCTCTCACCCTCTTTCTATCCATCCAGTCCCCTCGCCTCTGCATTGCTCCTTTCTACCATCATGTTCCCTCTAGCCCTTCTTTTCTAGCTCTCTCCCCTTCATCCCTTCCTCTGTGTTTCTCTTTCCTCCCCATATTCCATCCTCCTGTTCACCGTGCCTTCTCGTTCCTTCTTTAATTTGCAGCAATATTTTCCTCTGCCCCCCCACCCCTTCATTCGTCATTTTATCTTCCCTTGCGGTTAGTCGCTATACATTTATAGCTTTCTTCTTTACGTGTTCAGTACACACGTGCTCACATTTCTTTTGATTAATCTCAAGCTTTCCCTCTATGATTACAGCATTGTTCCAAGTCTGTAAGACACAAAGTTTCCTATTCATGGATTTTATTTGACAACCTATCTCTTTTTAAACAAGCATTTACAATGCCATAGGTCTCGCATTTGCAAATGTTTATGCTATTGGCATTGGAAATGACAATGCCTTTTATTTATTTGTTTAAAAAACCAACACATTAATAAAAGGCATTGTAATCAACAATGCCAATAGCTCAAACTGTAGTAAATGCAAGACCTATTGCATTGCAAATGCTTGTTTCTTTTTCTCAGTAACCGCATTACGACCTGGCCCGTTTGGCATAGCAGCCTACTTCATCTCACTAAAACTGTCATCAGGCCACATTGTTAGCCCCTAGGAGAAGTGAGGGTCGCAGACCAGTCTTTCCCCAAGGTGCTTCGTGCAAGGGCCAGAGGATAAGGCAGGGATAGGTTTAGCTAGGGGAAGGGGAGGGCTTAGTTTAAGCTATATAGGTGTCCGGTGAGGCGGACCCTACCTCTTCCAGACACCGAACACCACTGGGGAGGGGTTGCTTGTTCAGGGAAAAGTTAGTGGAAAGGTTAGTGACTGCGCAGCGGGGGTTTTCGGGGGAAGCCTTGTGGGAAGCGGTTTAGTGGGGAGGGCTGTGGGCGCCTCTTTTGTTTCCAAAGAAAAGAGTATTGCATGGGTGTCCGAGGCCAACATGGCAGCTGGCCCAGATTTCGAGGCGGTGAGGGCCGCTTTAATCGTGTTAGGCAAGCAGGGCAGACCTCCTACAGGGGGCGTCCTCTACTAGGCCTGAGCCGAGATGCGCCGTGCGGCATTTGCCGCCACAAGTAGGGTTGTGGCGGTGGCTTGCCAAGACGAGCCACCGTCTGATGAGTCGGGTGTGGGCCAGGGGTGGGGCATGAGGAACGAGCCAGCAGGAGCGAAGTGGGGGGGGCCGGAGGAGAAGCCTCCCTGCGCTGCTCCAGTCGCCTACACAGCCCTCGGTGTGACAGGGGGCGGGGCCTGCACCGGGGAAGCAGGCCTCGCAAGCGGCCGTCCCGAGTTGATGCAGGATGAGAGTGAAGGAGAGGACAGAGGACGGCCCATTAGTCCTTTCGCTGCCCCCTATGAGCCACACAATGAAGGAACAGGAGGCAGGTGGGACACCGGGGCCTGCAACTAAAAAAGTGAACTGGCATAAGGCCGGGACATGGGCTGGAGCTTTTGAAGTGGGTGGGACCACTCCTTGCCTAGGGGAATGCAAAACAGGAAAGGTGGAAGAGGGCACGGGGGAAAAGGGACGAGGGAGTCAGGTGGGGAAGGGGCACAGGACCGGTTAGGGAAAGGAGAGCCCGGGGTGGACCTGGAGGCAAAAATCAGGGAGCAGAGGCTTGTGGTACAGCTTGAGGTGCTATGGGCACTTCTTTGTCAGGAGAGGGAGAGGGCAGAGGTACGGGCGGCAGCAGACAGTGCTGGGTGGGGACCGGGTAGCCCCTTCAAATCAGGGCTACAGGAGGCCACTCCTGGTAAAGGGCATCTGGGTGAGGGTAAGGCGCAAGAGGATGATTCTGAGCTGGGGTTCTTTGGCACAGGAACTCAGGGCAGGTGGGGCTGGTTCAGGTGGTGTTTGGGACCCCCAGGTTGGAGCAGCTTGGGGGAAAGGGGGCAAAACCGGCAGGAGGGGCTGGTAGAAAGGTGGCAATGCCGGCGGGGTGCAAGACGGCCTCAGGACACTGGCCCAAAGCGGTAGTGGGGTCCAGGGCAGCCTGCCGTCCGGCGAGGGCACGCGCACAAGGACGTATGGCCACCAAAGGCCCTACGAAGTTGGAGTGAATGATGTGAGAAAGGAGAAAGCGTGTGCGGAGAATGGGACGAGACAGAGCTGGTGCTGGATTACGAGGATGAGAGTGACGAATGGGAGGAAGGAGAGTTGCGGGATGAGGATGATGAAGTGGAGAGAGTGGGGAGGACAACCAGTAGTGTTGGTGTCTTACAGGGTGCTTCCAAGGACCCGGGATCAGCCAGGCATGAAGGGTCGCAAAGCGGTGGAATACGCCAAAGAGACAAGACGGTCGGTGACCAAGTGCTGCCAGGTAAGAATGACTGGTGGGCTGCATGGGAAGAGGGAGTTTTGGTGACAAAGAAGAAAGCCAGCAGTTCGGTGGGGATAGGCGACGGGGTGGTGGATGAGCTGAAACGGGTGCGGCCTGGCGCAGGGGCGGCACTGCCGGAGCACAAGAAGGGGCACGGGCCTAAGAAGATGGGGGGGGCACATGTCCGGACGGACAGTGCCGTGGGGGCAGAAGGTAAAGAAGACAAACCCGAGGATAAGTATAAAAAAAAGCTGCCAAACATGGGGCCGGCGATGCTGATGGAGTCTCATTTTATAGAAAAGACAAAAAGTAGGATCTGGAGACATGAGTATGTTGATGTCTTCAAACTACTGCACAGGGATATTCAGGCCAAGGAGGGTTCCCAAGAAGAGGAGTGGGAGCTAACAAGACGGCCAAGAGTTCCCATTAATATGGGAAACTGGACGTCAGCCTTTCGGATTTATGCAAGCATATACTGGGAAAAACGTTTGGCTAGGGCGATAGCTTTGCTTAAATACATAGACCTCATCGGCAAGGTACAGATGCATTTCGGGGGTTTCGCTTGGTTGAGCTATGGCGAGGAGTTTAGGGCCGGGATTAGCATTAACCAGGATAAACCATGGGGGAAGGTAGATTCGGAGCTCTAGATGCAGTGGATGTCTTCCACTCAAACCTTAGCAGCCACACATACAGCTAGTGGACTGCCGGTAACTTACCAGCCCTTTCAGCCTCACCTGCCCCACAGGGGATGGGCGGAACAGGACACCAAGGGGCAACAGGACCAGGATACCAGCAGAAACCAGCTGGATCCACTATAGGGGCCTGCTGGAACTTCAATAATAATATTACTCCAGACACTCCTGCAAATTCAAGCACAAATGTTCCAAATGTGTGGGGCGCCATCCCATCACTCAATATTTCACTCTGGTGACCCCAGCTGGGCAGTGGAGAGCAACCAAAGGGAGGAGGCAGTCTGGCCCAAAGGGCCCCTACGCCAGTTAGACTTGAGGCCATGGGATCATGGCTCTCGATTTACCCGGAGAAGGAAGCTGCATTGAGGTTACAATGGAATTTTCCAGAGGGTTTACAGATAGGGTATCAGGGTCCGAGGGTGTGCAGATGGGCAGATAACTTGAAGCCTGCAAAACAGTTCCCAGAGGTACTTGACGCCAAACTAGCGATGGAGGTAGTGGACGGGAGGACGGCAGGACCATTTCTTTAGTGTCCTTTGGATGATCTAATCAACTCTCCCCTGTGGGGCAGTGCCAAAGAAGGAGCCAGGAGAATACAGTATGATCCAACACCTATCCTGGCAAGAGGGTGGCTCAGTAAATGACTGTATTGCTGAAGAAGACACTAGAGTGTTGTATGCCTCGGTGGATGATGCCATTCGCCTGGTGTGGGGATGCGGGCGAGTAGCAGAGATGCCAAAGTGTGAGGTCAAATCGGCTTTTCGACTGCTGCCCATTCACCCGGTGCATTTTCCACTGCTAGGGATGCAATTTGGATCAAATTGGCTAGATTGGGGGGAAGGGAATTCATTGAGGGGTCTGCGGGGAGGGAGATCTGGGCCAAGATGTTTCTACTGATTAATACATGTTGAAAACTTTCAGGACAGACACAACAAACACTTAATGTACATGCATTAGTATACTGAAAGTTTGTATGAACACATAATACCTGTAAAGAAAAAGATGTCATGTGCAGATTGCTTATTGTGTCAGGACCCAAATATACTTCTTCAGTATTCTATTTGTACCAATTACTTTCTTTGGAATGATAATCTGAAGTGCTGTAAATCATGCCAAATTCTTTTTTAAACAATATTCTTAATTGTTGTAAAGCATACCAAATACTTTCTTAGAGCGGTAATCTTAACTGCTGTAAATCACAGCTCTCACTGAGCAATTCAAACGTGTCCAAAACTTGTCTGAAACCGCTCCCACTGAGCGATAAGCCAAGTGTAACAAAAGTATCTAAAAATGGCTCTCTCTGAGCGTTACGTAATGCTACACAATGTCCTGAAAGACGCTCCTGCTAAGCGAAGACAACAATAAAGACGCGTTGGCTTTATGTTTCCAGGATAGCCAAGTGGATTATAATAATAATACGATCCTACCTGCATCCAAGGGAAAAAATGAAGGCTGTAAGAGGAATGACCTCCCAACCACTGCCACGTGAATCTGTCCAATGGCAACCACAAACCCCACTGCATCTCATCTCAGTGTTCTCAATAATCTACACTGAGCATGGGGCGTGGCCGCTATTTATGCTGTTTAGAGAGTCAAGATGGCGGCTCTTGAATGAAACTACGGTGCTGTAAAGGGATAACAGGTCTGGAAATCATAGCATGTCCCTACAAATAACAAACATTGGCAAAATTACACGGTCATGACATGTTCCATATAGTTCTTGGCAAAGTGAAACATGGCATATAAATAAAATACATAAGGCAACTAAAAAGATGAAAATAAAGGAATGTCTAATTAAATACTAAAGTGTTGGCAGTCTTCATTATGTACATATTTAGCACGTATTTGCGCATGATACTGGAGTATTGCACACAATACTGGGTAGCTCCAGCAGATCATGACAGTCCACCCCATCAAAAGTACAAACACTCCCATTCACATAGGAGCGTCAGGGTGATGTGTGTGAAAAGTTTGTATCAATCATGGGGCATGGATAGCATCACTTGGTTCCCATGAATCTTCTTCTGATCCATAGCCTTTCCATGAAACAAAAGGCCATAATTTTTCTTTAATACGTTTGCTGTTTTTAATGCTTTGTACTTCGTATTCCTCTTGATCTCCAATAAGGAGAGGTGGTGGATGTGACCTTTTCTTTTTCCATGCAGGTTTCAATAATGAGGTATAAAATACTGGGTATATTTTCATTGTTTTTGGTAACTGTAATTTAAATGCCACAGGGTTAATGAATTGCACTAACTCAAACGGGCCAATGAATCGCGGATGAAATTTATATCCTTTTCTGAATTGAAAATGTTTTGTAGAAAGAGCCACACAATGTCTCCAGGTCTATATAGTGGCCCTGCCTGTCTCTTCCGATCAGCAAACTTGTTTTACTAAGTCTTTGCTTTTGTTAAATTGTTTTGTAGGTTTTTCAAAACAACAATCATTTCCTATAAATGAGTGTCTAAAGAGGGTATGTTTGTTTTCGGCTGTAATATCATTAATGATGAAAATGCGGGTGACATCCATGGTTAGCAAAAAATGGTGACATATTACTTGAAGTGTGTTTAGGTTATGATATGCAAATTCAGCTTCCCAGAGGAGATACACCCAGGAACCCTGTGTTTTGAATAAATAACAACATAAATATTGTTTGAGGACTTGATTCACTCGTTCTGTCTGGCCATCAGATTCTGGTAAAAAACTCGTGCACCTTTAACTTTTGATTTGCAATGCTATACACCATGCTTTCTGTAACTTAGATGTGAATTGTGCCCCTCTGTCTGAAGTTATAGTTCGTGGTAATCCATGCAACCTTACCACTTGTTGAAGTAACAAATTCACTAACTGAGTTGCTGTAGGTATTTTGTCACACGCTATAAAATGTACCATTTTGGACAATCTATCCAAAACTATTAGAATTGTGGTTTTGCCTTGGTCTTTCGGAAAATCGCTAATGAAATCCATAGAAATAACCTCCCAAAGTCGTGTTGGAGTTGGAAGTGGTAGGAGTAACCCTTTTTTAGAACCATACTCTGTTTTTGCTTGGGCACAGGTATCACATAGCTGCACATAGCTCATTGCATCTTTTCTCCATGTGAGCCAATCATGTCTCGTGTTTTAGTAACCCCTGGATGTCCTGCTAAGGGTTTCGTATGACACTATTTTAGTACTTGTTTTTACAATGATTTTGAGGGGCTGTATAACAAATTGTTGTGAAAAGTTGGGCCTTGAATATTGGTCCTACTTTTGTCTCCTTGTTGCCAGTTTAGTACTTTTTGTTACTGCATATTTTTGTCTTTTATTTTGAAAGAATTGTTCAGCCATGGTAATTGCCATGATCTGATTTTTTGGGGGGAACAACCTTTATAACGCAACTTTTAGCAAGCAGTGCTATTACAACGCAGACCTTAAAACGAAAACCATTACAACGCATTACACTGGGGGGCGCTCTAGGATAGGGAATAGTTTTAATTTACTATCCATCACCTTCCCTAGTGTCCACGGGGACTGGTGTTGGAATAGTAAATTAAACTATTCACTATCCAGCACCCCCCAGTGTAATGCGTTGTAATGGAATGCGTTTTAAAACTTGCGTTGTTACTGCATGCGTGGTAAAAGCATGCGTTGTAACAATGTACATCCGATTTTTTGGATTCACAGAGGGAGGTGTTAATGGATTATATGTTTCCTCTTGTATTATGTTGTATCGTGATAGGGTATCCGCTTTATTGTTACTCGTTACAGGTCTGAACGTGATGACAAAATCAAACTCTGCGAAAAATAATGTCCAAGGCAATTGCCTGGGCGTCAGTCCTCTAGCACAACGTAGAAATTGGAGATTTCGATGGTCTGTATAGACCATTATTGTGTGTTTCGCCCCCAGTAAATAGTGATGCCATTCTTAAAATGCAAGGCGGATGGCTAATAGTTCTTTCACAGCCACAGTATAGTTTAATTCAGCTGGTAAGAACTTCTTTGACAGGAATGAGATTGGATGTAATTGTTGACTCTGCTCATTTCTCTGAGAAAGAATGGCACCTATGGTAGTATCAGAAGCATCTGCTTCAAAGATGAATGGTTGGTTAGTGTCAGGGTGTTGAAGGACAGGAGCTGCGCTAAACGCTTTTTTCAATGTTTGATAGGCAATTCTTGCTTTTGGAGTTCATTGAAACTTGACATTCTTCTTTAATAATTGGGTCAAAGGACTTCCTTTGGTGGAGAACTGTTTAATAAAGCGTCGGTAAAAGTTTGCAAATCCTGGAAATCTTTAGATGTCTTTTACCAACGTTGGATCTGGCTAGTCTAAAATAGCTTGTATTTTTCTGGGTGCCATAGTAATTCCTTGTGGTGAAATGATAAAACCTAAGAATCCTACTTTATAAGTATGAAACACGCATCTTGATAGTTTGCAGTAGAGGCCATGTTGACGTAGGGTAGTTAAAATTATTGTCAAGTGTTTTTCATGTTCTCCGATAGAGGTAGAGTAAATCAGTAAATCATCAATGTAGGCGATGAAAAACCTATCCAAATGATCCCAAAGAACATAATTAATAAAATATTGAAAAGCTACTGGAGCGTTGTATAAGCCGAAAGGCACTACGCAATATTCAAACAAGCCAAAGTGAGTTCGAAAAGCAGTCTTCCACTCGTCTCAGGCTCAAATGCGTACCAGATGATATACCCCTTGTAAGTCTAATTTTGTATAGATGGTTGCTGTTCTTACTTGATCCAAGAGCACAGGAATCCACGGTAAAGGATGCAGTGTTTTTATCGTGATGTTATTCAATGCATGGTAATCAATACATGAGCATAATTCTCTGTTGCTCTTGGGTACGAAGAATAGAGGGGAAGCGGCCGGAGACTTTGATGGTCTAATAAACCATTTTCAGGTTTTATCCAACTATTCTCGTAAATGTTGATTTTCCTGTTCTGTGAGTGCGTAAATTCTGCTACACAGAATCTTGGCACCAGCAACTAGATCAATTTCACAACCATATGCCCTATGAGGTGGCAGTTTTTCGGCACTTTTTCCCCCTGGACACCTATTTAAAGGCTTAATATGTTGCAGGTAATTCCATATCTTGATCCGCGGCTGTACCGATGTAGTGTGCATTCGTTTTTTTAGTTGTTGATGGCTGAGAAATAAGAATATTTTTATTTGACTGTAAACATTTCTGGTTACACCAATCTGCATGGAAAGTAATGCTTTGTTTAGCCCAATCAATCGTGGGGTTATGCTCTGTTAACCAGAGCATACCCAAAATGGCACCAAATTGGGGTGCATCGATGACATCAAAAGATATGATTTTAGCATGTGTTTGACCTTTGGTGACACAAGTCATTGTTATTTCCATGGTGGAATGAGTGATTAAACCTGATGATAACTGTGTACCATCTACTGCACGAGCCATTTCTGGTTTATGTTTTACCAGTGTAGGTATATCTAGTTTTCTTGGGAAAGCAGCATCGATAAATTTACCGGTAGCCCCAGAGTCTACCATAACTACTGCCGTCCGAACTAAGTAAGTAGTGATAGTAAATTGAACATTCATGATTAAGTGAGGAACTGATATTTGAAGGGTATTAGCCACTGATTGATCAGGAGGTAGACAAGATTTACTCAAGGAAGTCTCCTGGCTATTCCTAGAGTTTTCTAGTTTCCCACTTTGGTGATTGAGGTATCTTGTGGAAACCCTTCTTTTGGTGGTTTTGCTAACCAGTCTTTGACAAATTGGCCTTTCTTAACACAATATAAACAAACACCATTTTTCCGGCAATAGTCTTTTTTCCTCTGAGGTCAATGGTTTCCTTATACCTCCTATTTCCATCGCTTTGCTGTTATCTTGGGGGAAAGAGTGGGGAAAGAGTGTGCTCTTTCCTTTGGATGTGTTATCATTCTAAGGTCCATGCGTTTCTTACCTCCTCGACGATCTGCCACTCAATGATCTAAACGGAGACTTAACGCTATCAGATCTTCACAAGTTCTTGGTTGAGGATCGATTGGAACTATAAGATCTTTTAAGTCATCTTGTAAGCCTTGATATTACGATGCAGCTCTTTTGTGTTCAGGCCAATTTGTTTCAGCAATTAAATGGTTAAAGTGGGTTAAGTAATGGACCAAAACTTTGTTGCCTTGTTTTAACTTGAGCAATTCCTGATCAGCTGACCCAGTGACTGTGCTTCGGTCAAATATGTTTTTTAACTCTCTTTTGAAACGAGTCCAACAATACAGTAAAGGATCATCGGACCAAAGGAACCGCCCACATAGCAGCATCCCCACTAAGGTAGTAAATCAGGAATGCTATACGAGATTGAGCGTCCGGAAAGGATGTGAGCTTAATCATAAAATGTAATTGTACCTGTGTTAAAAAGGTTTGGAATTTGTTAGGTTCTCCTGCAAACCTTTCTGGGGTGGCTAAAGGGACTCTAAGAGGAACTATTACTGAGACAGAGGTAACAAGAGGGGTGGTGGTCGTTGCTGAAGCTAATGGGTTTGTGGGTTTTAACTGAGATTGGAATTGAGTGACCCTATTAGCCAATGCTGCTGTTTATTGTCTTGACACAACAAGCTCTTTCTGCATATTGCCCAACATGGTGCATAGATCTTCTAAGGCGGCCATCATGAAGATACTGCTCAGGAGGAACACATTTTGGGGGTGGATTATTCTGTCACGATTATTTATGTGAGCGTTTTTTCGGAGCAGTAACCTCAAGAGGCCCACCTTCCAGCAACTTCGACTCTGGTTTATTTATACAGAGGATCAAAGTGGATAGATGGGGGGGGGAGGGAATTTAGGGAGGGTACTGCAGGAAGAGAGATCTATAACAAGATGTTTCCCCTGATTAATACTTGTTGATAACTGTCATGACAGACACAACAAACACTTAATGTACATGCATTAGTATACTGAAAGTTTATATGAACATAGCATACCTGTAAAGAAATAGATGTCATGTGCAGATTGCCTATTTGTGATTAGTTTGTGAATTATTCAAGCAAGTTGTGGAACTTCGTAATAAATAGAATATTGCTTTGAAATTTTAAAATAATTTTTGTTGTGTATTATTGTATGGAAAATAAATATTGCTTATCATTTTAATAGAGTGTGAACAAACTTTATTTCTCTGTGGAAATTATTATTATTCTGACACTATAGTATTATTGAGTACAGCAACCTGCTGGACCTATACTCGAGTGTAATTACCGTGGTTGAAAAGTTCTTAGCAAACGAGTATACCCCAGGGATTTCCCTTTGACTTGACTTCGTAATATTTGCCTTTCCTTGTCAAGTCCCAACTTATATAAGATACTACTAATTGTGAATTTACAAGGTTAGTCACTCGAATACCTGTCACTCTTGTAAATAATTTAACTTTTAACTTGTTAATACTCTGAAATGTCAGGACCCAAATATATTTCTTCAGGATTCTCTTCGTACCAAATACTTTCTTTGGTACAATATTCTTAAGTGCTGTAAATCACGCCAATTGCTTTCTTAAAATGATGTTCATAATTGTTTTAAAGTGTGCCAAATTCTTTCTTAGAGCGGTAATCCTAATTGCTGTAAATCGCAGCTCTCACCGACCAAGGTGTCCAAAATTAGTCTAAAGCCGCTCCCACTGACCGATAAACCAAGTGTAACAAAAGTATCTAAAAATCTCTCTCTCTGAGCGTTACGTAATACTGCACAGTATCCTGAAAGCCGCTCCCGCCAAGCGAAGACAACAATAAAGACGCGTTGGCTTTACGTTTCCAGGATAGCCGAGCAGATTATAATATTAATACGATCCTACCTGCATTGAAGGGAAAAGATAAAGGCTGTAAGCGGAATGACCTGCCAAGCTCTGCCACGAGAATCTGTTCAACAGCAAACCCCACTGTGTCTCATCTCAGTGTTCTTAATAATCCACACTGACTCTGGCCGATATTTATGGTGTTTAGAGAGTCAAGATGGCGGCTCTTGAATGAAACTACGGGTGCTCCAAAGGGGCAAAAGGTCTGGAAATCAAGCATGTCCCTACAAAAAACAAACATTGGCAAAAGCACACGGTCATAACATGTTCCTTATAGTTCTTGGCAAAGTGAAAAATGGCAGATAAACAAAATACAGAAGGCAACTAAAAAGATGAAAATAAGGAATGTCTAATTAAATACAAAAGTTTTGGCAGTCTTCATTACGTATACATGAGGTACTTTAGCACGTATTGCACCCAATACTGGAGTATTGCACGCTATACTGGGTAGCTCCAGCAGATCATGACAGAGAGCGAGAGACCTGAGGGTGCTGTGACTGTTGCGCGGATATATGCTTGTGTGTCTGCATCCCAATGTGGTCTTAGGGGCCAGCAATGATATCGCTGATGCATTATCTCGTTCACAGTGACACAGGTTCCCTAGCCTGGGGCCAGAAGCGGAAGAATGCAAGACAGAGCTGCGGGAGGACATCTTGGCGTAGGGGAATGAAAGTGGTTGGGTTGGTTGAAAAATCCCTGGCTGAATCGACCAGAATGAGTTATCGGCTGGCATGGAGTGAGTTTGGGGATTTCACGGGCATGTCTCTGGATGTCCTGCGTGCAGATTGGCTGAACAGGGAACTTTGTGTTTTGTGCTTGAATGCATCGACAAAGGCTTGTCACACACGACCATTGCGGGGAAACTGGAGGGTATATCGTACTATGACAAACTGTACCTGGGTTTTGATCATGCCAAGGATAAGATCTTAGGCAAAATGTTGAAGGGAAGGGCATGGAGCGAGGGGGGGTGGGAAGGTGCCACCACAAGAGGCAGTTACATTTGATTTGTTACAGAATTTGTTGGGTGTGTTACCATTGTGCGGTTATGACCAGTTTGAGGTCGCATTGTTTAAATTGTGTATGTGTGGATGTTTTTTGGCGCATTCCGGGTCTCAGAGTTGTTAGGGCCAGCACGCCAGCATGGGGTTCAATATGAGTAAGTGGGGGTGGATCATGGGCGGCTGGGGATATGGTTGAGGTGATTCAAGACGATCAGTAAGGAAAAGGGCGCTGGGTATGTTTGGCAGAGAATGGTTGTAGCGAGAGCCTTGTGAACCAAACTTGGCAGCATTTCATCGCTGTTGGACTTTGCCTTTTTTGCAGGGTCATCCCTGAACTTTTTGCCTTCCTCTTGTATTTTGTCTGACCTGTTTATGTTGGTTTTATGACTCTGGGCACTTTACCACTGATCAGTGCTAAAGTGCATATGATCTCCCTATGGTAAATTGATGTAAATTGATGTATGAATTAGTGATTCCATGATTGGCTGATTTGGTTTACTGGTCAGACCCTAGTACAGGGCACTGAGCGTGCCCAGGGCGTGTAAACCAAATACTGCTAGTGGGCTTTCAGCACTGGTTGTGCCACCCACAGACACAGCCTGTAAAAGTGTGTCTAAGGCCTGCCATTGCAGAGCCTGTGTGCAGTCTGGTACTGCCATGCTGACTGGGCAAGTGCACCCACTTGCCAGTTCCTAAACCTTCTCTTTTCTTCATATGAGACACCTCTATGGTAGGCCCAAGGGCAGGGTGCTTTGTAAGTATAAGGCATGACATGCCCTGGTGTGTGTGGCATGTCCTGAATTACAGCCCTTTTCGTTTTTCACTATTGAAAGGCTACCTGTTCTCCATTGGCCAGAATGGGCAGTTAGATTATTACATATTATAATCCGAACTGCCTCAGGGAACGTGGTAGAAATTCGAGTTTTAGTATGCCTGAACATACATCTTTTAGTGAAGTTGGTTTTAACATTCTGTGTTTGAAAATACTACTTTTAGAAACTAGGTATTTTCTTGTCTAACTATCCAAGCCTGCCTCTGCTAGGTTGTGTATTCCTTGTCTGGAGTTTGAGTGACAGGGCCTGGGGATTCCAGGAGACAGGGTGAGTCAGCCCAGTGGTGAATGGAGAGATCTGCATCTAGATGGGAGGAAGGAGTTGCACCTGGGACCTGAATAGGGATGTGCCTTCCCTCCACAATGCTGGCTCTACCTCCTGGGGTGCGTCTGATGTTTCTGCCCTACACTGTGAAAGGAGAGAAGGAGTGATGTCAACAGAGTGCTCCAGAACTGGTTTGGACTAGGCAAAGGCCCCTCTACCCTCAGTGGACAAATGATTTTGGGGTATAAGTATTGGGACCCTTATCCCAAGAAATTAGATCACTTTTGGACAACAAGAAGAAACCTTTGCTGAGGAGAGAAACCTGAAGAAACTGAGGAGATACTATCCCTAAGCTGAAGTACTGCTTGGGGGATTGGCCTGCAGTGGTTGCCTGACTGCCAAAGAAAGGAGAAAGGACTTTGTGTCCAAGGGCATGAGAGAAGAGCTTGCCTCCTGCTGAAGTCTCTGGGACAACAGGCTTCCACCCACAGCCCCCCAAGTGTTCTTTGGAAGTGCCTGCTGCTGTTTTGGGCCTTCTGAGGGACTGTGTGTCGCAAGGAGCTGGAAGCTCGACTCAAGGGGGAGAAGCGTGCCGCCGTCGCAGCCGTCATTGTGGACGACGACGCTGTAGCTGTCGCATTGCACCGCATCTAAAGAAACGTCCCGCAACCCCGAAGAAGCGTGTCGCTGTCGCAGCTGCTGCCGTCGCATCGTGGATGTCGCCGTTGTAGCTGTCGCATTGCACCGCATCAAGCAAAGCATCTCGCATCCACGGAGAAGCGCCACGGAACAAGGGTGTCGCCGCTGCAATTGTTGCATTGAGCTGAAGCGTCTCACAGCGTCTGAAAAGAGTGTCGGCGCCAAAGCCGCTGTCGTCGCATCACGGAACAAGAGTGTCACCGCTGCAGCTGACGCTCCAAGTCGAGACTTCTTGCAACATCGGAGAACAGTGTCGCATTAGGAAGAACTTGTCGTCTTTATTTCTTTGCACCGGATCTTTGCTGCATCTCCATCTCTGCAACACTTCTGGTGTGGAAGCGTGACGCATCGTAAGGAACAGCGTCTGAAAAGAGTGTCGCCGCCAAAGCAGCTGTCGTCGCATCACGGAACAAGAGTGTCACCGCTGCAGCTGACGCTTCAAGTCGAGACATCTTGCAACATCGGAGAAGAGTGTCGCATTAGGAAGAACTTGTCGTCTTTATTTCTTTGCACCGGATCTTTGCTGCATCCCCATCTCTGCAACACTTCTGGTGTGGAAGCGTGACACATCGTAAGGTACATTGACTCAAAGTGTCGCATTTTTAAGATCTGAAAAGAACTAAGCTAAACCTACCATTTTAAGTACAGTATTGTGGATTTGTGTCGATGGTCTTGTGTTAAATCTATATAAAGAATACTTACTTTTAATATAAAACCTGTGTCGTGTCCATCTGTAGTGTTGTCACTTGATTTCTATATGTGTTCACAAAGGCTTTACACACTGCCTCTGAGATATGCCTGTCTGCTTGTGCTAAGCTACTAAGGGGGTGAGCAGGGTTTATTTTAGGAGTGTACCCCCTTATCCTGACTAGAGGCAAGGGTCCCTATTTGTCACAAGTACCTACCTGTACCAACTAGAGACCCCCAAATCTAACAATCGCTCTGTCAGGTAGGTGCACAGCTGGGGTTTTCTGTCATGCCACAGGGAGCAGGGTGACAGTTTATCAGTAGCTGGCAGACTTAAGAATAGCGCTGGGGAAACTGGGTCGGAACCTGGCTAATTTTGGTACGCATTCTTTTAGAATAGGGTTGACAACAGTGGCAACATGTTTGCGTGGTCCTTGGGTAGAATCCGGCAGATTGGGAGGTGGAGGTCACGCTGCTGTGAGCGCGATGTGCGCAAATAGAAGGGAAAAGGACTGTCAGGGGGGTTAGGGGGTTATTTGCAAAGGGAGCTGAACCTGATCTGGACTGGACTACTGCAACAGCTTGTATGCGGGAGCAAATAAATCTGTGCTCCACAGGCTGCAGATGGTCCAGCACGCAACCGCTCGCCTGGTCCTTGGCTGGCCCAGGAAGTTGTCTGCCTCGGCCGCACTCAACGCTCTCCACTGGTTACCAATACACAAGCGTATTCTTTTCAAAATCCTGGTCATCACCTTCAGAGCCTTTCATTCACAAGGGCCCAGGTATCTTTCAAATGGTTTCAGACGCTATCGGCCTGCCCGGAGCCTGAGGTCCTCAAATCAAAACCTACTAGTAACCCCAAAATTCAGGCTTGCCACTAAGGATGGGAAATCCCTTGCTGTCCTGGGTTCCAGGGCATGGAACAAACTGCCACCACAGCTTCGGCAAATTTCAACAGAAAGCCAATTCAGGAAAGTCCTGAAGACCTGGGTGTTCTCTCTCACTGACGCCGCGTGTAAAGCCTTAGTATAAAGTGGGTAGTGTCCATCGAGCTGCTATCAGTTAACCGACCTGTTCCACCTGGGTTGGTACCAAGCGCCAAGATGCTCCTTGGAGTGGTAGTAGCGCTATACAAATGTACTTTACATTACATTACATCTAATCTAATAGTTTCATTTCTACTGTAGGATGTGTGAGAGGACCAGGAACCAAGATGGTTACCTGGATCGTGGGACACTCATTCGTGCACTGGGCAGAGAAATACGCAGACCAACCGGTGTATGAACATAACCTGGGATTGAGGAGCAGCCACCATGAGGTTATCTGGTGTGGAAAAGGGGGAATGCAATGGCGGGCCCTGTTTCCCTGGTTGATAAAATTGGTGCCCCAGAGAGGTTGTCCAGACTTGCTGTTAATACATCTTGGGGAAAATGACCTGGTACGCCTATCTGAACTTGCATTGGTGCAGGATATGCAAAGGGACTTGGCAACAATACGGAGGAATTTTTTAGGCACATGTGTAGTGTGGACTGAGCTGGTACTGCGTAGAGTTTGGAGGGGGGCAGATAAGCACACTGCAATTGATAAGGCCCGGCGAAAATTGAACAGGGCAATGAGGGTTTTCTGCCAGTTGCAGGATATCAAGGTGATTTGTCACATGGGGCTGAAAGAGGAGGAGGCATGCCTGTTGAGGGATGATGGGGTGCACCTTTCGCAGATGGGGAATGCAAGCTATATGATGGAAATGCGGGACACAGTAAGCAAGCTATGGAAACAAATCCATCTGGTGCCAGAGGAATCACTAAGGGGCGAAAGGTGCACAACCATAGAGGGGGGGAGGGGGGGTGGCAAGAAACCGCCCTACGGGGGTAGCGTGGTTGGTGGTACTTTGTAGGCGTGGTGAGTCACAGACGGGCAGATCCACCCCTCGAGGAGTGGAGTGCACAGGTGACTGATGGCGGGGGTGGGATGCAATGAGCAATGGAAGGAACTTCAAGGATGGATGATTGGACGATTGGAGGACGGTTAAAGGAGAGTTTGGCGTTATATGGAACAAGGTCAGAGTGAAAAATGGAGAAGGGTGAGGACGAGATGGTGAGTTGCAAATGGCACGGGGAGACTGAGATGGTAACGGTTGTTGATTTGAATTAAGTTTAACAGCATTAAGTTGATTTAATATGTGCAACCTTGTCCTAACAAATGACCTATTACGCTTACATGGTTTGGAGTGTGGTTTATTGCATGATGTTGGCCCTCGGGAGAAGTGAGGGTCGCAGGCCAGTCTTCCCCCGGGGGTAGTGAGGGTCGCAGACCAGTCTTCTCCCAGGGTGCTTCCTGCAAGGGCCAGAGGACAAGGCAGGGATAGGTTTAGCTAGGGGAAGGGAAGGGCTTAGTTTAGGCTATATAGGTGTCAGGAGAGGTGGACCCTGCCTCTTCCTGACACCAAAACCACTCGGGAGGGGTTGTTTGTTCAGAGAAAAGGTGGTCCACCCACCCACCCTACAAGTAACAGGAGTGAGGTCAGGAGTAGGGACTGTTATAGCGTGCCTGTTTAGGATAGGTTGCAGGTGTAGGCAGTACTTTGGAGGGATGGTGAGTCTCAGATGGGCAGATCCACCCCTCGATGGGGTGAGAAAGCACAAGTGACTGATGGCGGGGTGCGGGATGCAATGAGCAATGGAAGGAACTTCAAGGATGGATGATGGGACGATGGAGGACGGTTGAAGGAGAGTTTGGGGATATATGGAACAAGGTCAGAGTGAGAAATGGAGAAGGGTGAGGACGAGATGGTGAGTTGCGAATGGTGTGGGGAGACTGAGATAGTAACAGTTGTTGTTAAAATGTCGATTTGAATTAAGTTCAACAGTATTGAGTTGATTTAATATGTGCAACCTTTTTCTAATAAATGGCCTTTTACGCTACATGGTTTGGAGTGTAGTTTATCGCAAGATACGCTTTAGCATACACACGCTTCTTGATTTGCTCACCGGCGAGCAGTGCGGCTACTGGAGTGCACATACAGCAACAAACTGTCTTCGCCCATGCTGCTCCCGAGCTCCCTGGCCACTTTGTGTGTTTTTGGGAGTGTCGACCAGCCTCCTTTGCTCTTGTGTTTGTCTCTTGCTACATGTCTGCTGAAGCCCTCCATAAGTCACACACTCCTTCTGCTGTCTCATGCCTACACCGTGCTATTACTGGAGCACGGCAGGTTAATTTCTATTGTTTTCTCAGGAATGTGCTGCCAGTACAAGTTCAGGATATAAACGGGGCGTTCAGAGAACACTTTAACAGATGACTAAATAACATTTTAAAGCATACAAACTAATGATAGGATTAACCCGCATAGAGCCTATTCTTCTTAAGTTCTTCTCCAACAGCAATTCTCAAAGTGTTTCACTAACGTTAAAGGTTACATGATTAACCTAGCCTCCTGAATTGTTGTTTTTGGGAGGGATTAGTTTAGTTTTCCCTAGTTAAACCTGTATGTAACCACCATTTGTATTTGCTATCTGCACTGTTTCATATTATAATTTACTTGTGATATAGAGGTTGCCAACGTTTTTCCACAATGCAAAATGCTAATATTCCAACTTTTTACTTTTTTTTAGCTGAACCAGAGGTATTTAAGTTCAAGTGGAAACAGTTGTTTAAAAACTTCAACAGCTATCTAATTGCTATTGATGGGTCAGAATTTGCTGCCGCAAGGAAACTGGCATTACTTTACAACTGTTTAGGAGCTGAAGGCCAAATCATTTTTGATCATTTGCCACCTGCCATTCAGACATATAAAGGGGATTGTGATGTTTATATAGAGGCTAGCATCAGACTACACAATAATTTCAAAGATGACACTAGCATAATTGTGGAACGTCATAGATTTTTCACATGCAGACAACTACAACATGAATCAGTAGACAATTTGCTGGTGGAGTTGAGTGCTAGCTTCCACTTGCGACTTTGATGGAAATATGGACAATTATTTCAGGGATCAAATTGTGGTGAAGTGTAACAGTAAGCGCATTCAAGAAAAACTGCTGTGATGCCACAATCCCAACCTTCAAGAGACTTTGGAAATTGCAAGGAGTATTGAAAGATTGGTAAAGGCCTTAAAAGAAATTAACAAATGCAAAAGTTTAACAGATGGAAAACAAGTCAATGCCAATACAGCAGTTTCAAAGGGCAACAAAAGATCCTGGAAGACAACTTCGAGTTCCAATCCATCATGATTTAGAAATGGATCAAGTTCGCATTTGGCAAATGCTAAAGAATAACCAGCAGTTGGGAAAACATGTCCAAAGTGCAAACAACTTGGACATTTTGCCTGAATGTGTAAGAATTATCAAAAGGTGGCATTTGTTAGCGAGGGCAGTCCGTCTGTAGGGCATGTACAAGATGCATAACAATTGGAGAGGAGAGTCCAAATGCTTGAAACACATCAAAATGCTACAAGACTGGTGGTGATCCTATCTGCAAAGTCGGTGTAGGCAATGTTGAAGTAGAGGTCAGTGTGGACTCAGCGTCTCCTATCACCATCATTACTAACAAGTTGTTCTTTAAAGAGTGGGGTGCCACTCAATTAGATCCATCGGACATATGTACTGTGGCATTTTTTATATGATGGGGTATTTTCCTGAAACGGTTACTTTTAAGGACAGATCAATTTCCACCAAAGTGAACGTAACAAAAGAAGGGCACAATATATTTGGATGGAAAGATCAAGGGACATTTGGAATGGTTTTGAGACCAGGCACAGAGTGCTTCATCTCAATTGATACTCTTGATAATTCCAACATTCCCAATTCATTGGATGAGTTGTTACAAAATCATGCTCCGCTGTTTGCATATCAGTTAGGGCTAGTCAAAGGGTTCAAACATGAAATAATACTGAAAGATGGACCCATACCAATAGTTCACACAGCCAGGAACGTGCCACTGAGTGTCAGGAGTCAGTTGAAAGAGCATATTGATAATCATTCGTGTCTCCTGAGGCGGAAAGCCGGGAGCTAGCATAGCGATTTTAAAATTTGAGTGTCACTATTTACCCTGATTGCTTTTAAAAACTTTGATTTATTCTTACCTTTCTGAAGCCTTTGGAAACTCCCGCGCAGCGGATCTTATCGCTGGCCCGGGCAAAACAAACGCTAAAGCAGTCCCTGACATCACCGCCACGAAACACGGACACGCCCCCTTGATGAGGCCACGCCCCCTAAGCATACTATTTAGGCGCCGCTGATCACAAGCGACGCCATTATCATTCGTGTCTCCTGAGGCGGAAAGCCGGGTGCTAGCATAGCGATTTTAAAATTTGAGTGTCACTATTTACCCTGATTGCTTTTAAAAACTTTGATTTATTCTTACCTTTCTGAAGCCTTTGGAAACTCCCGCGCAGCGGATCTTATCGCTGGCCCGGGCAAAACAAACGCTAAAGCAGTCCCTGACATCACCGCCACGAAACACGGACACGCCCCCTTGACGAGGCCACGCCCCCTCAGCATACTATTTAGGCGCCGCTGATCACAAGCGACGCCAGTATCATTCGTGTCTCCTGAGGCGGAAAGCCAGGAGCTAGCATAGCGATTTTAAAATTTGAGTGTCACTATTTACCCTGATTGCTTTTAAAAACTTTGATTTATTCTTACCTTTCTGAAGCCTTTGGAAACTCCCGCGCAGCGGATCTTATCGCTGGCCCGGGCAAAACAAACGCTAAAGCAGTCCCTGACATCACCGCCATGAAACACGGACAGGCCCCCTTGACGAGGCCACGCCCCCTCAAGACGCCGCGGGATTCCCATAAATCATGTGCTTCTTCCGGACGCGCAGCGGACGGGCACAGCGGGCGCGCCGTTTGCGCGCCGAAGGCGCGCCTAAGGCAAGCCCGTCTGTGCCCGTCCGTGCCGCGGCCGGGCCCGGGGCCAGTTATAATGCCCAAACCACGGCAGGTAATACTCAAACATCCACTCTTACTAGGGAAAAGATTCTTTCCCTTAACCATAAGACTACAAACTGCCATCAACGCATCGCCGTCGACAAGTGGTTAGGGCAAATATGCTGCTATACATGCAGAATTCAACTTAATCCGGAAAAATGGCCACCAAACAGGGAACGGGAGACCCCCCTGCGAGGAGGCCTGATCAACGCCAGGTCAGTGTGCAAGAATGGGGCACATATTTACGACCTAGTGACGGAGACAGACCTCGACATACTCTTCATAACAGAAACTTGGCTTAAAGCCTGGTGCAACCCAGTAATAGCCCAAACTGTCCCTGAAGGATATCTCATACAGAGGGTTGACAGGCAGGAACAAAGAGGAGGTGGTCTGGCCATTATTCACCGAGACTCCATCAAGTGCACTATATTTGAACTTGCAGATTTAAAGGGGGCAGAAAGTATGGGGTTCTGTATTCAAATAAATGAGGAAAACACATTCGCTGGTGTCCTAATTTATCGACCACCTGGGCCTCAGAAAGACTTTTTAGAAAGCTTTGAGGAAATACTCAGCAATCTAACTCTTAAATTTGCTAATTTTACAGTACTAGGCGATCTAAATTTTCATCTCGACAAAATTAATGACCCTAATGCAATCTGGCTCAGAGACCTAACCAACATCCTGGGACTCACAATACTGACCAATGAACCCACACATAAAGCTGGTCATATTCTAGACTGTATCTGCACTAATAATAAAACGCTGACAGTCGAATCCCCTCGGATTCAAACCTGGACGGACCATTGGCTGGTACCTTTTAATCTGACCACTAATAAGAGAAGGGCCAAAAGAGTAAATAGGAAACTTGACATCCAGATAAAGAGAGACTGGAATAAAATAAAAAATTCCCCTAATTTGTCCATTATTGCCGAAGAAACTAAACCATCTCTGACCGGTAACACTGAAACTGACTACAATACTTTCTGTAATTGGGTCACAGATTTCTGTGGACCAGCGGACATGGAAAAAATAAGTAAAAAGCGGAACAAACAGTCCGCCCCCTGGTTCTCTCTTCCTCTAAAAGAAAAACATAACGAGGTCATCGCCTTGGAAAAGAAATGGCGACGTACTCACCACTTACAAAACGTCTAGGAGGCAATATCATACAATGATAAAAGACGCAAAAAAAGAGTATTTCTTAGAAGCCATCAACCTCTCAAATAACAAACAGAAAGACATTTTTAAAATAGTCAATGACTTCATGAACCCCAGACTCCTCAGACAAGAGATTCCTCCATCACTTCCGCTATGCAATTCAATAGCAAACTATTTCGAACAGAAAATACTTAACCTTACCAAAGACTTCCCTGACCCTCCAAAGTCTGTTTCTGTTGAAAACATGAATCGAACGAATAATAAAATTAAATTAAACTCGTTCTCTCCAGTTAGTCTGGAAGAAACCCGCCAGGCCATTCTCGCCAGCAAGTCAGGCTCCCCTTTCGATCCCTGCCCCCCTCTGCTGTTACAGGCTTTAGTGGACACTGTAAATCCAAACATTAATGCTATCATCAATTCCTCCTTGGCCACTGCAGTCATTCCATCTACATGGAAATTAGCCGCGGTAAAACCTCTACAAACAAAAACCTTAGCTGATCCCACCACACTTTCTAACCTCCGCCCTATCTCACTGCTCCCTCTCCTCTTCAAACTTACGGAAGCAGCAGTAAACAAACAACTGACCAGGTACTTGGAGGATAACGACATCCTATATCCCAATCAAGCAGGTTTTAGAGCTAGACACTCTACAGAGTCAGCACTGCTTCATACGGTAGAAACACTTAAGACAGCAATGGATCAAGGAAAAAAGGCTGTCCTGGTTCTGCTGGATTTATCGGCGGCCTTTGATACGGTTTCACATCCCGTGCTAATTGGCCGCCTAGCAGAATCAGGAATAGCAGGAACCGCTCTCGAATGGCTGACAAATTTTCTCAGCCATAGGAAGCAAGTTACAATATTAGGAAGCCACTGCTCAGATGAGAAAAGCACTAACAACAGGGGTACCACAAGGCTCCAGCCTAAGTCCAATACTTTTTAATCTTTACATGACCCCTTTGATAGAGCTGATTTCATCTTTCCACATCAGCACAGTGTCCTATGCTGACGACACTCAGCTTATCCTCATCCTGGATAACAACACAACCAAGGCAGAGGAAAACCTGAGAGACTGTCTGTCCGCAACTTTTGAATGGATGAGAAACCACCATCTCAAATGCAACTCAGGCAAGACTGAAATTCTCCCTTTTGGCCCCAAAAATCTTTTTTCTCCTAAAGATTGGTGGCCTCAGGATGCGGAAGTCCCCCCCAACACCATCTCAACTGCCCGTAACCTTGGGATACGGTTCGATGAGGCACTATCTTTCAGACAACAAGCAGGTACTGTGGCAGGATCCTGTTTTAATGTAATCAAAGGCCTAAGAAGGTTTTTCGACCTTCTCCCCCTAACAGCCAGAAAAACGGTAGCGGTGGCGCTTATCACATCTCGTCTGGACTACTGTAACAGTCTTTATGCAGGCTCCAGCAAAGCTACACTGCATAAATTACAGATTGTCCAGAACGCCACTGCCCGTCTTGTGCTGAGATGGCCTAGAAAATCTTCTGCCTCAGCAGCACTCAAGATACTGCACTGGCTACCCATCCACAAGAGGGTACTATTCAAAATCCTAGTGATTACTTTTAGGGCCTACCACCAGCTGGGTCCCACCTATCTGTCCAAAAGGTTTGAGAGATACGTGCCCCCTCGTGCACTTCGATCCTCCAACCTTAACCTATTAGTGACTCCCAAATTCAGACTCACTACAAAAGGGGGGAAATCCCTTGGTGTACTAGGAGCAAGAGCCTGGAACAAACTTCCTCTTCAGCTGCGTCAGATCCCGTCGGAGAATCTCTTTAGAAAAGCGCTCAAAACATGGATCTTTAAAAACACTGACACCTTTTGTCTTTCCCTAATTTAAACTCCCTTTCAGGCATATAGGATTTTCCTTAACTTAGATCCCCTTGCTCACTGTTGTCCATCTCTTTGTGATTCGAATGTTTCAGCGCCAAGATGCTCCGTGGAGTGTAAGCTGCGCTTTATAAAAATAAAATACAAATACAAATACAAATAATTTATGTACAAAAGGAGTCATTGAGTCAGTAGAATCGGCTCTATTAATTTCTACCATTGTCATAGCCGAAAAGAAGAATGGGGAAATGAGACTGTGCATAGATCTTAGGTCCCTTAACATAACATTTTAGTGGATTGTTTTCCACTCCCTAAAATTCAGGAAATGCTGGCACAGATAGGAGGTGCCAAGATATTTACTACTGTAGATCTTATGGCTGCGTATCATCAGGTGGAGTTATGTGAGAAATCAAAGCCTTTAACTGCTTTTAATACTCCTTTCGGTGCTTATAGATTCGCTCGCTTGCTGTTTGGTATATCCTCTGCAGCGTCAGTTTTTCCAGAAGTTTATATTCAAACTCTTTGGGAAAAGTAAACACGTGATGGCATAACAAGATAACATCCTCACAGAGGATGAAGAGAGTCATCTAAATGTGTTGAGTGAAGTGTTTGGTTTCTTACAGGAGCATGGGGTCATGGTAAAGAGAGATAAGCGCCGGTTTATGGTGCCAGAAGTGGCATATCTGGGTAAAGCACCATCAGGGACAGGAATTTGTCTGGGACTATGTGGGGAACACAGTCAGGGACTTGGACAAGGACTGGGGACTGGGTAGAAGACGTACACAGAAAGGAGGAGTACAGTGCTGCCCAAGGTCATACAGGGAGTCAGAGGAGAAAAAGGGATCCAAAGGGGAAGACTGTACAAGTGAACAAGATGGGTAAGACTCAGAAAGGAAGGGCACTCACAAGGCAATTTAGCATTCAGACTAACTACACCCAGGACGGACGTGCAAGACATATATATAATACAACATTAACAATAAAGGGAGGTGTGGGGTAAAGCACTCAGGAGCTCCGCATGGTAAGACTGAAGCTCAGTAAGTTTCTTACCCGCAATTGCTGTTACAGATACTGACTGCAAATACCCACATGTAGGATATGCATGCAAAGGCAGGGTCTGTGGAGCTTATACCTATAGTGATGTTATAAATGTAACTCAAAGACAAAACTCACAGTGAACAAAAAACACCACCAAGGCAGTAAGAGCAAAGGGGTAGAACTAAACACAAGCACAATAGACAAGGAGCTAGCAAGGAGGAGTGCTTAACAGGAAAGGAAGGAAATGACAGGGCACACTTGGCAGAAAGCAGGTAACAACAAACATACAAGGTAACAGAAGTAAGACAGCAGAATAGAAAGGCAGCAAACTAGAACTGGAACCAAAGAAATGGGAAGCAAGGCAGGGACTGCAAACGGATATATAGAAGGGGAGGCTATAAGGGTATAATAGAATAGTGCAGGTTAAGGAATAAAGAAAACAAAGTAGCATAGAAGGCAGTGCTGGGGCAGGAACAAGAAGTGAGCTAAGGCTCAGGAGTCAAGGCAGCACTGCAGACAGTGCTAGTTCAGGAACAGGGAAATTAATAGAGCTCAGGAGTCAAGGTAGCACTGCAGGCAATACTGGTTCAAGGAAACAGGACATAGCTACAGCTCAGGAAACAAGGAGTCAAGAGAGTACTGCAAGCAGTGCAAAACAGGAACAAGAAATAGCTACGCCCAGGAACAAAGAATAACTATAGCTCAGGAACTCAGGAAACAAGGTAGCACTGCAGGCAGTGCTAATTCAGGTACAGGGAATAGCTATAGCTCAGGAACTCAGGAAACACTGGAAACAAGAATAGCAAAAGCTCAAGGAACTCTACAAACAAGGATTGGTCTCACCAGTAAACTGCAACAATAACCAACCTTTGCCTGAAGGGAGCTGGGGCTTAAAAGAGCTCAGTAATCACATGCAGCTGGTGTGAGCAGGCTAGCAGCAGCCAGCCACAGGTGAGCTGAATTCCTCCACCCATCCTTGGCCTGCAGGGGTGAAGACAAAGCAGTGAGCAGGGAATTCTGGGTAATGGCGTTTCAGGCATGAGTAGGCTGGCTTTAAGTCTAAGCAGGCTGGCTTTCACAAAACCCGGCATGGATTGGGAATGGATGCCAATTCCCAAATAGTGTCCAAATGGCTGGAAGTCAAGATATGTATGCAGGGGAGTGTCACGAAGCATATTAGAACACTGGAGAGTCCCACAGTTCAGCCCCCTGGTGGTGGACACGAGAACACAGGGAGCGAATCGTGACAGGAATCAAACCTATACAAACTTTTCCTCTCAGAAAACTGTTGCGCAAGAGTGAGAAATGTGAGTGGCGTGCCAGTTAGTGGGAGGTTTTTGGCAACTTAAACAATTAATAACAGAGGCTCCTGCGCTTACTACCTTCAAAGATAATGTAGAATCAGTAGTAACTGTTGCTAGTGGCATAAGACTGGGTGCTATCCTCACCCAGTTAGTTGAGGGCAAAGAAAATACTATAGCGTTCATGTCTAGATGTCTGTCATCGGCAGAACACAATTACAGTACATATGAATGCAAAGCCTTGGCGTGTGTGTGGGCCATGAAACATTTTGCTACATACTTGTGGAGAAGGACATTTTTGCTGCTAACTGATAATAAACCCTTAATATATTTAGTATCAGAAAATAATTTTAATTGAGCAGTCCCATACTAGTCAGATTGCTGGCAAGAAGGTATGAATTCAATTCTGAATTTATTCACATTCCCGGTTCAAAGAACACAAGAGCGATCCTCTTTTCCAGGTGTCCAGTAGACATTAGCAGTAAGGATTCCACTGATAATGATATTGAAGGTGTGGTAGGAAGGGTTGATGGCGTAGAGATGGCAGGAGGTTTAATTTCATTACAATAATGGAATCCTTTTTCGGAAAGGGATGTGTCGGATAAGTCTCAGGCAGTACATCACCAATGGTTTGCCTATTGAGAGGAATGTTACAGAAGGATCCAAAACTTATTTAAAGGTTAAAGATGAACTGCCAGTGGATGGCAGTTTAGTATTGCATGGATATTTGTTGATACCTCCACCAGATTTGACGATGAGATTTGTGAAGTTGGCTTATAATAATAATAATAATAAAGAGTTTTATAGAGCGCGAACAGTTGCCTCACAAGGAGGTATCCCGGCGCTATAAGAACAGAACGGCCGTAGAAGTCATGTGGCATACTTAACGTTGTGGAGTGAAAAGCCAGGTTTTCAGCAGTCGTTTAAAACAGGCTTCTGAGGGGGCCTGTTGGAGAGCGGAAGGAAGAGAGTTCCATAGCCCCGCCACATTGGCCGAGAACGTTCTTCCGCCCAGCCGTGCCCTTCGCACTCGTTGGGTTGGGTTGACAGGCACCAAAAAGAGGATGCAGATGTATTTCTGGTGGCCCGAGCTATACAATCACATTTAGGTAATTCTGGGAAATTGCACTGACTGTAGCGAGGCTATCATATGTGTATTAATTTGTGCCCCGTCGAACTTCCCAGGGGTCTCTGGGAAAAACTGGGAATGGATTTTATCATCCCAATGTATAGTTTGTCAGCAAACATGAAGCACATTATGGTGGTAGTGGGTAACTTGTCCAGATGAGAGGAGGGCTGATTTATGAGGAAACCTAGCGTGCAGTCAGTTATTCAATTCTTACCCAGTTTGTTCAGAAGAGTAGTCCCTCAAAAATTGGTTGCTGATATTGGGGTTCAGTTTAAGTCACATTTCATGCGGACATTCCTGCAGTCATTCAGTACAGACATCTATCTGTGGCATTGTGCAGTTCCCAAGTCAACTGAATTTTTGAAAGAGTGAACAGAATGTTCAAGGAGATCAGATTGCTGTGTCATCTGGAGTTGATGTAATGAATGCAGTGCAAGAAAGGCTATGGAGCTGCTAGTACAATATGCTACCACAGGGGTGTCCCCTTTTGTATTCCTGAGGGTTAGGCATTCCTCATCCAAGCTGTCACCCAACTGGGTGTTAGAAAAAACAGCAGCGGCTAGTAGGTTACCAGAGTTAATGGATGTGTGCCGCAGAGTGAAAGAAGTTCAAGAAAAAAGCAAAGAAAGATATGACGCATTGAACGGTGTGGGCGCCATTCAGGTACAAGTTACCTGGAAGAAACATACCAGTTACTCGACCTGACACTCAAACATGACACTCATACATGTATACAGTTTCTAACTTAGCTAATTTCGGCAACAGCAAATAGTTTAATCCCACTAGTCAGTTTTGCAGAATTTTTCTTTGACAAAGTAGTCAAAGTCTACGACAAGTTCTCTAACAGCAAAGCCGAAACAAGGTTAGACAAGCCCAATGACAGGCCCAACGAGGACAGGGCAAATACGCAGTTCTACATACATGAATTCAATACTTTAACATCTGACAGAGTGGAGAAGTTAATACTGTTAACCAAGTCGGGTTCCCGCTCTGGATCCCTGTCCCGCCATGGTTTTTCACATGATCCCTAACATAATTGGAAAGAATTTAACACCACTTCTCAATAACATTCTGGACACCAGACATTTTCCTGACACCTGGAAAAAATCTTTGGTAAGACCTATACTGAAAAAGCCAACCCTAGATCCCGTGGAGGTTAGCAATTATCGGCCAATCTCTTGCCTACCATTTTAATCTAAAATCTCAGGAAAAAGCCCTAAAGGAAGAACTACTGTCTTACATAGAGACAAATGATAAACTAGATCCAGCACAACATGGTTTCCGTCCCAGCCATAATACAGAATTCGCACTGATTGCTGCTACAGAGGACATAGGTATCAAACTTGACGGGAGGGAAGCCATACTGATCTTGCTCGACCTATCGGTCGGATTTGATACTGTTGATCACCATATACTTATCCAGCATCTGGGTGAAATAAGAATTGTAAATAAAGCCTCTGACATTCTTCGTACCTACCTAACTGGCAGAGAACAATCAATAATGATGGAAGAATACAAATCGCACCCCTACGCTTTGTTGTGTGGGGTGCCCCGGGGATCGTCACTCTCCCCCACCCTGTTCAACGTGTACGTCACCCCATTAGCTAAACCTCTACACTCCCATGGTTTTGTCGTCATATGCTACGCGGACGACACGCAAATAATCGTCTCCATATCATCCAAACCTGAGAAAGTGGCAATGAGTTTTGATAACTGTATACGTCATATTATTAAATGGATGCTGGATAACTGCTTGAAATTAAATACCGGTAAAACTAAAGTAGTCATGTTCGGAAGGGACACCTACATTTGGAACGCCACCTGGTGGCCGGAAGCAGAAGGGCCCTGCCCTTAGCCTGTGAATGAAGTTAGAAATCTTAGGATTAAGGTAGATGTCCAGCTCACACTATCCGACTATCCGACTGTCAATGGCATTACCTCCTCATGCTTCCTTACTTTGAAAATCCTTCGAAAGATCCTACCTTTTATTCCCATGGCCCTCAGAAAGTCTTTACTGCCTTGGTACTCTCTAAAATTGATTATTATAATGCACTTTATTTAGGAGAAAAAAGGAGTATGATACACAAGCTGCAGACTTTACAGAATGCGGGCGCACGTCTACTCCTTTAGATTCCAAAATTCAGGCCCATAAGCCACGCTATTCAGGATCTGCATTGGCTACCTGTCCAGGCAAGGATCCAGTTCAAATCTATGTGCATTCTGCACAAAACCCTGCATGGGGCTGGGTCAGCCTACCTCAGTCACCATATCAGGCGTTACATTCCACAGCGAAACCTTAGATCAGCATCGGCCTCCCTACTTGTGGTTCCAAGAATAAAGACTTTAAAGTGGGGTGGCAGAAGTTTTCTCCATTTAGCCCCGAAACTGTGGAACATGTAGCCCATCAGCCTTAGAAGCCAAACCAACTTGCTGCTGTTCAGGAAGGCTTTGAAAACATGGTTATTCGTCCCTAAACCATAGCCGATCCTACTATCCTTTCCATAGACTAATGACAGCTAGCGCTAAGACACCAAGGCATACACGTGCTCTATAAAACCTTTATTTCATCCACCCATTAAGAGTTTCTTTCATTCGCTCACTATTCCAACCTCAATACCACACACAGAAAGTCACCAATCAATGAAGGGGTTCTTCCAGTTTTCAGACTTGGGGTCTAATTTAGTGTCTGGAGACCGGTCTGCAATCCCAAGGTCTTCGAGAAAAAAACCTTGGCCACCCTGATAGATATCCGCCAACCATATTCAAATATATCTATCTGCCTGGTAGACATCTCTGTGTCTTCTGAGCAGTCAGATCACTTCTACTCTTATGAAAGCATTGTTGCCTTGATAATTTTTTTATATATTTCTTTTTGCCATTTCAAATAAGTTATAACATTGTATACATTACACATTACATTCAGGACATCAAACTATTATCTTGACCCTACAAATGTATACCCTATTTGACTATTTCCCCCCAAGCCCTCCACCCCTCACCTAGGGCTCAGTAAACTTAGTAATATGCAGGTGACTCCAGATTACCTATTGTGAAAGAGAATACTCCAGCGAACACATTCTTCTTTCATATATCTACATATGCGAATACTGAGCACATTGTGCTTCCTGTCTGCCCAGATACTCTCGGTGTGATGTGACCATGTGTTGTGGCCCAGAGTTGTACCCGCCCCCTCGCTCGTCGGGGGCAACTCATCTGGTGGCGTAACCAACTCCACAAGCATTGCCGCCCTCTCTCTTAAGTAATCACTCCCTTTTCTGTCCCCATGGGTTGCCTTCATATGAAATCCTTCAGCACTTATCCCCTAAGCCATGTCTTTCAGCCAATCCTCTATCTTGGGGCATATAGGGGACAACCATCTTCTAACAATCCAAAAAGCGCCTGCTTATTTTCTTTTTCTTACGAAACGGTATTAACCCTAACAAGTACTGCAATGGTTCCCTAGGTGTTGCCCCCCCCCCAGTAACAGTATTAAGTTTTGAAAAGACTGTCTGCCAGTAATCATCAATATAAGGACAGCTCCATAACATGTGTAAATAATCCTCTGGCTGCCCCCCACACCTTGGACATTCCGATGAGCTCTCCGGGTATATAGACTGCAATCCAGTGGAGGCTAAATGCACCCGATGCACCACACTATATAGGAGAAGCTTACACTTCGCATTCGTAGATGTGCCTTTGACCCCTTCATATATCTTCTCCCAATCTTTTTCTGTTAGCAGCATTTCTATCTGTGCCTTCCATCGCTCCTGTATCGTCAATGTTTTTTTTTGGTGCGTACTTCCTCAGGGCCCTATTTATATATGGGAAATCAGACTTTTGCCCCAGCCATCACCAGGAGAATCTCTAGCATGTGAGACGAGGATCATGCCTGGGAACAACAGCCAGAGCTCGCGCATAGTGGCAGCTATCTTGGCATACTGTACAAATTGTCCAGGGCACAATTGACATGTCTCCAGTGAGTCTGCTAATGTTATAAATCTATTGTAGGGATAGAGGTCTCAAGACCGCCTCTACGCCATCTTTGCAGAAACATAGACTCCTCTATAATACAGATAGGACGTAATGCCCAAGTGCTCATTTCACCCCCAAATAGGGCCTGTTTTATCACCGTCCGTAGATTCCTGTCCCACACCCTACAAACTGCATGGACATCGTAAGGCACCCACTCAGGGCCCCCCGCTCCAATCATCAGAACTTCTGGCAATGGAAGTCCACCACATGTGCCAGAAAGCAGTCTACACTCCCAGCTATCCCCTCCTTCCAACCAGTAAACCGCATGCTGGACTGTGGCGCCAGGTAATAATCAGTGACCGTTTGAGTGTATTCCAAAATTTTACGCTGTGTTTCAGACCTCTAATGACTCTCCCTATACTAGCCTCCTTAAACTCCCGGGCATCTTGTGTGACCCTTACACCGGGTATCTCACATCTCCCCACTTTCTCTCCCAGGGGAGGGCCAGACCCGGCAGGTCCACATCAGGTCTCCTCATCAAGGTTCCCAGTGGGAACAATTTAGACTTGGAATGGTTGATGCATAATCCAGCATGCTTATCAAAGTCCACCAGAGCCTCCTGCATGATTGGAACCAAATGACTGGGGTTTCAAAGATAAACTAGCACATCATCCACGTATAGTGATACCACGTGTCTGGTGTCCCGACTTGTATGCCCCACTCATGTAAAAACATCAAGCAAGTTGGAGACAGGCAGTTCCATTGCTATCGCAAATAAGAGCGGGGACAGTGGGCATCCCTGTCGTGCCCCCTACACAATGCAAAGCCCCACGACACCAACCCATCTATGCGTACCCTAGTTAGGAGTACCTTATACGATAGTTGCACCCATTTTATGAAGTAGAGTGAGTTGAATGCTTGTTTTATATCTAGTAAAGCCATGGCGTGCTGCCCCTCGCCTAAACCAGAATAGTGAAGAACCGGCGACAACCTCCTGAGGTTGCACTGTGTGTTCCTATTGGGGATGAATCCACTCTGGTGCTCCGCTATCAGTTGTGGTAGGAATCACAGTAGTCTTGTGACCAGCAACTTACTCAGGATTTTCAGGTCTACAGTTCACATTGACAGTGGGCGGTAGGAGGAGACCACCTGGCTGTCTCTCTCATTCTTTGGCAACATCACAATGATTGCCTCCCGCAAGGATTCCAGGAGCACCCCCCTCCCATAGGTCCCCTGATACACCTAAAAAAATCACTTGGCCAGTTTGTCTTGCTAGCATCAATAATATCTCCTCCTTAGTAATAGCAGTGTTCAGGAGCTCTCTGTCTTCCTCATATAGTTTTGGCAGTCGTATCTCCTCCAGGTAAGACCTGATCTCCCGGGGGCTAGTTGTATCAGGGGCTCCATAAAGGCCCTGCGGGTGTTCAGTGAACACTTCCAGGATTTCCTGCTGCAATGATCTTTGTCTACCCTGTTTGTCTCTGAGCCCTGTTATAAGTGAATGCCGATTCTCACCCTGGATGAGCATTGTGAGCATTCAGCTCACTTTGTCACCCTCCCTGTGTACCCTTGTCCTATATGTGAAGCGGGAGAATTTATCTAATCTATCCTAAGTGTCTAGTACTTCGGCTCTGCAATCCCGCCAGTCCTGCAGACCGAGAGGTCGTTCAACCAGATCCTTCTCCAGAGCACTTAGCCTTTTCTCGAACCTATCGAGATCTGTGAGAAGTTCTCTTTTTACCCCTTATGGTATCTTCAGACACTCTCCTCTTGTTACCACCTTCATGGCATCCCCGTTCATTGCCCTGGAAGAGGCACTTCCCCACATTACATTAAAATAGCTGTCTAGTGCCCTGGTTAATTTGTGTACAAATACCTGATCTGACAGCACTTCCATGCTCATTCTCCATAGTGGGACTGCCGGCACCTGAACCTGCACACAAACAGAAACCAATAATGGCGAGTGGTCAGAGAGACAGTGGGCCAGATATACTGCCGCTATCACCCACTGCTGCGTCACTCCGACACCAGACATTAGTCTATCCGACTATATGTATTTACAGCTGGTACCTAGCATGAGAATTATCTATCTTGGGAATGGCGCACTCTCCAGACATCATGCAGTACCACAACCTTGATCAAATCCAACAATGCAGCTGTCATAACAGGCTTAGTGGTCAATTTAGGAGGGTAAGGGCTCCATCGAGCACACAATTCAGTTCTCCAGCCAGGATTAACGCGAACCGTGAGTATTCCGCTATTGCCCCTAGGAGTTCACTATAAAAGGAGGGATCGTCATTCATCGGGGCATACACATTCACTATACAAATTTTTCTGGCATCCATTGTACCGGCCACAATTATGTAATGATCCTCCATGTCTACCTTAACCTCTTTTACCACAAATGGAACCCTCGGTGCTACCCAGATCAGCACCCCTCTAGCGCAACTGGATAAAGAGATTGCATAAATTTGCCCCGCCACCTACGATGGATGGCGGGCAGACATTCCCCCATGTGTGTGTTTCTTGCTGGAAGTCTATTGAAACATGGTATCTGCATATCTATGAGTGTATTCTCTGCCTCTTGACATATCTGCCCAGTCCCCGGACATTCCAGGTAACGTATTTCCAATCAGATACCATCAAGTTTGTTGTAAGTTAGGGGCAATGTTAGGCTCACCCTTCCCTTCCCTCCCCCCTCACCTTACCCCTGCATTTCTTATATTCTAGATCCACATTTCGACAGTCAATCTGAGGCACGATTGCCCCCCCCCTGAAACCTGTATCAAACCCTCAAACATTCGGGCAGTGTGTCCAAGCTGGAGAACCACCCCCAACTCAGCCCTCATGCAGAGTGCACCGCCCCAATCCCACAGTGTCATTATGCTATTAGCAGAGGGCCAGGGTTACAATGAGCAGGCGAGGCCGAAGTACTCAGCCCGTCCGACGGACTCTGACCCACGTGGAGCATCCTGCCAGTTGCTACCATAATATACACATTAGCATAAATACCTGTCAATAACGAATCTGTCATGGCCATACCTACTCACTCTCCACTGGCAACCATAGTGTACATACTAACAGTGATTTCAGACACAGTATATTGGTAGTCCTGCCAAAACGTTACCATAAAGGTGCTGTCGATCGCGTGCACTGTAGCCCCCCCTCTCTGCCTTTGTTCTTTCTCTGCTGCCGTGGAAGCTCATAAGTATTTGGTATACTGTCGGAGTCCGCCAGAGTGCCATCCAGTCAGACCAGAATTCTACCGTAACGGCGATCATCGTGATTCGTCATTAATTCCGCAGAATGTCTACTTGCGCGAGGGCCCCGTCTCGGCTCCTCTGTGATGTAGTCCCCAGTGTATCAAGCAAATCATTGGCCACTGCCGGGGTCCAGAAAAAGTAAGCCTTTTCATTGTGCTGGATTCTATGTTTCGCAGGTAACAGGAGACTGTATCTCATACAACTCGTAGCCTTTTCTTTGTTGCCCAAAAGTCCTTCCGATGGGCCTGCACCTTGCGAGTGTAGTAAGAAAATATCATGATCACTTGCCCGTTGATCTTTGAGGCGCTGTACACTCTGACATGCCGGTTCTTAAAACTATAATAAACACAAAGGAACAAAGGGGGTCTGTAAAACCCACTTGTGTGGCACACGAGGTGGTTTTACAGACCCCCCCCCCTTTGTTCCTTTGTGTTTATTACATGTTGTAGCTGGGGACCTGAACTAGGAGTGGTCTTTAAATAATTGTTCGTCCCTGCGACCCCCCCTATCCCCTCTCTGTTAAGAGGTCCTTAAAATTAAACAACCAGGCCACTATCACGTGTGGCAGTGCTCCCGGCTTGGGCGGAGGCACCAGGACTCTCTCTATTGTGATAAAATTAGATATACCGGTGATAATTCCGACCTGGTAGCGACACAGGTTAGTTAAAAATAGTCTCGGGAAGTTGCAGTAGGGTCTTCAGGGTGTCCCAAAAATGTCCATTACACTGGATATTGAAACACGAATCCAACACGCCGGATTCAGAAGACTAGATCTCATTGCTTATGGACTTACACGTCTGTCTACCAGCATCCCTCTAACTTTTGGGACATTGTGAAGAATCTACTGCAACCTTCCCAAGACTATTTTTGATTAACCTGTGTCGCTACCGGGTCGGAATTATCACTGGTACTGCGATTCCAAAGATCCTTTGCAAACATAACAGGCCTGAAGAGTCACAATTGTACCACGTTGTGACGAAACACGTGTCGGCTGGTTTGTTCATTCTGTATTGATCTGGATTAAAAATTCCCATTAAGATACTCCTGATGTCGACCTGCTTAATTTCTGCAAGAAAAGTTATTGAATTTTGTTTTTTACACTAAAACCATCACCCTAATATGTGTGCTCAGGACTTTGTTCTATATTCACTGTGTAGGTCTTGACTTACACACTCGCAGGGGTTGGTTTTTTTGGGTTTGTTCCCCCTGACCTGTTAGCACCGTTCTTATTTATTTGCATCTTAGACTATTTGCGTACTTGCCAGAGAGCCATTTCTTTCTGTCCTCAATATAAACCCTTCACCGAAACAGCAACAAACAGGATATGCCTGGCCTCTGTGTGTTAAATAAGTCCTATCAATATTACAGGCAATTTGCAAATCTAATTAGCAAATCCTCCGTTCTTAATATCTTCACAAATTGCACATCACTTATCAATTGTAAAAAAAAATCATAAAAACAAGAATTATAATTAATAGTACATTCCAATTCTTAATTTTTTTGTCACAAGTCCAAATTCTTTATAAAGTCTGCGGTACTTGGAGTCAATCCCCTGCCTTCATTACTACAAATTCATTTATGTGCAAACACCATATATTAACAATTAAAACTTTGCTACTGTTTTTATCAAGAGCCAAGGACTGGTCTGCACTTTGTCCAACATTCAATGGATCACTTTCTCTCGAGGGTCAGGACATGTGAATCCTCAATTCTCTGTTTCACTAGGATACACTCCCTGTTACATCATAACTTTTTCATTGTTTCAATGTGTATCACTTGCTTCTCAGTAAAAGTAGAACTCCCAAAATAGATGACGGTGCCTCGAATTTTCTATTGGTTGTTGCTCCCTGGTCTTATAAAATATACACTAGGAGCTGGGAAGCCGAGTCTCCGTCCTATGTAATATAATAATCCCCATACGTATATATTTCCCGATAAGACACCAGTGAACCATGTTCCTGCCCCTAAGTGGACAAGACAATCATCTAAAGTGACACCTGAGAGGCTCAGCCTTAACCTTAACAACAATCATTCATCTTTGGACAACTGCATCTATAATGCAAGAGCTCATTTTGATGGCTGGCTCAGAACAGCACTAGACCAGATTGCTCCTCTTGAAAAGTAAGTCACACACAGAAATCAACCTTCAGCAGTATGATTTAATGATTAACTCTCTGCACCTAAAAAGAAATGCAAAATGCTTGAGTGCCCTTGGCTCAGATTCTCTGACTTAGGCTGTAGAGATGATTACAAGGTGACTTTGAAAGCATATCACCTGCTTAGCAACCATTCCTGTCAAGACTATTATTCTAAGATAATTCTAGCCAACAATAACTATTCTCGAGAAATGTTACAGATTGTCAAATGCCTCACCTCGCTATCCTCACTCAGTCTCACCCTCATCTCTGGATTCTGACGAGAGCTGTAATGCTTAGGTCTCCTTTTTCTCAGAAAAAGTGGAAACCATCTACATCTCCTTCCCAGCAGCAGCCAGAACCCACTCATAGCTGAAGATAAGGTTTGACCCCTCAGCCGATAGTGCCAAGCTTCGGCATTTCTGCCCTATCCAACCTGAGGAACTTAGTTTCCTATTCTCCTCCATTAAATCTGGTTCTCCAGCAGATCCAATTTCTCCCAGCATCTTTGAGAACGTTTGTGAAACTAGTCTACCTGTCTTATGGGCATTTATCAATGTCTCTCTGTCCTCTGGATGCATCCCCCAGCAGTGGATACATGCCATGCTGGTACCCCACACGAAAAATCCTCTTCTCTACCCCACTAAGCCTAAAAATGATCGACCCATATCACTGCTGCCTCTATTCTCAAAGATTGCAGAGAAACATGTGAATAAGCGGCCTCTAGCTATCTGCAGGATAACAGTCTTCTGCATGGGACTCAATCTGGCTTCTGCCCCTCTTATAGTACCAAATCTGCCTTGTTGCTAGCCTCCAAGTTGGCCTGTTAGATCATGGATGCGGGTGGAACTGCAGCCATCCTTATGCTGGATCTCAGTGCTGCCTTCCACACCATATTGCAAAACATCCTGATCATGAGGCTCGGGAACTGTGGCATTTATGGCAATGTGCTGCTTTGGCTGACCTCATTCCTGCATGGACACAACTTTCAGGTATCTCAAAAACCTTTCCACTCAACACTGCGTTCTCTGCAGCAGGGAGTACTGCAGGGCTCGCCACTTAGCCCAACTCTTTTTAATGTACATGTCTGCCCTCTGACAGAGGTCATTGAGCATTATGGTTTTACCATTATTTTTATGCCAATGACATGCAAATTGTTATCACTAGCAATAGCAATAGCAAATCAGTATCCTCTTCCCTCTGCCTATGCTTATCAGAGGTGGCAGCATAAAACTGAATGCTGGGAAGATGAAGGTGATATCAAGGCTAGACTACTGCAATGTCCACTACTTGGATGTATCCCAGTTCTGTCCGAAGAGGCTTCAACGGGTCCACAATGCTGCTGCTTGGGCTCTGCCCAAGCTACCTAAACAGGCCTCCATCAGCCCTGCACTAAGAAAGTTGCACTAGCTTGGGGTGAGGCAAAGAGTCAACTTTAAAGCACTCTGTTATAGCTATAAATGTTCCTAGACAGCATTCCACCATGAAACTGAAGTTGGTTCTTCCCGGCACTCAATTCTTTGTCTATAAATATGTAAAACAGCTTTCTATATACTCCATGCACTGATGCATAACTCACTCTCGCTGTCATTTCACAAACTTCAGGTGGTGTCCACCATATCTAGGTCCCTCTTCATCTTTCATTACATTTCCTGCATAAACCTTTTACTGGATCACTTCGGTGGGTTCAACTTGCTGTTCCAATTACCATTCCTCCCATGCATGGGCAGCACTTGTTTGTCAATGTAGAAAATAACTTTATATTCTGTGTTAGGGGCATGACAGGTTCAAGATGCAGTTATCTCCTGCACCTAATCTTTATGTAACTAATATGTAGCTGCAATCAGTGTGTGAAGTTGTGTGGGATCCTCAGAGAGGCAACCTGGGGCTATCCAGATGTCAACCAACCACTGTAAGATGAGTTTGAGCAATGATGTGCCTACCCCTCGACATCTTTGTGATTTTTTTGTTTTCTTGTTCACTTAGATGCATCTGTTGTAAATAGACCACCTGTACACAGTGCCATTTCAAATACGAAGTTAACATGCAATATTTAGCCTAATTGTGCAGATCCCTGGCATTCCATTTGAGCAATCTCAATATCCCCATCATGTAAAAGTTCATTCAAATTCAGTGTTTTTACCACATCCCACTTCCCACACCAGACACTCTCCATACTCCTTCATCAGTTGTTCGTGGTTTATTGTCAGAAAGTTCTCTAAACACTACTTGTGACAAACAAACGACATTGACAGTGCGTCTTTTCCTCGTTATTTAATATTACGTCCATTTTATATGTTCAGGTGACCCATGCCTATGTAGCGCTGAAAACACGCACTTTGATCCAATCCCCCAAAACACCCAACGAGCATAACAATAACATAGATTGGGTACATTGGGCCTGAAAACAACAATTGGTCTATAAAATCAAATCTACCACAACCAATTCCGCGCCAGAGGGCTGCAGTGACCGGGAAATCCATTCCTGCCAGTGCAGCTGTAACCAAAACCCCTGAGAACCCCCAGCTGGCACTGGTATTTCTTATGCATATCTTATGCAGGGAATTTTCCACCTTGCCCATAGGGTCAATTTTAACTTCAAATTGCAGTCAAAATGTTACCCCTGTTCTGACCCCTCTATATGCAAAATTTCAAGCGGGATGCATGCCCATAGCAATGAAAACCAGGTATAAATCATCAACAACAAAGGAGCATGCAGCACAAAATCGTGTATGTCCGGAAGTCGCTTATTCATTTGGACGTGTGTGACCCTACTAACTTGCTAAAATACAATAAAGTTATATTACAACGCATTTCACTGAGTAACTTACCTTACCCCTGAAAGCTATTGCGTAAGCAGCAAGAACCAAGAGAAATGGGTGGTAGGTTGAAGCAGTATAGCATTCATTTTAAGCAAACAACACAATACAATGATCAAGCCAATCCAAAAAGTTTAGGGCAAAATAAAAACGATTTGCCACAAAAAAAGGTTATAAATGGAGAACAGCCATTACAACGCGGGGATTATCCCGCACGACCATTACAACGCGGGGATTACAACGAAAGTCGTTGTTGTGGTGGACTTAAATAATGGAATAGACGTTTAAATAAAGTAATAGTCTACTTTTATTAATAGAGTAAAAGGGCCCACAGGAAGCCAGAAGGAGGGACGAAGTCACTGGCAGAGCGAAACGGCATCTGACAGATGACAGCGGTGACGTCACATATGTAGTCTCTGAACATTCGGGGATGACAGAGTGTGACGCATATCATGGAAATGGAAAACCTACATGACAACGTAAGATAAAAATACATATTCAACATCTCCCTTTTTCCCCCAAACTGAAACAAGAAAGATATATATATGAACAAAACGCTTTCATTCCATCACATAGTCCTCAAAACGTTTAGGCATCCTGACGGCTCTTCCTGATTTAGACTGAACACCAGAGTTACTGGGGCACACATTGTCTGTCATAGAAACACAAAGGGGTTTATTACGCTCATTGGACTGTACCACCACAGAACTGTCATTGTCAGTTATTTTGGCACCTGTCTTTACCATAGAACCCCTTGCTCTCTCCCCATTGTTCATTGAAGTGTTGATGCTATCATCTAAAATTGAAAAGCTTTGCTCTTCAGAGACATTATCCCACTCAAGTATACTCTCGTCCAGACTTTTCTCTTCTTCATCCATGTTTCTTAATATGATCTTTTCCTGCCCTTTTTTCAATGTTACTATGTCATCTTTGCTCCACCATCCTTTTCCTTCAACAAGATCAGCCCCACCAGTTGTTTCGCACACTTTCACAGGGTTGCTGAACTTTGTCTCCCCCTTTGATACCATGGTAGGTTTCCTTATTAAAACCCAATCACCTGGTTTCACACTCTTCTCTCTGACTTTATTCACCATATCTGAATATCTCTTAGTTTTCTCCTGTTTGTTCACAATGCGCTCTTTAACCTTGATATCATTGTCATTTATTTCATCAGAAATAACTTCTTCACTGTACCATCTGCTAAATTTAGGCGTACGTATAGAGTTACATTTTCTACTCCTCATCAGATAAAATGGCGTATGTTTTGTTGTTTCATTGGGCGTGTTATTGTATGCATTTATTTTCTCCCGAATGAACTCCTTCACACCCCTTTTTGATGCAATAGCCGACTGGATGCCTTCTTTAATGAACTTGTTTACTCTCTCCACCTGGCCATTACTTTTAGGGCTATATAAAGGCGTCTTTTCCTGTTTGATTCCAGCATTTGATAAGAACTCTGTCATTTTATGCGAAATCAATTGAGCCCCATTGTCTGAGACTAAGATTTTTGGCTGCCCTTCGCTTGCAAAGATTTTCTCCAAAAATGTTATCACCACATCTGTTGTCACTGTACTCACAAATTTATAGTCTCCAAAACCACCTTATCAGAACACAACCGGAAACTAACGATCTCCCCCCTGAACCAACAGTCCCTGACCGGAGACATCTCCATCTCCATCTTCAAGAATGGCACCATTCTAATCCAGGCGAAAGATGACAACCTCGAATTCTTCGACTCCCTCTTCCACACTCTTAAGACGGCCATGGCTCTCTACCCATTACATCCACGCCCCACTACCCCCTTTGACCCTCGCCAAACTTCTATCCCGCAGAGCATGCCCCATTCACCCCTACAATCCCCTCCCCTTGCTCTTAATCACGTCAACAACCATCCATCCCTCCCAGCCCCACCCCCTCTATCCCACAGCCCTAAATGCCCACCCCCCTCTCACCTACATCCCCAAACGTCCTCCCCCTTCTCCCAAACTTCCAGAACTCCCCCACCCCCGCTACCCCTCCGACCTTCCTCCCCCCTCACCACATCTCCCTCACCCCCACAGGTTCACAGTCCCCTCCCCTTAGAGCTCCCAGTCCCCCCTCCGTCCATGAGTCACATCGCCCTGCGCGATCCCTCACTCCCACTGCTCACGCCATCCCCCTTAGTGAAGTCATCCACCTCCCCCAAAGAGACCGCAACCCCCCTCCCTCCCTACCCCCCGCCCATCCGAACTCAAAACACCAATCAGTTCCTCCCATCCCGACTATTCCCCCTAATAGTAACTTGCCCAGCAGCCCCTCCCACCACCCTGCCCTTGACCAAAAGTTTACGAAAGCTAACTCCGTGCCTCCCTCTCCCGTCTCACTTCCTAACCGTATCTCGCCCCAAACCCGCGCTCCCTCACTAGTCCTCCCACAACCGAGCTCCAACCTGGACCCGGTCCCCCCGTCACAGACCCCCCCATTCGACGTCCTGCTCCACGACCCCTCCCACGCCAAACCCAACTTCACCCACTCGCCCCCCTACTCCCCAGCACCTAAACTGACACAACGCCTGGACTTTCTAGAAGCCCAGATCGCGACTCTGATCCTTGGCCTGAAAGAAACCCTATCCTCCCTAGAGAAACTCCAGCCTCCCTCCCCGAACGTTCCTCCTCCTCATCTCCAGCCGCCTCACGCCAAGACTGACTCTCATACGCACATTGGGTCCAAGCCCCCCACAGGCTCCCAGCCTCTTCTCTCCAATCCCAGGACTGAGGCTCGAATTGACAGTCCTAGAAGAACGGCTTCCTCCCTCTCGCCACAGGAAGTGACCTCCCTCATCGCCTCCTATGAAACCCCTCCTAATCAGCCAGCTCAAACAATTCCCCCTGACCACCCTCCCTTCTCCTCAATTCAAGTCATCACTGGAGTGGGAAGGGACCCGTCCCGCCGTAAAGCTGCCAGACCACCACCCTATCTCTCCTCCTTACCCAGAGCTACCTCTGTCAATCATATCTCACAGGATGACTCCCAAATAAATTGTATGCTCATCAATTGCAGATCCGCCGTCAAACACGCAACAGAAATAGCACCACCACAGAGGAGCAACCCTGGATGCTATCATCGCAGATAGAAAGACAATTTCAATTGACCACATCATCCCAGTAGACTGCTCAGACCATCACGCCATCCTCTTTCATATCAATCACCCGGCGCTTTCCGTCCCTCCCACTCAAACATCCCCCAAGTGGACCAGAAACTTATCGAGAGTACCCCATGACAAGCTAGAAAAGGGCCTCAGCTCACTCCTCCCGAACTCGACAGAATCCCTTTCAACCACAGAACTCACCTCGCTCTACCATTCCAACTTGGAGCTCGTCTTAGACCAGCTGACACCGAGGAAACTAAAAAAACAAAGAAACATCCCCTCCAGATTCTGGTTCTCCACTGACATTAACGATGAAAGAAGACACCTAAGATCCATGGAAAGATCCTGGAGGTCCAACCCCTCCTCACTCAACCGGGACCAGCTCAAGGCAGCCCGCAAAAGCTACTATAACAATATCAAGAACAAAAAGTCGTCCTTCTTCTGTGCGGCCCTTGATAATGCCAAAAACCGCCTCAAAGAACTTTTCAACATCATCAAGAACTAAATCTCCATTCCGGTAACAGGAGACATGGTGGCGTCCAAATCCCAATGTGACGACTTTGCCAGCTTCTTCAACGAAAAAATTGCCAAAATTGACCGGTCACTCGGCACGTTGACCTCCTCCCACCCCCCTACAACCTCCCATTTAAGACCAACAATCACATCCACTCGCTGGTCCTCCTTCCAACCTATCCAGGTTGAACTGATAAGCAATCTTCTAGCCACCGCCAAACCCTCAACCCACTCCCTTGATCAGCTTTCCCCGAGATTGACCAAAGACTTGAAGCTCACTCTAGCCCCTATCTGGGCCAAGATCATCAACAGCTCTCTGAGCGAGGGCTCCATCCCGGACTGCCTTAAAATAGGTCAAGTCACGCCTCTACTAAAAAAAACGGGCCTTGACCTACAGGATATGAACAACTTCAGACCAGTCTCGAACCTTCCACTATTATCCAAAATCTTGGAAAGATGTGTGCTGTCGCAACTATCCCAGCACTTAAAGAACACGAAGCTTCTCGACCCATATCAATCAGGGTTCAGAAAAGGCTGCAGTACTTAAACCGCAATCCTTAACGTCCTGGACGATCTTCACATGTCGCTAGACTCCAACCAATGCAGCCTTCTCATCCTCTTAGACCTATCGGCTGCATTTGACACAGTTGATCATGCCCTACTAATCAATGTCCTAAAGGAGAGAGCAGGCCTCGAAAAGACTGTCCTAAAATGGTTCTCCTCCTTTCTCAACAACCGCACACAAAGAATCAAAATTAAAAGCTGCGAATCAGACATTCTTCCCATCAGCAGAGGAGTCCCTCAAGGGTCAGTACTCTCTCCTCAACTCTTCAACATCTACATGGAGCCCCTCACCTCAATTCTAAGGAAAGCTAACATCCCCTCCCACCTTTATGCGGACGACACGCAACTCTATCTGGAAACCACATCGATCTCGAACATCCACAGACTGAACCACACACTTACCGAAGTTCAGATCTGGCTCTCTTCCAACCACCTCAAACTCAATGAAGAAAAAACTGAAGTGCTCCTCATCTCTAACAAAGAAGAAAACCCCCAAATTCTTGAATGGCTCAAAGCCTTAAACGCCCTGAATGTTCCTCTTGTTTCATCAAACTCCATAAAATCCCTAGGGATCACCCTTGACCCCAAACTGGATATGAAAGAACACGTCTCAAAAACTGCCAAAAGTGCCTTCCTGAACCTGAAATTGCTCTACAAACTAAAACCATTTCTCCCCACAAAAGACTTGAAACAGGCCACGCAGGCTCTGGTTCTCTCCAGAATTGACTACGGCATTGCCACTCTGACTGGAACAGCCAAATCGCACCTGAGACCTCTGACCTCTATCCTAAATGCCGCTGCAAGAATGATCACGGGAACAAAGAAATATGAACACATCACCCCAGCTCTTAAGGATCTGAAGTGGCTCCCTATTGACCAACGAGCTAGCTTCCGCACAGCCTGCCTCACACATAAAGCCCTGCATACAGGCAAACCGGAATACCTGGCCAACAAGCTCAAAAGGGCCGGTCAGTCTAGAAACCTCAGAATCTCCAACACGCTCCTAGTCATTCCTCTGAAATCCCAGAAACTTTCAACATCTAGCAAATCCTTTGCGGGCAATGCTCCCAAGATATGGAACTCCACCCCCCCACACATCAGAATGACCGCATCCTTCCCGAAATTCAAGAAGTTACTCAAAGTCCTCTTCCTCGATCGTTCCGGAACCAACTAGAACTCAACCTAGACTTTATAGTTCCATGTTCTCATTCACCCCAGAGCTGATTGACTTGCCTACGACTCTCCGCCCTGTTTCACGCCTGGCTGCTATTGTACAGACTGTACCCACTCCTGTGCTCATAGCCTTGTTTTTTTTTTTTTGTCTGCATTGTCTGTCTAACGCCTTTATTCTTGCTGTGAAGCGCTCTGATACCCTCGGGTCCAGCTAGCGCCAACAAAACTTTAATAAATAAATAAATAAATAAAATAGTATATCCATTTAGAGTAATAATCCGTTAGTACAATTAGGTTTTTACAGTCATCCTGCAATATAATAAAAGGTCCAGCAAAGTCAATAGCAACTTTAGTCCATGGACCATTAGGTATTTCCACAAACTGCAATTCATTCTTAGAGACTTTCCAGTGCTTGTCAGACCTTAAGCATTGTTCACACCTGTCAATGTAGTCCTTAATTTCATTATCTACTTCTGGCCACCAATAATGCATCCTCAGAACATTCCTTGTGGCAGTGCTACCAGGGTGACCTTTATGTGCCAATGTAATATTTTCTGTCTTAAACCTGCTGGCGGTACGAACAATTCACCTCTTTTCAGGAAACCGCATTCGATGGACAGTTCATCATTTACCTGCAGGTAACTTTTCAATTCACTGTGCACATTTCTGATAGGGGGCCATTTGGATTTCACATGACTCATTACTTTTAACAAAATAGAATCTTTTTCCATGTTTTCTAACCATTCTTTTTCTGTAATAGATCCTTTACACATGGCAGTAGTATCCACCCATGCCACCACGCACTCAGTGTCATCGAGTGATTCTTCTGTTTGACCACTAACTGGTAGGCGGGTCAGACAGTCAGCTCTACAGTTCTTTCCACCTTTTATGTGCCTTATTCCAAAGTTATACTCTTGAAGTTTCGAAAGAAGCCTTATCAATCTTGAACTTGCCCTGCCATTTCCACGTCCCTCACCATCCATCATGTAGACTAACGGTTTATGGTCTGTGACTAAAGTGAACCTTTTACCCCACAAATAGTCTTTCAATTTCTGCACGGCCCAGACACATGCCAATGTTTCGCGTTCAATGGTACTATAATTCTTTTCAGTATCATTTAAACTCCTAGATATGAACGCGATTGTATTTTCTCTGTTACCTTGAAGCTGACAGAAAACAGCTCCAATCCCTTTGGCGCTTGCATCAACAGTAACTACATTTACTAGTTCAGGATCATAAGGTTTTAGAGCGGGAGCGCCCGCTATTTCTTCTTTTACTACTTTGAATGCTCGCTCTTGTTAAGTAGACCAATTGTATGCCACATTCTTTCTAAGTAATTTCCTCAGTGGTTCTACTTTCTCAGCATAACCTTGAATGAATTTAGTGTAGTATTCGCTGAGGCCCAAAAATGATTTTAAACTCTCCTTATCATTTGGATTTGGTGCATCTTTTATGGCCTTCACAAGATCATCTTTTGGAGTGATTCCTTCAGAAGACAAAACATGACCTAAGTACTCTATTTTGTTTTTCATGAATTTGCACTTATCCTTAGAGACAGTCATTCCTCTTTTTTTTAAGGTGCCTAATACTTTTTCAAGAATTTTCAGATGATCATGTACAGTTTCTGAATGTATTAGAATATCATCTTGGAATGCTTCGACACCCTTCATTCCACTAAATAAGATGTCCATCAATTTTTGTAAAACGCCTGATGATGAAGCCAAACCAAATGGTAGGCGGACGTATATGTACGCACCAAATGGTGTGATAAATGTTGTCAATTTCTTAGAATTTTCCGTCAAACATACCTGGTGATATGCAGCTTTTAAGTCAATTAAAGTGAAATACTTTGAACCAGAAACTGATTGTAATATGTCTTGGATCTTTGGAAGTGGATGGCAGTTTACTATGATGTTCTTGTTTAGACTTCTGAGGGCTACACACAACCTTATTTCTCCAGTTTTTTTCTTTTTAGAAACCACAATAGCTGATACCCACTCTGACTCGTCAGCTTCTTCGATCACACCTTCATTGCTCAATTTATCTAGGACTTCCTTCAACTCCTTTCTTATCGACAATGGAATGGTTCTCACCTTATGTTTACTAGGAACAGCACCATCTTTTAGCTTTATTTCATGCGTGAAACCTTTAACGCAACCTATTTCATTTATGAAAACATCCCGGTATTTTTCAATAGTACATTTAATTTCATTCTGATTGTCATCTAAACATACACTGTTCACCCAATCTTCACTTAAAATTATAGGATCCTTTGCACCTGGTTTTAACAATACTCCTAACTTCGCCAAGTCTCTCCACCCAATTAAAATCCTCCCTTTTTCTGGCGCATAGATCTTGGTATTAATCATTCTCCCTCTGAATGTAACAGTATCACAAAAATATCCTAACATGTTTATATCTTGCTCACCAAAAGCTTTTGGGTTCACATCAGACTCCATTAAAATTACATCATGCCATTTCTCATCGAATAGTTTATCTGATATGGTTGTGATCGGTGATCCTGAGTCTGCCGTGAATTGTCGCTCAACATCACCAATTTTTGCATCACCTATTGGTCCTTTTATTTTCCCATCAACCATTTCTACATATAAAATTATACTTGCACACATTTCTTCGTCAAAGTATACTACAGTATTTACATTTACATTACTATATACTTTTTTTGTTTTACATAAAGTTGAATAGTGTCCAAATTTTTTACATTTTAAATTTTTTTGTACCCATCGCAGGACATGTTTTGCAGTCTGCTAAATGCTCTTTTGATCCGCATCTAAAACAACTTAATTGTTTCCCTCCTACCTTTCTCTCACTCCAATTTTTCTCATAGCTTTTGTTCTCACCTTTTCTTTTGTCCTGTAGATAAAATACATTAGTATTACCACATGCATTAGACAACTCTTTTGTAGATACCATTGACCTCTCTATCCCTTTTGCGATGTCTATAACTTCATGCAGCGTCGTTTTTTTACATGCTAGCAATCTTTCCTGCACCTTTTTTGAGTAACCGTAAAATACAATCTGGTCTCTGATATAAATATCCGTCATGTCCTCAAATTCGCATTCTTTAGCTAGGACACGCAAACATGCAATATATTCATCAATTGTTTCCCCCTCTTGCTGTTTTCTTAGCGCAAATTTGTGCCTTCCTACCATTATGTTACTCTCTTCATCAAATTGTACCTCAAGTTTCTTTATTGCTTCCTGGTACTCATTTAAAGGTCTAAAGACTCCTGGGGGATTTTCATACTCCGGTAAGCTATCGAACACTTCCTGCCCGGCTCTCCCTAGAAGGCCAAATAATAATGAACATTTCCTCTCAGCATCATATCCTTTCCCATCAATGGACACAATGTAATTCTCAAATGCCCTAATCCATTTCTTCCATCTCATTGCTGGTTTTCCAGGCTCATCCAGAAAGAGTGGTGGCACACATACGTTATTGCTTTGTGCCATATTAATTTCTAGAATTTTCCTTGTATGTTTTATTTCCCTTGTAATTTTAACAGGTAACTTCACTTTGCTGTTTCATGTGCTGTTCAATTGGTTGCCAGATTTCTTTATTTATTCATTTACTTCTCCTTTGTTTACTTGCTCAAGTTTATACAGTGTATTGTATTCACACTTTGTTTCCTCTCAAAGAATTGGTTAAGCGCGTTAATTTTGTAGCGTTCAAATCGCCGCTTTTGCCATCACTCGCGCTCTATGCAAATAGTATTGGCACCGTGTTTACTCTGAGGTAATTTATTTTCTCAAAAATGGCCGCACGCATTTGACGCTCGCTGACGTTTGTGGCTATTATCCAATGGTGACTTAGATGTCAAGCCTTCCTTTCCCAGCATGCCTCACGCGACACAGCTGACAGGATTTCCTCAATGGCCTTACGCCGGCAGCCTTTACCTCGCAAGTCACTTTCCACGCTGCACTTACTTCAGGTTCTTTAATGTTAATTTCCGCATCCCTTGTTTTTTCATTTACCGAATCCTACGCGGTGACTCTTGATTCAGTACCGCGATTCTTCTCATGAAACAATGATCACCCGTGGGCCCAAGTCGGATCCCATCCTCGTCGCCAATTGTTGTGGGGGACTTAAATAATGGAATAGACGTTTAAATAAAGTAATAGTCTACTTTTATTAATAGAGTAAAAGGGCCCACAGGAAGCCAGAAGGAGGGACGCAGTCACTGGCAGAGCGAAACGGCATCTGACAGATGACAGCCATGACGTCACATATGTAGTCTCCGAACATTCGGGGATGACAGAGTGTGACGCATATCATGGAAATAGAAAACATACATGACAACGTAAGATAAAAATACATATTCAACAGTCGTTACAACGACTTTCGCTGGAGGGCGCTGTTGGATAGGGGATAGTTTAATTTTCTATCCAACACCTTCCCTACTGTCAATGTGGGCTGGAGTTGGAATAGAAAATTAAACAATTCAATAAAGCTTTATTCGACAGCTTGTCATAAAAGCATTAAACACCCTTTCTTTACATCAATAAATACTAAGCTTAAAATACAATCAGATATTAAAACTCGCATTAAACTAATTGTGCTGTCGCTTCATGTTTGAGAAGAAAAACATTAAATACTAAAAAAGACTTAACATCCATAGTTCATAGTTAATTGACATGGGGCACATAAAATCACATTACATTATCTGTATCTCCGCAGGCTAAAGTGCGAGTGCGTACGATCCATGCCCACCCTAAAAATTTTGCTACTGCAATCGCTACGTGAGGGGTACAGTCTGTTTCCAACATTCTGAGCGCCACAAGGCACCTGCGAGTCCCTGAGTTCTGGCACGCTGGTTTTAGCCACCTTTTTCTTGGGCAGTCGTAGAGAGGGCAAACAAACAAAAAATGCGAAACATCCTCAACTATGCCTTTGCAATGGTGACATTTATTGTCCTGATTCGGCCACCACTTTTGTGTGAAAGCATTAAGGGGCAGAGTTCCAGATCTAAGTTGAAAATACAATTTTCTGTCCATGGGTCTTGTAATAAAGTCCCATTATGCTTCGCAGGATGGAGCAGATTTGATCTCCAAGAATCGGCAGGTTAGCTTGGAGTTTGGTTTGGAGCAAAAGACAGATTGCCAAATCATGTCCCAGTACATTTTTTTCAGGATCTCCTTGGATGGAAAAGCAGTTGTGTCGGTGTTGGCCCAGAGATGATCAAGATGGAGTTTTGCTAACAGGCTCCGGATTTCTTTGAGCCATACAATTATGTGAAATCGGTCCGACTTGATGATGTCCATCAATGCAGAGGCATAGTGGCCTAGCTCCGGCGTCGACATAATCCGTCTCCAGAATAGTAATGGGCGCAGCCGAGCCAGGTCCTCAATCTTTTTCCTTCCCAGATCATACAATAGGGGAACAATTGGTGTACTCTGCGGGGCACCAACCAAGCGCCGCAGAAACTTGTTCTCAGCTAAGGACAACTCCCTTAGGTTGGCAAAACCCCACAATTCTGAGCCATATAGGCAAGCACTTAACACCTTCATGCTATAGATCTCTAAAACTGGAGATATAGGTTTAGTTAATGAAGTTTTATGTTTAAGAGCTACAACACCTGCTAATTGGTGAAACTTTAAGACTGCAGTGTCGATGTGGGTCTTCCATTTCATATTGCCCTGAAGGGAGATGCCTAAATTTGTGAAAGCGTCAACCTGTTCTAAAGCAGTCCCATTGAAGGTGATTATGCCCTTAAATGCTTTAGCTGGGTTCATGCACATAAACTTAGTCTTGGAAGTGTTTAACTCTAAGCCCCGAATCTGGCAGAAATCCCCAAATGCATTAATTGCCTTCTGGAGGCCACTAGGGGTTCGCGAAACCAACAACGTATCGTCGGCAAACATAAGTACAGGCACGCGAACCCCATCTAATATTGGGGCATCAGTAGGGGATTTCCTTAGATAGTCCACTATGCCATTAATGTATATTGAAAACAAGGTGGGAGCCAGGACGCATCCCTGTCTAACCCCACGCTCTATGGGGAATGAATCAGTTACTTCGCCCTGTGCCCCCCACCTAATCCTGGCATAGTTATTTTCATGCATGCGGACTAACAATGTCAGTAATTCGGGACTGATACCAACTTCCGCAAGAACACTCCACAATTTTTGTCGCGGGACTAAGTCAAATGCTGACTTCAGGTCAACAAATACTGCGTACAGCGGACCGTCACTCAAGGTCACATTTCTCCAATATAAAGCTAAAAAATAAAAGACCTGATCGATGGAGCTTGTTAGTGGGCGGAAACCAGCCTGAAAAGGAGACAAAATGTCCTTCTCAGTTATCCATGCTTGTAATTTATTTAGCACTAACCGCCCCATCAGCTTTTGAGCAGAATCAATAAGACTGATGGGTCTGTAGTTGCTAGGTAGTGCCTTATCACCTTTTTTAAAAACTGGGATCATTTTCGCTCCCTTCCAGGAATTTGGTATTTAAGCACCTTGGGCAACCAAATTGGCTAGCCAAACAAAGTATTGGCACCATGAATCCCGGTCACTTAGAAATACATCGGCCGGAATTCCATCCATACCTGGCGCTCTCCCCCCAGTCACCCCGTCTAGTGCAATATTCACATCACCTAGGGTAAACAGTTCCCCTTTAAAGAAGAACATGGGGGGTGGTGCATGATGGCATAAGTCTAAATTACATGCATACTGTGGCTTAAAAAAGTCTACCCATAGATTATTGGCGACATTGTTTTGGGGGCGCTCTGCTACCCCCCTCTGTCCCATTTAACGATTGCCCAAAATTCTTTTTGATTCTTGGCTGCACATGCAAGCTTTAAGTCAAGCCAATGGTTTTCGTCCCATACCCTTTTCGCTTTAATTTGGGCTTTTCTATATGCGTCCCTGGCCTTCCTCACTTCTTCAATGTTTCTACTCCTGAGTTCAAAATGAAGTTTCAGTCGTGCCCTTCTGCAGGATTGATCATACCACCCCTGCCTGGGAGGTGATTTTACCGCCTTCCTTTGGCCTATTGGTTTTACAAAGAACCCTTGAAGTTTGGAAAAGAACTCAGTATGGGCCACTTCCATAAAATTGGTAAAATTAAGTTTGGTACAATGTTGTTTTATCATAGCTACCTCAGTGACTACTACTTCCTTTAGGTCCTCTAGTATCTCTGGCCTTTCAACCAATCTGGCCCACCTTACGTGCCTCTGATTGTTAGTAGAAACTATATCCAGGGTCACTGCACCCCTCCCCAGGCTTGGAGCTTGCGACCCCTTGCTATATTGTAAATCCATGCATAGTGGATTGTGGTCACTTTCCATTCTAGGTAGAATACTCATGTCTAGCAGCCTATGCCAATCCCTCACATCCACCAGAATGTAATCTATGCGGCTTTTAGCCCTTCCATTATCAAATGTGCAGCTCCCCTGTTGGTCCGAGGGGGTATGCCCATTTGCTGCTCTAAGGCCCCTTGCTAAACACATGCTCTTAACTTGGATTGCTACATCCGTCCATCTCCTAACCAACGGCAGTTCCAGTTGGGGCACTTCCCATTTGCTATCCTCTTCCGAGGACAGAGCACAATCCTCCTGACCCAAGGGTTCGAACGTGGTGTTCATGTCGCCTCCCACCATGATGGATAGATGCGGTGGGAGATGCTCAAGCTCATTGTCGAGAGCTGTTATCACCTCAGAGGTGTTCCCCCCTGCAACTCCCCTAGCATATATATTAAAAAGGGCCGTCCCCTGGCCATTTGCCCAGGTGATCGTGATTGACAGTATATCACTGGATTTAAGAGATCTTTCCTGGATTTTACAATGCAGAGATTTTCGTGCCCAGATTATCAATCCACCTGATGGCCGCCCTTTGAGGTTTTTTTTTGCCGGGACATAGAAATTTAGAAATCCAAGCCGGTGAACTGGGTTCAGTGCCCAAGATTCCTGGAACAGGATTATATCATAGTGTTCGATAAACTCACACCATTCTGGGGAGGCCTGTTTATTTGCTATTCCAGCAAGGTTCCATGAAAGGAGGGTTAAACTTCCATTATCTAAATCTGGATTGGCTAGATCCTGAGTTGAGATCATATCATAGCTAGAGGGCTCCACCCCTGTATTTAATAATAAACTATGTGTCCTACTGCCACTAGAATTGCTGAGGTTGGGCTTGGGCGTACCACCGGAATCCCCCTCCATTATAGTCGCAATCCGCTTTACCAGGGCGTCCTGATCAATCCCTCGCTCATTTACATGGTGTTCTACCCTGCTACCGGACAAGGCTACATTATCTGTCCTTCCCTCATCGCTACTGAAACTGTTGTTGGCAAGCCTGGCTATGTTTGGGGGTTCGACAACTTCAGCCCCATGAAGTCAATCGCAATCATTTAGGTTGGATAGCGCCGAAAATCTATTTTCAAGGGTCAATCCCCAACTACTGTTCGAACAACTCCTATTCCCCTTATTGGCCACAGTATTCCATTTTGTTCTTAGTATGGTAGGGCAACACCACACAATCTCCCCTAAATTTTTTGTGGCTGCCCCCTATCCATTCAACTCTCCTTGCCTTAACTATCTCCTCTGCCAACTGATGCATGCCCCCAGGGGAGAACGCCATATTTTGGGTTAGCCAATGCAATGCCTTACTTATCAGGGAAGGTGTAGTTTCTATTTGCCCGGGCTTTAAATGAGGAACATTGGCCAAAACCAAGACATGGGGGAGGCCTCAACAATAAGTTCTACTGGGCCTTTCTCTGGGCAAGATGCAATAAGCATATCCCTTGGTCTCGCGGGATCCCCTTCAGCTAGATTCTGTCCCCCTTCCCCCTGGCGATCTATCGTAGGTGGAAGGGAAGTTACATTCTCTCTGCCCCCTGGCCAAAGAGCTGATGGGGCCATTTTAGGCTCTAGTCTGGATGCTACTTGATTAGGAATGTCTCCCACCTCTTCTAAAGTCTTTGTTAATAGCCCCCCTAGTCTATGCACCTCCTCTGTTAGTTGGTCAATTTTCGCAAGCAATGGTTTAGTGATGGCCTTTATCTTAATATCCAACATGTTTACTATTCTCTTGAGATAATCTTCGTCCGAGAGTGATTTTCCCCCATTTGGCCCCCGACCATCTACTATGTCGCTCTTATTGGGTGGGGTGTCTGGTCTTTTTTTACTTGAGCGCAGCCCACCACGCTTGGGGAGACCCTTGTCCCCCTTATCCCCACCTCTGGTTGCTCTTGGTGCAGGTACAGGTACCGGGGGCTCATTCTCTATTAGTACTAGCTCTTCTTCGAGCATATTCTCCGTATCAGTCTCAGCTATTGCCACTATAAGTTGTGTTAGTGTGTTGTTATCAGGCTGGTCCTGTAACGAAGTGTTATTGCTAACATCTGGCTCAAATGTATCTACAGGCATATCTTTCACCACGGTAGAGCTAGGGGATCAACTTAGGCCCAAAGAGAACCTTCTGTCATTATTAATTTTGGTAACCACCTGGACCAGATAGTTGTCCATGGTGTTTGATGCTAGGGGGATCTTTGTCTTTGACATAGCGTCTAAACGCAGAGTATGACCCTCTCCCCGATGATCAGAATAAGTGGCAAGAAGATAGAAACGTGTGTCAACACATCGTATTACGAATATATCTCCAACACTCCAATTTTACTACAGCAGCGAATATTAACAAAGGCAACTCACAAATGATGTTACAGGCAGAGATCTTAGCCCAGTTCAGTCACGGCCTGTCTCGGACTGTCTAAGACTGTCCGCTCTTTGTCCGGTCTTCGTCCGGGCGTCCCGCTCGCGTCCCGCGACGCGGGGAAAGCGCGCAATTTCTAGCGCCTCCGGTGTCGGGCGATGACGTGGGGCTCCGCTATGCCCCCTGGGAAATGTAGCTTCCCCGCTTCCTCCACTCGGCGGCCAGATGATTCCTACGGCAGCGGGAGGGCGCAGGCAGGTCGTTTTCCTTTGGCGTCTCACGGCGTCTCACGGCAGCAGGCACAGCAGAAAAGAAAATTAAACTATTCCACTATCCAGCGCCCTCCAGCGAAAGTCGTTATAACGACTTTCATTGTATTATTATTATTATTATTATGCAATTTGTAACGCGCAAACTAAACCCGAAGGTGTCAAGGCGCCTATCAAAACAGATCAAAAAGTATTCAGAGCACTACTAAAGATATGCACGTGTAAAGAGGTAGGTCTTTAAGGCAGATCTAAAGGCTTGTAGAGTGGGGCGAGTCCTTACTTCAAGGGGGAGAGCATTCCACCATTTAGGGGCCAGATAGGAAAAGGCCCTGCCTCCCCATCTTGTCTTCCTAACGCGGGGCACAGAAAGAAGAAGTTTGTATGAGGAACGAAGATTCCTGCCGGGGTTGTACTGAGTCAAGATAGACCCAATGCCTGTAGGGCTAGCTTTAGCTAAGGCTTTGTATACCATACACATGGATTTAAAAAGGATACGATCCCCGACGGGAAGCCAATGGAGCTGCTTCCGGGCATCAGTAGCCGAGGCGCGTCTGGGTAAGTCGAGAACAAATCTCGCTGCCGCGTTCTGGACCACCTGCAAGCGCTGCAGCTGACTCTTATTCAGTCCTGCATACAGCGCATTGCAGTAGTCCAGACGGGAACCCAGGAGTGCAACGGCAAGTTGCTTTCTTGCCTGGAGGGACAAATAGTGCCTGATTTTTCTTAGTATGTAGATGATCCCCCAACAGGTCGATACAGTCCTGTTGACCTGTTGACACATACTAAGGATGGGATCGATCAGAACCCCCAAATTTTTTGCTGAGGTGGTAGGTTCGGGACAGACGCCCAGTGTGTTCGGCCACCACTCAGCAGACCAGATCTCTTCCTTTCCTCCGAATACCATCACCTCCGTCTTCTCCCCATTCAGTTTCAATGAATTGTGAATCATCCATTGGCCGACTGCCTCCATACAAGATCTAAAATTGGCGGCAGTCGACGTAACTGACTGGGAGAGAGAGACGAGGATCTGGGTATCGTCCGCATAAGAGACTACCTCCATCCCGAAAGATCTAATGAGTCTGGCAAGGGGGGTAACATAAATGTTAAAAAGGGTAGGACTAAGCGCTGACCCTTGAGGAACCCCACATTGCACAGACATGGATGGAGATAGGAAGGATCCCAGCATCACCCTTTGCTCTCTATGGCCGAGGTAAGAGGCAAGGAGTCCCAGGGCCGATCCGCGAACCCCAATCTCCCTCAGCCGAGATGTTAGCACCGAGGGGGATAGGGTATCGAAGGCAGCCGTGAGATCTAGAAGGATCAGGAGGGAGGTCTGTCCCTCATCAACCCTAGTGCGGATGTTATCAAGCACTATAGTGAGGGCAGACTCGGTGCTATGTTCCCTCCTGAATCCATGCTGGGAAAGATCCAAGCAACCCGAGCTCTCCACGAATGCAGCCAGATGTTTGTTAAGATGGGCTTCTAACATCTTCGCGGGAGCCGGGAGCAGTGAGATGGGGCGAAAGTTTCTTAAAACCCCCGGGTCAAGAGAGGGCTTCTTGAGCAGAGGTTTCACAACAGCATTTTTCGACTGCTGGGGAAAAATGCCCTCCTTCATCGCCCTGTTCATGATGTCAACTAATGGGGGAAGGAGGGAATCTCTACACTGCTTGAGGATCTTTAGCGGACAGACATCTAGCGGAGAGCCAGATTTAGTCTTGTTGAGCAGGATTTCAAGGTCCTGACAGGAGAGAGGAGGAAAGGATACCAGTTCTTGAAGTCGGGATGATTCAGCATCATCAGGCTCGAAAAGAGGGGGCACCGAGGGCACAGCAGTAAGGGCTCTTTGGGCCTCCAGGGCAGTGTGGATGTCTGCAATTTTGGACTGAAAGAAAGCAGCTATCTTGTTGCACAAATCCTGAGAAGCCACCACCGGGTCTGGGATCTGGAGGGAGGTAAGGAAGTCAGCGACCTTAAAAAGCTCTCTAGGAGACGAGAGTGAGGAAGTGAGGGCTGTGAAATATTCTTGCTTAGTCTTAATCACTTCCAATTTATAATTTTTAAGCAAGACCTTATGGGCCTCTCTTTCCTTGGGGGCCCAGCTCGAATGCCATAGGCGTTCCTGTCTCCTAACTTCCTGTCTACGAAGCCTTAGTTGTTCTAAGAACCAGGGAGCTGAGGGTCTTTTCCTGGCTGAATAGCAAGATCTAGCTGGAGCCAGCTCATCCAAGGCCTCCGAGATGATATTTTCATATTTAAGGACCGCTGAGGAAACGTCCGTCTCCAAAGTAGTGGACAAACTAGATATCCACGGGTGAAAAGAGTCTTCCCTAATGTTATTAAAGTTCCTTCGCACTTCCATGGTACTCGGGACCCTTCTGGCAGAATCCGGATTCAAATTGATCATGTTGAAGGGAACGGCCAGATGATCCGACCAAGAGAGGTGGAAAGGGTTGGTAACTGTCACCCTTTGATCATTTGAAAAGATTCCATCGAGCGTGTGCCCCGCACGATGAGTGGGAGCATTCACCAGTTGGGTGAGCCCACAGGCTGACATTACTTCCAATAAGGAAATGGTATCATGAGCCTCAAGTAGCTCTAGGTGAAAATTAAAGTCACCTAGAATAGTGAGATTTTGTCAGCCGAAGTAAGGTTCCAAAACCTGCATCAATTTCAGCCCAAAACCTGCTCGAGGGCCGGGGGGGCGGTAGACCAGGATCCCATTAAACGCGGGATTGAAGGAGTCAGAAAGGGAAAAGTATAAAACTTGGAACATATCCTTAGGGTCAGAGAGAGGAATAGTGTGGCAGTGGAATCTGTCCTGATACAAAATAGCCAGGCCACCACCAACACGGCCTATTCTGTCCTGTCGAGCTAAGCAGTAGCCTTCAGGAACCGCTTCTACAAGATCCGGACCTGAGGAGTCTTTAGCCCAAGTCTCGGTGATAAAAGCCCAGGATGGTTTCCTATCTAAAACGAGTTCCTTGAAGACAATATTATTCTTAATAAGCGAGCGAGCGTTGAGAAGAAGACAATTTTCGCTCATCCTTTTAAGTGCCGAAGAAGGGCATGGCTCGGGAAGAACAGGAGGAAGAGGGAGTTTGGAAACCTCCGCATTTATCTGAAAGCAAGCACAGCCAAGACGTGTAGGAAAATCTTCAGGTCTGTACCGATGGAAGCATGGGGCAGGTGTGGGCCTAAGCCGTAGTGCTTCTTGTAAAGAATATTTCAATGCATAGGAGCCTACCTCAGTCTGGCCAGTAGTCCAGCCGCCCAGCCCGTCCTCAGCGCGGACGGGCGCAGACGGGCTGGACTCTGGCGTGACTCCGGCGTGGCTGCGGCATTCACGCTGCGCGCACACGCTGCGCGTCAGTGTGTTCGGTTTAAGTAGAGCTCTAGCCAGTCCTCCTGACTGCTAGAGCGCGGGAGTGCCCTGCCTTTCCTGCACCCACCCAAGATGGCGCTCAGCAAATCGAGAGCGCGAGGGACCGGCCCGCCGAAGTAGCGGTGAGGGAACAATTTAGAGTGCACGTGTGCGCGCGGGGAGTTAAAACCAGGGTGAAACGCTATAAAATAAAATATTAAATTAAATACAAAAAACGGGATTTTTAAAATACACAGTTGTCAGCACACGAGCATAACAAAGTAAATGCTCGCCAAACAGGAAGAGCTTTCCTCCTACCTGCTTTTAAGCACTTCCCAATGTCAGTCTCTAGCCAGTCCTCCTGACTGCTAGAGCGCGGGAGTGCCCTGCCTTTCCTGCACCCACCCAAGATGGCGCTCAGCAAATCGAGAGCGCGAGGGGCCGGCCCGCCGAAGTAGCGGTGAGGTCCCCGCGTTGTAATGGCATGCGGGGTAAAAGCCCGCGTTGTAATGACATACAACCGTTATAAATGTGTTGCGGGAAACAGAGAGACATAGGGCCCTATTTGAATTTAGTAGTTGCTTCGCACTTGCACCAATGCAACCGGGTGCATGGGCGACACAACTACTAAATTCAATTCATGAAGCCACGTAAGGTCACCTTGCATAGCCCTGAGTGACTTCATAAATCTGGAGTAATGCAACGCAGAGCAAATCACTGCGTTGCATTACTCTGCCCAGGGAGGCGTCCCATTGATGGTGCGTATGTGTTCCCACACAACAACCATGGATTGTGATGCATTCCCAGATGCACCATAAGTGGTAGACCTGGAAAATGCGCCCAAACTGCTATGCCTCCCTTGGTGAGGCGTAACATGGAGAAACGTATTTATTCCTCCTCATTGTTTCCTCTTTCTATGTGTGCTGCATTGTGCAGCACACATAAAAAGAGAAAAATGCCTCAGTGGATTGTTTTTGTGCAGGAAGGTGCTCCGTCCTGCCGAAAAACAATCCTGCTTACAACACAGGCACCTACGTTGGCACTAGGCAGCACATTGTGCACCAGCTATGGGAAAAGAGAGGAATATGCCGTCTATTGTTAATTACGGCTCATTCCTGCTTTTTCACAGTCACGCAGTGCAGCAAGGTGACTTACTGCGCTGCATGATTTTTAAAAAAATGTGCACCATAATTTATAACCTTTAAAGCAAAAACGCAACAATTAAAGTCAATTTCATGGTAGACCAGAACAAGCATGTGGCTCCTCTTCTGAATTGGTGGACTCGTGCACTTTTATTCAGAGTGTGGCTATGAGTGCCAGCCTGAACTCTGAATGAAGGAGTCAAGTGTAAGCTTGCCGCTTCTGCCAGGACTACACAGAGGTGTTGGAACCTAGCGCTTTAATCAGACAGCCTCAGGGACAGTGGGAGCTGCTCCTATCCATTAGTGTAGCAGGCTTCTTGACACATCCAACTAGTAGGCGCCAGAAAGTTCTAACCTTGTCAAAAATCTCCTCACTATAGCGAGCAGGTGAGAGGAATTTTTTAGGCCTGAAAAATAGCGTAGTTTCATTCAGCATGGGCCAGGGTACAGGAATAGTAGTAGGCTGCACGATGTAAAGCTTCAGTCTGGAGAACAGGCAGTGCAATAGGCTCTCCTGCCAAACACAGCCAAACATGTTCTACTATGCAGTCCACACGCTGACTTTGTCTTCCCTGGTAGCGGTGGGCAGGAGAACGCTCCCTGGATTATTTCTATGTGCATCCGGTAAATCTTCTCAGAATGAGGTCCTGAGTGACCCTAGGACTTTTGCCTTGGGGCTGTGACTTTCCTATAGTATATTGGACTTAAGGGCAATTTTACAAGGGAAGTGGCAGAGTGAGCCCATAGCCTTCCTGGCTTAACGCCTCACTCAGCCACTTCAGAAATGCAGGGCTGCACCATATTTACAACAATATGGTGCAGCCCTGCGGTTCCCCCTACACTGGTGCTACACTTAGCAGCCTAGCGCCAATGCAGGCACCCTTGTACCATAGTGCAAGGGTATCTGCCTACAGTGGAAGATTGTTCAAGTGCAGGAAGGTCCCCCCCTTCCTCCACATACACAATCTTAAAATGCCGTTTTGTAACTTCTATGGATGCTGCTTAATGTAGCACATGTAGAAGTAGCAAAACAGCACTTTAAAAAAATGATTGTCTATGTGCAGGAAGGGGGACCTTCCTGTACATAAACAATCATTGGCACTTTGCTGTTTTCATGTGAAAACAGAAAAAACAAGGAGAAGTTAACCATTTCTCCTCGTTGTGTCAGGGTAAGACCAGGTTTTCCGTTTCTCATTGAGTGCCTTAACGTTGCATGGTCAATAAGGCAAAACCCCTATCGCCACATGAACGTCGTAAAAAGTGACGTTCCTGTGGCATTGGGGGCTTGTAAATATGCCCCCTAATCTTTCAAAACTTCCCCCTGAGATGTTACAGTTCACTGACGGAATATCGAAGTATAAAATATAGAAGTAAGAAATGTCGATGAAAAATATAGAATGCAAAAATTTCGACTCCCTATACCTAAACAGGTAAGTACAAAAATATCGGCCAAAAATATCGATATTAAAAATATAGTTGTACAAAATATCGATTTCTAGATATATATAAAATAAAATAATAAATATTAAAGTAAATAAAAAATAAACTCAATTGAATTTTTTTTAAACACACATACATAATAAACAATATATATATACATATTTACATTAACACTCTTAATAAACTAATTTTTATTTATTTTATATTAAATATACATACATATATATATATAAATATATGATCTTAGCCAAGCGATGCACTAAGCCAATCCCTGTCAGGCGATGCCGGTGCACGCAGTGGTGACAGCAACCGTCACAATTTTTCAAACCAAGGGCAATGCAGGAAATCAACGCAAGGAGCGGGCGGCACACCAGAGGACTGTACACAAATGTATATATTAAAAAAGAAATATATATATATATATGTGTGTGTGTATATATATATATATATATATATATATATATATATAAATAACATAAAATCTATTACAAAAAGCCATTCTTTTACAATTTGAAAGATTAACATAAAATCTATTACAAAAAGTCATTCTTTTATAATTTAAAAGATTAAACTATTTAAAAATCTTTCAACTTAAATTTACCTCTCCAGTCAGTGCAACAGTAGGGAAAGCGTTGGATAGCAGAGAGGTTAAAATTACTAATCCCACTCCAGTGAATGCAACAGTAGGGAACATTTTGGATAGCGGAGAGGTAAAAATTACTATTCCCACTCCGTTGAGCGTAACAGTAGGGAAAGTGTTGGATAGCGGAGGGGTAAAACTTACTATTCCCACTCCAGTAAGAGCAACAGTAGGGAAAGTGTTGAATAGCGGAGAGGTAAAACTTACTATTCCCACTCCAGTGAGTGCAACAGTAGGGAAAGTGTTGGATAACAGAGAGGTACAAATTACTATTCTCACTCCAGTGAGTGCAACAGTAGGGAAAGCGTTGGATAGTGACAAGATAACATTTACTATTCCAACTCAAATCAGTGCAACAGTAGGGAAAATGTTGGATTGCAAAGGGGTAACAATTAATGATTTCACTCCAGTCACTTCAAAAGTAAAAACAAACAAATCATTAACAACAAAAATATTAAAAAAAATAAATACAAAATATAGAAATATATTAAACATTAAAATACAAATATATTTAATATTACCAATTAAAAAATAATTATAATGTTAAATGGATATGACACATACCTACAAATAATATATAATATAAAAAATAAATTTCAAACAAATAAATATTTTTAAGTAGAAAATATTTAGATTCAAAAGCATTAATTATTGCAGAAGTTTACTTTTTTATTTCCTACCTTATAACACCACACACTTCACAGCCCATATCTAAATGTTATAAAATAAATGCACTTACATAGTTAACATAATTAATTACCAATTAAAGAAATATTAATTAAAAAACAAATTAAAACTCATAAAAATTATTAAACTTCCCACACTTTACCCTATAATCCCCACAAACCACTCATAAAAGTAAACTGTAAAAAACTGAATTACACAATTAACTTATTTTCAATAAAAAACTAATAGTATATAAAAACGAATTATAAAGTAAGTAAAATTAATTTACTCCCCATTTTTACCCCCCAAAAAGTAAAACCCACAATCAAAAAAATATAAACTACTACCCGAATTAAATATCAATTAATTAATTAACATTAATGATCAACCAATTATTAATTAATTGAACATAAATTACTTCCCACCCTTTACCCCATAAACCCAACAACCCACACCTAAAATTAATTACACAATTTCCATAATTAATTTTCAATCAATTAATTAATATTAGTTAAGAACTAATTAATAATTAATTAAAAATACATTACTTGCCACCCTTTATCCCACAAACCCCACAACCCACACCTAAAAACAATCAGTCAATTACCATAGTAAATTAGCAATTAATTAGGTAATATTAATTAACAAGCAATCAGTAACTAATTACAAATAAATTACTTCCCACAGTTAACATTATAACATCTAAATTAAATAAATAGAAAATAATCATTAATTTATTATAATTAAATTACTTCCCACCCTATTTCCTACAAACCCACAACCCGCAACGGAACTAAAAAACACAAAATGTAATCAAAATAAAATTGATAACTTCTAAAAGTTTAACACATATATTAAAAAAAATAAACAATACTATACAAAAAATACATCACATACATTTAAAATATAAACAAAAATACATAACACTAATTAAGAAATCTATATTTTAAACAAATATATTTTTGCAAAAAATATTAATGACTTCTACATTTTAAAAAACGATATTACCTACCTTAAATTTGATATTCTTGACCACAATATTCTTTCTGTCGATTATTCTGAATCATGATATTTCCAACTCGATATTTGTGTAGGTCGACATTTCCAACTCGATATTCTGTCTCAACACCATTTTTCTAATAGTAGCTTGTTTTGTTTTGAGGCCAGCAATATCTTTGACTTTGGGCTCCAATTTTATTTTTACTGATGATGACCCACTGGACAACAAGGGTCAAAACACTATTGACTCCCGATGGGCAGATTGGGATAAAACATTGACTCTGATTGGTTCCACTACTTGTGGACCAATCTATTGACTTTGACAACCTCTGCCTTTGTTTCTCGTTTTACACTGTATTTGTTCTTATATATTTGTCCAGCGTAAAGTGGGGAGCCATTATTTTATTAGTCAATAATATCATTGAATAATAACTTTGATTTTTTTTACTAATTCTGTGTTCTGGCACCGTTTCTTCCTTTATTCCATTTCTTATATTTAGCTTGTGTTCATTTATGTTATAATTCATTATTTTGGAACAATTGTTGTTGTTACAAGTTTGAATTGCCCCACTTTCTACAATAACACGGCTGCACTTGTTGTAAAACCCTTCACGGACCTGAGCATTTCTTTAACATGTTCGTAAAGTGCTTTTTTTCTCCAATTAAATGAGGATATCATCAAAATATAATACCAAAAACCAAAAATGTATCCATTGCGTCTCAAAAATGTCAGTCACGAAGTGTTGAAAAGCAGTGGGAACACTGCATAAACACAATGGTATGATAATGTATTCTTAATGTCTGCACCTGAAGAACCGGGCCTTTGGGCCTGGCGGCGCAGGGCACGCCTGAAATCTTCGAGTTCACCTGCCTTGTTGCACAGAGACACGGAATACTCTGTTGGCGTAGAAAACCAAGTTTATTAGCTGCAGCTAAGCACAGTTGTCCAAGAAGTACACCAAGTAGGTTCTCTGGAGACTGCCACTTTACTCCGTGGCTCACAAGCTTTTATAGCCAAAATACATCTGTACAAACATACACCCAATGCACAAAGTTTTAGCCAATCAGAAGAGTTTGAAAACAAGGTGTTGTGCAACCAGAATGCTCTCTGCTTACATGTTGTGTGTTATCCAGCCCCCAAAGTTAATCAATACTGGTACCCATGGTTCAGTGTTGCAATGGCAGGACATGTCTGTATGCTTAAAAAAAAGGTTGTGAAATAGGAAAACACAGGGAGAGAATAGCGAAGGCCAAAAGATAAGATATGGCGAGAGAAGAATACTAAAGGGTAACAGATAGTTGATACAGGGATTAGGTAGTCCAGACAAGGATTAGTTAGGCCGGCTGGTGTCTGAGATTGGTTTCAAAACAACGACGGAGGGTGGTTTTCGACACGTTGCACTCGTTCATCGAGCAGCCTATGTAAAGGCAACACAAAATGGCTGCGAATGTAAGATGGAGTCAAAATTAAAGAACCTCAGCCCTCCTTTTGCCATTACGCAGGCAATACACAAAGACTCACGCTAATCTGAATCAATGTCGATGGTCATGAGGTCGTCAAGCTGTTGCTGCAACATCATCTTCATGTTCTCCGTTTTCTGTGACATGGGTCTTGGGACACACACAGCACAAAGACCTCAGATTGCGGGGCCACATTGCAAACAAAGGCAACACGAAAAGATGATGGCCAAAACTACTCCAACAAAAGTCAATACCCTCCATCCCCATGTGGACAGTAGTCCCCAAAACCATCCCATCAGAGACCAATTTCCGTCGTCCTGGTGGATGGACTCAGCAATGTGGTGTAATTTAGAGATGGCCTGGTATACTGTAGGGGCGTTGTCAGGTATGTAAATGCAACAACTGGATCCGATCAATTTACAGATTCCACAACGATCTACAAGAATGATGTCTAACACCATTCTGTTTTGTAATGTCATAAGGCTATCCGCCTGAAGCTCAGCAGTGATATTACTCAGTGCTCCGATAGTTTCATTTATTGTTGCTTCAACTACTCGAATGAGATGCCTGATATTTCTACTATTGGCCATAGGGCCCTAAAATGGGAGGAATCCTTTAAGGAAGTCGCCTCCTTCTTGTCCTACTGTGTCTCCCAAAGCAATAACCCCTCTACCGTACCTTGTCTTGTGATGTCCCGAAGGAGCTGTATATGTTGGAGGGAGGAGAAAAGCCATATAACAATTTCCTGAGAAATCGGCTGGTATAGGCTCTGTCATGGCAAACAAAATATGTTCCTTGAGATGCTACCAGTGGTGGAGACGTCCGGGATGTATAGATATATTTAATGTTACAAGTGCTCTTTCCCAATTGAGCCTTAGGACTTTTACCATTTGCTTGGAGACATAGGTGACCTTGGTGGGGTACAGTATATATAGGTGGGGATCTTTTCCTTTTGGCTCTGTCTGTAAGACTAGTGACGTAATGTGTCACATTCCAGTCAATGTATGCTTGTCGATCGTCAGTGGGGAATTCATTACATTTCTTATAATGTTTTGACATAGCCACTATTCCTTTTATTAGTGCGTTATGACTAACGTCAATTCCATCCCTATACGGACCAACAGGATGTCGATGTTGGTTCTCATAGGCATTGGCAAACATAGAGGTGTAAGCCCAAACAGATCCTTTTAGGGAGAAGGGTAGAACTAAATATGGCATTCCTTTATCTGTATTATGGGGTAAAAGTCCACATACCCAGCAATCGACGGTATTGATCACCAATTGATGCTGGTGTAACAATTGAATGAAGGAATTGTTGAAATACTCCTTTCTCCTAATTTGCTCATGCTCTGGTAGCGTTTGAAATTGGTGTGGGGAAGCAGTAGTGCGAAAAGACATAGGGTGAGAGGTAGGTGTAGGTACAGATGTTGGCTGTAAAGTGTGAGTAACCCAACCCACACAAGCTAATAAATCACATAGCAAAGTTAAAACACATAGTACTACGCCACATCTATTAAATAATAATTTACAATATTTCTTCTTCATTTTGGTTCTTTTATCAATTTCTGATTCACTGGAAGTCATCCCCTAAAGTGTTGCTCGTGGCAATCTTCCTATCTCACTCAGTTGTGGTTATTAGCCGTCCTATGGCACTGCAAGTCCTGCAGACCTATTGCCACTACTCAGGTCACAACCCAAGTCTCCTACCACGACCCTGCAACCTAATATAGGATGAATCCAGTATCACATATATAATTCAGATTTTTCAAATGCAATTTAAAAAAGAAAAGGTTTCAAATGTCTTTTGCCACTCTAGGCCTCAATTTATATCTGTCCTTATCTGGCACAGTTTGGTCTCGAAAAAGTGTCTCTGGATCAGTTGTATCTATTCTGAGATGCGATGGTACAGCTTTTTGCAAAATGTCATCGTCCTCTTTCTCAGACTGAGTCCATTCTAGGTGTGCATCACCAAAAGGTACAAACACGGGGACCCTCTCTCCTTCACAATCACCTATACCTTCGCGGACCCACTGATCAAAAGGCAAAGGCAAGGGCCCCTTTTTGCAGTGCACACCATGGATCCAGTTCTTTTTCCCATCAACTTTCACATCTGTACGTGTTGTCAGCAGGACCTGTCTCGGCTCCCGCCAGCGAGACTCCAAATTCCTCTTCCTTTGGAAGTTTTTCAGACTCACCCAGTCGCCAGGTTGGAGGGAGTGCCCAGGATCCAAGGAAGCCTGCGGCAAGGTGTCTTGTACCTGCTGATGGAGAACATGCAATTTAGTGGTGAGGTCATGCAAATAGTCAATTAACATTGGGTATTCTATGTCAGAGTACTTCTTGGGTCTAGGGACACCCCAGACATTAGCCGGACACGATCTCATATGGGCTAAGTCCCACACGAGAATGAACAGTTGTTGGAGTTGACAAGAGGGCTAAAGGCAAAGCATCGGGCCAGGCAAGACCTGTGCTGGCTTGTATCTTCAAAGTTTAAGCTTGAGAGTGCCATTATAGCACTCTACCAAACCCGCTGACTGAGGGTGGTTTGCCGCATGGAATTTCTGCTTAATACCAAGCCCTGCACATACTTTCTGCATGATTTGACCCACGAATTCACTTCCATTGTCACTCCAGACAATTCGAGGTAAACCAAACCTCGGGAAGTATTCTTTCAGAAGGACGTTGGGTGAAGACAAGGCAGTATTATCCTTTAGGGGCTAGGCCTCTATCCATCTAGAAACGGCACACACCACCACAAGGACATACTTTAGGTTATTGCATCTCTCCATATGAATGTAGTCTATCTGCAATACCTCAAAAGGATACGTTGGGGGAGCAAAATGGCCTGCTGGGGTTGGTGTCCCTCTTCCTGGGTTGTGCATCAAACAAACAATGCAATGTTTAACAGGATTGTCTGCACATTTAGGGATCCCTGCATTCTGCCATACCGGAGCCAAAAGCTTGCATATTCCTTTCGCACTGATGTGGGCTGGACCAAACGCCATAGTTACTACTGGAAGTACACAGGTGTCTGGTAACAGCCAACGTTGGTGTTCCGACAATTCTGTCCAACACCCCGTCGCATCCAACATTCCCGTACCATCTCTCCACTTACTCAATTCTTTCTCTGTAGCTTCTTCCTGAATCATTTTCACACTTTCTATTGTGTCCTCACACATTCCTCCTTGACTGACCCATCTAGCAGGTCCAGCAACATACATATGACTCGTCACATTTTCACTGTCTCTTTCGCTATCTGATCCGCAAAAGCGTTTCCTTCACCCACATCATCAGTGATCCTCTTATGCGCACTACACTTCACAATTGCTATCTGAGTGGGTAAAGCAAGTGATTCCAAAAGGTCATTCACTAACTGACCATGCTGTATTTTAGTACCATGTGAGGTAAAGAATCCTCTTTCCCTCCAAAGGCGGCCAAAACTGTGGGCCACCCCAAATGCATACTGGCTGTCGGTGAACACATTCACTCTCTTCCCTTTAGCCAATACACAAGCTCTAGTCCGAGCTATCCATTCAGCTGCTTGGGCTGAATTCTGCCTAATGCGTGCTGTCTCTACAATTGTATGCAAAGTGGTAACAGCATAGGCTGCAGTCGTTTCACCATTGGGAAGCTTAAAACAAGAACCATCCACCCATAGGATCCCATCCGGGTCCAGGAGCGGCGTATCTTTTAAATCAATCCTACCTTTTGTCTACTCCTCTCTACGGAGAAAACAATCATGTTGCTCTTGAATGTATTTCTCTACTGGGATCGGTAACAATGTAGCTGGATTTAGGGTATTACATCGCTTGATGTGCACGTGACTAGCCAAGAGCGTCAGCTCATACCCCGATAAACGGGCGCTCGTAAGATGCTGAGTTTTTTGTCCTGTTTAGAAGTGTATCCACTGCATGTGGCACCATGACAATAAGCGTATTGTCTAGCACCAATCCAGCAGATTGGCGAATAGAAACTGCTGCTGCTGCTGTAGCTTTCATACAACTAGGTAATGCTTTAGCTACAGGGTCTAACGTAGCCGAAAAATAAGCACACGAGCGTTGCTTGTCACCAAATTGTTGTGTCAAAACTGACAACGCGCAACCTTCTCTCTCATGCACATAAAGTGTGAAAGGTTTGCTGTAATCCGGAGTACCCAACACAGGAGCAGAACACAAGGAAGTACGCAAATCAGTAAAAAATTTCTGGCATTCCTCTGTCCAAGGGAGAGGTTGGGGTGTATCTTTAAGGGTAAGTGCCAACAAAGGTTTCGCTAACAAAGAAAAATTCAGAATCCATTGTCTACAGTAAGAGGTAATGCCCAAAAAGGCACGCACCTCTCTCTGTGTGCATGGTACAGACATTTTTGCAATTGCTAGGATTCTTTCTGGGGTCAATCACCGTCCCTCCTTCGACAAGAGATGACCTAAGTAGGTAACCTCTTGGCGACAATATTGTAATTTGGCGGGCGAAACCTTATGATGAAGGTCAGACAAGTGATGCAACAGTGAAACAGTAACTTGTTTACAAATGTCCTCAGAATCAGCAGCAACCAACAGATCATCTACGTACTGAATAAGGGTGGCACCTGGAGGCAAAGTGAAAGCATCGAGCTGAGTTTTCAAAGCCTGACTATAAATGGAGGGACTTTCACAGTAGCCTTGAGGTGCACGCTTGAACCGGAAACTGCGGCCTCCCGAAGAGAAACCAAAAACATCCCTACTTTTCTCCGCAATGGGAATGCTAAAGAAAGCATTCTTAAGGTCAATTACCGAAAACCAGGAAGCCGAAGCAGGTATCATTGTCAATAAAGCAGTGATATCTGGGACGACAGGAAACTGGGGTACAACAATCTTGTTGACCTCCCGGAGATCGATCACAAAACGATAAACAGGTGGCTGGGAAGAGTCAGTACGTTTAAGGACAGGCAAAACAGGACTATTGCACACATTTCCTCTAGTCTCTTCAACCACACCTTTCTCAACCAAATCATAAATGATAGCCATCAGCGCTCTCTCACCATCACTCGAAATTCTGTACTGAGGAATGCGAGGTAACTTAACATTAGACTTGAGGGTGACAACATAGGGTGGAATCTGCAAGAGACCAACATCATTGGGGCCTGCATCCCAAAGAGTATCAGGCGGGGAACGTAATTCAGAAGGGAGTTGGTCTCTAGACAAATATGTCGGAGAGGTCAATCTCTTACCTAAAGTAAGATGTACACCAGAAGGAGAACAATGCAGGGTCGCATACAGTCTTTTTAACAAATCCAAACCCAAAAAATTCTCACCACAACCAGTTGTTAAAATAAGTGGAGCCTCCAAATCATAAGGACCAATGGAGATAGGCAAAGGACAAGAAACTGGGTCACGAACTGGGGCGCCAGAACATCCTACAGAAACATTTGTTAAGCCAGACAAAGGTGCCCCAGGGAGTTTAGAGTGGATGATAGAACTCTTCGTTGCACCAGTATCTAAGAGAAATGGCTCTGACACACCAAGCGCAACAACATCAACATAAGGCCCATTTTGGTCCACTGGAACTGAAATGACTCCCTCACTTTGTCTACGGCTGTCCTAGCTAGAGTTGAAATCCTGATTCTCATCCTCCATATAATAATCGTCATTATAATAATGGGCAGACTGGGTATTTTGCTGATCAAAATAATTCATGGAATTTTGAGGCGGAAAGGAACGTTGATCCTGGGACATTGTACTTCGCCCCCTCCCCCTAGGTGTTGACTGGAAGCCACCTCGGCCTCGCGGCCCAGGCGTACCACCAGCACGCTGCAATAAAATCGGGCAATTATTCTTGAAGTGACCTTCTTCCTTACAATAGGCACATTGATTAGGACCCAGTGGAGGCCCTGGAACAAAGGGGTCAGGTTTCTGAAACACCTTCTGAAACTGGGGAGTCGGCTGAAACTGGCGCTGAGCAGGACGAGGAGGATAAGCCTGTTGCAAAAGAACCTTCGTCTTTAAATCTTTAGTCTTTTTATCCAATTTGTCCTTCTCCTCCTTATCCCTATTTTCGTAATATTGGGCAGTAGCCAATATCTGGGCTGAAGAAGAAACAGCCCTTGAACTTTTGGAATCCTTAATTTATTAGAGAGTTCGGGAAGCAAATTAAATACCAATTAATCTACGAACAATCGCTGTCCCCTCTCTGTGCTCAGATCCTGACCACTGTGATCAAGAAACGTTTCCTCAAAACGAGTAAAGAAGTCGGAGACACTCTCATCCTTCTGCTTACAGGCAGCTAACTTATCCCAATTAACTCGCAGAGCGGGCATCATAGTTTTCATTAAGGTGATTATTCTACCAGAAGTTCTGCAACTAAATTATCGGGTTTAGCACCACCCACTTGGAGTCTATCAGCAGCCAGTATAGCATTCCAATCACCTCCTAATTCTTGGGCGTGGTCCTCTTTCCGAATTCTAGCCCACAATGGTTGTGGGACAACATTTCCCATCAACATATCTGTGTCAGCCAAATTCATAATACAAGCATCAACAGTCTGAGATAATTCTTTGTAGTAACCAGCAGGGTTTTTACGGGGGTCAGGTAAGAACTGTTTAAGGGCCAGCACCTCAGATCTCTTCCAAGGTACATGTACCCATATACGTTGGAAGTGAGCTGGTATAGGCTGATTACCATCCTGGGCTGCAACCGCTTCTCTCCACACTGGGGGAACCTCTCGCATAGGGTAGTGTTTCAGCTTGCGCCTAATAGAAGGATCAGGTTCAGACAAGGACCGGGAAAAGAACATTGATCTAAAAGTGATAAGTGTCCGTACAGCATTCTCAACCTCAGGACCCACAATAATTCCTTTATCAAAATCAGTCCTAATATCCAGCAAACCCTTGGGAGCTAAACCCAATCCCGTAGCCTCCCATTCCTGACCTAAAATGCCACACATGGCGTCCAAAACAAATCTCTGTGTAGGTGCATCCCACTGCTCAAACGTTTCCATGATATCTTGCACAGTATACTCGGGACCCTGCATGATCCATCTGCGAGCAAGGAGAGCTAACTCATCTCGTTCTTGGGAATCGGGAAGTAAACTACGGGTCTGCCTACGGGGAAGAACAGGAGTCAGTCTTACTGACCCAAAGAGAGGAGAAAAGAGACCAGACACAGTCTCAACCATCTGCTGACGGACAGAAGGGGAAGTTGGCAGAAAAACAGGAGATAAGGTATGAGACGGAGCAGGAGAAGAGGCAACAGGTAGAACGGAGGTCGAGGGCAAAGGAGGCTGAGGCAAAGGAGTCGGAGGCAGAGGAACTGGAAGCAAGGGAGCTGGAGGCAAAGGAAATGGCGGGAGTGGTGGTGCCACAAAGGGCTGTGGTGGAGGTGCAGGAGCTGGAGCTGGTGGGAGAATAACAGGTTGCTGGTCGGGTAACAAAAGCGGTGGTGCATTAGCACCTTGTACATAGGGCGGGGGCGATCTTAACAAGTGAGACATTAAAGGATCCTTCTCAAGATCAGCATTGGGATTTGGGGAAGAAGTTGGCAGCACCGGGTAACATTTATCAATCGCCATGCGATGTTGCCTATCTGAGATCTCTATCGCATAATCTATTTCATTATCTTTAAACTGTTGGGCAGCCTGTATAACAGTCAATCCTCTTTCTTTCCTATCTCTTTTTGCCTGTTTAATTTCTTTCTGTTTGGCTTCCTTGCGCCAAAGGCGAAAAGAGTCAAACATAGCCGGCCGGGCTTTTCTTTTAAACAAAGTAGCTTCTAAATTGTCTAAAATATCAGGCTCAAAACTACCATTATGTGGCCACTGTAAAATACCATCTTTCTTCGTATAGCGGACCCACACTTCATTAAAGGTGATGGGGCCTACACCATGTTTAGAGTAAAGCTCATAAGTAGGAGTTCCAGCTGGAGGAACTGGACAAGAGTCCTCCAGTCGGGAGTCCATATCGCAACAAAAACAACACCATTTTTGAAACTTACTGAAACCAGGCATCGTGACTTCACTGGCTTCCTACAAACAACAAGGGGCTAATCAAAACAGCACAAACGTACTCACCCCTTAGCTTCGAAAATTGCAATTGTCGAATCTAAGAACCCAAAAACAAAGAAGTGGGAGCTACCCACCAGTACTTAACCAAATGTCTTCTCACGCCAACAGCGGTCCGTCTAACGTCTCGCAATACCAGTCATCACCAAAAAGGGACCAAGGCAGGGAGGCAGTCAGGGCAGCAGTCACCAGCAGCCGTTGGAAAGGAGAAGCCACACTTCAAAATACCATCGGTCCACTTTTCGACATACAGGGGTCGCTGGTGTGGGGGGGCCTCCTCTTGAATTTTCCTGCGGGGCTCCTCATGATCCTTGGGCTCAACCGCTACCTCTGAAGCCGCCCCACGTTGGGCTGCCAATTGAAGAACCGGGTCTTTGGGCCTGGCGGCGCAGGGCACGCCTGAAATCTTCGAGTTCACCTGCCTTGTTGCACAGAGACACGGAATACTCGGTTGGCGTAGAAAACCAAGTTTATTAGCTGCAGCTATGCACAGTTGTCCAAGAAGTACACCAAGTAGGTTCTCAGGAGACTGCCACTTTACTCCGTGGCTCACAAGCTTTTATAGCCAAAATACATCTGTACAAACATACACCCAATGCACAAAGTTTTAGCCAATCAGAAGAGTTTGAAAACAAGGTGTTGTGGAACCAGAATGCTCTCTGCTTACATGTTGTGTGTTATCCAGCCCCCAAAGTTAATCAATACTGGTACCCATGGTTCAGTGTTGCAATGGCAGGACATGTCTGTATGCTTCAATAAAAAGGTTGTGAAATAGGAAAACACAGGGAGAGAATAGTGAAGGCCAAAAGATAAGATATGGCGGGAGAAGAATACTAAAGGCTAACAGATAGTTGATACAGGGATTAGGCAGTCCAGATAAGGATTAGTTAGGCCGGCTGGTGTCTGAGATTGGTTTCAAAACAAGGACGGAGGGGGGTTTTCGACACATTGCAGTCCAAAGGCAGAGACACTTCGTTCATCGAGCAGCCTGTGTAAAGGCAACACAAAATGGCGGCGATTGTAAGATGGAGTCGAAATTAAAGAACCTCACACCACGTATTGACTGGTGTCTTCCACTCATCTCTCACTGAAATCCCGACCAGATTGTAGGCTCCTTTTAAGTCAAGTGTAGAAAAAATACTTTGATTGATTTAATGTGGTCCAATAAAATTAAGATGAGAGGAACAGGATAGCAATGTCTTATGGTGATAGAATTTCATTTGCAGAAGTCAATATAGGGCTGATACTTACTATTTGCTTATGGTGTAAAAGATATTGGGGCCCCCTTTTGTGATGTGGAATGCCCATTAAAGGTCTAGTACAATGTTTCCTTCACATACTATTTGAGCACTTCATCCTCCTCACTGTCATGGATAAATTCTGCATCTGGATATTGACGCTCCTGGGACAAGATGAATAGCACAGTCACAGTCTTGGTAAAGAGGAAGTGAACCTGCTTCTTTTTTTTTTTTTTACTTAAGACGTCTGCAAAGTCAGCGAATGCAGCAGACACTGAATCCAGCTTGTGGCTAGTTTCATCCATTTCAGGGAAGTTGTCGTTTGGATGGCAGAAGACTTCAATTCCTGTGTTTGTGAGTTTTCAAGTGTAGGATAACACTGCTTCAAACAGTAAGGTGTGAAAAAGGAAATGCATGGAACCTGCCAATCAATTACAGGATTAGGAAATCTCATCTGAGGACTTCCAAATGCAAAGGCTAAAGCTGAGTTTCAATAATATCGGAGTAGATGCTTTCTTCACATCCACAATGTTGGCTAGAAATTGTCATATCTCACAGAACCACTGTACGAGGCTTGGGGGATTCTTCCCTTTACTATGTCCATCAATTAGCATACTTTCTGCCCCAAGCACCTGCCTCAATTGCACTCTGTCCAATGCACACATTTTCTCCTTATCCTGGTGAGGAGTACCTACAGAATCACCCAGTGATCGACCAGCACCTACTGATTGTTCACTGCATACGCAAAAAAACATTTTCCTTCTACACAGCTCCAATATTTTCTGTAGAATGTCACGTAGATCTGATCTAACCTTTCAGGGGTCATATCTTCTATACTTATTCCCTATATGGAATACTTCGATGTGTTTTGTAAATGCCTCGCCATAATGTTTCCCTGTCCCTCGCTTAGATTTCCCTACCAAGCATCTGGGCCCATCTCTTTTAGTAACTTCATTTACTGCCATAAGTACTATTGGTTGGAATTTTATATATGCCTGACACTATCACACTGGAGTCCTGGTGTGTTCCGTAAATTTTTCCATAGGAGTTAAATCTCTTGTCACCGCTGATGCATTCTGGGGAAGCGCTAACCAATGTCTCAATTGTAGATATTGTAAGCTTCTACTTTCTTCATTCACTCTAAATTCTTTCTTAGAGGCCTCACATTTTCACCTCCCCATATCTGTATAGTTCTGATGTTGTCTGGCAGTCTTCCTCCCTCCACTGTTTTCACAGCTTAGTCATGGAGTGCTGGCATGAAGTGTGCATTGTAGTGTACTGGTGCGTTTGATGAGGAGAAAGTGCCCCTTGTTGCACCCCATTCCACATATCCACTACTGTCCTCACTGGGGGAGCTATGTGTGCAATCCCAGAGCATTGTGATTTTGCTATCCATGCCAAAGCCCATCACCACTCCCCCACTACTCGATCCATTTATGCTGTGTTTCTCTTGTGGTCCATTTCTCAACCATTGTGATGAGTGAATCTGTGGTATATTAGTATGTCAGGCTACCCAGGCCCCCCACCCTTTTTGATCTTTAAGCAATGATGGAGCAGGGGAAACAAAATATTTTTTTGTACCCATTGGAAGTTTAGACCCCATAACTTTAATGATACTGACTGTTTGAATGCATGTATTAATCAACAAATGCACCTCTATTAAACAGTACACTTGGGCAACTTGCTGGAATTGAAAATTCTAATTCATCTACAAATGTAAAGTAAAATAACATTAGAAATGTGATTTGCGTAGTTAATAGAGTAAATTGCATGATGTGTGTTGCGTAGGAAATTGTGCTGTGGCAAAGAGTGCAGATGGTAAGTAAAATGACTTTAAATGTCGCTTCTGCTAGGTAATACCTAACACGGGTCAGTATGAAAGAGTCAATGCGCCCTATCTCTGTGTGGAGAGACAAGTCTTATATGTGCATAACCACTGCAAATAAAAAGCATTTGCAACAAAACAGCTACATCAAACTGCGGCACTGTCACAGAGATACATTACAATTCGTCCCCGTTCCCATCCCCAAGCCCGTCCCCCCTCCCTATCCTACCCTCTCCCCCCAAGCGCGCATGTCTCTATTTCTACTGCTTCCTCGCCGCATTTTCATGTTGTGCACCAGTCGGTGTGTCAGGCGTGCCGTCCGCTACGTACCCCCCCACCACCCGCTGTACCTGCCTAGTCCCCTGTCACCCCCTTGCCCGTGACGCTCTCTGCTGCCTGCAGAGCGTTGAGCATGTGTTCCCAATGCTGCGCCATAGGTTCCCTGCGGAACCCCACAGTTTCCTCCCTCCGTATGGCAGTCCATTCTGCCCGGGCCCACGACAGAAGGGACAGAATCCATGCCTGTACACTAGGTGATATATAAACAAATGGGAGAGCAAGGGAATATATTCATGAAAGTGAACGGAGAGTACTCCTAGTCCCCTGGACTTAATATCAAAAAAACATAAGAGGAGTACCATCAAGATTAGCTCAAAGAGCAATCTGAGTGGGATGACTACAGTAGAAAAAGAAGAGAGCCCTTCTTTTATTTATAAACCCCTCACTCACCAACCTGGTTGGTGACATGCTTCATCATCGGGGTCCACCCTGATAGCCGAGTGCCATCACGGTGTGCTTCAACACCTGGATTACAGTGGAGCTGGTATTTGTGTGAATGGTGTAAAAAAATAATGTTAAAAATTGTCCTGGTATAACTTCTGTGAAATACAAATTTATTCTAAAGCTACTGGACAATATTAAAAACGGTGTGTGGAAACAATAAAGGTATGTTATGACCAAGTGCATCTCTATGTGATAGGTCTACATGTTTCAACCCGTGGATGGAAAATGCCGGGTTTTCTTCAGGACCGTAGGAAAATGGGTGGTCAGGGCACACTAACGCACTGCCAGTCCTAGATTCCTTCAACCTACTGACAAAAATCTGTCGTAGGAAAGTATCTCAAACCCAACTGGGCGAGAAAAAAGCAAAAAGACCTGTGGGAGAAGAAAGGAAAAAGTCACGAATAGAACTGTTAAATGCCTGTAACGAAGTGCAGTGCTGACTCTCACGTGTCTGCTTACTCGCTGTGCATCCCATTCAGAGCAAATGCAAATCGGTCGTGTTTTACAATAATAGCTACTTATGATGGTGCTTACATTTATTTTGCTAACACGTACTATAACAATCTGTCTGACGGCCTGGCTGCCGATCCCGTGTTTTTCAATATTTCGTCAGCTTGGTACTTGACGAAATTTTTTGCAATCCTTCTCCCCCACAGAGTATGTCCCTTATAGAGGCCAACCTTCCCTCCACCCCGTGAAGCCTTAAGACCCGGAACAGGAGTAAGTCCTGTCCAATAACGGTCTTTTTATGTGTGTTTAAGGTGTGTTCATCCAGTTTGTAAATGAATGTCTGAAAGGGTAAAGAACACACTGCACGTCGTTGTAATCTCACGCTAGTGTCAGTGTGAGTAATCGAGCCACGCACCAACCATTGATGAGTGTGTTAGACTGATGAAATAACGATATTCTGATCACTGAGCACGCCACAATTGATAGGTATGCCAGTACAAGCCTTGCATGGGCCTTGTTATAGTAAGTGTTAGCAAACTTGGTCATAACATACCTTTATTGTATCCACACACCGTTTTTAATATTGTCCAGTAGCTTTCGAATACATTTTTATTTCACAGAAGTTATACCAGGACAATTTTAACATTATTTTTTTACACCATTCACACAAATACCAGCTCCACTGTAATCCAGGTGTTGAAACACACCCTGATGGCACTCGGCTATCAGGGTGGACCCCGATGATGAAGCATGTCACCAACCAGGTTGGTGAGTGAGGGGTTTATAAATAAAAGAAGGACTCTCTTCTTTTTCTACTGTAGTCATCCCACTCAGATTGCTCTTTGAGCTAATCTTGATGGTACTCCTCTTATGTTTTTTTATATTTTCGTACACTAGGTGAGTCACTCGCCTTCCATCTCCTAGTGAGGAGGCGTGTTCCTGTTACCATCCCCAAATCTAGGAAGCGGGACGATGCCTTATCCTTAGGTGACCGCTTGAAATGATGTAAGAGATACTCAGGCCAGTCACAAGGGATGGTGCGGCCAGTGCACTGCGTAAGCAGTACACTAACGTCCCTCCAGTAAGTGCCAAGCCCTGGGCAGTGCCACAAAAGATGAAGGAGGTCTGCGTTCACCTCACCACATCTAGGGCAAGACGCGTTAGCCTGTGAAAGTATTTATTTATTAAGTCGGGTGAGATAGGCTCTGTGAACTATGTATACTTGGATTTGGCGGAAGCGCATATTTCTGGGGATGCGCACCGGGCTTTTAAGGATCTTCCCCCACTCTTTGTCCGCCAGCGCTTGCCCCATATCCCGCTCCCACTTTCCGCGGAGTGGGGTCAGAACTAATTCCGTGTGCGCCCGTCGGGATGCAGCGAACCACCTAATTAGATGCCTGCCCCTGCCCATGACATGCAGATATTGCACGGTCAAGTGCTGCGCTGGCTCCTCCGCAATATCACCCCACCTAGCCGCCATGTGAGCCGTGAGTGAGCGGTATATTAGGAACCCCCCAGGGGTGAGCCCAATGTCCGTGACTAGTGTCTCGTAGGGTATCAGTGCTCCATCTTGATACAAGTCGCCTAACGTCTGAACGCCTGCTTCCTGCCACTGCTCCAGCATGGAGTGCACGAGGACCCCTTCGCCCCCCGGCGAGCCTTCCAACGGCACCGCAGGTGCGTATGGGAGCACCGCTCTCGTAAGTTTCAGTGCCCTGCGGAAGCATTTGAATGCCACCGCCAGCAATAGTGGGGTGGGGCGCTCTGGCACCGCCAGCGGATGGAAGAGCGCGGTGATCCGCTCCAGGGTGTAGGGCGGCTCATTCGTGGCAGTGTCTTATCTCCCCCTGTCTGCTAACCAGCAGGCGATCCACTGCAGCTGCGCCGCCAGGTAATAATGCTCAAAGCAGGGAGCGGCTAATCCACTTTTGTCCGTGGGTAGGAACAGCTTCCCGAGAGCCAGACGGTGCCTTGACGTGCCCCAAATAAAGTCACGCAGGATCTTGTTAAGTTTGGAGAAAAAGGACGCGGGTATGAACAAGGGCAGATTCGCGAAATAGTACAAAAGACGAGGGAGCATCACCAAGGGCCACTCTGCCTGTGGGCATCAGGGAGAGCGTGGACCAGAAGCCAATCTGAGTTTTGAGCGCCGTCACCGCTCTTCCCAGATTTCCGTCGAGCAGGTCTGCCGGCTGGCGGTAGATCTGGATCCCCAGATACTTAAACGTGTCAGCCCTCCACTGGACTCATGTGCCATGGAGGCTATACTCCAGATCGGCTACCTCACTGCTAAATGCGTAAAGGCATGACTTGCCTGCGTTTACTCTGAGCCCCGATAGGCCGGCGAAGCGGCTTAACAAGTGGGCCAGCAGCTCCGGTATGCGTCCCACGTCCCGGTAAAAAACCAATAGGTCGTCGGCGTACAAAGACACCTGGTGAACGCCGTCGCCCAGTGGGATACCATCAGCCAGGGTTTGTCTCATGGCCGCAGCTAAGGGTTCCATGGCCAGCGCAAAGAGCAGCAGTGACAGAAGACACCCCTGACGGGTGCCCCTGCCCACCGCCACTGCCTCCGAGATATATGGCCCCATTCGGACGCGGACCACAGGGTTCCTGTACAAGAGTCCCACCATCTGTAAGAAGTGTGCTTCCAGGTCGTACGCCTCCAGTACTGACGACAAGTAGCCTCACTCAAGGCAATCAAAGACCTTTTCTAAGTCCAGCACCAGGCTCTGGGCCAGGCCTTCGACGCTTCCGCCGCTACCCTGAAATACCTCCTGAGGTTCAGGGACGTGGACCTCGCTGGAATGAACCCGTTTTGATCCGGGTGGACTTAGTGCGGAACCGTCGACGCCAGGTGCTCTGCAAGGATTTTGGCGAGTATCTTGCAGTCGGTGTTAAGCATTTCCAATGGGCGATAGGAGCCTAAGGACATGGGGTCTCTGTCGGGCTTAGGCAGGGAAACTAAAAACGCTTCCCGCATAGATGGTGGGAGTTGACCCGCGTCGACCGATGCCCTGTACACTTGGAGGAACCGAGGCGCTAGGATGTCCCTATTTGCTTTATAGTATTCGGCCGGCAGGCCGTCGGGCCCGTGTTTTCCCGGTCGCCAGTGCTTGGATCGCATCTCGCAACGGACTCCAGGAAGTCGGCCAACATATGTGCATGGCCGGTGCCTCGGGCTCTATAGAGGTCCCGATAGTGGTCAGTCAGCGCCCGGTGGATCTCACGTTGCGTATATACCACTGTCCCGTCCCCTGTGCGAATGGCACCGATCGGGGTATTGCGTTCTGTTTTCTGCACCAGCCAGGCCAACAAGCGGCCAGCTCTATCTGCCTTGGCATGCATCTTGGCGGTATGCGCTGCATAATTGTGACATCTCAGTCGTTCGATAAGGACCGCATGCTCTCCGCGAAGTTCTCCGAGTTTGTGCACGTGCCTACCAGTCCCCTCCCCTTCCCTTTCATATCTTAGGAGCTCGGACTCTATGCGGGCCAGGGATGCAGACACTTGTGCGCAGATGTTCCATGTGGCACCTATGCAATGCCCACGGATAGTCACCTTCTGGGCATCCCATTCCACCATGGGATCGCTTGCCGATTCCTCGTTCTCTTCGAAATATGTTAGAATGGCCGTGCCCAGCGAAGACCCAAACTCGGCGTACTCCATCGCGGCCGGCTGTAGCCGTCACGTGGGCACCGGGGGTCGGTCCGCCTCCCAGCTAAGCTGGAACCATAGGGGGTTGTGATCTGAGTGCATTCTACCTAGGTATTCCGACCTAGTCAGGAGTGGGAGCAGGGACTGGGAGCCTACTATTCGGTCCAGGCGGACATGGAGGTCGTGTACCGTCGAGTAGTTTGAGTATGTTTTGTCCGTAGGGTGCTGCGTGCGCCAAAGATCATGTATGCCCCAGGGCAATAACCAGTCCCTTAGCGCCTGCGCTGTCGAAGTCGCTGCCACTGCACGGAGGGGCAGGAAGGAGCGGTCTAATTGCGTGTCAAGCACCATGTTGAAGTCTCCGCCAAGCAGCCAAGGGAGGCCCATGTACCGCTGAAGGATATGATTTAAGGACGCCAGGAAGGCGGGTTGATCCGTATTAGGGGCATAAATGGAACCTAACAATATCTCCTGTCCATTGAGCCTCCCCTTGCAAAGGAGTACCTGCCCTATGGGTCTACCTGTGTGTCAGCGCATATAAAAGGGACACCTGCCCTTACCCAAATCAAGGTGCCGCGAATCTGGAGCGACTTCGTAGACGCTGGAGAGGGCAGCTCTCCAGCGTCTACGAAGTCGCTCCAGTTCCACTCGGGACATGTGTGTCTCCTGTAGAAGCGCGATCCCCACCTTGTGGTGCTGCATATAGGCGAAGACAGAGTACCGGCGCGATGGGGTGTGCATGCCGCGGATGTTCCAGGTCATGATTTTGGTGCACGCCATGCTTTGTGTTGTAGTGCAGCCACCCGGGGGCCAGGGGGGTTTCCATGCTGGGCCAAGGGACGGGCTCTCGGGTGGAAGTCTCTAGGTGCCGCTTCTGAAATGTGTAAACCAGAAATAACATTGTAACATTATGGACGAGGTCCCAACGGGGCATGCGTCGAAACTGGGTAATGTGTCTACCTCTTAATGTGATGTGTCCGCAACTCAAGTGTATGCGGTGAAGCGCGCAGCCAGTGGTTACATCAGGGTGCTCCCTCACCTAGGGCCCTTAGAGGTTCTGAGATGTGTTTGGTAAAACTGATCAGTGAAACGCACCGAGCTAGTATGGGCCGCCCGTGGAGGCCACCTCTCGCGTCAGACGCTAAACCTCTCCCAAACGAAGGCGCGACTGTGTATCTGCGATGCGCTAGTTATTCTTAATTCTAAGTCTGCGCGAGGCACTAGAGCCAGCGGCTAATCATAACAGTGTGCTGCAGCGGGCACGTAAAGGATACAGTGAACATTTTGCTGAACACAGGTGAGGACGATCCACTTGCGACTATTTCGCTCTGATGTCTGTGGTCCGGGCCACCATTAACGTTCACCACTCCCAGTGTCGCAACCGCCTCAAGTGCCTCCTGCCGCTCCTGCCGCATCTTCTCTGGCTAGGCGTGGCCTGTCCCAGGCCCGTGCCCCACCGGGTCCCTCTCTTCCTCCTCCGCCTCCTGGAGCGCTGTTCTTGCCATCCGCCCTCTTCTGGGCCCGTCGGTCTCGTCCCCGCCACTGCCCTGTCTCCTCCAGCCAGTCCCAGACTTGGTGACCACTCGCAGACGGGAGGGGAACAACAATGAATAGGGCAGTTCCAGTTCCCGCAGCTGCCTCTTCACTGCCACGTATGAGCCACATCACTTCTGCACCGTTGCTGTGTAGTCCGGAAAAAACATCATGTGGCTGTTGCCCACTTTGAGGTCACTCATCTTCCGAGTTTCACGGAGCACCGTATCCCGGTCCCGATAGTTGAGGAGCTTGAAGAGAAACGGGCGAGGCTGAGTTCCAGGCCTCTGGGCTTGTGCTGGCACCCTGTGCGCCCTCTCCACCACGAAGTGTGGGGACAATGTTCCAGCCGGCAGGAGTGTCCACAGCCAGGCCTCCGTGTATTACTCAGGGTCCTTCCCTTCTTCTCCCTCTGGCAGGCCGACCACTCGGACATTGTAGCGCCGAGAGAGCCCTTCCGCATCCTCCACGCGGTCCTCTAGTGCATGGACTCTGTCAATCAGGTCTTGTAGAGGTGAGGCATGGCTGTGCACCACAGGCTGCAGTTCTTGGACCGTTTGACGCTGCGCGGCAACTGACTCCGACAATTTACGGTGGTCCGCATGTAGTAGCGTCAAGTCAGATGTGACTTTATCTATCCGTGCTTCCAGAGAGGTCTTGGTTTGCGCTAGGGTAGTTCCAATGCGTTCCACCGCCGCTAGAACAGTGTCCAGTTTGGCCGCCAAGGTGGGGGAGGGCTCCATATCTGTTTGTCTCTGTTCCTGCGTTGGGTCAGGGCCACTAGCTTCCTGCTGTTTCACCTGAGTTTTGTCCCTAAGCCTGCCCATTGCAAGCTGCTGCGCCGTGGGCATCAATGCGTCTGGCTTTATGTTCAGTAGTGACTGCAGGGGGGTTTTCCCGCTCAAATAGACGATGCTGTGTGTTAACTAAGGGGAAATCAGCTGGGTTAGGCCTCCACCGCCAGGTGCCGTTGCCAAACTGCTCAAGGGCAGTCCGCCGCCCAGACCGGCTCCGAGTCTTCTATGCGTGCACCTTCTCACTAAGGTGCGTGGATACAGACAGCGACCCTCTCCCAGACGCACACCCGGCTCCAGCAGCACAGGGCCCCCCCCAACTCCCTGCTTCTGACGTGGCCCCAGAGTCCAGTGGTGTCAGCGAGGGGGGAGCGACAGATACGGCCCAGGCGCAGAGGCCTCTCGGTGCAGGAATGATCAAAATGGCGCCCGAGACAAGATGGCGCCCATGTATTGACTGCTGTGGCTCGTCGCACCCTCCTCGCCTCACAATCCACAGCCTCCCCCCCCCAACTCCCTGCTTCTGACGTGGCCCCAGAGTCCAGTGGTGTCAATGAGGGGGGAGCACCAGATACGGCCCAGGGGCAGAGGCCTCTCGGTGCAGGAATGATCAAAATGGCGCCCAAGACAAGATGGCGCCCATGTATTGACTGCTGTGGCTCGTCGCACCCTCCTCGCCTCACAATCCACAGCCTTCGAGACCTTCCTGCGTCTCTCGGTCCCAGTTCCAATGTCTGGTGCCCCCGCAGTTGTGAAGCGGCTTACTGAGTGGCGGGCATGCAGTGAGCCCTGTCACAGTGACTCACCGGGTGGCGGCAAGCAGCACCAGCGGCATCGCACGGCAGATTTCCGTGTCAGCTAACAGGCCCTCACCAGGGCCAACCCTCGCCCTTGCAGCTCATTTTTAGACCATGGCAGTGCTCCGCGGGGGTTCTGTTAGATTCCCGCTTCGCTCGAAGCCTCGCCGCGGGTCCCCAGGCCTAACTGTCGCCAGGAAGTGTGCGCTACAGGCTGCGTCGCGATCTCCCTCCGCACTGCCGTCTGGATTAGGGCTGGCCGATGGCTGAATCCCTGCCTCCATCGCCCTCTCTTTCAGCTGAGCATTCCTGAAGGCGCGCTGAATGGGGGCCCCCTCGCCTTACCGCAGTGTTGATCTGTCGCGGCTCGCCTCCGCCTTCTCCAGGCACCCTCGGACCTGCCGCCTTAACACCAGCCGCTCCGGATCCTTTTCCCCGGGGCCCCCTCTCGGCCTCCCCGGGCACCACCCGTCAACTTCCTGCTCACTCTGGGGCCGCCACTGCTCATCTCGGCGCATTGCAGGGTTCCAAGGCTTTGATCGGGGCTCGACTCTCTCCGTCCCCTCCACTGCTCTGGCACCGGGAGTCTTCCTGTGTATCAAGGCACTGGGCGAGTTGCGCGCCTTCTGGCTTCCCCATGCCGCCTCAGTCCGATGGACGCTGCCGCACCACCGCCGCCTCGTTTCTCGCCGTACTTCACACCGGCAGTCTCCCCAGCCGGTCCCATGCCTGTTCCGCCCGGTATGGGGAAACGTAAAGCACTCTCGTAGGATAAATTCAGGAGAATTCAGGGCCCTACGGACAGAGCTTTAGAAAGTCGCGTCCGCCATGTTGCCTGGCTGGCCACGCCCCCTACCTAAACCTTCCCTTTTCTTCATATCAGACACCCCTATGGTAGGCCCAAGGGCAGGGTGCATTGTAGGTAAAAGGTAGGACAAGCCCTGATGTGTGTGGCATGTCCTAATAGTGAATTACAGCCTTTTTCGTTTTTCACTATTGCAAGGCTACCTGTTCCCCATAGGCCAGAATGGGCAGCTTGGTTATTACATCTTATAATCCTAACTGACTCAGGGAACCAGGCAGAAATTTGAGTTTAGTATGCCTGAACTCAGAATGATAAAATACCTCTTTAGTGAAGTTGGTTTTAACATTGTGTGTTTGAAGATACCACTTTTCGAAAGTAGGTATTTTCTTGTCCGACCATCCAAGCCTGCCTCTGCTAGATTGTGTATTCCTTGTCTGGAGTTTGAGTGACAGGGGCTGGGAGATTCCAGGAGACAGGGTGAGTCAGCACATTGCTGAATAGAGAGATCGGCATGTAGATGAGTGGGGGGAGTTGCACCCCTGGGACCTGAATAGGGCTGTGCCTTCCCTCCACAACGCTGGCTCCACCTCCTGTAGTGCGTCTGATGTCCCTGCCCTGCACTGTGAAAGGAAAGAAGGAGTCATGTAAACAGAGTGCTCCAGGACTGACCATAACTGGTTTGGACTAGGCAAAGGCCTCTCTGCATTCAGAGAACAAAGAGAAACTGTTTATAAAAAAGGGGGACCCAGACCCCAGCATTTTAGATCACTTTTCGAAACAAGAAGAAGCCTTTACTGAACAGAGAAACCAGAGAGACTGAGGAGAGACTATCCCTAAGCTGAAGTGCTGCTTGGGGGATGGGCCTGCAGTGGTTGCCTGACTGCCAAAGAAAGGAGACAGAAACTTTGCGTGTACTTTCATCAACTTGTGAAGGATCTCCAAGGGCTTGAGAAAGAGTTTGCCTCCTGCTGAAGTCTCAGGGACAACAGACTTCACCCACCAGCTCCCAAAGAGTTATTTGGAAGTGCCTGAAGTTGTGTTGGGCTTTCTTAGGGACTGCGAGTCGCAAGGAGCTGGAAGCGCGACTCACGAAGGAGAAGCGTGTCGCTGAACTGCTGCAGTTGCTTCACAAAGTGAAAGCACCTCGCATCACTGGAAAAGAGGATTGACGTCACACCAGACACTGCAGCATCATCGTAGAAGTGCGTCGCAGCTACAGCCGCTATCGTCGCATCGCTTGGAAAGCGTGTTGCCGTTGCAAGCTGTTGCATAGTTGCCAGAGCGCCTCACATCGCTGGAGAAGAGGATTGACGTCGCATCAGATGCCTCCGCATCACCGGGAATCGTGTCGCAGGGCCCATCACGGCTCAGAAGCATCGTTGAGTCGCCTCATGGTCATCGGGGATGCACGCATCGTGTGGCATCCAAGAGAAGACGGCATCTTTGCTTCATTGCACCGGATCTTCATCGCATCACAGCGTTGCGGGCAGCATCACCACGGAAGTGCAGTAAGAAACAGACGCATCACCTCACCTCGCAGAGAAGAACCAACGCATCCCCTACGCATCAGTATGGACCCGACACATCACCATTCTTGCGTGTAAGGAACCAACGCATCACCTTCCCTGCAACACTTTTGTTGTATAGCGTTACGCATCCTAAGGTACATTAACTCAAAGTGTCGCATTTTACATCTTAAGAGGAATAAGCTAATTCTACCATTTTTAAAGTACAGTATTGTGGTATTTTTGTCATTTGTGGTCTTGTGTTAAGTCTATATAAAAATACTTATTTCTAATATACAACTTGTGTGGTGTCCATCTGTAGTGTTGTCACTGGGTTACTGTTTGTGTTCACAAATGCTTTACACACTGCCTTTGAGATAAGCCTGTCTGCTCGTGCCAAGCTACCAAGGGGGTGAGCAGGGGTTGTTTTAGGAGTGTACCCCCGTACCCTGACTAGACGCAAGGGTCCATATTTGTCAAAGGTACCTACCTCTGCCAACTAGAGACCCCCAAATCCAACAAGTCTCATGACAGCTTTTCTTGTCAGGTTGCAGAATTCACAGCTTCCTGTTCCCAGATCTGTTGAAAGGGAATTAGCAGTCAACAACTGTAACCCTGGATCTAGGAAGAGTTTGTTGGTTAGCATTGGTTTGTGTCCTAAATACTCCTTGATGATAAATCTTGGCACACTGATGTGTAGTTTCTTTCCCCACTTATTCCAAGTTTGCAGACTGAGTTTGTGCATTCCTCAAGTCCAGCTGTGTGACATGTTTTTGAACTTCCTGACCATTGTATATTCCTCTGAGACTGGTCAAGCCAGTGGCATTGTTGTCGAGTGGCAGAGGGGAGGTGGGATGGGGCTACCAGTTCCTTGTTTGGGGAGAACTGAAACTAAAGCACAAGAGAGAGAGAGAGATGTCCTCACTTGTCTACTTTCCTGTCCTGTTGGGGGTAACTCCTGTGATGGCGACTGGCTAATTAAAGAGGCAAGGGCTGTCCTCACACTAAACAGGGATCTTCTGCCTCCTGTACTCCAGACTCGCAAGTCTAGTCCACTTCAAAGGACCTGAGGAATGATTCCGAAGAGGTCTGGAATTGCCATTATTGTCTACCAGGCTCTCTCCAACCTCAATCTTAGATACCCCCCATTTAAAGGAAATCAATGTGGATACATGGGCTGTCACATGCAGTACTTAAACACCATGTACATCCTACTGCCCATAAAGAAAACAAACATAAATGTGCCGTCCATATTTGTAGGGAACTAGGATCTGATTTCATGGTTGCCCCCTTTTTGCTGGTGTCAGTATGTTTTTTTTGACTAGTCTGGCTGGGATCCCAGCCACTGTGCTTCGCCCCTAAATTTGACATGGTAAGTAATTTGGAACCTCCCCAATTGGCTCCTGGTGTACCCTTGGACGTCCTTAGTAGATGGTACTAAGGTACCCAGGGAATAGGTACACCAGGGTTCTACCACGAGCTGCAGCATGTATTAAGCCACCCATGAGAGACAACTCAAACTGTGACTACAGGCCTGCCATTGCAGCCTGTGTTAGCTGGTGCTAGGACCACTAACAACAGATATAAGTTTCTTTAAGTCTGAGGTCACTACACTTAAAACTTTTAAGTCACCCCTTAGGCAAGCCCTTCAATCCTGAAGGCAGGATGCTTGGTTATAAATGTGAGGGTGCCCCTGCATGAGCAGGACACCCCTACAAACCCCGGAGTAGATTCTCCAGGCTTTGTAAGTGTGGTCAGCCATTTTGATACATTTAGTGGCCATACTTCATTACATGAGGACTAACTATATAGTGGGTGTGCGGAACCTGGGCATGTTTGGTATCAAACATGTTGGAATCATACCCCAATACTTACCATTGTTCGAGGTATGATTCCCTGCACTGCTCTGGGAAGCCCCCAGCTCTCCAGGTAACAGCCTTCCAGGGTCTGCAGGCAAACTAATGCTGCTGCTGACCCCAGATACAACTCTGCCCACCTGCTGCTGAACTGAGCTCGAGTAGGGGAAGGTAGAACAATAGGATTCCTGTCATGTGGAGGTGTGACCACCTCCCTGAAAGGACTTAGTGCAGTGGTTCCCAAACTGTGCGCCGCGGCGCCCTGGTGCGCCGTTATCAGGAGCCAGGGGCGCCACGCACGATTTGGGAAAGGAAGTGTAAAAGTCGCACTAAGCATGTGTCACTTTCTTTCGCCCCCCTGCCTCCGCGATCAATAGGCTGCCCTGCCCCTAATTAAGCACTTGGGGCGTTCACCCATCACTGCAGGTGTGAGTATCGGTCAGCGCCTAGACTCCGGGGGTCACACCATCACTGTGCTCCTGGGACAGGCAGCAGTTCCGGGACATTAGTCAGCTCTTTACATCTCGGAGCCCTCCGATGAGAGGAGGCTTTGCGCCGCTTTTAAGGTGGCATTGATTAGTGTGGGGGGTCAGAAGTGAGGTACCCGCACATTGTCCTCACCTCCTTGAGATAAGATCATGCGGAGAGGCAAAAAAACAATCAATCCACTCATGCTCCTATTCTTGAACAATCTAGGGGTAAATTGACGAAATACATAGAAAAAGCTAACATTATAGCGCACTGGCATCTTGTGTTTCTTGTTGTCTGCGCTGTCTAAGAGAGGTTGAGGTGGGTAAGGGGTTGGCTGCAGGGTTTACCGACCTGCTGGTGGTCCGGACATTCTAGTCCTATCTTGCTGTTGCTCATGGACAGATGGATTCGTAGGGGCGTGGAAGGGTTAGTGGTCGGGTTCGGAAAGAGGTGCATAAAACAGGAATGGTGCCTTGAGAAGTTCCCTTGTATTTCATTGTAAGTGAGATTTATGTGATGCAAATTGATTTTTCGAATTGTACAAACTACAAAACAGACTTATACTGGCTGTTTAAGCATGCCACGAGGGTTTCTAAATATATATTTGACATGAAGTTCTGGTATAAACAATTGTGCAACCTGAGTATGTTTTCATGTGTTCAGCTTGAAAGTAAAGAAAAGTACGGTCTACTATATAGTTCAATGATCTGTGTTCTAATTATCATAGTTTATTGTACTGTTTTGGAGGGATGAAGGAAGGAGTGAAATCAATTGTAACACACGGTAGTGCAAACACTATTGTATTGTGTAAAGCGCTCTGATATCCTTCGGGATCAAGTTCGCGCTATATAAAACTTTATAAATAAATAAATAAATAAATATGGGTTGAGAAAGCCCTTGGTGCATGTAAAACATATCTCTTCCTTCTCGGTTTGCCCAGTGGCCCACTTTCCATCACATTGCCTCTCCATTGCTACCCTCTCATGAGCACCCCCCCCTTCTGTCGGTGCCTCATTCTTATCCGTAGGATTCATGTCATGGTGGTCCCACAGACCTCTGCCAAGCCACCCACTCACCGACATAACCGTCCATCTACCACCCCCTTCCAAAAGATCCATGAATCCACCCGTCGACTCAGTCTCTCCATCCACCCACTAACACTCCTTCTCTCTTGCTGTCTCGACTTTTTCACTCCTGTGCCACTTCACCTGCTGCACTATTGACAACTGCAGTTTAGGGTGATTAATCCTGTCATAGCTACACACACCCCCTCCAAACCTCATGAAAAGGCAGCACCTGCTCTTGTTATCTTAATACCCCAAGACCGAGGGGCGGAAATTCTACAGACCTCTACGAAGTGCCCAGCACGTGGAGAGGCACTAAAGAGGAAATACCCCTGAATCACGGGCCAGATGTGCGAGTTTAAGGCAGGTTCCAGCACTCGCTGTATCACATGTATACTTAATAAACGTGAACTTTCAAAACAAAATTGTATTACGATTTGTTAATATGCACTAACATGTAACATTAACAGATCTAACAAAAACATTTACTATATTTAACTACACTATACTGCTAACAACTCCTTTTGCACTACCACCAATATCAAACACCAACAATCATCTAACAAAACACCTACAGCACCAACACACAAACACCACCCACTCAACAAACGCCGCGCACAGGCTTAATTTGTAACAAGCGAAGACCCATTTTCTTTCTTACTTTTACCACCCGCCCACCGGTAAAAAAATGGTGGGGAGCCACGGCCAACTGCCAATTAGGTCAAGGGAGCCACGGGTTAAAAAAGTTTGGGAGCCACTGACTTAGTGTATTGGGCTGGGGTGGGGCACATTTGGTGCCCTCCTTGCATCCTCTAAATAGAACCAGTTCAGGGAGCCCTTGGCTCCTGCTCTTGCGGGAAACTGGACAAAGGACATTGGTATTCTTCCCTCTGTCCAGCCCCTCCTCTGGGAGGTACCCCTAAATAGTCCTAACCCCTTTCTTAAGGTATAAAAGGGCTTACCTCTGGGTGGGTCCTCGGATTCATTGTGGGACTAAACTCAAGCCTGAAACCATTTTACTCTTCGACCGTCTGGACATTTGGACTTTGCTGGACTAGGCCTGGGACCGAGACTGAATCAAGGAAGTCTCGCTGTTCTGCAAGTCTTCTTCACTGTCTGTATCTGTGCTTCTTCCAGGATCTTCAGCAGACCTGTGGGCACCAAGGACACCCAAAGTAATCTCCAGTGGAATGAAGCAGTCACTCCCCTGCATCTGCAGGAACCACAACAAAGCTGACCTGTTTGCTTCTCCTGATGTCGCACAGACTTAGAAAGGATCAGCAACACAGGAGGTGGTTCGTCAACTCCCTCAAGGCCTTACCTGTCTTCTCTCAAATGTTGAGACAAGTATCTCTCGTCGAAACATCTGGGACCAAACCCCTGTGCACCATGTTGACTTGCTGTTGCCAAGGCTTGTTAGCTCTGCACTCTAGAGTTCTTCTGGCTATAAGAAGCTATAGCCACCAGCATGACTACCTGCCAAGATCTTTGGCCAAACCACACCATATTGGCTTTTCAGATATTAGCTATACTTCAGCGCAGTATGTTTATGAGCCTGAAAGTGCCAAGACACCTCCAGGTATACACGCGCTATAAAAGTTTCAATAACATAACATAACATCCTCCACACCATGGGCCTTCATCTTTGGTGAGCTGCTCGAGGTCATCTTGCTACTCCTGTGCTTTCAGCCAGTGGGTCCTACTGAGGGTCTTCTTTTTCTTCAGTGGGCACCCCTGCTTGCTCGAGGCCTGCTCTGACTCTCCTGCACTTGGTGAGACCCTTGTACATTGCTGGTCCTAAAGTTGCTCCTTCATCATTTTCCACGTCTGTTGCTGCTGCCAAGGCTTTTTGGTGCCCCTGCCGGACACCAACCTCTTAGTTTGTGACTTCCGATGTGGGACAGCTGGTGAACAACTCCTGGTCTTCCTCAGCGTTGCCTGGTCCTCAGTGCTGCAGCGACAAGGTCACCGTTATCACTCCTGCATCTCCCTTCATTGATGGGCATTGCTCTTCCGTGCCTCCTGGTCAATTCCGAGTAACATAGACTCTGCCCCCTCTGCTTGAAGGTTCTTCTCTTCAAGAATTTACCCTTGGATTCGACTGGACTCTGGTACAGTCTTTGTCAGCAGCATCTTTACTGAAGTCCTCCATTGTGGTCTACAGCGGTTTCCGATGTCACTTCACATCTATGCATCCGGCTTCCCTGGTGTAGGTATCCTGGTTCCTGCGGTGTCCACGGGTGGGGTGATTATCCAACCGTCTGTCTTCCACTGCGTTTCTTCAGGTTCCACTGGGAAGGGTCCTTTTTCTTCAAAACTTCACCCGTGACTTTCCCGTTGACTTCTAATGAGTACGCGGCTGTGTTTCCACTCTGCACACAGCCTCTGTGGGGTTCCTGGATGCTTACCGTGGGTGGTTCTTGGTGTCCACAGCTCTTCTGAGTCTCCTGGTCCAAGTCCCAACTTTGGTCACAGTTCCCATTACGCTTTCTTAGTATATGGTTTAGTCTCTCCCTGGAGACAACTGTGTTTTGTTCTTACTTACCTCTAGCAATTGAAGTATTCTTTTTTTTTAAATATCTTTTTTATTCACAGAATAACATAAACTATAAAAATACAACCAAAACAGGTGCAGTACAATGCATTGATCAGAACATTTAAGAATAGCAGTATTAAATACACATACAGGTTCAGGCATTGGGTTACATACAAGAAGCACATAACATTGTTCCTCCTACAATATCCCACATGGATGGAGTGAAGGGTTCAGTTGCATAGGAGTGAAAGACCAATTCAACCAGTAGGCTGCTCTTCTTTGGCAGGTGACAGGTAAAAATGCTTGGCCTGCCACTACAATCTGATGCTGCGTCCACTGTCTGTCCTGCACAGCACCAGTGAGCTAAAGCAGTGACCTGCATGGTGAGCGCCTCCACACCACAGAGCCCAGCTCTAGGTCGCATTCCATGTGACTGTGGGCCCTCAGGGAACATGCATGAATGTTTTATCGGCATAGAGCAACCACAAAAAACTCATTAGCTTGCTACCGGGGGAGTTTGGACCAGGGTTCATTCTTTTCCTGCAAAGTGACCTTTTTCAGCACTAACAGCAATGAATAATTCTGACAATTGAAGACAAACATGACAAGTGCAGCTATCTAAAGGCTCTAAATGCATATAAAGGTAAAGGTATATTATGTACATGCTTACGTGTGGTTCTAGAAGTAGAGTTTCCATTTGTAGCTGAAGCTCTTTCAGTAGGGTTTGGAACAGGTGGTAAAGAGTTCTATTGAAATCATTCTAGCAGATAGAAGGCTCTGCACTAGGAGGTGGCACGGCGTAGTTTAGGTGTTGTTAGAAGATTTTGAAATGCAGATCTGAGATTATGAATTTGTATTTAGCATGATTAGATGTCACACAGGTACCGATAAGGCTGTGAACTGATTTCAATACTAATGCTAGAAGTTTGTAGAGGTCCCTGCCCTTGACAGTGAGTCACGGGTAGCAAAGTTGAGGACAAACAACAGATTGTTACAGAAATCAAGTCTGACAAAAACCAGTGTGTCAGTGAGCGTGTTGGCTGTATTGAAGATGAAGGCTTTCATCCTTATGGCTCCACTTAAGAGAACACCTACATTTGCAAAAGATATTGTGAAATTCAGTGACTCCAATTGGATTTAGTTTTCCTGTTACCCATTTTTTAAATGGGATAAAAAAACTGAGGCGGGTGGTTGTTCTCTCAAAGGGGCGTGGCCATTGTAATTAATGGCATGCCTTAAAGTAAGCTACAAATCTGTGCTTAACATAGTGCTCTGCTCCACTGGTATTTTGCTGCTTACGTCATTGCATCCAGCTATATAATACAAGTAACATTACACCTACACCAAGCCCGGACTATTGGTTTTGTCAATGGTTGTTAGTTGTGTGAGATAAATAAGCAACAACTATGGCTTCGTAGTATATAACACTGAAAATGCGTCAGTTCTGTAGTAATGAGACTGAAAGATCTATAACGAGTCTCTTTGAAGTTATACTAAAAGCAGTGAAGGGTGGTACTGTTGCAGAGTTAAGATTTTTTTCTCACCTTAATGATGAGGGCAAAAATGAAGAGCCCAATAGGAACCTTTCTCAGCATCTGCTTTTTAGAACTTCTGGTGCTGAGCACAAGCTGCACCTGGCCCACTTAAAGCCCTGCTGATACCCTTGTTGCAGTCCTGTGATGCTAGTGCTCCTCAAATATATACAGGTGTAACTGGACAAGCCACACCCTGCAAAGAATGTGAGCACAGATGATTTTAAATGGTTTGTGGCATTTTCAGCCACTGTTTCACACCTTTTACACATTTAGATATACAATATAATCATCTGTTGACATTTGATCTAATTGCTGCTATCCTATGGATAATCCATTATCGTAGAGATGATGAAATAAGTTTTCACCTTGACAGCGATTGGAGTTGTTAATGGATTTTGTAGTTTAAATAAATGTGCACGGGGCTTTGTCCATTAATCTGTGCTTCACTTGTTCATCAGCTCTGTGAAGAACTAGAAGAGCATGTCACGGCAACCATCCTTGGCAAACACATGGGGGGATATTCTTCAGAACGTGTGATAATCGGCGCAAAATAAGCATACCGCAACATTGCACATCGCAGTCTCTCGCGGGAAAACAATGCTGTGTTAACGGCTTATTCACAACACGGCGGTACCATACGATAGGCTCATGATAACGCATCAAATGTCCACGTTAACACCAACGCGATGCAGAAAAAATGCAAAACACCAAGGTGAAAATAATAGCGTTGAGGCCAATCGCCATACAAACACCAGCGACAGGCCTGTGATTCCCATGCGTCATGCGGGAAAATGCTCCATAAAAGCAGAGTACAAAATACGGTGAGATGACAATGTACGAGCACAACCCACAGCTGTGACATAGAACAAATGACTATTGTCCCGCATCAGATAGGCATCTCCTCCCAAACAGTCACAATGTACATTGACATGCATTCTGTATGTCATCTGCACCAATGCGGAAACATACATGAAACACGCTGTGAAACCGCATCTCCTCTTCACATTGCAGAGGGACAATCAACACTCCCTGCACACAGACGTGCTATGTCCATGCCCAAACAATAATGAAAGCATGGACTAATGTAGGGGCAGTGACTCCCCCTTACATACATGTTACCCATGTCGTGGGACTTGAGTCACAGGGTCCTTCTCTAAATCATGGCAGCACATATCAGAGCCCAAAAGAAGCCCTGTTTTCACTTGTAGGCCACAAATGACAGCCAAAATCGAATGAATTGAGACACATGTGAAACGCCGAAGAGTGGGATACCGTTACAACTGTGACACACAGAACTGGCAGTTCGAATACGTGACACGTTAAACAGCCTCACTGCACAAAGGTGACACATCCACCATCCATCAACAAATTCCAAAATTGCTAGCACTAGATGTAGCACCCACACTTGTCTGAGTGATGTGCCTGTACAGATGAGTGACATGCACGCCGGGAATGTGTCGTGGAATGCATTTATTTGCACATGCTGTGCCTGTGGTCATTCATCGTACTGTCTCATGATTACCAAGGACTGTTACAATGCGACGTAAACATGAGAAGAAATTGTCAATGATGGTGTTCCTACGGGCAATTCCTGCTGCGGCTGCTGTGGGGTTTGGTCCATCTGCCTCATCTTCATCATCATCGTCCGGTTCATCCGGCTCTCGTATCCATGGGGCATTGCTGCGTACACATATGTTGTGCAACACACAACATGCAACGATCGTCTTGCACACGATGTCTGGACTGTACAGGAGGCTTCCACCTGTGACGTCCAGGCACCTGAAATGTGACTTCAACATGCCAAATGTGCGCTCCACGATGCCCCTGGTGCATTTGTGGGCCAAATTGTACTGCCTCTGGGCCTGTGTGTTCGGGGCTCGGAGGAGTGTCATCATCCAAGCGCAGAGTGCATATCCTTGGTCATATGTGACAGTGCAGGGAGACATGAGCCAAGACTACGCCCTGCATGATGTGCTGGCAGGTTCACTCGTTCATTGGTGTGTGATATGTGTGACTTAGTGATTCCTGTATTGACATGAACTCCCTGTTGCAAATAAGCGGCATCAATGTGTATTACGTATCCTCACTGCTGCTCCTCCCTCCCCCCGAGCATAATCACTAGTGTGGGCAGCGCGGTTGCATCACTTGCACCCCTACGGCACACCATTGTCATGCCTTTCTGCGCATGTCCACAAGCCTGACTATGACACAGTGATGATGTGTGCTGAAGGTGGCCAGCCAAGTGTGTGTAGGCCCATTGTAAGGACAGGGCAGACAAAGATGTAGAGCACCTGCCTGGCTGAACTCACCATGCGGTTGAGGGTAGACATTGGGCGCATGCTGCGCTAATAACGGCACACACAACAGTTGGCATGTGATCCCTGACCCTGAGCGGGCATGCCCTCCCCCTTCGGCCGAGCCCACACTCAGGTGGCATGCCACATGGCAACACTGTCCATTGGGGGACGGGTGGCGCAGACATTACAACAGAGACACACATATTAGTCACTTCCTTGGCAAGGCCTAAACTTAACCACACCCAAATCCACGTGTGGAAGAGCCACACCCCTACGCTGTATTGTTGAACGCCTGTCCACTCCGCTTATGCTCGCAGGGAGGTACAACACAGCTACGGGTCCCAGATCGACCTCACTGCCTGCGGTGACATGGTTGCGCCCGCCGAGCACAGCACAATGTAATGTGGTATGGCCCGGTGCCCTCATGCATACATAATGACCACACAGAGACACTGAGTGAGTTTGTGGAACTGACTACGGGCACGTGCACCCGACCCCGTTTATTGCCAGGGTCACATGTCCAGTGACGCCTGTGCTAGATGGGTGTTGGGTAGTGTGGGCCACCCCTCAGGGGGTGGTTGTTGCTGGCAACAACCACAACAGTGATCAGAAAACCAGCAGTACAAGCTTCAAATGGCAAGGGTCCATGACTTGAGCTGCACAGAGTTAGTGGCCCCGGAAGCACTGCGGCCGCCACAGGCACACCGCCACAGGACAGTGACTTGTGCTGAACTGAGATAGGGCTACGTGAGCTGAGCGGGTCCTCCTGGATGTCCAGGGTGAATGCCGCGGAGGGTTGCGAGGGACAGTGGAAGGTATCCTTCCAGGGCATGATGCAGAGGGAAGAAGCATGCAGAAACAGGCAAATGGCGGAGTTGAATGCTATAGACTCCTCTTTACCACCATGTCAGTATCAGCTACATGATGATGAAGATAACCCCCAGCCAATGGACTCAGATGCCAAAAAAAGTATCGGGCACATACTTAGTGGCACCAGAGCTGGAAGGGGATGTAGTCTGCAATGAGGCCAGTACAATGATATAAACTCTGCCATGAAGAGAGCAGGACTCAGTTCCAATTGTGTGACCTACTCCACAGCAGTGTGTGCTGGAGGCAGCGGTCAGCAGTGGCCCACAACCACGTGTCGTAGGCCTGCGTTGCACAGAGTCAATGGCACTAGTGCAGTTGTTGTTAGTGGCCCATCACCTCCGTAACGGAGACCCTTTGCTCTACCGGACTGAAGCGCATCTTCCTCTTACCCCTCTCTTTGCATACTGTGACATGAACACTGCCATGAAGAAATCAAGACTCAGTTCGAAATATGTGACCTAGTTGACCGTAGTGTAGGCCAGAGCAGCGGTCAGTGGGGTCAACCACTGTCCAGCCATCTCCTCCTGGATCTCTAACACACAACATTGGAATGGCATGTGGAGAAGATTTGTGGCTGACGGAGGTAGTGGCACCAGAGCTGAGCGGTTGTTTAGAAAGCTACGATGCCGTGCCCTGCCTGATACGGACTGCATTGGATTGTTGTGAGGCCTGCAGGGCCACCGTGTAGGCCAAAGGCCAAAGTCAGCAAGGGCCCACAGACATGTGTGGTTGGAATGCTATGCATGGCGCTGGTGGCACCATCTCGAAGGGAGTATAGTGATTTAAAAACAGCCATAATAGAATGTCCTCTGCCATACTGTAATCAAGACTCAGTTCCAAATGTGTGACCTACTGATCCGCTGTGTCAGCCGGTGGAGTACCTCAACGAGAAAGGAGTACTGCGGGCCTACCAAGGTCAGAGGCCTCGGGCTTGGAGCTTGCAGCGGCACGTGGTGGGCCCCCAACCACGTGTCGTAGACCTGCGCTGCACAGAGTCAGTGGCACTAGTGCAGTTGTTGTTAGTGGCCCATCACCTCCGTAACGGAGACCCTTTGCTCTACCGGACTGAAGCGCGTCTTCCTCTTACTCTTCTATTTGCATACTGTGACATGAACACTGCCATGAAGAAATCAAGACTCAGTTCAAAATGTGTGACCTAGTTGACCGCAGTGTAGGCCAGAGCAGCGGTCAGCGGGGTCTTCCACTGTCCAGCCATCTCCTCCTGGATCTCCAACACACAACATTGGAATGGCATGTGCAGAAGATTTGTGGCTGATGGAGGTAGTGGCACCAGACCTGAGGGGGTGTTTAGCCAGCTACGATGCCGTGTCCTGCCTGATACGGACTGCATTGGATTGGTGTGAGGCATGCAGGGCCGCAGTGTAGGCCAAAGGCCGAAGTCAGCAAGGGCCCACAGACATGTGTGGTTGGAATGCTATGCACGGCGTTGGTTTTACCACATCGAAGGGAGTATAGTGATTTAAAAACAGCCATAATAGAATGTCCTCTGCCATACTGTAATCAAGACTCAGTTCCAAATGTGTGACCTACTGATCCGCTGGGTTAGCCGGTGGAGTACGTGAACGAGAAAGGAGCACTGCGGGCCTGCCAAGGTCGGAGGCCTCGGGCTTGTAGCTTGCAGCGGCACGTGGTGGGCCCTCCGTGACCCACGCTGATGTAGGCAGGTAAGCAGTGAGGCCTGGGTGCGCAGGGGCGGGCAAAACGGGCTCGGGGACCAGCAGCCCAGGGTGCAGCAGGCACACATGTTAGCAGGCACCACCGCACACTGCGTCAGCCTCATGGCGGGGTTAGAGGCGCCGCCCTGGCAGAGACGTTGGGCATTCAGAATAGAGCCACACCCAGAGTTACGTGCTTTTTATTCACACCCGTACGCTGGCCTGACGTACGCTGGGCCAGCCCACTCCACACACGCTTACAGGGGGGGACGTCACAAGCTACATTTCCGTGATCTCCCCCACTTGCTGCGGTGACATGGTTGCGTCCACTGCCCTCTACACTCCATATACAAGTGGTGTATGTAGACATGGACATGTCTGTGGTCTGCATACTGCAGCCTGGCCATCACATCCACGCCACACTTGGCATTGGGTACATTCTCATTCATTGGTCACTTGCCTCCTTCGCACATGCCTGGTCCCCACCTCTCCCCACATTCTGCTAATTTGTGGCTGAGGTGCCATGCCGTTGATGGCTTATGTACATGGCTAGCCAATGTTCCCACAGTAAGTTGCACTGTTGTGTCTTGTGGCTGGGCATGTTGTTTGGCATGTTGTATGTAACTTTATGACGTGTGCATTCCCAGAGTTGTGAATTGCAAGATGGTGGATTTAAGGTGTGTGGGGTGTTAATTTGGCACTTACCAACGAGCAGTGCATTTCCGTAGGTGCCAGCCTGGAAGGGCTGGTTGATGATGGAGTTTCGGAAGATGTAGGAATCATGCACACTGCCTGGGTAGTTGGCGACGACGTTGGTGAAGAGTCCCCGGTGGTCTACTATTGCCTGCACATTGATGGAATGCGTGTGCTCTCTGTTGCGGTAATTGTGTGCAGTGTCGGCAGGGGGCACAAGTAGGATATGTGTGAAATCGATTGCCCCCAACACGTGCGAGAATCCAGCTATGGCATAGAAGCCTTGCTTGGTCTCCAGCTGTTCCTGTGCAGTGTGGGGGAAGTATAGGTACTGGGGTACCAAACCGATGATGGCATCCAAGACAGGTTTGAGGAACTTTGATAGGGATGGTGGTGAGACTCCTTCGACTCTGTCGGTTGTTAGTTTAAATATACCAGAGGCCAGCAGGTGCAGCACATCCAGCAGCTTTGTCTGAGGTGGGATGTTGGTTGTTCGCTGTGTTGGTACCATCAGCCTGCGGGCAATGATGTTCAGGATGCGGAGGATGGTTGTCCTTTTGAGCCTGTAGTGGGCAATGACATACGCTAGTGTTAAGTCTGTGAGGCTGGTGCGTTTCCGAAGGTCCGCTGTCTGTGTCTGCGCTGCTTCTATGTTGGTCTGGAGGGTGGGGGTCCGGAGGGGGTGGCGGGCCTTGGGGTGGTGGCAGTGGGTGTTGTGGCCCTGTTGGGGCTCCGAGCTGCATGATCAGTAGCTCCACGGCTTCTGTTTTTCTTCAGGTGTGGCTGTGGGCTGGGCTCCCATTTCTGGTGCAGGCTGTCGTCCGACTTTACACCAGGTCAGAGCAGGTGTTAATTTCCTGCTGCTAACACGCTTTATCGCCTGTTTTGGGTTCTTATCGCCGATCTGGCTGGTAGTTGAGAATGTTGCGGGTGGTGTTGTTGCGGCTTTTGCACGGGAACGCCTACTCTGCATCTCATTAGCGATAGTTGCCGGGGTCATCTGTGGCGATTTTGTTTGCGGCTGCTATCACAGGTAAACTGGTGATATGTTCTGTTATCACCAGCTTGTGAATGGGGCGATAGTTTTATCGCCACTTTGGCTGCGTTAAAGTGCCGATAACTCGGCGATCTCTCCTTGAGAATAAGCCCCAAGGAAACACAAATACCTTTTTTTTGGGTTAGTCCATTAAAGTCAAACCTGGTGACTTTTCCAATGTTTGTTTACTCATCACTTCAACATTTCACATTTTAACTATTCTTTTAAGTGCTGGCTTGAAAAAGAAATTGTATTTTCAAATTACCATTTAGTGCAATTTGTAAAGTTGCAATATGCACATTTTGCCACTAGATGTCAGGAAAGTGCCTGCAAAAAGTACAGGTTTAGCACTATTAGAAAGTTTGCTCGTATTATCTTAAATTCGGATCATGAATGTGTGGCATGGCCATCTTTTGCTACCGCCATTGGTGAGAGCAAATACACACTGCTAATATAGAACACAATTGTAGTTCCTTAATATTCGTCTCTTGAAAATTGGAGAGATATTTAGGCCTAATAGCCAGATCTACCGCCTTTGGAGCTGGGGAACAGGTGTTGTGTAATATCTTGTATCATGGGATACCAGACTGAGCACAGCTATACATTACCTGACATTTCTCTGAATACTGGTGCCACTACTGCACAAGAGACAGGAAGCAAATCGAAAGTAGTTCTAATTAAATGCATACAGAGTCGGAATGAAAAAATGGAATGTTTATTTTTCAAGCAAATAGCAAGTACTACAAAGAAGGAAAGGTGACGTTAATACAAATTAAATACATGCATGCATGGACTCGGAGTGAAAGAATGGAATTTTTATTTTTTAAGCAAAATACAAGTAGCACCAAGAAGGGAATGTGAAATAAATGAAAATTAAACATATACACAGAGTCGGAGTGAAAGAATGGAATTTTTATTTTTGAAGGGATGAAATCACATCATAAATTAAAACAGAGAGAGAATGGCAGAGAAGGGAACCTAGCTGCCAAAGGTTTAGATTACTACTTGTGATATTCTCATAATTTCAGTATAATTATGAGTGACATTTCAACAACTATGCTTGACTCTTTTTCACGAGCAAAGTCAAGTAATAAAGATGAAGGAAGCATATAAATATCAGAAATTACACTCATTTCACCAAAGAGAAACTCAAAGAAGTTCTTAAAATTACTGCAAAGCACCAGATATGAAGGGCACTAACCTAGTACTCGCAAGCCGCCCCAGACAGCAGCAGAGGCATTGACAAGGCTCAGGAGAGTGAGGTGCACACCTTACAACCAGCCAGGATGCTGTTTATTTCAAAGACAATACAGGTTAATCAATCTGAATAAAAATGATAACAGAGGAGTACAGCTGAGCGGTGTAAGCCCCGGTTGGCCCGCCACTACCTGCCCCACCCCGCAGCACCAGATAACACCAGCAGGTTGCAGCTGTCACAAAGCTACTAAAAACACTAGGGGGCATATTAGTAAGGAACCTCGTTAAAATTATCGCTGTTTTATCGGCAGGAAACTGCCGATAAAACGGCGATAATGGGCTTGCTGATATGCATTATAATATTCCTATAGAATCCCAGGTTAGATGTGCAGGTGTTCTAACCGGAGATTCTATACCTGGTATTCTATAGGAATTCCACAACGCATATTAGCAAGCCCATTATCGCAGTTTTATCGGCAGTTTCCTGCCGATAAAATGACGATAATTTTAACGAGGTTCCTTGCTAATATGCCCCCTAGGTTCATAAGTGACACAGCTGCTGGCAGTGCTGAAAGTTGGACCAGCACCATTACCCTTATTACCATAACCAGGTGTCAAGTTGTCGATGTTAGGGGCCGGACTCACTTCGCTAGGAAGGCACCAACAGACTAAGGCTCTAGGGAGGCTGTACCCATCCTGGTGAATGCTCCTTAGGGCTCAGCTTCCAGCTTGTTTATGTGTAGGCCGTACTCAACTGCGGCAGCCTCGTGTGCAGGGGGCGTGCCTGGACAGTCCTCTGTGAATTGAAGGTATGGAAGCGGGGACGCTGGGTGGAGAGGGGGCCAGTGTATGGGTTTCTCTGGTGTTTTTGGAGGGCATGGGGGAAAGATTCCAGGTGTAGGCAGGTGTCTCATGCTGGGTTGCTTTCCCTTACTTCCTGGGGCGGTGCAGATAACTGCTGTTTATCTGCTGTGAAGCGCCGGCGGGGCAGCATGCCATTTGTGGGGTTAGATGCTAATTGCAGACCATTTCATCCCTGTTGCACCCATTGCCTGCTGAGTGCGTGGATATAATCCCTAACTTGTTCTTCTGGCCTTCTCTGTGGGAATTCAAGACCAAATGGACCAGGGAACATAGTACAGGCCCTCGTGGAGTTCGATTAGGTTTCAAGGTGGGGGATCAGGTTCCCTTACCTGCTGCCGGTGTAGGCTCACTCTCCTTCCTAGGTGCTGCTGTCTCTGGAGTCGGCTGCAGCCGCGCTCCCCCAGGAATCAAGTTGATGACTCCTTGCTGGCTGCGCCACCGCATGCATTCTGAGACGAGGCTGCCTGGCTGCAGCTCAGTACTGCCTGAAAAAACACCACCAATCCTGCGGCTGTCTGGACTGGGACGGGACCGGGCACGTGCCAAAATATTTTCACATTATTCAGTGACTGCTGCGTTGCCCGCTTGCACCGCGCCAGCCCACCAATATATAAAGGGAGCGAGTCCCTTGATAGAAGCTGTTGGCCATCATTTTAACACTGACTGTGAGGTGCCATCATGTGACGAGTCTCACAGTGAGTCAGACATTTAACCTGAATGGATTGCCGGTGTCGAGGGAGAGTGAATAAACTTTGTTACATTGAAGCCTTTGCTCTCAGCCTGCCTAAGCCAGCCCATTCACGAGCTGAGCCAGCCGCCCAAGCCTGCGCAAGCTGCCTATACTGTGCGCTGCAACCTGGATTTCAGTTTCTAACAGAGCACTAATAGCACTCTGGATTGACATTGAGGCGCTACAAATACGTGATTTTCCATTTCAGTGCGATGATGCGGACCACCAGATGAAAATGCGTTAGTCTAACACCTGATGCGTGGTACTTGGCAGAGCTGAGGGAAACAATGGCAAAGATTTAAAAACCTAAAAGGGTAAAACCCATCAATATGGGAGAAATATTAAAGTGTGAGGGATAGAGAAAAGGCAATGGGAAAAAGCAGGAGAGGAAAAGGGAGAAATAAAACATTTCAGATTATAAACAATGAAAAATTTACAAAACTGTTTTCAAAACACATAACTGACACTGTAAGTACAACAACAGTGATTGTTTCAATATATACATACAATTATAAAGCTGCCAACTTAATGGCGTAACACCATCCTGCATTATATTTCTGTGCCAATTAAAACAAGCATTGGCAAAGTTAATATGTCTTGCTATTTGAGAGTTATTTGTCTCTGTTTTTAAGTAATGTGCACCAGCATGGCTGAAGTGCAGCATGAATGAAAAGTAAAACAAGCATTTACAATGGAAATTGGTCTCACATTTGTGAGTGTTAGAGGTAGTGGCGCTTTAAATGACACTGTCTTTTTTTAAAATTTTATTTTTACTTTTTTATTTCCTCATTCTGCAATAGAGTGTAATTGGAGTTATCAGGGACCCGCTTCTCTGTTTTCTGTTCCGTCGCGGCCCATGGATTCCGAGGTGTTCACGTTTCATGTATTCAGAGTGAGGTCCCCTTGTGTCCTTAACACTTTCAATCTCTAACTGGGGGAGCTGGCCATCCTGGCAACTCACACAAGCATACTGTTTTTGTTTTTTATTGCCATTGCGTAATCATTGGAAATATATGGGCAATAGCGTGGTAATGGTGTTAGTAACCGGTTAATTCACAAACTGAGATTCTTCCCAAATCTCCCAATAATTATGCTTCCTGCTGGGTTTTCCTTTTCTATCCCATTTATTTATTCTGTTTATAGAGGCCACCCATTCCAAATGTGTAGGGGCAACCGGTTTTATCCACTTAATACAAAGTTCCCTGCGAGCTAGTAAGATCAACATAAATAAGAGATTCTCTTCTTTAGATGTGAGAAGCTTACCCCCTCATGCCTGCTAACCCCAAAGATAACAACATCCATACTTACAATTATTGGTCTTAATGACGCTGTCTTTTACCCATGTCTTTGGAATTGGTGTGGAGTGGATGTATGTACTGTGGGGTGGTATTATGTGTGTTGGATTGGAATGATTAGTTGTGGAATTGTGTGGTGGAATTGTGCGTTGTGGAGTGGATTTGTTAAGTGGAATTATGTGGAATGTGTGCAGTTAAAATATGTGGATAGTAATTATGTGATATTGAGTTGAGTGTACTGGAATTATGTGTAGTGTACTTGTGTGTCATAGAGATTTTAATTATTTGGTGTGATGTTGAATTTTGTGGCGTGATATGGAATTGTATGGTGTGGTTTGGATGTATGTGTACTCTGTATTCTGTACTTGTGTTGTTGAGTTGATATATGTGGTTTGTTGCCGAATTTATGTGGTGTGGAATGAAAATGGTAGAGTTGAATTGTGTGGCGTGGAAGTGTGCCACATTGGGTGAAATTATACTGATTGGAATTATGTTGCATGGTGTGGAGTATATTTGTGTGGATTGTGTTCCAAAGTTTTAAAATGATGAAACATAATTACAAAAAAAGATGGCCTTTCATTGTGCACTAATTTACAAAACCTTATTATATGCAAAGGTTTATCCAAATATCTCAATGAGAACATGCAGAGTGAATCCCCAGTGACATTTGTGGTGATGATTTGTTTTTTGGGGGGCTTGAACAATGTGGGGCGCTGTTTTGGTTGTAAATGGTGGTAGGGCTATGCACATCTGTGGGGGGGCATGAACCATATTCATCTGAACTTAGCCTGGCACATTTGTCAGGGGAGTTCTAATTCTGGGGCTCCAAACTATGCACCCATAGATGTGTATGTGGTTCATGGGATTTTTAATTCACTGCTCAGTTGGCAACAAGCGGGTTGCTTGTGAAACTGTAAACCTATCATACACCAAAAGCTGTTGAGTGAGTTAAAAAAACAAGCATAAACATTTATGCTAGATAAAAGAGGGAAGACACCCACATCATTGCTTTGGACAGTGTAGAGTTGGGTTACTGTTATTCCTGACATTTTTTTGCTGTTGTTACCTTGCTTACATTATGAGACGTGAGATGGTGGTTAGATCTCGCTTAGGGCAGTCCTGTTTCTTTTATAATGATGCTGACCTCCTGGACACAGGTTTGATAGTGGCAGGGCCAACTGTCTGTTTCAGCTAACTGAGTTGGGTAATGATGACCAATGGTTATTTACAGAGCTATAAACGGTAAACACTTGCAAGCACTGCAAAAATAACCTGGTTATTATTTGATGGTAAGACCAACTAATACACCTAGCTGGTAATCTGCTTTAGATACCACCTGTCAGCTTCTATTTGCAAAATCAAACAGAGAAGAAATGTGTGGATTTTGTTTTTTTCTCACATGGCTATTAGGCAACAGTGCAGAAAACAGATGGTGAGTCTGAATGGTAACAGAAAGCCCATTCCGTAAGAGTTGGGAAGGGAGGACAACAGATTGAGCCAAGAGCCACATCACCACTACTTCAGACAGATCCCAGCCATAGAGGAGGGCACGCTATGGAGTGGGGGCTCAGCGTGAAAAAGGTCTCATCTTCTAGAGTCAGTTTCAAAAACAAGGCAGGAGCAGGCCGCTGCCTTAATTCTAGAGGAGCAGAAGGCCATCGGCATTATCGTAAAATTAGCAAAGAGTACAGGGGGTGAAGAGGCACAAAATGTCACTTTGCCAAGGGTCACTTTGGCAAGGGTGGCAAAAATCCATGCACCATCCCTGGTTAGCTTTCTTTTGTACCCACGGTTTACCTTGAAGAATTTCTGAAGGGGAGAGAGACCTGCAAAGCACTTTAAGGTGAACTACACAATGCATTTTACATGGTGCGGTGGTGTTTCATAAATTTTCCAACAACTCCACATTATAGCTTAGAGAAACAAGGGATCAGGGGAGTTAATAGTTACAGCTCTGAAACAATGTATAGGATCACTTCTCTATACGCAGTACATACTCACATGCAAGCGAGGCACATAGCGTGCTCAGTCTAAATCTCTCGAGTAACAGTTCTATTTGTCTTTTGTGCTTCCAGTGATCGGTCTTTCAACTGTAAACATAAGACCACATTGGCAGATGCCCCCCCCATGTGACTCACAATCGACTTCTGTGAAAAAGAAAGGAAACCTAAACTGCAATAACACTCGCTTGAGCAGAAAAATGCCAAATATACAGAGAAATGCGCAACGTTTAATATGTCCATCTGTTTGAAGCATGCAGTTTAAAGTGAAAATGAGTCCATGATTAAAGTTGAAGCGCGACGTGCCACACAGTTGAATGGATAAAGCACAGCATGCTGTGCTGATCAAGGTGGAAAGAGCAAAGTAAGAGCGCGTTGTGATGGCCGACCAGGAAGATCCATGAACGTGTGATAGCCATTCAGATGGAACAATTAGTGAAATCCCCTGGGCGTGAACCAAGCACCCAAAAGAGGGACGATTATAAGCAATGCACCAATAAAAAGGCACAAAAAGGAATGAATGGCAATCGATGGACTTGGTTAAGCCCGTATTGTAGATACATAATGCCTCGTAGAGCAGTGCATGCATGCTGACTCTAGGCTTAAGCTAAAAAGGAGATATGATACGGTCATAACCCTTTTTTTCAATTGCTGGCGGGATAGCAGGGAATTATTGGGTGTTGGGGGCAACACGGACAATGGAGGGTAGTGGAATTAAAGCACTTTTTTCTTTTTTCAGACTGGTGGTACAGCTCGGCCAAGTATCATGCATCAGTGGTTAGACCAATGCAGTTTAGCGTGGAAATCTGGCACCAGAATGCTTTTTTCAAAATCCTACCTGCCGGCCCCCAGGAAGGCATCGCTACAAGTGAGCTGGGCCCATGGGGCCCACCTACTGACACAAGAAAATAAAAAGTTACTCATGTCACATGTGCTTCTCTCAATAGGCACCCACACGTGAGAAGGAACAGGATAGCAATCTGCTTGAGTCTAGTCATGGCAATGACATGTGCCACGCTGTAATGATTTAAAAAGCTGGGGTTCTGCAAAGTGTGGCACACTTTCAATGGGTAGGGAGTTTTTCCCAGTGCACACCCATGAGAGCGAGCACAAGGTCTCCACCTACTCTTACTCCACAACGTCACCAGCACCACTGAGCAGCAGAACACGACAGCAGGCTAGGTAGCAGCATCTCTGCACTAGTTGAGTGTCAAAAGGTAGCCAGTGTGAGTAAACACACAGGCGCAGCTAAAGCATGAGGGTCAGCCCACAGAGGGCCAGCAGAGGGAGTTGGTAAGTTGCAGGCAGGGCAACAATTAAGAGAAAGATAAAGTGACCTGTCTGACACTGTGCTTTTTTATGGGGTGATCATGTTTGTATGTCATATTGTGGTTCTCTAAAACAATGAGAAAAGGAGATTTCAAATCTAATTTCTAAGTTGTGATAAAACATGTGATATTGTAGTTAAGTTACATCATGGCCCTGCATGTTTCACTTTTCAGAGACAGTAATGCCATCATTTTCCATTGTACAGCAAGGGTCAGAGCTGCCGTGGTAAGTAGTGGCCAGTCCAGAGGTTTCTCACGTTTTTATAGTGGAGGATGGTTGTGATAGTAACCTTCCATTTTAGGTACTTAGCAGTTGTTTTAAAATTGTTTTAGAGCAGGGGTCTCCAACCTTTCCTGTAGTGAGAGCTACTTCTGATCAGTGAAAATCGTCGTGAGCTCCTAAAAGCCAAGCGACTCGTGCATGTTTTCGAGAGACCTCCCACGCCCAGTTATATTGACTGTAAGCCGCCCTAATTTCTTCAGAGCCCATACTGTGGTTTGAACAAAAGGGGCCACACTCCCTTCCACAGATGCTCTAGGCCCGGGGCCAATGGGATTGTTTCCATTTCTTCATGTGGCTATTCTGTCTAGGCAGGTACATACCCTCCCATAGCTTCCTTTGTAAATAGGATAACTTCAGAGACAGGTGCTATTTATTTGGAGAAAGAAAAGAGTTTGACACGTTGCTTTATTTCAATGGTTAAATGTAGTCATTATTAAAGCAGAGTTTAACACCAGGTTTTTTTAGACTGCATTTAGGGGTCGATTAGGATGGCGGACGGAAACGGGTTCCGTCCGCCAACGACGCGGCCAAGATACTCCCGACCGCTCCGCGGAGAAACCGCCGTTGCGATTAGGATAATAATGCCATGAAACTCCGTCCGCGGCGGACCGAGTACATCAAACCCCGTCCGCGGCGGACGGAGTACACCTGAGACCGCCGCAAGCGGACGGAACCTAAGAAACTCCGTCCGCCGCGGACGAACATGACCGCGGGAACAGGCACAGCCACCGCAATACCTGCGGATGCTCCGTTCCCGCGATTAGGATCACGCCGCCAGTCCCACGGAACTAACCTCCTTCCACGACCGCTGCGGAAACAATGCAACGAGAAACCCAGCATCCCAGCGGAAGGACAACACGGACACCATCCCTACCGTCAAACCAATTTACAAATGGCAGACGTAAGTAAATACAAAACACACTACACAGGACACCCACCCACCTGAAACACCCACACCAATCACAAGCCACAATGACAATCCCCCAAGCACCTACTATTCCACACTAGTCAACACACCCACCTAGCACCTGACTGCCATCAACCATTGGGACACAACCACGACACAGACTATAAAATTACTCCCACCCACTACCACAATCCTTTGCATCACAGCATAGCTGCTAGCAAGAGGGCCGAGACGACTGACAGCAGAGACAAATTGCACACATACAACCACCACCCAAACACACCCACCACACAAACACCCACCACACCATTCCTACACACCACACACCTGCACCTCCCAAAACAATCAACCCACACCTTGAGCACCACACACCATGGCACCCAAAAAAAAAACCAAATTCACGGAGACAGAGTTGAAGGTCATGGTGGATGAAATCATCCGTGTTGAACCCCACTTATTCGGGACACTAGTCCAGCATACCACCGTGGCCCAGAAAAATCACATGTGGGACTGGATAGTAACTCGGGTAAATGCATCAGGGACCATGCAAAGGACAAAGCACGAGATCCAGAGGCGGTGGCATGACCTAAAAACCAGGGTCAAAGGCATCCGTGCTAAAAACCATCTCCGAGCACATCACACTGGCGGCGGCACACCCCCGGAGCCCATACCCTATACTGATTGGGAGGAAAAGGTGCTGGGCATACTGCACCCAGAGAGCCTGGAAGGAATTGAGGAAGGAGAAGAGGATCGTAAGTACAAACCAAGCACCACGAGCACATAGACATGGCCTGCCTCACACAACTGAGAAGAAAAAGATCCCAGGCTCCAACCCATGCATGTGGGCTACATACTCACCAAAATGTAAATGACTCCCAACAGGCCCCCATGTCCACAGGGAGGGTGGTGGAGGGTGGGGTGTGTGAGAGAGGTCACAACTACAACTCCCAACAGGCCCCCATGTCCACAGGGAGGGTGGTGGAGGGTGGGGTATGTGAGAGAGGTCACAACTACAACTCCCAACAGGCCCCCATGTCCACAGGGAGGGTGGTGACGGGTGGGGTGTGTGAGAGAGGTCACAACTACAACTCCCAACAGGCCCTAATGTCCACAGGGAGGGTGCTGGAGGGTGGAGTGTGTGTGAGAGAGGTCACAACCACAACTCCCAACAGGTCCCCATGTCCACAGGGAGGGTGGTGGTGTGTGGGGTGTGTGAGAGAGGTCACAACTACAACTCCCAACAGGCCCCCATGTCCAAAGGAATGGTGGGGTGTGTGAGAGAGGTCACAACTACAACTCCCAACAGGCCCCCATGTCCACAGGGAGGGTGGTGGAGGGTGGGGTGTGCGAGAGAGGTCACAACTACAACTCCCAACAGGCCCCCATGTCCAAAGGGAGGGTGGTGGAGGGTGGGGTGTGTGAGAGAGGTCACAACTACAACTCCCAACAGGCCCCCATGTCCAAAGGGAGGGTGGTGGAGGGTGGGGTGTGTGAGAGAGGTCACAACTACAACTCCCAACAGGCCCCCATGTCCACAGGGAGGGTGGTGGAGGGTGGGGTGTGTGAGAGAGGTCACAACTACAACTCCCAACAGGCCCCCATGTCCACAGGGAGGGTGGTGGTGGGTGGGGTGTGCGAGAGAGGTCACAACTACAACTCCCAACAGGCCCCCATGTCCACAGGGAGGGTGGTGGAGGGTGGGGTGTGTGCGAGAGGACACTGAAAAGTAATGTATGTCAATCAAAACATGTCATGTGCAAAGTATTGATCACCAAAATCTTTTCCCACAGGTGATCGCAATTTGACTGGTGACGCCAGCAACCCGCCGCCACACTCTCCTCACTCACATCCATGACTCTCTTGTGACGATGCCACAGCCAGCTCCGGTGCGGAGGAGGGAGCGGGCCAATGCACACAGCCAGGGCCATCTGGCTCACTGGAAATCCCTGCCTCAACAACCGTGGCCTGTGTCACTCCTGCAACACCTGCCACAGTGAGCTGTAGACCCACCACCACCGCCACCATCTCCACCACCACCATTACCACCACTCCTGCCTGTGCCACCCTGCCTGACCCACCGCAAGACGCAGGGCCATCAACATCCCAGGCAAGCAGGGAGAGTGGACGGGAAAGGAGAGAGCCGAGACAACATCCCCCAAGCAGGAGTACCTCACACCGGCAATCTGGGGAAGGACACCCACCCCATCCTGCCGCTGAGACACTGGAAGCCCTCGGCAGAGTCCAGGCTTCCTATGAGCGTGGGCAGGGACACGCTGATCGTGCCCACCAGGACTCGGTTGATAACACCAATGTGTTGCGGTCCATTGACAGCCGCCTTGGCCAAATAGTGGAGCTCCTGGGCCAGCACACATCACTGTGGAGGGTATGGTTAGACCACAACACCCCCCCGCCCCCCCTCAACCAAGTGTCCAGCCGCCACGGTCTGCAACACCACCGCCACCTGTGCCCCTGGACATGGATGTGGCCCCTGAGCAACCTGCCCCACAAGCTGACTCCGTAGCGCCTCCAAGACGGAGGGGCCGTCCGAGGCTGGATGGAGCTGAGAGCAGTGGGGATGCTCCATCTACACGCTCAAAGAGGGACCGACAATGACTGTAACACTGCCTGAGGCTGCCATCCACCCGCGAACTATCCTGTCCCACTACGCCAAGTATTGGCACAGGTCTGCTGCACTAGCGGGACATCACCCAATGTGGTGTCAGCACGGACATTTCATCTACCATGACCTTCAACTCACACTCCCCCACCCAACACTTACTTGTATATATCCACCAGCACCAATGCACAACCTGTAAATAAATTTCACTTACACACTCAATGATGTGTTGCCTCCATGTTTATTCACATGATTGTCTCAGAAACAGACCATACCAGGTGCAGGGAACCATGTCGTACAGAATCCTGCCGCTGTGGGAGTGACCTAGGGAAAATCAGAGACAGCAAACACACGTCAGGTAAGTGAATCACACCCATCACAACACACAGCAGTGCAAAATTCCACAAACCACACCCATCACAAATTCAGTGGATGAGAGTACACACATCATGGAGACTTGCATGTCCAGAGAAATAAACACACATACATGCAAACATAACATACCAGAACAGGCAGCTGATGAACACCACATCCACACACCACCAGCAAACATACATAGCGCATTGTGAACCGGCACAGGAGGTAGTCCCTCACATTCAAGGGAAATAGCGATCAATGAGCTGACGCCTCTGGTCCACACCTTCCTCCTCACCACTATCCTCATCAGTCGACATGGGTGGGATGGGAGGCCGAGGAACTTGTTGGTCGTCAGGGTCCAAGATCAGTTCAATGTTATTGCGCACTGCCAGGTTGTGGAGCATGCAGCAGGCAATCACGATCCTGCATACTTTGCCTGGTGAGTAAGGCAGGGCCCCTCCGGTCTTATCCAGGCACCGAAACCTGGACTTTAGCAGTCCAAAAGTCCATTCCACCACTCTACGTGTCCTTCCATGGGCATCATTGTAGCGCATTTCATCCGCTGTAGTAGGATTACGTATGGGACTCAGGAGCCAGGGCCGGTTTGGGTACGCAGAGTCGCCTATGTAGGGGGATGACAGACACAAATATCACAACCAGAATTGGTGGGTACCCCATGCCACACAGAAATCACAAATGTCCCCACAGCATACTCACCAACAAGCCACGCGTGTCCTGGATGCAGATTTGCCATCAGTTGGGGGACAATGCTGCTCCGCATGATGTGGGAGTCATGTGCGGAGCCTGGAAATCTTGCACACACATGGGAGATGATGTTGTCGGCCAGGCACACCACCTGCACGTTGAGCGAATGAAAGTGCTTGCGATTCCTATATACCGGCTCACGTGCCCGTGGTGGAATGAGAGCGATATGTGTGCCATCAATGGAACCCACTACGTGTGGTATCTGACCCATTGCATAGAAGTCTGCTTTGACAGCTGCCAACTCTGCCGGCCGTGGGAAATGGATGTAGTCATCCTTGTACAGCATCATGGCTTTTAGAACATCCCGAAGTACCATACTGAACATGGACTGTGACATCCCCCCGGCATGTCCAACTGTGTACTGAAAGGTGCCAGTAGCAAAAAAGTGTAGTGCCGCCATCACCTTAGCTGTGGGTGTAATGGAACCAGGATACGTCCTTCGTGGCTGCAGATGAGGAGACAATTGGTCTACAAGCTCCATCAATTTACGTCGATCTAGCCGGAATTTCCTGATCACCTCCTCGTCAACCATATCCTCCAGCACAGTGTATGGGCGATGGACATTTGGAGCCCTCCTGTGTGGGAGTAGATGTAATATAAGTCAACTTACAAACAATGCATGGCTGTGCAACTCCATCACATGTAAGCCAACACTAGCAAGAAGATAAATGTTGTGGACAATAGTCATATGTGTGACATCTCAGAAAGTAACGACAATACAGAGTGCCCTATGAACAATGTGCAGCCACTAGCAACATGAAGTGTGTCAACATGTACAATGCAACTTAGTCTCATGTCAACATTACTGCCAACAAGACATGTGTAAGGACCCAAATGTCTACAAGCCTCACCACAGACACACATGCACGTGCAAACACTAAACGATTCTGCTACACACACTCCATGTCATCATGCACCAATGACAACACTGACAATGGTGAGCATCCGCTCATTACATGCATGGTCAAACAAAAGGCAACACACATACGCATACACAGAATGCATGTTTACCCCCACCATTGTTATTAGCACACATTAACTACACACTGACAACAGATTCTGACTGTGTCGAGACAGGCCTGATGTACAGTGTAGATGTGAATTATTTGAAACGTGTATAGGGAAACACAAGACGTCAACACGTCGACATGCACATGTGTAGCACATTGTGTGCACATCAATGGGCATAGTATGAACACACACGATATAGTGCATTACATATGCAGTGTCGCCAGCACGGTCACAACCCTCATAACGCAATCGCGGACTATACAGCACGGTGCAGCGGTCCAAATAATAACATCATTGGCGCCGCCATGGCGGTGCACTGCTTCCGCGATTTCCAAATGGGCATAAGCGGCCCGCGTTCCCTCTTCCCATTGGCTGCATGTGCACGGACCATCACGGTCACACATCGGCAACCGCATGTGCAAGCTTCCGGGACGGATGCTTCTCTTGCAACAATGTTCAATCAGTGGCGCCACCATGGCGGTGCACGCCTTCCGCGGGGGAGGTGCAGGCCAACACATACTTGTAATTATGGATATCGAAATGGCAGGTCATGACCCCCCTTACAGTCACGTTGCATCATCCACCGTACACCGGCCGTGGGAGGCCCGGTGCACAACCACCGTGGCAGGCCTGGTGCACAACCGCCGTGCCAGGCATGTCACCCACCGCCGGGCCAGGCCGGTCACCCACCGCCGGGCCAGGCATGTCACCCACCGCCGGGCCAGGCCGGTCACCCACCGCCGTGCCAGGCATGTCACCCACCGCTGGGCCAGGCCGGTCACCCACCGCCGTGCCAGGCATGTCACCCACCGCCGGGCCAGGCCGGTCACCCACCGTCGTGCCAGGCATGTCACCCACCGCCGGACCAGGCCGGTCACCCACGGGGAGGAGGGGTTCAATAGACGACACACACACTGCCACAAGCGCTGGGACGACATCTCCAGGCTTAAATGAATGTGGCGGAGATGACACTGGGGATGATTCCAAGATCTGCACGTCTGGCCCGCCGCACCATGACCCCTCTTATGCACCGTATCATTGCTGTGACGCATCCTGACCTGTCCGCCCAGCTGAGTGGGGAACAACAGCACACTAGCAGTAATCAGATTGTATGTGTATGTTACTTGGGCCTGCAATGCATGTATTGCTGCTCGGACACAGTAGTGGCTTCCGTGGTGCGTATGTTTATCTGAAATACCATGCTGGTACCATTAGCGGAGTAGGCGTTGGCATTCATGTCCGCCAGGTGGACAGCCCACTTGCTTGGAAGTTGAGGGTTCCAGGACATGCCGTTGAGGTCTGTGGTCCCATGGCATGACATGTGTGCAGATAGTAGGGGTGGGACGTGTGCAGGATGTGTGCTACATGTACAATGTATGTAATGGAATCCTAGATCTGTTGTCCTTCAGTACGTGAGTGTGTCACTTACTCACACCGCGTTTCTCTCTATTTCAGCTTTGGCAGAGGGCACTGACCCACAGACGACGGAGATGACTGGTGGCAATGCTTCCGAATCAGAGGTCACGCACACGCAGACTGACACTGAAGGGGGCAGCCCCGGAGAGGGGGACAGGACCGTCCCTGAGGACTCGCATGTGGAAACACCATCGCCCTCATCCTCAGAAAGTGTTGGTTAGTCCGCACTGTTGGCACAGACAGGGAGTGGGCAATCGACACCTTCAGTCGGGACACAGCACACAGGGCCCACACTGCCACCCACTGCAACATGTACTGCTCGTGCTCGCCAGAGGAGGGGGAGCAGAGTTGCCTTCGGTGCAGGAACCGCCGCCCCTGCCCCAGTGACAGAAAGTGCACTTTGTGCAGAGGCTGTTGATCTGCTGCGACAGCTGTGTGTAGGGCAGACCAACATGATCAATGCATTCCAAGACCACGATAGGAAGTTGGGGCAGGTGGTGGCATTCATGGAGGGGATGCATGGCGATGTTGCTGGTCTCCACAGAACAGTTCAGTCATTGGCAAACACTGTGTCCTCAGCCATTGTACAGTCACAAAGACAGGGTGCTACTTCTGTACAACCATCCACACCACTTGATGTTACAGGGGAGAGTGAGTCTTCAGACCAGGCCTCTTATTCTGGTTATTACACTAGGAGCAGCCAAAGGCAGCAAGGCAGGGCACGGAGGGCACAGACACCCTCCCCTAAGCCTGTGATCTCTTTATCCGAAGACGACGTGTCCAACACTGGAGTTGACAGACAGGATCATGTAGGGGTGTGTATGGAAATGGATTCACATGCTACACAGCCATTCCCCACCAACGTGACTCCCAAGCCAAGGCCACCTCCCAAGAGCAGGGACACTCCCAAGGACAGTACCAAGGAAAGGGCACCTCCCAAGAGCAGGGACACTCACAAGGACAGTACCAAGGAAAGGGCACCTCCCAAGAGCAGGGACACTCCCAAGGACAAGGACAGTACCAAGGTAAGGGCACCGCCCAAGAGCAGGGTAGCTTCAATGGAGAGGGACACTACAATGGACATGTCTGCACCCAGGGACAGGGCACCAGAAAGGGATCAGGGCCATTCCAGGGACAGGACACCTCCGACGTCCAAGGCACATCCCATGGCCAAGGGTTCTCCCATGGACACGAGCACCATCAAGGACAGGCATATTTCACCCCTGGCTGCACTGAGGATGATGTTTAAGGAACGTACAACACATGTATCAGCGGTGGAGTCCCACCATACCTCTACTCCCATCCACGGCCTGCTAAAGCAGAGGAAGGAGTACACTGTTGTTGCATCCCCCATTACACATGATGCAGAGGACAGAAGGCAGGCACACAGCAAACGGCAGGCAGGGTCCAGCACGTCCCCAGAGAGCAGACCACCACAAGCACATGATACACCTTTGATGTCTGGTGATGCCACTCCACTTACCAGTCCAGGCATGTCCGGGGTGCCCCTATGTTTCACAAAGAAACGGAGACACACACCAGTGAGACCTGAACACCCCAATGTCGTTCCAGTACAGCTGTCCCCAGCTCCCCGGGCCACCCTGCCTCCTGGCCCATACAGCCCTGTGGCTCAACATTGCAGTGGTCCTAGTGGCTCAGCTGCTGTTCACTCACATGTGTCAGGTGCAGGCATGGTATTTGTTGGTCAGTGTACAGGGACATGTCCGGCCAGTGTGCCTGGGTCTATGGCACATGTGTCAGTCAGTAGATCGGTGGCTGTGTCTCACACTCCTGTTGCTGGTGCTGGCGGTGTGTCTGGGTCTATGGCACATGTGTCAGTCAGTAGATCGGTGGCTGTGTCTCACACTCCTGTTGCTGGTGCTGGCGGTGTGTCTGGGTCTATGGCACATGTGTCAGTAGGTAGATCGGTGGCTGTGTCTCACACTCCTGTTGCTGGTGCTGGCGGTGTGTCTGGCTCTGTGGCACATGTGTCAGTCAGTAGATCGGTGGCTGTGTCTCACACTCCTGTTTCTGGTGCTGGCGGTGTGTCTGGGTCTATGGCACATGTGTCAGTCACCACAGCTGTGGCTGTGTCTCACACTCCTGTTTCTGGTGCTGGCGGCGTGTCTGGGTCTAGGGCTCATGTGTCAGTCAGTAGATCGGTGGCTGTGTCTCACATTCCTGTTGCTGGTGCTGGCGGTGTGTCTGGGTCTATGGCTCATGTGTCAGTCAGTAGATCGGTGGCTATGTCTCACACTCCTGTTGCTGGTGCTGGCGGTGTGTCCGAGGCGAGTTGTTCAAGCAGTCCACCAGATTCTGTGGTGTGAGGTCTAGTTGCCATCAGTCACATCTCATTTAAGTTTGTGTGTAGATTGACGTATCTAACCACCTATATTTTACTAGTCTCCTTGTGACGGGTCGCTTGACACACGTACTTGGCTAGCCAATGATGTACCTGCTGTGTTGTCCACACTGCCCTGTTGCTGTTCTGATACTGCATTCTGCCCTCTCACGTGCTGCCAATGATGTACCTGCTGTGTTGTCCACACTGCCCTGTTGCTGTTCTGATACTGCATTCTGCCCTCTCACGTGCTGCCAATGATGTACCTGCTGTGTTGTCCACACTGCCCTGTTGCTGTTCTGATGCTGCATTCTGCCCTCTCACGTGCTGCCAATGATGTACCTGCTGTGTTGTCCACACTGCCCTGTTGCTGTTCTGATACTGCATTCTGCCCTCTCACGTGCTGCCAATGATCGACCTGTTCAGTGCAATGGACTGTTGATGCACTTAGCCCCTCTCACGTGCTGCCTCTGATGGACCTGTTCAGTGCAATGGACTGTTGATGCACTTAGCCCCTCTCACGTGCTGCCAATGATGGACCTGTTCAGTGCAATGGACTGTTGATGCACTTACCCCCTCTCACGTGCTGCCTCTGATGGACCTATTCAGTGCAATGGACTGTTGATGCACTTACCCCCTCTCACGTGCTGCCTCTGATGGACCTGTTCAGTGCAATGGACTGTTGATGCATTTACCCCCTCTCACGTGCTGCCTCTGATGTACCTGCTGTGTTGTCCACACTGCCCTGTTGCTGTTCTGATACTGCATTCTGCCCTCTCACGTGCTGCCAATGATGTACCTGCTCTGTTGGGCACACTGCCCTGTTGCTGTTCTGATAATGCATTCTGCCCTCTCACGTGCTGCCAATGATGTACCTGCTGTGTTGTCCACACTGCCCTGTTGCTGTTCTGATACTGCATTCTGCCCTCACGTGCTGCCAATGATGTACCTGCTGTGTTGTCCACACTGCCCTGTTGCTGTTCTGATACTGCATTCTGCCCTCTCACGTGCTGCCAATGATCGACCTGTTCAGTGCAATGGACTGTTGATGCACTTAGCCCCTCTCACGTGCTGCCTCTGATGGACCTGTACAGTGCAATGTACTGTTGATGCACTTAGCCCCTCTCACGTGCTGCCTCTGATGGACCTGTTCAGTGCAATGGACTGTTGATGCACTTACCTCCTCTCACGTGCTGCCTCTGATGGACCTGTTCAGTGCAATGGACTGTTGATGCACTTACCCCCTCTCACGTGCTGCCTCTGATGGACCTGTTCAGTGCAATGGACTGTTGATGCATTTACCCCCTGTCACGTTCTGCCTCTGATGTACCTGCTGTGTTGTCCACACTGCCCTGTTGCTGTTCTGATACTGCCCTCTCACGTGCTGCCAATGATGTACCTGCTCTGTTGGGCACACTGCCCTGTTGCTGTTCTGATACTGCATTCTGCCCTCTCACGTGCTGCTATTGATGTACCTGCTGTGTTGTCCACACTGCCCTGTTGCTGTTCTGATACTGCTTTCTGCCCTCTCACGTGCTGCCAATGATGTACCTGCTCTGTTGGGCACACTGCCCAGTTGCTGTTCTGATACTGCATTCTGCCCTCTCACGTGCTGCCAATGATGTACCTGCTGTGTTGTCCACACTGCCCTGTTGCTGTTCTGATACTGCATTCTGCCCTCTCACGTGCTGCCAATGATGTACCTGCTCTGTTGGGCACAATGCCCATGCTCTTTGATTTTCTGATATTATGCACCTATTATGTTGAATAAAGATAATGTATCATGTTTAGTGGTTTGTCGCTGTCATTCCTGGTTGTGTACTTCAATTGTGTATATTTTGGTGCGTTCGTCAATGTATTTCCTGTGACCTGACACTCCCCCTCCCAACGTCACAGCCCTGCCAGGTACTCCCCTTCCGGAAGTAAATGGTGTGTAGCGTACCTGCGTCGTCGTCGTTGATGGTCCATGACTTGCTGGTGGAGGATCGCGAAGAGTATCGGAAAAGCGTGTAGCGCTGGGTCCATGTGGGCGAGCTGCTTGTGGTGGGTATCTTCGCAATGTGTGGTTTGTTAGCTGTGGGGAATCCGCCGTGTTCAGGCAGGTTGTTTTTCCGCAGCGGTTTTATGTGTGTTTTCCGCCATCGTGATTTGGGACACGGTCGGAGGCGTCATTCCGTACGGCGGTGTCTCTGGATTGGTAACGTCCGCCGCGGGGTCGGGTGTAATTCTGCGGCGGTGCGTTCTCTTCCGCCGTGTACGGAGTTTTGACAGTTTTTCCCATCCTAATATGGCGGTCGGACTGTCCGCGGCAGGCGGACGGAAAAGGGCTTTTTCCGCCTACTCCAGGACGGCGGACGTCCTTCCGTCCGCCATCCTAATGAGCCCCTTAATGTGCAAGTAAAATCTGCAAAACCACAGCACCAATGCAGCTACTAGGCTAGGGCAGAGGCTCACAATTAATGCATCTGTAAAACAACTTGGGATCCAACTCTTTATGTAAGTAGGTCAAACACCTGTTGTTTTGTAACTGATATTTTTTAATAAAGAGTAAGGCTGGCTATTTTGGTGTCGAAGCACTCTTAACAGATAACCTCTGTTCCCGAGAAGCAGTCAAACTCAACCTCCAAACTGAGGATTTAACTAGAAGACTCCCATTCTGTTCATGATCCGAACTTTGCTACCCCAAAAAACTGCTGTAGTAGTGGTGTTGATTGCCACATGCGCTAGGAACAGAGACTGCATGGGCAAAGTGGGCTCTGGCCCAGAGCCCTACCCTTTCAGGGGGCCTGATAGAGCCAGCTATGTTCTGCAGAGCGCCTTGTCTAAATGACCTTTAATAATTTGTAAACAGATCTGCAAAATGTCTGTAACACTCTCGCACATCACCCACATTAAAAATAATTTAAGGGAAAATTATATTTAAAGAAATAGAAATGTTGTGTTAATTAATATTTCATGCAATATCCATAAAAACGTTTCTTTTAGATTGAAACAGGATATCGCATTAGAAATGGGACGCGTAACAGAGATTATTTCCAGTAATGTTAGTGAGCTGCTGCTGTTTTAATATTGAAAACACACATCACTAGCTGTGAATATTGGATATAAACACACATAATTTGGACGAGTGTGACTACGCTCTGTCAGCGACCTGACCACAGAAGATATGAAAGAGTTCACACTGGATCATAAATTCATAGCTGTTCTGAAGAGTGGAACACTTTGCATTCTTTTTAGGAGTGCAGACGGGGAGAGTTTGTTTATCTTGTGCCTTCGGTAACGGAAACTGAAACTTTGCAACACCCCCTGATTTATAACCCAGCGATGGAAAGTGTGAGAAAAAGACTTTCCCAGTCCTTCATGCCCGGCATATCCAGCAGCTAAGCATAGAAGGCGCACATCACAAATCTCATCTAGAGAACAGAGCATTAAGATGTTTACTGGCTGGCCAGTTCTTACAGATTATCTTCTGCTGAAATATGTGCCGCGGAAGGGGCCACAGGTTCGAAGCAGTTCAATACAGCTTGCGCAACCTGCATGCTAGCAGGCTTTCCGAGACATGCTGCTCCACTCCGGCCCACCTGCTGCTTGCTCTGCACACGATCAAGACTGTGGTTACATACTGTGAAAGTCAGGTGATGTGGAGACGCAGTTCAGCACTAGCATCATCATCTTTGGCCTGCCCCGCCCCAGCTAAGCTCAGTTAGGCCAATCTGAGAAGCTGGTTTTGGTGAGGGCAGGCAACGCCTATGAAAAAGGCCTAAGAATAATGAATGAGAATGATAGGCTACGGTAGCTCGCGATCGACTGGTTGGAGACACCTGTTTTAGAGCTTTTAATTGTTCAAAAGGCTGTCATTTCGCTTTCGTTGCACTTCAGTGCTTGGCTTTACTCATGAGAAAGTTTCACTCCAAGTGTCAAAATATTTGGTCGATGAATGTCACTCATTAGTAGGTTTAAACCATGGAAATATCACACATAAGCAGCTATGGAGGCACCATGGGTGGTTGGGTGAGTCAGGGGGGCAACATGAACAATGGATGGTGGAAGGAACGGGCTCAGAGCAAGCACATGGACAATGCATGGTGGGAGGGTGGGGACAAGCAAACACTGGCAGCAACACGGACAACAACAGGAGGGAGGGTGGGTAAGGTACAGAACAATATGGACAACAACTGAGGAGGGTGAGTAGGGAAAGCAACAACACAAGAAAAACGGAAAGAGTGAGGGTGGGTGGGGTTGCAAGCAACAGCACAAGCAACAATAGAAGAAGGTAGTGTAGGTGTTGAAAGCAACTACACAGGCAACAACGGAAGAAAGGAGAGTTGGTGGGGGAAGCAACAATAAGTGATGCAAAAACGGAAGAAGGGAGGGTGGGTGGAATCAAGCAACAACATAGGCAACAATGGGATGAGGATGGAGGGTGATGCTGCAAGCAACAACCCAGGCAACAACGGAAGGAGAGAGGGCCGGGGGCATGAAACAACAAGTGCAACCAACGAAGTAGGGTGGGCTGGTAGATGCAATCAGTAACACGGACAACAATGGAAGACAGAAGGGTGGGAGCAAGCAAGCAACAACACTGGCAACAATGGAAGGAAGGAGAGTGGGTGGGGGAAGCTGTAAAATTGACAACAACAGAAGATGGGAAAGTAGGTGTTCTGAGCAAAAACACATGCAACAACAAAAGGAAGATGGATGGGTGAGGCAAGCAACAACATGGACAACAATGAAAGGAGGGAGTGTGGGTACGCAACATGGATGAGGGAGGGACCCTAAGTGGGAGAAGTTCATGAGGGAGCCAGCTGAACAAGACACACTCTGGTATAGTGCTTAAACACAAAGAAAAAGTAATGCTTAAAAAACATGATCAGTGGAAGGATACAAGTATTGTGCCCATGCTCGAGTGGAGGGACCAATACGAAAAAAGAAAGGAAGCCTAGGGCATCTTACCAATAAAAATCAAACAAAAGAGAGTGACAATAAAGCCAACGAATGGCAAGCAATGAGCGGGCTCTAAGCCCACTCTTAGAAACAAAAGATCTCAAATTCACAGCACATGTGCTGTCTAGGCGAGACCTACAAAGCAAATGTATATCATTCTGTATGTTTTCTTTTGACATATAAACATAAAACAGCAAGTATGTGAATAAATCATTTAAAAGTGTCTAGTTTTTTAATACTTAATAAAGGAAACTGAGGCATGATTTTTACTAATGAGGACTGATCATTTTACACAAATGTATTTCCACCTACCAGCTCTTGACTGTTCCAAAATAGCAAACATAAGCACATGATATTTTTTCTAGTATAACACGATTATCAAGTAGCTGTATGTCATGTCGAGATAGCAGTCTTCACTTTTTAATTACACCATGTTGCATTCTGGGACTGGAAAAGTGTTGGAACTGGCCCTTCTTTCACGGTTATCCCCAAACTTTTTGCTTCTTCCTCCCTTATTTTTCCTGACCCGTGGCTGTTGGCAATAGGACTGTGCGCACTTTACCACTGATGATAAGTGCTAAAGTGCATATGCTCTCTGTGTACATTTTTATTGTAATTGGTTATCCCTGATTGGCATATTTGTGTTACCAAGAAGTCCCTAGTAAAGTGCACTGAGTGTGCCAGGTCTGGTGATTCAAATGCTACTTGTGGGCCTGCAGCTCTGATTGTGCCACCCACATGAGTAGCCCTAAAATGGTGTCTCAGGCCTGCCACCGCAGTGCCTGTGTGCAGTCTGTGAACTGCCATGTCCTCCTGGTCAGTGTCCCCACTGACCAGGCATAACCCTTCCCTTTCTGTGCACATTGGTCACCCCTATGGAAGGCCCAAGGTACCCCCTTGGACAGGGTGCAGTGTATGTGAAAGGTAGAGCATGTACTTGTGCAGGTGACATGCTCTGGTAGTGAATTACAGCCATTTTCGTTTTTCACTGCTGCAAGGCTATCTAGCTCCATAGGTTATCATGGGGGATGCTGGCTACAGTGGCTACCAGTATATCTTCCCATAAGAGCAAGATAGGACATAAAAGTCTGGTATCCCTGAACTCAGAATTTAATAACACACCTTTTAGGAAAGGACGTTTTTAACTCCTGTGTTTGAGAATAGCACTTTTAGAAAGTTGCTGTTCTCTTGTCTGAGCTTTCTGTGTGCCTTGGCCTGTTTGTGAATTGACTGTCTGGTTTGAGAGTGACAGGGGCTGGGGATTCCCCATGAGGAAAAGTGTTTTTCTGATCGGCATCATTTGTACCGGGACTCCATTGCTTTTTCATTGCCATCTCATGTCAAACACTTCCACACGACCCACCTGGTCATTTCTGCTAATGCCTGAGGAAATTCTAACTGACATGACAAAAACCATCTTGCAGCCTGCATTTCTGCCCAGGAACTGTCGCATACCCAACCACCCCTGTTCTTTGCAGTTCAACTGAAAGCCACGAGACACTCACACCCTGAGTAGATGATTTATTTTCCGTCTCCTGCTACCAGCCTGGAAAACATCCTTGACACCGTGATCAGCTTATCTAGACAATGGTCTGACAGCTGGCCCTTGATCAGGGTAATTAAACACTGACTTGAAAGACCAGGCTTTGATCAAGGCAATTGAACAATGACCTGAAATACTGAGCCTTGATCAAAGCCGAGTGAACAATGATTTGTGTACCAAGCCTTGACCAGGTCACCATCGACAAACATCGTCTGGATCTGGTTATCAACTGCAAACACTGCCCTGATTAAACAATGAACTAACAGCCAAAAGACTGGGATGAAAAAGTATAAAAGGCTTGTAAGCTGCAGAGTGAAGCAGCAGCCTCCTCTGTCTTGTCTCTGACTAGCTTGGGACTCCAGGCTATGGAACAATCTGGGTTCTTCCTGCAGATGAAGGCTCCTGTGTCTCCTTTTACTAAGTATGGAAGACTAGGGCGGTTCCCCCACCGCCGAGACTCAGCAAGTGGGTTTAACCGGTTCTTCAAATGGCACCTGAACAGGGACTCCACGAGCACGAAGGTCAGGCCCGGTGGATGTGAGGGGGTGCACGGAGAGACTCCGACGGAGGTACCCTACCCGAGGGATTCTTGCAATCCGGTAAGCCGAACGACTCGCCCGCTGTTTCTCTCCACCCGGTCTGGGCCACTTGACTGCGTTCTCGCTGGAGTCCCCTAGCAAATAATTTCTGGAGCAGGACACAGCCCTACGTCTGCAGAAGAGAACTACCCCTGTAAGGTAAGGGTGGACTGATCACCCACCAAGTCTGTATGATTCTGTTATTGACTTTCGCAAAAGCCAAGCTGCTATTGACTTTTGCCAAAGCCATGCAAGCGAGGTGAATTTTAAAAACCCGCTGGTGTCTGTTCTGTATGATTCTGCTGGTATTGACTTTTGCAAAAGCCAAGCAAGCGAGGTGAGTTTTAAAACCTGCTAGTGTCTGTTATCTGATTTTAAGCATGCCAGTCAGTAGTAAGTTCAAGAGATTATGTTGTTGTATGTGTACACAGGACTCCCAGCTGGAGGCAGCTTGTTCGCTTCCTCCAGAAGGGACCCCTGGCCATACGATGTATGTTAAACATGGCCCTTCTGCCACAATGTTTTCCTCATTCTGGGTAAAATATACTAAACAAAGTAACGCGGAATTACAGTAGCCACTTTATGACTCCTTTAATTTCCAAGTTCTCACCAACTTAGAGGAACAATTAATGAAAAGAAAAACGCGCCCGTTTATGTTTGAATCTCTCCGATTTTGGAGGAAAGAGATAGAGCAGAGAGCTAGAAAGCAGAAGGCTCAAGATAGGAAACAGGAGCATATGTCAATGGCCGACCATGCCAGAGAAAATTTACAAAATCAAATGGCAAAGTCAGTAGAAATAGCCGATAGGGACCATGGGGCCTGGGTACAAAAAATGTTATCCAGCTTGTGAGGAGAAAGGAAAGGGCGATATGGAAGGGGGAGAAGAAGGTGATTCTTTGCTTGATACCATGCTAGAAAGCCCTCCTGCATATGCCCCAATGTACCCTGCCCTGACGCCTCACACCCCGCATGTCCCCCCGCCACAGCCCACTCCTGCCCCCACTGCCCCTCTTACTGTTCTCCCTGTCACACCAACCCTCCCGATTTTTCCTATGACACAGACCATGCCCGCTAACCCTTTCTTCGCTGCGGGAATGGCAACAAGTCTACATCCGCTCAACCCCTGCGGCTTTACCCCAACACGCCCTTTCCCTGCTTCCGCGTGGTCTACAGTTAAGCAGGATTTATATGAATTGTTGAATTCTCCCCAACTGGCCTCCTTGCGGTCTGCAGTCAGCTTTTCGTCCCTTCGAGAAAATGACCTACAGAGGCAACAGTGTGAATGTTGGATAAATAACGGGAATATTTCTGCCTTTAAAGAAATATGGTCCACCTTTTCCCAGTGGACGATTATGGAGCAGACCACCTGGGCTGAATACATGTGTACCCTGGTCATGCAAGGATTTGAGAATGCGCTTATGCAGATACCAACAGGTAGGTCGCAAATAAAAAGAGGCGATGTTCAGGGAGAGGGGATGTTTGGCACTATGTCTGCTTTTATGGCTTATCGTGATATGACCGGTTTTCCCAACACCTCCCTAGAAACAGCTATGCCAATGAGAGAGGCCGCCCCTTTCTTTATTAACGCACTTGTAGATGCCCAAAATACCAGTCAAGGGGCTGTTGAGGCACACTGGCGCAGGCTTTGGGTTCATGTTCCTTGGAAAAGGTCAGACGTAATGCAGTTAAAAGGACAATTACCAGATCCCCGGAAGAATCCGGCTGCCTTTTACAGAGAATTACGTCAGATTATATCTGCAGGTACTCTTGTTCTTGAGGATATAGACTTACTTTTTGGTACAGTTGTCCCCACTGAAATTTGGGGAAAAAGTCGACATACTGACCATGAAGTGGCGTTGGGAGGTAAATGGGCTGACCTAGAGGCTATGGAAGAAGCAAGGGTAGGTGGGACTAAACCAGAAGCTGCCATCCTGACTTTGCCCGGTAAAATAATGATGTTTATGAACACACTTTTACTGGAAACTGTCATTAACTGGGATAAAATAAACGCCTGTAGGCAGCGAAAAGATGAGAATGTGGCTGACTTCTTTACCCGTTTTGAGACAAAATACAAGGGACATAGTGGTTTAGATCCCCGGACCCCAGGTTCTGGCCCAGTGTTTGTCAATAAGTTTGTCAGCAACCTGCTTCCTGAGATTTCCGCCTGGCTTAAGAAAGTTGAAAGTACGTGGTCTGCCCAAACTATGACTGGTATCTTGGCTATGGCACAATATCATGAGAATAGGGAGAATGATGATAGAGACAAGGAGAGTAAGAAGGTTAGGGATCTTAAGACTGATGCACTTCTGCAGCAGGCTTACCCTCCCCGAGGTCCCGATGCCCGTGGGAATTTCAGACCTCAACCCCAACCCCCTCTGAGGGCTCGCCAGTCTACCCCCTCCAGCCCTCAACGTACGGGAGCCCTCCAAACAGATCAGTGTGCTTATTGTAAGGGTACGGCCATTGAATAGATGAGTGTCCTGTGTTAGCTGAAAACATCCAATCAGGGAAGACTCGGCCTCGCACTCCCAGGGAGGGGAGGCCGACTAGGAACCATGGTCTGCCCCATCCACAGGATAAAGAACGTAGGCCCAGGGATGACGCTCCCATCGGGCAGCGCCCGGCCAATAGGTTTGATGGGTACGAAGCAACACGCACTTATTACAATGATGATTATGATGAAGTTGATGAGACAGGGTACTACCAAGCATAGGACAGCCAGGAAAGGGGTATTACCAGAGTGCAAATTCCAATGGATCAAAGGGGCCCGTATGTTCAAATGTCAGTTGTGGAGAACAATCAGAATTTTCTTTTGGATACTGGGGCCACCAGGTCTTCTATTGCACGTCTGTCAGTCCCGGAGGCACCCCTTTATGGCAATATGAATGTCTCCGTGGGTTTTGCAGGAACACCTGTGACCAGCCCTGTCTCTGAACCCCTTCCTCTCGATATTGGCCCTGCACATGTTGACGCTCCCTTGGACCTTACTACAGGTTGCAGTGAAAACTTGTTAGGCATGGATTTACTGAAAGCTCTGTATGCGACCATATAATGTAGTCCCCAAGGTGTATCCCTAACAATTTCCCCCACCGCAGCTTCCTATATGTATTTATCATGTCCCCTCCCACCAGAGTTGCAGTCTTTACCTTCCTCCCTCTGGGCATCATCAGACACTGATGCAGTATCGACTGCCCGCGGAAGGAGAAATGGCCCTTTTAACAATAATATCTGAATTAATGGACAAGGGCGTAGTGGAGGAGACACGTGGCAATATCTGTAACAGTCCCATTATGCCCTTTTTTTAAAAGACCAATGGAGATGCTCTCTCCCCTAAAATGTACAGATTTGTGATTGACCTGAGAGCCCTTAACAAAATAACAATCTCCCAATATCCTGTTGTCCCTGACATTACAGTCCTCTTAACGAAGGTCCCTTATGATGCAACACACTTCTCTGTCATAGACCTGAAGAATGCTTTTTTCAGCATTCCTGTACATCCTGACAGCAGACATTTTTTTGGTTTCTCCCTTGGTGGGCGGAGCTTTAGATTCTGCTGCTCCCCTCAAGGTTTCACCGAGAGCTCCAGTATCTATAGTCAAGCCCTAAAAAGTCAACTAAATTCCTTGGAACTCCCCGATAATTCCACACTATTACAATATGTAGATAACCTCCTCATTGCTGCAAATTCTGCCCCAGCATGTAAAGAAGCTACTCTCTGTTTGTTACGCCACCTTGCCCTCCATAATCACAAAGTGTCTTTGAAAGAGCTTCAGTTTTGTCAAGAGAAGGTGACCTATTTAGGTCATCTCCTTTCGAAGGAGGGTAGGCAGCTCACCACTGATCGTATAGCCATTATCAATGCTATGACGGCCCCACGAACACAAAAGCAGGTGCGAGCCTTCATAGGCCTAACCTCATACTGCAGACTGTAGATTTCCACTTTTTCGGCCATGGTCAAACCTCTTCTTGCCCTCACCACTAAAGACATATCAGACAGTTCCTTTCCTTGGACTAGAGAGCATACGCAGGCCTTCCAAGATTTAAAGAGGGCTCTGTGTACTGCTCCAATCCTCGGTACTCCCGATTATAACAAACTATTTTTTCTTTTTGTACATGAGACAGATGGCTGTGCATGCGCTGTCTTGACCCAGATATTGGGAGGTCACCATCGGCCATGTGCCTATTTTTCAGGCACCTTAGATCCTGTTGCAAGGGCTCTCCCAGGATGCCTACGGACGACCGCTGCGGCCGCCCTCATGGTCCGTCAGAGTGCGGGGATTGTCATGAACTCCCCCTGACTCTGATGGTCCCTCATTCTATAGATACCCTCCTTAATAACACCAAGACACAGTACCTCACTAGCGCACGACTCACAGGATATGAACTGACACTCTTTGCCAGCCACATTAACATCAAAAGATGCACTGCACTAAACCCCACCACATTACTCCCACTGGATACTCAGGATGCCCGCTTAGACCCACATGACTGCATATTAAGGACAGCGGAGGAGACGAAGGGACGGGTTGACTTACAGGACACCCCGATAGCAGAACCAGAAGGTACACTGTATGTAGACGGATCATGTCTCAGAGGGCCAGATGGTAACACCTCAGCTGCCTAAGCTCTCCCGACATTAGGGCGAGTAGTAGAAACAGCTCAGATTCCGCAGTGCTCTGCTCAAGCAGCAGAATTAGTGGCCCTCACTAGAGCTTGTGAGTTAAGCAAAGGGATGACGGTAAATATTTATACTGACAGCCAATATTCCTTCGGGGTGGCCCACAACTTCGGGAGGTTGTGGAAAGAAAGGAATTTCCTTACTTCCCATGGGACCAAAATTTAACATGGCCCCCTAATTCACTGACTGTTAGACTCCCGGACGCTCCCCAGAAAGGTGGCCATTATAAAATGTAAGGCCCATAAGAAAGTAACAGATGATGTTGGGAAAGGCAATGCCCTGGCTGACCAGACGGCCAGACAAACAGCTCTTAGAAAAAGGGAAGGAATGTATGTAGGAGGTCCCGCTAGGTGGGTGACAGACGAGGGCATGGTTGAAAACACAGTACAGAGTGTGATTGATATTCAGTCCCATACTACTCCAGAGGAACTAAGGGTGTGGAAGGAGCAATTAGCAAAGGAGGGAATTGATGGTTGTTGGGTGCGTACGACTATGGAAAGACAATGGATGTTACCTGACAGTCACGTGCCACCAGTAGTTACGATGGCCCATGGTTCTGCTCACATCAATGCAAAAGGGATATGTAAACTGTTGGAACCTACATGGTACAACTCTATGATACCAGCATATGCTGACAAACTGGTTAAAACATGCATGATTTGCCTAATGTATAACCCAGGAAAAGGCACAGTTACTCCTAAGGGAGGATTCTCTCCTCCTACCTTCCCTTTTGAAGTCCTCCAAATGGATTACATCCAGATGGACCGATGTAACAATTTGAAATATGTCCAGTGGTGGTCTGTACATTCAGCCGATGGGTGGAGGCCTACCCCGTCAAAGACTGCACCGCTATCACGACTGCCAAAGTACTATTAAAGGAGTACCTCCCACGATTCGGTTTGCCCCGCTTGGTCTTGAGTGACGATGGGACACACTTTCCAGTCCAAATTATGTAATATGTCTGTACAGCATTGGGTATAAAACAAAGATTTCATGCAGCTAACCACCCCCAGTCAGCAGGTCTAGTGGAGGTGTACAATGGCATCCTAGAAACTAAAATGGCCAAAATAGTAGCCGAGACAGGTGTCACTTGGGTTGATGCTCTGCCCTTGGCCCTACTGTCCAAAAGAACAACAGCCCACACCAGGATAGGGCAATCTCCCCATGAGATTGTGTTCTATAGACTTGCCAATGTATGGGGTGTTCCGCGGCCTAAAACTGTTTGATGTCGAATACCCTGTATTAACTGATTATCTGTACAGTCTGATTAATACCTTTTGTACTCTTTATCACCAGGTGCATGAGGCCATACCTGACAAAAGCGAGGGCTCAGGACATGTTATCCAACCTGGTGACTGGGTCCTGATCTGGAATTTTCAACGGACTAAGAGCCTCGAGCCCCGCTGGACACAACCCCGTCAGGTGTTACTAGCCACTAAGCATGGGCGTAAAATCCGTTCCGCTCGCAGAATTTGCGGATTTTCGGTAAATTCGCGATCCGCGAACTCTCACAAATTTGCCGTAAATTCGCACGCAGCGGATTTTTTTTGCTTGGTCGCGCTTGACAAATACAATATTGCGGCGCGCGGCGTTCACTTACCGTCATTCAGCGTTTGAAAAGTTGTTTTTCTCCATGTTTGCGTGTGCTGCGCCATTTTGGATCTTGCTGCGTGATCCCGCGGGAGTTTGTCGACCGTGATTACGTAATCGCGCCCGCCACCTCGCACAGCGAGATTTTGTTAACGCGAGAACGTCATAAACGCTCGCGATCACGCATCGCGGGAGTAAACAATTGCGAACACGTAGATGCGGCGGGCATCAACAATCTCGCACTCGCGAAATTGCTAAATTTGCAATTCTGCACAAGAAATCCACCAGCAAGCAGCATAAACCTTCTGAAAATGATGATTTTTATCAGAATAACTCCTAAGGTTGACATTTGCCTGTACTTTTTTTTGCAAGGAGTCCATTTTGGGGAGTGGGGGGTGGGAGGAAGGAAGTGCCCCACAGTCTCCAACTTCCTGTTCCTGTCCAGCAGGCTCCTCCCAGTGCTTTCTTCATGTGCTGGTCACTTTCATTTGGATCTTGACCTGGAAGGATTACTTTTTGTGGATGCTGCTGGATATTTGGATTTGAGGCCTTTTTGACTTTCTTTGGATCACTTTTGGATTAGAAATCAACTTTCACAAGTAAGTTTGTTTGGGGCATTACAGTTGCTGCAACTACAATTTTGGAACTTTTTCAGAACATTAAATAAAATATATTGTGGGTAGCCACAGTATCCAGTAGGACCAGGGTTAGTTATGGGTGCATGATACAACTGTTTTGTTGAATTTAAACATCATTGAGGGCATGGATGGCCTGGGATTGTGCTGAATTTTGTGGTTTATTTCCATTTTTTTGGGCTGCTGTTGGGACCTTTTGCCCAGGGGTAGTGAGTGGTGCATGGACTGAGTCTGTCTGTGGGGTCTCTTTAATGTAAACATCATGGAGGGCATGGATGGCATTGGATTGTGGTGATTTTTGTGTTTTTTTCGTTTGTTTGGGGTGTACTGTTGATGGGGACTGGCCATGTGGGTGGTGGCCTTTTTGAGTGCTGGTACAGGCAGGCCCTGGCCATGTGTTTGGGGTGCAAGGGGCCTTTTTGAAGACAGGCAGTGTTCTGAGGCCTGCACCCATTTTGCCTAGCTTTCATCCATTATGCCCAGGGGTAGTGAGTGGTGCATGGGCCTAGTCTTTCTGTGGGGTGTCTTCTTGAATTTAAACATCATTGAGGGCATGGATGGCCTGGGATTGTGCTGATTGTTCTGTGTTTTTCGATTTTTGGGGCTGCTGTTGAGGCCTTTTGCCCAGGGGTAGTGAGTGGTGCATTGACTGAGTCTGTCTGTGGGGTCTCTTTAATGTAAACATCATGGAGGGCATGGATGGCATTGGATTGTGGTGATTTTTGTGTTTTTTTCGTTTTTTTGGGGTGTACTGTTGATGGGGACTGGCCATGTGGGTGGTGGCCATTTTGAGTGCTGGTACAGGCAGGCCCTGGCCATGTGTTTGGGGTGCAAGGGGCCTTTTTGAAGACAGGCAGTGTTCTGAGGCCTGCACCCATTTTGCCTAGCTTTCATCCATTATGCCCAGGGGTAGTGAGTGGTGCATGGGCCTAGTCTTTCTGTGGGGTGTCTTCTTGAATTTAAACATCATTGAGGGCATGGATGGCCTGGGATTGTGCTGATTGTTCTGTGTTTTTCGACTTTTTGGGGTGTATAACTGATGTTCCTCTGTCTTCCATTGCTTTTAGGTGCACAAGAGAACCACCAGTGCCAGGAAGAAGTCCTGCAGCGGTGTGTGTGCAGCATAACGTCACGCGACGTCACGTGTGGCCACAGACAAGACAACTCTGCAACTCGTGCAACTGCGGCCTGCTGTTCTGACCTCTGAAGAAGATGGCCCCCAAAAAAGTTCCCCGTAGCTCCTCTAGCAAGAAAGTTGGCAGTAAGGAGCAGAAGAAGCAAGTGGCGCCACATACCAAGGAGACTGGTGTGCCGACCGCCACATTTTTTGGAAAAAAAAAAGTGCGCCTACAGCAGCAGCGGGGTCTGCTGGGGACCAGGCTGCCGGGAGCAGCACCCCCGCTCCATTGGGCTCTGTGCCACCACCACGCCAACTTAGGTCCAAGCCCTTGAGTGCTCTAGAGGCCGTCAGTATAGTTGTTCAATCACCATCGACCAGTGATGTTGGCTCATCGCAAGAAAGTAGCAGCAATGTCCCTCAATCAACACAGGTTGTTGTAACTGATCTGACGAGTGTTCAACAAACACAGCCACAACAACAACCACCTGTGCAAGTAGTACAAGCCCAAGTACATGTGGAAGGAGAGGCAGCGCAAGGAGATGCGCAAGCAGAGGTGCATGGAGCGGCACAAGTGCCCACAATAGTTGTTCCTCCCGAAGTAGGGGCACATCAGGAAATCGACATTCAAGCCGAGGTATCACATGAGGAAGCCACTCCTCCTGATGATTCATTGTCTTCCAGATACCCAACAAGGAAAAGATCAAGGATGGTGTCTACTTCTTCAAGCCCCCTTCTTTCTGATGATATGGATGAAAATTGGGAACCACCAGTGCTGCCTGAGAGTGAGGCACACCATGATCTGACAAAGGTAGCTAAGCGTAAAAGGAAGGTCCCCGAAAGTCTCAGAGTTATGGAGTGTGATGATGACGCTGAAGAAGAAGTGGCGTATACTCCTGCTGATGAAGACTCTCCTGACGACGACGCAGTCATCATAGGCGTCACTCCAGCCTCAGCGGGCATGCAGCAAACAGACATTTTTACCCTATCCCAAAATGCTGCTGAGCGTGATGATGGCGACGTGACAACGGGACCACCACAAATGCAGTTAACTAGTACACCACCACCTACCGCTTCCATATTTTCTCGCCAGAAGGTACCTCCATCCACCTCCACCTCAATTAGTGGTGATGCAAGTGCACAACGTAGTAAAGTTCGGGAACACACATCCTCCACTTCATCTGGCATTAGCAGCATGACCAGCAGTATCGCCTCCTCCGCCCCCCACAGACATTTGAAGTCCGCAGTTTGGGACTTCTTTAGTGTTTGCCCAAAAAGGGAAAACATAGCCATTTGTAGCATTTGTAAGCTTGCAGTTAGTCGTGGTAAGCTTGGTACCAACTATGGTACCGGAGGCCAGAGAGGTCATCTTAAGAGACAGCACCATGTCCAATGGCTTGCGCACCTAAAGGAGATCAAGGAAGCCCAAATTGGAAGCCAACAAACTGTATCCGTTGATGTTTCATCTGATGACGACGAGGAGGAAGAAGCGTCAAACATTTCTTCACCTACACCCAGTACCCCTGTCAGCAGCACACCCCCTGTGCGCCACACTAAGAGTGTGGGAGGGAGTGAGACACCAATGCGAAAAATTTCATCATCACAAGCGTAACTGGGTCGAAGAAGTCATCATCTTCCCGTAAAAAAATGGTCCAGCCCACCATTAGAAGCATGTTGTTTTCAGATGCGCCATTTGAACGCAACCACCCAATGGTGCGTCTGTATAACACTAAGCTGGCTAAAATGCTAGCGCTGGACCTTCTCCCTTTTTCTTTTGTGGAAGGGGTTGGTTTTCTTGAATTAGTGGCAACGCTCTGCCCTAAATGGAAGGTTCCTAGCCGGTACTATTTTGCCAGAGTTGCGGTTCCAGCACTACATGCAGATGTGCTGGAGGCGATTGGGGCAGCTTTGAAGAAGAGTGCTGTTCACACTATACATCTGACAACAGACATGTGGACCAGTGGCTCAGGCACTGATTACATGTGCATCACTGGACACTGGGTCTCTTTTTCAGGAGTTACAGCAAAGCTAAGGGCAGGTGTTGACACGGACAACGTTTTTAAAGCTGCTCGGAAACATGCAACACTAGCCATGTTTGGCATGGAGACAACTCATACAGCACAAAACATTTTGCAGGGGTTTAACACAAAGGTCTTGAAATGGCTGTCCCCCAAAAAACGCAGGATTGGTTATGTTTCCGCGGATAATGGCGCCAATGTAGTTAAGGCCATGGATAAGGGTCACTATTTCAGAGTGCCGTGTTTGGCGCACTGTATAAACCTGGTTGTTAAAAAATTATTGAGTGAAGAAAGTCCAGTGTGCGAGGTACTGACCACCTGCCGAAAAATGTGCACACATTTCAGCCATTCTTTTAAGGCCCGGAAGCATCTGAGGGGCCTGCTACATGAACGTCGACTGCCAGTGAAAGCACTCATCCAGGAGGTGGCAACACGTTGGAACTCAACCTTCTACATGCTTGAGCGTCTGTATGAGCAGTTTATGGTACTCGATCAGTATTTCCTTACACTGGGTACAGCTGCGAAGGACCTGAGGTTACATGGGGAGCAATGGGAGCTAGTTAAAAGCCTGACAGACATGCTTCATCCTTTTGAGGTCTTCACGCGTGCAGTCAGCAGGGAGGACTGTAGTTTGGGAAAAGCTATCCCATTGTTGCGCATGCTACAGCACCAACTGAAGGAGGTGTCTTCTACGTAGCAAAAAGATGAAGAAAAGCAAGAAGCTTTTCATTTGGCAGAGAATTTATTACAGCGCCTACTTTGCGATGAACGTCTTCAAAAGAACAACACAGAACAGCATTACATTTGTGCTACTATTCTGTATCCACGCTACAAAAAGCCACTGGCAGCCAGAGCATTGTTTGCTTTTGGTGACGAAGAAGTTTCAAAGTACAAACGTTGGCTAGGTCTGTCAGCCATGAGGTTTGAAAGAGAACGGCAGGAAATTGAAGGAAAAGGCAGTACATCAGCATCAGAAGGCCATCCGGAGCCCAAAGAATCCACTCCTGCACCTGTGGCTGTGGCTGAAGTGACCTCTCAGCCGTTAAAGACACCAGCAACCGGATCATCTGCACCAGACACAACAGGAACATTGTGTGAAGAAGACAATTGGCTAACTCAGCTTGGGTTTGCTTCTGAAAAGGTTCCAGCAAAAAGTAAGCAAAGTGGAGGAACCCTGCAGAACCTTGAGTCGATGGTGCAGGACTATCTGAATGACCCAACAGAGGTCTATATTCATGATGACCCATTGGCGTATTGGCATGGGAAAAGAGAATTGTGGCCAGAGATCACCAACCTGGCTATAAATTACTTGTCTTGCCCACTGGCAAGTGTGTCTTCTGAACGTGTTTTCAGTGCTGCTGGTGGCATTGTAACTTGCAAAAGGACCCGCCTCTCGCCGAAAAATGTGGAGAGGTTAACAATGATCAAGATGAATCAGCACCTCATACCACCAGATTACAAAGTACGAGAATACACGCCAGAAGAAGACGAGGAGGACACCAACTTAGATGAGGGAATTTCTTCTCTGTAAGGTGACCTACTCCCACCTGAATTCGCAGAGTATGAGGACGAACTCTGCTTCCCTGACACCGAGCCCTGAAAATGAGCCAATGAATCAATAACTTTCTTTTTCGTCCTTATTCACTTTTATTCCTGTGTGTATGTCTTTCTTTGTTTTGCAAAGTCAATATAAATAAAAAATGTAATCACCTAATCAATCACAAAATGAAGCCCATCAGCAGAACTGTCTTCACTTATTTGCTTATTGATTTGAAGGTGCCACTGCCTGCATTCCTCAGGTTCACAAGTTCACAAGAACATGCTCCTCTATCCTCCTCCTCCAGACTCCTATTTCCCTCAAAGCAGATGGCTGGATTACGCCCAATGAAGAAAGACTCTGCACTTGTGGGGGTGTTCTACTTCTTTGCGGGTGAGTTGACGGCTCTGGGGCCATTGCTGGGAAGGTCTAATACCGGATAAAAGTGGTTTGGACAAAATCTGAGCAAAAAAAGTTTTTGCCTTTTTGCTCACTATCATGTTTTCGGTGGCCTGTTTGGGGGGGTTCCTGGTGTTTGTGGGTGGGTTTCGGGGTCTGGGAGCACTGCTGGGTATGGATAGTTTTGATAGCAAGAGGTTTGAAGTAAATCCATGGAGGCAGAGGGGAGTTAGGGCCTAGCTGCAGAGCGCGCGCGGAGTGATTTTGAAAATTTTGCCAAAAATGACTGTCCCCATTTTTGTACTTTTGCTTTTTGGCTGTTTGGGGGTCTTCTACTTGTTTTCACCTGGGTTGACGGCTCTGGGGCCATTGCTGGGAAGCTCTAATACCGGATAAAACTGGTTTGGACAAAATCCATGAGGAAAAAGTTTTTGCTTTTTCTGACATTTCGCTCCATGTAGCGTTTTCGGGGGCCGGTTTGGGGGGCTTCCTGGTGTTTGTGGGTGGGTTTCGGGGTCGTGGAGCACTGCTGGGTATGGATAGTTTTGATAGCAAGAGGTTTGAAGTAAATCCATGGAGGCAGAGGGGAGTTAGGGCCTAGCTGCAGAGCGCGCGCGGAGTGATTTTGAAAATTTCCCCAAAAATGACTGAGTCCCCATTTTTGTACTTTTGCTTTTTGGCTGTTTGGGGGTCTTCTACGTGTTTTCGCCTGGGTTGACGGCTCTGGGGCCATTGCTGGGAAGCTCTAATACCGGATAAAAGTGGTTTGGCCAAAATCGGAGGCGAAAACTTTTTTGCGTTTTTGCTGACTTGCTTGTCTTTGAGGTGCTCTTTGGGGGCGTTCCGGGTGTTTGTGGGTGGGTTTTGTGGTCTGGGAGCACTGCTGGCACAGTCTAATTTTGATTGCATTTGTTTTTCAGGAAATCCATGGTGGGAAACGGGAGTTATGGCCTAGCTGCACAGCGCGTTTGGACTGAATTGAAAGAAGGCCCAAAAATATTGTATCAAAGTATGAGATTTGCCATTTTTGCTTTTTGCCTGTTTGGGGGTGTTGTGCTTTTTTGCAGGTGGGTTGGCGGGTCTTGGGGCATTGCTGGGAAGGTCTAATACCGGATAAAAGTGGTTTGGACAAAATCCATGCTGAAAAGCCTTTTGCATTTTTTGTAACTTAGGGTTCGTTAGGGTTAGCACTAGCATCAGTATTCCATGTGTTTGGGGGTGTTCTAGATTTTTGCAACTGGGCTCTGGGGTCTTACAGCACTCGTGGGAATGTGTAATCTTGGTTGCAACTAGTGTTTTGAAGAAAATCCATGGTGGGAAAGGGTGGATTTTGCCTAGTGAAAGAAAGCGTTTGCCACTATTCTTAACTTAGGGCTCGTTAGGGTTAGCACTATTGTATTGCATGTATTTGGGCGGGGGTTATTTTACGACTGGGTGGGGTCTTGGAAAACTTGTTGTAATGTCTAATCGTTTGAACATAATCCATGGTGGGAAAGGGGGGTTTTGGACATACTTTCTGAGTGTGTTTTGACACGATTTGAAATTAGGCCTCTGTGAGGTAGCAGCAGTATTCTGCACGTTTTTGGGAGGGTAATGTGGGGTGTTCTAGATTTTGGGGATTGTCATCTCTGAAAGTGACAGTATAATTTTTGCACTACACAGCGTGCCTTACATATTTTTTTCTCCGAGGTGTCTTTAACACATAGGGGCTCATTAGGATGGCGGACGGACTTGCGTCCGTCCGCCACCCTAGAGTAGGAGGGACCGTCCGCATGGGCTGCGGCGGTCCCTCCGTGCAAATTAGGATGTGACCGCCACCCTGGCGGTCACATCCTGGATATTTAACATTGCGGCGGGTGCAGCTTCAAGCTGCACCCGCCGCAATGTTAAAAAAGCATACATTGCATATGTATGCAGCAAGCAGCAGGCACCGCGCGGTGCCTGCCGCTTGCTGCATACATATGGTACCCCCCATGTGCACCCCTCACCCCCCCTTCACCCAGGGGGCCAGCAACGGGCCCCCGCAGTGAAGCACCGTATGCTTTTACACGGCGGAATATCCGCCGTGTAAAAGCATTTCTTTCTGTGCATCCTAATATGGTGGACGGTGTCTGAGAGACACCGTCACCATATTACAGCTTTTCCGCCGCGGTTGTAAGCCAACCGCGGCGGAAAAGCTGCGGACAGAAAACAGGACCCACCAGCCATCCTAATGTGGCGGTGGGTCTTTGGTCGGTCCGCTGCGGTTTTTCCGCATCCTCCGGGCCGGCGGTGGATTCCGCCGGCCTAGAGGATGCGGGAAAACCGCAATCCTAATGAGCCCCTTACTGTTGTATTTTTCCATCATCAATTACAGGCAGGCTTTTACCCTGTGCCATCGATGTACTACTCAGGCGTACAATTAGCGATCCGCAAATCCGCATCAGGCAGGCAGTGGACACTGGACTGTTTGTCTGGTCACCAAGATTGATCGACGGAGCATCCGATGGAATGAAGGAGTAGCGCGAGTAAGAGGAATGGCTGGATGCATCGACTTCACAAATTCAACGGGACCACTACAAAAAACAGTAACAGTATCCAAAATTCTCCTTATCTTTTCAATGATATTCTTGTCAACTTGAACTTATTTCTACGAGTGTGACTCTGTGCGTTTGTTTGATCTCTGCTAATTCATCCCTCCAGCTATTTGATACGTCTTTGCTATGTTTAACACTAATTTAATGTTCTAAGTGTTTATTGTCTGAGGGCAGAGAGGCAAGTGAAATTGCGTAATGACTGCAGCCCTGTACTGCCAAGTTTGCTAACTTGTTCCTTCGTAGTTACTAGTAAGTTGCAGTAAGTAGTAGCACTACTTTTCAGTAAGCTAACTATCCATTTACCAACAAACAACTTCTCGCATGCAGTAGTGCACTTTCTTTATGTCCCTTTAAAGGTTTATCGATATCTTCAAATCCAAAGATTTGTTTATCTTCATTTGTTGTTTTACTGACCATGTTGTGTTTTTTTTCCTCTCTACCAAACTTTCCCCCCAAAAAAACCCCATTCCCATCCAATTTTCAAACCCTAACCCTCTTCCCCCGGGCTGTGTGGTATTTCATTGATGTGTGACTGACAACATCAATGAATTCCACACACTTGCTGGGGAGGATATGGTCAAAGCAACCAGAAGTTCATGTGCGCCATCCTGGATTGATAATAAGAACATCCTCCTCCTACACGACGTGAACAATGTAATGCTTAATGCTTACCTTACGTTGAAACTGCTTAGGCTACAATTTAGGGCACTGTTCTGTACCGTACTATCTATTGTACTGTTTCTAATGCTACGCTCAGGCCACTCAATGTTTAATTTCCTCTTTTTTTCATATGGTGACTGCCAGTGTGTACCAGTACTGCTACCAGCACAACAATGATATTGCATCCGTCGAGGATTCAAGTCAACAACCAACCTTATTCACCAACCGTGATTCGCAAATCACAGGTAAGATAAGCATATAGAATAATGGGCTAGGACTAAGTTTGGAGGAGAGCAGAGACTAACAGTACTACTAGTAAAGTACAGTAGTAGGGCTACTGAATTGACTAACTCGGTTACTTGCATTTTGGTACATTTAGGACAAGATGTTTCATTCATGCTGGTAAGTTTGAAAAACCAAACGTACAGTAACCACCGCCAACCCCCACACAAAATAATATGAGCGCGTATACTGTGTTTTTGAATGAAAAATATAAATATTGAGAAATATAAATTATGGATGTTGTTGTCGTCACAAAAATAGAATTACCCCAACTCACCCCCCTCCCTAAGCAAACCAATGTCCAAAAATCAAAAAGTACCCTTTCCCAAAAACCCAATTCCCACCCCCCAACAGTCTTTAAAAAAGGGACAAGGGACAGTCACTTCCTCCGGTGGCGTTTAAGTTTAGAGAGCTGGTGCTGCATATCCCGCAGCTCTTTGCGGAGGTCCCGGACCTGGCGCTCCAGGTAGTCCACTCGCTTTCGGAGGCGGCGCTGGCGTACCATCCAGGCTCTGGGGGGGGCAGCTGGTGTTTTTGCTGCCGTGCGTCGGCGGCGGGAGGCTGTCGGGCCACGGCTCCGTTTGGTTGGAGGCTTGTGGCTGGTGGACCAGGGGGCAATGGAGAAGGATGTGGAGGTTGTTGTTGTAGTTTCCTCCTCATGCTCCAGAGCCCACAACCGTCGAAACTCGACACAAATAGCCTCCAGCTTACGGGCCCTGGCCCGGACAGCCATCTCCTTACGGGTGAGCTTTTTGGGAGTAGCATCTATGAAAAAAGAAAGGAAAATACTGTAGCAAATAGTCTTTAACATAAAGTCAAAATAATCCAACAGAAAGTTGACACTCAGTAACACCAGCATAAGTAACACCAGCAAGTAGCAAACACAGTATAACATTTTTAAGATAACGGACCAGGTTTTTTGTGATTGCTGATCCACAACTGGCGCCTCCCGTATGTGACGTTATTTATAATTTCTAACCACTATTTTGAGGGTGCCCCAGATAGGAGGAAGAACCTAAACTTCCAATTAGGACCAAGATCCAAACATAATTGATACAGCAGGTATCTGTCCACACGTCGCCTTTTACAGAGTAAATGCTGTTGGTAATCAAACAACACAACCAGACAAAAATGTGGAAGTAGTCTTGATAGAAGTTTTTCTTCAATTCAGATTTTATCCACCACGCCCAGCCAACACGTGTTTCGTCAGGGCTAGTAGCCCGCGACTTCATCAGGGCTCCCGCCGGCAGCGGTTCCAAAGCTATTGCCACAATGGCTAGGTACTCTCAGCCGGTTCTAGTGTCGAGGTTCTAAGCGATTCGTCCCAGCCGTCCGTGTGATGGTTAATACCAAAGATGCGACACACCATAGGAGTATCCGTGTGAGCGGCAGGTTAAGAAGACGTACTGCTTTCCAGTGTCTCCGCGTGTAAATGCGGAAGTCATTTACAGTTTACACGCGGAGACGCTGTAAAGCTGAGATGGCTGAGATGAATCAGCGAGAACCTCGACACTACCCGGTAGCCGGGTCGGAATTGGAAGCGGTTGAGAGCACCTAGCCATTGTGGCAATAGCTTTGGAACCGCTGCCCGCGGGAGCCCTGATGAAGTCGCGGGCTACTAGCCCTGATGAAACACGTGTTGGCTGGGCGTGGTGGATAAAATCTGAATTGAAGAAACACTTCTATCAAGACTACTTCCACATTGTTTGTCTATTGGTTGTGTTTGATTACCTACAGCATTTACTCTGTAAAAGGCGACGTGTGCACAGATACCTGTTGTAACAGTACAACATTTTGGCATGTATCTTTCCGCCGTCTTTGTAAGCCTGTGACATTACTGGGAGTTTCAGGAATTCCACTAGCAGCACTATGGGTGGACTCACTACTACTTACATAGTCAGAGAGTACTCAAAAAAGGCCTTTTTTAACTTTTTTTGTTTTGGGTTGCAAAAGAAATTACTGGTACGTGAACTTGTGCTCGCCGCCATAATGGCAGCTCACTCTGCTTTCACCCAAGAAATACAGACACAGGCCATGATGATGCAGACTGGCAGTACTTTAAGCAGTACATGCAAGTGGGGATCTGAATGTCTTAATTTTCTATAGGGGTGGCACTGCCACTGGCCATACTTCTTCCACTCAGCGTCTGCTCTACTACATCATACACCTCTGCTATCGACGAGGAGGATAAAGAAGATAACATCCAGGCTTCGAAAGTACGTCTATGATTCTTCTTGATGTCTCAAATGTACCAAAATTTATTTTTTTCAAAAACCAACTAACACCCTTTTCATTATATTTTAGAAAGCGCTGTCTTCTTATGTTGAATTGCATGCAACAAAGCCATTCTTTACAGTCATAAATATTAAGACTCGCTCGTCCTCCGTTTCACCCATCTTTAATTTTTCGTTCTTCACACCCCTAAACTTCATCTGATATGACTTGGCTTCACAAATCACAATAAAAATTGGCCAGCTGAGTTGAAGTGAAATAGAGGGGGCCATTGGTTACCAGAGAAGTACCGCAGCTAATGCTATTAACAGTCAAGGTTGACTGTCTTCTACGTGATAGTCCAAAAAGTAGTTCTAAATTAGTAAATGTTCTTGACAGTACAGTGTACTTATACTAGTGTACTGTGTACTACTGTACAGTACATCATACACTCCTTTGCGAGGCTACTCAAAAATATTTCAATAAGTAAGGAGTATAATAACTTACCACCGTCCGCCGCCGCTGAGTCTTCCCCCCCAGCTCCTCCTGTTGGCGCCGCCCCATCCTGAGTGGACCCCTCCGCACTGCTGGCCCCGGCACTGGTTGTCATCTGTGCCGCGTCAGATGTTGTGACGTCTAGGAAAAACATGTCATATTTTCAGATGCCATACACAGCCCCCTATTTTGTCTCATAACGGAAGAAAATGTTACATAACACATTTTTTTTTATAACTGGGATTGAAAAAAAATAACGGTTTTGGGGAGGGTGTTAATCTTTTATATGCTTATTCCATTAAATGCTACACTTGTTCTTATGACAACTGATGAATGCTTGCTTAATGGGCACCATTTTTCTCATTACAGAAAGAAGATTACATTGCCCTTCTGCCAGACAATTCTCCAACTACTAGTAAGTCATCACCAGCTGTACTGTGTTTTCATTTCTTAATTGAAAATAAAACTTTAAAACTAACAAACACTGTGTGGTTTTTGTTTACGAGTGAGTGAGCGGAAAGGTTTGAACTACTGCACTTGGCAGTCATGTTTCAGTGACTCAGATAGGCCGGGACTCGGAGGTAGTCTCTCTTCTTCTGTTCTTCTGGGTCGTAAAAATCATTGGTCAGACATTCTAGATAGTCTGTCAGGGGATTGAGGTTCAACTTCTGTTCGGACTGAGGTATGTCGAAAGACGAACTGCACCTATCATCTTGTCCATACTTCTTTGTGTGCAGAATAGTCCCTGAAACACTAGCGGTATGGGATGTGCTCCTCTCAAATCAAAAAGGACACTGCTATCGTTTAGTTGGTGTAAACAATTACATTTTGTTGTTGCAAATTGTCAAAGCACTTACATTAAGAAGACTGGAAAAGACAGCAAGGGCAACCCAGAGGACTACACTCAGTGCCTAGAGCTATTGCTGTATCAGAGTTTTGTTTCACACCGTTTGCCGAATGGGCAAGCTTAGCTACCTACACAGACCGACTCATAATTGTAAATAGTAGTAGCACAGAGAGTGATGGTAGAGGCAGGATAAGAATGTAGAAAGTAGTCTACATTAGAAGAAGATCCAAGACTATTTTGTAAAACATAGAATTATTAGGAACCAGTTTATAATAAATAGGGGCTGTAAAAGTTAGGGAAGTATAAGTATTAAGATAACAATAAGACAACTTACTGGGGCCAGCAGAAGAGCCTGGAAGGGACTGCTCCTGTCCAACTTCTGCCACCGGAGTCTCTGTCGCCGTCGCCTTGCCCCTGGGAGTTTCTGCTGGTGATCATGAAATAAAGAAACACAACATGGATGATTGAGTACAAAGAAATCAAATATTTCCCAAAAAACAATCTAAAATTATGTCGGGGAAACAAATTAACATCAATTGCATCTGATCTGGTCAACTAAGAGGATAGTAGTACGGTATTGCAGGATTCGCAGACCGTCCAATAGGAAAGTTATGTAATTCACTAACTACATCAACAACAAAAAGGTTCTACTACGACTGCCATCACTCAGCAGCACGAGACGTCGCGTGACAGACACAGCCCGTCATCATGATTGCAGACCACTAACAAATCTCCTAGAACAAGTAATAAATAGTATACTCAACGTATCAATCCACCACTATCTCTTCAAAGTGGCAGCAGCAGGAGTACAAAGAAGGACTAGACTTGAGTCTACTGTCTCTAGCATAACGTAGTAATGCTCTCAAATGACTAAAAAGTTGCAAACAAGTAAGCATAGTATCAACGCCAATAACCAGGCGAGCACCTGCAATAACAGAAGCTATTTAAACATTAATTTACCTGCAATGTAATCTAATCAGCAGCATTCGTACTCTTCAGGAAAAAAATAGATTAGCAATATAACAGAGCAGAAGGAAAAAAAGTAGTTATTAAATAGCTACTTACCAAGCCCAGGGATCTACACACCAAGCAGGTCGACGAGGTCATGCTCCCGGTCCAAGATGTCACTCCACCGGTGCGTCACTTGGTGGTAGGTGCGCCGGACCCCAGACTCCTTATGCATGCGCCGGCACACCGTGTCCCACAGCTGGCGACGCTCCCGGAGGCCGTAACCGGAAGCAATCCGCCCACCTGCTGCCACGGTCTTAGGGAGGTGGACCTGGACAAAAACCAGCAAGGCGGCCACCTCCACCGCAGAAAAGATCTCCCTGGGCTGCACTTCCTCCCCCCTCCAACGCCCGCAAGGGAGCCAGGTGCGTGGGGTGGGCCCTTCCCCTTGCCCTTGTTGCCTCCCTTAGCCATGGTCCTGGGCACAAGAAGAAGGAAAGAATAGGTGTGAAAAAAAAATAAGAGAGAGAGCAAAAGAAATAAAGTAGGTAATAAAGTAACAAAAAGTTTTAAAAAAACACAAAATATAGATGTAGGAAATTGAAGAGAGAGATGATAAGCAAAAAAAAAAAAAAAGTTCAGAAAAACAGGATTGCAAAGATGTAAGGTGGATAGAGAGGTAGCATGCCCAAAACCATAGCAGTGAATGAAAAACAAGATGGCCGCGCCCATAGAGGACCGCGTGGGTAAGTTTGCGTGATATTTCCCCCGCGAGCACGCAAAAACGCTTACGAATACGTAATCGCGCGCCGCATACGACGCGATCTCGCAACGAGCGGCCGGAAACGGAAACAAGTCACGCAAACAAGATGGCCGCGCCCGTACATGACCTCATGGGCAACCTCGGAGTCGGTGCGCTGCAAGCAGCCCGCGAAGAAGCAAACAAACGCGCGAACACGCAAAAAAAACGAAAAAACGCCCGAACATGCCAAAAAAAAGAGAAATCAGCAAATTCGCACTAATTTGCGGATTGCAAGTTCGATTTTGCGTCCCGCAAATCTCGCAAAATGGAAGAAAAACAAATTTTGGAAAACTGAAAGCACTTAGCAGGTGCAAAAGTTCAAACTAATTTGTAACCATTCCCTGTAGTGCTTCCTGAGGGGCCCCTCCAGAGTTCAGTTGCCTACTTTCAACTATTCTCTGACCCTGCTCTGACCCTCAAAGCAGGGTCAGAGAATAGTTACAAGTATGGCACATTGCTCCTGTAAAAAAAATAACTGCAACAGGAAGGTCTTACAGCTAAGGAAGCAGGTGCCAGACTTGAAGCACAAATTCAGTGACACATTAACCAGTCCCAAATTAAATCATCTCAGTTGAGGCTGGGAAGGTGTGCTTTGCTTTCCCCCCATAATCTACAGTGGTGAACAAGAGGATGGCAGTGGCAAACCAGAAGGTGGCAGTGATGAACCAGAGGGTGGCAGCCTTGAACCAGAGGGGGACAGTGCTGATCCAGAGGGTGGCAGTGGCAAACCAGAGGGTGGCAGTGATAAACCAAAGGGTGGCAGGGAGGAACCAGAGGATGGCAGCAATCAACCAGAGGGTGGCATTGATGAACCAGAGGGTGGCATTGATGAACCAGAGGGTGGCAGTGATCAACCAGAGGGTGGCCGTGATGAACCAGAGGGTGGCAGTGGCAAACGAGAGGGTGGCAGTGATGAACCAGAGGGTGGCAGGGATGAACCAGCGGGTGGCAGGGATGAACCAGAGGATGGCAGTGATGAACCAGAGGGTGGCAGCCTTGAACCAGAGGGGGACAGTGATGATCCAGAGGGTGGCAGTGGCAAACCAGAGGGTGGCAGTGATGAACCAGAGGGTGGCAGTGATGAACCAGAGGGTGCTGTGATAAACCAGAGGGGGACAGTGATGATCCAGAGGGTGGCAGTGGCAAACGAGAGGGTGGCAGTGATGAACCAGAGGGTGGCAGGGATGAACCAGAGGGTGGCAGGGATGAACCAGAGGGTGCTGTGATAAACCAGAGGGGTACAGTGATGATCCAGAGGGTGGCAGTGGCAAATGAGAGGGTGGCAGTGATGAACCAGAGGGTGGCAGGGATGAACAGGAGGATGGCACTGATCAACCAGAGGGTGGCAGCCTTGAACCAGAGGGGGACAGTGATGATCCAGAGGGTGGCAGTGGCAAACCAGAGGGTGGCAGTGATGAACCAGAGGGTGGCAGTGATGAACTAGAGGGTGCTGTGATAAACCAGAGGGGGACAGTGATGATCCAGAGGGTGGCAGTGGCAAACGAGAGGGTGGCAGTGATGAACCAGAGGGTGGCAGGGATGAACCAGAGGATGGCAGTGATCAACCAGAGGGTGGCAGCCTTGAACCAGAGGGTGCTGTGATAAACCAGAGGGGGACAGTGATGATCCAGAGGGTGGCAGTGGCAAACGAGAGGGTGGCAGTGATGAACCAGAGGGTGGCAGGGATGAACCAGAGGGTGGCAGTGATGAACCAGAGGGTGCTGTGATAAACCAGAGGGGGACAGTGATGATCCAGAGGGTGGCAGTGGCAAACGAGAGGGTGGCAGTGATGAACCGGAGGGTGGCAGGGATGAACCAGAGGGTGGCAGGGATGAACCAGAGGATGGCAGTGATGAACCAGAGGGTGGCAGCCTTGAACCAGAGGGGGACAGTGCTGATCCAGAGGGTGGCAGTGGCAAACGAGAGGGTGGCAGTGATGAAAACAGAGGGTGGCAGGGATGAACCAGAGGGTGCTGTGATAAACCAGAGGGGTACAGTGATGATCCAGAGGGTGGCAGTGGCAAACGAGAGGGTGGCAGTGATGAACCAGAGGGTGGCAGGGATGAACCAGAGGATGGCACTGATCAACCAGAGGGTGGCAGCCTTGAACAAGAGGGGGACAGTGATGATCCAGAGGGTGGCAGTGGCAAACCAGAGGGTGGCAGTGATGAACCAGAGGGTGGCAGGGATGAACCAGAGGGTGCTGTGATAAACCAGAGGGGGACAGTGATGATCCAGAGGGTGGCAGTGGCAAACGAGAGGGTGGCAGTGATGAACCAGAGGGTGGCAGGGATGAACCAGAGGATGGGAGTGATCAACCAGAGGGTGGCAGTGATGAACCAGAGGGGGACGGTGATGATCCAGAGGGTGGCAGTGGCAAACCAGAGGGTGGCAGTGATGAACCAGAGGGTGGCAGTGATGAACCAGAGGGTGCTGTGATAAACCAGAGGGGGACAGTGATGATCCAGAGGGTGGCATTGGAGAACCAGAGGGTGGCAGTGATGAACCGGAGGGTGGCCGCGATGAACCACAGGGTCGCTAACAGGCTGGACACGTAGAAACAACATGGTCGCGATAAGTAAGTTCGCGTTCCCGAACTTGTACAAAACCCTCGCGAACTGGCAAAAACAGAAAATTCGTAAATTCGCACGAATTAGCAAATTTTGTGGATCGCGAGTTCGCATATTTGCGGACCGTGAGTTCGTAAAATTCGCCCATGCTTACTAGCCACCCGCACCGCCGTGAAAGTAGAAGGTTGGAAGAATTGGGTGCATTCATCGCACTGCAGGCGTGTGCCTCTGCCCCTCCCCTATGATCAGAGGATGAGGGAAGGATGAGGAGACTCCGAAACAGAAACAGTCCCGACGTTTGTCCCATTCAGCGATGCCAGACTGCATTCTACATCTACGGAAGCAGAGAGTGACAGCATACTGAAAGGAAGGGTGGAACCCTCCCTTAACTCTGCTCAACACCAAGAACAATTGTTTCCTGACCATACTGTCCCTACTTCCGACCGATACAACTTTCGCCCCTGAGGGAAGGCTTGCCCTTGACTTCGCCAAGTACCTATTGGCTGTAAGGCTGTGATCTTCCCCGGCTGAGAGTAGTGCTATTTGATATTTTGATATTTGTGGGTATTTGTAGAGCGCAAACATTCGCTCCGAAAGGAGCATCTTGGCGCTAGGAATAGCGTGCAGTGGGTACGTGACAGATGGTGCGGGATGAAGAAACTGGAACTAGATAGCTGCCAATACAGAGGCGTCTGGTTGTTGGTACACCCATGTCTTTAGGAGTTTTCTAAAAAGGCTCTCCTTATCAGTTAATCTAAGATTGGCAGGTAGATTGTTCCATGCCCTAGCTGCCAGGACGGTAAATGTTTTCCCACCCCTGGTTTTGTACTTAAATCTTGGAATAGTGATTAGATTTGTACCAGAGGATCTCAGACATCGCGAGGGGTTGTAGCGTGTGAAGCGCTTTGCAAAGTAATGGGGACCTGTGTTTTTCATAGTTTTGAATACGGTAAGAAGGAGTTTAAAAAGAATCCTTTTGTGCAATGGTAATCAGTGGAGAATGTTCAGTGCAGTTGAAGCTGATGACCTTCTAGGGATTCCCAGCACCAATCTAGCAGCTGCATGTTGTATGCTCTGCAGCTTTTTAAGGGTGGACTTTTTCACTCCAGCCATTAATCCATTACAGTAGTCAAGTCGGGAGAGTATTAAAGCTACCGCGACTGATTTTTGAGCTGCGATGGGGAGGAGATCAAAGAATTTTTTAAAAGATTTAATAAGTCCAAAACAACGTCCAGCGGTGATCCTGACGTGGTCATCGAAAGAGAGGAATGAATCGAATTGCACGCCCAGGTTCCGTGCTGAAGGTACAGCGCTGGGTGGGGCCTCAGATCCTGTGGGCCACCAGTCCTTCGGGCAGAAGGATAGATCTTTGCTCAGCGGTATAATTTCAGTCTTGGCACTATTGCATCTTAAATGGTTTTTGTTAAGCCACTGGAAAACTAGTGCTGGTGTGTCAGACTAAGGTAAGCCATAAGGGCCCTTGACACCTGCGCCCAGTGAAGCAACCACCAATCACAGACAGCCACTAGAGGTCCCTGGCTTAGCACAATGGCCGCCGTCCAAAACACCTGAATCCAGAAACAAGATGTCAGCCTCCGACATAGTAAATGCTTCATGGTCACCATGGTGATGCTGTTTGTCTCCTTCATCCTGTCTATCCTTGGTTAGCTGTTACTAATCTACCATCCTGTTACCTCACCAACTCCTATCCCGACTCCTGCAGAACACCAGTATTACACGTTACCAGCCCACAAGTTACCCCGCCGTGCAGAATTCTTCAACAACACCCTCATCGAAATGTAGCATCATCACCAGCTGATCATGAACACTTCCAACTGTTGGGTTTGTGGACTAATGCCGCATTCCATGATACACCCTGTCCCATTCTTTACCTATCCCTTTTCCATCTCTGGGTCTTGTCTTGCATGGTGGATGTTGATACAGGAGGCCTACACGGTCAATGGTACTGCCAATTCTGCCCTTGGAACATTTCGGAAACAGGTCTGGCCAAGTCAATGCTCCTTTTTGCCCGACCAGCTCATCCACAACGCTACTATCACCAGATGAACTCGGTGAGATGGTAGTATCCAACTCAACTAATCGACGAACATTTTCCAGATTCCGCACCAGAAAGATACTGCCTGGTGGACACTGTGAATGTCATAAATGTGCAAGGCCGTGTCTGCATTCATGGCCTAGGGACTAAGAAAGTTGGTACCAGTACGTGTGATATCACAAAAACTTTAAACTCTAAATCTCCTTCGAAGCTGGTGGCATCCCCCAACACCTATTTCATCTGTGGCACTGCCGCCTACACTTGGCTCCCCCGTAACTGGTCTGGTACCTGCTATCTGGCCTTCCTCCTTCCACAAACCTATTCCACCCATGGAGGTTACCACCTGTCAATGAAGGGCGATCTGCGCTGCTCACGTAGGGGCGTCATATCAGCCAAGCATACCGCAGGCCAGCCACCATCACAGTAACAGCTGGTGCCCTCTCCAACATCACTGCAGAGCTACAGGCGGACCGCCTCATAACGCTTCAGAACAGAATGGTCCTAGACATCATCCTTGCTGATCGTGGTGGTGTGTGTAAATTGACCGGCTCCAGCTGCTGCTTGTACATCCCAGACAATGCACCTACAGTGTACGATGCCATCCAACGTCTGCATCACCTTTCTTCCGAAATTCATCTGGATGAAGGCAACTGGTCCCTCACAGGCTGGATCTGGGGCCTCCTTTCCCAGTGGGGGTGGAATATCCTCATCTTCCTTGCCTTGGGAGTAACTATCCTGGTTTCCTGCTGTTTGTGCTTTCAGTGTCTGCCAGTGCTCTGTACAATGTGTGTCCAGACCATCAAGCCTCCATCCTCCAACATCCACAACACCAATATGATGATGATGCTCCAACAAGAAACCGATGGCCTTATGGACATTGACATTTCTTAAAGTATTTGCCACTTAATGGCAAAAGGAGGTCTGAGGTAAAGTGTTCTTCTGATCAGCATCATTCGTACCAGGACTCCATTGCTTTTTCATTGCCATCCTGTGTCAAACACTTCCACACGACCCACCTGGTCATTTCTGCTGATGCCTGAGGAAATTCTAACTGACATGACAAAAAACATCTTTTAGCCTGCATTTCTGCCCAGGAACTGTCGCACACCCAACCCCCCCTGTTCTTTGCAGTTCAACTGAAAGCCACAAGACACTCACACCCTGAGTAGATGATTTATTTTCCATCTACTGCTCCCGCCTGGTAAACATCCCTGACACCGTGATCAGGTTATCAGGACAATGGTCTGACTGCTGGCCCTTGATCAGGGTGATTAAACAATGACTTGAAAGACCAGGCTTTTATCAAGGCAATTGAACAATGACCTGAAAGACTGAGCCTTGATCAAAGCCGAGTAAACAATGATTTGTGTACCAAGCCTTGGCCAGGTCACCATCTACAAACATCGCCTGGATCTGGTTATCAACTGCAAACACTGCCCTGGTTAAACAATGAACTAACGGCCAAAAGACTGGGATGAAAAAGTATAAAAGGCTTGTAAGCTGCAGAGTAAAGCAGCAGCCTACTCTGTCTTGTCTCTGACTAGCTTGGGACTCTGTTCCATAGCCCGGGCTATTGAATAAATCTGGGTTCCTCCTGCAGATGAAGGCTCCTGTGTCTCCTTTTACTAAGTATGGAAGGTAGGGAAGACTTGGGCGGTTCCCCCACCGCCGAGACCCAGTAAGTGGGTTTAACTGGTTCTTCACCCAGGAGGCTGGCTGAGTCAGCCCTAGGCTGAATGACTGCATTTGCAACTTGAGTGGTGGGAGGAGATAGCACCTGGGCCTGAATAGGGCTGTGCCTGCCTTCCACAATATTGGCTCCACCTCCTGCTGGGTGGCTGACGACCCTGCCCCTCACTCTGAAAGGAAAGGAGAAGCCAAGAAAACAAAGTGCTCAAGGAACACCCAGAACTGGTGCAGACCGGGCTCAGAGCCCTCCTGCACAAAGGGAACAAAGACTTTTAGGGGTATAAGTACAGGACCCCTGACAACAGAAAATTAGACCATCCTGGAATCTAGAAGGAACCTCTGCCAAGGAGAAAGCTGAAACTGAAGAAGGAAGACTGTCCTGCTGTTGCTCTGCTGGACTGACCTGCTGTTGCTTTGCTGCCAAGGAGAGGGGATGGACTTTGCTTTGTGCTGTGTGTCCCCTTGCTTGAAGGAATCTCCAAGGGCCTGAGAAGAGCTGGCTCACTGGTATGAAGTCCCAGGAACAAAAGGACTTCACCCCCAGCTTTCCTGAACTCTATTGAGAGAGTTATGTCCTTTCTGGAGTGCGTGGCCCAGTTGTGGTGCCTCTGGAAGTTGTACCTGTGTTGGGAAGCTGGAAACCAAGCTTTTAAAGACTTTCTGCATCTTTTGCAACCATATTCTTGAACTGTGTATGTTGGATTTTTGTCATATTGGTCTTGTGTAGTTTAGATTAAATGCATTTATTTTCTTAACTGTTGTGGAGTCAGTTTGCGGTGTTTTCACTGTGTTACTGTGAGTGTTGGTACAAATACTTTACACATTGCTTTTGGATAAGCCTGACTGCTTGTTCCAAGCTACCAAGGGGGTGAGCAGAAGTTATCTAAAGAGTGTTTCCTCCTTACCCTGACTAGAAGCAAGGGTCCCTATTTGCACAGTGGGACCTACCTCTGCCAACTAGAGACCCCCAGTTCTAACAAAAAGTTACTCTTTTAAGTTTGACAGGACAGCTGAAAAATGATAGCAAGTAAAATGGTAATGTGGCCAAATGAGAAGGACATTAAATATGCTTTGTGAGCATCAACAGTACAACTTTACGATTTTTACAAGCACAGGTGCACTAGATGACTTCTTAAGGAGCCAAGAGAAGTGCATACAAATTTAAGGGAAACATTTTTAAATAAAAAAATAATTAATTAGAAAATAATCCTTAGTCTACATCTCTTGTTGGATTTTGGTGTTGGATGCATCGTCTGTTTGGTTTGCTGATGGTGCTGTGTCATGGCAGCAAGTCTGGTTTGCCACTAGTTACAGCACACACTTGCCTTGCACGATAGCACTGTGTATTTGAGATTTAGCAAAAATTCTAAATTTGTAGATAACACGATGTTGCCATATATGATAAGTGAACAGTGTACTAAAAAAATGGCCAATACTCGCTATATTTGGTTGTACCTACGTACCAAGTGTTAACACTTACCGGCATAGAGTTTGACTAGCTATTCCTTTGTTAGCTAAGTTAGCACAGTATTTCACTGTCACTTCACACCCTTCGTAGTGTGTAATATAGGAATACCACTCTGTAATATAGGAATACCAAATATCACGGATTACCCATTGCAATTGTATCGCAGTTCCCCTAATATTCAATGGTTACCTTTTAGCCATTTTATTTTATGTGGCAGGGGATTACAGTAGGTCTATCTACATTTTAAATTTCAAATACACCTTCACATTCAGGTCTTGTGGAGGATACCATGTATGCTGCTGTAATATTTTGTATCAAATACATTCACAGAGTTAACGCTTACCTTGATAAGATTTGAAACATTTTTATGTTGGCCTGTAGACTACAGTATATTTCTGTCAAGTCACACCCTTTTTTGTGTTTTCCAACATCTTTTTCTGCAGGGTCACCAACTATTGTGGCTCATTTATTTCTTTATTGTATATCCCATACATTTCAAGGCTTACCTGTTAGCTGTTAACCAACTGAAATGGCTTTATATTTCATAGGAGATTACAGTATCTTTTAGCACTTTTGATACCATTCCACAAGCTTTCACTTATGGTTCCATTACAGGAAACCACATATGATGGCTCATATGGGCTTTAATATTTAGTATCCCCTGTTTCTTGGGGTAACACTTACCAGGATTTGACATGGTTTTAAAGTGGCGTGGAAAACACAATGCTTTTCTGACACATCACACCCTTGTTTATAATTTCCACTGTCTCTTTCAATGGGTAATATGAGTATTATGGAATATGCAGTGATGTAATATCTGTTATCCCATTTTTTACAAGATTTACAAGATTTACCTTTTAACCATTGGCAAGTTAAAATTGTGTTTAATTTGACAGCCGACTACCGTATTTTTAAGCAATTTGATTGCATTCCAAAATCTTCCACATTCGGTTCCTTTGGGGGATACCAAATGTGATAGCCAATAAGGGCTGTAATCTTTGCAACTCCATATGTTATTAGAGTTAAAGCTTACCAGGACACAATTTGACATGTCCTTAAGTTGGTAGGGTGAACAGAGTGTTTTTCTGCTATATCGCAGCATTTTTTGTGTATTCCAGAGTCCCTTTCTATGTGGACACCAAATATTACAGCTCATGTTGTGCTATATGTGGTATCTCCTACTTTACATGGTTTACCTTTTAGCAATTGACAAGTTGTAATTGCCTCTTATTTGAGAGCAGATTTCAGTACATTTTAGTACATTTGAATGCAATTCACAAGCTTTCACATCAAGTTCATTTTGGGGATACCAAATATAATCACCCATACAGATTATAATATTCAGTACTCTGGCCAGGTGGTAACCAGGTGCAACCTATTTAAAGTGGCCCATGAGGCAACAGTGGCTTCTCACAATGGCTACACTTTATGTAATAGCCAGGAGGCTGCGTATCCGAGAGGCTGAAGCGAGAAGGAGATGCCAGAAGAGGATCTACAGGACACGCATCACCCTCTTCCAATGCACTGAGGAGGACATCCATGTGCACTACAGGCTGCATCCAGAAAGTATCCTGGAGCTGATAGAGGAGCTGACACCCATGCTGGAGCACCCCAAATACAGGGCTCACACCATTCCCACACACATACAGGTGTTGTGCTCACTGCACCTCCTAGTGTCAGGGAGTTTTCAGGGGGTAATAGCCGCAGTAGAAAGGGTGTCCCAGAGTGCACTTTCGCGCTTTTTCCACGCTTTCCTCAATGCTATGATGCAGAGGATGCATCACCACATCAAATTTACAGACACACAGCAGGAACTGGACCAAACCAAATAGGATTTTTACCAAATTGCCCAATTCCCCCACGTGATTGCCTGTGTAGACGAAACACATGTCGCACTGTCCCCCCTCACACAATGAGTAGGTTTTTAGAAACAGAAAATCATACCATTCATTAAACATCCAGGTAGTCTGCAATGCCAAAAATCTAATCACAGTTATAGTAGCAAAATTTCCAGGAAGCACTCATGATTCCTTCATTTTTAGACACTGTGCTTTACATCGCAGACTTACAAATGGCGATTTTGGAGAGGGGTACCTGCTAGGTAATTTTATGGCACACACAAACAGTAGTATGTAATGTTTTAACTTGCAGTATCTCACTAAACATCAACATTCTTATTCCATGCAGGAGACAGTACATATGCTGTGGGGGACTACATCCTCACACCATACCTAAATCCAACCACAGCTGCTGAGCGGAGATACAACACTGCCCACAGAGACACAAGAGCCACCATTGAGAGAACCTTTGGGATCCTCAAAAGCCGTTTCCGCTGCCTCGACAAGAGTGGAGGTACTCTACAGTACAACCCGGAGACGTGTTGCAAGATAGTGGTGGCCTGCGCTATGCTACACATTATTGCTAAAAAGAAGGGCACCCCAGTGGATCTGACAGACTCCGACACATCCGATGAGGAGGAACCAGCCCCCCAATGCAGACGTACAGGAGGAGCCGGGGCAGCTTCTGGGCGCATGAGACGTGTTGACATCACACAGAACTACTTCTAGGTAAGATAAAAGACCACAATGACCAATGTTATTGTTCAAAAAATATGTTTACTTCCTTAAATGCAAGATATGCCAAGTCACACAGTGTGACTGTAAGTTTGAAATTAGCACATGTTAATGTCCTCACAGTGCCCTAATATCTTTAACGTAGGTAGTCCTCATGGCATGTGTTGCCTCACAACAAGCCATTGTCCATGCCGCCCCTTCACCTACGGCGAGCACGCTCTAATGCACCTCCTTCAGCCTGTGCAGTAGTTTCAGTGTTGTTGTCCACACCTCTGCCCTGACGGCCACTCCTATGCCTTTCTGCAGGAATAGGTGGAGTAGGTGTGCTCCTCCTGGATTGCCCATCAGTGTCTAGGCTACCTGGCGTAACAATCCCCCCCAGTGACTGCAGCCCGCAGTTGGTCAAGTGCATGGGTTACCTGCACCAGGCTCTTGGCAACGTCCTGACAGCAATGTGCCATCTCATGTTGCATGCTTACAGTTCTTCGATCAAGCATAGATATGGCTGTGGATTGCTGGCTGACAGCCCTTGCAAACTGGTCCAGGAGTGTGTGTAACTGACGTTCCCAGCGCTGGGCCTGCCTATCAATCCTAGCTTAACTCAGATTTGCCTCTGAGGTTTTTGCTATTGCTGTTACACCAAGTCTCACCTCCGACATGTGCCGATTGTGTTGAGCCATCTGACGCTGTATTGATGATATACCTTTACTTTGCAGGCGCTGCACACGTAACATATTGCCCCCCAGCCCTGCGAATAGAGAATCTGTACCTGACGAGGTATTGCAGGTGTTGGCCCGTGCGCTCTGTCTGGCTCCACTGCCAGTCGTGTTTGTAGCACATGTTTGTGATCTGCCCTGAGATGTGCTTGGAGTAGCTTCAGCCTGTGTATCATCTTCTGCATCTGTGGACCCGGATGGCATTGGTATTAATGCAGGTTCAATTTTGCGCCGCTTGCTTTGCGCAGAAGGTGTGTCATGTGTGGCACCCTGGCTCTCCTGCCCTCCCTGGTCCTCTGCTGTAGCTGTCTCCCCCACTGCTGCCACAGTGTACTGTGGTGTTGGTCCATCTGCCAAAAAATAGCACACATGAGTTGTGTGTCAATATAATAATTTTTTTAATAAAGTTTTTGAAAACACAATTTACATGCCTACTTGTCTATTTTGTGTACTTTGCACATTGCTAGTGTGACTGCTCCCTAAGTACCCTTTGTATGTGTATCTTCCCTATTCACATTACATAGGACTACATTTCCAATTATGCCTCACTGGGTGATCCTCAAAACATGGACCGGATTCCTATTCATGCATGGGGTTTTTGGGGTCTGAGTGGGATGGGAATGCTTTGGGGAGATTGGCATGCATCTTACCTTCTGTGGTGTCTCTGGTTTCAGAGCTGTCCAGGTCAGCCACGCCGTCACTGCCTTCAGGCATGAGGGTGGCCTCCACCAACTCCTCCAGGGGCATCGGATCTGGTGTAGTGGTGCTCCCACCTCCAGTTGCCTTAGCTTCTGCCAATCTTGTGGCCACCCTCTCCTTCGACCTTTGCCTCATATCGTACCACCGCTTTCTTAGGTCCTCGTGGTAAGATGGGTTACGCCTATGGCGTTTACCTTTTCCTGTATGTCTGACCATATTTTCCTTTTTCTGGCTTCAGGCAAACAAGTGAGGCTTTTCCAAACAGGAGGTCATGTTGCCTCACTACCTCCTCTGTCAATACCTCCAGCTCCCTCTCAGAAAATTTCTGTTTTCTTTTCCTGCTCTGTTCATCTGCCTGCTTGTCCCCACCCTGCTTTTCAGCACGCTGGGATTCCATTTGTAAAAGTTTGAAGTCAGAGGCAATTCCACACTCCCTCCTCTCTGTCTCTCAGCCAGCAACTGACTCTGGAACAGGTGCTGGCAATCAGGTGCAGCATGGGGACTCACACTTCCTGGTTGTGATGTCATCATTCTGCACCTGAATTGCTCTTTCCCATTTTTGCAATTCCTTATTAGCAAATTCGTTAATAAGGAATCGCTATTTGAGTAATCGCACAATAATTCTGCGAATTTTGGGGAATCGCTAAATAGTAGCGATTTTTTGACTACATCCGGTTTTGCGATTCCGAAAGTGCGATTCGCAGAAAATCGCATTTTCCGAATCGCAAAAATGGATTTACCTACATATGCCCCTAAGTATATAATACAAAGATCAAATATATCACCACCTTCTTTCGAACACAATCTTTCAAACGCAATATCAAAGAACAGAATTAAAAATTGAAACCGTAATTACGAACATCTTCCCTATTGGCCGAATGATGTTACTGAAAATATTTCCATTGAGTATATCCGAAATAAACTTTGGAATTCACATACACACCTTCCCAATAGGCCGAATGATGTTTCTGAAAACATTTGCAATGAGGATATCCAACATACACTTCTAAAATCATATTCACATGTTTCCAATAGGGAGAATGATGTTTCTAAAATCATTTGTAGTGGAAATATCCAAAATATACTTAGTAATTCATGTTGATATCTTCTCAGACTTTTGCCATCAAAAATATTAAGTATGAGTTTGGTAATTCATTAGGCAACCAAAATGTATACTCCAAATGTGCATAATTATATAGTGTCCATCCTTTATTGCATTTTAAATAGAGAGTATAGTGTTCAGATGTTGAAGTTGTTCCATCGTGGAAAACAATACCTACTGTTTTAAAGGTTTTTCCAGAAATTGACACTTGACCTGCCGCAAAAAATTTAATTTTTAGTTTCCAATTTTGTTCCATCTGCTCTACACAGTTGCAGCATTAAAATAATATATTGTTCACATCTTTCTATAAAGAATGTTGACAACATTTCCGATTTGCACTGCGTACATTCCATATGTTGATTAGCTGATTTTACTAGTTCGTTGAAAGACACTGTTTTCAAATCTAGCATTGACAAATATATTAATCGTTCAGGGTCCATTTTACTGTTAGATGAAATGAACAGCTGTCACATCTATGAACCCATCTGTAATGTAGTCCAAACAGATTTTCAATTATTTGAATACCTTCATCTTCTAATACTGCAAGCATAAACATAAGAAATTCCTGAGCATCTTGCTGTACATTCTGTATAAATTGTGAAGAACCAGAACATATATCCAGAAGATTCTGCACATCAGAAGCAGTATGGATTTTCATTTTATCAGTTTTCAACTTCTCAAAAATATAATTTAACAAAAAACATTTTTTTTTCTCTATTTTCTATAATTACATGATGTAGATTTTCTAAAAAAAAGACAACATTCACAATTACATTAGCATAGCAGTGGAGACCTGAACTATTTTCTAACTGATATCCTACAATACTAACAACCGTGTTCCCTTCTTTTTTCTTTCCTGACTCATCATTCTTTTCAATTCTTTGCAACGTCAGTATAATCTTTATCATATTTTCGTTTTAGACGTATTAAACGTTTTTCATAAATAGGCTATTCACCTCAGTTAGAAGCATAGAGTCTTCCTAACCTATTGTACTCTTTTACACAATTTACATCTGCACTTACCTTTTGCTCATCAAAATCAATCAAATACAATCCCGATAACGTTCTTAGTCGAGACAATGCAACATACGCATAGCCTCTTTAAACACAGAACTTCCAATATTTACCAAAGCATTGTCTACACTTAAACCTTGAGATTTATGAATACTCACTACATATGCTAAACAAACAGGAAACTGTTTTCTACGAACATACAAATCTTTTACAAGCAAAAAATGAACACAACAGCGTTCAATTTTTTTCACCTCTTCAATCTGATCAAATTTAATCTTCAGAAATTCAATTTTATCTAATTTCATATAGACAAATGTTTTCCAGTTATGGACTTCTATTTGGATAGTATGTATCCAACATATTTGTTTTCAAAATATCTGTACTTCCGGTTTATTCAGTGCCAAGTATTCAATTTCTTGTACAGATTTCAAAACTTGATTTCGTGCTGCAGCAAGACCAAGACTTACCCAGCTGATTCCTCTTGACTTTGAATATAAACTGGCAGATGTCAATCGATCCGAACATTTGTAGGATCAAATTTCTCGATGTAAAAGCATCTTCAAGCTGAAGCTGTACAATTTTTTGCTCAGTGTCTTCTCCTGCGAAATTTCCTCCCACATTTCTTTCAATTCTGTCTTCTCACACTTGGTAATATATGAAGTGACATAGCGAGCAATAGCAATTGAGTTATCTGCAACATATTGTATGTCCATATTTGCATTCCACATCTTCAAAATCACCAGATTGTAATCATTAATGCACTTCGATTCTTCTGTTCTTTTTAAATTGTAAGTATTTTTTGGCGATTTCCGATTGATGATATTCCTCACTGCTGACATAAAACTGTTCACTCTTCCTTTGGAAATTACTGGACATGGAAAGCCAAATCGACATTTTGTGTAAAATGTATCCTTCGACTTATATTTGCGTCGACAATACTTTCCACATCGATGACTCTAAAACCATAAAACTTGCTGTTTTAAGATATGTTCTCCTCTTGTTTTTAGAATCGCACAGGTAACATACTCTTCAATAACAGATAAATCAGTCTCAATCGAATCAGTTCCAAATTTGGGTGCATCCTTGATCCATAATAGCATATGTATATGAGGAGCACCACTAGCCTGGTATTTTATTCTCCCCAAAAAATCAATAACTTCGCCAATAGGTGGATTTTTTGAATTACAGATGAAAGACATCATAGCTTCAAACCTATGATTAAAATATCTGCAAACATTTACAGTATCAAGGGAACACAGTTCTCCAGCTGTCTTTAATTCAATATTTTCTATATTTGAATTTGCTTCTCGTAGAAAATCCAGTAAATCATCCCATGCGCACTCAGCACAACTAAGTGTAACAAACCATGTAGGTGTCCCTAAGTTTCTTAACATACATTTTAATTCCCCATGATATTGATAACAATATTCATTAGTGCCACATTGATATGCCATCAAAATAATTAACTGTGATTCTAAATGTTCATCTCTTTCTTCAACTTTGTCCATAAATTCCTTTGTAAAAGATGTGTTCCCGTTTTTAATATATGGTTGACTGCATATGGAAGTGCAAACAGATCACGCTCAAATAAAAGATGAAACAAATATGGAACACACTGACGAAATCTTGAATCTTCTGAGTACAGTTGTGAAGTAAGAAATTCTGCAGCTGGAATCTGAACTGGTCGTTCATTATATCTTCCAGCTTTTCCAGTAGGGAACAGCTGTGGAAAACAACGAGCTTCTAAACTTTTTCCCCACACACTCATGGGAGTTCCTTTTGCTTTTTTCATCTGGAACAATTCAATAGTATCTCCTATCAGTTCTTTTGAATGTAGAAGGTGTATCGTATAATGCTCATAAATTTCTTCTTTTCTTGAGTTCTCCACTTTTTCTATTTGTCCACTTGAAATTTGAGTTTCATCTTCTAAAGTCATTTCTTCTTCTTCTACATTTACATTTTTATCATAAATATTATCTGACTCTTTGTGGGTACACCATTAACAAGAATGACTACAGGTTCAGTATCCTCTCTTTCTAGACCAACAGTTTCAACATTTTTCTTCAAATCTAAAGGTAAATACACAACTCTTCCTTTTAAACCTCTTTGTAGATCTGTTGGAGGCACCTTACCTGTTTTAGGCTCCATACGAATTATAGCCTGAAAAGGGTGCACAGATTGTATAAGGATTGCCTCATATGTATTTAAATCTATAAGTTCTGGAGGTATAGCTACTAATTCTAAGTCATTATAGGCAGCTCTAGCTGGCATTTTGTTTTCTTCTAATTTATTGTAACAATATTTACAAATACATTGTACAGTAACTCAAAACGACCTTCCACAAACAGATAAGCAGGACATTCTCTCCATTTAGCATTCTTTTCCTCTTCACTTTTTAAAAACACATCTACATTCCTAGTTTGAATTTTATAATGAGTACGTCGGCAACAAATGCAAACATAGTTGGGATTTTCACCAGAAACTACTTTAAACTTTGTTACTTCTGTTTCAAACTTCACATCAGTAGTATCTTCCACCTCTTCTTCAACACCTACACTTATCAAACTCTCACTTTCTCTACACTCCTCTTGAGCAGCAAAGAAACGTAACTCTATATCATCACATACTTTTTTACAGCCAACACTGAACCCTGCAAAAGAGCTGTATTAATTTCATTTAGACATAATAATTGACTTTTCACTTAGTATAATCTTCTAACTAACTTCCACATTTCTGAATGATGTACTGCTAACATTCTCAAATGATGAAAACGACTTTGACACACTTTCCTAGAAAGACAAGCCAGAGAATGACCCTGCAACCCTGTATTTTTTCTCACTTTGCAAGGATCCAGTCTTTGTAATATCTTAATCTTCTGTTTCACAGTTTTTCTTCCATATTCTCTTGAGAAATTTACTAAAATATCAATAGATTGTTGACGTATACTACAAATACTAATACAATCCAATGTAAACACTGGAGACTGGGTACGTCTCCCTTGAACTTCCTCAGCTTTTAATTCTTCAACATTTCTAGGAACTATCTTTTCTTTCTGAAAAGGACAACCATCTTGCACCTCATAAGAACGACCACAGGTATCAACTGTATGCACTAAACTATTTTGTTGAAAATAACTTTCTTTATTAAAAAAAGGTTCCGTGCTAGAAGTATGCTTCCATTCCCCAGAAAATATTTTACAAACATTTGTTCTATATACAATACTTTTTCTCTTACATTTGTCCTTCATACGCTGCATTATTGTATTTAAAGTCTTCAATCGTTTTAAAATTAAGATAAACAATTTTCTTTTTAATTCAAAAGCTTCTTCAATAATATTTAGAATCTCCTTTTTTTGTCTGTAAAATGCAGATCTCCTTTTATACATTTTACATTTTTTTCAGTAAATTCTGGAGCACTCTACTTTTATATATTTGTTTTCGAATTTCAGAAAATAGGTTTTTCCGTATTCCAATAAAATTATTTTTCCGAAAATACAATTCTACACTTTTTTGAAAATGTTTCTTTTGTTTCTGTTTCACTGTTCTTGTTCTGTCTATTTCTTCTATATTTTCAATATTGTAAACAGTCTTCGCAAGTTTAAAAAAAAAAAACAACTTTACTTTTCTTACCAGAATACTTTTTCTTTGAACATCCATGTTGTACTGGATCTCCTTTCTACTTGGTGCCATTTACCTGTTGAGTCTGTATTTCGGCATTTTGCAGCCCTGCCGCTACCGCCAGGAGAGTCATTTGAGCAGTCTACAGTCCCGGTTCCGGCTGTGAGTGGAGGTCGCTGGCCGGTACTACAAGTCCCGGCATTCCTAGCGGCGCGAACGCCTCTTACGCATGCCGCAAAGCGCCGGAAGGTGCTTAAGAACATCGCAGGGCTCCTGCAGGGTGGGGATTCCTTTCTACCTGGTGCCACTTACCTGTTGAGTCTGCATTTTGGCATTTTGCAGCCCTGCGGCCACCGCCTGGAGAGTCATTTGGGCAGTCCACAGTCCTGGCTCCGCCTGTGAACGGAGGTCGCTGGCCGGGACTACAAGCCCCAGCATTCCTAGCGGCGCGAACGCCACCCACGCACGCCGCAAAGCGCAAGGAGGTGCTTAAGAACATTGCAGGGCTTTCGCAGTGCGTGACGCGCGCGGGCGTGCCCGGGCTCTGGCTGATGCTCCTGGCTCTGACGGGTCTGCGCCCGTCAGAGCCAGGAGGAGTCAGGGCGGAGCAAACCCCTCTGTGCTGTGTAAGACTCTTTGAGCTCTGGACTCTGGCCAACTTTAAGGTTATTTTATGTTTCTTATGTTCTATTTTCCCTGACACATTTGCCCGGCCAGAAGGTGGTGTTACATACTGAGGCCCTGGACATGACCACTAAACGTAAAGCCACAGGCTCGATGGTTGGGGGGGTAGTGGGAACTTTGGATGCATTTTTATTAAGGGCGGAGTCAGTATTAACGCACACAATACAGATTACTGAGAAAAGGCTCTTTCTGGGCACTTACGCACGGCAAAAAATATCAACCTTGGGGGCTATAACTCTGGCCAAATCTCCTCCGGGTGCCCCGCAAGCCACGGACTGCTTAAGTCTGGATGCACTAGTTGCTAGTCCAGCTGGGGGACCTGTTGATGGCCTAACTTTTAATTCAGGAGCTCTAGAGGCGGACCATCGAGGCATTTCGGAACTGACCAAAAGTACAAGGCTGAGCCTACCTAGGGATTCGCTGGCTGTTCCATCTGAGGAGAGAATAGACCTGCTAGTATTCCCTGTTTCAACCCAAGTTCCTACTTCAATTACGACTTGTGTAGCCCAATGTGACCCCGCCACTAGACCTAAAAGAGTCCTTAGGGAAAGGGAAAGTGGGGTATGCTCTTCCAAATCCATGCTGGGAGGGAATGGTGAGGGAGGGAATGGTGAACCGCCTGCAAAACGCACACGGGGAAGTGTGGCAATGAGGAACAAGGCTAAAGCTAAGCTTAAACATCAAGCTCTAGGGGTAAGTGAGAATCACTCCCCGAAACCTAATGCTGGCACACCTCTTCTTCTAAACCCCGACCCCCACACCATGATGGACCACGGAGGTGATCCTGACCACTGGAAACGCTTGGAGTCTTTAACATCTGTTCTCCTAGCGCCTTTTTTAAGCAAACTAGGGGTGATTGAAGAAAAATTGTCACACCTTCTAAAATTGAGTGAAGACCCAGTTAATCAGGAGGCAAGTGGGTGTCACTGTGCAGCACGAGGGGTAGCTAAAACACCAGTGGCCCCGCTAATGTCAGAAGCTATTGGTCTTGTGGGGGGGCCATAATAGGGAAGCTGGCCATAGAGTAGGAAAGGAGCTTACTGGTAATGCGTGCCCTGTTACATCCCGACCATTATGCTCGACATCTGGCTCGGGGAGAACACCACACAGTTGGGCCTGGGAGGCCAGGGATCAGGTGGCACGGTTAATTCCTTTTGTCTAGCTGACCAGACTTTGCCCCATCCCATGGGTCCTCTGAGACCAATATCTATTGATCAGGCCAAGTCCACCAAGAGACCTAGTAATCACTATAGAGACGGTCCCATTGTGCGGAATGTTGTGACCACACTCATCCCTCTGGGGATGTCTTAGATCTGCCCCCGGCCGCATGTCCTTATGTCTTGGTCCTGGCTGGCGTTCATCCCCTTAGACCAGATTAAACTGAATCTTGGACCCAACTGCGCAACAAAACCATAGATTTGCTATCCAAACATAAAGGCTTTATGGTACCAATGAGCAACAACATCATTATGGTGCGCAGAGTCGGCTTGGTTGGACTGTCATTTAAGAACCTTGAGGGGGACTGTGTGGTTATTAATTTTCGAAATCCGGCGTCTGTCCAGATGATCTTAAGGACGCATTATTTGGGCCCCATGTTTGCCACCTCTATCTGGGCCTTGCCACTTGGATACTTTTATAAGCCAACGAGTATTTTGACGCGGATAGTTCCCTCCATCTCTTTGTCAAATAGGCTTCAGGCACTTTCTAGCCTAGATGCTCAAGACTGACTACCTGTTAGTAAGGTAGTATCAGCTGACGTAGACAATCTGGTGGAAACCTTGGATGATGAAACAGATGCACCTATGGTTAGCCCACCGAATCCTATTACATCTTCTCCCTTGAACCACCAGTCTTCACCAGCTGGAATAGTAAACCCCAGCTCCACCTTACCATTAAGCGATGGAGGCAGTATGAACGTTTTCACATGGAAAATCGCTGGTCTAAGGGCAAAAAAGGGCCATGCCAGTTGGGAACTCTTCCTCGTTACACATCATATTATAGCCCTCCAAGAAACATGGGAGGCTAACAAAACCTATCATCTGGATGGGTTTATATCTTTTTGTAAATGTGCTATATCATCCAGTATGGGTAGAGCAAGAGGGTGGTTACTATTTCTGATTAACTGTAAGTTATCGTACAAAGCAAAGCTGATTGAATCATGTTCCCCCAATATTTTGGCAGTAGAACTGAGAGGGAAGGATTTGCCAACTCTTCTAGTGGTGAATTTGTATAACTCATTCACTAGAAGTGATGAATTAGAGCGTTTGAGAGCTCTCACTGCCTTTTTGGACAATTATGCTGACAGCACTGAAATTCACTATAACATATTAGTCCTGGGAGATTTTAATATTCACGTTTGCCCTATCAATTGTTTAGTAAGGCTGGAGGAGGAGTATGGGCCCCCAGGGGCTAACTCATTTCAAACACAACTCTTCCGGCTCCTTTTTAGAAAGTTTTTTTATCAACCTATAACTTGATTTGCCCTGCACTTCCCGTACCCACATTTGTTGGCCACGGCCGGCAAAGTACAATTGACTATATCTTGGTCTCCTCTGCATTGTTGTCGACATTAGGCACATGAAGTGCAACAAATAACTGTTTTAGCGATCACAATCCATTGATTTTGGACCTTAATATATATGCTGTTAACAAAGGAAGGACCATGATCCAACTCACCAATGCTAATATTGTGCCCATAGAACAAGCACGCAGAATAAAGTAGGAAAGGATCACCCCTGACCGCTTTATTGACAGTCTAATTACTAATTGTGCTCAGGAGTTTGGGATTTGCTTAGACCAGGACTCCCAACCACTATCAGTCCTTGCTGATAGTTGCTTCAAACCTAACTGTATTTTGCAGACCAAGGACCCCAAAATTTAGAAAATGGTTTGATGAAACCTGTATGAGTACCCATAAGGAACTCATGCAGGAACTTAAGCAAAAACCCAGGGTAGCCCTACGGGTAAAGAACGCAAGGAGGGCCTACAAACTTGCAGTGGAAAGACGGAAAAGGCAATTAAGGGAGCTGGCGTGGGAGAGCTCAGTCAGGCCAGCGTCCTGGCCAATAGTACTAGATTCTGGTCTATTGTAAATAGCTCATTGTTTGATGAATCACCAAACTCCAGTAAAGATCGTTTAGTTCCTGCTGAGAGGTGGATGCAACACTTTGGGAAAGTGTTTAGCAATGTGATCCCCGGAACTCCTGCAGGGACAATAAGTAGTGATCATGTATCACATCCCCTCGTCTTTACTACGGATGAAGTCACTAAGGCGATTACATCAACTTTAGGGGGGAAAGCCCGACGGAGTACCAGCTGATCTCTATAAAGCAGATCCCAAGTTATGGGCCAAGATTTTAACTCATGTTTTTAATGCAGCCTTCTTGTCTGGTTTTCCCCTGTCTTGGGCCAAGGCGGTTATTATACCGATCTTCAAGAAGGGAGCAAGACACGATACGGCCTGCTACAGGCCCATTTAGTTCCTTGACGCTATGGCCAAAATCATGGAGAGAGTTGTCCTTGCACGCCTCACAGAGTGGCTTCATCAAGCAAGTATAGTTTCTGATCTCCAATATGGTTTTAGGCAAGGGAAGCCACGTTGGGCCAATGCCTTAATTTCCATTTGGTGATAGGTAAGTATACAGTCCCTAAGCACGGGGATCTTGACCTTGCCAGGCAGGTCGCTCCCCCCACTGCAGCTCCTCCAGTGCTTGGCTTGTTCCAGTATCCTTCTGTTCTGCCCATTCCTGGGCGCTGTTTTTCCCTTGCCCCCGCCCACTGCTCAATTTCCTGCCGCTGCTGCCCCTGCGGCCCCACCCCCGCCCCATTCACCGTCCCCTGCCTCCCGCCTCCCTCCTCCCAGCTGCTTCTCCCTCCCAGCTCCCCTCAAAAGGCGTCGGTTGCGCGGTGAGGAGAGCGACCCTTGACCTTGCCAGGTAGGTCTCTCCACCCCCCCACTGCAGCTCCTCCAGTGCTTGTGCCAGCATTCTTCTGTTCTGCCCATTCCTGGGTGCTGTTTTTCCCTTGCCCCCTGCCCACTGCTCAATTTCCCACCGCTGCTGCCCCTGCGGCCCCGCCCCTCGCACCCATTCGCTGTCCCCTGCCTCCCGCCTCCCAGCTGCTCCTCCCTCCAAGCTCCCCTTCAAATGGTACCAGCTGTGCGGCTGCGCCACTGGCACGCCGAAGGCGCGCCTGTCTGTGCCCGTCTGCGCCTGGAATGCGCCCAGCGCCTGAACCCCTGGACCCCGCTAACGCCACAATGACCAAACTCCACTACGATGCCAGCAGCCTCCACGCACTTAACGCCGGCCGAAACCACACCTGCTTCCAGGCCACCCCGAAACGGACCCACGTACCCTTCTCCTGCCACTCCTGCAGCTTCACCTGCGACAGAACCACCAAACCTCCAAGGACTGGACCCAACCACCTCCGCTGCATACTCCTCAACACCCACTCCATACGCAAACACGCCGTCGAGCTCTGGGATCTGCTCGACACCTCCGCCCCACATATGGCCTTCCTGACCGAAACCTGGTGGAACGACTTCTCGGCGCCCGACATCGCCATAGCCATCCCGGACGGCTACAAGATCACCCGCAGGGATTGCGCCAACGGAACTGGAGCAGGAATAGCCATCATCCACAAGTCCACCCTCAAGGTTGCCACCCACGCAGACGACATCCTCCACACCGCCGAACACCTGCACTTCCGGAACCACACAGACCCCAACTCCACCCTCAGAGGAACACTCATCTACAGACCCCCCGGACCCTGGGCTCAGTCACGCACTCGCTTCCACGGACTACATCCTCCTCGTGGACCTGAACTTCCACCTCAAGAACAACAACGACGTCAACTCCACCACCCGGATCGACAACCTTGGCCTCAAACAACTCGTCACCGTACCCACCCATGCCGCCGGCCACACGCTGGACCCCGTCTTCTCCACAGGCACCCAAGTCACCTTCGACCACACCACCGAACACCACTGGACCAACCACCGCTGCATTAATTTCCCCTTCAAGAAACCAACCACGCACCACCCCACCCAACAGCTGCCTCGCCGCTGCTGGAGCAAAGTTACCGAAGACCGGCTGATCACCACCCTCGCCCAGAACCCACCCACCGACCCCACCAACCCAGATGCCGCAACCTCAGACAGTGGATCGATGACAGCGCCAACTCCCTCGCCCCGCTCAAGACACCCTCCAACAACCACGCCAGCAAGAGAGCCACCTGGTTCACCGGCAAGCTCCAGACATCCAAACGCGCATGACGGAAACTAGAGAAAATATGGCTCCACAAACGCACACCCGACAACCACGCAGCCCACAAGGACGCCACCCGCAGATATCACCACCTCATCAGATTAGCCAAGAGATCCTCCTTCAAAGACCGCTTAGACAACAACGCACACGACAGTAAAGAGCTCTTCAGCATCATAAAGGAACTCTCCAACCCCAGCGCCAATGACATACCGCCCTCAGAAGAACTGTGCGACTCACTAGCCATCTTCTTCCACCGCAAGATCGCTGACATCCACGACAGCTTCAACCCCAGACTCCACCTCCCCTGCGAACACCACCAGCGCCATCCACCAGACCTCCTGGTCCAACGTCAATGACGACGAGACACGCAAGGTCATGAACTCCATCCACTCAGGATCTCCGACAGACCCGTGCCCACACCACGTATTCAACAAAGCAGACGCAGCCATCGCACCCCAACTACGGACGGTCATCAACATCTCCTTCGAAACAGCGACATTCCTTGAAAGCTGGAAGCATGCCGAAATCAAGCCCAAGGCAGACCCCAAGGACCTCAAGAACTTCAGACCCTTCTCCCTGCTCCCGTTCCCGGCAAAGGTCATCGAGAAAATCATCAACAGGCAACTGGTCAGTCACCTGGAAGACAACAACATCTTGGACCCGTCCCAGTCTGGATTCAGACGAAACCTCAGCACCGAGACAGCCCTCATCACCGCCACAGACAACATCAGGCGCCAACTAGGCAACGGCGAAACATCAGCCCTCATCCTCCTGGACCTGTCGGCCGCCTTCAACATGGTTTGCCAACGCCTCCTAGAAGTCGGAATCCAAGAGAAGGCCCTTTACTGGACCACATCCTTCCTCTCCGGCAAAACCCAGAGCGCCCGCCTCCCACCCTTCTGATCCGAAGCCACCGACATCATCTGCAGCGTCCCCAAGGGCTCATCCCTCAGTCCGACGCTGTTCAACATCTACATGGCCCCCTCGCACAAGTGGCCCGCCAGCAGGACCTCAACATCATCTCCTACGCCGACGACACCCAGCTCATCCTTTCCGTCACCAAGGACCCTCACACCACCAACACCAACCTCCATGAGGCCGTCGCCGACTGGATGAGGAGCAGCCGTCTGAAGCTGAACTTGGACAAGACGGAGGTACTCATCCTCGGACCCACCCCTTCAGCCTGGGACGACTCCTGGTGGCCGACCACACTGGGAACAGCACCAACAACCACCGACCATGCACACAACCTAGGATTCATACTCGACTCCTCCTTCTCCATGGCTAAGCATGTCAGCACCGTCTCCTCCTCCTGCTCCAACACCCTCTGCATGCTCCGCAGGATGTACAAGTGGATCCTGACCTAAAGAAGAAGAACGGTGACACAGGCCCTCGTCAGCAGCAGACTGGACTACGGCAATGCACTCTACGCAGGAATCCCAGTCAAACACCTATGACGACTACAACGCATCCAAAACGCCTCCTCCCGACTGATCGTCAATGTCCCCCGCCGCAGCCACATCACCCCCCACCTGAGAGACCTACACTGGCTCCCCGTCAACAAGGGGATCACCTTCAAGCTTCTCACCCACGCACACAAAGCACTCCACAATACCAGACCAGCCTACCTTAACAGCAGACTCAGCTTCCACACCCTCACCGCCAGCTCCGCTCCGCCAGCCTCACCCTCGCCGCAGTCCCCCGCATCCAACGAACGACCTCCGGTGGCAGATCCTTCTCCTACCTCACCGCCAAGACCTGGAACACCCTCCCTACCCACATACGGCAGACTCAAGACCTACTCGCCTTCAGAAGGCTCCTCAAGACCTGGCTCTTCGAGCAGTAGCAGCACCCCCTCCCCTCAGCGCCTTGAGACCCTCACGGTATTTGCTCAAGCGCTTCATCCATCATCCCCTTTTGTATCGCTTTGTTCGCCCTAAGTTGGCAGGGTATGCTCAGACGTGAGTCCCTTGCTCACTTTGCCACTGGATTCAAGCTAGCCTGGCTGATGACGGCTGAAATGCCAGAAACCGGTCCCAGGATGATTGTTTCCGGTCCAGGGAAGACATGGCTTTGGCAGTTCGGGCAGGACTGTTCCCATGAGGCACAGGGTCAGACTGATTTGCATATGGTCATGTCTGAACTGGGGTGGCGGAGTGAGCTAAAAAAAGGTGATGGATTAAACCCAGATCATTTGACTGGGGTGAGTGTTTGATTTGCTCAAGCACTCCGTCCATCATCCCCTTTTGTATCGCTTTGTTCGCGCTAAGTTGGCAGGGTATGCTCAGACGTGAGCCCCTTGCTCACTTTGCCACTGGATTCAAGCTAGCCTGGCTGATGACGGCTGAAATGCCAGAAAACAGTCTCAGGATGCTTGTTTCCGATCCAGGGAAGACATGGCTTTGGCAGTTCAGGCTGGACTTTTCCCATGAGGCACAGGGTCAGACTGATTTGCATATGGTCATGTCTGAACTGGGGTGGCAGAGTGAGCTACAGAATGGTGATGGATTAAACCCAGATCATTTGACTGGGGGTGAGTGTTTGATTTGCTCAAGCGCTCCGTCCATCATCCCCTTTTGTATCGCTTTGTTCGCCCTAAGTTGGCAGGGTATGCTCAGACGTGAGTCCCTTGCTCACTTTGCCACTGAATTCAAGCTAGCCTGGCTGATGACGGCTGAAATGCCAGAAACCAGTCCCAGGATGCTTATTTCCGGTCCAGGGAAGACATGGCTTTGGCAGTTTGGGCTGGACTGTTCCCATGAGGCACAGGGTCAGACTGATTTGCATATGGCCATGTCTGATCTGGGGTGGCGGAGTGAGCTAAAGAATGGTGATGGATTAAACCCAGATCATTTGACTGGGGGTGAGTGTTTGATTTGCTCAAGCGCTCCGTCCATCATCCCCTTTTGTATCGATTTCTTTGAGCAGTAGCAGCACCCTCTCCCCTCAGCGCCTTGAGACCCTCAAGGGTAAGTAGCGCGCACTACAAGTACTCTGATTGATTGATTGATTGATCTCCATCTGGACTTTATGGAACTAACCTCGGCTTTCGTCCTTGATAATAGATCAAAACTCTGTGTGACCCTCCAAGATATAAGGCTTGAGGCTGACCTGATCTCTTTTCTGGCATCCATTCATGAAAACACAACAGCGGCAGTGCGCTTTAATGAAGATGGTAGCTTGACTAATTCCTGGGTAGTTAAAAGAGGGGTCCGGCAGGGGTGCATTTTGGCCCTCTTGCTGTTCACACTCTATATTAAGTTAGGGGATTCTCTGATTTCAAGCTGTAAAAATATCCCTAGAGCAGGTACTAAAACGATTCCCACACTTCTGTATGCTGATGATGCAGTGTTGGTGGCAAGGACCGCAAGGGGGCTGCAAACGCTTTTAAACTGTTTTATAGATTTCTAATTTTAAAAAGTCACATGCCATGTCCATAGGTTCAAGGAGGGCAATGAAGGTCAAATTCTATTGCAAGGATCTAGAATTAGTAAAAGTCCCCACTTTTCCATACTTAGGGGTTCTCTTTGATGACCGGCGCTCATGGTGCATGCAGCGAACACACAAAAAGAATATATTAGCCAGAACTTCGGGTGCCATTTTAAACTTTGCAAAAAGAATTGGATCAAAACCACTCCCTGCGCTTATGAAGATTTACAATGCCAAGTGTCTCCCTATGGCGACTTATGGGAGCGATATCTGGGGACACACAGATGTCATAGAAATCCAGGGGGCCGAAAACACTTTTTTGTTCAGATTGCTGTTGGTTCCGGCTTCCACGCCAATCTTTAACATACACGAGGAGCTAGTAGTAGGTTTTATTTCTGACCAGATCGCGGTTGCCCTTTTACTGTGTTGGCTGAGAATTTGGGCACAACCCAATCCAAATCTTAAGCACTTGATTATCAAAGATTACCTCTCTCTAAGGGCCAGATGTAGGTCGCCAATTACCAGTCGGTAACGGCCGATTTCGGCCGTTACCGACCGGTAATTGGTTTTTGAGATGTAGGGGGCCCGATTTTGACCGAATCAGTAAATTTACCGAATCGGTAAATTTACCGATTCGGTAAAATACCGAATCGGTATATGTACCGATTCGGTAAATCCAGATGTAGCTGTCACATCCAAGAGTGCCACAGGCCCTTTAGGAGTCGGTATTTACCACCCAATCCTATTGGATGGTAAAATACCGAAATCCAGTGTACATGCACATCTGTGCATGTGCACCTATGCCATGTGACACACAGACATGCCCTTAGGGCATGTATGTTTGCCACATGGCACACAAGCCTGCAATTGGGGTGCTACAGGGTGTCAAAGTGACACCCCGTTCCCCCTGCCAGGATTCAGTATTTACCGATTCTGTAAATACCGAATCGGTATTTCCCATTGATTCCTATGGGCTTCAAGGCCCATAGGAATCAATGGGAAATACCAATTCGGTATTTACAGAATCGGTAAATACCGAATCTTACCGAATCGGTAATTGTGAAATTAAAATTACCTACATCTGCCCACTTCAAATTTACCTACTTTTAAATACCAATTGGGTATGATTCGGTATTTAAGAGTAGGTAAATCGGAATTACCTACATCTGGTCCTAAATGAGGTGTTAGATATCCAATGGATTAGATATATTAAGGACCAGATGGAAACCCTTGGCTGCTTTGAATTATTTGTGAGCCCGACTGCACTGTGAAAACCGGCAATAAGAGACCTCAAGCAGCAGTTCTTAGATAGACTTAGGTTACTAAGGGAGGAGAACGAATAGAAAAAACCCACGGTGAAAAGAATTATCACACTGAGCCTGGGTCAACAGATGCAACCGTATTTCTCCTATATAAACAAACCATACCACCTCTTAGTTTTAACAAGATTTAGGTTTAATATGGTTCACGGGCTCCTTGCCTTTCCCAAAGGGTAATTCAAAGAAGGAACACTAAATCCCTGCCCCTGTGATAACTTTTCGGACCAAAATACCCTTCATCTAATATTTTCCTATGCATATTATAATTCACTGCGCAGAAAATGTATCATTCCTCTGCTCAGAGGTTGTAACTTTGAACAAGTTAGGCCGGCGCAGGTATATTTGCAAATGCTAGCGTCACCTATGGTCTGTTTTAGGGTAGCTAGTTTTCTAACAGGGGCAATAAGGTATAGGAATCGGTTACCAATGAACCATTCTGTGGACTCTGTTTTTAACCATATTAATTAAAGATGTATTTTTATGTTCTTATATGTAAACTGGACAAGAGCAAGATGGGCAAATTTTATCTTAACTCCCTGGCCTAATTATTATGTGTTGGTGGGTTGTATTTTTTTTTTTTTTTTACTCCCCCCGTCACGGACTTTCGGGTGGCCTCTCTTTTGTGTATGAAGTGTTGTGTTATCCGAAGGAGTGCACTTTAATCTACTGTAGATAATGACCTTTGAGTAGAGCAAGACTCTATGAAGAGTAATAATTGTTTTATTGTTTTCTTTTAAAAAATATATAATGTCTGTCATACTTTCACAGGACGGGGGATATTAACTGATTTTACATCTATGTATTTTATGTTTCAGATTTGATCTGTCCTGTTTTGTTATTTGTACTTTGATGGCTATAATCAGCCGAGCAAAGTTAATTTTGACTGATTGACTACTGGATCTAATTTCTCTTTTCCTTTTTTTTCAAATAAACCTCCTTTCTTTCTTTTCTTTTTCTTTGCTGTTTTTCCGTCATTGTATTTCCTTCTTAATTTCCTAATAATCATGCAATATATCAGTAAAAAAATAAAAAAGTTTTGAAAACTGGTTAATATAAGAATTATATATAAATATTCAAATGTATATTTATAAAAATATTCACTTATATAATTACAAAAATACATACACAGAAACTACTTCTTTGATTTCTGCAATGGAACAGTACTACCTGCATCATTGTGATAGTCTATGAGTAGTGTGAACGATACTACAGCACAGCATTAGTAGTATATATCTGCTTCTGTAACAGCATGATTAGAACCTGTATCATTCCATAATTACATGGCTAGTGACTAAAACATTACAATACTACAAGTAGAGTGCCTGAGTGCATCTATAATTACTTAGATTTTGGTGGAGTGATAGGATAAGGAGATCGTGCTGGATGGTGATTAGAAAACTACATGGGACAGACAGGAGGATTCCTACACTACATGCATACTAAATGGGTATTAACACCAGTGTACCAATAGTATGTAGCTGGTTAGAGGTGTGCATAGATAGTGCACATAACATTGTAATTTGGCTGGTCATTGAAAATATGAAAAAGTGGTGTTTTCGTGTTTTTTTTCAACGGCAAAGCCTTCTCTGCATATAATTAGCGTTAGTTATGGCTCTCATTTGTGGAGATTATTTTGGCAGACGGTATTGATGGAAAAGTGGTGAGATTTGCAGTTTTCACCAGGTTGAGAATGGGATAATAATTGAAAAACACAGAAAAAAAGATAGATTTAATGAACATTATAATTAGAAATTAGCAATAATCAGAATGATCAGAATATTGTAGCTGTACTTCTATTACCGGCTAGGTCATTCCATAACTACATAACTACTAACTAAAAAAATAACAGTGCTGCAAACAGAGTGCATAGTGCATGTATAAGTGCTTAGGTACTGGCAGAGTGATAGCATAAGTAGATAGTGTTGAATGGCTGATTGGAGAAATGCATAGGACTGACGGGGATTCCTAGACTGCATGGGTAGGACCTGGGTAATTAGAGAAGTGAAGTAGTAGTATGTATGCTGGTTAGACCAGCTGCGAGCCGAACTATGGTTTGTAGAGGGAGAGCTGTGAGCTGGTGCACTAGCTCGTAAAGGAAGACCTGCGAGTCGACTAACTGGGTCGTACAGGGAGAGCTGCGGGCCGGCTCAGAGGAACAGTTACAGGCCGGTGGACTGGCTCATAGAGCATCAGCAGTGACCCGTCGGCTCGCAAAAGGAGAAATGCGGACCAGCCACCACAAGAACAGCTGCAAGCCGACTACTATAAGGAAAAGTGTGAGTTGTTGGCTTGCAAAGGGATAGGTGTGGGACAGTGATGTGGAGAGAATGAGCGTATAGCGATTATCTCGCAGAGAGACATGAAATGAAATGAAATGAAATGAAATTAATGAAATGAAATGAAATAACTCTTTTATAGCGCATGGCTACCCGGAGGCATCCCAGCACTTGCAGCTTTGACAAGAAAAGGGTCAGAGGTGGACGGGGTCAGGAATCATTAGTTTATAGGAAAGAGCCAAGTTTTTATTTTTTTACGAAAGGAAAGATGATTAGGCTCCTGACGAAGAGGGAGGGCAGAGAGTTCCACAACTTTGAGGAGTTGTAAGAGAAGAGACGACCACCCGTACGAGCCTTGTTGATTCTTCTGACTCGTGCCAGGCTAAGATCATTGGAACGGAGGTTTCTGGTGATTTTGTGTGGTTTGATCAGATTGGCAAGGATCGGGGGCCTTTGCCCTGCAGATTTTTATGGGCGATGCATAGGGCTTTGAAGTGTACCCGTTCTTTTATAGGTAACCAATGGAGTGACCTCAGCGCTGGCTTGGCTGATGAGCGGTAGTTAGTGCTCGTCAGCAATCTATCGGCAGAATTCTGCACTACCTGTAGTTTCTGGATCACAGAGACCGGAGCTCCCAGGTAGAGCGCGTTACCGTAATCCAGCCTTGACAAAATCATGGCTTGGACCAAGATTTTTTTAGCTCTGTCAGGAAGTTGAGGGAGGATTTTACGTATAGATTTTAGCAAACCAAAGCAGGTAGCCGCAGTATTTCTGGCTTGTGCTTTGAATGTAAGATCATCGTCTAACCAAAAGCCCAGGCTCTTGATCACGCTTTTTGGAGTTGGACTGGCACCCATAGAGAGGGCCATAGAGTGGGGGAGTTGAATGAAGCCTTCCTGCCCAGTAACATCAATTCGGTCTTTTGGTTATTAAGTTCTAGCTGGGACAGGCCCATCCACTTTGATACCTCTTCAAGACAGTCACTCAGACTCGTGTGGGACAGATCAGCCTGATTCAGGGAGACCACGAGCTGAGTGTCATCAGCATAGCTGATGAGTTCAATTCCATAAGGAGCCACTATCTCAGCCAAGGGGGACATATATACATTAAAAGGGGCTAAGGGAGGAGCCCTGTGGAACCCCACACTGCAGGGGTAGTGGCGAGGAGTGACAGTCTCCTTCAAATACTTTAAAATACCTCTCGCAGAGAAAGGATTCAAGCCAAGAAAGAGCTTTTCCCGAAACTCCGATTTCATTTAGGTGGGCTAGAAGGATACGGTGACTTACCGTATCAAAAGCGGCGCTGAGGTCTAGGAGGATGATGGCCACCATGCCACCTGTGTCCAGGATCCTCCTAGACTCTCCACCACCTTGAAAAGTGCTGTCTCCGTCCCTTGACCTGGGCGGAAGCCTGTTTGAGAGGGATGGAGTAAATTGGAGGCTTCCAGGAATGAAGACAGTTGATGATTTATACATTTTTCTGCCAATTTACTAATGCCCGGGAGAAGGGAGATGGGGCGGTAATTGGATAGGTCTCCAGGGTCAAGGTTGGGTTTTTTAACAGCGGTTTGACCATGGCCATTTTCCAGTCCCGTGGGACTGTGCCTGTTTCAATCGAGGTGTTAATCAGGTTTATAACTGGAGACTCCATGATTGGCAGGACTAGCTTCAAGGTGTTAATTGGGACAGGGTCAAAGGGGGAGCCGCTTTTAATTGAGTTGAGAAGGGAGGGTAAAAATTCCTTAGTGAGCGGAGCGAAAGAAGAGAGTTCGGGGGAGCAACCTTCGGGGAGGGGTTTAGGTAGCAGAGGTGAATCGTGGGTAGTGATAGGTGGGAGGGACAGAAGAATGTTTTGAATTTTAGTGTGGAAGAAGAGTGCCAGTTCTTCATAGCGAGGCCCAGATGCTTGTGGGGCCAGGGGGGGGGGGCAGGGGGTTTCAGCAGAGTTTTGAAAATTCTGAAGATCTCTTTCAATGAGTTGGGGGATGCAATAATTTTCTCGCCGTAGAAAGCTGTTTTTGTGGCTTTTAGCACAGCTTTATAAGCTTTGATGGAGGCTCTATATTTAGTTTTTGTCTCTAGATCGAAATCTTTCCTCCATAGTCTCTCCTCTTTTTTGCAGCTCTGTTTACGATTTCGGAGCTCTGGACTAAACCAAGGATGATTGATGGATCCCCTTTTTTGAGTTACGGATTTCCTGGGGAGAGTGGCGTCCAGTGAGTTCTCTATCCATTGGTTGAACTCTGAGTTTGCTATATTGATGTCCGGATTAGTGGACGGTAAGGTGATCCTTAGTGCTTCCGACCATTCATTTATCTTGAGTTTTGACCAGTGTCTTGTCTGTTCAGTACTAAAAGGTTTAACCGGGGCTGGGGGAGGGAAGATCCAGGTGAAGGGTAAGATGAAATGGTCTGACCATGGGACGGGGTTCGGGTGTAAAGTAATTAAATCGGTGATATTGGAAAAAATAGGGTCAAGCAAGTGTCCCTTTATATGTGTGGGCTTTTGAATTCTTTGAACCATTTCGCATGTCTCTAGGTCTTGGGTCAGATCCGCAGCTATCGTGTCGTGTGGATCGTCGAAATGAAGGTTCAGTTCTCCCAATATGGTGAAATTGGACGCTGAGCTGGTGAGGTTCACGACCGTTTCTAGCAGTGTCCTGTGGAATTGTCCTAGGGATCCTGGGGGACGGTAAACTAGAAGCCCCATGAAAGAGGCTGACGGTGAGAGAGTGATCGAGAAATGGACGTTTTCACAGTCAAGTAAAGGGCTGCCTAAGAAGCGACAGACTAAATGATCCTTATAGAGAATAGCGATCCCACCACCTACGTTCCCTGTTCGATCGAGGTGCTGGATTAAGTAGCCCGGGGGCAGGGCCTGGACAATGTCTGGGCCAGAACTGGGTCCTAACCATGTTTCAGTAAGAAACAGAGCATCCAGTGCCGCGTCCTGCAGGAGAAATGAAATCTCAGAGGCATGTTTTGGCAGGGAGCGGCAGTTCAATAGTGCCATATTGACTTTGTGGGCTTGTTTCTGCCTAATCTCTACCGGTTTGATCAGTTGATAGGGACAATGTCGGCAGTGATATTGGTTATGTGAAGGGTCTATCGAATGTTTGCACAGGGAGTTGGGTAGGGTCATGGCGTAATTTAATTGCAGAAGGGAGGAGCGCGAGTAAGTGGCAGGGCCAGGCGTGGGAAGGACAGGGTAACTGGTCCCTGGGCCCGGCCTGGCGCGGACTGGCGCAGGCGGGCAGGACTCTGGCACGACTCCGGCGTGAGTCCGGCGTGTCCGCCACTCGCGTCCGCTACGCGAAGGGGGGCCGTCCCCTTTTATAGGAAGCTAGAGCGCACAAGAGCGCTCAGTCGCACCCAAGATGGCCGCTGTAGAGGCTTCGACTCCCCGGGACCACACTCTCGGCGTCAATGCTCGGCTGAGAGTGGGCCAGAGCAGCAGAGAGGTGAGGCTGGAGTGTCTGCCAGGTAAAACGCTTATTAATCAAGTGGAAAGGCAACACGAGTAAAAACACTAAAACGCTTATTAAATCAAGCGAGGGTGATGGTGGCAGAATTATGAACACACAGAATTAAAAACGAGTGAGAGAGGACCTCCTGGCTTCTGCCTCAAGAGGGTGAAATAAGCACAGCTTGCTAAGGCGCAGAAAGTGAAAGATGCCCCTTTTATAGGAAGCTAGAGCGCACCAGAGCGCTCAGTCGCACCCAAGATGGCCGCTGTAGAGGCTTCGACTCCCCGGGACCACACTCTCGGCATCAATGCTCGGCTGAGAGTGGGCCCGAGCAGCTGAGAGGTGAGGCTGGAGTGTCTGCCAGGTAAAACGCTTATTAATCAAGCGGAAAGGCAACACGAGTAAAAACACTGAAACGCTTATTAAATCAAGCGAGGGTGATGGTGGCAGAGTTATGAACACACAGAATTAAAAACAAGTGAGAGAGGACCTCCCGGCTTCCGCCTCAAGAGGGTGAAATAAGCACAGCTTGCTAAGGCGCAGAAAACGAAAGATGCCCCTTTTATAGGAAGCTAGAGCGCACCAGAGCGCTCAGTCGCACCCAAGATGGCCGCTGTAGAGGCTTCGACACCCCGGGATCACACTCTCGGCGTCAATGCTCAGCTGAGAGTGGGCCCGAGCAGCAGAGAGGTGAGGCTGGAGTGTCTGCCAGGTAAAACGCTTATTAATCAAGCGGAAAGGCAACACGAGTAAAAACACTAAAACTCTTATTAAATCAAGCGAGGGTGATGGTGGCAGAGTTATGAACACACAGAATTAAAAACGAGTGAGAGAGGACCTCCCGGCTTCCGCCTCAAGAGGGTGAAATAATATTCCAATATTCCTTTATAGAGGTTCCACTGCGGACTGGCTCGCAGAGAAAGAGTTGAGAACCCACCAATGGTTCCCAGAGGGAGAGCTACGAACCAGTGGGCTGGCTCATAGAGGAACACCTGCAAGTCGACTATGTAGCTCATGCAGAGAGAGCTACGGACCGGCTCACAGTGGAAAAGTTGCGGGCGGACAGGCTAGCTCATACAGGAAAAATTGCGAGCCAACTTGCTTGCTCATACAGAGAGAGCTACAGGCCGTTTCACAGAGGAACTGTTGCGGGCCGGTGGACTGGCTCGTAGACAAAAGACCTGGAAGCCGACTGACTGGCTCATAGAGGGAGAGCTGCAGGCCAGCTCACAGAGAAACATTTGCGGGCCGGCGGGCTGGCTCATACAATAAGAACTGCAAGCCGACAGCCTGCCTCATGGAGTGAGAACTCCGGGCCAGGTCACAGAGGAACAGATGCGGGCCGACCGGTATAGGGAGAGGTGCGGGCCATTCGCATATTTGGACGACCGTCATGTGGGGAGAGGGAGCGTAAAGAGGGTATCTTCCAGAGGGAGCTGCAGTATATTTCCACTGTTGACTTGCAGAAGTACAACTGGGACCTGACGGCTCGCACAGCAAGAGCAGCGAGCCAACAGGTCATTGGCAGAGGGACAGCTGCGGGCGGGCCGACTAGCTCGTAGAGGAAGATCGGCGAGACAACTTGTTGGCTCGTAGAGAGAGAGCTGCAGGCCGGCTCACACAGGAACAGCTGGGGGCCGACTAGTATAGGGAGAGGTGCAGGCAGTCAACTTGTAAAGGGATAGGTGCGGGATGGTGCTGTGGGCAGAGGGAACGTGAAGGAGGTATCTCGTAGAGAGAGAGCTGCAATATATTTCCAGTGTTGGCTTGCAGAGGTACAACTGCGGGTCCGAGGACTCACAGAGGGACAGCTTATCCCTAAGACCATATAATCTTTTAAACATATGTCACGTCCCTTTTATACAATACAAACACATTACAACCTTCTCTATACACTACAGATCCCACCAACACCCCAATAAAAGTATAAGTACTATTTTTATACTGGATAAAGCTCTAATATTTATTTTTTATAATTTTTATAAACACTACTATCGGGTACACAAAATGGAGAATGTGAGATGACAAGAATCAACAGAGGAGTAATTCCTAAACTTTCATTCTACGATTCATTTAATATACGTATAGTCACAGCTTTGAGTGGAATAAAAAAATTGCAGAAATCTGAAAGACACGTCAGTGTACAGCACAGCTAAGACCCAGCCCACTTAAAAGCCTGTTTATATTCAGTACAGAGAAGAAAAGTCCCACAACAAATTCCAATTGATAACAACACCAAAATCCAAAGCTTCCCGTAACACACAAGTCTTCACTGATATTGAAATCTACCTCTCAGTATAAAAAATTACATCACAAATTGTCCACATAACATTTCTGGTTTTTGTTCCATCTTTGTTAAGTTAATAAAACATGGAATTTTCGACTCTTACCCCGTTCCCATTATTTCCACACTAAGCATAATTTAACTTACGTTCGTATTTGGTATGCAGATTCCAAATATCACAAAAGCATGTAATTATTTCCTTGTCAAACAGTACATGCAATGCACCGCTCTCATCAAGAATGAAACCAGTAATGGCACAATTTCCCTGTTGCTCCACCATAAATACATGTAAAGAACAAATCAGAACAGTTCCTTGATTTTTTCAAATTGCAAAACTTCTCTCTATTGGTTATTTTTGAACTTTCCATATAAACAGTTTAAAAAAATAGTTAATAACACATACAGATGAGACGTCGAACGTATTCTATCAACACACTTTCTAGAACATTCTACAACACCTGCAGGTTAAACGTTCATCATTTTTTCAAACGTGCCAACATTTTTTTGCAACATTTTCTCCAACACATAACACACCTTTAGGTTAAAAGATCACCATTGGTATAAGTTCGAACAGTGCCTTCCAAATACAAATAGCAGGTGTGGTTGAACTGAGCAAATTTTATCCTATCATATGAAGTCTACATTCAAACTGCTTTTTATTAACCAATGACAAAGATGCTTTTGACAAACTAATATGCACCCTACTTTTTAGTAAACAATGCTTTTTATCACCCAATCAGTTATCGTTTTGTAGGGGAAAAAAGTAGTTCCCCATCTTTAAACATATCGCTTATTCTAGGAACGGACTGCATGAGCTTGAGCTACAGACCTCTATCCATACCTCCCAGCCATACCTTCAAAATGCTAGTGTGAATCGTAGGGCATAGCTATGTTTTCTGGTTGAACATGTATGCAGAACAGAGACATATTGACTTAGGCCTAGGTTTACAAAATGTGGACATTAAATGGTTTGGACAAAGAGTTTTAAAGTGGCACCAATTGCCCCCTTTGGTTAAAACCTGTTTGCATCTCCTTGACCTTATGATTGGGCACTGTGGTGGTAACGACCTAGGCACATTGACTGGCGTAGGCTTGGAAATGCTAATGAAGGACACCTTTCGACAGTTGATGTTGCTTTTGCCTCTTTGTATATTCCAGTATATGCCAAAGACAGAAGTGGAAATGGTCAAACCAATGTTGTCCTCAGACTGAAAAATCTAGGAAGAATGTCAACAAAGCTTTGACTGCACACCTCAGAGACCAACGAATGGGGTTGATCTACACCAACAACATACATTTTGATATGGCTGATATCTACAGAAGTGATGGAGTACACTTCACAGATCAGGGAAATCAAGTTTTTCTCAATAACTTGAAGCTGTGCATCCTCACTTATATGTAGCTCCAACTAATAAACACAAGGGCTCTTTTTAGAGCCAACTTGTATTCCAAATATAGGTTTGCAGGGTGACAGCTGCAATCCGGCTAGCACAGGGAGACCTGGGGGCCGAAGGGCAGGCTCGCAGAGGCAAAGCTGCGGCCCATAGGATCGGTTCGCAAATGCACAGCAGCGTGCTGGCTCGCAGAGGGAGAGCTTGAGTCTAACTCGCAAAAGTTCAGCAGCAGGCCAACGGCCCTGCCAGCAGAAACACACCTATGACCTAATGGACTGGCTCTCACATGTACAGCTATAGACACCACGGCTCGCAGATTCAGACTTGCGAGCCCACTGACTGGTACTGTTTTATGCTTTAGGGTAGTACAGAGGTGTTTGTGTACTGTACTGGGTTGTACTGCGTGAACTGTTTTAGGATTTAGAGTAGTGCACTGTGTTTGTGTAGTGTTTGGAGGTTCGTGCTGAAAATACTGCTTATGTACTTTAGGGGGTCGTGGTGGGGTTACTGTGTTAGGGTTTGCGGTACCGCTGTGGTATTTGTGTAGTGCAGAAGGTCGTGCTGGGGTACTCTTTAAGGATTTAGGGTAGTGCAGTGGTATTTGGGTAATGTAGGGGATCGTGATGGGGGTAGTGTTTTACAGTTTACGAAAGGGGATTGATGTTTCCGTAATCTTTGGGCACTGTAGGGGATCGTACCGACATACCAACTCACAGAGCTCCAAGCTGACGGACGACCTTCTAAAGGCATAGCCGCAACCTGGTGATGTGGGGAGAGGCAGCATGAAAGGGGTATCTCACACAAATACATATGCCAGTGTTGCCTCGCAGAGGTAAAACTAGTAACCCGATGGCTTATTGAGGAGGAGATGCGAACAGACGGACCGAATCACAAAATTACTGCCGACAGTTACTGGTTTCAACAGTTCACAGCCAATGAGCCACAATCTCCTACTCTTAACCGTCAGCCAATAAAATGTCACAGTTCTCAAATATCGATATCATAAATTTCATATTTCTCAAAAACTACTGAACGAATTTACACAATTTAAACAAAAACATGCTTTCTGGACCATCCCCTTTCTCCGTGCCAAAGTTGGTGTAATTCCGTTCAGCAGTTTTATCTGTAGTCTTCTGTAAAGTTTCGTATCGAACTTGCATGGAGAAAACACGTTTTGGGACCCTCTTTTATCCCAGTCCCTCCTACACCATTCACCCCAAAACGTTCAATATAGGAGCTAATTAAAAAATGAAAAACTGTTTGAATAATTTTGTAAACATTCACCAAACTACGACAAAGTTATGAGCAAATAGAGGGTTTCAGGAGGGGGATCGGCAACCCCCTCCCAACATGAAGGAACCCCTGGGGGAGCGCGGACCCCAGCAGGCCCCTGCAAGCCCACACTAATGCCCCCGTAACCTAGCCCACCCAGGGACCTCATTAAAATAAAACACGGGAACCCGTGACCCCAGCACGAATTGCGCTGATTTAAAAAATATATATAACGTTTTGGGCCCTGGTGGTCCTTCTGGGACCCCCTGAGCAGACCTAGGGGGTCAGGGTGTTTCTACCCTGCCAAACACACAAGATGATGGACGGAATGTTGCACAATGGCAAAACATTCACCCCCAGTCACAGACCTGGGTTTGATCCATTGTTATTTTGCTCACCAAGCCACCCCAGTTCAGACATGGCCATATGCAAATCAGTCTTGACCCTGTTCCTCATGGGAACAGTCCAGCTCGAACTGCCAAGCCATGTCTTTCCTGGACAGGAATCAAGCATCCTAGGACCGGTTTCTGGCTATCAGCCGTCTTCAGCCAGGATAGCTTAACTCCAGTGGCTTAGTGAGCAAGGGACCCACGTCTGGGCATACCCTTTCCACATAGGGTGAACAGCAAAACACATAATACCCTGCCCCCTTCTCTTGTTTTATACCTTTATTTCTCTGTTTTCGGGTGACTTGCTTCTACCGAGCCACAAGATGGCTGCCAACACTTCCTGGTTTTTCTACTAGCAGCCAATCACAGTGACGCTCGGGCACGCAACTTAGGCTCTGCCCAGATATCAAAACTTTTATTTTTCTAATTTCTCAGAAACTACTGAACGGATTTACACCATTTAAAAAAAAGGTCACTTTCTGACCCACACACTACCTTCGTGCCAAATTTGGGGTAATGCCATTCAGTAGTTTCGGCTATAGCCTTGCACAAAATTTCCTATGGGAAAATTATTTTTTCACTCTTATTTTTTGAATTTCTCAAAAACTACTGAAGGGATTTACATCATTTAAAAAAGGTTGCTTTCTGAACCAAGCTCTACCTTTCTGCCAAATTTGGGGTAATTCCGTTCAGCAGTTCGGGCTGTAGCTCGTCGCAAAATTTCCTATGTAAATTAACATGGGGAAAACGCATTTTGGGACCCCCATTTTTTCTCAGCCCCCACTTGACAAATCACCCCCAAACTTTAAGGATAGGACCTGACCTGGATAGACTTTCTTTTCGGAGAATTTCAGGAAGATTCGTTAAATGACGCCAAAGTTATTAGCAAATCAAAAAAAGCTTTTCCTGTGGAAACTAGGTATAACTATAACTACCTACTGGGGACCGCCAGTAGGTAATATAGCAAAATACTCCTTTCAATCCTTTCATTCGCCAACCATCTTTAGCTCTGCAGGATCTGCAGGAAAATAGGAGGCCGGACCACAGATAAGTGCAGAAACTTTATTCCAGCTCGGTTCTGGTACACCTCAGTATGACGCGTTTCGATCCAGTGGGATATATATGTATATCTTTTTTTTAATACACACACACATCATCAACCCCTCACCCATTAAAAACCTAACATCTTAAAAACTACAACCTAATAAAATATTTATCTACTAACACTTAAATACACTATACCTACGCTATATTGTAACTAACACTATGCTAACTAACTATAACAAATGCAACTACAAATACAATGGGGATAGTCAATGGCAAGAGGGAGTGAGTTTCAAATTTGGGCAGCAACCGGTTCCATTGCCTCCTGGACAGTGAGCAAGATTTCCCTAATAAAGGCCTGCTCACTTTCAATGCCAGCCATCCTCTGGTTCAGACTCCTCAACTGACACACAATTCTGTGATTGAACGCTGATCTTCCCTCATGACTGGGCATCCTTGGATGTGGCAAAACAGTAGAGGGCGCTGCTGTTGACAATCTACTAGTATCTTGATGCTTTCAGGCACCTTCAGATACTGTAGGTCTAGTTAGTGTCTTGGTTTGGGACCTTCTCCCACTCCTTCAGGTTCCACTGGCCTTTGAGTGCAGGTGGATGGAAGCACATCATCATATAGTCCTTTGTGACCTAACTGAGGTACCTGTGTATGTCGTGTCTGCCCTCACATGTTCTTGTCATGTTGTCTTGCTTTCTCTTCAGAACACCTGAGAAAGACTTCAAAACACCAGGATACAATGTGAACACTCTTCAAAATAGAACTCTACACCCTTTGGAGTACCAAAATACAACATAAACAAAAGATCAACAATCATTTGCCAAAAAAAGTGGAATACCTATTGCAGCAAGTACCCAGATATCAAATGGCAATAATGCACAAGTATATAGTGAACATATACACACACAAATAAATGTATAGAAAGATAACTGAAAGTACACAAAAATAAGTAATTAAACTTGGAATACTTCATTAGCTGTCTGTCTTGCATCATCCTTCCAGCATGACTGGGGAACTTGTTTACAGTCTCAGCAAGGAGCACTCAGCCGGGAAAGGGCTCTAGGCAGTGCGTCCACTCCTAGAAGAGTTCCTGTCAAAGTGTCAAAATGTCTCTGTCTTTATACTCTTTACTAAAACGGAGAGAGACTTCTAGAAGCTCCCCCTCCCTTCATCTGCACTGTAGGTGCTAGCTGTACTCTTCGTCGAGGTCACTCAATGGAGCTGGCCAGGCTCCTATAAGAGCTGAAGCACAATTCTTCACTTTCTCATCCATGAACACTGTACGCCTCCCACACTGTCTGTTCTCTAACAGCTTCTCTCTCACTCGGTGAAGTAAAAAACATAAGCAGTCTATGGGTGCGCAAGTAACCTGGGCCTGCCTGCATTTGCAGCTGAAAGGCAGGGTCAGACAGATATAAGGTGAAACCGTACTCACAAAATGTAATTAAAGCAACATGGAGCCAAGGGTCAATTAATAATCTCACAATATATAATTGCCTATAGCATTACACGTGTCATGTTATCTAGGGAGTAAACATAAACACATATTACATTGAGCTGCACTTGTACATTATGTTTCAAAAAGGCTCTGACATTGTTATGCTATCATATAATACACCATCAGTACAAAGACATCTCCTAATACAACATGTGAAATTGAGTCAAATGGGGTCAGTGTAGGTGTACAATATGTAAAGTTAGTCACAATTTGGTAACAAGCATATTACAAGTGATTTTTAATTCTGGTAATGTCTCAATAGGTAGGTTTGACATGGTCTAGCTATGGCCCCTGTGTTGTTGGTCTAGCATCATGCAAGGGGGGCAAAGCTGGTCACGAACATATGTGAGTGGTGATAAGGTAAGCAAGTAGCTGTTCTGCTACTGCAGTGCATTACTCATTTGGAGTTACACAAGGCAACACGCATTGCTGACTTGACTTACTGTGCATCAGGTAGCCACTCCATGGCTGGAGGATGGGTGGCTCCCTCCTGCAAGATTTTGATGTTGAACACGTCGTCAATTTTGCTTCAGGTGAATACATTGAAATCTGACAATAAGCATTTGGTTGTAACAATCCCATGATTACCTTAATATATTTACTTTTATGTACCCTTATTCTCCCTGGGCTGCATTCATCAGCACATATATTACATGTGTAAATGGATCTAAGGAGTGTGCGTATGCATGCAGGAGTACTCATCTGTACAAGACCTTTGTTGGTTATAAAATAGGGCCCCCTGCACCATGATGCAAGGGTGCTTGCATTAATGCGAGTCCCTCTAACTTACTCCACTAGTAGGTGAGCAGTGTAATGCACTGTACGGTGATGACACTGCATTTTTGCATGTGATCGTTTAGACAGTGGTGCAACACAACTTTACACCTTGCATTTTATGAATGCCTCACAGAAATGGCACATAGGAGAGATACAAGGCCGGAATCTGGCGTTTTAATGCCAATCCATGTGCAGACAAATGCGTTTGTCCAGCTGGCCACACCATGCCAATGACACTGTACTCACACAATGAGGCCTACTGGGGGCACCATAGGTTTAACCCCTGTGACACTTGCACACTGTGCTCCAAAAATACACATTGCACTGAGATATGAAGAACGACAACCAGTTTACACTTGCAAAGCCATATGAAATTATGGAAATATACACTCACAATGTGCAACAGTCAGGCAGTCTGGTAATGGTTTGTAAAACAGCATGGATCAATAGAGTAGCCTCCCGGACATCAGTGTAATTGTAACTCTGTCACTCTATTTCACATAGGTATGACATGGGCTACTCTTAGGGAGGCTCAGGCACCCTTGATGCTGCATTATGCTAGCCATATTTCAGGTAAATGTAGCTACAATATGATTTAACCACACTCATTAAAATGTACAAATGCCCTTACAGAAACACTTGTTGAATGTCTTTATTTCTCTTTCATGGCTCAATATCATGATGTGGATACACTTTGGCATGCCAGTACCACATTCCAAGCATCTATCATTGGCACAATAGCTAGAATTTGATGGCTACACTGCTGACACTCTCCTTAATGTGTAATGAATTTGTCTTTTTAATTGACACACATGTACAGGGACAGTTGTTTGTCACCAAATATTTTAAGTGTTGATCTGCAGTAATCTTTGCCCACACCTATAGTCAGTCACACTGGAATTATGTAGCAGGAGAGGTTAAAGGTATGCGGCATGTACAAGCATAGTATGCTACAAGATTTAGCAATACATGTGGAACATTGACAAACATGTCCTAATGATCTGATTTCAAGATACCCTCATGTTAACACTTGGCAACACTGTCAGAATTATTTTTACATACCTCGTCAGCATCTGTTTCATACTCAAATATAGACATAGGCAACAGAAACATGCCCAGACAAGCTTAGCTTAGGAGCCGTTGTTGTTTTCACAAAACTTTATACCCAGGCTTCAAGTGAGTAGGGTTCCCTTGTTTTCTTTCCCAGACAAGCTTAACGGCAGTCATTCCACTTCACTGCTACATCTGTAGAAACATGGTTTCTGATGTTTGTGCCATTTGTAGTACAACCAAATTTGATTGTGTTGAACATCTGCAGATTAGCACTAGATGATGGTTCATGTGCCAAAAGCATCAAGACTATAGATATGCAAACATCACCACAGATGGGAAAATGCATGAATCCTGTGGGCCCCCTTCCATTGCCCCTACATTCACAATAACATAACTGCTTGTCAAGTTTAAATGATTCATTGGCCAAATTCTGTTGTGTTGGCAAACTGACTGTAATTTGGTTGCAGGTGATTGATATCGCCTCATACACATCGCAATGTTACAACTCTCTTGGATAACTTTTAGACCTGGCATCTTTTGGCGTGGTTTCTCCTGACCTTTTGCTTTCTAACCTCCTGTTTTTGAAGTCATTTTCACTAGCTTTAGGACTCTGAGAGTTTTACTACTGCTGACCAGTGCTAAAGTGCATGTGCTCTTATCTATGTTGATTGGTATATTTGGTTCACCTATGTGTCCCTAGTAACGTGGCATGCCATATATCCAGGGTCCGTAAATTAAATGCTACTAGTGGGCCTGCAAAAAACACAGTTGATGGACAGAATGTAGAACAATGTCATACATTCACCCCAGTACAAGGATCTGGGCCTAAATCCATCATTTTTTTGCACTCCACACCACCCTGGGTTAGACACTGGCTATATGCAAATCAGCTCTGACCCTGTGCCTCATGGGAACAGTCCAGTCCGAACTACCAAGCCATGTCTTTCCCAGACCGGAATCAAGCATCCAAGGACCGGTTTCTGGCTATCAGCCTTCATCAGCCTGGATAGCTTGACTCCAGTGGTGTGGAGAGCCTGGGACTCACGTCTGAGCATACCCACTCGGGGTGAAAATTGCAAAAAACACAGTTGATGGACAGAATGTAGAACAATGTCATACATGTCTCAAATACACATCTGGGTTGAGTGACAGCTACACTTTGTGCATTCCCTCTAGACAACCACAAACACAGGAAGGTGAGGCTCATATGCATTCCGAGCTCTCATCTGCATTCATCTGCATTCTGATGGGCCTTCTTTGGCTAGAGGAATGGGAGGGGCAGACATTTACACTTCAATAGGTAGTGTCCTGTCCACACACAAAGCACTGATTAACCCTCCAGGGATAGGACTGGGCTGATAGGGATTGTGTGAACTTCGGAGTCCTTCTTATAATGCCACCTCCATTTTAAAGGCACTTTTGGGTACAGGTAATGGATCCCTGACCCACACAAATCAGGCACTTCTAGATCTTGAACTGAACCTCTGTCAAAAGGACTGCTCTGTTGCTCAAAGGAATCAACTGGACAGCTTTTCTGGAAGGACTGCTTTTCTGCTTGTTGGCCTGTTACGTTATGGCCCCTCACTCTGCTGAAGGAGAACTGAACTCTGCCTTCGCTCCAAGTGATCGCCAAGGGCTCACTGGCTGGTCTTCTGTTTTCTGAAGTCTCAGGGACACAAAAGACTTCCTGCAATCCAGCTTGTGCTGCTGGACTCTGCCTTCTGTGAGTCCTACCCTTGCCTGAGGTGCCCTCTCCATGTTCTGGGCCTCAGAAGTAGGTTCTGCAACTGTTCTGCTGCAAAATTGACATTGTGACAACTGTGCTGATCAGAACTGGCATACTTCCATTCAACGCCAATGCAGTGCCGATCCGAGGTCCTGAGCACGAGGTTCAACATTAATGCATCGACCGACCTGCATGAACCAGAACCGATGCATTGCCTTCACTGCAACGAGAAGATCAACCCATTTCTTTGCTTGCACCCAGGAAAGGTACTTTGCTCACTGGCGCCTGCATAGGTACTGTAGCCAGCCTGCGCTTCCACAAGGTCAGCCCGAAATGAGACTTTGCCCCGGTCCAGCACAAAATTTGTCGTTTTGGTCTTATTTTACCCAGATAAATATTCTCTATTATTATAAGCTGCTGTGGAGTCTTCTTGTGGTGTTTCAGTATGAGTTATTGCACAAATACTTTACACATTACCTTCTAAGTTAAGCTTGCCTGTTCTGTGCCAAGCTACCAGAGGATGAGCACAGGGTAATGTAGGATTGTGTTGCATTTTACACTGACTACAATTGGGGTCCCTACTTGGACAGGGTGCATACCTCTACCAACTAGAGGCCCAATATCTAACAATGTCCCACCCATTTTGTAGCTTTGCTGGACTGTCATGCCTCATCTGATGTAATTCCAGTGATCCTGATTTGACCAGGCAGCCATGTCTTATGCACAAAGAAAGCCAAGGTCCTCCATGTAATGTAGCGGACAGCCACTTCTGTACTCTGGTGCTAAGCAGCTAAAACTGCACCAGCACAGGAGAAAAGGCCCAGTATTATTTAAAATACAGCACATTCCTGCCCTTTACCTGTCACACAGTGCACTGTGGACAAAAACGTGTAATTCTACCCCACTGGTTAGTTATACACTACCTTTAAACTGTACTAGGGTGTGTCACATTGAGCACACTCTACCAGCACATGTGCACACTGTTCCACATTTCAAACAATGTGTAGTGTATGTCTTGCACAGGCATATGCATTCTGCACACGGTTTTATCATGGTCACATTTCCTGATCAACCTGATGTTGGGCACAGGTAAGTGTAACACACAGCAACAGACCTTTTGCAGAGGTGTGTGAGCCAGTAGTCCTCACTGTAGTGAACTAGGATTGAATGGTAATTTACACTACTGTTGTTCACTACAGAGCATGCTGCCACCCCCACTTTAGCGCTGTCTCCCTCCTGGCAAAGGCAGTTGCATACATCTACTATGAGAGCAGGTGTTTGTGTGGGCCTCCTGTTCCAAGCAAATTGCAATACATGACATAGGCTGATGTCATGGCATAAACGCATATTCCATGTTCCACTTTGGGTATATGCCAGAGTTAGTGAGCCACACAACTATGTAGTTGGGTAGTCAGGTCAGTGGTACATTACTCATACCATGCAGGGGTAATTTCACACCCGACACCTCCATTGCAACATGTTTAATGAGATTGTGTATGTACACATACATAAGTGCTTGCCTTTTGACATGTCTGCTTCACACATTTACCATCGCTGTATTTCTGAGGTGATGTGATGCTTTTGAAAATGTCTCCCTTGTCTTACACCTCTGGTAGATTGCACACGTTGCAATTTCATCTGTGTAATGTGTTTTGTTACAGGCCTTTGAGCCCCCTTGCATTGCTGCGCCAAGCATGCTAAATGTGTGTTGTGTGAACTATGCCCAGAGGTGGTATTTACATCAATCTGCCCAGGAAAGGTGTCATATGTGTAGTGTTTTGTGGATCCTCACACACGCATGAATGCCTTCTTTATGAATTACATTTTGACATCTACACCTGAGACTGGGCCTTTGTTCATGACCACTGTCACTCATTATCTGTGATAGTATCTGCTGCAACATTTGCTCCTGCAAAGTGCTGGAATTCTGCATGCTAGTCGATATATGGGACACACTACAATGAGGAGTTTGCCTCAGATACTGAGATTTTTGGAGATTTGTGTTTCATCATACACTGATTACGTTTTGAAACACACTTTGCTGCTGAAGAACACAGCAAGATGGCTTGCTGTGCTGGACTGCACTGCTTAAGTGCATGATGACAGGAATGGCCATTACTATGTGGATATGTGGCATTCATGTCCTGTCCCTTTCATGCAGTACACTGTATCACATTGGTTTGTTGCATTGATTTCCTATTATTTGGAGGTATGGCCTCATGTTGATCACCAGCTCAGAAAACCAGCTCAGATCACCAGCTCAGAAAACATGATCCATAAATGTTGAGGCCTACATCTAGTTGAGAAGATGTGAGTGACTAGATTTTTACATTAACATGCACACGTACACAACATGATAAATATGTTCCAAAAAAGATGTATTGGTTGATAAGTTGATATAGTTCCATCAGTATTACCATCAGGTGATAATTATCAATATTTTCTTTTGCCACGATTTGGTCAAGTCTCCGCCGACCTGCCATTGTGTGTTGGATATCTCCATCGTTGTCTTTATCCTCTTCTAGTTCCTCTGGATTTAGAAGCTCTTAGTCCCACAGGACATTTGTTTTTAAACAGAAATTGTGTATTATTGAACATACAAGGATTATTTTATACACCATGGGGGTGAGTACAATTGTCTTCCACTTGACCTATCCAGGCATCAGAACCTGGACTTTAGAATCCCAAATCTCCTCTCAACAATGTTTATTGTCTTGGTGAGTGCTGTGTTAAATATTTGTTCAGCTTCCATCTGAGGAGTGTTGAATGGGGTCATGACCATGGCTGAAACCAATATCCTTGGTCACCTAAAAAGTACAAACACACTTCAGTAAATGAATTTGACATTGTTTCTTAGATATAACTGTCCATGTGTGTTATGGATGTTGGCAAACTCATACACATGTCTTACACTTTTGACCAATATGTGTTAGATACTATTGAATATTGCTTTACACATGTATCTTCAAGTTCTAATTGTCATTGCACATATTGTCCATACCCTGAGACATAGGACACTTTTACATGCTGACTGTCATGTTTAAGGCGCAGATTGCAATACGTATTTTTGGAATGTTCTAAACAGCTCTATTGTATTTGCACTCACTATATGTGAAAAATACAAACATATGATCATAATCTCCGGATATATATCCATTCCTATATAGATTGTGACAGTGCCAACATGTTTGACACTCACACATACTTTTGTCCTTTTGATACCTATGATGTCCTTGCTTGCCTACATAACATTAACGCAGCCTTTGATTTGTACACTTAATTTAGCATGGCTATTTGCTTAGTACATGTAGTGAAATACCAACATGTGACATGGATGGTTATATAGTTTTTTTACAAACAACAGTGAATATGTTTTGTATGGCTGGTGCTGTGCTGAACTCAAATAGACACATAGGTATGTGAATGTAGACAGTTTTTATATGGGACAAAGTGGTGTAGATAAAGATAACTTTCTACTACAAAATATACCCAACACTTTCAGATTTCTCATGTATGTATGTTAATTTGCCTTGTAGGTGACTTAGTACTTATATGCCTTGATTATGACATAATTGATGTGGCAAGAGAGTGTTGAATTTGGGAACTTGACTACACTGTGATACCTTATCCTGGTTGCATTTAATTCTATGTCATTTACTGGTGTATGACATGCATGACAACATATTAATTAACGGTGCCAGTTTTACATTGGTGAACTGTAATGCAGGAATTGTAGGATACTTCAGCCACCAAACTGGTCATCTATCACATTGATGAAGTATGTTAATGAGGGTTGATAACTATGTATATGTTTAGACCTGGACTGTAAGAGTGACTGAGACACGTGTACTTTGCACTAATTGGTATCACATCATTTGCACATGATTTGAAACATTCACTTACAGTGCATGGCATAAATGGAACTTACAACTACTTCTTCCATTACTGCTCCTGATACTTTGGTCAACATACTGCTATGTGACACATTTACGTAGGAACACATGATCTGTTCAACACCCCTTATTTCAGTGGCACTTTCACAAATTACAGAGACTAGATATACCACTGCACTTATACATATCTCACACATACCTAATATGTACCATTTCAACTCATATTGATTTCACTTGTGAACCACATGATTATTGTGTTTGGTAACTAGTGCAGAAAAAGTGATTCTGTCCACTAACACAGTATGAGTTGAAAGAATACTTCTCACAGTTGATTTTTTTCCTACTTCCATTGCAGGATTAGTGAGGTAATAACTCAATGAAACATCATTGTCTACATGTTGGAATCAGTTATTTCTACTATGTGCATATGACCCGAGATCCATACTCAAACACAGGGATGGTAATCATGTCACACATTACAGTTTCTTAGTTGCTATTAAGTATATTTGTAGTTTCCTTACCAATGAGTAGGACATTGATGATACTGTGGTGGAAGATGAAGGCATCATGTGCACTCTCAGGATATTTAGCTAGTACATTTTTTTCGATTCCCTTATGGTACATTATGACCTGGACATTGAAGTGAGTGTGCCGTTTCTGTGCAAGAGGAATGTTTCAGCAGGGGGTACCAATTGCACATGTGTGCAATCAATTGTACCAAGAATGTGAGGACATCCAGCTATGGAGTAGATTCTTGCTTGGTGTCCATCTGTTGTTGTGTAGTTTTGGGAAAGAGAAGGTACTGGGGTGTGACCTTGATTATGGGATTAAAAACAGAGGGGAGAAACACAGAAAATGCTTGCTGTGAAATTCCAGCCAATCTGGATGTTGTGATTTGGAAGGTAGCTGATGCAAACATGTGGAGCACAGCCATCAATGTGATATGTGTTGGAATGTTATTAGGCCTTGCAGTTGGTGGCTAGAGACCTGGCACAATCTTCTCCAGTAATTAATGATGGACTCCCTTTTAAGTCTGTAGAACTGCATGACCTCCTCCTCCCTGAGAACAATTAGGGATATGCACTGCTGGAAAACATCTCCATCCTTCTTCGCTGCCTCACTGGTTGTAGTAATAGTGGTGGTTGTGGTCTTCCAGCTACTCCGAGTTGCAGTATGACATCCTCCATTGCACAGTTAAGCTTGCCAAAGTGTTTTGTGTTGTTCCTGTTTATATACCCCAGCCACTGTTGCATATCCAATGCACAGCAATTATGGCACATGTCTTGCTCAGCATTGCGCTTCCACACAATGCCTGGTGCAGCGCAAAAGCCATAAATACCACTGCATTACAGTTGTGCTTAAAAATGGACAAATGTTTTGCAAATGGGTTGTTCTACCAATATGACTTACTGCTAATATAGACCTATAGCTCCTGCTCTAGCTGTTTATGATGGGAAGGCACTGGCTGGCGCTGTCTATGGGTCAGAGTTATGGGGGTTTGACAACACCAAGGAGCTAGTCAAAGCTGAGTATAAGTTTTTGAGAGATCTAGTCGGACTCCCAATCTCAACCCCTATTAAACCTCTTCTTCATGACATGGGTCGACACTCAATCAAAGACATAGTTCGCCTCTGCCCATTACTATATTGGGTGCGCCTGAGAAGGACACCAGAGCTGGCAAACTATGCAGCAGTGTTTGACAAACTCATCAGTTTGAACAGCTCAAAGAAGATCGTATGGCTGAACAAATTGAGGCAGTTGGTCATTAATCTGGGATTGAGAGAAATGTGGTTATCCCAGTCCCCCCCAAAACAAACGGTTAAGAAAATCTATTGGGAGTGGGTGGAGGCTGAGGAACTAAAAGACACTAAGTGGGGCATTTTAACTGACTAATTTTTAGAGCCGAAACCGATCAGGAAGCTGGAACCTTTTTTAGATTGTATTAAAATACCCAGAGATAGAACTCTCTTTTTAAAACTGAGGCATGGGACACTTCCATTGAATGAATTTACCAAGTGCTGGAAAAATTCTCTGTCCCATCAAGCCACCTGTCCGGGATGTGCAAGCCCCACCGAGTCCTCAGCGCATTTCCTGTTTGCCTGTTGTGCTTATAGGGGGTCAGGAAAATGTGGCTAAAACCAGTATGCAGGGAACTGGGAGTTAGAAAGTACACGATGGCCCTACGCATTCTGAGAATGGATACAATATCTATGATGACTGTTTGCAGGGTTGCAAAGTATCTGGGGAAAGCCTGGCAGATACGTTCAAAGCTGATACAGTCAAGAATGAAGTAGAAAATTGCAGATTAATGAGATTGGCCGTATAAGATATGAATGCCACAGCACTTTATGCCCTATGGTCTTTTAATTGTATATTTGGTCATGTATCGTATTGTGTTTCTTTTTATCTGTTTGCTTATGCCGCCGTTGCATCACTATTCGTGGTGCAATGCCGGTTCAAGCCTCTCATAACTATGCCCCTGATTGTTTGTTTCGTTAAAACTCTATAAAATATTTTACACAGATAAGATGAACACATACTAAAATTTAATTTATCATGTTTATGCTAAAACAGATACATCAAATGCCAAAGTTAAAAGTATTGGCGGTCTGAGAACTTTTTACCCACAACCTGAGAGACTAGGTGATAAATGTTACCATATGTGACACAAATTTTTTTCTATTGCCTTTAAAACAAAATAATAACGCCTCTGAAATAGTTCTGATACCTTCAACCTTAAAAACAAGTTTGAGGTATTTTTTCTGAGCCTCCAGCAATGATGGATATAAACATATAACATGTTCAATGGAATCAGAGGCCAGTTTACACAACCTGCACATATAGGACGTATACCCCTTTAAAATCCAAGAGCCTTCAAAGTCCATAAAAGGAAAATACAGACACCTAGATGCATTCTTCTCCCATCCCTGCATATTTTAATCACTATAATCTTGTCTTAAAAAGGTCTTATAAAGGTATAGTTTTCTACTGTATAATTATTGTGCTTATATCGTACTGCAGTCTTCATATCATTGAGCAAACATTCTTCTTTAATGCCTGTTAGACCTGGTACTATTGGCGTGAGTCTCCCTTCCATTTTTCACTGATTGCCTCCTCTGCTTTTGATATGTTTTGATGTTTTGTGGTGTGTCTGATGACCCTGGCCCACACCGACAAAGGAAGAAGGTAGTATAAATATGGGGGCCCAGACCCCAAGACTTTAGATCACTTCTGGAACAACAAGACAAACCTTTGCCAGGAGAAGAACCAAGGAAGCTGCAGGAATTTGAACTGCCCTTCTGCCAGTGTGCTGTTTGCTGGTTGGCCTGCAGTGGTGTCTTCATTGCCAAGGAAAGGAGAAGGAACTTTTAAAGAACTTTCATCATCTTGAAGAATATTTCTCCAAGGGCTTGAACTTGTGTTTGCCTCCTTCTGAAGTCTCAGGGCTACAAGACTTCCCCACTAGCTCCCCTGTGAATTTCCTTGCTGGGAATTCTGTCTGCAGAAGCCTGCGTGTGGCTGGGAGCTGGAAGCGCGACGCAATGAGAAAAAGCGTGTGGCTGTCCCAGCTGTTGCGTGTCGCCACCGCAAGGGTCGCCGTCGCATCACCGGAGAAGCGTGTTACAGGGCCTGTCACGACTCCAAAGTTACAGAGTTCACCGCACGGCCGTCGGGCGTGCATGCATCGTCTTCACATCGTCGCATCGCATCCAGGGCGCCATCTTATCGCACCGGTTTGTCGCATTGCACTGAGGTGCCAACTTGTCGCAGCGTAACCGGAATGCAGTACTAGAATCCACACATCACCTCCTCTCAGGGAAGGAACAAGACGCATCCCGTACTCTGAGCAGGCATTGAGGAGCGACGCATCAACTCCCCCGAAGTAAGGAACCAACGAATCACCCTCCCTGTGAACCTTTTGTTTGTTTTGCGTTTTGCATCGAGGTACTTTGTGAGAAACGTGTAGCATTTATCATCAACTTGAACTAAGATACTACTTCCATCTTTAAGTCTATTTTGAGTACAGTATTGTGGATTGTTGTCATTTGTGGTCTTGTCTTAAGTCTAGTAAAGATTACTAATTTTTCTAAACTGGTGTGGTGTCTATTTGTAGTGTTTTCACTGTATTACTGTATGTGTTCCCAAATACTTTACACACTGCCTCTAACATAAGCCTGTCTGCTCGTGCCAAGCTACTAAGGGGGAGAGCAGGGGTTATTTTAGAAGTGTACCCCCTTACCCTAAGTAGAAGCAAGGGTCCCTATTTGGTCAAATGTACCTACCTCTGCCAACTAGAAACCCCCAGTTGTAACATTGGTGGTCAGCGGTGAGAATTCTGGACTTGCATTTGTGACTCATATACAGTAATTGGTGTACACTACTAGTGCAGACCAAACACAACCACATACTTTTTTGGTAGAAATTCTTTTTTTCCTTGGACTGTTATTTTTTGTGATAACTGCCAATTCTTACTGCCATGAGCAGACCAGCATCTTTTGCACCTATGAATCTAGATGTTGTGGAAGAGAGGTTGGAAACCTATGATGTGAAACAGCTGAAGCACTTCTGCAAAAAATGTAAAGTTGCTACCCAAGGCATTGCCAAAAAGGATGAATACCAAAAGGCGCTGAGGGCATGGGTGGAAGTAAGAAAAACCCCTGAACTGGTGGTGAAGCAAGTTGGGGATGCAGATGGGCAGCTGGATAGGCCATTGGTTCAAACCAGGGAAGGGGTACCATCCCCGCCTGGCAGTAGCATCTCTTCCAAGGACCTGTCCCCAAGAGAGCTGGAAGACAGGGAGAGAAATAGGTTGCACAAGCTGGAGATGGCCAGGTTCCATATGGAGGGTCAAAGGGACCAAGAGAGTAGCAGGTTGTCCTTGGAGATGAAGAGAATGAGATTAGAACATGAGAGAATGTTGAGGGAGATAGAGCTCAAAGCAAAAAGCTTAAAAATCAATCCCTCTGGTGGCAGCGCACCATCTGTGCCTGCATAAGGCAGAGTCCATATCCCCATGATGTCATCAAATAATTCCATAGACAGGATGATATTGAGCAGAGGTTTGAAGCCTATGAGATAGCAGTGTTGTCCCACCAGGTCCCTGAGAAGGATTGGGCAGCGGGGTTGTGGGGCTGCTTTGTGAGTGATGGGAAGGATGCATTGTTAGACCTACCCAATGGGATGTGTTATGCCCATATGAAAGAAGCCCTGATGATAAGGTACGGGTTGACCTCTATAGACAGAGGTTCAGGAATTGTAAGAAGCTGGAGGCAACTACCTGGGTGGAATATCAGTCTTTCTTTTGCAGAGCTATGGATGGTTGGGTGAAGGGTAGCAAAGGGGATACTTTTTTTGTTTTCTTAAATCTTTATTTTGTTTTTGGTAAAGGAAACAGAAAAAAAAACATGCAACTTTCCCGCACAATTTCCCACGCAGGGGGCAATCATAGAGGCAAAAAGCAGGGAGGCTGTAGGCTAGAGAGCAACCACAAGCTAGCCCGGAAGGGCAGTCCAAAGAAGCAATAACACATCCCCAGGTTATGGTCGTGGAGGAACCACAGATCAAGAGTCAAGGTGGGGTGGGTAGCTCTGTGAGGCCCGAAATAGCGAAACAAATACGCATCGCACGTTGTGTTGGGCCTCTTTGTGCCTCAGCTATTGTTTAGGATGCCACAAGAACACGAACCAAAAAACACCCCACCCCCCTCCAATCCCCCCCCAGTGGTGGTGACAACATCCTCTCAGTCATTCTTCAAATCGCAACACTCAAACCGGAAACAAATGGAGAGCCCGCACCGTGGGTGGACAAATTGCGGACGGTAGACCCTTGGAAAGGAAGCGGACCAAAGGGCCCCAGCGGAACATAAAGTTTTTGAAGTTGCCCAGGAAGATGTCCGCCATGCGTTCCATGCTCAACAGTTTCCACAATCTCGCATGCCACAGGGAAATCGCTGGAGCCTCCGGGTTCTTCCAAGCTGCGAGAGCAAAGTTGTCATGTTCTATGGTTGTCAGAAACTAAATCCCTTCTTGTCTATCCAGGGAGGTTCAACTCCTCCTTGCCTATTCGAGAAAGTTTCTAGTGAACTCTGAGCTAGCTGGCAAACCCAAAACTTTGTCTAATATCGACAGTAGAAGACCTAGTTAATGTCTGGTCTAGGTCTATACTATTGGAGGTATTATTCCAATGCGCAGAGCCTATTGGGATAATAGGAACTACACTACATGGCGCCCAACGTGTTTGGATAGGCGATAAAACTAACGCAAGACTTTAGAGTAACTCAGTCGTGCTCTTTCACTCAGACCCCTTTTTCCCATAATACTCCAAAGACGTCTGGAGTGGGTGAGAGGTAAAATCCGCCAAACCTCGCAGGAGGGAACTCCTATGTAAGGTTCTTGGTTCAATCAACGTTGAAGGATACACTGTTCCAAAATATTGTGCATCTAATCTTTGTTTCCATAAGAAACCTGATCTGCAAACAAACAGAATAACCTTCCTAACAGTAAAATGCCAGAAAGTGATGATGAAAGAGAGAGAGCTAGATTAGCAGCTGAAGTAATAGAAGCTGATAATACTATGCAAGAAGCAGACCCGGATATAAAACTCATCCCGGTCAACATAAGAAGATCTATAACGTTAAAACTTATAGACAATGGACTGACACCAAGAGGTGGTACAGTCATATTCGTAATTGTATATCGGCAGACAGAGGTATTCTATTCATGGATAAACTTTCCAGCAGCAAATGCTATAACAAAGGAGTTCCACTGTTATAAAATAGAGGAACCACCGGATACCTACACTCCTTTCGAGGAAGTGGAAGTACCACTTAAATTCCAAGAGCATCTGCTCTTGTTTAATGGCGCCCTAAAACATAATAATCACATCACCAGGCTCGGTCCACTAGGTAGACCAGGAGCAACATGGCCGGTCCTAGCCGGATACACACCACATCCAGACATCGAAAGAATGTCTGCAGCAGATGTTTTAGTACAACTAAAACAACTAATTAAAATATATAGACAACTAGTCCAATATGTAATGCAGACTTCAACCATCCAACCTGTAGTTAAAATTCCACAGCTGACCCCACATCAGGGGAACACAAATAAAATTACACCACAGAACATACAGTCCTGCCTAGGTAAAGTACCAGCTAAACGGGAACAAATACCATTCTGGTTAGCACAAAAAATCACCCAAATAGAGGCGGTGTTTCCAGACACCACCCCTGTGGATAAACACAGGATTCTGACTATCTGTCTTCCAATGGGAATCGCACCACACGTGGAGGACTGTGACACTTGGGGTACAGTCTTTGCTTCCATTTACACAAAAACACATGGAGTTCCATCCATGTCAGTAATACCAGATGTGCTAAAACAAATTCAAGACGAATACGGTCCAGAACCCGCTTTAACTCTTGGTATGAAATTACTAAAAGACTTCAAGCAGGTCTCGGCAATATTACTAGCCAACATAAAAGGAGAAGCAGCGAATGTGGCGATCCGCCAGAGGTTAAAAGAGACAGATATAGCAGACCAACCAGCTGAAATTGCCAGAATTATAGAAAAATCCTATGAAGAACTAGGTAGAGATAGTTTGGGTGGAATACCAGTGAAGCCCCAACTAATTGAAAGTCCTGAAAAAATATTTATTAAAAATAATCTAAACAGTCAAAAGAAGAACTGGGATGGAAACAAACAATCCAATCCAAAAGAAAAGAGATTCCAGTCCAGAGGAAGGTCTCCTCGGCGGAGAGAAAGATCTCCGGACCAAGGACCCAAGTCTCCCCAAAGGGAGCCCTCTGTGAAAAAATACAACCTTAGAAATAGGGATAACATAAAGAAACCGGATAGATATCAAGATTTTGATACACGTCCCTCTCAATCTTTTCAGACTTCCTCGCAGAAATCGGAAAGAAGAGGACGATCGGAACCCAGGGAAGGGCACGTCAAGTCCAAAGACAAGGAACCTGCTCATCCAAATAAAAAATTACAGTTTCCAAAGAAGAAGGTAGCCAGCATTAAAGTATTCAACAATGCTGAGAATACTGAGGACACAGCTGAAAAACGGAGAGTGGGCTCAGACAATGCTAGACAGCGCAGCAGAAGTGAGCATAGCACGCAAAGTCCTTATGAATCATCTGGAGACAGTGGACACAAATGAATACATTTAGGTGGAAACTGCAGACACCAGAGTTAGCAAACCTCACAAAATATATGAAATAACTTTACGTATAGAAGGGGATAAGACTAGGAAAATAAGGGGCCTTTTTTGGGATAATCTCTCCAAGGGCTATGACATCCTTCTAGCTGAAAAAGATTGGCCACCAGAGTTCGTCAGGGAGTGCCCACATGGCGAAGAAATAATTATGCCTGCCTTCTCAAATCATATTCCAATTCATAAAAAATATACACTTGCAAGAAAGTGGGCAGTAGCTCAAGCTCCTGCTTTATATAAAAATCATGTAGGATGGGATGAGGACTCTCCTCCTCACAAAATCCAGTTAAAATCACAACCTACTGCACAAAGGCAGTATCCAATCAAGCAAGAAGCTAAAAAACAGGTAAAAGAAATTCTCGATCAACTAGAATACCAGGGGGTGATTGAAACTTGCACCTCACAAATGAACAACCCTTTGTTTCCTGTCTCCAAACCAGACAATTCATATCGTCTAGTTTTGGATTACAGACACCTTAACTCATGTTGCAAAACTTTTGCAGTACAAAACTCGCATAGTGCTGCACTAATGAATAACATAGTGCGCAAAAAATATAAAACAACATTAGACATCTTTAATGGATTCTTTTGTCAAAATATAGCACCATAGAGCAGATACTTATCAGCGTTCTCAATAAATGGCGCTCAAAAAGAATTCTGTCAGTTACCCCAGGGGTACAAGAACAGCCCAGGATTATTCTCAGCGAGAGTAACAGAGTTACTACAAACATATGATGACGAAGCATTATCTTATGTCGACGACATATACCTAACAGACGATGACTTGGATACTCACTTGAAGAGAGTGAACACCATAATACTTGGGTTCGCGGCAGAGGGTTACAAATTCAACTTTAAAAAATCTAGAATTGCCCATCTAACAGTCCTGTTCTTAGGATATGAATTATCAAGTGAAGGCAAAAGCCTGGCTGACAATTTCCTAGAGAAATGTGCCGTACTCCAAGCACCTAGAACACTAAAAAACCTACAGTCAATTCTAGGCTTCCTAAATTTCGGAAGAACATACATTGCAGATTACGCAGAAAGGGTCAAACCCCTTTATGATCTAATAAAACCAGATTTTAAAAAAACCAATTGGACTCAAAAACACACAGATATTCTGAGATCCTTACAAACAGATATGTTAATTAAAACAAAATTAGAAACACGTGATAACACATGCAATCTTGTGATTCGAGTCATCCCAGGAAGATGCGGATTCACATACCTGACCTCTAATGAGGGAGAAAAGGTACCAATTGCGTTCAAATCACACTTGTACACGAAAGCTGAAATGAAATTTAGCCCAACGGAAAAAATTCTTACTGCAACACAGACAGCTATAGCAAAAGAACGAGCCCTTTCACAAGGTAAATGAATAATAATCGTTACACCGATCCCAGCCCTAGAGGCTGTAACAAAAGCAAGCATACCGAATGCTAAAGAGCTCCATCCGAGATGGATACAATGGGCTAATTCTCTTGCTGCAACAGACGTGGCATACGAATTTGATCCTAACTTAAAAACACAAGAGTTTCTCCAATACGAATTCGAATGTCCGCCGCCGACCGAAATTCTGCCTCTAGAACGTTACGGCTGTATAATATATACAGACGGATCAGCACAACCCGCAGTAGGAGGTAAACAAGCTTACAGTGCTGCGTGTGCGATTGTAAAAGGTCGCTGGCACGATGGGAAATTCAAACCAGCGGTCACTAACACACAATCTCTAGGAGATTGTACAGCTCAGCGAGCAGAACTACTAGCATTCAAGATGGCGCTTGAAAATACCGATCGAGAATTCCCCACACTCATAGTGTGTGATTCGTATTATTGCGTTCAGTCTTACAATGAATACTTACAGATCTGGCTTCAGAATGGTTTTAAGGATGCAAAAGGAGGCACAATCAAGCATAAAATGCTTTGGGAACAAGTAGTTCTTTTACAAAAGGAACTACCAAAGACTCACGTGATACATACACTGAGTCATCAACGTGATGGCGTTCATGTTGCAGGGAATTCATTGGCTGATGAGGCCGCGAAGGCAGCTGTGCAAACGGCTTCGGTAGCTGCCATCACTCGGTCAAAAACAAAAATAGACAGCGATATATTACAAGCTGTCAGCGCTACAGTAAAAGATACGATAGAAACACTCCCGAAAGGCTTTCCAGTAAAGTACTCATACATAACTGATGCAAATAATGTTCCATTTGCTCGAATCCCTGGAGTGGGGGATAGAGTAATTCCAAACATGGAACATAGGTCAGGACTCATCATAGCGGCACACGAAGGACTGGCCTCTGTACATGCTGGCGTCTCAGCCACAGTATCGTTATTAAAACAGAGATACTGGTGGCCACAAATGAGAAGACAAACCAGGAACTATGTTCTAGAATGTGACATATGTCAAAAAATGAAAGTATCAACAGTAAGACGACCAGCACAGACGCCCCTTCTAATCTCGGATAAACCATTAGCCTGTGTTTACCTGGACCACTGTGGTCCCTTACAAAGGGACGGTAACTATAAATATATCTTGGTCGCAGTGGATTCATGCACGAGATTCATATGGATGTGGCCCCAACGAACGGCTGACGCCAGAACTGTTATAAAAGATTTGCGAGTCTTTATCGGCACATACGCAATTGGCGTGCTGCATTCTGACCAGGGTCCTGCTTTTAGCTCTAGAGCTTATAAGGAGGCCATGGCCAGCATGGGCATTGCATTGCGGTATTCTTGTCCATTTCATCCCGAGGGAAACGGAATTGTTGAAAGAAAAAACCGTGACATAAAGCAATCTATAACAGCAAAGGTATTAGGTTCGGGAGCTGAGTGGGTCAAACATCTAATAAGTGTCCAACGTAGTCTAAACAACTTGCCAAGAAATTCTCTGAAGGGATTCAGTCCGTACGAATTGTTGTTTGGAACTAGGATGTTAGTCTTAGATCTTGACAGTCAGACTTCAGTGGTGAAAGAAAAAGGCTTTGATATCAAAGACTGTTTGGCTATTTTGCAGGACTTAAACGAAACAAGAAAAGACCTGAGCAACATAAAGTTGAAACAGCAGCCAACAACCACTGAAGAACCACCACCTGTCCCAGCAAGACCTTTCTGGATTCCAAAAGTCGGGGATCTAGTCAGAGAAAAGATCGCGGTAAAGAAGGAATTTGGGCCTTCTTACAGAAAAGCAGTTCCTGTCTTGTCCATCAACGGGACGAGATCAGTTGTACTACCGCCACTTGCTGGTAAAAAGGAGAACCGAGTTGTATCCATCGACCTGGTAAAACCACAATCATGTGGCCGATAACAAACAGTAGGCCAAGTGGACTCCCGATAAGTAGTAGAACACCGAGGTTTGCTACAAGTACAGAGGTGCTAACTAAAAGGCTAATCACATTCGAAACGCCTACAGAACAACAACAAGGACTATGCAACAATGCAATGGAACTCACACCTCTGAAAACCCAAATAAAAACATTTAGTAGAGACACACCAACCTACAATGAAGTAACAAATGAATATGCTGAAACTGCAAGAAACAGTAATCCTGAAGCAATTGGAACAATAGACAGAACGGCATCCGGCTACTTCATCAACTTTGAAGATTCTTCTGAAGATCTAAGTGAATCAAAGACACAGCCATCAACAAAAACCCTTAAAGACAAAGCTAAGGAACTTTTGAAACAGCTGAAAGAAACCTATCTGATTTCTCCATGGATTGAATTTTGGATGTCCTTTGGTGTATTTATCCTGATACTTTGGCTCATCATGATACTATGTTTGGGACGCTTCATTGATGGAAAATATGCTAAAATGGACACAGCAAGCCAGAAAATCAACTTGATCCTCAAGCCACACACGTCTTCACACGTCAAGAAAAGAGAACTTTCTTCAGTCAATTTCACAGCCAATCCTATACCGGGTGGGGTAGCATGGGACAATACTGACTATGAAATTTATGGTCCGGTTGAAATCCTCAAATATGCACACCAAATCAAGATCTCGTTGAGTGACTTTGTAAAACCAAACTCATTTGCTGATGATTGGGACTTTGAAAGTATCAAGGACATGATGTCTGACCTAGTGATGTCTGCTAAATTTACCAAACATAATTATTTGCAGGGTTCGTCTAATTATGATAGTATGTACTGCTACAACCACTATGGTAACCATTTTTTACATAAATCAGCACAACCTAGAAATGTTTTAAATTATAATCAATGGGAACATTGTGCAACCCCTCCAAAAGGAAGCTCAAGAACCTTTTATGACAAATATTCATACTTTTCAGGGTTCAACACAAGTAATGCTGAAACATTTTATTTTAAATTGTCGAATAAGACAGGAACAAAAACCATGCTTACAAACACGAAATTGATATATTCGGACTCATTTTTTGAACAAATGAATACATTTGGTTTTGATTATTGGGATAAAAAAGTGGAAGTAAAAAGTGTTTGGGGTACAAAAGAATGGCAAGTACAAGGTACAGAATCATTGTTTAGAGCCTGCATGATCCCAGACAAATTATATTCTTGAATGAAACTATTCAACAAACTACCTGTCTTGGATTAGCCAAAATCAAAGACTTAAATAAACCGTCTATTCCAAAACCAACAATGAACAGCAATAACTCTGCGGATGAAGAGATAGACGTAAACTATGTATTAAACCAAAACAGAACAAATCCTGATTGGAAACAATGGTTAATCTGGCCCACAGATACTAATAACTGTCAAGACAGATTCCTGAACAAAACACAGGGGTTCACATTGACCAGGCCAGACCCTAGATATTCCCAAAGACAACACCCAGGGATAATCACCACCTACAGTGTGGGCAAACTCTGCCTTCAATGGCTAAAAACTTCCACACTGACAGAAATTAAGCAACACCTAACTTTACTTACTGATGGTGCTGACTTGCGTGATTTCATTATGGGACCACGCAAACAGCGTCAAAAACGCTTCATAGCAGCCTCTATATATGCAGCTTACAACGAGGCCTGGAAGATAACTCAAATTGAGACAGCAGAAAGTATACGGGAAATTGACCGTATTAATTTGGAAAAATCGCTTTCTGTAGTGGACAATGGGTTAATGACTCTGTCCTCCAGAATCTTTTCATTGGACAGCATTGTGTCATCAGCAATCGACATAATATCGCACGACTTACTGTTGTTACAACACGGTCAGTCTCAATTGCGTTCTATTGTACAGCTTGGCTGGACGTTACAAAACCTGCGTTCAGGCTATGTGCCTTGGCGTTTAATCAACACAACGTCACTATTCAATATATTTAACCTTACTGATAAACAAATCAGTATGGCACAAAAGGGTGCTGATTATACAATCCTGAGCATTGAGAAACTCGAGAGATTACCATTGACAATGTCAGAACGACCTGTCATTGAATGGATAATACATGGGATAATTAATATTCCGATATCTACTTTCAGGTTTCAATACTGCCAAAAATATATACAGGCTGGCATGTACGAAAAATTGGGAAAAGGGTACATTAAGACAACATGGAACTTGCCCTATTCACATGCATGTGTCAGTAATAAAGGACAGAAAGTGTTTCTTAGTGGCAATAATTGTGCGATGTCACTAAGCGGTACACTTCTGTGTAATGGAATTAGTTTGCATGGAGCCTGTGAAGGGAACTCAAATAACCTTTCATGTCACCAGCTAGGCACACCTGCAACAGAGATAGAACCATTCTTTAAAAGACTCTATAACGGGAGTTACATTCTAATTGTGGATCGCAGATGTTGTAATCTACTGCCCGGGGTTCCTTATCTCGTTAGTACGACTGCGAAGGTCATGTGCTGTGGACGCTTATTGTTCCCCAGCTCCTTTCCAGACAGGGAGGCAAGGGCATGGCCTAACTTGAAAATTACTTCTATTCGAGTTGATACTTTAAGCAGAATGAAAACAGTGCTTCTTCAGACGCCGACCAGGCTCACGTCATCAAAAGAAACGTATGATCTCCTAGTCGCAAGGACGACTGCAGAGATTCACTCATTGTTATCAACTAATTCCCCCATACATTTCGCAGAAATCCTGAATGAAATCTTAAATATTTCTGATACCAGTGGAGTCTCAAATGTATTTAAGACAGTATTTTCGATGGCATTAACACCATTCAAAGCCATACTGGGTATTTTTCCAGACTTCGTCCATTCGATTTTTGGAGGAGTTCCCCTCATTTTGGGACTAATTGCAAGAATCCTATTCTTAGTCCTTATATTTCGTTATGGCAAACCATGTCACAGACAAAACACCTGCGACAAGGGAAGAAACAATCCGAGCCATTGGATACCGGGACCGGATATCAAAAATCCTGGGACTAACCCGGCTTAGAGACCTGAACATGACCTGGTTTCTTTCATTTCGGCCGATATGGCAAAGATGTGTTTTACCTGTATTAAGGTGCATGCTGTGCGGAGAAGAATGCGTGTTGGACACCTGTCTGACGCTACAATCGGATGCGCCAATGGATGCAGAAACATTGTTGGGTCCGGTAAAGGCTCATGCATTGTGCTGCCCTCAACGGCTGCCAATCCTGATGACGGCATTCGTGGAAACTTCACCACTACGATTAAGGGGTAGTGAAGATCAAGATGAAAGCAGCATCGATCAGGTACAACCTTCTGTCAGCAATACTACTCAAAACGCCAATGGAGACAATCATGCACATGAATGCATGGTTACATCTTTTTCCGAGTTAGTGGAACTCTCACAGGAAGCTGTTGACAGCTTTTTCAGCAGTCTCAATGATATGATGTTCTCACCAGAGCAGAAATAATGACTCTTGAACAAGCTAGCACACGGCGCTCCCGACACCTTGAATTTGGCCTTCAACTTTAATAATAAAGTAGCAAGATCAACTTTTCCTCCAGTTCACGGACAGCAATTTATAGCAGCCCCAAAATATTATTTTTTTTTTAAATTTTACGGGACACTTTTCTTCTGCTTAAAGTAGGAACTATTCTTAGAGAACTAATTTCTGTTTTTTAGCAACTTCATAGACATTAGCTGCCCGCTGGTATGCTCATAAATATTTTCTGAACTGTGATGAAGTGGTCTCGAACTTTTCTTCTGTATTAAGAGCCATTTCATGTGTAAATCTCATATTCAATTACTAATAATGTATACATATGCGTGATTAATTTAGCATTATTCTACTGCTTGACTGCATATAGTACATGTGACTATTTTTTCCCGTATATTACATAATATCAAAATGCATTATGTGTATTTTGGGGTGGTAAGGTATACACGATACTCTACAGTATGTTTTACTATGCCTAGATTCGTAAATATGGCCATAGTTAGCGTGGAGTGGGTGTGATGTATTCCTATAGGTTCTGTATCGATCCCCCTATTCCTGACCCTATTCTGGTTAACAATTTAACTAGCAGCCATCCCATGATGCAGAAACCGTTATCTGATTACGCCAGACCACGGCACAGGAGCGCGTTATCTGATTAGGTCATAACGCTTGCCATCTAATTAGGCAAAGCAATATTCCTCCAGCCCCTGATAAGGCATACGGAGTTCTCAAAACAAATCAAACCTATGACAACCTGGGAAAAACCCTGCGGCCATTGTTTTGATTTCACCGAGAACTTCAGCATAAGAATGTGCTAACGACCAGCTCGTATGACATCCTTATTGACGTATCAAGCGCCAAGATGCTCCCTGGAGTGACAGTCGCGCTATAAAAGTGCATACTTACATTACATTACATTACATCTATGTCCATCCTTACGTCAATCTCGGCACCTTACAGGTATAAATATTACCGATATTGCCTTAAGCAAACACACGCGGTGGTGACGAGATCGGAGCAGCGAGACTTGCCGAAGCCCACTGACGCTGCCCCGCCTTCCTGACGCGCTGAGAACGAGACGCTGCTTTTCTCCTGCCGAGAAATCCAGCTCCGGCGCTTCCGAGCAGCCCTTGCAGGCAGCCTGGAATATCGAGACCAAAGATGAGAGATACCATCCCTCAATCATCCTAGATTCAAGGTACGGAACTGAATAACCCCTTGCAGAGAATTCTTGAATCAGTCACTTGGCAAAACAAACTTAACTTAGACTGCTACTTTCTATCCCCGCCCACGTATTAGGCTTAGGTCAGATACACTGGGGTAGGCGTAGTTAGAAGCACCAGTTGAGTACGATTAGTCGAATGTATATGTGTATGTATCTATTATATCCATTTTAAACCACCATATGGCTTAGAAACCATATAAATGTTTTTACAGTATTATTTTATACTTCTGCTTTTATTGTATGCACTTTACTTAACCATAAGTATTGCAATAATATCGATCCATTTCTCTTGTACGAGAAAAGAGACTGATCAATAAATAACATCTTTTATTGAACACGCCCGTCTCTTCCTTTTCTCTACAATCTGGTGAAACTAAGAATGCACGCACTGACTGAGTAAAATAAGTTGTCTTTTGTTTTCACACGACTCTAGAGATACACTCTTGATTAGGGGAGAGCAAAGTTGTCATGTTCTATGGTTGTCAGAAACTAAATCCCTTCTTGTCTATCCAGGGAGGTTCAACTCCTCCTTGCCTATTCGAGAAAGTTTCTAGTGAACTCTGAGCTAGCTGGCAAACCCAAAACTTTAAGTCTAATATCGACAGTAGAAGACCTAGTTAACGTCTGGTCTAGGTCTATACTATTGGAGGTATTATTCCAATGCGCAGAGCCTATTGGGATAATAGGAACTACACTACAGGGTGAGTTTGGCAGCTCCGATACAGAGCCACAAAATCTTTTTGTCCGCCCGAGTCTGGTGTTCGAGCTCCGGATCCCGAAGACCCAGCAGGACATGGGCCATTGAGTCAGCTATCGGGTACCCCAGAATCTCTTTGATATGGGACAGGATCTCCTCCCAATATGGGCGGATGATCGGGAAGTCCCACCAGATGTGGCGGAAGTCTCCCAGCAAGCCACAACCCCTCCAGCATCTATCAGAGGAGGTCGGGAAGATTTGATGCAACTTGGCTGGGTACAAATACCGGTCCATGAGGGTCTTAAGATGGGCCTCCCGTAGCTCCACCGAGTGATTATGCGCAGCGATGTCCCGCCACAGGTGCGACTGATGGAGCGAGATTTGGAAATAATTTTATTTCAACTCGTGAAGTCATACTTCCATAATGGAAAATAACTTTATTAACGTTTGGTGCTGTGTTTGTATTAATTCAACCTAGTTTAAAGTTGCATTTCATGAAAAGAACACGTAGGACACTAACATGTGTGCTCATAAACTTGCATTATTGTTGCATCTTTTTGTTCGTGCAAATTAATAAATTAATTTGTCCTTTTGTTATGTTATAACTAATTGCAGCTTTTTTTAAACATATGCATGTGCTTGTTTTGCTTTCCTTGTCTATGTGGTGTCACTCTATTCTCTATAGGTGCATAAAGAATTTCGATGGATTTAAAGAAGACTGGTAGATATAATGCTGCTTTATTTGTTTGCCTTAGCTAGGTAATTTAGACTAATGGGTTAATCATTAGTAAATGCTGGGTGGCAACAGAACAAATAATATTTCTTGCATTAATTATTCTTTTGTGTTTGTTTATATAATAGTGGACGTTAAATTGACAGCTTTGGGCCTAGTTTATTCGAGTTTGCAAATAATTTCTGCACGGAGCAAGAGAGAGTCCTTTCAAAGAAATATTTCCTTTCGGTGGCAACATTTGGAAAGCGTGGTGTGTTTCTAGCAGTCTCCTACTCGGACAAGGCCAAGGCCAGGAACCGGCAGGAGGAACATTTGATAACTTTGCATCCGAGGAAGCGAAATTTTCATGATGACAAATTTTATGTAAGAAAATGTTGCAATCTGAGGAAGCCTCGGAGCTCGAATGCTAGAGACAATGGACTCTAAGAAAGTGACGGAACTGATGTTTTGAAAATGAGGTGACATGTCACTTGTCACTTGTGAACCAATGGGACTCTGACTTTTGCAGAAAAGAATTACTTTTACTTAGATTAGTTAGCGTAGTAAGGTATAAAAACCCATTCCCCGTGGAAGGGTTATGCTTGCTCGCTGCTGCTTTTGCTGACCTTTGGAAGAGGGTGTCGTGCTGACGGACTTTACTTGGAGCATGTAAGAACCCTCAAAGACTTTACTTTATTTCCATTTATTTAATTTAGTTAGGGACTTAGGGTCTGAAAAATGCTAAACTGATAAATACATTTGCAATAATAATTTTGAAACTTATAATGTTTTTACTTGCAATAATTCTAATAAAAATTCTTTAATAAAAATTACATTTACGAAATTATAATAAATAGCTAATAAAATCTTACTTTTGAAAACAAGCTGGTCTTGACATTTCATGGGTTCAGGTTACCATTAGCTAGATTCTATCGCCATGAGTGACTTAATAAATAGTTAGGTTTATTGAAATGATGATATTCATTTATCGCGGTTGTATATAAATGTATATAATTTGTGAATAGGTTAATTAGGCCACTTGGTTCAGTTGGTCATAATATGTCATGTTTGATTAATGGGCCTTTGTGTTTAATTAGTGATTATTAGTATAAGTTGTAGAGTTGGATAGCGTAATTTTTTGACATATTTTCTATAGGCCGCTGGATCAATTACCTTGGTAGCAGAATTTGATGGTTGCTATGGTAACCAACATATACGGTAGTTACATAGGATCAATGTCTAACATTTGTTGAGTCCATTTTCGTGCTATATGTAAGGTTTTTTCCAGCAGCGTGAAAATTCCTTGTTGTACCGGTACACATTAGTGTGATGAGAAGGTAGTCACACAGCACATTTGATCTGTTTCAGAGTAGTGGTATCGCCGTGTATCACAAGTGTTGTCGCCGTGCAACACAAGTTAGGGTTAGGAGTGAGTGTTGTATAGTGAGGATTATCTAAGAAATTTGAACAGCATGAGTATAGGGACAATGAGCCCGTTCTAAAACTCACTGTAATAAGAGTAATAGTATATATTCGAGCTTGAGTGAAGGGTAAGTTAACGCCGGTGTATGATTATCTATAAACAGGTGAGAGTCCTGTAGGGATAACATGCTTACTATCTATAAACAGGTGAGAGTCCTGTACGGATAACGTCGTTTATTTTACTAACGGTGCATGATATCTATAAACAGGTGAAAGTCCGGTACGGATTTCATGTGTGTTTGGTTAGGGATACTTTCCGTTTGGAAGTGCGTAATTGTTTTGTAAGAGTGTTCAAGTTGAACTTTGAATTGTCACTTGGATGTGCATTCTGAGGAAAATGAGTTCATTATTACTTGTTTGAAGGGTAGAGTAAAAGGATTACTTTATCGGCAAATGTATATTCTGTGAGAATAGCGTCGTCTATTCCACGTATAGAATTCTTGTATGATTGAAATTCTATCACTTATTAGAGAAACAGACAGATGAGTCTTTCTTGTGGTTGTTGAATTAATTTTTCATTGAAAAAGCGTTCTTAAAATGGCGCTGTGAAAAGTTTTTGTAAAGGAGGGGTGAGCGCTAAGAGTGAGACACGAGAAACCGCAGCAGCTGTGTACGTCACACGGTTCGCGCAGTGATTGGGTAGCATACGTCACAGGCTGTGTTCTGATTGGCTCTCGTAACTCTGACGTGCTGTGCGCTGATTGGTTCTGTGAAAACGAACAATTTCTATTCGTTGAGCAAGGTAGTGACGTAGCTCAACTCTGATTGGCTTGTTGGTGTGTTTCGCGCACGGATTGGCTAGTATTACGGAACATCCAGGAAATATTTTATAATCATTTCCTTCAATTGGATTTGATTTGAAAAATGAGTTATTATTTTAAACATGTTGAGAAAAAGCCTTCAATGTTTCAAAGGTTTAAAAATTTTATTTCACCTGACAAGAAAATAAAAACGCGAGGTGGTAAATTGCTTCATAAATACAAAACACCTGCAGCATATATGGAAGGTGAATATGGATATCATACTGTTTTGTGGTTTGATGTCTGGAAGCATTATACAAAAGATGACGGTGTATTGACTTGGCCAGAAGATGGTTCATTTAATTTAAAAATTTTAAGAAATTTGAGAGAAAAGATGAATGCTCTTATACCGAAACCGAGACCTACTCAATTTGAAGCTTTGGTTGAGTGGGAGGATGAAATGTTTCAACTTCAAAGAGAAGCGAGTGGTATTAAAAGACCTCCGAAAACACCAAGCTATACACGAGAGACACATGAAGATAGAATGCGAATGTGGAGACAGGGAGACATGTGTGATGGTCTCTATTTAATTAGAGAAATGGTTTTAGGATCTCCTGGTGAAAAGAGATCTGAAAAGAAAAATAATGTAGTTATAGAAAGTGAATCTGAAGATACAGTTTTAGAAGAAATTTTTACTTCTAATAAAAGAAATGAACCTTTGAGACCTCCTCGATCATGGTCTACTCCAATAGTTTCTACTGAAACCACACCAAGTGCACCTCCTTTAATGAATCTCCAAAATTGTACCCTAATAATTCAGAATCTTTTGAGACTCCAGAAAAATCAGAAACTGGGACAAATGCTGATGTTTACATTGGGGGTAAACATTTTTCGTTAATTCCAAAAGAAAGGGAAGCCTCTAAAATTATAATGAGAGAAATTAGGGATGAAGAAGTTGTAAATACTTCAGAATATTTACGATCAAAGGAAGAATTAATTCGACCAATTACTAAAGGAATGGAAGCTGTAACTATTCCAGTAACTATTGGTCCTGTTCAGCCTGTTTTTGAACAAAAAGAAAATAACAGGACAAGTTTAACGATTCCTTTAAATGCAGAAATTCAAAAGGTTGCTGAAAATTTTTATTCAGATTTATCTGAAATTAATCATGAGAAAACGAAAATGCCTGATTTAACTTTCAATGAAGGTTCTTTTAGTAAATCTCCAATGGGTGCAGAATCTGATACTGAGACTTCTGAAAGAAGAGGGTGAAATTCAAAACTTGATGTTGCTAAATTAAAAGCGAATTTAGAAGAATTAATAATAGGTACAATTGGTTCTGACAGTCTAAAATTTTGTCGTGATGATGAACTACTGTTCATCTGCAAAAGTATTCAATGGAAAACAAAGAATAAATATGATCAGTTGGAGGAACTGGCAGCTGAACTCGAAATTGATTTAAGTAGACAAAAGAATTTTGGAAAGAATTATAGATTAGATATTACAGAAAGGGACATTGAGAATTTGAACTCAATTGGAAGAATAATGCATATAAAAGACTTGATTGTTTACATCAAAAAGCTTGGTGAATTGAGCAAATGGAGAGTGAAGTGGACTAGAAAGAAGGAGGATGAAAAATTAGAGAAATTATCAAAACAATTTCCAATGAGAGAAATTGCTGGTGGAGGTTATGTTCCTGTTCGTTGGTCGAGACAGGATATTTTGCTTTTCACTAATGATTTTCCAAGACTAAGAGAAAAGCCTGTTGAATGGTATCGACAAGTAGACAGGTTTATAAAAGTTTCAAAAGTTCTGTGGATTGATCTGGACGGATTTTTTGACATCGTTGTTCCGTCAGATCTTTGGACAGAATGTAAGATTGCTATAAGTTGGTCAAAAGAGGAACCGGAGCGAATTAAAGAAACAGGTGCTCCAGCTCCAATAGTGATGGATTTTTACGGTAAGGTGATTTATTGGTTAAAACAAAAGATTGCTCCAAAGGAAGTAGATTGGGTTAAAATAGATCGAACTAATCAGGAACCTAAAGAATCAGTTCATTCATTTTATGAAAGGTTACTATTAGTTTTTAAACAATACAGTGGCTATGAAAAATTAGACGAAAAGGATATGAGCCATTTTATTTACAGATTTGTTTATGGTCTTAGACCTGAAGTTGGGGAAATGATTAGAAATAATATTGTCGGATGGCAATCGCTTACGGTTGATGACATTTTGAGAAAAGCTAAATATTGTAGTGATGAGTTAGAGGTTAAACAAAAGAAGTTAAAGGAAAAAGCAATGTGGGCACAGGTGAAAGTGGCTGAGCAACAAATTGCTAGTCTTGAAAATAAAAATGGAAATTTTATTCAAAATCAGAACATGAATCAAGGTCAAGGAAAATTTTAATTTAATAATAATAAAAGATATAATGCTAAAATGGATGATTTAAAACAGAAATTGCCTTGTTTTAATTTTGGCGAGATTGGACACTGGAAGAGTGAGTGTAAAAACCCACCCAGAAATTTTAAAAATCCATTGTTAAACCCACAGATGCAGATCGATGTTGATCTGCAGCAACAGCTACGTTTGCAACGTAAACTGAATGACCTGAGTCTTCAGCGACAGCTACAAAATCAATTGGTTCAACAGCAGAATCAAATTCCACAGCCTCCCTTTCCTAATTCTGGGGGAAGTCAAAAATATAATCCAGGTGTGGGATTTTAAGGAGATGATCAGGTAATAAGGACTCAAAGACAAATTGTGCAAAATGCTTCAGGACAGTTTTTGTTAACAGAGAATCAAGGAAGTGATTCTGATGATTACTTCTGACGGTGCCCGAGAGAGGGGGAAGAGTGTGTAATTGGAGCCACTCTTGAGGTTGACCAGTCTGGTCCATTTGTAAATGGGAAAGTTAATGATGTAGACATCACTTTTCTAGTGGACACTGGTGCTACCCGTTCTACTGTTAGATCAGTGGAAATTGAAAACCTACCTCTCTTTGGGGAAACCATCCAAGTAGTCGGAGTAAGTAATCAACAAATTAAAACTGATTTAACAGATCCAGTGCAAGTTGAAATTGGAAATTTTAAAGATAAACATAGATTTGTGGTTTGTAATAGCAGTCCAGTGAATTTATTAAGGAGAGATATATTGTGTAAGATGAATTGCAGAATATATTGTTCTCCTGATGGAGTAGAATTACAAACAATGGAAGAAGATGGTTTGTATAGAATGACAATGATGTTAGTAGAAACAGAAGAATCAAAATTGTTTCCGGCTTTTGAAAAGGAAAACCTTCCTGTAGAACTAAAGGAGACAGTCAAAAATGAGATTTGGGATTTGACTTGAAATGAGATGGGTCTGATGAAACATATCGATCCAGTCAAAATTGCATTGAAACAGGGAATAGAATTTCCTAACATTCCTCAGTATAAAATGAAAGCAGAAACCATACAAGGTGTTATTCCAGTGATTGAAAAATTCATTAAACAAGGTGTTTTAAAAGAAATTGAGAGTAGTCCTTGTAATTCACCGATTATGGGAATTAAAAAATCAAATGGAACATATAGAATTGTTCAGGATCTAAGAAAGATTAATCAAATTGTAATTCCATGTGGTCCTGTTGTTCCAAATCCAGCAGTCATTTTATATCAGATTCCACATGATGCTGAGTGGTATACTGTCATTGATCTTTGCAATGCATTCTTTACTGTTCCTTTACATCCAGAGAGTCAGGACATTTTTGCTTTCAGGTTCCAAAATAGGACCCTCGCATGGTGTAGAATTCCTCAAGGGTATACAGAGAGTCCTTCTATTTTTAATGAGTTGTTGAAGAGATCTTTAGAAGATCTAAATCTACCTGGCAGGTCGACATTAGTGCAATATATATTGACGATCTACTAATTGCAGCAAAATCGAGAGAAAATTGTGTGACAGACACAATTGTACTTTTAAATCATCTAGCAGATGAGGGACATAAAGTGTCTCCTGCAAAATTACAGTTTTGTAAACAAGAAGTGAAATATCTTGGACATAGAATTGCAAAAGGAATAAGACAGGTAACAATTGAAAGAATTAAAATGATTCAAGCAATGCAACCTCCAAGAACTCAAAGACAGGTTAGAATGTTTCTAGGAATGGTTGGTTACTGTCGACAATGGATAAGTGGATTTTCAGTAATTGCGAAACCACTACAGAAATTGACTAAATCAGATGTAAAAGATCCGATTGTTCTTAATGAATCTGAGCTGGAAGCTTTTGAGAATCTAAAAAGAAGCTTATGTGAGGCTCCAGCTCTAGGCATGCCAAATTATGAAAAAGACTTTGAACTGTATTGCAGTGAAAGAGAAGGATGTGCATTGTCTGTACTGATTCAAAGGCATGGAAATTTGAGAAAACCTATTGCATACTTTTCAGCAGTTCTTGATCCTGTTGCAAAAGCCTTACCAGGTTGCTTAAAAGCAGTTGCAGCAACTAGTGTCAGTTTGGAACAAAGTGAAGGGATCATTATGGGGTTTCCTGTAAAAGTCTATGTTCTCCATTCAGTTGAAATACTCCTGACAAGGAGTAAGACACAACATCTAACTAGTAACAGATTGACAAAATATGAGAAAGTTATTTTAGGTGCAGATAATGTTTCTATTGCTAGATGTGTGAATTTGAATCCTTCTACTTTATTGCCTGATTCTGAAATTGTTGATGAAATTGATGTGGAGCATGAATGCTTGGATGTTATGGAATACTGTACCAAGCCAAGGCAAGATATTAAAGACGAACCTTTGCCTGAATCAGATTTTGTCTACTTTGTAGATGGCTCCTGTTTAAGATCAGAGGGAGGTGTTTTAAAGGCAGCATATTCAGTCTGTACAGTTGCAGATGTTGAAGAAGCATCATGTCTTGAAGGAATTCGTTCAGCACAGGTTGCTGAATTGATTGCTTTAATTCGTGCTTGTGAAATATCAAAAGATTTGAGAGTTACCATAATAACTGACAGCCAGTATGGATACGGAGTTGTGCATGATTATGGACAGCTCTGGTCTCAGAGAGGCTATTTAACTTCAGCAGGATCTCCAATCAAAAATGCAGTATTCATTAGAAGATTAATAGATGGCATTCATTTACCAAAAGACATTGCTGTCGTAAAATGCGCAGCTCACAAAAAGGGTGAGGATTTTATCACCAAAGGCAATGCTTATGCAGATGAGACTGCTAAGTATTGTGCAAGAAATGGTTGTCCATATAATCGGGAAAGGAGTAAAGAGAGTGATTCGAATTCATTGATGCTAACAACAGTAGTTGAAACATGGCAGGAAATCAGAGATTTACAAAATGAAGCTGATGATGATGAGAAAAACACATGGTTAAAAGCAGAATGTAGACCACGAGATGAAGATGGAGTTTGGACTTACAAAGATGGTAGAGTAGTTTTACCTAATTGTAGGATTGCTGACATGGCCAGATTATATCATGGCCCTGGTCATATTGGAAGGGTTTCTATGATCAGACTTTTTAAAGAGACATGGTTCAATACCAAGTTTAGAACAATTGCAGAATCTCTTTGTCAGAGGTGTTTAACTTGCCAACAAATTAACCCAAACAGAAAATCAGTCGTAGGTACAGGAATCATAGGTAGGGAAGGTGGTCCTTTTACCAGATTACAAATGGATTTCATTGAAATGCCTTTACACAATTGTTTAAAATATGTTTTGGTGATTGTGTGTTTGTTTTCAAGATGGGTGGAAGCATTTCCAACACGTCATTGTGATTCGATTACAGTGGCAAAATTGCTTCTTCGAGAAATTATCCCAAGATACGGTTTCCCTGTCACTATTGAGAGTGATGGAGGAGGACATTTTGATAATAAACTTTTGAAATTGATCTGTGAAGCTTTGCATATTGAGCAGAAAATACACTGTGCATACAGACCAGAGGCATCTGGGGTAGTTGAGCAGATTAATGGAACGATCAAAAACAGGATTGGAAAAATGTGTCTTGATACAGGTATGAAGTGGACAGATGCTCTTCCACTTGTTTTAATGTCTTTACGAAGCATACCTGATAAAAAAACAGGTTTGAGTCCTCATGAAATTCTAATGGGCAGAGTCATGAGACAAGCTTTTGTACCAGTAGGGAAATTGTTGAGCATTAATGACAGTGCTATTTTGGAATATTGCAAGAGACTATCTGACGTAGTTACTTCTGTGTCTAATCAGGTGGGAACTGAAGTACAATCAGATGAAAAAGTATGATCTGAGACCTGGAGATTGGGTTAGAACTAAAGTACATCGAAGAAGAAATTGTCTAGTTCCAAGGTGGCAGAAAGCTAGACAAATAATTCTAGTAACAACGAATGCAGTAAAGTGTAAAGGATTGAAAAGGTGGATACATCCAAGCCACACGATTCCAATTCCTACTCCTGAAAACTCTGATGAAGAGAGTGATTCTACAGATGATTCTGATTCTGAAGTAGAAGGTGAAAGAAATCCAGATTCTGAAGATCGACAGAGAGGTCGACATCTGGAAAATCTGCAAGTGAATAAAGACTTGAACAGAAAAGATTTGGAAATTATTGAAATAGACTCTGAAAGTGATGAAGATCTGTTAAAAAGAAATACAGCAGAAGAGTCTGTCAAGAAAGTGAATGGAGTAGAAGGTATTGAAAATTTTGAAGACAGAGAAGCTGAATCAATTGAAATTTCTGACCAGGAGAGTATCGAAAAGCAGAAAATAGGATCTGAAAAATTTTTGGGTTTTGTTTTTGGCAAAAGGCTGAAAAAATTGTGTTAGGTGACACAAGGTCGAAGAAAAGTTGTTTAGTTGGAAATTAACTTGTGACATTAGGTCGAAGAAAAGTTGTTAGAGGATTTTTGAAAAAAAAAAAAAAGATTTTAAAAAGGGGGGTATATATTTAGTCTGAATTTTAGTTAATTTTTAAAATTTTGTTTTCTTTTTATTACCTTTTTGAGATAGGAATTTTTTCAAAAATGCCTTATGTTATGGAGCGGAGTACTTCAAGGTGTTCCATTTTTAAAAAATGCTGTAAGATGACTCTGGTGTGTGTGCTCATGTTAATTCTGCTCTGGTTAGTATTGGCTGTTGTCATTCCTTTTGAAATTAGTAAAGATTTATATAAAGCTAACATGACAAGCAAAGCTTCAATTAATCAAGATAAGTATAGTGCAACAGATATAGCTAACAAAGTAATTGATCACAAACCTGAAATTCATCAGGATAAATCTGTTAGTGATTTTCAAGCAATTCATTCTCAAGGCTTTTGGGAGAATATGTTAAGGTAATGAGTGTTGAAGATTGCTACGTCTGTGTAAAATTACCTGCTTCTGTTTCTGAGGGAGTGACATACAATATGCTTCCTCTTACATATGGGATAACTTGTAGTGTGTTAGCTAGCTTATTTTATCAGACTGGTCGCTTAGAATATTACTATTCAAACTTTGATGAGATTTTTGCGAATTTAAAAATTGAGAGTGTTTTAAATAAACATAAAAAAGCTAAACAGATGAGGGAATTCTTTTTAGTCACTAACGAACTTACTTATGAGTATGCTTACAAGAATAATTTAACCTGCAAATTAAGAGCTGAAGAAAAGTCTTTCCTGAATCTTGTTGAGGAGAGAAGAGCAATTTATAAAAGAAATGAAATAGTCAAACAGACTAAATCTAAATTCTGGCAAAAAGAGGATGAGAAGCTTAATGGCAAGACTTTTGATAATGTTGCAATACACATAGACAAACCAATTAGTGGTAAGCTTTGCATTAGAAGAGATAATACACGTTTTGATAATTATTTTGTAGGTGCTAGTAATTGTGAGGACACTTATCAAATCATGGGATGTTGGGGATTCAAAGGCGGCAAATATCCATTTTTCCTGGGATTTACTTTATTTGTGGTGATAAGGCTTATTACAATCTTCCAGATCATTGGTATGGCACATGTTTTGTTGGATTAGTTTTCCCAAAGATATTTCATATTGACAGAAATGAAGAAGGAGTGTTTAAAATTAATAATCATATAAATAGATATAAAAGAGAAAGTTTTACAGAAATTTTGGGAGATATTTTTGAAGCAGTAATACCTTTAGTAGGTATAACTTTGAATGCAGGAAGGATCAGAAAATTATCCACAATTGTTGACAGATTGTCAACTGACACAGCAAATGGTTTCCAATTAGTGAATGTTGAGGTCATTGCAATTAGATCTATGGTGAAGCAAGATCGCCTTGCCTTAGACATACTCGTAGCAAAAGAGGGAGGAGTCTGTGGTATTTTACATGTTCAGCACTGCTGTACTTATATCCCTGATGAAAGTAAGAATATTGAGATGTATATCAAAAATATTACAGAAATGCATTCAGAAATAGTTCCTTTAGAAGAGGATGATTTTTCAGAGCGACTTGCAAAGAGATTCCAGGCTATTAAAACTTGGTTTCAAGAAATTGGTGGTTCAGTTCTTGGCAAGATTTTAACACCTTTGTTTGTAATAATATTTATAGTAGTTTTGACAAAAATTAGTTGCATGTTACACAAGAGAAAGAAACACATGAAAGAAAAGAAACAAATTTATAAGATCAAAAAGGAACAGGAGAAGGAAATTGAGTTACAAGAGTTACGTAGAGTTCAATATGATAGTTGCAAAGATTTTGCAGAGACAAATTTTTAGAAAATACTAATACAAATGAATTCGAACCATTTTCGGGTAGTCAAAATTTTACTACATTTTGGGTGTGGTGTGGTGATTTGTTAATCACCAGATGAGGGAGTTGATGGAGCGAGATTTGGAAATAATTTTATTTCAACTCGTGAAGTCATACTTCCATAATGGAAAATAACTTTATTAACGTTTGGTGCTGTGTTTGTATTAATTCAACCTAGTTTAAAGTTGCATTTCATGAAAAGAACACGTGGGACACTAACATGTGTGCTCATAAACGTGCATTATTGTTGCAATTTTTTGTTCGTGCAAATTAATAAATTAATTTGTCCTTTTGTTATGTTATAACTAATTGCAGCTGTTTTTAAACATATGCATGTGCTTGTTTTGCTTTCCTTGTCTATGTGGTGTCACTCTATTCTCTATAGGTGCATAAAGAATTTCGATGGATTTAAAGAAGACTGGTAGATATAATGCTGCTTTATTTGTTTGCGTTAGCTAGGTAATTTAGACTAATGGGTTAATCATTAGTAAATGCTGGGTGGCAACAGAACAAATAATATTTCTTGCATTAATTATTCTTTTGTGTTTGTTTATATAATAGTGGACGTTAAATTGACAGCTTTGGGCCTAGTTTATTCGAGTTTGCAAATAATTTCTACACGGAGCAAGAGAGAGTCCTTTCAAAGAAATATTTCCTTTCGGTGGCAACATTTGGAAAGCGGGGTGTGTTTCTAGCAGTCTCCTACTCGGACAAGGCCAAGGCCAGAAACTGGCAGGAGGAACATTTGATAACTTTGCATCCGAGGAAGCGAAATTTTCATGATGACAAATTTTATGTAAGAAAATGTTGCAATCTGAGGAAGCCTCGGAGCTCGAATGCTAGAGACAATGGACTCTAAGAAAGTGACGGAACTGATGTTTTGAAAATGAGGTGACATGTCACTTGTCACTTGTGAACCAATGGGACTCTGACTTTTGCAGAAAAGAATTACTTTTACTTAGATTAGTTAGCGTAGTAAGGTATAAAAACCCATTCCCCGTGGAAGGGTTATGCTTGCTCGCTGCTGCTTTTGCTGACCTTTGGAAGAGAGTGTCGTGCTGACGGACTTTACTTGGAGCATGTAAGAACCCTCAAAGACTTTACTTTATTTCCATTTATTTAACTTAGTTAGGGACTTAGGGTCTGAAAAATGCTGAACTGATAAATACATTTGCAATAATAATTTTGAAACTTATAATGTTTTTACTTGCAATAATTCTAATTTAAATGCTTTAATAAAAATTACATTTACGAAATTATAATAAATAGCTAATAAAATCTTACTTTTGAAAACAAGCTGGTCTTGACATTTCATGGGTTCAGGTTACCATTAGCTAGATTCTATCGCCATAAGTGGCTTAATAAATAGTTAGGTTTATTGAAATGATGATATTCATTTATCGCGGTTGTATATAAATGTATATAATTTGTGAATAGGTTAATTAGGCCACTTGGTTCAGTTGGTCATAATATGTCATGTTTGATTAATGGGCCTTTGTGTTTAATTAGTGATTATTAGTATAAGTTGTAGAGTTGGATAGCGTAATTTTTTGACATATTTTCTATAGGCCGCTGGATCACGACCACTCCCCATCCGAAATATCGCGCCCGAGGAGCTCCTCCCAGAGACCCATATATCGGGGACGCGGTGACACGGCGGAGGCAAGCAGGAGGTTATAAATGAATGAAATAGCGCCCCTCATGGTGGAGGTCCGCAAGAGGAAGGCCTCGAAGGGGGCGGGAGGTCTTGTGGCCGCATCGCCGACCGTGGGCGACAAAGCCCAATGGAGCAGCTGTACGTGGTGGAATCGTTCGGACAGTGGGACTCCGTAGTCCCGCATACAGTTGTCAAAGGTAAGTGGGGTATGGCATAAAACAAGTGCATGAGGGCACGACAACCCCCTTCTCTCCAGACATCAAAAGGGCCCTCCCGTAGCGCCGGCGGAAAGGCTGGATTAAAGTGTATTGGCGTAAAGGGAGACGGGAACGACGTCCAGCGTTCATCACCAGACACTGAGTCCCAGACCTTCAGGGTAGTGCTGGTGGGAGTACTGATGTAGGCGTTCTTGGGCCTATCTCCCTTGGGTTTCCACGCCAAATCCCATATCGTTCTCCCCGCCACACTTCTGTCCATATGCAGCCAATGTTTCTCCAAGGTCTGTTGGGACCACTCCACCAAGACCCGTAACTGCGCTGCTTTGTAGTATAGGTGCATGTCGGGGAGGACCACTCCTCCCTCCGTCCGTGGCCGACGGAGAGTAGTAAAGGATAACTGCGCCTGTCCCCCCTGCCAGACAAAACAAAGCATCTGTGTTTTGAGACGCCGGAAGAAGTCCACCTCCAGGGGGATAGGGAGCGCCTGGAAGAGATATAAGAACTTTGGGAGAAGAGCCATTTTAAGCGCATGTATTCTACCCAGCCACGATATGTACTTCGGCTTCCAGCGCTCCAGGTCACCCCGAATCTTCGCCAGTAACGGGGGGAAGTTCGCGGAATACAATTTTCCTATCGTGGGAGTCAGATGGTTCCCCAAGTACAGGATGGAGTTGGAGGTCCACGGCAGAGACGTGAGCGGCCGCAGTCGGTCCACCTCCGCTGAAGAGAGCGTGAGGTTGAGAACATAGGATTTATCATAGTTATCCCTGAAGCCGGCCACCTCCTCGAAGCGCAAAAGGACCTCTTGGACGTGAGGAAGAGAGTGAGCTGGATCCATAATAGATAGGAGAATGTCGTCAGCAAATAGGGTAATCTTGTGCTGCTCCCCTGTAAAAGGAAGTCCATGAATCTCCTCGTGCTCTCGTACCGCTAACGCTAATGGCTCGATACTCAGAGCGAAGAGCAGGGGGGAGAGGGGGCAGCCCTGTCTGGTGCCGCGGGAGTGCGAGAAAAATGCTGATAGGTGGCCATTAACCGCCACTCTAGATTGGGGGCTGCTGTAGTTCGCTCTCACCATCGATAGGAATTTAGCCGAGAAGCCAAAGGCGGACAAGGTGTGAAACAAGAAGTCCCAGTCCACCCGGTCAAAGGCCTTTTCCGCATCCAGGCCTACCAGGACTGCTGGGATTCTGAATCTATTAGCCTTCTCTATCAAATGAATGACTCTCCTGGTATTATCATGGGTCTGGCGCCCCTTAATGAATCCAGATTGGTCCGGATGGATGAGCGCCGGCATTAGGTCTTGGAGCCTGCCCGCAATGATGGAGGAATACAGCTTGGCGTCTATATTGAGGAGGGCTATTGGTCTATATGAGGAGCATTTGGACGGGTCCTTCCCCGATTTGGGGATAATCGAAATCACGGCCTCGGCCATTGATCCCGACGTTTTCCCGGCCTCCGGCATGTCATTAAAAAGGCAAACCAGAAAATCGCTCACCTCAGTCGCGAAGGTCTGGTAGAAAAGAGCTGTATAGCCATCTGGCCCAGGCGCCTTATGGGGCTTCAGAGCTCTAATGGCGTCCAAAACTTCAGCTCTGGTAAATGGGGCAGTGAGTAACTCATTCCACTTCCTGGAGACCCGGGGCAGAGGAAGGCCGCCTAAGTAGTCTCGTTGTTTCTCAGGGTCAAGGGCGTCTCCCGCATAGAGCGCGGCATAGAATTGTCAGAAGAGATCAGCTTTGGCCTCGTCTCGATGCTGCATAGTCCCCGTTGCATCTCGGATACCCCCAATGTAGTCCTTCTCCCTCTTGTCCCGGAGCTGTCAAGCCAGGTGTCTTCCCACCTTGTTCCCTTGGGAGTAGGAGAGGTGCCGCATTTTCAGCGGGGTAAATTCCGCTCTGTTGTTATAATGGGCCCTAAGCTTTCCCCTAACCGCCGTCAGTGGGTGAAGGGTTAGTCTGGTAGGGTTCTGTTTATGCGCTTGCTCAAGAGTGGCGAGCTCCCTTTCCAACTCTTCCCGTTCCTTCCACCGCAGCCTATTAAGGTTAGCATTGAGGGCCAAGCAAGCGCCTCTCACCGACGCCTTAAAGGCGTCCCATGTGTTGAACACCGACGTGTCGGTCACTGGGTTGAGGTAAAAAATTCCCGGATGGCCTTACGCAGCTCCTTACATGAGGGCTCATCCCGGACAAGAGAGGCCGGGAAGTACCACTTGCGCTGGCCATCACCCCTCGCCAACCAGTGTAGACAGAGCACGAGTAGGCTATGATCAGAAACAGAGAGCGGGAATATACTAGCTTCACGGACATCTCCTCTAAGGGCTTGACTTATAAAAATGTGGTCCAGGCGGGAATAGGAGTGATGGACATGGGAGAAGAAGGTAAAATCACAACAATGGGGATGAAGAGAGCGCCACCCATCCACCAGACCCAAGCCCCCAATCAGCCGCTGTGTCTCAGCAGAGAACAGGCCAGTATCGGATCTCTGATTGTGAGAGCTGTCCAACTCCCTATGCCATACCAAATTAAAGTCCCCCATCAAAAACAGGACTCCCTTAACAAAGTCCTCCACCCTCCGCAGCAGGTCCTGGATGTAGCTATTTTGGTCTGCATTCGGGGCATACAGAACTACAAAGGTGCACAGTTTATCATGCAGCAGGCCTTTGACCATCAGCCAACGGCCTTCCATATCACTACGCACACCCATGGGCTGGAAGTGGAGGACAGAGCGAAAGAGAAGGGCCACCCCCCTATGCTTCGTGGGAGCGGACGACCTATAAATAAGGGGAAATTGCTTATGTTTGAGGCGGGTCTCATCCCTGCGTGCCAAATGAGTCTCCTGGAGGCCCACCACATCCAGCTGGTGATCATTCACATACTTCCAAACTTTCTGGCGTTTCTGTGGGGAATTTAAACCTTTCACTTTCCATGTCCCTATGTTGAGTGGCATTACGAAGTAGAAACCCTCCCCTCCGCTACTTGCATACAGTCAATAAACCTCTCATCCTCTCCCATCCGAAACTGCCAATGCCCAAGACGTGTTGGTGTACCACAGCGAGTATTGCCACAGGAAACAGGTCCCGGGAGAACGCATGTCAACCAACATCTTGCTGACCCCCCTGCCCCATCCCCCAGCTTCTCACCCCCCCATGACCCAACCCCGTGCATCCGTGAGTACCACCCCACCATCCCGCCCCCAAACACACCGGGACCCCAGCACCACGCTTCCAGCAACACAGCGAAGTCAGCAGTGCAGACACACAGTGCCCCAGAGCCCAGCCCTGACAGGCCAGAAGGCACCCTCAGGGGGTGAGGGTCGTGGCAACAGTTAACGTCCCCCCAGAGGTCCGGCCCGGGGTGTCTTCCCAAAAGTACATAAGTACCCACGGTACCTGAAAGGGAGGTGTCCCTCTGACGCCAACTAACCGTCCTCCTAGGACTCAGGCCGCTCCGGAGCTATCCTGCGACGGCGCAACCGTCGCTGTTGCGACAGAGGCAACCGCCGCACCTCTTTCCTGCAGGCTAATCGAGGGGTCTGGCCTCCTCGAGGCAGCCGTTTGGCCCACTCTTTGCCAGGACGGGTAGCGCCTTCTCCGCCTCGACGGGGAGCTCCCTCCTCTCGAGGAGGGGGCAGCGTCATCCAAGCCCAGGAGGTCTTTGGCAGCCTGCAGGGATCTGAACTGGACCAGCCTGTTGTGCCATCTGAAGATAAGGCGAAAGGGATGGCCCCAGGTGTAGGCCACATTCTGGTCACGCAAGAAAGCGGTCACAGGCCGAAACTCACATCTCTTCTGAAGAGTCAAGGCCGCCAGGTCTTGGAACAGCTGGCGATGATGATCCCGAAATTGCAAGGAGGAAAGCCCTCGGGCTTTTCGAAGTATGCGTTCCTTCAGTTGGAAATCGTGGATGCAAACCAGGATATCAGGGGGTGGACCCCCCCCGCTTCTCGGCAGACCAACTCTATGGACCCTGTCCGTACGGATCTCGCGGAGGTCCTCCTCTCCCAGGATCTGCAGGAAAAGGGCCTCCACGTAGCCCCGCAAGTCTCCAGCTTCCCCATCCCAGGGCACGGCTCGGATACGGATGTTATTCCGGCGGGACCTGTTTTCCAAGTCCTCCGCGTGGGCCAGGAGGTCCAAATTCTGCTCTGTGAGCCGGATCACATCCTGCTGGAGCTGGTGCACCTCGTCAGCCATACCCAGGTCATGGTCTTCCAATGTGGCCCCTCGCTCTCTGATGCTATCCACATCTCTCCTCACCCCATGGAGATCCGAAGCAAGCTGGGAGCGGAGCTCCGAAATGTCCTCCTTAATGGCAGAGAAAAGTTCCAACATGAAGGCCTTAGTGGCAGGCGCCTCATCGTCTCTCAATTTGGGCGAGACGTTGGGACCAGGGGATTCTGTCTGCTGGGTCCCCTTCGGTGGGGCATCCTTGCCCGGCTTCTCCTTATGGGGTTTGGTGGACATTGCGGCGTCTTCGACCACCCCTCTACACCTGATGGAGCGTCAGAGTCTATTCCTCACCGTCGGTGTGGGTTGCCAAGAGCCGCCCCGGAGCTTCGCGGTCTTCGTTGTGCGCTATAGGTCCCAGCGCCGGTGCGGTGCAGGTCACCTCAGGCGGCGGGCCCAGTCTGCTCCCACCAGGATATGCGCTGGAGGCAGGGAGTCTTAGAGCACCACCATTGTCGTGTCGCAGCCAGTGCGTTGTAGGCCCAGCACGCCCGCCAGCCGATGCGGAGCCAGGGTGGCCCCACAGGGCGATCCAGGGAGCGGCTCAGCTCCCCCCAAACCTAGAAGTCACCATTCGCGGCCTGCGGCACCACCCCAGCCCACCAGGCCCAGGGTCCACAGGGGCGCTATCTCACCAGTCCAGCCGCCAGCTCCCCAAAGTAAATGCTGCGCAAACGAACCCGTCACCACGTTCAGGATCTTGGTGGCTGAAGACACAGGCAGCAAAGATGGCGGGGGCCGCCGCATCCATCCGCTCGGAGATCCCGGTGCGCGTCGCCGTGGCCTATGGCGATGGCGCCTCGAGTCCAATGTCCGTCCCCAGCAGAGCAGGGGGTGAGTCGGGAGTCCAGAGCCGATGTTGGCCGCCCCGGAGGCGAGGGGGGGGGAATATGGCAATACAGATGCCCCAATTGCCTCACCTCCCAGGAGTCGGCACCACTGGGCCCACGGCCGCGGAAGGCAGCACGGGCCGGAGGACCCCGGGCTCAATTTGCGCGGCAGCCCAGACACGCAGCAGGGCCAGGGCGTAGTCCGCCGTACAGCTCTCGCACCGCTGGGCCGCACTCGCCGGTCTCCTCTTCTGGCAATTCCGGCCCCCCAATCGCGCCTCCAACCGGACCCCTCAGGGGCTTCAATTGGGCTTCCAGGCCCCCTCGCACCCCTCGCGGAGGCTTCCTAGTCACTGGAGCCGCGGCAAGCACAGCCGGGGGGAGCCGCCATCACTCCTGGAGCCGCAGCAGGCACGGAGCTCCGACACAGCGCAGGCAGCGGCAATGCGCTCCAAAACGGCCCAGGCTCACTCCGGTTAGCTTCCCACACGGGATGAGGGCTTTTGGTGTCCCGGGAGGCTGCTAGAACAAGGCGAAGCGAAAGCTCGGCGTCGGAGGGACTCAAAGAATGTATCACTCCGCCGCCATCTTGGACATGCCCCCCAAAGTGGATACTTTTGAAGCGCTCTATGATTTGTTTGCATGGGAGCACGTCTGCTAATAGTTTTCCAGAGCTACGCCAGTACCTTATTGATAGCAAGCTAACTAACCCTTGGAAGCTTGCTGAAGAGGCGGATTGCAGGTCACCACCCGGGTCCACAAGGGTCACGTGGGAGACTTCACCAAAGGTGGGCAGGGTCCCCAGCAGAAGAGTGGGGGGACAAGGGTAAACTGAGGGAGTTCCAGAGAGGGCCCCAAAGTAATTCCCAAGGGAACCAAGGGAAGGGTTCCCAGCCACCCCCTGAAAAAAAGCAAGAGGCCCGACCGGGAAACCTGTTCACAGGGGCCCCTATAAGTGCTTTACGTGTGGTCAAGTGGGCCACCGTTGGTATGATGCACAGTGTCCCATGAGAGATTGCAAAGCACCACCTCGTGCACCACCCCATCAGATGGCGAGTGTAGCCCTGGGTGGTAGTAGATGGGTGTCCAAGGTGGGTGGGGTCCTGCAGAAATGTCCCTTGTCTCTTTGGGAGACTTTGAGGTGGTCCCTAAGACCCAGCTGCCAGATAACACTAAGAAGTATAGGCAGTGGGTGACCATTAATGGCAATAGGGTGGAAGCTCTAAGAGACACCGGGGCTAGTGTGGCAGCTGTCAGTTACCGGCTGGTGTCCAAAGAGCAGGTTATATCCCATGCATTCTTCCCTGTAGTCAAGAGGTTCTGGAGCCTGAAAATTTGGCCCAGATCCCTGCCTTAAAGAGAAGAGGTAGGGGGTGCGGGAAAACAGCCCCCATAGTTCCCACGGTCCTGGAGGAGGCAGACCTTGAGGGCAATGCCCTGGAACCTACAGGGGAACAAGTGGCTGAACTGGGGGAACTGCCTGAGCTGACCCATTGGCAGCAAGAAGGAGTACCCTCCAGGGAGGAATTTTGTGCAGAACAGAAGAAGCGCCCTTCTCTTGTGGGTTTGCGGCAACAGGCCACACACCAGGCAGCAGGTGATCAGTCTGGATCACATTGGATCTCCTGGGAGAACGACCTCCTGTATAGCAAGCCTAAGGTTGCTGAGCCTGGGTCAGCCCGTGTGCTGGTGGTACCCCAGCGCTTCAGAGCCTTTCTACTGGGTTTGGCTCATGGTGTACCTTTAGCTGGACATCTGGAGCAGGACAAGACCTTTGAAAGGCTTGTCACCAACTTGTATTGGCCCCAGATGCAGAAGAGTTCAGATACTCATTGTAGGAATTGTCAAACTTGCACAAGGCTACTCTCCAACCTTTCCCTGTAGTCAATACCCCCTTTGAACAGGTGGGCATTGACATTGTGGGGCCACTGGACCCCAAGACAGCCATGGGCAACAGATTTATCCAGGTCTTGGGGGACCATGCTACCCGTAAGCCATCCCTCTCTCGTTGTGAGCTGAGAAGTTTTTTTGTGCATATTATGAACTTTTGAAATAAAGATTTGAAGACTAATTTCTGCACTGGATCTTTGTCTCCGAAAAAAATTTGTAGCTTTATAATGGACATTGAAATAATGGGTGCCTATCTCCCTATACTATAGGTGGAATATTATGCCACTTGCAGTTTCTTTATTCAAAAGAGATATTTATTCTGTATCTATAATATACAATCAGAGTGCCGGTGAAACCTCCCTTCCTTTGTCTGTAATAATTTGTTGCACAATCCATGTGCGTGTTAACACCCTGGGGTAGTGAGTGTTAGGAGGAGGGTCACCTGAGCACCTGTGTTTGTGGTTAATATACTGTAGAGAATTTATACTTTACGTAACTTGGAGAAACCAAACGAATGTGCGGACATTTTCCCCTTCTGGAACACTACTACCCAATTGTTGTTACCTTAGATTGTTAAGTGAGTCCTTGCATGTCGGGCCATTTTCTCTATACACGTGATCTGGGTGTTAGTGCATACCAGTTTTATATTCAAAGTAACCCAAAATGACAACTTTTGAGGATGACCGTGATAAGATGTTCAATGACATCTTTTCAGATCAAGGTATCCAGAGCAAACCGAAGGTAGTGAAAGAAGATAATGCACAGGGTCTTAAGCAGTTATTTATCAAGCTAGAATGACTTCGTAAAGCAGAACTATCACGATGGTGGGACTTGACCACTCTTAAGAAATATATTGAGATCAAACAGATCCCTAGTTGTAATTAATTGTAATTCTAAATATGTTGTATACTGTATTATCTGTAAATGCCAACTTATTTATGTGGGAAGTACCATCAGGCCCCTGAAAGAGAGAATTCAGGAACATGTGAGGGCCATTAGGAATAACAGTGCCAACTACTCCTTTGCGTCACATTACAACAGGGAACATGCAGACAGTGAAGTTCTTAACATTCGATTTCATGGCATTGATATAATGAGACCAAGTTCAAGGGTTGGAGATAAAACAGCAGCTCTTCCTAAATTAGAAGCGAGATGGTTGATTAAGTTGAGGCCAGTCGATATGGGGCTCAACACTGACAGAGAGTTACATGTCTTTCTTCGTGAATAATGGACATTAGTAACTGAGTGAAATGCCTACCAACACAGGGCTCTGTGTTGGTCATGTTTAGTAGTTTAATAGCCACTTATGTGACTCTAGTGATACTGGTATATAAACTATGATTTTAGCTCCAGCTGTGTTTTTAATCTAGTGCAATGACCAACCCCATGTGACCTAGTTCATTTGCATAGGGCTATGATACTATGAACCTTACTGTACTGGTATATAAATAATGATTTCATTTTCAGCCGTGTTCATAATCTAGTGTAGTGTTCGCCCCATTTGACCTAGTCTGCATCTGCATGGGGCTATGATGCTATGAACCTTATTGTGCTTTTTGTATAGGTATTTTCGGGTCTGTCCCTAATAAAAATAAAAAGGAACTGGAATACTATATTCCAAATGTTAGTTTTGAGAGGTGGTATATATTAGGTCCATGGGGATCGGTGATATGAGACGATACATTAATTCTAAATAAATTATGTGCAAAGACTTTTATAGACCTATTATAGTCGGATAAGCATTATAAAACGGGTGATGTGTTAATCCTGATAAGATAGGTGTATGCCGGTATACAGGAGACTATAGTTTGCGATAATTTATCCACTATAAGATGGCCGCTGATTTTCACTTTGAGAGTCCACAACCTTTTGAGGGACGTACAGCGGGGTCATGTGACAGCAGGACGTATACGTGATAACGCTTTAAAAATGGGCGCCTCCATCGGGCAAATGTGCTACGATGACGGGAGTCCCTGACGGTTATTGAACAACGCCAGGGTAAGTGTCCGGTTCTGTAGAGCCCAGCTTTCTGTTATGCGGTAGAATTTAGAATCTAATCTCTAGTGTGGTTGAGCACCGGACTGTTTGTATTGGTTGCAGGGTAGTATACTTTGTGAAGTCGACTTGTCGGTTACAGGCAATATATTTGTCTTGAGACTCTACTGACTATGTGGGGTCATCTAGATATCGACACTTATACATAGGCACTTTGAACTAATATATACGAACATAATATGCGTAACATCCTGTTTAAGAATTCTCTGTGTGTATGCTATTTTTTCTAGATGGGCATACTGACGTATTATGGTCGGGCCGGGAATAGAAGGATTGAAGACATAAGACCGTTATTCCATATATTAGGACATTAACGGTATGTATTTGCTTTGGACATTGTTTTTGCATCTTTTGTTATTAGGCGTAGACCTTTACTAATCTATCTTCTGTCTACCTTTTGTCGTTTTGATCGTCAATAGGCGACAGACTTACAAAACTGCAGTGTTACAAGAATCTAAGGACGACTACTGAGAACAGCAGGGAATGGGATATCTCTGTTAGGGAGACCGTGTTTTACACGGTAAGCCTTGTTCTCTAATTCTAACCCGTATTGGTCATATGTATGAAATTGGGATACAATGGGCATTTACTTATGGATGCATTCCTCTTTGAATAGGTTAGACGACTTCCAACTTAATGAGCAGCTACTTGATATAATGTATTCTACTTTACACTATCACACCATTACTTTGGGTGGTGAGTTTTTCGAGTGCATTCTGTTCTGTGCTTGACTTCCAGTGTTGGAATATCTTTGAAAGAGGGTAATACTCAGCCATGATGATTGGGATATAGGTATGGAAAGCGTCACAGAGGCAGGTAACGAATTCACACCAGGAGTATTTTGCCATTGGGGGGGACTCATGATTGGAGGAGGTCTCGCTGCCAAGCAGGGAGTGTAATTGGTGCTAGGTGATTGTGTATATACATACATGCTAGATTATAACGCAATTTTGAGCTATGGTGTTCCATAATTTTGCATTAGACTTTTTCCATTATGGACATTCTATGAACACTGTGAATGTCGTTACCTTTGTATGAATACCATAGTTTACTGGATTATATTTTTACTATGTCACTCCATATGTCTCCTCTTTTGAATACTCTCCAGGTAGTTTATATGACTGCAAAGACATAGATAGTCTACTATCCTGGAAGTATTTACCTGTCCACAACCAGATAGGCTGATTTGATCTAGACACAGAAGAACCATATGAAATTTAATGGTATGTGCTGTTCCTAACACAATAATCATCTCCCTGTATAAAAACTAGCCATCTCTAGTACTTTTGAAAAATGGGAAAAAAATGAAAAAAAGGTTAGAATTACTATAATACTTGTTAATTATTGTTTCTCCCAAATCGTATTGTTCACTGATGTACTTTCTCCCTGATCACATTTTCTCCCCAAAACATTCTCTATGTGATGTACTTGCAGTGAGATATTTTGGTCATATGCTGTATATAGTTTTTTATAATAATAACTTCGGACATTTTGTATATAATTCTGTATATATGTATATATTTGTGTCATATTATGTGTACTTATTGTTTGTTTGATACTCATGAGGTATTTTAAAGAGATGTTTGTTATAGCTCCAATTTTTACTTGGAAGGCTTTTTATTAAGATATGAGTATATTTGGGTGGTTTATCACTTTTGGGTTTGATAATGGTAAAATAATTCTTATTTGGATTTTTCCTCTTGGAATTGTGTTACTCACTTCTGTATCTGTATCTGTTTGACACTTCCAGCCTTGAAAAAGTCTCAGGATTGAGACGAAACACGTGTCTGCGTTGTGAGCTGAGAAGTTTTTTTGTGCATATTGTGAACTTTTGAAATAAAGATTTGAAGACTACTTTCTGCACTGGATCTTTGTCTCCGAAAAAAATTAGTAGCTTTATAATGGACATTGAAATAATGGGTGCCTATCTCCCTATACTATAGGTGGAATATTATGCCACTTGGAGTTTCTTTATTCAAAAGAGATATTTATTCTGTATCTATAATCTACAATCAGAGTGCCGGTGAAATCTCCCTTCCTTTGTCAGTAATAATTTGTTGCACAATCCATGTGCGTGTTAACACCCTGGGGTAGTGAGTGTTAGGAGGAGGGTCACCTGAGCACCTGTGTTTGTGGTTAATATACTGTAGAGAATTTATACTTTACGTAACTTGGAGATACTAAACGAATGTGCGGACATTTTCCCCTTCGGGAACACTACTACCCAATTGTTGTTACCGTTTCAACTGTTAGTACCATCAAATCTCTGCTACATTTTGTTTCTATCAGGCTGTATCCTTTTTTATAAATTGGATCCTTTGTGAATACTACTTGGGATATTCCTAATGATCAGTCCTCCAGGGACCCTGCTCTCAGGTGTTGAAGGAGGAAATGACCATGGAGGTCAGTACAGATTTGTTTCTTTTTTAAACGAGTTAGTTTTTCTGATTCATTGGTGACTTTAGCTGAATTGCTGAGTGACGCTGATCTGAATAGAGGAGAGTTACTCAAGAGTTTTTTAATATGTTCCTCAGAATAGGCGACGGTATCGTTTTCCGTCGTAGTATTTAGAAGAATTCAACAAGCGTGTTTCTGCGTGTTGTGTGTTGGATTCTCTCCGCTTGGATCTCCTATTTATCAATGCTAAAACTTTGTGCGTAGAAAAACAAATAAAGAAATGTGTAGAAATGACTCAAAACAGGGAAAAGTTGAATGTGCCTCTACTGTGGCTGGCCTATCTAATCATCTACCTATATGTGGTCTTGATTCTGTGTCCAACAATAGACCTCGCGAGCCGGCGCCCGCTAACAGAGCAAGAAACGACGAAGGGTTTGGCTAAAGCGCAGTAAGGCTGCGCCAAACAAGATTCTCAACAAAACAATTGCCAGTACTGCCAAATAATTTGACCACTTTTCAAATGCACAAGGATATTAAACACTTGTCGCATAACCACAACACAAATTGTGACTGACTTAACCTTTTTATTTTTGATAGTTCATGAATATTTTTTCACACTGTATCTAAAAAACTTAATGATTATACAAAAGTGAGCGGAAGAGAAGATCAATATGTGCTAATACATCATGTGTAAAAAGTAGAGACGGACAGACGGACTAAATTAGAGGGTGGGGCCATGCACCACAGCTAGTTCATTCACTCATTTTCATATATGCTGTGAAACTATCATACACATTCATCTGGCATTCAAGGCAGTTTTAGATAAGGGATGCTTACAAATAACATAGAACAAACAACTACAACAAGAGTGAAAAAGGGTTTGGTGTAAAAAGAAAGCGTGAAGTAGCCTCACCGAGGTTCAACAGAACCTATTCTTATCAATGGTGGGGTACTATTTTTATTTTATATCCTTCCTAAAGACGACACCACAGTCGTCTAAAAGGCCATCAAAACCATTTTACAATCTCAAAAGTATTGAACCACAGTGTTGTCTCAAGATTGGCCTTAAATACAAAGAGGGCCGACGCGTTTCCAAGCCCCTTAATGCTGGGGGTTCTCCTCAGGACCTTGAGGGTTCAGTCCTGTAAAAGATAAAACTGCAGAACTTACTATCCTGTCTCTTGCAAACCTTCTACTCTACAACGGACAAGCATAACTGGAGATAATTGCTACCCTTCTGTGTGTTTGACACTGGTGTTGTGTGCTGCAGGTGTGAGAGGGGCTGGGGTATGTGTGAAGGTTCCTACTTGTGTTTGAAAGTCATGGAGTGTGTCAATGTGCTCTATGTGTAGTGGTGCTCACATACTCCTGTCAAGTAGTTGGATACAGATGTGTGGCTGTTCACTGTTTGACTTCAGAGCCTTCCTTTCATCCCTGTGCCGATAAATGTGTTGCCTTGCTGTCTCCCTGAGTTGTTGCACTGTGGTTTAACTTCACTCACTGTGCCAGTCATGTGTGATTTGATGGGCTGAGGGTGTTATTATATATTCCTTCTCTTGCATGTGATGTACACATGCTTGGTAGTTATCTACTTGGCCGTACATTTGTGTGCACCTCGCATTAGTTTTCCTATTTGTTCTCTTCCATTGCTGCTGGCAGGTGGTCTGTGTATGTGGCTGTGTGTCAGTGTGGGGTATGTCTGTGTGACTTGGCAGGCGTTGTGTCCAGTGGAGTTATTGTTTATTATCTGTGTATGTTCATTTTGTGCTTGGACTCAGTTTTCTTGCCTTGTGTGTGGTGCTGTGGTGTTGTGTGGGTTTTCTCTGGTCCTGTGCTTCTGTGCTGTGTGTTCCTCTGCAGTCACTCCTGCTGTGGCTGTCTCCCTAGTTGTTTGGTGTGTGGTGCAGGGTGTGGCTTCACCTGGCTTGTTGTTGTGCATGGGGGCACAGGAGGAGCACATGGCATGTCTCTTCATTTTGGAGGGCGCTAGTGTGTGGAGGGTGGAGATGTGGTCCTGTGGTCTTTGTTTTCCCCTGTCTACACCACTGCGGTGGTGTCACTGGGACATTGCTTCAAGTTTGTGGAAATGGGTGAGCTGGATTTAGTGGGGGTGACTTGGTGACAGGTTGGACATGTGTGGGTACACTTATGGATGTGTTCATGTCCCCACCAGGGTGTCTGGTGTGGACAGGAACTGTATAACAGCCCTGGAGTTGTGTGTTATGATTGTGTGCGGAGTTGTGTGTTTGCGTACCTGTCCAGGAGTTGCTGGTAATGTATCAGGTACAGCACCGGAAAGGCTTGAAGAGCTGGATCCATTGCGGTCGTGACCGGGTGGAGGGGACAGGGACTCTGGTGTCATATAGATATGCTTTGCCTATATGCTGTGTTAAGTTAGCATGAGCTTATTAGGAGTTTAAACGCCATTTTACCTTTCTGCTGCTTCTGCACACGACACATAACTGTTATTGTATCTTTGAGCCTAGTAGAGTGTTTTGATTCACACACGAATAATATGTTGTTACTCTGATATCAGCTTTGCTTAGTGAGCTGTGTCTGTACAGTGAGTGCTGAAGCCTTCAAGGATATCTCGACACAGTGGTTGTTGTGAGGTCTGATCTTCGTACCTCCCTAGACATAACATACATGCAGCTGCGGCCACATTCTGGCTTCAGGCGCGTTTTATATTGCTTTGCACAGAGCAAACACACACACTTGACGGTGCTTCGCATGCAGAGAGCTGGTGGAAGATGATGTGATCCCTTACCACTAGGATCTGAGGTATGGGCCCGCCCTGCTAAAACCCAAAGAGACCTTCTTAGATATAATATAATATACTAGCTAGGGAGGGTGAGAATTAGGTGTTGTTTAACCCTATTCATTTTAGCATTTTAACATGCTTTCACCTTTTGTATTCTATGGACTAGTAACTATGCTGATTACTTTGTTTCTTATAATATGTTTGCTTGTATTAGCTAAGATACTGCGTTTGAGAACACTGCATTAGTAAATAAAAATTTCAAATGTGCACGCGTCCTCTTTTACTCCTTGTTCTGGATTGAACTTATTGTATAACGAAAGAGTGTTCATGTGTTCCACGTTACCTGAGGTATTCTAAGTCCATGTTCTGGTTTGTCTAAGCATTGGGAGTTTGTAATGACCAATGAGACACTGTAGCTAGTCTGGTAGGGGATTTTGGGTACTAAGGTGAGTTTTGGCACACCCTAACTCACTGAGGTTCCAAGTCTCTATGCACAGTTATGTAGGAGAACAGAATCCCTGCAACATGGCGCCCGACGTTTGGTGGTCTTATTACATGACACTTGAGCAGTGCAATATTCAGTCCTTAACCCCTTCACTATTGTTTCCGGTTAACGGTGGTGTCGGACAAACCTACCTATTTTTTAAATAGGCCTTTTCAAGCTTGAATCTTTCTAAACGGTTTCCTTGAATTACTACCCAGTTGTGCTACAAAGTTTACTTTGTACCTCTTTCTTTCTGTGTCATTATGGCCGCGGCAAACATTCCGCAGCATAGTCGCATTGCAGTGCGCAACCATTTGCAGCATTATAATGTTCCTGTTACTGGCATGGCCGTGATTATGGTGGTAAGTGTAGAGGTGGCTTACCCTTACGAAATCTTTTCCTCGTGGGTGACCGTCCCAGCTGTGAACGCAAATACTAATGTGTTCGACACATACACTCCCACTGCTGTGCCACAGGAATATACTCCATATAGGGCACATGAAGTTCCTATTGATGCTTGGCAGCACAGCGTATGATTTGATGGCGCCCTACCCCACTCTTTGACAGCTCCGAGGTTAGGTCCTTTGTCCATTCCAGGCGCAAATTGGCTTGTTTTGGCTGGATTTACTCCTCATCCTCAACACGGCGCTTGTTCCGTTGTTGAGTTAAGACGACTTCATGTAGTCGCAATTAGCGTGATTAGGTCGTTAGTGCAATACATAACCCGTAATCTCCCGGGCGGGGCCCCGGGAGGTGCGGCGCTTCCGGCTGGACAGGGCGGTATAAAGCTCAGTCCCGTGATGGGCAACGCTGTGATGGGCAAGCGCCCCAGGGATGGGGATGATTTTCCTTTCTGGCTTGCCCAAAAGTTTGACCAGCTGGAAGCAGTATTTCCTAACACGACTCCTGGTGAGAAACACAGGATTCTGACAATTAGCATGCCGAAAGACTTGACCCATGAAATTGGTGACTGTGAGACATTGGGTAGAACATTTGCGGCGGTCTATGCAAGGTGTTACGGCACTCTGTCTATGACGGTTCTGCCAACGGTCCTTAAGCGTGTTCAGGATGAGCATGGACCTGAGGCTGCTGTTGAATTGGGCATGTGCCTTTGTGGCTCCTTTGATGTCGTTTACGATCTCATACTTGATAATGTCAAGGGGGATGCGGTGAACTTTCAGGTAGCCAATGCTTTGCAGGCGATTCCCGAGGTCGAGAAACCCCGACAGTTAGCACAAATTATTGTGGCGGCTTATAAAACCGTGGGCCGCAATAGTAGGGGTCTCAAGCCTTTTTCTACTAAAGAGAAAAAACAACCCCAAGGGCAGAAGTCGGAAACTGATGAACAGCCCAAGACCAAAAAACAAAATTAGCCGAAAAAACAAAAACAGGGAAAACAACAACAACAGAGACAGGAGTCTCGTCCTGCGTCTCCCTTGCCTGCGCCCACAGAACGTGTTTATGACTTGGGCGACCGCGCGACGATAAAATCACCTGATCGATTTTAGGTTTCTGACCAACGCTCTCCTCGTTCTTTTCAGGACTCATCAGCCTCAACCGGTGGTGGAGGAGGCGGCAGGGGTCGGGGTGGCCAGCAGGGACGCGACCAGCCCCGCCCGAAAGACGGTAAAGGCAAGCAGGACGATTCTACACCGAAAAGACTCCAGTTTCAAAAGAAGAAAGTCGCTGCTTTATGGGCGAGATATGCCACAGATAGTGAGAACGCAGCTTCGGAATCAGACATGGGCTCTGACCTTGCTGGACAGCGCAATGTCAAGATACACAGAGTGGCCGATTCTTCTTAGTATGACACCGGCAGTCTCCTGTCCTTCGATTGTGAGAAATTCTGTTTTGGCCACTGCTTCTAGTCCGGAGATGACCATTGAGATGCCTACAATTTCTAGTCCTTTATTGAGTACATTGCCTGGTACTCAACTTGATGAAATTGACTACACTTACCCAACTGACTTGTCGATGCCTGATTTGCAAACCCGTTTGGCCACAGAATCCAGATTTTCATTTGACACTGTCTCACACACATCAGGAAAGCCCTCACGGATTGCAGTCTATACAAGTTTATTTATAAAATATTTTTGGATTCCTCCTTGGACATATATTTGGCTGGTGCTTTTTTCAATTTACCTTTTTATGTCAATTGGTTTTGTGTTTTATTTTTTCCAATTCGTCAAGGGACACTATGTCGAAGAGAGAACATGCATTCGACATCTCAATGGAACATTGGCACCCCTTTCCTCGTCACATTCTGCCCACAGATTGAAGAGAGACTTGGCATTTGTTAACATCACTGCTTGGCGTGTCCTGGATGGGATTGTATGGGATGCTGTTACATTTCAAATCCATGGCCCCACTGAAGTCATTAATGTCCCTAATGTGCTTAGAGTTAACATGGGGGATGTAGTTAAACAAAACATACGTTCTGATGATTGGGATGTTCAGGCCATAGAGGCATTGTTTTCTGATTTGAAATATTATGCTGCCTTTGATGCTGAAGATTTGTATTTAGAATCTGCTAATTATGGTGATTTATTTTGTTTCCAACATTTTGGCAACCACTACCTACATAAAACTAATTCCAGAAGGAGTGCTGTCAATTATACACAGTGGGAGCATTGCCCAGCTCCTTTGCAACGCAGTTCGAGTACCTTTTTGAAAAAGTACACTTATTTTACTGACTTTAATCAGTCCAATCCCGCTTCATTTTATTTTAAAATGACAGAAAAGTCCATGTCCAAGGTTAGACTTACCGATACTAAGTTATTGTACTCGAAGTCCTTCCTAGACCAGCTATCTGTTGGAGGCTACGAGTTGTGGAAGGAAACAGTTGACCTTAAATCTGTTTGGGGTTCTAAAAGTTGGCAGGTACAAGGCACTGAGGCTTTGCACCGTGCATGTCTCATCTCGAATCATATGTTGTTTTTGAATTTTACCATTTCACAGACAACATGCTTTGGATTGGCTGCTTCTAAAAAATTAAATACTCCTTCCTTCCCTGATTTAGAAGAATATTCAGGTTGGAGTAATACTACAACATTTTCAGTTAGAGAGTTGCAAACTCTATTGCAAAATTCGTCCTTTAACATATCCAGCTTGGATCCCAAGGGTTGGTTGCTGTGGCACAGAAGTGCAGATTCGTGCCAACACCGTTTTCTGGGTTTAGCTGATGGCTTTACACAGGTCAGGGTCGATCCCTGTTTTGAGAATGACCCTTCCGTCACCACTTATTCCGTGGGCAAATTATGTCAGAATTGGCTCAAACATTCTACCTTGGCGTCTGTTAAACTGCATTTATCTAAACTGAATGACGATGTTGATTTGAATGATTTCATAAAAGGCCCGGCTAAAGGTAGATCTAGAAGATGGATAGTTTATAATGAAATCTGGAAAACATCCCAGATTGAGGCGGCTACCCGCCTTAGGGCTATTGATCAAGCTAATTCAGAAAAGGTGCTTGCAGTTGTGGATAATAGTATTAACACACTTTCTTCCCGCATTTACACATTGGATAATATTGTGTCATCTGTTGTTGATATTGTGCAAGATGAAGTGTCTGTGTTATACCATGGTCAAAATCAATTGCGTTCTATTATGCAGTTTGCGTGGACCCTGCAGACACTCAAGTCGGGGAGAGTGCCTTGGAATTACATGAATGTCTCGTCTCTTTTTGCCCCATTTAATTTGACTGCCAAGCAGCGGTTGCTTTCGATGAGAGATGCATCCTTTTCCATGTTACACATTGAGCGATTGGAGTCTTTACCATTCTCTGTGGCAGAGGCCACTGCTGCAACGTGGCTTATCCACGGGTTAATAACTTTACCTTTTGCTCTTTTCAAATTTACAAATTGTATGAAATATTTTGCCATTGGTAGATACGAGCCTCTTGGTAGTTCCTATCTCCATGAAGCTTGGTCGCTTCCTTTTACATACAGATGCCTTAGGGAGGGAAAGGAAGTTCATCTGAAAGGTCAAGAGTGCACCGAAACACCAGATCACTCATTAATGTGTAGACATATTCAATTACACGGCTCTTGCAATCAAGAACAGCCTAATTTAGCCTGTGTTTTGAAAGGTGCCCCCGTGCCCGCTATCGTCCCCACTTTTACATTGCTGGCAAACGGCAGTTATTTACTTTTAAATAATGAAGATTGCTGTGGATTAATAAAAGGCATTGCTTATGTCGTAACAGTCAGTGAACGTGTGGTTTGCTGTAAAAATGTTTTATACCCACCCACGGGAACTTGGATGTTTCCATTTGGCCAAGGATTCCGACCTTGAAAGCTCAGTTCAATGGGATGAGTCGAATAAGAGCCCTATTGTCACAAAAAGAAGTTGCCCTGACATCTGCTCGTGAAACATTTGTCCTTCACGTAGCAAACACCCGCACAGGGGTGCATGCTTTATTAAATACTGACCTACCATTGCATTTCAGTGAACTGATTCATACAATCTTTAACGCATCCTCCACGTCGGGGCTGGCGCATTTTTTTAAAGTAGTTAGTAGCGGTCTTGTTACTTCATTCCAAAAGATATTTGGAGTCATTCCTGCTTTCTTCCATTCAATCTTTTCCAGCCTATTTGGTGGATTTCCCGTTTTACTGGTGCGGCTGCAGGCTTTCTGGTGCTACTTTGTTTTATTAAAAATGGATGCACATCCTGTATTCCAAGACGAACTGTCGTGGCTGGCACTATTTCGCAACAGGATGCTTGAATACTATGGCACGCTGCCGCTCGCCACTTTAAGCGCAGCGTATGGATTATCGTTTCGATTTTCCTATTTCACATGTGTCCAGCCTGTCTTTCATTGCCTGAGCTGCGATTTCGAATGGGCCCTGGATTTGTGTCTCTGCAATATGGTGTCTCCTGACGTGGATTTTAATCAACTCATGAGTCCCTTAGTTGCTCATGAATTGCTTTGTTCTGATGGAGGGATTATGGCCTTGGCAGCGATGCATGGAGTACTGGGTCGTTGGAATATATTTGCAGCGGCGCAAGATTTCTTGGCACACAGCTTCATCGAGAACCCACCGAGTTGTTCTCTGATGGTGCTAGAGGCTCCGGTAATTGAAGAGCATGTATGTTCTTTCCCGCTATTGAATTGGATGGCTGAATTGTTTTCGGAAGATAACAGTGACTTCCTTTTGAAAGCTGTTTCTGCTTATTTTGCATATTCAGTCCTGGGCTGAGACCAATCGAGACCTTTGTTGATATTGAACTTTTTTGTTATATTTTTTTTTAAATAATGAAAAACTTTTCAAGTCCCAGACCTATTGACTTTGATTGAATTGAACGCTTAATTGTCATGATGGTGAGATTTTGGTTTTTTGGGTGACGAAAATATTTTTTTCTCACTTACTCAAATTTGAACTGACTATCGTTCTTGTACTCTGCATTTAAAAAATGAGCCCCTTATCTTATCTTATCTTACCCGTGCTCAGATCATGGGGGGGTGTCATATAGATATGCTTTGCCTATATGCTGTGTTAAGTTAGCATGAGTTTATTAGGAGTTTAAACGCCATTTTACCTTTCTGCTGCTTCTGCACACGACACATAACTGTTATTGTAGCTTTGAGCCTAGTAGAGTGTTTTGATTCACACATGAATAATATGTTGTTACTCTGATATCAGCTTTGCTTAGTGAGCAATGTCTGTACAGTGAGTGCTGAAGCCTTCGAGGATATCTGGACACAGTGGTTGTTGTGAGGTCTGATCTTCGCACCTTCCTAGACATAACATACATGCAGCTGCGGCCAAATTCTGGCTTTAGGCGCATTTTATATTGCTTTGCACAGAGCATACACACACACTTGACGGTACTTCGCATGCAGAGAGCTGGTGGAAGATGATGTGATCCCTTACCACTAGGATCTGAGGTATGGGCCCACCCTGCTAAAACCCACAGAGACCTTCTTAGATATAATATAATGTACTAGCTAGGGAGGGTGAGAATTAGGTGTTGTTTAACCCTATTCGTTTTAGTATTTTAACATGCTTTCACCTTTTGTATTCTATGGACTAGTAACTATGCTGATTACTTTGTTTCTTATAATATGTTTGCTTGTATTAGCTAAGATACTGCGTATGAGAACACTGCATTAGTAAATAAACATTTCAAATGTGCACGTGTCCTCTTTTACTCCTTGTTCTGGATTGAACTGATTGTATAACGAAAGAGTGTTCATGTGTTCCACGTTACCTGAGGTATTCTAAGTCCATGTTCTGGTTTGTCTAAGCATTGGGAGTTTGTAATAACCAATGAGACACTGTAGCTAGTCTGGTAGGGGATTTTGGGTACTAAGGTGAGTTTTGGCACACCCTAACTCATTGAGGTTCCAAGTCTCTATGCACAGTTCTGTAGGAGAACGGAATCCCTGCGACACTGGTTTTGTGCTCTGCTTTGGTGCTTCCGCCGTCTCTGGTTGGGCGGTTTCTCCCCTGCGGTGCGCCCAGCTGTTTGGGGCATCCTGATTTGTACAGCGACTGGGACGTCATTCCGCACGGCAGTGAGTCTCCCTTGGTTCCCACCACCGCTTTGGCGGGCGCACTTTGATGGCGGTTCACATCGTGGCGGATGGGAAATGGGCCATGTTTTTTTTTTTTTTATTTTATATTTATAAAGCGCCTACCTGTCACCCAGAGGGCATCCTGGCGCTTTGATCAAGGAACCATGTACTATGACCGCTATATCCGCTCAAGCATTTTTAGGGAATAGGTAAGTTTTTAAAGCCTTCCTGAACGGAAAATAGTCCTTATGACTCCTCAGAGAAAGAGGGAGGGAGTTCCAAAATTTGGCTGCTGCCACGCTAAAGGAGCAGCTACCCATCCTCACTCTTTGAAACCTTGGCACCACCAAAAGGTGAGCAGATGAAGACCGCAGGAGCCGTGGGGCCGAGTACCACGCAAACATATTTTGCAGGGGGATGGGGCCCAAAAGGTGCACAGCTTTAAACACTAAGCATGCCGCTTTAAACTGTACCCGCAGACATACCTGGAGCCAGTGCAGATCTCGAAGAGCAAGAGTGGAAGAGCTAGACCTAGGGCGGGAAAGGGCCAACTTGGCGGCCATATTCTGCACCCGCTGTAGCTTCCCTATCAGATTCTTTGGGGCCTCCAGAAGAAGTCCGTTCCAATAATCAAGACGACTTAGTATGGTCCCACGGACTACTTCCGGCCTGGCTTGGGCAGGGAGAAGAGGCAGAACTTTGCGAAGCATGTGTAGCAGCATCATACACGTCGCAGTGGTTTTATTGACGTGTATGTCAAGTTGTAGGTTGGGGCCAAACATTACCCCCAGGTTACGAGCTGATTCCGATGCCAGCACTGGTTCGAGGAAGGTGCTGGGCCAGAAATTCTCAGGGAGTGCCCGCGGAATCCGGTCAGTAGAACAGTGGAGCACCTCTGTCTTCGAGCTATTAAATTGCAGAGAGTTAGCTCGTAGCCAGTCCGCTGTGGCTGCCATGCAGCGATGGAAAGTATCCAGCGAGACCGCATTGTTCCCTTCCAGAGAAGGCCATACTGATATAGCGGATGTGAGGACTGCCGCTGGCATGCGGAAAAAAGTATTTTCCGCTGGTGCCTCCGCCCGCCATACTAATAGACCCCTCTGTCTCCTATTTTTGCTTTGCCCTACTTTTTATTTATAGGTCTTACATACCTAGCTCCTCTACTAACACTAACCTAAAATTATGTTGAATTAACTCTGTGGGCCAGAGACAGGGAATTTAATGACATAATTTGGTCTTCATTACCTAAGAATTCCTTAATAAAACCCTGGTCTGGGGGACCTCTTCTGTAAAGGCCTAATTTTTATCCTGTTGCTTTGTTTCCTTAAATGTCACAATAAGTTTCTCAGAGTTGTTGAACCTGGGGACATGTAAGAGACTAACTGCAACATATGCAGTTGGGACTCAAACTCCTGGTAAGGAAAGTAGGGTTTATACAAGAAAGCTGCCTTTGCAAATATGATTGAAATAAAGCTCAGATAACTATTGCATAATTAAGAAAGCTGATTTGCTCTGTGAGGAAGATTATGATGTAATATAATTGTCAAAGCAAGATCTCAGAAAATCCAGATTAAGAAGGCTGTCTGCTTCAATAGAGAGTCTTCTTCTTTCCATATAGAAGTTTGAAACTGTACATGGCGAACCTAGTAGTTTATCTCTGCAGGTAAAATGACTTCATAGGTAATGTCTAATGATGCGATACATATCATGCTTAAGTAGAGAGACTTTAAGTTGAAATAAAATGCAGTGGGATGATCCTGGAGCATTAGGAGAAAGCTGAATGATGTTTAATAAGATAGTGAAACTTGTCATTTGGTGAAATACTGTTTTTCAGAAATATGTTACTGCTCGTGTTTGGTAAGGTCCATTATCCTCAAATAAATTTATTAGAAGCATGGTGTGATGAAATCTGAGGCTGGTCAATTTCTTGACAAGTGCAGATAGTGTTGGGGGATGAAGCAGGATGGCAAATCTTGGTCCTGGTGCAATATGTGGCCATGGTCATTTCCTTTGTTATCACAGATCATCGCAAAGGGCTATTCAGAGCCTGAACAATGAGCGGTCTAAGAGTGTCACTCCTTCTCTCGTTCTACACCGTGAGTTGTTCTTCCTATGTGCTAAGAGATCTTGTTCATCTTAAGCAAAAAATTCGAAAAAGCACCTCCTTAATCTGACTACATATGAACAGTTAGAAACAAGGGCCAATCCATCCTTCAAAAGTTTCTGTCAGCAAATTAAAAGACAAAGGCACAGACTGTGGTTTTCTAATAACAACAATAATTCTGATCAACGTTTCACATCTCAGTTACCTAGTCAGTTTCTAAGCAACTGGGAGCAGAATATTCTAACGGGTCTTGGGGCTCAGATCCATGATTTTGTACACTCACATCGTTATATCTTGATGTAATGCAGTTCTTTGGTTCACAGGGGATAAATGGCATGATCCAAAGTTCCAAATATACAATTTGTGTGAAAATAGGATAAATTATCAAGATGAGTACACATTTCTACGAAAGCTGTTGTTAAAAATGGGGTTCCTGGGTAGCTGAGGTATGCACCCAGGACAGGCAGAAACTATCACTCTGGTTCTGTGCTCACCCGCTGGTAGCTTGTCACAGAGTAGTCAGGCTAATCTAAAAAGGCAATGTGTAAAGTATTTGTAAAAGACACACACAAAGTAACACAATTAATACACCACAAAACAACAAAAAACAATAAGTAGAATTGGAATTATGAATTTCCAAAGAATAAACCAAAAACAGTGCTTAGAAGTCAATAGAGCTAAAAGGTCACTTTAGGTCACGCTAGACCACGGTAAATCCAAAGTTCAGGGTGACCACGGTGGAGCGTGGGTCGACTACAGATCGAAATGCTGAATTTTTACCCTCTCAAGCTGAGTGAAGTGCCCCTTTTGTGGGGGAGACTGTCATCAGGCGCAAGTGGATCATTGCCAGCGATGACCCTGTGAGCCCGAATAATCGGTCGGGCATCGCGGACGGCAGATGGGACTTTGCAGTTGCGGGTGGCGTAGCTTGCTGTGTGAGGACACGATGCTGTGGTGGCTCGCCCTGATCCTTCAGGCGAGCAAGCGGCGCAGTCCCAGTGGGAATGGACGGGTTTGCTGTCACTAAGAGCCAAAAGCTTGATTTCAGGGGCCCAGGAGCTGTAGGTGATAAAAACTGCTGCAGAACCCACTTCTGAGGCCCAGAGCTTGGAAGGGACACTGCAGGCAAAGGTAGGACTCACAGAAGGTGAGCAGCACCAGCAGAATTTGAGGAAGTCTTGTGTGTCCCTGAGATTTCAGAAAACAGGAGGCATCCCAGCAATCCCTTGGCGATCACTTGGAGGGAAGGTCGAGTCCAGCTCTCCCTCCAGCAGTGTCAGGGAGCAGCAGGCTGAAGGCCAGCAAGTAGACCCTCAAAAGAAGGTCCAGTTGAGTCCTTTAAGCAGCACAGCAGTCCTTCTGACAGAGGTTCAGTTTAAGAACCAGAAGTGTCTGATTTTAAGGGGTTAGAGACCCAGTTAAAGTGCTTTTGATGTAGGGGTGACTTCAAGGGAACTCTCTGAAGTGCAAATTAACCCCTTTAAACCCTGTCTTCTCTGCCAGGATAATCCTGGTGTGGGGGGTAGGGGTAGGGGAATCAGTGCCTTGTTTGAGGGTAGGACACATCCTATGTAATTGTGAGCCAACTGTCCCCCTCCCGCCCAAGAAGGCTATCATAGTGTAGATGAGTCCTCTGTCACACCCAGCCCTTCCTGTGTTTGTGGGTGTTTAGAGGAAATGCACAATGTGTAGCTGTCACCCAGCCCAGCCGTGTGTTGGAGACAGGCTGTCAGGCACAAGGAAGATTCAGCACAGAGAAATGTCCACTTTCTAAAAGTGGCATTTCTAAAACTGTAAATTGAATTCAACTTTACCTTTAAGGATGATTTATCGTTACAATTCTAAACATCACAAATATGAACAAGATGCGCCTCTCTGATCCGAAATTGCAGCTAAAGAGTATATTAAGGAATTCCTAATGCTGGCCTATGCGAGTGGTAGGTCTCAGAGTAGTGAAAAACATAATAGGCTGTTTGTCACTACTAGGACATGCAAAACATACAGGTACATTACCTACCTTTTACTTACATGGCATTGTGCCCATAACAAAAAGAAGGTCAGAAAAAGGGGAGGAGAAAGGTAAAAAGTTTTGGGGGGACCCTTCAGAGAGGTCAATTTTCCAACAAATATGTTCATTCATTTTTTAAGCAACTCAATAAACTAGTCGCATGCATTAAATATACTTCACAATTACATTTACAAGACTTTATCTAAGGAAGATTAAGAGTATACAATTATCATTTAAAAAAATGCTTTGGCCTCAATTAGAATTTGGCAAACTGGGCCCTCCACCACAAACAACAGATCAAGTTATTCCCACAGTATCAGGGTATGACTAAAGTGTTCTCGTACAGTGGTAGTGTTGAAATTTGTTTCAATGGATGGTGACTCTTCCTGCTTCAAGGTCTGATGTATGATGCAGAGTGAGTTGAACCGACATTGTTTCTGCAGGCATCCAGTGGGGAACAGTTTGAGAAGGTGCAGTGGGGTCTCTTTTAAGATTTGGCAAGAGGCCTGCAATATTCTGAAGTGGCTGAGTATGAGGAACAAATAGATCCTAGGTAAATATTATTCCTAGAATTGACTCTTGTGAAAGTGAAACCTTTAAACACACCCACTTTGTGAGAGATCATGTTTAAGGCACCTGCTAAGACCAGTGAGTTGACTTGACAAGGGGATGACCTGTATGAAGGTTAAATATATGGGCTGAAATTGTGGCATGGATACTGTTTGGGATAATGATAGAGTTTTGTGTATTCAGAGTTTTTAATTTTTATAATTTTCTTTATTGGTTTTCAATCAACATAACACAAACACAGGTATACAGCTTCAAGATATGGGTACATTTGAAGATACCGCAGCTATGCTCACTAGAACACTGTAATCAAAACTACATGAATTAGTAATGACACTATGCATCACTCCCCTTTATATGGAAATTGACAAGAGAAATGATTAGATTACCGCTATCTCTCAGTTATGCTCATGTTACTTCCCCATCCCAATGCCCAGCTTGGCAGACTACTGATTCATCATCACCCATACCCTCAGGTTTCCCCATCTCCTTGCCTAACTTGTATTTTTGGAATAGCCCCCAGACAGCCTGGGATTGGCTTTGAGGAGGTAGAAATTCACAATATGTGTTCACCTGAGTGTTGCAGCATATCATATCTTTGGTCCAGTCTTCTGTTTTTGGTATTGGGCTTCTAGCCCAGCGCATTGCCACACGTCTTTTGGCTAGCAATAGGCCAATTGCTACCAGTCGGCGCACATCATTATTTATTTCTTTATCATACCCCAATAATACAAGGAACAGGTCAGGGGTGAGCGAGAGTCCAGTGATAACGTTAAGGATATGAAACACCTTGTCAGGGAGATTCAAAACTTTAGAGCAGTACCAGGCAAAGTGCAAGATGGTGGCTTCCATCTCTGGGCAACGATAGAAGGTGGCTGACTCTCTTAAGCCATACCTGTATAACCTGTCTGGCATGTAGTATATCCTATTTACATATTTAAATTGGATGAGGCAGTGCCTGCCATTTAGTGAGATTCGTCTAGTCACCTCACAGCAGTAGCATCAACTGCCATCATCTATCACACAAGCTAAGTCTTTTTGCCAGTCTTGCAGCACTTTTGAGAACAGAGACCTTTTATTTTCTTGCTTGATGCTATAGATTCTTGCGACCAATTTAGATGGGAAGGGAGTACGGACAATGTGAGTGAGAGCCATCACCTCTGCTGGTTCCTGCAGTCCATCTCCCAGCTGAGCTTGTAACGTGTGCTTGACTATAAAATACTGGTATTGAGCAAGTGATGAATGTGCATGCCTCTCCGCTGGGATATCCTCCCATTGGCACAGCACACCCTTCCTGAACAGATCACCCACGTCAGTGATGCCTACCCTCTGCAGGGCCTTAGAGACTTCCCTATCGCTTCCCGTTGGGAGCCAGGTACTCCACTCCAGTGGAACCAGAGGCGAGTACATGAGTGTTTCTGCTTGTCTCCCTTGTAGGTTTTGCCAGGTGTGTATAGTAGGGTTGAGGGAATCCAAAATGCTGTGTCTCCCTGTCAGTGTGTTAAATATTACTTGCAATAGTGTGGCTGGGTCAGCAGCAACTTTCTCTATATGTAAATTTGGAAGGTCCTGCGGACCATGTATCCATGCATGCACATGTAAGTACTGGGCTGCCCTGTAGTATTATTCTAGGTTTGGGGCGTTAAGACCTCCCATAGAAAATGGAAGAGTAAGCATTTCCCACTTAACCCGGGGCTGTTTGCCAGCCCAGGCTAGCTTTATCGGAAGTGACCTGATCATGGCAAATATGTGTGCTGGTAGGAACATGGGAATATTTGGAAAGAGAAAAAGAACCAAGGGAGGTTAACCATTTTCGACACAAATAGAAATCTTATCCCGTTAGTGATGTTCTCTTCAAGCTTGCCAAGCGCTTTGCCAGAAGTACTACTGCAGAATCAGTATGTATTTGTATACCCGAATAACAGACCAAAACCGTGGTAAACTGCAGTGGGAATTCCAGATGAACAGGATGTGTATTTGGTATTAATGGAAAAATTAATGATTTGACCCAATTAATCTTTAGCCCAGACAACAGTCCGAAATGGACCCCCTCCATGAGAACTTGTGTAACCTCAGGGACCCTCACATATAGGAGCATATCATCGGCGTAAGTTAAAGCAATCAATTGGTAGCCTGGAAAGCACACTTCTCTATTACCTTGATATTGTCTCAATGCTCCTGGGGTACCACCACCAGGGCATACAACAGTGGGGACAGGGGCATCAATGGCGTGTGCTTCTGGAGATGGCTATAGTAGATGCAACTTTATTCCCCAATCTGATTCTGGCAACAGGGGCCTCGTATAATACCTTTACTAGCTGGAGAAAAATCTCACCAACACCAATGCGTCGTAGTACTGCTTCCATAAACAGCCATTCCACAGAGTTAAACACTTTCTCAGCATCTCAAAATACCGCTGCAGCTTTGACTTCTGGGTTTATATGTTGAGTAGTGCTGAAAACGGTTCTGAGATTGAGAGTTAAATTACGTTCAGGGACAAAGCCTGTTCTGCACCTACCAGCATCGGGATCAGGGGGGGCTATCCAGTTGTCAAGTACGTTAGCAAAGAGTTTAGTGTCCACATTCAAAAGGGACAAAGGTCTGTAAGATGAGCAGTCATTTGGCGGTTTCCCTGGCTTGAGTATGATGACAATTATAGCCTCTCTCTTCGATGGGGGCATCATTTTGTGTTCTGCCCTCCCTTAGAATAAGGTGGCGAGGTGCGGTATAAGAAGAACTTGATAAGCCTTGTAGAAGGCTACAGTTAGGCCATCTACACCAGGTGCACTTCCCGTCCGCATTGACTCCAGCACTGCCCGAATCTCTCTGGGGTCTAGTCGGGCCATAAGGTGTTCTATGTGTGTGTCAGTGACCCATGCCATCTGGATATGCGCCAAGTAGTTCTCTATAGCTTTATCGTCTTGCATGATCCTAGACCTATATTGGTCTGAATGGTACCTACTGAACCTATCAGCAATTCCATTCATGTCATGAATCAGCCTGCCATTCTCGTTTGTGAATTCAATATTAGTGCTAGACTTTCTTTTGGGGTGCTGTAGTCTTGCAAATATAGGCCCCTGGGTGTTCGCTCTCCCCATATATATGTGCAGTAGCATGTTTGCCTAGGTGTTTGACCTCACTGTCAGCAGTGTCATGATACTCCTCAAGCGTTTGTTTAATATCATCTAGTCGCCTATTATCACCAGTCCGTAGGTGTTCTTGCTCCAGTTGAGCTATTTCTTTCTCTAATTGTGCAAGCCTATCTCGAATGGAGCGTAAAAAACCTGCATGCCACCCCTCTTATGTACACCTTGAAAGTTTCCCAGACTGTCGAGTACAAAGCTACTGATCCTATATTATCTTCAAAAGAACTCTCTATGGTTGCAGCAATTTCCGCACAGAAAACCGGAGCAAAGTGGCCTGCGGGTATCACTAAATCTAACTGAACGTGATCAGAGTAGGTTCTTGGGAGAGGTTCACAAGAAGCGACCTGAGGGAGTAAGCTTCTAGATATCAGCCAGTAAACTATTCTGGTATGTGCGTCGTGGGGTGCTGAATATTGTGTGAGGCCTGGGGTGGTAATATTTCGCTGTCTCCAAACATCCATCAACCCCAACTGATCCATAATGTCTTTTATTGCCACTGCTGCAGCTGCAGACCGTCTAGTCTGACCCTTGGACCTGTCACAAGAAGGATCAAATATGCAATTGAGGTCTTCGCCCCAGATTTGTGGAATGATGGATAGTTTGAGTAAACGAGTGGCTAGAGCATGATAAAATTGCTGGTCTTCGTGGTTAGGGCCATATATATTCACCAGTATTGCATTAAACCAATCTTTACTGCATCTGGTGATGACGAACCTACCATTGGGGTCTATCTCTGTATTTTCCAATTTAAGGCTTTATTTAGGGTTTGCCCATGTGAGGATGCCCCTTGCATGAGAAGTGAAGCCTGCGGCATGATACTGCCTTGTGGTCTTCTTTGGGAAAACCACTTATTATGGGGGCTAGGTGTGTTTCCTGGATCATTGCAACATCAACCTGATGTAGTTTTCTATGGTCAATGCGACCTCCGACGTTCCACGTCTAGAGCCTAGTTCTTTTACCCATTATTCTTGGGATCTCAGTAGTGGCCATTCTGTATGCAGATTAGGAGCATCTGACCTGTGTGCAGTGTTTACTACCTGTCTGATCGTATGTGTACGTACCCCTCGGAGTAGGATATGAACATGTACCACTAACCACCTCCCCCCCACGCTATGCCATCCCCAACCAAGCATAGTCGACCCAAAACCCTCCATCTCTTAAGAACCTGATTTGTCTCTATGATGGTAATACAAACAATTACAACAACATCAGGTGGAACACACATGGGGGCAGATGTTGCCGGCATTTTAACGTACTCATCGCTAGTCAAGTCTGTGTCTTAAGGGATGAAATATGCTTTCCTGGCTCATAACACACTGTTTACTCCGTCCCGCTTCACTATTGGCCTGCTCCACATCCCAACATTCTTTATGTGGTGGTATTTCTTTTGTGCCTTCAGGGGAATTAATATTGAGGGGGATGACCAGGCGAAATTGCTCCCCTGATACATATACATCACAGCAGCAACTTTCTCTATATATAAATGTGGAAGGTCCTGCGGGCCATGTATCCATGCATGCACATGTAAGTACTGGGCTGCCCTGTAGTATTATTCTAGGTTTGGGGAGTCAAGCCCTCCCATAGAAAATGGAAGAGTAAGCGTTTCCCACTGTTTGCCATCCCAGGCTAGCTTTATCGGAAGTGACCTGATCTTGGAAAATATGTGTGCCGGTAGGAACATGGGAATATTTGGAAAGAGAAATAAGAACTATGGGAGGATAACCATTTTCATTAACGAGGCTCACCCGAGCAACACAAATAGAAATCTTATCCAGTTGGTGATGTTCTCTTCAAGCTTGCCAAGCGCTTTGCCAGAAGTACTACTGCAGAATCAGTATGTATTTGTATACCCGAATAACAGACCAAAACCGTGGTAAACTGCAGTGGGAATTTCAGATGAACAGGATGTGTACTTGGTGTTAATGGAAAAATTAATGATTTGACCCAATTAATCTTTAGCCCAGACAACAGTCCGAAATGGACCCCCTCCATGAGAACTTGTGTAACCTCAGGGACCCTCAAATATAGGAGCATATCATTGGCGCAAGTTAAAGCAATCAATTGGTAGCCTGGAAAGCACACTTCTCTATTACCTTGATATTGTCTCAATGCTCCTGGGGTACCACCACCAGTGCATACAACAGTGGGGACAGGGGCATCAATGGCGTGTGCTTCTGGAGATGGCTATAGTAGATGCAACTTTATTCCCCAATCTGATTCTGGCAACAGGGGCCTCGTATAATACCTTTACTAGCTGGAGAAAAATCTCACCAACACCAATGCGTTGTAGTACTGCTTCCATAAACAGCCATTCCACAGAGTTAAACACTTTCTCAGCATCTCAAAATACCGCTGCAGCTTTGACTTCTGGGTTTATATGTTGAGTAGTGCTGAAAACGGTTCTGAGATTGAGAGTTAAATTACGTTCAGGGACAAAGCCTGTTCTGCACCTACTAGCATCGGGATCAGGGGGGCTATCCAGTTGTCAAGTATGTTAGCAAAGAGTTTAGTGTCCACATTCAAAAGGGACAAAGGTCTGTAAGATGAGCAGTCATTTGGGGGTTTCCCGGGCTTGAGTATGGTGACAATTATAGCCTCTCTCTTCGATGGGGGCATCATTTTGTGTTCTGCCCTCCCTTAGAATAAGGTGGCGAGGTGCGGTATAAGTAGACCTTGATAAGCCTTGTAGAAGGCTACAGTTAGGCCATCTACACCAGGTGCACTTCCCGTCCGCATTGACGCCAGCACTACCTGAATCTCTCTGGGGTCTAGTCGGTCCATAAGGTGTTCTATGTGTGTGTCAGTGACCCATGCCATCTGGATATGCGCCAAGTATTTCTCTATAGCTTTATCGTCTTCCATGATCCTAGGCCTCTATTGGTCTGAATGGTACCTTCTGAACCTATCAGCAATTCCATTAATGTCATGAATCAGCCTGCCATTCTCGTTTGTGAATTCAATATTAGTGCTAGCCTCTCTTTTGGGGTGCTGTAGTCTCGCAAATATAGGCCCCTGGGTGTTCGCCCTCCCCATATATATGTGCAGTAGCATGTTTGAGTAGGTGTTTGACCTCACTGTCAGCAGTGTCATGATACTCCTCAAGCATTTGTTTAATATCATCTAGTCGCCTATTATCACCAGTCCGTAGGTGTTCTTGCTCCAGTTGAGCTATTTCTTTCTCTAATTGTGCAAGCCTATCTCGAATGGAGCGTAAAAAACCTGCATGCCACCCCTCTTATGTACACCTTGAAAGTTTCCCAGACTGTCGAGAATAAAGCAACTGATACTATATTATCTTCAAAAGAACTCTCTATGGTTGCAGCAATTTCCGCACAGAAAACCGGAGCAAAGTGGCCTGCGGGTATCACTAAATCTAAACTGAACGGGATCAGAGTAGGTTCTTGGGAGAGGTTCACAAGAAGCGACCTGAGGGAGTAAGCTTCTAGATATCAGCCAGTAAACTATTCTGGTATGTGCGTCGTGTGGTGCTGAATATTGTGTGAGGCCTGGGGTGGTATTATCTCGCTGTCTCCAAACATCCATCAACCCCAACTGATCCATAATGTCTTTTATTGCTACTGCTGCAGCTGCAGGCCGTCTAGTCTGACCCTTGGACCTGTCACAAGAAGGATCTAATATGCAATTGAGGTCTTCGCACCAGATTTGTGGAAGGATGGATAGTTTGAGTAAACGAGTGGCTAGAGCATGATAAAATTGCTGGTCTTCGTGGTTAGGGCCATATATATTCACCAGCATTGCATTAAACCAATCTTTACGGCATCTGGTGATGACGAACCTACCATTGGGGTCTATCTCTGTATTTTCCAATTTAAGGCTTGATTTAGGGTTTGCCCATGTGAGGAGGCCCCTTGCATGGGAAGTGAAGCCTGCGGCATGATACTGCCTTGTGGTCTTCTTGGGGAAAACCACTTATTATGGGGGCTAGGTGTGTTTCCTGGATCATTGCAACATCAACCTGATGTAGTTTTTTATGGTCAATGCGACCTCCGACGTTCCACGTCTAGAGCCTAGTTCTTTTACCCATTATTCTTGGGATCTCAGTAGTGGCCATTCTGTATGCAGATTAAGAGCATCTGACCTGTGTGCAGTGTGTGCTACCTGTCTGATTGTATGTGCACGTACCCCTCGGAGTGGGATATGAACATGTACCACTAACCACCTCCCTCCCACGCTATGCCATCCCCAACCAAGCATAGTCGACCCAAAAACCTCCATCTCTTAAGAACCTGATTTGTCTCTATGATGGTAATACAAACAATTACAACAACATCAGGTGGAACACACATGGGGGCAGATGTTGCCGGCATTTTAACTTACTCATCGCTAGTCAAGTCTGTGTCTTAAGGGATGAAATATGCTTTCCTGGCTCATAACACACTGTTTACTCCATCCCGCTTCACTATTGGCCTGCTCCACATGCCAACATTCTTTGTGTGGTGGTATTTCTGTTGTGCCTTCAGGGGAATTAATATTGAGGGGGATGACCATGCGAAACTGCTCCCCTGATACATATACATCACAGACTCTGACTTGATCAATATCTACTAAGTAACTAACAACTGGGTGAGCATTAACCAACATCTCAGCAGCTCAACCGGGAAAGAGAGTGGGAGAGGATGGGACACTAAGCACCTGCTTTTTTTTGTCTATCAGAGACGTCTGTCTTTGTAGTTGCATTTTGCTCACTTCTCACATCGAATACTACTCTCTCTCCACCCAACAGGGAATCATTACTGGTCCCCGCCAAATATAGAGAGAATCCTAATTCACTGTTCCTCTGGGTCCGTAGTGGGATCACCCTGCTCAGCACGGGATCTCGGGATCCCCCCCAGAGACCAACGTTTTGTCTTTTCTTCAAAAATTGCAACTCCAGCTTTGGTTCAGTGAAATTATGCACTTTACCATCAGCGTGTATTTTCAGTTTTGCCAGATACATCATGTTGTAGTCTAGATTGCGATCCCGAAGGCTCTGTTTTACCGGTACAAAAGTGATGTTGCACCTCCTGCACCTGCTGTGGGAAGTCTGGGTAGATAGGAGACGTCCATACCCTCATATCTTGGGGATTGCAATTCTCTAGCCCTCCAGAGGGCAGCATCTCTGTCCCTGTACTTAAGTACCCTCGCAATGATGGGGCGTGGGGGGGGGGGGCGCCTGGTACCAGTCTGGGAGCCAGGGAACTATGTGCATGTTCTATGATGAAAATGTCCAAAAAGGTTTCTCTGCCCAGAAGTTATACCAGCAATTTCTCAGCAAAGAATTCCATATATTCTGAATATTTGTGAATTCCGCTTTCCAGACTATGCGCACATTATTTCTCCTTGAGCGCGCCTCCAAATCCTACGCCTTAGCTTGCACATTAAGCAACAATTTTTCTATTTTCGTTGTTGAGAGCATATTGGAGTTTAACGCGTCTTCAGCATCAGAGACCCTTCTCACCACAGTATCCAGTCCTTCAATGTGCTTTTCCAGGTATTTGGACATTCTATCCATTCGGAATGTGAGGGCATCAATTTTCCCATCAATCTTGGTCAGGCTGCATTGCGTAGCCGAGAGAATATGCTTCAAGCCTGATTCCGCAGTTGTGTCCCCCATCTCAGAGCCTGATTCTGAGGCGTTTTTCTCTATGTCCTGTTGCCAGGGATTTTTGCGCAGCTCAAATTGTAGCTTGGATTGGGACTTTTCCGTTCTTCAATGTTGAGAGAGTGAACGGGATACAGAACTCACTGGCATCAACGGACTTGCAATAAGAAGAGCAGCTCCCCCGGTTTTGCAATCTTCAGTTCTGAGGCTCGTGGGTTCCCAATGAGCTATACCCTAGAGTGTCTAGCGCTGCCCCCCCTCCCCGCTAAGGTGACCACATATGGGGTTTAGCAACAGTTCCAGCAGAGGTGGGGTGACAGAAATACAGTATTCCTCTTCCACGAACCTCAGCGCGGTGGCCAACCTACTGCAGTCAGCGGCCTACCCAAATCTGGGCAGCGATTTCCTCAGCAAGAGTGACCACCGCAGAGCCTGGCAGTCCTAGCCACGATGGTCATTGTACGTTTTCTGATGTATGTAGGGCTGCAGGAGGATATAGGGAGTGCCGCCGGCAGGGCCCCATGCAAATAGCCCAGTTCCTTCTAATGATTTTCTGGCCGGCCTGCTCACCATGGTGACTTTCACAAACAGGGCCTCTCATCAATGCTGGTAGCATGGGGGCCCTCCATGGCCCTCCCTCCTGAAGGCGATGCCGTCAATGCCCTCCCCGGGAGAGGATGCAGATTCATGCCGCAAGATTACACCAATCAGAGGAGCGTGGAAGCCAGTGGGGGTCAGGCCAAAGCCACCCAGGCCTCACTTCAGCCCGGGGACATCGCTGCCGGCCGCCAGGGGGGCTGCAGAGGTCGGTGCCTCAAGAAGGAACTCAGCGCTCGCTCCCACTCTCAGGCAGTGCTCCCTTCGCCTCGCTGCTCTACTCCGCTGCTGCATCGCTTGTTCCAGAGCTCTCAGGATCTCATACAGGATATCCAGCGGTGTCACACTCACCCCGGCAGCTGCAGCAATGTTTCGTTTCTCCACACCAGTTCGCAAAGCTCACAGCAGGAACAATTGAAGAATATGGAACTTCAATGAACATTCTAACAGTATAAAGTCCCCCCCACAAGCTGCCATCTTTCTTCTTTGTGTAACAGCAAACAAGATAATTCAACGGAGAAGAGATTAAACTTCACTAGAAAACAACTTCCCAGGAGAAGAACCAGGAACAATGAGTTTCTTATTCTGAAAGAAAAGTATAGATTCACGTAATATCTTTAACAAAATCAGGGTGGGTTATAATAACATGTGAAGGGATAATCTTAGCCATCTGGTCTTTAATGAAATCTAGATTTTCGTGCCCAGCAGTCTGTGAAAAATCTAAATTTTATGGCATGACATGGAGGCTAACGTTATAAAAGTTCAAAGTGCATTAAGTACGCTATCAATCACAATAGAAATTATTCTTAAATAACAGTTCTTAAACATATTTTCATTTGACCAGTCTGCTGCCCTTATGATTTCTGGCAGACCCCCTCTGAGGATAAAGGCTTTGGAAGCCGAAGCGCCTCTAAGGGAGTGTGCTTCAAAAGTAGAGACACCCACACCACTCTCATACATAACTTATTTCACCCATTTTGCCAACATTGGGGTGGAGACTCCCATATGAGGCCATCTATGGGAAATTTGTAATTGACTCTTGTTTCTTCTCACACTTTCAGTTCTTCTTTCATACTGTTTCAGGCATTTAACAACACAGAGTGTTTCATTCTGAGGAAGGAAAGGGTAAAAGATAGAGGATGACATAGTTTTGGACCTCTTTTTGAGATAAAAGCAAACTCCTTCTGGTTGGAATGCCCTGCTGGAGACGTCCAGAGCTTTAACATCTGACGTTCTTCTGAATGATACTAGACATAATAATACAGTAAGTTTATAGGAAATACGTTTTAGGGAAAGATTAGAATTCTCGCCCCAGGAGGTTAGGGTTCGTAACACGTCCCTAAGGTACCATAAGGCTGTGTAATTTGCAGTTGGAGGGTTTAGCATTCTCATACTTCTCATTATCCTTTTAGTTAGCAAGTTCTGACCTACAGAGATGCCGTCTACTAGAGAGTGTCCTGCAGCTTTAGCTGATCTATAAACATTGACAATTCTGTAACTTAGGCCTGATCTGAAAGTTCTGAAAGGTAGTTCACAACATGCAATAAATCAGTTGAAACAGGATGATAACCTCGATGAAAAGACCAGCGAACCCATTTGTTCCAAGCCAGTCGGTATGCTTTCCTTGTTCCTGTTGCTCATGACTCAGATATGAGTCGTAAAGCATCTGTCGAAAGCCCTAGGATTTGCCGTTGTCTCCTGAAATCTTCAAGGCCACCAGAACCAGTAGGCCCTGCTCCACATGGGGGTGGAAGTCTCCCTCTGGACCTAGGAGTATTTTTCTGATTGAGGGTATTAGGGTTAGAAAGTCTATGCTTATTTCCAGGATGATTGGGAACCAGGTTTGTGATCTCCAAAGGGGAGTCATCACTACTGGGCTCTCTTTATAACGACGTGCATGAATTCGTGGTCGAGGTAGCATGACAAATAGCGGGAAAGAATAGGGTGCTAAACCCCTCCAGTCTTGGAGGCAAGCATCTGAAGGAGCAAGGATTCAAGAAAAAGAAACTTGCTGGGAGCAAACACTTATTAACAGTACTAATTATTAGAAATAGTAAGGAAAATAAATATAATATACACGTGCAACATTTACATATGGGGAAAAGAGTTTACGCATGCTTAATTAAAGAAAAAAAGAACGCAATGCAACTAAAATCCGCTTTCAAATGGAAAACTCTTTTGTGCCTGTGAGAATTAGAACTACATAGATAGTAACGTGACTAACCCGTTTTGAGAGGGAAAACTCTCACGCATGCGCAGAAACTACTAACATTAGGTCTTGAGGCACCGCGTGCCTGGCATATGCTTGCCTGAATTTAAAGAGAGCTGTTGCTGCTAATTCTTTTGGTTACTGAAGAAGAAAATAACATTGGATAGAGTAGAAGTGGGTTGTGAACAGTGAAAGTCACTTATTTGAGAAATTAACATTTGTTTATGATTCCTTTATTATTAGTGTACTGTAGTGAGGGCAGGGCCTTGCGTATACACATTGCTATGTTAGCATAGGCTTATTAGAAGTTTAAACACCATTTTACCTTTTTGCTGCTTTTGCACACAACACTATATGTAACTGTTGTTGTAAGTTAGGCTGCGTGAATTCTTCGCATGAGAATGACTTGTTTTCCACATCCATAGACTTACATATCGACCTTAGTCTGCACAGTGAGTGCTGAAGCATCCAAGGTTATGAAAACAATGTTAGGTGTTATTCGGGCTGATCGGCTCATGCACTAGACATAACATGCACGCAGCTGTAGCTAGCTGAAATTCTGGCATCTTTAATATCACACTGCATGCATGATTTAGACACTTGGAGCAAATCCGTTTCCAGAGAGCGAGAGAGCGTTGCAGATCCTGATGTGATTTACTTCTGCTGATCTTGGAGGTATGGGGTCCCCTATTCAAGCCTAAGAGACTTTCTATATATTATAAAACATAGCCCCTAGCTAGGGAGGGTGGTACACTAGGCACTGTAAGTCCTATTTCCACTCGCATTATAAAATGCTTTCTCCTTTTGTGTTTTATTGAATTGTAACAATGTTGATCATATTATTTTTAATCATATGCCTGCTTATGCTTGCAAAAATACTGCATCTAAAGAGCACGTCGTTAAAATAAACATTTTAAACTTTACTGTGTCTCTTTCTTTACCCATGTTGTGGACTGGTATGAGAATATAACAAAAGAGTGTTGTTGATTCCCATGATTCCTGAGAGTAACCTAAGTTGCATGTTATGGGTTGTCTAATCGTTGGTTCCTTTGCTATAGGATGAAGAGCTAATGGGACACTGATGCTAGTCGGTTAGGGGGTTCTAGGTACTGAGGTGAGTGTTTTGATCCACCACAATTCACTGATGTCCTGGGTCTCTGTGCACAGTTCTGTGTCATGTTGAATCCCTGCAACATGGCGCACCTAACGATGTGGTCTTATTTTGAGACTCTCGAGTAGTGCTTATATCAGTCCATGGCACCATCACAAGTGTTACCGATTGACAGTGGTGAGGGGTAACCTACCTATAGTTACATAGGTTTTTTCAAGCATGATAATTTAAAAAGGTTCTGATTGAGTTACTACCCATTAGTGCAACATATTTTTTGCATTGTATTTTCTCTACTGTTTCACTATGGGGGACGTCGAGATACCACATCATAGTACTCTGGCTGTCCGCAATCATTTGCTGACGTTTGGTGTCACTGTGGATGGCACGGTAGTAGTTTTCGTGGTGAGTGCTGAAGCAGCATACCCGTTTGAGCTTTTCACTCATGAGTTACCTTTCCTGCAGTCAATGCGGATTCGGGTACGTTTCTGATTTACACTCCCACGACCGTGCCTCTAGTCTATACCCCATATAGGATACTGGAGATTCCTATTAATGCTTGGCAGCACCGAGTTTGTTTTAATGGTGTCCTTCCCCAATCGGTGACGGCGGTTCTGTTGGGCCCTTTGTCTATTACCGGGGCCACATGGCCGGTTCTGGCCGGTTACTCGCCACATCCGCGTCGCATGCAAGTCACTATTGATGAGTTGCGCGTGCTCTATACCTCTTTGATGGTAGTGCACCGGGCTCTAGTGCAATACGTCTCCCGCCATGTCCAGGTGGGGCCGCCTGGCAATGCAGTGCAACCAGCTGGACCGGCCGGGATGAAAATTAATCCAGTCATGGTTAATTCGGTTATGGGCAAGCAGCCCCAAGATAAGGATGATTTACCTGTTTGGCTTGCTTAGAAATTTGACCAGCTGGAAGCAGTGTTTTCTAATATGTCTCCTGTTGAGAAACACAGGATTCTAAAGATAAGTTTGCAGAAAGACTTAATACCGGAGGTAGCTGATTGTGAAACCTGGGGTAAGGTATTTGCGACAGTCTATACTAAGTGCCTCGGCACTCCGTCCATGGCTGTCCTACCCTCCATCATTAAGCGTGTCCAAGATGAACATTGAGCGGTGGCGACTGTTGAATTGGGAATGAGACTCGTTGGAGCATTTGAGGTTGTTTCCGATCTCATCCTTGCTAATGTCAGGGGGGTTCGGTTACCTTCCAGGTGTCTAATGCTTTGCGCGATGTCCCTGATGCCGATAAGCCCCGCACAGTTACCGAAAATCATTGCTGCTGCTTATATGACCATTGGCCACAACAGTTTAGATGTTAAGCCTTTTGCTAAGATAGCAGTGCAGAAGCAGACTAAGGTGACGTCGTCCGATAAGGAGGAACGCACCGCACTTACAAAGCAGAATAGGAATAAAAATTAAAAAACAGGGAAAGAAGCAACAGAAACAGGGGTCACATCCTTCTTCGCCAATACCTGTGTCTTCTGAGCGCACATATGATTTGCACTACCGCGCTAATATTAAGTCACCTGATCGTTTTCAGGTTCCTGATCAATGTTCTCTTCGCTCTTTGCAGGATACATCGGTCTCACCAACCGGTGAAGGAGACAGCGGCAGAGGACGGGGTGCCCAAAAGAGCCTTGAGCAGCCCCGCAAGACCGAGGGCAAAGGCAAGCAAAATGACTCTCAGCGTCAAAGACCCCAGTTTCAGAAGAAGAAAGTTGCTGCTTTAACAGTTAGGTATGCCACGGATAGTGAGAGAGCAGCTTCGAAATCTGACATGGGTGCTGATGCTGTTAGACAGCGCGGCGGAAATTACAGTAGTGAGGGAAGCATTGCAACCATTTCTGAAGGTGACAGCAACTGACACGATCGTTGCTGTTGAAGCTGCTGACTCTAGAGTGGCTCCCCCTGAAAGACTTTATGAAATAGTCCTTTTAATTGAAGGTTACATACAACGTACCATAAAAGGGGTATTTTGGGACAATCTGACTACTACCTATGATATTTTGTTAGCAGTGGCTGACTGGCCCCCACCCTTCGTTCTTTTCGCTCCGCAAGGGGAGGAGGCAATCCTCCCTGCTTTCACACACACAGTGCCGAGGGAGCAGGCCAGTGGGCTAAGGTGCTTGCACCAGCGTTGTACCTTACTCAATGCGGATGGGACAAATTATCCCCCAGGCATGAGATTGCATTGCGGTCTATGCCACAGCCTCAACCCCAATATCCTATGTGACGAGAAACGGAAGCTCCCGTGGCGGAAATCCTTGACCAATTGGAATATCAAGGTGTGATTGAAACGTGTGTGTCTCTAATGAATAATCCTCTTTTTACTGTGACCAAGCCTGATGGCTCGTATTGTTTGGTATTGGATTACCGACATTTGAACTCTCATTGTCGGACCTGCACAGTACAGAATACTCACAGTTCTGGCTTGTGGATAGTCTTGTGCGGAAAAGGTTTAAAACCACGCTTGACATATCCAATGGCTTTTTTAGCCATAACCTGTCCTCTATTAGTAGTCAATGGACAGCCTTTACCTGTTGCGGCAAACAAAAACAGTTCAGAAGATTAGCTATGGGCTATAAGTACAGTCCTGGCATCTTTGCCGCCTGCATTGTCTCTCTTTTGGAGAGACTCGACCCTGGTGCATGTTCGTATGTTGATGACTTTTATCTCACCGATGATGAATTATGGCCGCATCTGTGTCGCGTTGACCGCATCATTTGTACATTTGCGGACTTTGGTTACAAATTTAACTTTGCAAAGTCACACATTGTAGAGAACACAGTGTTGTTCCTGGGCTATGAGCTCAACAATGAAGGTCGAGGTTTAGCACCTCACTTTCTGTAGAAATGTGCACAGCTGCGTGCTCCGACTACTCTGAAAAAACTACAATCTTTACTGTTTTTTTTTAATTTCGGGCGTACTTACATTCCCGAATATGCTCAGCGTATCAAGCCTCTTTATGCCTTGTTACAACCTACTTTCACCAAATCTTGCTGGCTGCCTGAACATTCTGCAATTTTGCAATCTTTGCAGTCTGATCTTCTTGAATCTAAATACTTACTGACTCGTGACAACCGCACCAACTTGGTAATAAGAGTTGTGCCTTGGGCGGTGGGTTTCACGTACCTGACTTTTAATGAGGGTGACACAGTCCCTATCGCTTACAAATCACACTTGTACACTTTGGCTGAAATGCGGTCTTCCACTGTGGAAAAAGTTTTGACTGCAGTGTAGATGGCAATTCTGAAAGAACAGGCACTGTCGCAGGAGAAACCCTTGTTGGTTGTTACACCATACACTACCTTGGAGGCAGTGACGAAAGTCAGTGTACCGAATTCAAAAGCTTTGCACCCTAGGTGGATACAATGGGCCAAGTCTTTGACGCCTCCGGATGTCACGCTAATTTTTATTCCTCTTTGCAAACACAGGAGTATTTACAATATGAATTTGTTCATCCAGCTCCTCTGACCCTGTGCCCACTGGAGGATTTCCATTGTATCATTTACACGGACGGATCGGCCAGCCGGTGACGGATACAAAACATGCGTATTCGGCGGACTGTGCGATTGTGGTTGGTACTATGGTGAATGGAGAGTTCAAGTCTGATGTCGGTCATACACAGACATTAGGGGACTGTACTGCCCAATTGGCAGAGCCCCGTGCTCTGGTGCTTGCACTGGAGTACGCTGACCCTAGTGTGACTACTCTTATTGTGAGTGACTCTTACAACTGTGTTCAGTCTTACAATGGCAATTTATTCTTTTGGACTCATACGCAAAGTAGAGAAAAGTCTCCTCATTACCTGCCTACACAAATTGCAATTTATATATTCTCAATCACAGATTCCAAAATTGCCAATACAAATTCCAAACCAGCAGTAAGCCACATCAAACGATCTTACCAATCCCCGGTATCAAACCAACAGCAAGTGTCGCATCAAAACGACCCTTACCAATCACTGGTGTCCAGATTCTAACTGCCAAGTTCTAAATGACCTAACAGTCATTTTTACAATACTTACGCCAAAAAGGTTCTCAGTCAGGAGTGGTAAACATGTGGAGGATCAAAATCAGGAAGACCAGAAAGATACCGGGCTGCAGAGACAGAGCACCCCCAGAATCTCCGTGCGCAGAGTACCTCCTTAGTAGAGTCGTGTCCTGTCCTCCTCAGTAGATTCCTGTCTCCTGTCAAGATCACTTCCTTGGATAGCCACTTCTCTGATGAGGTCCACGTTGGAGTGCCATTTCAAGAAAATGGAAACCTTCTCAGGGGTCTCACTGATACACCTGGTTCTTTGAGCCAACAAAGAAGAGATTGGCGCAGAAGCTGAAATATAAAAAGAATTCATTTATTAACCTCAGATGAGGGAGACTACGTTACACAGTACCCTCAGAAACTGTATGAGGCAGTCTAAGGAGTACAGAAAACAGGGGCCTTATTCATGCGTAGGGTTACATAGTCAGCATAAGACCAAGGGGAGGTCCTGGCTCATGTAAGCATGCAAAATGACTAATATGGGTATACAAGATCTGCTTGCTCAACAAAGTGGGAGGAGAGTTACTTCTCCATACATCAGCAAAAAATAGCCAGACAGTTCTATAAGAGGAGCAGGTGCATTCTACTAGCTAGGCCTCTCTGAGCATGTGCAAGGCTCTGAAGAGGGAAACAGCACATGGCGAGCACATGGCTACCTAAAATGACTGCCAAGTACAAAAATGGCTTTCAGCTCATGCTAACAAATCCCTGCAATCTTTAACAGTCAGTGAAAGCTGAAGATTAAACTCTCTGTAGAGACCCAGTGCGACCCAATGAACTGCTTCCAGGCCATCCTAAGTGTAAGAAATGCGTTGCTTTTGAAGGATTGCAGTGTTTACCACCTGCTTGCCCACGCATTATCCCACCTTGCATGGTTTCTTTAGTTTGAGGTGTTGGTGGTAATGCAATTATGATCATGACATTTTGGAAATTGGTATATTGTGCATCATGCAAATATTTGTACTTGAAGCAATCTCATGCCTGTATGTCAGATGACGTTTGTACAATCAATCAATCAATCAGACAATTTGTATAGCGCGCTACTCACCCGGGAGGGTCTCAAGGCGCTGGGAGGGAGGGGTCCGTTACTGCTCGAAAAGCCAGGTCTTGAGTTGCTTCCTGAAGGAGAGATGGTCGTGGGTCAGCCGTAGGTGGATGGGGGAGGGAGTTCCATGTCTTAGCCGCCAGGTAGGAGAAGGATCTTCCTCCGGTGGTGGCTCTGCGAATGCGTGGTACTGTGGCGAGGGCGAGGCTGGTCGAGCGCAGCTGGCGGGTGGGCGTGTAGAAAGTGAGGCGGTTGTTGAGGTTCTTGGGGCCCAGGTCGTGGAGAGCCTTGTGTGCGTGGGTGAGGAGTCTGAACGTGATCCTCTTGCTGACGGGGAGCCAGTGCAGGTCTCTCAGGTGGCCGGAGATGTGGTTGTGGCGGGGGATGTTCAGGATGAGTCGTGCGGAGGCGTTCTGTATGTGCTGGAGTCTTTTCTGTAGTTTGGCAGTGGTTCCTGCGTAGAGGGTGTTCCCGTAGTCCAGTCGGCTGGTGACTAGTGCCTGGGTGACCGTCTTCCTGGTTTCGGTGGGGATCCATCGGAAGATCTTACGAAGCATGCGCAGGGTGTTGAAGCATGATGACGAGACGAGACGGCGTTGACTTGTCTGGTCATCGAGAGGGAGGAGTCCAGGATGAAGCCCAGGTTGCGTGCGTGGTCTGTTGGCTTGGGGGTGGTGCCCAGGGCAGGGGGCCACCAGGAGTCGTCCCAGGCGGAGGGAGATGATCCCAGGATGAGGACTTCCGTCTTGTCTGAGTTCAGTTTCAGGCGGCTGTTCTTCATCCACTCGGCGGCATCTTTCATTCCTTCGTGTAGGCTGGCTCTGGCGGTGGCGGGGTCGTTGGTGAGGGAGAGGATCAGCTGGGTGTCGTCGGCATAGGAGATGATGTTAAGGTTGTGTTTTCGTGCGATGGCTGCGAGGGGGCTCATGTAGACGTTGAAGAGGGTGGGGCTGAGTGAGGAACCTTGTGCTTCACCACAGATGACTTCGGTGGCCTCGGATCTGAACGGGGGAGGCGGACTCTCTGGGTTCTTCCGGTGAGGAATGAGATGATCCACTCCAGTGCCTTCTCTTGGATTCCGATGTTGCTGAGGCGCTGTATTAGGGTGCGGTGTCGAACGCTGCAGAGAGGTCCAGGAGGATGAGGGCTGCTGTTTCCCCGTTGTCGAGCAGGGATCTGATGTCGTCGGTGGCTGCGATGAGGGCGGTCTCAGTGCTGTGGTTGGCTCGGAAACTGGACTGTGAGGGGTCGAGGGATTCGTTCGTCTCGAGGAAGGCGGCGAGCTCTTTGTTGACGGGCTTCTCGATGACTTTGGCAGGAAAAGGGAGGAGCGAGATGGGGCGGAAGTTCTTGAGGTCGGTGGGGTCCGCTGGTGGTTTCTTCAGGAGGGCGGTGAGCTCGGCATGCTTCCAGCTCTCCGGGAAGGAGGCGGTGTTGAAGGAGATGTTGATGATGTCCCGGAGTTGGGGTGCGATGATGGAGTCGGCCTTGTTGAAGACGTGGTGGGGGCAGGGGTCTGTTGGGGATCCGGAGATGATGGTGTTCATCGTGCGGGTGGTGTCTTCGGTGTTGACCGGGGTCCAGGCGCGCAGGGTGGTGGTGGGGGGCATTGGTTTGGTGGTGGGGTGCGTGGTTGGTGCGCCGAAGCTGTTGTGTATGTCGGCGATCTTGTGGTGGAAGAAGGAGGCGAGTGAGTCGCAGAGGTCTTGCGAGGGAGTGATGTTGTTGTTTCCGGCGCTGGGGTTGGAGAGCTCTTTGACGATGCTGAAGAGTTCCTTGTTGTTGTGGGTGTTGTTGTCCAGTCGTTCTTTAAATGTTGTCCTTTTGGTGGTGCGGATCAGCTGGTGGTGTGTGCGGGTTGCGTTCTTGAGGGCAGTCATGTTTTCTGTAGTCTGGTCGTGGCGCCAGGCTTTTTCCAGGGTGCGGCAGTTTTTCTTGGATGTTTTGAGTTCGTCGTGAACCACGAGGCTTTCTTGCTGCTGGGTCTGCTGGGAGGGTTCTTCAGTGGTGCGAGGTCGTCGGCGCAGTTGATGAGCCACTGAGTGAAGATGCGGGCTTCATCGTTGGGGTCCGTTGTGCTGGCTGGAGGGTTCTGGCTGAGGGAAATGGTGAGCTGGTCGGCGGTGATCTTGCTCCAGCTCCTGCGGGGAACTTGTTGCTGGTGGTGGTGGGTCATGGTTCTCCTGAAGCTGAAGTGGACGCAGCTGTGATCAGTCCAATGAAGTCCGGTGGAGTGGCTGAAGGAGATGTGCTTGCTGGAGGAGAAGATGGGGTCGAGCGTGTGGCCGGCGTAGTGGGTGGGGGTGTTCACCAGTTGCTTGAGTCCGAGGTTGGTGAGGTTGTCCAGCAGGGTGGTGGTGTTGCTGTCCTTGTTGTTCTCTAGGTGGAAGTTGAGGTCCCCTAGGAGGATGTAGTCGGAGGAGGTGAGGGCGTGCGGGCTGATGAAGTCTGTGATGGCTTCGCTGAATTGTGTGCATGGTCCCGGGGGTCTGTAGATGAGGGTGCCTCTGAGGGTGGTCTTGGGGTCGGTGTGTATCTGGAAGTGGAGATGCTCGGTGGCGGTGAAGGTGTCGTCGGAGTTGGTCGTGATGCGGATGGTGTTCTTGTGAACGATGGTGATGCCTCCTCCGGTCTGGTTCCCGCAATCCCTCCGGGTGATCTTGTATCCGTCCGGGATGGCTATGGCGATGTCGGGTGCTGAGGAGGCGTTCATCCAGGTTTCCGTGAGGAAGGCGACGTCCGGTGATGTTGTGTCGAGGAGGTTCCAGAGTTCGACGGCGTGTCTGTGGACGGAGCGGGTGTTGAGCAGGATGCACTTGAGGAGGATGTTGTTGGTGCCTGGCCTTTCGAGTGCGGTGCAGGTCCGGAGGCAGGTGAACTTGCAGGCTTGGCAGGTGAAGGGTCCGTGGGAGCGTTTCGGGGTGGCTCGGTAGCAGGCGGGATTCTGGTCAGGTTTGAGTGCGTTGAGGGTGGCGGCGTCGTAGGTCCGTATGTGGGCATCGACGGGGGCCAGGGGTCCTGGCACTGGGCGCGGTCCAGGCGCGGATGGGCGCAGATGGGCTTGCCTTTGGCACGCCTTCGGCGCACAATCGGCACGCCCGCTAAACGTGGCCACTGCGCGTACGCGCGGGCTCCGCCATAAGTGGCGAAGTGGGAGGGAGGAGCAGCTGGGAGGCGGGAGCGGGGTGGCGAATGGGAAGGGGAGAGGGAACCGAGCAAAAGGGGGGGCGCAGGGGGGCAGCGGCAGGGAGCGGGGTTAGGACAGCGGGGAAAAAAGGCGGCAGAGCGGGCAGAATCAGACAGCAGGGGCACGATACAGAAGCAGAATCAGACAGCAGGGGCACAGTACAGAAGAAGAAACAGGCAGAGAACGGCACAAGGGGAGAGCGGGGCAACAGAGAGAGGAGCCTCAGCCTCAAGGGCAGTGGCGAGCACGCGGACGTTGCAGGGGGCACCGGGCGCACTCAGGGGTGAGCCGTGCGGCGGGTGGAGCGACCGTCACTGGCCGAGGTCAGGTCAGGTCACCGCTCACCGTCGCGCGGACAGACACCTAAATAGCCAGTGGGAGGGAGGAGCAGCTGGGAGGCGGGAGCGGGGTGGCGAATGGGAAGGGGAGAGGGAACCGAGCAAAAGGGGGGGCGCAGGGGGGCAGCGGCAGGGAGCGGGGTTAGGACAGCGGGGAAAAAAGGCGGCAGAGCGGGCAGAATCAGACAGCAGGGGCACGATACAGAAGCAGAATCAGACAGCAGGGGCACAGTACAGAAGAAGAAACAGGCAGAGAACGGCACAAGGGGAGAGCGGGGCAACAGAGAGAGGAGCCTCAGCCTCAAGAGCAGTGGCGAGCACGCGGACGTTGCAGGGGGCACCGGGCGCACTCAGGGGTGAGCCGTGCGGCGGGTGGAGCGACCGTCACTGGCCGAGGTCAGGTCACCGCTCACCGTCGCGCGGACAGACGCCTAAATAGCCAGTGGGAGGGAGGAGCAGCTGGGAGGCGGGAGCGGGGTGGCGAATGGGAAGAGGAGAGGGAACCGAGCAAAAGGGGGGGCGCAGGGGGGCAGCGGCAGGGAGCGGGGTTAGGACAGCAGGGAAAAAAGGCGGCAGAGCGGGCAGAATCAGACAGCAGGGGCACGATACAGAAGCAGAATCAGACAGCAGGGGCACAGTACAGAAGAAGAAACAGGCAGAGAACGGCACAAGGGGAGAGCGGGGCAACAGAGAGAGGAGCCTCAGCCTCAAGGGCAGTGGCGAGCACGCAGACGTTGCAGGGGGCACCGGGCGCACTCAGGGGTGAGCCGTGCGGCGGGTGGAGCGACCGTCACTGGCCGAGGTCAGGTCAGGTCACCGCTCACCGTCGCGCGGACAGACACCTAAATAGCCAGTGGGAGGGAGGAGCAGCTGGGAGGCGGGAGCGGGGTGGCGAATGGGAAGGGGAGAGGGAACCGAGCAAAAGGGGGGGCGCAGGGGGGCAGCGGCAGGGAGCGGGGTTAGGACAGCGGGGAAAAAAGGCGGCAGAGCGGGCAGAATCAGACAGCAGGGGCACGATACAGAAGCAGAATCAGACAGCAGGGGCACAGTACAGAAGAAGAAACAGGCAGAGAACGGCACAAGGGGAGAGCGGGGCAACAGAGAGAGGAGCCTCAGCCTCAAGGGCAGTGGCGAGCACGCGGACGTTGCAGGGGGCACTGGGCGCACTCAGGGGTGAGCCGTGCGGCGGGTGGAGCGACCGTCACTGGCCGAGGTCAGGTCAGGTCACCGCTCACCGTCGCGCGGACAGACACCTAAATAGCCAGTGGGAGGGAGGAGCAGCTGGGAGGCGGGAGCGGGGTGGCGAATGGGAAGGGGAGAGGGAACCGAGCAAAAGGGGGGGCCGCAGGGGGCAGCGGCCGAGAGCGGGGTTAGGACAGCGGGGAAAAAAGGCAGCAGAGCGGGCAGAATCAGACAGCAGGGGCACGATACAGAAGCAGAATCAGACAGCAGGGGCACAGTACAGAAGAAGAAACAGGCAGAGAACGGCACAAGGGGAGAGCGGGGCAACAGAGAGAGGAGCCTCAGTCTCAAGGGCAGTGGCGAGCACGCAGACGTTGCAGGGGGCACCGGGCGCACTCAGGGGTGAGCCGCGCGGCGGGTGGAGCGACCGTCACTGGCCAAGTCACATGTTATGCCCTACATGAAAGTACACGTGATCTATAGACAAACCATATTTTTCTACCATTTGCATAATTCTCCCTACTTTTCATGAAAACTCACAAATCGTACTCTAATTTCAAGGTGAAAATGGTTGTTTTTTAAAAGATCCATGTGATTTGCACTGTTTTTCCACTTCATTCATTGTAATCTTTAACGTGCTCCCTTCCCTCTTCCTTGTAGGGCAAGAATTGCGAATAAGGCAACCTAGGAGCAATAGGACCACCACAGGGCAACTATAACTTTAAAACAGCAAGCAAGAACAGTGAGTGTCCTTCCTATTTTTCCATCAGCGTGAAAGAGATAATGAATGAATATGTATCTTTTCCCCCTCCATCACAGGTAGTGTCAGCAGGGCCGGACTGGCCAGCCGGGCAAGCGGGCAGTCCCCCGGGAGGCTGGAGCCCCAGGAGACCGGTTTTGACACCTGGAGGCCGGTTGCACACCCAGGAGTTGTGATGCACGTTACGCGATCCCGGCGGCCTCTCTTAGATTTTCAAGCCCCTTTAAAAGACTAATTATTCTTGCACAGGTGCATTCATGATTAGAAACTGTAGAAATAGCGCTACTGTGCTAAACTCTTATGTACTTGAATAGTTAATTGAATCCCCTTCTGAACAACCAGCAAAACTAGCGTATATAATTGAAACCTCTCAGCAGGCACCTTTCAGTTTGATTTTTCCAAAATTATCCTGGGAAAATCATACTGAGCAAGGTGTCGGGGTCATTCACTCGGTGCAAATGGGGGCTGAATTAATACTTTTTTGCCAGGGCTGTTTTAAGTTCCCAGTCCGGCCCTGAGTGTCAGCAGAAGAGGAATATCTCCCTATGAGATCAAAGGTCTAAGAGAGGAGTCATGTGCCGTATAGCAGACATCTACAGGGCCTGGTGCTCTGACACACACATAGTAGAAGGAACAGGGCATGCATTGACACAATATGTTGCAGAGGAAGGGGGTGCTCTACAAGTGTGAGCCGCTCAAAACAGCTATAAGTTAAAGATGTCAGGAATTTTGCAAGGGTCAGCTGACAGGCATGATAGTGAGCACAGCTGAAGAGGGGACCTCTGCAACATGGCAGAGCTAAAGAGAACAAGCATTTGCAATGCAATAGGTCTCGCATTTACACAAGTTTACGCTATTGGCATTGTAAATGACCATTTTTTAATGTTATTTTTGTTTTAAAAACAAAAACAAAAATAAAAGGTATTGTTATTTGCAATGTCAATTGTTTAAACTTGCGTAAATGCGAGACCAATTGCATTGCAAGTCAAGGCAACTCAGAACTGAATGCAGGCAGAATAAATCGGAAAATATGTGAGCGTTTAGTAGCCAGGTTCGGCTGCTGTGAATTCTTGCTCAATACAGTCCAAAAAGAAACCTGCCACATGAGTGGTGGGCAGGTTAGACGTTCGGGTCAGTAACAGGCTCACATACCCTCACGATAACCCCCATCACATACCTCTATTCCCCATCTCTTAAACAAAGATATACATACAATTTATAAAGATATCTCGTTACGTTCAGACTCGTAGTAATATTTAAAGCTAACATCTAAATATGTACGCTAATTTCTGCAGCGGAGTCAACCTACAAAGCAGTCTTATCAGCATTCGACTGCCAACATACAGCACCGCCTAAAGCAGAGGCAGCAATTAGTTGTAACTTAAGTCTCACAGGTATGCCCATGCAGGGATTTAGAGGTTGTAGGCAGTTTGGAGGGCCAGTACCTACAGCTTTAAATTACATTTAAAAACAAAGCACATCCTGTCAGTATTCAACCATGCGACTCCATATGAAAAAGTGCAGCCGCTGCAACATTTGACATTAGTCATGTAAGTCTTATTTTGAGAGTCCGACACTCATTGTTGTCCCTAAATCACCCAGAAAATTGTCACCCACTTAAAAAAATTAAATGAACACATTTCGCTGGTACTGGGGAAATAAGACAATACCGAAAGGCCCAAGTCATATCTTTCCTGGATGTAGGACACATGCGCCCAGTAGTACCAGAGCAACACTCCAGCAATGCGTCACTTTTGCGCTTACAGATACGTCAGAAATACTGATGTATCTGCAAATCCTTGCTGTAAATATGTCGCATCATTAGTGTCGAAAGGAGGGCGCAATGTAAACTTACGCATCGCTGTTTTCACGCAGCGATGCGTCACTTTTCATAAATGTGGGCCTAGGGGTCCAGCACTGCGCCGTGCCTGAGAGGCGCCATCCCCTGGTAGCCGACGAGAACAGCGCGGCCAGGTAAAGGAGAGAGAGCGCATGTCGTGGCTGCGGCTCCGAGCCCGAAGCCGACATCCCGCGCTATGCAGCCTCCTCGGTACGCATGCTCACTGTGAATCATACTAAACTTATGCGCATGATGAAGTGTGGCACCCGTGAATATGCGCATGGCGGCGCAGCACCGATGAATAGTGAATATTAAACGTATGAGCCTGATGAAGTGCGGCTCCCGTGAATATGCGCATGGCGGCGCAGCGCCCGTGAATAGTGAATATTAAACGTATGCGCATGATGAAGTGCGGCATCCATGAATATGCGCATGGCGGCGCAGCACCCGTGAATAGTGAATATTAAACTTATGCGCATGATGAAGTGTAAATGCGAGACTTATTGCGAGTACAAAACAGAATGTGATTTAGGTGAATTATAGTTCATCCTGGGGTCCAGCCCTTTCTATTCTGATGCTGCGCCAAACATGGTGCGTGTCCGCTAAACTTATCCCTGGCCTGCAGAATCCCTGAAATTCCAATACAAAGTCAAACATAATTTGCCGTACATACTCAGTCCTGTCCTGTAGCACCCCTGCAATTCCAATACAAAGCCCAACATGGTGTGCCCAAATCACCTCATTCTAGACCCAGAGAAACCCCTGCCATTCCAATATGCAACCAAGTATAGCTCGCCGGAGTCACCTCAACCCCGACCCGTAGAACTCCTTCAACCTCAATGAGAAGGGCAACAAAGCCAAATCGTCCTTTTCCTGATTCGCGCACCCTGCCAGTCCTACCTGAACCAAAGTAAAGCTCACTCAAATCACCTCAATCCGGACTTGGAGAACTGCTGCTATTCCCACCAGAAGTCAAATATTGCTCTCCCAATACACCGCAACCTGGCGAGTGGCAAAGCTTGATTACTCCGATACGAAACACAACAAACACTGGACACTGTATTTTCATCTTGGTCTCCAGTATCGCTACAATAGCAACAGGAAGCTAGCCATAGCTGGCCTCAGGCCTTTAAATGGGCCGGGTCCTGCCGGTGCTGAGCATCAGCAGTTCTAAAAAGCAGGCACCGAGATGGTGTACCTCCGTGGCTTTTACTGTGCTTTGCGTAGAAAATTCAGGGAAAGTGATGGAAGCCCCGACACTGACACCTCATTTACAGAAAGGAGGGCAGCCGCGGAGGCGTGTGGTCTGTACATACAGTACAAGGTGGCGAACTGTTGTACGCTTGTGATGAAGCAAAGCTTCGCATTTGCGACTTGCTGTAGTCATGAACCTCGCTCATGTGTAACCAAGTAATAAGTTGTACGTCTTACTAACCTTTATTTCATGTTTAAACGAGGTAAATGAAGCTTGCACATGTGTATTTCTAATACGATTAATTCGAGTCAATAAAATGGTCGCTGCTTTGAAATAGCTTCTGCGCATGCGTCAGTCACACCCACGTGTCCTGACGTGTTTGCAGGTCTGGAGGGAAATAGTTGCGCATGCGTAATACATAGCTTTGGCAATAACGTGGTACTGCTCGTGCCATTGCTCTTGTGCCTGTGTATATGTAGCTAACATTTAGACTGCATAAGTATAATTTTTGGTGATAAGTTGAAAGTACAAAACCAATGATGTGTTTTCATAACGTTATTTCTATGTATTAATTTGTTCTCGCTTACTTTTTATGTACCGCGGGAAATGGGGGTCTGACTGAGCCGAAAGCCATCTTGGAGGTCCTTTCTGCGCAGGACCGTCCGTCTGGGGAGAAGTCAACCTTGGCTGGTGGAACTCAGCCAGCTGGCAGGGATGGACAAGATGCTCCTGAGAACTGACCTGCGAACTCAGCAGGACGGAGTCATGTGTCCCTATTCTGAAACAATGTTAATTTGTCATTGTATTTCCCTGGACTTTCTCATGAGAACCCCAATCTCGCTAGGCGGTACCCAGAGATGCAAAGTAGGCATCGAAATAGTGTGTTCTGATTGGTGTGTTACCCAAATCCTATCTTAGGACCAATCCAAATTGAGGGATTCTGACACTTTGCAACATTGGGGGGTGGTACACCGTCCCCAAACTGTATATCTACCCTGGGTTCACCTAGGGAAATTGTCCGACTTGTCTTGTTTAGCTGACCTGTCACTGACCCAACGCACTCAATAGGTGACTGAAGATACAGAGCACTGCGGAGTACCTTGTCCGAAATTGACCATAGACTAAGATTTTACTAAACCTTAAAGTGCTGGAGAAGCACTTGGCTGGGAGTTCGCTGACCCAATCGGGGTCTTGATCGATAACTGCAGAGAGGGTGGAGCGCAGGCGTTGCTTCCGAACTGCGGGTGCTGGTCCAGTCCTGAGGGTTTCTTGTCCTGTTGAGGAAAATTATATTTTGCCTTGTTATATGTGCCTACGTGTTCCCCATCCTATGTTATATGTGCATGATCGATATGCATGTATTCCCCTATGATCGATTAAAGACGCAATTATAGTTGTGTCCAACTCTAGTATGTCAGTATCCAGTTCTCGTGAAAGCAACGAGTATTAGGCCTATGTTGCAACGTTTTACAGTGTGCACGTTAATTCACCACATTGTCCCCGTTTCTAGGCCTCAAAGGGCCCGGACACCAGATTCAAGCTCCAGTCTCCTGAACCCACTCTGAGGAGCGATGCAGCCCCCACCTGCATCCCTGACCCTTCACTTACTTCCTGCCTCGCAGCGCGGTACCCGGCCTGGCTCTGCCTGCCTGTCTGCCAAGAATATGTTATGCTTCCAGTTATCAGTCCAGCTTTCCTTCTCTGCATTCCTAAGCTACTGAACTGCATAAACAGTTCAGCTATAGTCTAGTCTTTCTGTCTCCATGTAAGAGAAATACTGTATTAGTATTCATAGAATATTCCTAGCACACGCAATACATGTAGAATATATGCATGCACCAGCCTTAGTGTCAAGTAGCCTTTGCCCTGATAACTTTTAGATTCTATCGACATGTACTCCAAACACCAGATACCAGATATGCTATAGGTACATGTCGTCCTGACACCGCAGACTTTAGTCTCCTCTTCTAGTCCAGAAATCATAGCCCCAGTTCTCCCTAGTAACACGTCATTGCCCGTTTGCGCACACCACTAGGTTAAAGGTCCCAGCTGCTCTCAGGTAGCCCCCTCCATGTTTCCGCCCACTCATGACATTTCTATGACGTTTCACATCACATGTCTCAGTGCACGCCCTGTACACGCCTTCTGTTTCCGCCCATGTGTTCTTATCTTACGCTTGTCACAAGTTACGCCTACTGTATGTAATGTATTTGAAATGTCTTACTATATATACACTGCACTGTTAATGAAATGGTGCAGCTGCCTTCCTTCCTATTTTATTTCAGGCTGTCCCGTTCCAGTCCCTTCCCTTTTGCCTGAATAAAGCCTGTTCAACTCGGACACATCGGATCCTGCCTCTTATTTATTGAGCTATCTGTTATCGTTAATATATTCAAAAATAGTACCGGTAATTAATTATTTATTTACCACAGAAATGGCGCCCGAATAGGGACGTACCCCTTCCTCACGCGCTGGCGATGCAACGCCGGTCCCCTGACCCTCTGCAGCCGTGACGGAACAATACCGTGCACGTGCAGATATTTCTGCTTCAAGTCTCCCTCAGGCCCACGGAGGAGACGGAGACTGCGGTCCGACATCCAGACGAAGCGGTGTGGAATGCGGTTCGTCCCGACCAGAGCCCAAGCCGAGAGAGCAAGGTCCGAAGTATCTGGAGGCCCACCTGTTTCCGAAGTTTCCGAAGTATGTAGTAGTCCGACGTCGTAGCAGTCCAGTCCAGTCCGAGGCCTTCCAGTTTCTGCTTCCCGGTGAGTACCGTCGCGGGGGAAGTATCTAGACAGGATCATTAGTTTGTTCCTGGTCCGTTGGGTTTGGGTACACAGATCCAGTCCGAAGTATTCACCTAGGTGGATACGGTCCGACGTGTCTCTTTATGGGACCGGTATGTTCTGTACTGTTTTAGCAGTGCATCTAGTAATTCTAGTAAGTTTCGTTCTCGAGAAATTCATGTGTTCTGTTTTCAGTGTATCAGGTAGTATTCTGTTCGAACTGTTATCAATGTATTTTTATGTCGTGGTATGAATGTTTTGTTTGCTATTCTATTACTGTGATTATTGTGTATTGTGTTCCAAGTGTATTACTGAAATGCCTCTGTTCTCGAAATTTCGTCAGTTAAAGACCAGAAAAGGGTTACTCGAAGAAGCAGTTCCTGTCCCTCCTAGGGACAGTCCAGGACATTTTATGTATCACAAGCATGGCTTAGATGCCATAATATATCTAGACTTATGGGCGGACTATACTAAGGAACTAGAAGAGAAATATAGATGGCCCGTATCAGGTACATGGGATGCCGAGTGCATCATGCGAGTAGAAGAAGCATTATGGAAAAAGAAAGCCAGACAATCCCAGAAAGATGCCATCGAGTTATGGCGCAAAGAATCTCATAAAAGAACCGAAAAAGAATTCAGAAAAACAGAATTAAGTAGGGAATCCTCAGAAAGAGCCCAAGAAAGGGAATTAATAGAAGAAGGTGAACGAGTTAGAGCAGAACAGTCAGACCGACAGAGAAATGCCCTTATTAAAGGTATGTATCCTCTTCTTGCCGAGGGCTTGCCGAAGGCAACCCCGGAAGTACCCGGTAATTTACCGCCGCCAATGGTCCCGATTAAGCTACGTCATAAACCGACCGCAGCTGAAATTTTTCTTTCGTCCTATTTGGACGACACAGTCCCAGCATATGCAAATCATGTTCTGCCTGTTCCGCCTGCTCCCGTTAATAATGTAATTCCTGTCCCGCCAACTACTGTTCCCGGGGGTCAAGTTCATGTTCCAGCACCCCCGGACCAGCCCACAGTAAATGTACCCGTTATGCCAGTCACTCTACCAGCCCGTACAGTATTCACCGACGATTCTAGTTTAGGAGCCGCGGGGGGAAGTGCTCCTCGCACCCCGCCTCAACCGAAACGTCTGACGCTGCACGACGTAGCGTTACAGCGTACGCCAAAAGTGGCGACATACACAGATCTCAAGCGACTTCTTACTGACTGTATATATGATCCAGTTCCAGGCGAAGATCACATGATCTTATATTCAGTACGTTTAAGACGGGTGGCCAGCTTTTTGATCACCCTGCCCGATATGAAGGAACATCTGAACAGAATATATCGTTTCATCCGTACAGGAGAGAATCCAGAAAGTATTCACGAAGCTATGTCACAAAGGAAAGCCGAGGTTCAACTTATGATTTTAAAGTTCCTGATTAACTGTTTAATAAGAGAACAAGATTATCCAGATAAAAATCAAGACGAGATGAAAGTCCTAACCAGGTGGAGTGACAATATAGCCGAGGGAAAACACAAGACACAAGGTTGTATAGAGAGTATGTATAAGAAAATCCGTAAGGAAATAATACGTATACACAAGGAACGAGAAGCAAAAAGAGCAACCGAGAAAGAGAGTGACTCTTCTAGTGAAGAGGTAGACAGCGAGAATCCCTCCAGAATAGCGTATGTAGGTAGAACTAGACTTTCCGACCGATATTCACGCCTAGATTACAAGAAAGTTTTTCCTCCTCCAGTACCAGAACAGTGTTCTCTTGAGCAAGTATTCCAGGCCACCGATCAAATTCTGAAATCACGAATAGGTTATAGCGAGCTTAGTACAATGCATGAACAAGAACTCGCCCGATCAGCAGTCCGATGGACTAGTGATTCTACCACTTTTCCAGACGAAATAGTGGCACAAACGTTTCTGAAACTGCCCCCAGCCGAGCAACGTCTGGTGGGTACATATATGATCCAGCACCTCATTACACTGTATGAGGAACAACATTCTGACCCAGGTCCTCTACATGATGTATTGAACGAGTTACTCCAATACAGATGGAAAGGTCTAGGTACCGATTTAATTAGTGTCATTCTAGAACAGCGCCACAAATACCGAACATTTCTGAATCCACATTTTGTTCACGCCTCACCCCCAGAAAGAAAATCATTCTACATAGACAGACAGAATCCGTTACGGGAAGTGCATCCAGTTAAGGGAGAAGATGGTAGTCTAGAACGAGTATTTGTTTACACCCCTATCACGAAAATAGAACTCTTAGAAATGAAAAAGTTAATTCCTTGTCATGATAAAGATCCAGCAGGGTTTCACCGTGAATTGAAGGACATGCTCCGTATGGGAGAATACACGTATCCTGATATCATTAAAATGTTAAAGGTCCTGTTGCCTGCGGGCATATATGAAAAACTCAAAGAAAAAGAATGGGAGGTGGGAGAGAAAAAGATAGATTGGACAGCATTAGAAGCTGAAGATAACACACGAGTACCAGGTACCGGTCTTGGGGATAAAGCTAAAGCTTTGCCCGAATTGTTAATACAAGTTTTGCCAAGATTACTAGCCACGAAAAAGGAAGATTGGGATGCCATCTCAGCCTGTAAACAGAAACAAGACGAAGATACTAGTGATTTTTATTCTAGATTTGAGAAATGTTTCATTATTAATAGTGGTCTGAAAACAAGTAGTGAATCGTACCCTCATCTTTTTGTTACCAAACTAGTCGAGAATTCAAGTCCACAAGTTAAAAATCGAGTACTGAAAGTCGAAAGTACATGGCAAGCTAATACTCCGTCACAGATGCTCCAGATGTTACAGTATCACCAGAACAGAATCAGGGAAGAGCAGGAACACGAAAAGAGACGTATGAAAGACACGAAAATGAAAGTACTAGTTGCACAATCTGTTCCACAAGACAGTCAGAAGAGGGGTCCGAATCAAGCCAGCCATCCTGCAGCTCCCGTTAAAGGGACATGCAATTACTGTAAACAGCCAGGTCATTTTATAAACGAATGTGCAGTTCTGAAACACAACATAGCTACTGGTAAGACTAAAGAGAGACCACGTCCGTCTAGACAAGAACAAGTTTCACAGAATTCCCAGCCACCACAGAATGCACAACAGACAGTTACAGTACCGCAGCCTATCGCTGCAACACAACACGTTACACAGCAGATGTACCAGTATGCACAGTCAGAGTATCCAGATTATCAGCCATATTCATGAAACAGCCTAGAGAGGGAGGTAGGCTTGCCTCTCATCGAGATTCCTGTAGATCAAGAGGGTCCCTATGTACACAGTCAAGTATTGGGGAAAGACAGAAAGTTTCTGATTGATACAGGGGCAAGTAGGACTACCATCAGTCATGACGAGGTTCCAGGGGCTCCGCTCTCAGGCTCTAGAAATGTTTCCCTTGGATTTTCAGGAAAGCCTATTGTTAATGAAATATCGAAACCAGTTACTCTAGAAGTTGGTCCATTGTCCCGAACTACAGACTTGTTACTCACGAAGTCTTGTCCAGAGAATCTGTTAGGCATAAAGACTCTGAAAGAATTGGGAGCAGTCATATGTTGCTCCCCAGAAGGGGTCCGATTGTTTCTGCGTGATTTTAAAGGTCATTATGTATTACGTGATTTTGATCCAAGATTATTGAATGTACCACAGGATTTATGGGCGCAAGGTCCAACTGATGTAGGTTGTATGCATATCACACCCCATCGTGTCACTCTGAAGCAAGGTGTTGTATTACCACGAATCCGACAGTACAAATTGCCACCTGAGGCTGTAGCAGCCTTATCCAAAATTATTGACGAACTCATTGCTCAAGGAGTGGTTGTAGAAACTGACTCCAATGTATGTAATTCTCCTATCATTCCAGTCCTGAAACGTACTGATCCAAATGCACCTCCAGTTTATCGATTAGTGATTGACCTTCGAGAACTTAATAAATGTATCATACCCCAATACCCAGTGGTCCCTGATATTTCCTCTCTCTTGACAGCCATTGATTCTGAAGCCACGTTCTTTACAGTTATCGATCTCAAGAACGCATTCTTTAGTGTCCCTATTCATCCAGACAGCCAGTTCCTTTTCGGTTTCTGTTTAAATGGAAGAAGCTATAAATTCACACGAGCTCCTCAAGGATTTACAGAAAGTCCTAGTATTTACAGTCAAGCGCTTAAAAGACAACTAGACAATATTCACATGCCAACTGACACTGCCCTGCTCCAGTATGTCGATGATCTACTGATCACAGCCCGTTCTGAACGTGACTGCGAACGTGCGTCACTTACAGTCCTGTATTTTCTGGCTGAGATGGGGCACAAGGTGTCCCCTTCCAAGTTGCAATTCTGTGTCCAGCAAGTGGTCTACCTTGGACACTTACTGTCCAAGAGGGGTAGGCAGTTGACACCAGACCGTATCCAGTTAATAGCACGTCTTCCACAGCCCAAGACTCAGAAGGAGGTACGAGCTTTTATCGGCCTCACTTCTTATTGCAGACAATGGATTCCTCAGTATGCATTTCTAGCCAAGCCACTGATACAGTTAACGACACAGGAGGCAGCCGTATCGACTGTCCTCCCTTGGACCCAGGAACATACACTTGTTTTCAATGAATTAAAGAAAGCTTTATGTAAAGCACCTGTTCTAGCAACACCGAACTATAGTAAGCCCTTTACACTTTTTGTTACTGAACGTGATGGTACTGCATTATCTGTTCTCACACAAGATCAAGCAGGACAATACAAGCCCTGTGCTTATTTTTCTAGCACATTAGATCCAGTAGCCCAGGCTCTGCCTGCGTGCCTCAAGTCAGTTGCAGCCACAGCTCTAGCTATCAGACAAAGTGATTCCATAGTGTTAGGACACTCCCTGACAGTACAAGTTCCACACTCCGTGGAGGTTCTTTTAAACCGTACACAGACTCAGCACTTGACAATTGCACGCTTAACAGGTTATGAACTGACACTGTTCCAGCCACACGTAGAAATCAAACGCTGCAACATTTTAAATCCAGCTACACTGTTACCGTCAGTTACCTCTAATCCTGCCACACATGACTGTGTGGAAGTTGTTAACACTATGACAAAGCCAAGACAAGACTTGACAGACATTGCATTACCTAATCCCGACCTGACACTTTATGTGGATGGTTCATGTATGAGAACAAGTACAGGAGAACTAGTAGCCGCGTATGCAGTGACTACTGACACTGAAGTTATAGAAACACATCGTATTGACACCCTGTCTGCTCAAGCAGCAGAGCTTGTCGCTCTGACCCAAGCCTGCATACGAGCGAAGAACTTGAAAGTAAACATATACACAGATTCACGTTATGCATTCGGAGTCGTACACGACTTTGGAGTCCTCTGGCAAAAAAGAGGTTTTATGACTTCTCATGGAACCAAGATTCAACATGGCCCCCTCATTCAAGCTCTGTTAGATGCAATACATTTACCGACAGCTATCGCTATCATGAAGTGCAAGGCACATACGAAAGTCACCGACATCATTTCCCAAGGTAACGATCTAGCAGATCAAACAGCCAAGCTCACAGCTCAGACTCCAGACAGTCCAGTTAACACGACACCGACACACATTCCAGATCAGACTACTTGTATGACAGTTAAGGACCCAACACAAGATGTAATAGATATACAGTTACATGCCACTCCAGAAGAAATCAAGAAATGGTCTGAACAAGGAGGGGTCCAGACAGATCAAGGATGGTTGACGAAGGGAAAAGCCACATGGTTTCTCCCCGACTCTATGGTTCAAGTCATTATTAACACCGCACATAGTCCAGCACACTTAGGAGAAAAAGCCATGTTAGACAGTATCCAGAACATCTGGTTTAACAAGCATTTACGAGCAGCAGCCAAGCAGAAAGTGCGTACCTGCATGATATGTTGTCAGTTCAATCCAGGTAAAGGTGTCCCGGTGGAACAAGGTGGATTCCATCCTCCTGACCACCCTTTTGAAGTCCTCCAGATGGATTATATTCAGATGGAGCGATGTCGAGGTTTCAAGTATGTCCTCGTAGTTGTATGCGCTTTGTCCAGGTGGACAGAAGCATATCCAGTTCCAGATTACACAGCCGCGACCACTGCCAGGCAGTTGGTTCGTGAGTTCTTTCCCCGCTATGGATTACCTAGGGTCGTGTATTCAGATAACGGCCAGCCATTCTCATCCGAGCTCATGAAACAAGTTTCCCTTCTGTTAGGGTACCAGTGGAAGTTCCATTGTGTACGCCATCCTGAAGCAGCCGGTCTCGTAGAGAGACATAACCAGACTCTGAAAATCCGCATTGCTAAAGTGTGTGCAGAGAAAGGTGTAGATTGGATAGTAGCACTGCCAGTCGCCCTTTTCTATATGAGAATGGTCGCTCACTCCCGTTCAGGTCTGTCCCCGTATGAGATAGTGTTTGGACGTCCCCCCAATATGTGGGGTACACCTAGACCCCGTATCATTACCGATGTTGACAGTAATATGCTGACAGATTACCTTGCTTCCTTGATGTCTGCACTACAATCTTGTCGTTCACAGGTTGCCGCTGCATTTCCAGACAACACCGAAGTGAAACCGCACGAAGTCATACCAGGCGACTTCGTCCTCGTGAGAAATTTTGATCGTTCAAGTCCGCTGCAGCCCCGCTGGAAGGAGCCCCGCCTCGTTCTCCTCACCACCCGGACAGCAGTGAAGATTGAAAACCGAAAAGGGTGGCTACACGCCAGCCACGTCAAGAAATTCCATGGACTCAAAGCTAAATCTTTTCTCAAGGACTGCCCCGTTCTCAAGGACTGCCCAGAAACTGAATCTAAAATTCCCCTGTTAGAGAAAACTCCGCAGCAGGAGTATAAATCCAAGTTGAGGTCTAGTAAGTCAGCCAGTTTAATTGTCTAAGTCCCTCTCGGGTGAAACGGTTAGACAGGTTCCTGACATGTATGAGATAGACCCACACAGTGAAAGAGTTAGTCAAAACTCTAAGAGAATACGCTATCGAAAGAATCTTTGCAGTCGATGTATAGCTACTCTGTTCATTTTATTATTTTTAAGCCTTATGGTTACATGCATAAGTTATGCGTTGCATTTATGTTTTCCTATTTCACATGTACATATGTTTTCTAATGTTACAGTAGAGCACACATTTAGTGACCTGCCTCCTCACGAGTTATCCTATCGTCTTGCTATGCGTAATAATACTTTTATCCGAATGCTGCACTATTCACACCAGACCAGCAATGCCACTAATTGTTGGGTGTGTGGTCGACTCCCCCCTTTCCAGACACCGAAGGGAGTTCTGCCACTCTTTCCTTATCCTTTTTCACATAATGGTTCGTGTGGAGCATGGTCCACGTTAACGTCATCCCTAACTGATATGTCCCTTCTGAATCGAACATGTTTCCCAGACAAGGAAGGTCTTTCCCATAGAACAGGGTTAGATCTAGAAAATGAAGTATATGATCTAGGTAATTATTCCTCGAATTTCATGGTTTTGAATGTTCAGTCCGAGACTACTCCAGATTTGCCTGCTATTTCAGTTCTACCAGTTAAAGGCGAATTATGTGTCAGAAAGAATGGTTCCGCACATGTAGGTCATAGTGATTGTACTACTGTAGTCGAGTATAGTGACAGTGGGAAATCTATTTTCAAAGCCTCACGTCATTCTTATTTTGTTTGTGGTCAGACCGCATATGTTCGTCTGCCCCTAGATTGGGATGGAACATGTTACATTGCCTTCCTACTGCCACCAGTTTTCCTAGCCCCATCTGATTATCACCGAAACACACATCTAGTACACGTTAGACATAGAAGGGAGACTGAGTCCCCAATTGTCGATCAAACTGAAACTACCTTAGAACAGTATCAAGACTTCAATAAAGGTTTCTTTTTCTTCATAGGTCCTGTCCAGAATAGTAAGTTAATACGTAGGCTAACCAGAACCCTTGAAGCAGTAGTGAATGAGACTACTTCCGCTCTAGGTAATTTAACCGAAGAGCAATCTGCCATTAGATTTGTCGTGCTCCAAAATCGACTCGTTCTTGACGTCATACTGGCCGATAGAGGAGGAGCTTGTAGAGTCATCGGATCTAGTTGCTGCATTTTCATTCCTAATAACGCGCCGTCTGTTTATTCAGCTATAACGAGACTTCATAAAATTGCCCATCAGTTACACCAGAATCCAGGCACCTGGACATGGTCCGGTTGGCTCTGGAGTATCATATCTGCCTGGGGATGGAAAGTATTGTCATTCCTAGGTATAGCAGTAATGATCATATTCAGTTGCTGCCTCTGTTTACAATGTGGCCCTGCGATTTGCGGCTTGTGTGCTACCTCTTGTATTCCTAGTCCTAAGTCCCGTTCCAAGACAATTCGAGACGAGCAAATGATGCTATATGAACAGATAGATGGTATTATGAATATTGATGTTTCCTGATGGAAACGTAGGTCACAAGGAGGGAATGAGGAAAATTATATTTTGCCTTGTTATATGTGCCTACGTGTTCCCCATCCTACGCCCACCCCGCCCTCCTGATCCCTCCCCCACCGCGTCACTACTTACTTAATCTGGCTTGTTCCCCCTCGCGCGCTGTCTAAAGCCCTGTGGCAGAGGGCTGAGGGCTTCGCGCTGAGCGCTGGGGATTGACTCTTTGTTTTAATTTTACCTTGTTGGCGCTGCTGACTGCTAGCGGCTTCGCTGCTCTGCCTACCGCCGTCCCGCTGATTACAAGCAGGGAACGGCGACTTGTATTTTAAAAATTCACCACGCCCACCCCGCCCTCCTGATCCCTCCCCCACCGCGTCACTACTTACTTAATCTGGCTTGTTCCCCCTCGCGCGCTGTCTAAAGCCCTGTGGCAGAGGGCTGAGTGCTTCGCGCTGAGCGCTGGGGATTGACTCTTTGTTTTAATTTTACCTTGTTGGCGCTGCTGACTGCTAGCGGCTTCGCTGCTCTGCCTACCGCCGTCCCGCTGATTACAAGCAGGGAACGGCGACTTGTATTTTAAAAATTCACCACGCCCACCCCGCCCTCCTGATCCCTCCCCCACCGCGTCACTACTTACTTAATCTGGCTTGTTCCCCCTCGCGCGCTGTCTAAAGCCCTGTGGCAGAGGGCTGAGGGCTTCGCGCTGAGCGCTGGGGATTGACTCTTTGTTTTAATTTTACCTTGTTGGCGCTGCTGACTGCTAGCGGCTTCGCTGCTCTGCCTACCGCCGTCCCGCTGATTACAAGCAGGGAACGGCGACTTGTATTTTAAAAATTCACCACGCCCACCCCGCCCTCCTGATCCCTCCCCCACCGCGTCACCACCTATATAGCCACACATTATGTGTCAGCGCAGCGGACGAGCGCAGCGGGCGCGACGTAGGCGCGCCGGAGTTGCGCCAGAGTCAAGCCCGTCTGCGCCCGTCCGCGGCCGGCCGGGGCTAGGGGCCATTACCCCTGGTCCTCGCCTCCATTATTCAGCCGCGGCTTTGCTCCGACTGCGGGGCCATTGGTCCCTTGATCCCTGCTCTATTCATCGGATCGCACTGCTGGGCTGTAACTCTCCCTGCCACGCCTGTCCATCTGGTTGCCCGTCCCCTCTCGTGTCATCTCCGTCCCTCGCCCCACCCATCACTGATGACTCTCATCCTCCATCATTATCTATCAGATTACTTAATACTAGATCTGCTGCTAAACATCATCATGAACTTTTTACTCTTTTAGACACTGATAAACCCGACCTTCTACTGCTAACAGAAACATGGTTCACCGAAGCTTCCCTCCCTTCCCTCTTGGCCACCCTTCCCTCCACTTATTATGCCATCCGCGCCGACCGTCCTGGTGGGAAAACAGGTGGAGGCGTTGCGCTTATCGCCCGCTCAGATTTCCAGTTTCAAGTCCTCCCTTCTCCCTCCCTGGTCGGAATCGACTATTTGGTGGTCCGCTCTTCCTCCCTTTCACCCCATCTAGCCATAGTGCTTGTCTACCGTCCTCCTCAACAAACTCCCTCTTTTCTCCCGGCCTTTCAAGATCTACTTGGCACCCTGGCGGTCAACTATGCCTCGGTTTTAGTCCTCGGGGACTTCAATTATTGGCCTTCGGACCCTAGGGAGTGCGTGTCATCTAAGGATTTCTCAGAAACTCTCCTTTCTCTCAATTTTGTTTCTTTTGTCCACTCCCCTACTCATATTCACGGGCACATCCTTGACCAGGTCTGGTCCCTTAACTGTACCCTCTCCACGCTGGTGATTGCCCCTTGCACTTGGTCCGATCACTTTATTATTTCATTTTCCCTTAGTCTTTTAGTAGCTAAGACCCCTATGCACATCAAAAATTCCTGGGCCCGTAACTGGGGTAAGGTCAATGTACCCGATCTTTCGACCGCACTCCTGGCCTCTCTTCCCCAGCTATCCGGACTAGATTCCGCAGCCCAAGCTTCAGCCATTGATTCATGGCTCACGGAGGGAAGCGATTGTTTAGCTCCTCTCCGGCGTACCTCGATTAGGCGCCCTAAAGACGCCAATCGATGGTTCAACATCGAGCTGAAGGAACTGAAGCTCACTGTTCGTAGGGCTGAACGCAAGTGGAGACTGGATTACTCTTCGAACACCAGGACCCACTACGTTCACCTCCTGGGGACCTATAAGCGAAAAATCATTGAGGCCAAGAAAGCATATTTCTCGGCGAAAATCTTAGCGGCCGAGAATCAACCAAAGGAGATTTTTACCATCACTCATGATTTGGCGTTCTCGGACCGGACCACACTTAAGCCCCCCCCTTCCCAGAAACTATGCGATTCATTGAACTTGTACTTTGTCGATAAAATCACGACAATCAAATCCAATATCCCTCCGCCTTCTCCCTCTTTTGTTGACCCCCTCCTTCACTTGTCTCCTGCCACCTTCACTTCCTTTCCTCCACTTTCTGAAGAACTCCTTTTGTCCCTTCTCCCTAAAATTAAGTCCGGCTCTCCATCTGATATATGCCCGGCTCATATTCTACGGCAGATTTACACTGCCTGCCCGTCGCCCCCTCTGGGCTTCCTTAACGATTCACTAGCCCGAGGGGTTGTCACTCCTTCTTTAAAAGCCGCCTCTATCGTTCCCATATTGAAGAAGCCGGGAGCCGACCCTTCTGTGATGGCTAACTATCGCCCCATCTCCCTTCTCCCTTTTTTGGCGAAGGTGCTCGAGCGGCATGTGACATCTGCACTCAGCACCTTCGCCGAGGAGAATGGGAGGTTGGCCCCTTGTCAGGCGGGTTTTCGGCCAAGGCACTCAACCGAGTCAGTGGTGGTGTCAGTATCTGACTCCCTCAGAGAGGGTATGGACTCCGGTAGACCGCAGGCGCTGGTCCTTCTTGATTTGTCCGCCGCCTTTGACACGGTGGACCATTCCATCTTGCTTTCCCGTGTCAAGGCGGCGGGCGTAGGAGGATCAGCCCTCATCTGGCTCTCGTCCTTTCTGAGGGACCGGACCCAGGCGGTCCATCTTGGGGAGTTTTCAGCTACCCCCTGCCAGGTCCAGTGCGGTGTCCCCCAGGGTTCTTCTCTTTCTCCTTTACTCTTTAATCTTTACATCGCTCCGCTCATCTTTTCTCTACAGCACCTGGAGGTCTCGGTATTTAATTATGCCGATGACCTCCAGCTTATCTTTAATCTCTCTTCTAATTCTGATTCTATTTCTAATTTCCAATCTACTCTATCTTTTATCAGGGACTGGATGAATCTCAACCACCTGAAACTCAATCCCGATAAAACGGAACTTGTGGTGACGGGTGGTTGCTCCAGTCCCTGGAATTCACTTTTCTGGCCCCCCTCCTTTGGTTCCCCTCCCACTCCGGTTTCCTCTGTTAAGACTCTGGGTATCAAGCTCAACAACCAACTCACCATGCACTCCCAGATTGGTTCTGTGGTTTCTTCTTGCTTCCTTACTCTTCGCACCATTCGCTCTATTTCCCGTTTCTTTTCTTTCCCTGCACTCAAGCTAATTATGTCCGCACTGGTCCTGTCCCGCCTGGACTACGGGAACATTTTGTATAATGGTATCCCTCAGTACAGCCTTCGTAAATTGCAATTAGTGCAAAACCAGGCTGCCCGTCTTGCCTTTGGTCTCCCCAAATTCCACCACTCCTCCCCTCTCCTGAAAACCCTCCACTGGCTTCCAGTGCGGGAACGTGCCTTGTTTAAACTAGGCTGCGTGGTGTTCCAGGCCAGGATTGGCCTGGCCCCTCTATTCATATCATCGGCCATCAAGGCCTATGTCCCTGGCAGAGACCTCCGATCCTCAGCCCAACTCCTCCTAGTTGTGCCCCGCTTCCGGAAAAAGAAACAGGGTGGCTCGAAATTTTCCTTTCTTGCCCCCTTGTTTTGGAACTCTCTCCCTTTCTACCTCAGGTCCCTCACTGATTATTCTGCTTTCCGCAAAGCCTTGAAGACCTATTTATTCCCTCCGACTCTTCCCTAGGTTTTGTCCAGTTCCAGCTGCTGCCTTAGCGACTGTCCCCGCTCTGTGGGCCGCCCTTGACTTTAGCGCCAAGAAACCGTTTAGGTGTATGTCGCGCTTAATAAATACTTTAAACTTAAACTTAAACTTATGTTATATGTGCATGATCGATATGCATGTATTCCCCTATGATCGATTAAAGACGCAATTATAGTTGTGTCCAACTCTAGTATGTCAGTATCCAGTTCTCGTGAAAGCAACGAGTATTAGGCCTATGTTGCAATGTTTTACAGTGTGCACGTTAATTCACCACATTGTCCCCGTTTCTAGGCCTCAAAGGGCCCGGACACCAGATTCAAGCTCCAGTCTCCTGAACCCACTCTGAGGAGCGATGCAGCCCCCACCTGCATCCCTGACCCTTCACTTACTTCCTGCCTCGCAGCGCGGTACCCGGCCTGGCTCTGCCTGCCTGTCTGCCAAGAATATGTTATGCTTCCAGTTATCAGTCCAGCTTTCCTTCTCTGCATTCCTAAGCTACTGAACCGCATAAACAGTTCAGCTATAGTCTAGTCTTTCTGTCTCCATGTAAGAGAAATACTGTATTAGTATTCATAGAATATTCCTAGCACACGCAATACATGTAGAATATATGCATGCACCAGCCTTAGTGTCAAGTAGCCTTTGCCCTGATAACTTTTAGATTCTATCGACATGTACTCCAAACACCAGATACCAGATATGCTATAGGTACATGTCGTCCTGACACCGCAGACTTTAGTCTCCTCTTCTAGTGCAGAAATCATAGCCCCAGTTCTCCCTAGTAACACGTCATTGCCCGTTTGCGCACACCACTAGGTTAAAGGTCCCAGCTGCTCTCAGGTAGCCCCCTCCATGTTTCCGCCCACTCATGACATTTCTATGACGTTTCACATCACATGTCTCAGTGCACGCCCTGTACACGCCTTCTGTTTCCGCCCATGTGTTCTTATCTTACGCTTGTCACAAGTTACGCCTACTGTATGTAATGTATTTGAAATGTCTTACTATATATACACTGCACTGTTAATGAAATGGTGCAGCTGCCTTCCTTCCTATTTTATTTCAGGCTGTCCCGTTCCAGTCCCTTCCCTTTTGCCTGAATAAAGCCTGTTCAACTCGGACACATCGGATCCTGCCTCTTATTTATTGAGCTATCTGTTATCGTTAATATATTCAAAAATAGTACCGGTAATTAATTATTTATTTACCACACTGTCCTGAGGTCCTGTCCTGATTCCTAATCTGAGGGTTTCCTGTCTTGTCCTGGGTGTCCATTCTGCACCTGCTGTCCATTGAGGGTTATCCTTCCTTGAGGGTTTCCTGTCCTTAACTGACCCGTGGCCAGGGTTTGGTTTCCACACCAGTCTAGGTAAATATTGCTCGGAAATCTTTCAAACTTGCACCTTTCTATTTTTCTGCCTTTGCTTCAATAAAGACACACCTTTGCACATGTTCATTTTCCATGCTTTTGCCGCAACCCTTCGAATCGTAAAGTCATTTGCATATTTCATAACGTATTCCCATGTTACCCTACCTGTTAGAAATCATATTTTGCATTGCAGTTTGTCATTTTCTGATATGGTCTAGAACGGCCTTTCTTAAACTGTCCAAAGAACGTTTGCCCTAAATGCATAGCGTTTCCTGTTGCATCCCATATTAGCATTTCCATGATTACCCTGACTTTATTTCTCTATAGTTATGTACTTTTCATTATCTTGATTATCGATTGTCTTATCCTTGTAAATCTAATGCTTACTGAGAACGAACTTTAGATAAAGACTTTAAAAATTCCAGTTGTCCGTGGTCATTTTACAAAGGTATTGAAGGTCAAATTGAGTTGTATTTTGCTACCTTTCCTTTTACAGCTAGCTCCCTGATCCATTGTGGTCATAGGTACCCGTGTCGGTGGATGGTAAGTCGGGTACGCTGAGGAATATCATTAGGGAATTCACACAAATTGGTAGCAGCCCGTGAAGTCACCCGGTCAATGTCTATGGTGAATTGAAATATATGGGCCCGAAGCCGGAAGCGGCGAAATTATTGGTTGGGTGACCTCGCGCGCTCTACCAGTTTTTCTGGTAGCAGAGGTATGGTTAGGGACTAGTTAAAGGTTAGGTAGGACTAGTTAGTCTAGTCAAGTCGGTAGCTGCTAGTATATTAATGCTGCTACAAGAGCGGCTGTTCCGAGGGACCTGATCATTCTCTTGAGAATACGCTGTTTTGAAATTTATGAATTGTTTTATCATTGTTATTCTTGTTCTTATATTGTTATATGTATTAATCCATGCATTTGTAAACCGTCTCGTTCAATGTTGTCCGAACTCCCCGGGGAATTGAAAAGGCAAGTGGTGAATAGAATCCATTGCCTTGAGGTCGCAGGCTCAAGGAAAGTTAGGTGCAGGTTAGGTACAACCGGGAAGCACTAACTAGGGTTTTTTCTGAATACGTGTGTGAATAAATGTCAGTAACGAGGTTCATTGGCAAAATTCCAATAGTGGCGTAACCTAGTAAGGGTCACATCGGAAGAGTAGCAGGTTCATCGGAGCTTGGGTGAAAGCAGAGGGGTCCGCTGGGAAACCCTAGACTCGGATATATCCCGGAGAAGTGGATGAGTTTAGGGAAGTAACAGGTTCACTGATGCTAAAGTGAAGGGTAGGCGGAAGAGAGCTACCCGCAGCGTGTGAAAAGTAAATGGAAGTAGTTTACTTGCAGTAAAACAAAACTCTTTTCTGTCTAGACACTTGAGCACTGTGGCGAATGTGTATTCGTTGTAAAATAACCAAGCACTAGCACTTTAGAAAGAAAGAAAGTTTCCGTTACCTTGTGAAGGGAGGGAGTCAGCCGCGAAGCGTCTCTGATGTCACTCCGTGCCGCGCTGGGATTGGTAGAAACAGCGGGCGGGTAGCGGGGCTGGAATTGTGAAGGAGGGGTGAGCACCGAAGAGTGAGAACTGTCTCACGAAGGGGCCGCGCACCCATTGGTCGAAACTATTTGAACGCGTGCACCCCATTGGTCGCACGGAATTGCAAGGCGCATTCTGATTGGAGGTAACTTTGTAAACAAAGTTAAGCGTAGAAATCGTATGTGGCACTCGTATTGTCCAGAGATTAGACCCGATCCAAGAAGCCAAGGGTTTGAAAGGGATCAGTGGAAAGCCAATAGATACGATATTATGTACGGAACTAAGAGAAAAATGTCTCTTGTAAATAGGGTAAAGAATTACTTCAAAACGGACAAACCGATTAAATCCAGAGAGGGCGTTATTGTCCCACCACCCAATACGCCCGCCTCTTTCATGATGTTTGATCGAGGGTACAATACCTGTGTGTGGTTGGAAAATTGGGTAAAGTACACAAAAGATGACGGAATATTGGCTTTTCCGTTAGACGGTACCTTCAATGGTAGGATTTTATTTAATTTGAGAACCCGAATGAATGAATTGCATCCCAGACCGAGACTAACGCAGTATGAGGCATTAGAGGAATGGGAGATTGAGGCTTTCGAAAGAGAGAAACCCCGAATGGACAAAGGTCTGACCAAGTGGTACCCAAGGCTGAAACAAGAGACCAGGGATAAAAAGATGAAACAGTGGAGACAGAGCATGATTGTTGAGGGTCTGTTTCCCATGATGCCAGCATGTACCCCTTCGGGGGAAGAGAAAAAGACAGAAAAGTGTAAGCATTGGGGAGCTCTTGGGGAGTCAGACGATGAATTATTAGATGACATATTTACGAGAAGTCCGCCCCCTTATAATGAGGGAGCCCGACCTTCCAGGGCAGGAGAAAATCCCCAGCGTCCATCTATTAAGGAGGAGGACAGATCCCTAAGTAGGGGGGGAGGTTGTCAGATACCGCCCTATTTTGAGAATCCCGGACCCGCGGAGGTAAGAGATATATATCCTAGAGTGCCCGTGAGCCCGGAGGAAAAATATTCCAGCAAGAGAGTCTTTTTCCCCAGACCTCTTTATGAAAACGAAGAAAAACCATTAAGTTCAGGAATGCCCTTTTTACAGCCTCCATATGAGGAAGAGCGCAGGTCATTTGGTACAGGAACTTTGTTCCCAAAACCAAATTATGGTGGAGGACCAAGTGAAACGCATCCTACTGCCCCGACTTTTACCCCTCACCTGACCCCACAGATGATACCTGACCGAACACTAGGAAGAGTACTAGATGAAAGGGAGCAAGAGGCCCTAGCTAGACAGAGAACAGAAATAATTCAGAAAATCTCCCAGTTAAATAACAGTCCTGAGGCTTTGACTATTCCGGTAACAATTGGACCAGTGGTTCCGTTATATGGGAATAATCAGGGAAGTCCAAACCCTCCAGTTATTACCCCAATCATGGCCCCACCAAGGCAGGAGCCCCTACTGATAGACGATCAGTCCAGTGAGTGCGAGTCCGAAGTTGTGTTCTTGGACCTGCCAAACAAACAGACCGGGAAGGGAATGCAGAAGAGGCATAATCCTTTTAATGCGAAAGAAATTAAATTAGAATCAACGTCAGGTACTAGGAGTGTCTCTCTGGTAACTCCGGAGGAAATTGAAAATTGGAGTCGTGAATTAGAAAAACAGACTCCACAAACGAAACCTTTAGACCTCTACAAACTGAGGGTAGAAATAGAGGAATTAATGGCAGGAAATGTGGGATTGGACAGATTAAATACCTACTCTGAAGAAGAGTTGCTGTTTATGTGTAAAAGCCTTACCAGAAGTACCCGAGTGTTCCACGAAAAGCTGACAGACACTGCAGCTAGTATGGGGGTAGATATTTCAAGGTCCAAGCCCTTGTAAAAACCTTACAGAGCTGAATTCTCAGACAAAGATATAGAGAACTTGAATGTGTCAGGGAAAAAGTTGCAGATTAAAGAGTTGCTAGCAATTTTGCAAAAATGGGGAGACGTGGAAAAATGGAAAAGCAGGTGGGCACGAAAGAAAGATGAGGCTCGATCCAGACAAGCGACCCCTGAGTTCGCTTTGAGAGAAGTAGACAAGCCCGAACAGTTATGCCCCATGCGTGAAGTACCAGGTGGGAGGTATGTGCACGTTCCATGGTCCAGACAGGATATTGTGTCCTTTACTAACGATTTCCCAAAATTGCGCGAAAAGCCAGTTGACTGGTACCGGCAGGTGGAAAGGTTCGTAAAGGTGCAAAAATGCCTCTGGAAAGACCTGGATGGATTTTTCGATATCGTGGTCCCGGTAGATCAATGGACCGAGTGTAAAATAGCCATAGCCTGGCCTAGTGAGGAGTACCCGAGGGACTCTAACACAGGGGAGCCGTCGATTGAAGTGATGAAAAAATATGAACAAGTAATTCAGCATTTGAAAAATAAGGTGCCCGCAAAGGAAACTGATTGGACCAGGATAGATAGAACGATGCAGGAAAGAGACGAGACAGTACACTCCTATTATGAAAGGCTGTTGCAGGTGTTTAAAACCTACAGTGGTATAGATAACATCGAGATGAAGGATAAGACGCATTTCATTTACAGGTTTGTAAACGGTTTAAGACCCGAAATTTGTCAGTGGATAAAGGATAATAAAATCTGTTGGCATACCAAAAAGGTAGACGAGGTCCTACGGTATGCAAAATACTGTGAGGACGAGATGGCAGAAAAGAAAAAGGCTCTCAAGGAGAAGGTTATGTGGGCTCAAGTGAAGCTCGCAGAACAGCAGGAAAAACAATTGAGTAACATGGCCAAAAACACTCAGAACCAAGGTCCTGGGGGTGGGGGAGGAGGTAAGCCCCGGCCCAAAATGAGCAGAGAAGAGGCTATGAAGAAATTTCCCTGTCACCAGTGCAGAGAAATTGGACACTGGCGAAACGAGTGTCCTTATTTGCCTGACGATAACCCCAAAACACCTGATTTAACTCCACAGACGCAGAAAGAAAGACCAAGAAAGACTCAACCACAGGTAAAAACGATTCAGGTGCCCCGAGCTCCAAAGCAAGTGTATAAGGGAAAATCCACAGAGGGTGATGAGGTAGAAGTCTGGGAAAGCAATGAGAACAGAAATGCAGCAACTTCGCAGTATTTGTTAAACGATACCTTCCTTTGTGATGACCAGTACTGACGGGGCCTGAGAGGGGAGGACGAGGAGTGCGTACTTGGCGCCTCCTTGCCGGTAGACCAGTCCGGACCATACATTGAAGGAAAGGTTGACGGAAATGATGTCACTTTCCTGTTGGACACTGGTGCTACCCGTTCTACTGTGAGAACAGTGGACGTTCCAAACCTACCCCTCTCGGGAGAAGCCATCCAAGTAGTGGGTGTATCTAATCAATTGATTAGTACTCCTGTTACCAAACCAATGGAGATATCAATTGGAAACTTTAAGGAAATGCATAGATTTGTCGTTTGTGACACCAGTCCAGTGAACTTACTGGGACGTGATTTGCTGTGCAAAATGAACTGTACTATCTTTTGCACACCAAAGGGAGTTGAAATTCAGACCCCAGATGAAGATGGCATCTATAAATTAATGTTAATCAGACCTGACTCAGAAATTAAACGAATGACTATGCAGGATTTGCCCAAAGAACTCCAAGAAGCAGTGAAGCCAGAAGTATGGGACTTTACTGGGAAAGATGTAGGGTTAATGAAAAACGTGGACCCCATACAGATAGCAATCAAGGACAATGCAGTATACCCCAATACTAAACCCTACAGAATGAATGCAGAAGTGAGAGCAGGTGTTACCCTGGAAATACAGAAATTGCTAGAAGGAAACATCATACAGGAAGTATTGAGTAGCCCATGTAACTCACCGATTATGGGCATCAAGAAGCCTAGTGGCAAGTACAGAGTAGTGCAGGACCTACGAAAAGTAAATAAGATAGTGGTCCCCTGCTGCCCTATTGTCCCGAACCCAGCAGTGATTCTATATCAGATTCCCTGGGATGCTGAGTGGTTCACTGTGATAGACCTATGTCATGCATTCTTTTCCATTCCCTTGCATCCAGATAGCAAATTTATTTTCTCATTTGCCTTCAATGGTCACGTGTATGTCTGGAACAGGGTCCCCCAAGGGTACACAGAGAGCCCCTCTATCTTTAATCAGATCTTGAAAAAATGTTTGGAAACTTTGGTCTTACCTGGGAACTCTGTCCTAGTGCAATACATTGACGACCTCTTGGTGGCGTCTAAAAGTCATAGGGATTGTGTGATTGACACCATTGCCCTACTGAATCACCTGAGTGAGAAGGGACATAAAGTGGCCCCTGAGAAATTACAGTTCTGTACAAATTCAGTGAAATATCTGGGGCACCAGATAGAGAAAGGCGTCAGAAAGGTAACGTCAGAAAGAGTGAGAATAATTCAGAAGATGCAGTTACCCCGTACTCAGAAAGAGATCAGAATGTTCCTGGGAGTGATAGGATACTGCAGGCAATGGATTCTGGGATTTGCAGTCCTAGCCAGGCCCTTGATAAAAATGACCAAGAGAGGAACACCGGATGTGGTACAATGGGATGATGAAAGCTTAACAGCCTTCACAAAACTACGGGATTGTCTGTGTACGGCCCCTGCATTGGGAATGCCAGACTATTCTAAGGAATTTGCCCTATTCTGTGACATTCGCGATAATTGGGCGTTGTCAGTCCTAACACAAGAACATGGCACAACCAGAAGGCCTGTGGCATATTTCTCTGCCACCCTGGATCCAGTGGCTGCTGGATTACCAGGATGTCTGAAAGCAGTAGCTGCTACCTGCGCAAGTTTAGAGCAGAGTGAGTCCATTGTCATGGGACATCCTGTAACAGTGTATGTTCCACATGGAGTGGTAATTTTACTGACCAGAACGAAAACTCAGTACCTCACCCCTAGTCGGCTGACTAAATACGAGAGGATTCTTGTGGGTGCTGCAAATGTAAACATTGTCAGGTGCAGTATTCTGAACCCCGCCACTTTGCTCCCCGATCCAATGGATATGAAAGATGGGGTGGATGATGAGCATAATTGTATTGATTTAACAGAATTCAGCACCAAACCACGCCCAGACATTAAAGAAACACCATTGCCCGAGCATGACAAGGAATTATTTGTGGATGGTTCATGTCTAAGACATGAGCAAGGAGGCCTGAGTGCCGCCTATGCGGTAGTCTCCTTAACCAAAATTGAAGAAGCAGGTTATCTATTTGACGTAAAGTCTGCACAAGTAGCCGAATTGATTGCTATGATAAAAGCTTGCAAAATTGGGAAAAACTTACGCATAACAGTGTATACTGACAGTCAGTACTGTTATGGAGTTGTGCATGACTTTGGCCAGTTGTGGCTACAGAGGGAGTTCCTGACTTCATCAGGTACCCCTATTCGAAATGGAAAAGTTGTTCAAGACCTTTTAGAGGCAATCCAGTTACCAAAGGAACTGGCAGTGGTAAAATGTGTTGCTCATAAGAAGGGCATGGACACTGTATCACTGGGAAATGATTTTGCTGATCGAGTGGCCCAATGGTGCGCCAGAGATCGATATATCATAAATCCTAAACCAGGGGGGCCCGGAACCAGCTGCCAACTTCAAGTGTTTGAGGAGGTGCCTACATGGGATGAAGTGAAAGAGTGGCAGCAGGCGGCACCTTGGCAAGAGAGAGAGAAGTGGAAGGAAGACGGGTGTAGACCAAGACGTGTGGATGGTGTCATCTTGGGCCCAACTGGTATGCCTGTGTTACCTAGACACTTACTTGGCACAATAGCGAGATTGATACATGAAGGATCACACATTGGTAGGGACGCCATGATTCTAGTGTTCCAACAGACTTGGTACAGTAAAAAGTTCAGGAAAGTAGCAGAGTCCCTCTGCCAGAGGTGCCTGCCATGTCAAAGAATGAACGCTGGCAAAAGGACTTCGGTGGAACTGGGAAAAATTGGGAGGTCAGGGGGTCCCTTTGTGAGAATACAAGTTGATTTCATCACCATGCCACGTTGTGAAGGGAAGCGATATGTCCTTGTCATGGTCTGCCTATTTTCGAAGTGGGTGGAAGCTTTCCCTACTCCCCAAAATGACGCACTGACAGTAGCTAAGTGTTTACTAAAAGAACTGATACCTAGGTTCGGGGTTCCAGTCACTATTGAATCAGATAGAGGCCGACATTTTCAGAATGATGTAATCGACGAACTCTGTAAGGCCTTTGGAATCACACAAAAGCTTCACTGTGCGTACCGTCCAGAGGCTTCTGGAATAGTGGAACAAATAAATGGAACTATCAAAAACAGACTAGCAAAACTGTGTGATGCATCTGGCATGACCTGGGTGAAGGCCCTGCCCCTGGTCCTGATGGGACTCCGAAGTGTTCCCGACCGCAAGACAGGCCTAAGTCCCCATGAAATCTTGATGGGAAGAGTGATGAGACAAGCATGGGTACCAGGAAGCAAACTGTTGAGTATTACTGATGATTTGGTGCTTGAATACTGCAAGAGATTAGGTGACCAAGTGCGTTCTATCTCTCGCCAGATCGGAGAAGACGCCATCCTCAATCCAACGACTCCTCTCCACAAACTGGTCCCGGGGGACTGGGTCAAGATAAAGAAGCATACTCGGAAGAGCTGCCTGGAGCCAAGGTGGGGAGAGAAGCGTCAGGTGATCCTGGTAACAACCACAGCAGTAAAGTGTGCAGGGGTTCCACATTGGATACACGCCAGCCACACCCAGAAGGTATTACCAGACGAAGGGCCTGAAGGAGAAGGGCGTCCAGCAGAGGACTCTGCAGGAGCCAGACCAGAAGTAGCTGACGACGTACAGCCCAGTACCAGTCAAGCTGCAGGATCAGCAGACGTTGGCCCAGGAATTGTTGATGACGAACTACCCAGAGTCCAGCCTGCTGAAGGGGTCCAAGAAACTGAGCCAGAAGTAGCTGAAGACGAGCTGCCGAGCATCTGGCCAGAGGAGTGGATACCATTGATTGATCTCACCGAAGACCCCATTCGAACAAGAGAGCGACTTCGTGAAGGTAGAGAGTGGACTAGAGAGGAAAAGCAAGGCACAGGCGAAGAACCTCAGGATCTTGAGATTCACATCAAAACTGAGGAAGGAGAAGTTCAGACAGGGACAGAACAAGTGATTGATACTCCTCCACTGACTCCTGATGTCGAGAAGGGACAGACTAGACATAGCGTAATAGTTCGAGCAGAAGAAAATCAAGAGATCAAAGTGCTTGAACAGGATCAGATAGGATTAGAAGAACGTGTTCAGGAAACAGAAACAGAGACATTTGAAAGGCAAAAACAAAATTCTCCTGAACAAGGCCAGATTAGTAACCAGGCAGAAGAAATAGATGTTAGCCCTGGAACTAGTCAGATAGAAGGGGAAGAAACTGAAACAGAATTGCCACAAACTAATGAAAACAAGAGGGCAAGAGAAGTAAACGAAGTCTCGGTACCAACTAAAAGACTTAAGAAAAGAAAGCACATTGAGCCTGGATACATTAAGAAATTGAGACTGAGAATAAAAACAGTAGAAGAAAAACGTGCAGAAGAAAGAAGTGCTCGCATAGCAGAACAACCAGAAGATACCTCCAAGAGGAGGAGTGATCGAATAAAAAGACAAAACAAAAAGTACAAGTCTCCTGAATGGACGCTCGTTTTAGAAGAATTTGAAGATCTTGATATAACTGACGAGAGCGACGGAGAGCCAGTCGCTGAGTACTCTGCCGAAGAAGAAGACGAGCCACCGTGAATTTGCACAAAGTAAGCTACTGGTGTAAAGACACAAAGAGGGGTCGAGAAACTTCTTCTGAGCCAAAATGTGTGATTCAAACGTGAATGGTAGACCTAGTTGCAGTCGTTGCAAAACATGCTGCAAGGTATGTGTATGTAGTATAGTTATACTGATATTACTCTGGATAGGACTAACAGTTTTCATTCCTTTTGCGGTGAGCAAAAATACTAATATTGGCCCTACTGAAATTGTAAATACTGACAGTGAAGAACTAACAACACAAAGTGTAGCAATACATGAAAGAGCACTCAGACAAACAAAACAAGACCTAGAAGCATCAGATGAGGGAGGACTACATTATCATGGAGTTAAGAATAAAACGCATTTAAATGTTTTCGCAAACTTGTTAATACACTATGTAGAGACTATGGAAATTGAAGATTGCTATGTCTGCATGAAGCTACCTACCTCTGTAGCTGAAGGCGTGGCATACCATCACCTGCCCCTAACATATGGAATTTCCTGTAGCATTTTAGCTAGCTTATTTTACAAAAGAGGACCGTTACAGTACTATTACTCAAACAATGACGTGATCTTTTCTGAACTCCCTATACGTGGGAACTTGAATCCTGTACATACAAAAAGTGATGTTACTCGCTATATGGGCGAATACTTTCTGACTATAGGTAATATAGACATAGGTGACGCACACAGAGATAACTTGACCTGTTCTTTGCGTGAGCAGGAAAAGATGTTCCTGAACATGGCAGAGAAAAGGAGAATAAAAATAAAAAGAAAGGCAGATGACGAAACACAGAAAAGGCCAAAATGGGCTGAGAACATGGAAGGCACCTCAAATGGTGGAGCGGGTCCTGCTCTGTTGCTGGATTTTGAAAAGAAAGGAAAGCTATGTCTTCACCGCGAGAAGACTAGCTATTATAATAACATTTTCATTGGTTCCACTGAATGTGAACATAATTACAAGGTAATTGGAGGTTGGGGTTTCAAAAATGGGTCAGAGCCTGTGTTTCCTGGAATTTATTATATTTGTGGGGACAAGGCTTATTTCAAATTGCCGGATCACTGGTATGGAAGCTGCTACTTTGGCATTGTCTTCCCGAAAATATACCATGTGAACAAAGTTGCTGGAAGCAGTGAAAATACTAATGGCTTAGTGCGTAGTAAAAGAGAAAGCATAGGTGAAATAATGGGTAGTATTTTCAGTGCACTGATACCTGGAGTGGGAGTGGTTCTGAATACTCACAGAATTTGCAAATTGTCCACTATAGTGGATGTGTTGTCTACTGACACAGCTCATGGATTCCTGCTGGTCAATACCGAAATGGTTGCGATCAGATCAATGGTTTTGCAGAACAGACTTGCTCTTGACACCTTATTAGCAAAGGAGGGCGGAGTCTGCCGGATGTTGAAGGCGCAACATTGTTGCACTTATATTCCGGACAAAAGTGTGCAGCTCAAAAGATACGTGAAAAACATTACTAATTTGGAAAGGGAACTTAAACCACTCGAGGTTGACAGTGCCTGGAAGAGACTGGTAGATGGTCTCTCAAATGTAGGTCATTGGTTTGCTAGCTTAGGTAAAAGCTTATTGTTTAAGGTACTGATACCAATTGGAATTATAGGTCTTATCCTATTCTTCATATTTGTCTGTTGCAAATGCCGTAAGCACACCCGAAAGCATCAAGTGAATGCGAGAGGAGTGAAACGAAGTGTGGATGAACTTGAATTCGAGGAAATGAATAATCAGATATACAAAAGGGTGAAGAATTCTCACCCTACCAAAAATGAGAGAGAAAAGCTGAATAGCTTGCTGGAAGAGATAGAGCTGTATAAGGTGTGATAAGTTGGCATCTGGTTCCATTTATTTTGTGATGATAGTAAATATCATCAAAGAGGGGATTGATGAAGCAAAGCTTCGCATTTGCGACTTGCTGTAGTCATGAACCTCGCTCATGTGTAACCAAGTAATAAGTTGTACGTCTTACTAACCTTTATTTCATGTTTAAACGAGGTAAATGAAGCTTGCACATGTGTATTTCTAATACGATTAATTCGAGTCAATAAAATGGCCGCTGCTTTGAAATAGCTTCTGCGCATGCGTCAGTCACACCCACGTGTCCTGACGTGTTTGCAGGTCTGGAGGGAAATAGTTGCGCATGCGTAATACATAGCTTTGGCAATAACGTGGTACTGCTTGTGCCATTGCTCTTGTGCCTGTGTATATGTAAATAACATTTAGACTGCATAAGTATAATTTTTGGTGATAAGTTGAAAGTACAAAACCAATGATGTGTTTTCATAACGTTATTTCTATGTATTAATTTGTTCTCGCTTACTTTTTATGTACCGCGGGAAATGGGGGTCTGACTGAGCCGAAAGCCATCTTGGAGGTCCTTTCTGAGCAGGACCGTCCGTCTGGGGAGAAGTCAACCTTGGCTGGTGGAACTCAGCCAGCTGGCAGGGATGGACAAGATGCTCCTGAGAACTGACCTGCGAACTCAGCAGGACGGAGTCATGTGTCCCTATTCTGAAACAATGTTAATTTGTCATTGTATTTCCCTGGACTTTCTCATGAGAACCCCAATCTCGCTAGGCGGTACCCAGAGATGCAAAGTAGGCATCGAAATAGTGTGTTCTGATTGGTGTGTTACCCAAATCCTATCTTAGGACCAATCCAAATTGAGGGATTCTGACACTTTGCAACATTGGGGGGTGGTACACCGTCCCCAAACTGTATATCTACCCTGGGTTCACCTAGGGAAATTGTCCGACTTGTCTTGTTTAGCTGACCTGTCACTGACCCAACGCACTCAATAGGTGACTGAAGATACAGAGCACTGCGGAGTACTCTGTCCGAAATTGACCATAGACTAAGGTTTTACTAAACCTTAAAGTGCTGGCGAAGCACTTGGCTGGGAGTTCGCTGACCCAATCGGGGTCTTGATCGATAACTGCAGAGAGGGTGGAGCGCAGGCGTTGCTTCCGAACTGCGGGTGCTGGTCCAGTCCTGAGGGTTTCTTGTCCTGTCCTGAGGTCCTGTCCTGATTCCTAATCTGAGGGTTTCCTGTCTTGTCCTGGGTGTCCATTCTGCACCTGCTGTCCATTGAGGGTTATCCTTCCTTGAGGGTTTCCTGTCCTTAACTGACCCGTGGCCAGGGTTTGGTTTCCACACCAGTCTAGGTAAATATTGCTTGGAAATCTTTCAAACTTGCACCTTTCTATTTTTCTGCCTTTGCTTCAATAAAGACACACCTTTGCACATGTTAATTTTCCATGCTTTTGCCGCAACCCTTCGAATCGTAAAGTCATTTGCATATTTCATAACGTATTCCCATGTTACCCTACCTGTTAGAAATCATATTTTGCATTGCAGTTTGTCATTTTCTGATATGGTCTAGAACGGCCTTTCTTAAACTGTCCAAAGAACTTTTGCCCTAAATGCATAGCGTTTCCTGATGCATCCCATATTAGCATTTCCATGATTACCCTGACTTTATTTCTCTATAGTTATGTACTTTTCATTATATTGATTATCGATTGTCTTATCCTTGTAAATCTAATGCTTACTGAGAACGAACTTTAGATAAAGACTTTAAAAATTCCAGTTGTCCGTGGTCATTTTACAAAGGTATTGAAGGTCAAATTGAGTTGTATTTTGCTACCTTTCCTTTTACAGCTAGCTCCCTGATCCATTGTGGTCATAGGTACCCGTGTCGGTGGATGGTAAGTCGGGTACGCTGAGGAATAACATTAGGGAATTCACACAAATTGGTAGCAGCCCGTGAAGTCACCCGGTCAATGTATATGGTGAATTGAAATATATGGGCCCGAAGCCGGAAGCAGCGAAATTATTGGTTGGGTGACCTCGCGCGCTCTATCACTTGTAAACTAAAGGGTGGGTGCTGCAGGCGACACTGCATGTAACCTGCACAGCGACCAGTTTGGTGCCTGTGTGCACATTCGGGTAAAGACTGTTGGGCACGTACGAAGAGACCACAGCATATAACATGTGGGAAACACGGTTAACAGAGGGTATTGTGTACAAATCTCAAGTTGCTGTCACAGAGGTGATTAGTTCTTGTGACTCCATTGTGTGTCAGTGGGGTGTTTATGGGAAGCAGTGAGACCTGTAACTTGGGGTCTCTACGTGCCATACTAGGAGATACATTGTGCCCACGAGCTCATTCTGTGCACAGGACTCTTGTACAGCCTTTTTGTTGCTGTTAGGAGACCTGAGGCAACACGGTGCTATGTGAGAGAGTATATGTTGTCTGTTACTTCTGTAGTTTGGGGCAGTGCAGAGAGGTACATAATTCCTGTGCTGGGGAGGGGGGGTGCAGAGGGGTCCCGTGCCACTTGCCGCCGTCTGAGAGGTCATAGTGCCGGGGCGGCCTTAGGCATGTGCAAGCTGTGCACCTGCACAGGGCCTCCAAACCCCAGGGGCCCCCACGCCAATATATATCCTTAATATAATAATCGTCTGAGGATGGATACATATTTGCGTGGCAGCCCCTGGCAGGGATTTGGCATCCGGCTCTGTTACACTTCCAAACACCCTGACCCCCCCTCTTCACTGGCCGGCCCCGCCCAGACTCCCTCTTCTGGGACCCCCTACCTACGCTCCCTGCCCAGGGCCACCATGAGCCTAGAGCCGCCCCTGCTAGTGCTGCTTCTTGCTGGGTGGTGTAATGCCTTGTCAGGGATCAATGATGTGCGCAGGAGGAGCAGGGATGGGACTGTGCATGCATGTGGCATTTAATGCCAGTCACCCTGCAGCAAAGGTGACAACGTGTAACTGGCCTTCTGGATTGTAATGTAATCTACAGCAGCGTCCTTGGATATGTCCCTCCCAGCCTCCGTCGATCAGAGATTTCAAGGCTGCTTTATGCTTGTTAATGCTATTGGGAATCATAAATAGATCAGCACTTTGAACTGAAAGCCCATTTAAGGCACTGATTGATGTGAACTATATAATGTACCCTTCACTCCGTTCTGTTCTAGCATCACTTTCAGTGCACTGCGCATGCTCAAAGCCTGTAGTCTTGTGCGCACAAGGGATTCTTCAGACTAGAATGTTATGGTTTGTAGTTGCTCGCTCAATGTGAGCAGTGCATGCAGCCAACGAGAGGGAGCCAATGAAAACCCCGCTTAGCTCCCTCCAGCATGTGCTTTACTGTGGATGGCTGTAGAAGAGGAAACGTCACCTTACGGTGGCCACGTGCTCAGATAAGAACTGGAAGGTACACACCTGCTGCTCTGGTTGATCACCAGTGGCGGCTGGTGAGATTTGAAAGTGGTGAGGCATAAAAGTTCATGGACACTGTACATAAGCACCAGTTACATTACACAAGCATCATTCGCCCGGTGAGTTGTTGGGAGAATACATGCCACAACACACAGACTACAATAGTAACACACAGGGCATCACACAGACCACAATAGTAGAATGTAGATAAATGAAACGCAGCCTTTTGAAAGATACAGAGTTGGCTTCGACTAGAAACATGGATAGTCAACACGATTAATAACATGACTCCTACTCAAAGAACTGCGTAGTTCATTAGTATTTTCCAGATGAAATTGCAGGGGATTTGTGTTGTCCGCTTTGGTACCTCTTGTTATTGGTGCCAAATTTGGGGCGTATGAGCCAGGGTGGATTTAGGTGCAGGTGATTTTTTTTTTCTCCCAAGTATAGTTTTTATGAAAATTAGTCTTAATATGCAAAATAATGATGGTTTTCTATGTGAAAACTGTACAAGAGGTATACCTTTGTCGACTAAAGTCATGTGGTGAAGTTTTCTACCACAGCGCATGCAGTAGCAGCGCACATCATTTTTCACTGTTACCACAAGACACTAGGTAAAAATGATGGAAAAAAGCGTACATAGAAGAAACAAAAAAATTATGCGAATAGGTACCATCCAATAATAGGAATTTACATTTCAGACCCATTTTATCAGCTTTTAAAATGCAAGGGCAAAGAACTTTTTTTTAAATCCGGTGCACCTGTCTCTATGGAGCTCTGTCCCAGAGACCGTCTAAACATGCCGGCATGGTTTCAAATTTCACACATTATTAAAAACCTGGCTGTTGGCCAATAAATAATTTCCATTGGATTTTACTTACAAACATGTATTTAAAAAACATTTCTGGTAACACCACTACTCTTCTGTATGGAAACATTTTGTATAGAAGAAGACTTAACATAACATACCAACAACTACTCAGGGGAAGAAAAAACAGAGAGAATATGATTTGATTCACAATTAACCAATAGTAGGCAACACACAAGGGGACATGGTAGACACTTTTAAAGACACAAACACAAAAACACACCAAAAGTGTCAGCAAGACAAACGCTGGTATAAGAATGCCACTCTTAACAGCCCAAGAAATCTACACATGAAGCGACCAGAAAACCACTACTGGTAGATGCAAAACATATGGATGTGCAGAGAGAGAAAGCCAATACGAGCATCACTGTGAAAGAGACAGAGCACTTCGAGCAGCAACACAGCGAGGCACTGAAATGGCAAGAGACGCACATATTAGCAGCTACTAAAAATGGACACAGCACACATACACATACAAGCGGCCACTAAAATGCATACAGCACACATACACACAAATATACACAATGGGTCACAGGCATATGTGCCGAGAAATTGAGACAGCAGCATTAATTAGGTCAAATGCCAGGCAAGCATAGTGAGTGAGTCACATCAACCAAACGGCTACTGAGAGCACAAACAGGCCGAGATTTAAAAAAAAGAGACAAACTAGAGCTTTGAGTGCAGCATACACCCACGCAGATGTACAACAGCTCCGGATACGGGGGATACCGTAATCTCTTATCATACACAACGTACTTCCCCAGCAGGTGCGCAGTTTCTTCCTGAGGATCTTAAGTTATGAATGGGCAGCAGGAGCGCGTCACAATGTCCCCTTCATGCACGGTCGTCTTTGCTAGAAAGATTGACGTGCAGCCTCTGACCAGCCTGTGTTCCGGCTCGCAATACTCGGGGGCGAAGGGGGGGGAGGCGCTGGGGGCCGGGGAGAGGAACTGGGGGCCAGGGAAGTTTCAAATTAAAACATAATAGAAAAGAAAACTTACCGGTCCGCACAGCCTCTGCTTGACTACTCCTGGGGTCCCGCGCGCGCTCTTCAAAAACAGGAACAGCCGCGACGTCACTGGCTCTGCCTACCCCTCTAACTGATGCTGTTCCAGCAGGGTCAGGATTGGTGGAGGGCAGAGATACTCCTTGCCCATTAGGAGACCGGGGGCTGCGGCATGAAGCAACCCTCGGTCTCTTAAGGGGATAGTTACTGCACATGTTTGGGCTGATCGTAAAAATGATCAGCCCAAAAACAAACATGCGCAGTAACTATTGCTGTGACAGTTGTAATGCGCTGTAGCTCCCTGAGTGCCGCCGCAGCCGGACAGCCCCGCCCCCTCCCACCCCCTTCAGCGTCCTCCGTCCTCCGTCCTCTTTCTGCTTCTCCAATGCTAATAATTAGAATTAGCGTAGGAGAAGTAGAAGGATTAAGAATGTATTTAAATGGCGTGGCATTAGTGCCGTGGGCTGTGGCATTAGTGGGGCAACGCCCCAGCGCCCCCAATGGACGCACCGCCACTGAAGACTGCTACTGTACTCCCCTGGTGATCAATTAAGAATGGGTGGGCGAATAGGGCAGTCAAGTAGGTCTCATGCTGATGATGGGTGGTCCACAAACCAACTACGCATCCTGGTGGACAGTGAATGTAAAGCATGAATGTATTGCAGAAAGGAATCTAATATTGTTAGGGTTTATTTGAACGATATCTGCAAATGGTCGTTTAATGTTCCGTATCACACATATGCTCGCCCACCACTGTATGTGGCAAAACTGCCACATAATCACACAATGAAGTCCACCAACATGTTTTGTAGCCTCGCATAAGCTACTGTAAAGAAGAGATAATCCAAGGAAGCCGAGGTCATTTGTTGTAAGTTGATCTTTATTTTAGTTTAGGATATAAATTGGAGAACCCCACCAGGAGCGGTATGACATCTGCTCAGCCCGAACTTCAACTGATATTCAACACACCATTCGAACATTCATGTAATCAACATTCATACACACGCGCACAGGCTGAGCAGCACTCTACATCTTCTCCCTTGTTAACAAAGAAAAGATGACTCTTCACAATATAATTATAAGATGTTACTATACAAAGTATTAAGCAAATATAAAAATATAATTAAGAACATTTATATATTCAATAGAATTAAAATCAAGTGAAGAGGTGGAGTGAAATCCTTAAACTGTAAAATACGGTAAAACCATTTTCAGAACATGCAAAAAGGACGTTGAAACAACACAACCCCTCTTCCCCCTTTTAAGGAGACAATAATTGAGCTAAAAGGGGAGTACGCAGAAGGAAGAGATACAAAGAAATGAGAAGAAAAATGAAAGCAAACGGTGTAAAGATCACTAGAAGAGAAAAAGATGAGAAGAAGAGTGAAAAATTTGTGCAGCAAAGAAGGCACAAAGACACAGCAGAGAAAAAGTTAACACAGCAAGAACCACCAAGACACACTGATTGGCCAGACCAGAGCGAAGGAAGCTTGAATGTTGAAAAAGAAAAACAAGTGCAGGATAGAGGAAACAAGACTTAGTAGAGTGGTTAAAATGTAAAGTGAAACATACACAAAAATGTGGAAGAAACACAAGTAAAAGTAAAATATGAAGAGAAAGGCATCAAGTCTCCACACGTCTTTAAATAAGACCCATATATATATATAGCTAGAGAAAGCTCAGTGTGGATAATGACGCATTTAAAAAGGAACTTGACCCTTTTTTTTTTTTTTTTAAAAAGAGACCCACACGTCTTATAAAAAGACCCAAATAAATATATAGCTAAGAAGCTTAGTGTGGATAATAGTACTGAAGAATGCATTTGTATTTTTAAAGAGACCACACGTCTTAAAGTAAGACCCATATACATATAGCTTAAAAGCTTAGTGTGGTTTACAGAGTTCAGAAGAAGGAACCACACGTCTTTAAAATAAGACCCATATAAATAACTTAAAAAGTTGGTATGGTGGAATGCATTTGCATTCTTCCTTTCAAAACATTAGAACATTTTTAAAATATATATTCTTCCTCAAAAGAGACTGCATTTGCACTATAGCTCTCTTTTTTTTTTTTTAACAGTAGAGTGTATTAGCCTACTTTAAAACATCAAAAATATTTGATGAAGCATGAAACTAAGTATGACTGTAAAATCAATTCATTTTTAAACATGCCCGTATACAAATCATGTAAAGATTATACTAAAAATACTCATTCTGAAATCACTACAAAATTCAAATAATTAAATACTTATAATAAATGTAACTATAAGGATAAAGCAACTGTAAAAATATAGCAGAGAAAGGTGATAACATCTGCATAAAAGAAAACTTCTGCTAAAAGAAACAGAGATAACACTTTACGGAACTTTCGTTGTCTGTATTATCAATCTCTAATTCATATCATCATCAAAGTGCAACGATGGAAAATAACCATTAGGTGGCAGTGTTGTGACAAATAAAAGTATTGTACTTTGATAAACAGCAGATCGAGGTGATGAGTTTCCAAAGAAAACGACTCCAGTACTTGTGGAAAAACAATGGATAGAAAGCATGCCGGGAATCCGTGGAATGCAAGACTGGAGAAATGGTGTCAGAGTAATGACGGAAACCAAGTGAAAAGAAGGTTTGATGGTGAGAGAGCACGAGTTTGAAAAAAATTTATAAGTACACCATATTTACAAGCACGTAGTTAGTTTAAACATGTTTTGCACACGAGTATTTTATATCCAGGAGTGAAATATACAGAGTGGTTTATATTCAGTAGTGAAACGTATAGAATGTTAAGTAGAGTAACTATAATTATAACGGTGTGAGATTAATGTAGAAATGTTGGAGTATATGTGAAAACCTCATGTTCTCATGTTAAAAAGAGTCATGTCCAAATTAAATGTAACTTTGAAAATCCAGTATTATGTGTAGGCCTTAGGGCAATTCACAGCAAACCTGAACGTGCTGCTAAACTAATGTGAGATAAAGTTGACATGGTTCTTTCAAAATGTACTATTGAACTTAGGGTTAAAAGTATATGCTTTATAGATGTGTTATTTTAGAAACGTATGCTAGTCAAGAATGTTTGCTGTTTAAATCAAGTTAACGTTTTAAGAGTGCAGGAACCTGCTGCATGTAAATCAAGTAGGCCAGAGCAGATAATGTCATGTAGTTTAAATTGCCATGTGCCCGTTAGAGGAGAGGTCGTGAGGTGTCCAGTATGGAGCTCTGAGAGTGTTTTATGGCCTAAGATATGGTGAAGTCTGGAATTTGAGGCCCACTGCAGGACGAGCTGTATGCAGGTGCGAGGGTCCTAATCAGCTCGAATGAAAGGGACTTTGTTCAGTGGCGCCTTGCGCAGGCCTGTAGGAGTTTCCAGGAATTTCAAGGGGTATCAGCGCACGGAAGAAGAAGCCTGGGAACCAAGGTCAACTATAACGAGGGTCTTCAAGAGTACCATCATGGAGTTTGCCGCGGAAAGATGTACCACGTGAGGGGAGTCCCAAGGGGCGTTTCTATTGGAAATGTGATTTGGTATTAGGGAAAGAGACCCGGGAGGAGAGCAGAGCAGATGATTTTGGGAGCCTAAGGAAGCGGATGGGTAGGCAGATAGGCTGATCAGGAGAGACCCATTATCAGAGAAGAGACAAAGAGAAGTGCGTGATCTTCTTAGGAAGTCACCACGGCTGACACCTAGAGGGTTAAGATCTTGCTAAGTAGGGATGTCATTTAGTGTAGTGTAGGGACAGACTAACCTTAATTTTTCTTTCTGTAATGACTTTGAGGTTGCAACTTGTATTCATTTTGGCAACGCTCATGTTATTAGAAGTTGTACTTATTATTTTGTTCTTCAGACTCAGACTATTCAAAAAGTTCATGTTCATAGTGATACCGATTTACCTTCTTAATCTCATTTTGAGAAGTTTGTATCTTCAGTTATCTTTGACTTTATATTAAATCTTTAAAACTTAATTTTGGTCAGTGGTCATTTAGAGTGGTGTAAGTTCTTAAATTGATTGCTTTATTGCGAGATTACCTTTTACTCAAGACAGGTACCAACGATTCAGTCGACAGGAAATGGGATTTGGTAAGATAATTAGTAACCAGTAATCCCGCGTTAGCAGTTGGTAGCAGAGTGAGGATGGTTATCTTCTTGAGGAAGGTAATCTAGAGAGGTTAGTTTACCCCAAGGCCCGAGACGCCGAGAGACGAGCAGCGGAAGAATCGTGTGCCGAAAGGTGCAGACGGTGCGAGAAAAGCAGCAGTATCGGAGAGTGAGTATAAAAAGGGTCATGCGTGAACAGATTGCGGTGTTTTGTGTTGTATTTGTATTGTAATGTCTTGCGGAGTTGAATGCCTGTAGTGTGAATGAGAGACGGTTGTGAGCGCGCGCAACCTGGTAAACTGGTAACCTGGTAAACGGGTGTACTGGTGAAATCTTAAGTTCAGGCCAGAGCTTAAGTGGTTTTGGGTGTATCGAACATCCAGGGTAGTTGTCGACCATAGTACGGAGGTCACGAGGTACCATTGACCGCCGTGGATCCAAGATAGGGGGAGTGTAAGAGTGAATGTATGAGTAACGGACGCTGGTCGAAAGTTACTGTGTGTGAGTAACCTATCGGAGAAGGCGATTGTCTGGAAGTAATCGGAAAGACATTTCGCCAAGTTAAGGTGACAACTACAGAAAGACTGTGGGCGTACAGTCAAGAAAGGTGATCGCTTGGACGGAAGTAATCATTTTTCAGAGTATGAATGGGATGCGTGCATGACCGAGGAGACGAGCTGAGAAAGGAGGGGAACTGCTGCGAAGGGGGACGGGTGACGTCGGCTAGAGCCGCGCTGTGATTGAGCGGTTGGTGTGACGTTAGCTAGAGCCGCGCTCTGGTTGGGCGGCTAGAGTGACGTCGGAGGAAAGTCGCGTACGGATAGGCCAGTTAGTGAGAACGGCGCCGAGATTGGTGGAATATCATCAGGAAGTAAACAAACGCGGAGAAAAGAGAAATCATGAAGTGTTTTAAGTGTTTGAAAGGGATTTTTAAACGTAAACGAAGTGAACATTATTACGGGGAAGAGGCTCCCCCAGAGGGTACGCCAGCTCATTATATGGCAACGAATGTTGGGCTGCATACGATATTGTGGATTGGGGCTTGGAATAAGCTTACGGAAGGGAATGAGGAAATGCAGTTCCCGAAGTACGGGACGTTTAAATTAGAGGTGTTACATCGGCTAAAAGCAACCATGTCCTCATTGAAACCCTCACCTAGACCAACACAGTTTGAGGCACTTAATGCATGGATTAAGGCTGCACACGACCGAAATTTGAACAGGCGTCAACAAAGGCTGACGCGATCGGTAAGGGCAGTGCGAGATTCCAAATGGGATGAGGAGGAAAAGCGTTGGAGGGTCCAGACTATTGAGGTGGAGAAAATGTATCCGATGAGGGAGGTGTCAGGAGGAGGAAACCTCATGGAAGAAGACGAGGAAAGCGAGTCGGAGGACAATCTGATAAACAGATTGTTAATGGATAGACCACCTCCGAGAGTGGGATTGATAGAAGATAGAGGGCTCGCAAGGGAAGATGGGAATGAGATAGAGGGATATACACCACTCCCTATATCGGAATGGACACCTAGCAAAGGCGGAGAAACACCTCCAAACAACACTGTACAGAGTGTAGTGGGAAGGTTTGTGGTGCAGAAAACGCCAACCACAGAAAGGGTTGAGTCTGTGGGATTGCCAGACGCTCTTCAAGTGCCTGTTACCATAGGACCCATAGTTTCGATCTATAATTCTGAGAGAGATAGAGGGGAACAACAAAGGCAATTGGATAGGGAAAGGATTGAGATGGAAAGGAGGAATAATGTGACGAATGCATGGAAACAATTACCAGGTTCGGTAACGTGGAACACCCCATTAGACACAACTGTCGGTCCCAATTCAGAACAGGGAGGTCCGAGAGGACCAATGGATCTAAGGGGACCGCGGCCAAGATCTTTTTCAGAGTTAAGAGCTGATTTGAGGGAATGGGACGGGTCCATAGTATCTCCGAGTAACAGGACAAGAACGGAACCAGAGTGGGAAAGCAGGGGTAACGGGACAGTATCTCATTGTGGGGCCAGCGAGAGTAGTCAGGGCCGGGAAGGCCAAAGTCAAGAGAATAGAGGGGATGCATGTCCTACAAATCAGAGAGAACAGCCGGAACAAAATACTAGGATTGTAGAATGTGAGGAAATGTCCCGTCTCTGGGGGAACGGAGGAGATGAGGCGGTACAGGCTTTTCAGAATAGGTTTAGGTGCCTTCATCATACACTTGGGGAAGACGTTCAACATTGGAGAAAGGAGAACAGCGATAGGTCCCGCCACGCCTCGAATAATCAGGAATCACAGGGAAGTAGGGAAGAAAGAGGGAGTAAGGGAACATCTTACCCTGCATCCCGTGAAACTAGCCCGGAGGGGGAGAGAGAGGCTAGGAGGCATGAAGGAGTGTTTCACCACCCACCCCGAGAAGACGGAAAGGCATGGGATCTAGAGAGATGGGAGCAGGGGAGGACTCCTTATAATTCACCCATACCTAAACGTAGATCTCGGAGCTGGGATGGGAGAGATGCGGATGGAGGAGCTAAATTGAGTGTCTTGAAAGCTGAAATTAAGGCAAAAAGGCTTGATGTTACCAGTTTAAAATCAGATGTTGATGAGATAATAGATGGAACATTGCCTTTGGAAAGGATAGAATTGTACGAACAGGATGAGTTATTGTTCATGGCAAAGGATATTACTAGGAAAGCTAGAGCGTTTCATGAAAAACTGACTGATTTGGCAGACAAGTATGCCGTGGATTTGTCTAGGACAAGGGCATTGCAGAGCAACCACAGATTACAGTACGCAGACCAAGATCTAGATGAGAAGAGAACTACTGGATTAAAAACACACATAAGAGAGCTGGTAACAGGGATAAGAGTGTGGAGAGAACTGGATAAATGGGAAGAAAGGTGGTCGAAAAAGGGCACAGTTAGGCGAAGTACAAATGTGATGACCCCTGAGGGAAGGGTAATGCAGATGGAGGCATTCCCTTTGCGAGAAATATCAAATGGAAATTATGTACATGTGCCCTGGAGTAGAGGAGACTTAGCCGCATTTACCAACTCATTTCCGAAGTTGCGGGACAATCCAGTCGAATGGTATAAGCAGGTAGAGAGGTTCGTTAAAATCTCGAAAGTACTGTGGATAGATTTGAACACGTTGTTTGACATCGTGGTCCCATCTGATTTGTGGACCCCGTGTAAGACTAGTGTCGAATGGCCAAATGCTGAACCATTGAGGGATGCTCGGACTAATGGACCGTCTGAGATTGTCATGCGAAAGTATGAAAGGGTAATAGCATGGCTGAAAGATAAGGTACCACCACAGGATATAGATTGGGTAAAAATAGACCGAACAAGGCAGGAACCCAAGGAGACAGTTCACGAGTTTTATGAAAGATTGTTGAAAACATTCAAGCAATACAGTGGACTAGATGTAATGGATCCCAAAGACATAGGGCAGTTCGTGTCAAAGTTTGTCTTGGGGTTGAGACCGGATATTTGTTTGATGATACAGCAACATTTAATCTGTTGGCAGAACAAACCACTAGATGAGATTTTACGATATGCGAGGTACTGCAGTGACGAGATAGATTCTAAAGCCAAGAATCTAAAGGAGAAATTGATGGTGGTGCAAATGCAGTCCGCTGGGAAGGGTGGCCAGCAGAAGCAGGGGATGGGACGAAAACCAAATGGTCAGAATAAAGATAATGAAGAAGGGCAGAGACCTAGGATAGACTTTGCCACTTTAAAGAAAACGACAAAGTGTCATCTGTGTCATCAGGTGGGGCATTGGCGACGCGAGTGTCCCTTTAACCCTGAAAATGGGGAGCTAGAAGTAGAAGAACAGGTCCAAGAAGACCCAGTGCAAAAGGTGACAGTCCCAAGTAATAAGGTGGCCAAAGGGGGGACTTCGGCTCCACGGGCCCAATTCCCACAGCCACCGAAGATAACAGCTGGAGGAAAGGTCTTTAAACAAATGCCTCTGTTTATTGAAGAAGAAAAATGTTATTACATTGATCCATTGACAGGACAACGGGTGAGCAGTGAAGAGGATTGTACCCTCGGGGCAGTCCTAGAAGTGGATCAAAGAGGGCCATTTGTTGAGGCAGAAGTGGCAGGGTGTCCCACTACGTTCTTAGTGGATACTGGGGCTACTCGTTCGACTCTGAGATCAGCGGTGGTTCCAGACTTGCCGATGTCAGGAGAAACAATTCAGGTGGTAGGAGTCGCAAATAAGAGAATGACTAGTCCTTTGACAGAACCAGTATCTGTGAAAATAGGAAATCATATGAACGAACATCAGTTTGTGGTTTGTGACTCGAGTCCGGTATGTCTGTTAGGTAGGGATTTGTTATGCAAATTGAATTGCACCATATACTGCACCCCGCAAGGAGTGGAGGTACAGACTACCGACGATGATGCTACCTTTAAGGTGGCCAATTCAAAATTCTGTGTAGAACTATATCCTACTCTGACTGTAGAAGATCTTCCACAAGACTTAAGAGATGCAGTGGCGTCAGAGGTGTGGGATTTCACAGGAGAAGATATAGGATTGATTAAAGGGGTAGAACCGGTAAAAATTCTGGTAAAACCAAATGTTGAGTTTCCAAGAACGCCTCAATACAAATTGTCACAGGAAACGATTGCAGGAATAAAGCCTGTGATCGAGTCAATGATTCAACAGGGAATACTGAAAGAAATCGTGGGCAGTCCTTGTAACTCCCCGATTATGGGTTTGCAGAAACCTAGCGGGAAGTTTAGGATAGTTCAGGATTTACGAAAAATTAACAACATAGTCGTTTCATGTTGTCCCGTGGTACCGAATCCATCCGTGATATTGTTTCAAATACCATGTCAAGCAGAATGGTTCACAGTGATAGATCTTTGTCAGGCTTTCTTTTCAATCCCATTGGATGAAGAGAGCAGGTACCTTTTCGCGTTTAAAATGGAAGATCGCGTTTTAACATGGTGTCGAATCCCACAAGGATTCACAGACAGTCCATCCATCTTCAACCAGTTGTTGAAGAAGAATCTTGAAAATCTAGTACTGCCGCAGAACTCGGTTCTGGTACAGTACATAGATGACCTACTTGTTGCGTCAGAAACAGAGGAAGCTTGTAAAGCAGATTCAATTGCCTTACTGAATCATTTAGCTGAAAATGGACATAAGGTATCTCCGAGCAAGTTACAGTATTGTTTGACAGAAGTACAGTATCTAGGGCACAGGTTAGAAAAAGGGAAACGTAAGGTGTCCCCAGAGAGGATAGAGGCGATAATGAAAATGAATGCGCCTACAACACAGAGAGAAGTTAGAATGTTCTTAGGAATGGTGGGTTACTGCCGACAGTGGATAGTTAACTTTTCACTGAAAGCAAAGCCCTTACAGAAACTGACGCACAAGGAGGTGAGTGATCCGGTACCATGGGATGAAGAATGTCTGGTGGCGTTTTTACAGCTGAGAGACGATTTATGTCGTGCTCCGGCTCTGGGAATGCCAGATTATGAAAAGTCGTTTTCACTCTATTGCTGTGAGAGAGAGGGATGTGCTTTGTCAGTCTTGGCACAGACCCACGGTAATGCCCGTAGACCAGTTGCATACTTTTCGGCTACATTAGATCCAGTAGCCGCAGCGTTGCCCGGATGTCTCAAATCCGTTGCTGCAACGGGTGTCAGCATTGAAAGGAGCGAGAGTATTGTGATGGGACATCCAGTAGTGGTATATGTACCACATTCAGTTGAATTGTTAATGACCAGGACGAAGACGCAGCATCTGACCAATAGTAGGCTCACGCGCTACGAGCAAGTTATACTTGCCGCAGAGAATGTGACTCTCAGGAGATGCTCTGTCTTGAATCCTGCTACTTTGATGCCATTACCTACTGTAATAGAAGGCGAAGGATGTGAAGACCACGATTGCCTTGATGTGACTGAACTATGCACGAAACCCAGACCAGATATTGTGGATGAGCCATTGTCTGACCCCGATGAAATTTATTTTGTTGATGGCTCATGTTTAAGAGACGATACTGGTCGGTTGAGAGCAGCTTATGCTGTTTGTACCATTACTGGAGTTGTGGAAGCCGCTTGCCTGGAAGGAGTACATTCCGCACAGGTAGCAGAGATTATTGCCCTAACTCGTGCCTGCATAGCAGGAAACGGAAAGAGAGTCACCATCTACACGGACAGCCAATATGGTTTCGGTGTGGTTCATGATTTCGGGCAGTTGTGGTCTCAGAGGGGTTACATGACTTCCTCTGGTTCGCCCATTCGAAATGGAGAATTTGTGCGATTGCTGATAGAAGCATTACAAGGTCCTGTTGACATTGCAGTGGTGAAGTGTGTAGCTCATACTAAGAATACAGATTTTGTGTCACAAGGTAATAGATATGCTGATGAAGTCGCACGCTATTGTGCGGAACAAAGTTATTCTTTCTCAAAGGTGGAAATAGAAGGTGCAGAAGAAAAGACTGAATTAAGTATGATGTTAGAAACTGTAGACACTTGGGAGGATTTAAGAATAATGCAGGAGAACGCACCTGAAACAGAGAAAAAGGCATGGGAAATAGCAGGTTGTGTGCGAAGTGAAATGGATTTTTGGGTTTCAGCAGATGGGAGGGCTGTGTTACCTGAAGAATTAGCAAATCCCATGGCGAGAGAAATACATGGTCCAGTACATCTAGGAAGGGATGCTATGATGAGAGTGTTTAGGCAAACTTGGTATTGCCCTAAATTTAGAATAGCAGCAGAATCAGTATGTAAGCGATGTGTTACCTGCCAACAGCTGAACGTAGGCAAACGAACCCCAGTCACACTGAGTCACATTGGGAGGTCGGGGGGGCCTTTCAATAGAATGCAACTAGATTTCATCGAAATGCCAAGAGTCAATCGCCTTCGGTATGTGTTGGTGATTGTATGCGTATTTTCCAGATGGGTTGAAGCGTACCCTACACGTAGGTGCGATACGCTCACAGTGGCTAAATTGTTGCTCAGGGAGTTGATACCGCGCTTCGGGGTGCCTGCCTCTTTGGAATCGGACAGAGGAAAACATTTTAACAGCGAAATAGTGAAGATGTTGTGCTCCACACTGAATATCGATCAAAAGCTGCATTGTAGTTATCGACCAGAAGCTTCAGGAATTGTGGAACAAGTGAATGGCACTTTGAAGAATAGATTGGCTAAAGTAGTGGCATCCACATCTTTGAGTTGGCCAGATGCTCTTCCTTTAGTGCTCATGAGCATGCGCAGCACGCCTGATAGGAGGACAGGTCTCTCTCCCCACGAGATCCTGATGGGGAGGGCCATGAGACTTCCTACAGTTCCAACTACTGCTCTATTGAATATTACAGATGATCTGATCTTGGATTATTGTAAAGGACTGTCTGACGCCATCCATTCTGTGTCCCTTCAGGTGCATGCAGCTGAAGTTCCAGCAGCGAGGAACCTGTGTCATGACCTGAACCCAGGGGACTGGGTCCTGGTTAAAAAGCACGTCCGGAAGAACTGCCTAGATGTTCGCTGGCGTGGGCCCTTTCAGGTAATCCTGATAACGAACACCGCGGTGAAGTGCGGGGGGCTGCCAAATTGGATCCATGCATCCCATACTAGAAGAGTTCCAGCACCTCTAGAAGGAACAGCTCCCATCCCAGACGAAAGCCCGGAAGTGGAAGAAGAGTCGCAAGAAGGGATTGAGGCAGCTGAGGAGGTGTCGGAAGAAGTTGGGAACGCAACGGATTCAGAAGAAGAGCGAAGGCAGGACGGCAGTGAGACAGAAGACGCAACCGAAGGAGAGAGCAGAAGTGAATACGACTCAGACTCAGATCCGTATCGGAGCGACCAAGAACCAAGTGGGAGGACAAGGAATAGGAGAATAAGGATTGGAGCTGCCACTTGGCCAACAAGGAGAAGAAGGCTAAGTTTGAGGTCGGCCCAGGAAGAAACGCTTACTCCTATATCCGAAGACTCAGATCCAGAAGAAGATATCCAGGATCAAGCCGAGGAGGGTTTTAGAAGATCAAGTAGGGTGCGAGTGCCTAGCAGAAGATACTCTACTCCCGATTGGACCTACCTCGTTGCAGATGTCTGGGAGACACAGAACAGGGAGGATCAGGGAAGTGGAACTGATCAGAACTGACCCGATCATCACAGTGCAAATAAAGTTTCTACTGCCAGGAGCGGAGACCGAAAGGTTGCTGACACTCAACATCGTTCATCCTGCTCTCCTGAGTGGAATAAGAAAGTTGATTTTAGAAACAGTTGAGTTTCCAGTTTGCTGTTCACGATATCCAATATTGGAGGGAACTCTTCTTCGTTTGGAAATGCTTGAGCGAGTAGTAGAAATGCTAGGAGCACTTATTGTTGTGGACTAATATCATATTGCGAATGTCTTCAAGGGGGTGCAGATCTGGAAAGGTGAAGAAAGTGATCTTGATTAGAACGGACCCCTTTGTAATTGTGGATATAGAACTGATAGTACCAGGATTGGAAATTGAAAAAACGCTAACTCTCAATTTTGTCCGTCCACTTGTCTTGAGCGAAATAAGGAGAATAATCCTAGAAAAAGTTGACTTTCCATGGTGTGGTACGAACTGTCCAGAACCTGAGGGAATGATACTTCGAATGGACATTTATGAAGACGTAGTATCACTCCTTGAGTCATACATAACTTCAGACGAAAATAAGACTGTTGCAAAGAAATTGTAAAAACTTGTTGCAAGATAACCTAGCGCCGAGTGGAAGAAGAAAAGTGATAGGGGTTTCATTTTAGCGGATGGAGAAGGGCTAGGGTTGTCTATTTCTACTGGACTTTGAACTGTTTTGCGGAAACAAATTGTCAAGCTTCCAAGTGTTCCAAGAAAGACATTGCAAGAGAGAAAGACTTTGTTTGAAAAGAAGAGGAAGTGAATGCTGGAAGAAAGTCGAAAACTACATTGTTTGAGAACATGGAGGCTGGCAACCCGAACCGCAGGGCAAAATGTATAGCTGTTATATTTTTAGGAGTAGTGGTTTCTCTTATAATTTTAGTGGTAACTGTTTCATTCCTAGCGGGACACGAAGGGGATGAAACCGCAGTTAAGGAGGATAAGGGAGTGTCAACACCGAGAACTACCATTATTAAGGAGAAGGGAAACATCAGTGAGAAAGACAAAGCGTTGTTAGATGCAGAAGTAAAAAGGTTACACATGGATGAGTCACAGGGGAATTACAAGTCAAATGCTTATGCTAAATTGCTTTATGAATATGTTGATGCCATGGAGGTAAAGGATTGTTATGTCTGTATGCAATTACCAGCTTCAGTGGAGGAGGGTATCAGATACCATCATCTTCCGTTAACATATGGAATAACGTGCAGTTTATTGTTAAGTATGTTTTATGGACGAGACGGATTTGAGTATTACTTCTCGAATTTCGACTCGACATTGCCAGAGGTTCCGAATTTCAAGCATTTGAACAAATGGGACTACTACAAAAGCGAAGACAGATTACACAAATGGTTTATTCCATGGAGAACGTTAGATACTTCACATGCTCGAATCAACAATCTGACTTGTCAAATATCAGAAGTTGAGAAAAAGTTTATAGCACAGGTAGATACTAGATACAGGAAGCAGAAGTTATTGAAGGCATCAGGACAAGGAGAAACAGATTGGACCAAGGAGGAAAGGGCACAACAACGAAAAGGTAGTATTGGTCCAATTGCTTTGGATAAGGAGAAACGGGGGAAACTGTGCATTCACAGGAGTTACTCCTATTATGAAAACGTTTATGTAGGACAAGTCAATTGTGAACATGCCTTTCAATTGGAGTACTACTCTAAGAACTTCATGAAAGGGATGCAAGCAATACCAAATGTATATTTTGTATGTGGAAAATATGCCTATGTGAAGTTACCAGATAATTGGTACGGATCATGCTATCTGGCTGTTGTCTTCCCTAAAATATATCATGTTGAGAATTTAGATACGCCTAAGAAAGAAATATCAACTAGATGGAAGCGAGGGCTGGGTGCAGCAGAAGTAGTTGGAGATGTAATAGGTGCTGCATTCCCGTTCCTAGGATTGATAATGAATGACATTAAGATCAGGAGGTTAGCTACAGTCGTAGATAGGCTATCTGCCAGTACTGCAAGATCCTTGATGCTGATAGAAGGGGAGATGCAATCGATTAGGGCAATGGTTCTTCAGAACCGACTTGCTTTAGATGTTCTGTTAGCAAAAGAGGGAGGAGTCTGTAGGGCCTTGAAGGTCCAGGAATGCTGTACTTACATTCCAGACAATTCAAAGCCTCTAGAGAAGTATATACAAAACATCACTGCCATACACTACGAAATTGAGGACCTGGCAAAGGTAAATGTGTGGGAAAAAGTAGGCCATGGAATGGGTAAAGTTGGAAGTTGGTTTGCCAACTTAGGAAAGGGGATCGTTTGGTACATATTGAAACCCATCATCATAGTAGTGATTTGTGTAATCACTTTGTGGGGATTGGTGCGTTTGTATCAATGGTATAGAGCAAATAGGTTGCAGAGAACTATGAAGAAACAGGAAGAAGAGTTGACAGCGATGCAGGACACTCAATATAAAAGTCTGAAAGCATTAGAGAGTATGAAAAGAAGTGGTACTGTCCTGACTTCACTTTAAAAGGTTCTACATTTTTAGTGTCATGGTGATGATGACCCCTGAAGGTCATCAAAGGGGGGACTGAGAGAGCACGAGTTTGAAAAAAATGTATAAGTACACCATATTTACAAGCACGTAGTTAGTTTAAACATGTTTTGCACACGAGTATTTTATATCCAGGAGTGAAATATACAGAGTGGTTTATATTCAGTAGTGAAACGTATAGAATGTTAAGTAGAGTAACTATAATTATAACGGTGTGAGATTAATGTAGAAATGTTGGAGTATATGTGAAAACCTCATGTTCTCATGTTAAAAAGAGTCATGTCCAAATTAAATGTAACTTTGAAAATCCAGTATTATGTGTAGGCCTTAGGGCAATTCACAGCAAACCTGAACGTGCTGCTAAACTAATGTGAGATAAAGTTGACATGGTTCTTTCAAAATGTACTATTGAACTTAGGGTTAAAAGTATATGCTTTATAGATGTGTTATTTTAGAAACGTATGCTAGTCAAGAATGTTTGCTGTTTAAATCAAGTTAACGTTTTAAGAGTGCAGGAACCTGCTGCATGTAAATCAAGTAGGCCAGAGCAGATAATGTCATGTAGTTTAAATTGCCATGTGCTCGTTAGAGGAGAGGTCGTGAGGTGTCCAGTATGGAGCTCTGAGAGTGTTTTATGGCCTAAGATATGGTGAAGTCTGGAATTTGAGGCCCACTGCAGGACGAGCTGTATGCAGGTGCGAGGGTCCTAATCAGCTCGAATGAAAGGGACTTTGTTCAGTGGCGCCTTGCGCAGGCCTGTAGGAGTTTCCAGGAATTTCAGGGGGTATCAGCGCACGGAAGAAGAAGCCTGGGAACCAAGGTCAACTATAACGAGGGTCTTCAAGAGTACCATCATGGAGTTTGCCGCGGAAAGATGTACCACGTGAGGGGCGTCCCAAGGGGCGTTTCTATTGGAAATGTGATTTGGTATTAGGGAAAGAGACCCGGGAGGAGAGCAGAGCAGATGATTTTGGTAGCCTAAGGAAGCGGATGGGTAGGCAGATAGGCTGATCAGGAGAGACCCATTATCAGAGAAGAGACAAAGAGAAGTGCGTGATCTTCTTAGGAAGTCACCACGGCTGACACCTAGAGGGTTAAGATCTTGCTAAGTAGGGATGTCATTTAGTGTAGTGTAGGGACAGACTAACCTTAATTTTTCTTTCTGTAATGACTTTGAGGTTGCAACTTGTATTCATTTTGGCAACGCTCATGTTATTAGAAGTTGTACTTATTATTTTGTTCTTCAGACTCAGACTATTCAAAAAGTTCATGTTCATAGTGATACCGATTTACCTTCTTAATCTCATTTTGAGAAGTTTGTATCTTCAGTTATCTTTGACTTTATATTAAATCTTTAAAACTTAATTTTGGTCAGTGGTCATTTAGAGTGGTGTAAGTTCTTAAATTGATTGCTTTATTGCGAGATTACCTTTTACTCAAGACAGGTACCAACGATTCAGTCGACAGGAAATGGGATTTGGTAAGATAATTAGTAACCAGTAATCCCGCGTTAGCAATGGTCTCGAATATATTCTGCATTTTGTTTATTGTATGAGGCTTAAAGTTCTGTTCAATAAAAATGAAAGAACTGCAGCTCGTGTATTTCCTTGAAGGAGTGCTCTCAAGCGTGAAGAGAATCCAATGATTGATGAAGTGTCACTGGTGTTATCTATGTTCAGGATTGCTGAGCTTAATTGCTCTCGGAGACTTTGAAAACTGAAAAACAATTGCAGAGCAAGTATTTCCTTGAGCTCGTGAACTTCAAACTGTATGCGATAAAGTTAATCGTATTTCATGTTCATAAATTGCGCGTTGCTGGGCAACAGTTTAACAATGCCTGAACACTTCCTGAAAGATGGAGGCACGCACAGGATTACGTGATGACGTGCAAGAGAAGTCGTCACAGTGTAAGTAAGGTTTGATGCGTGGAGATGCCTCGCGCTGACTTCGAAAGAGGCAAACATCAACGGTAAGAGCGCGAGCAATATCTATTGCTCTTAACTTTTAACATATTAGTAAATAATAATTAAGAAAATTCTCACGTTAAACACTTGACGCACTGCTGCTGAAGAAAATGTAAAACTCCCTTCCGCCTGCTGCTGAAGTAAAAGGAACACTCTTTTCTTCACTAAAAAGAGCAGGTCAGGAGAAAGCAGAAAACAAACAGTTGTACTCCGGTTGAGAGTCACTTGTTCAGTTTTCTTGTCATCATGCCGGTCAGTGAAAGGGTTGTTGCACCAGAGTACTCACAAGGTGGCAGGACGGTGTTGACAAGCAGCTGGCGCTTTATAGTTGCAGGTGATCGGTCTCGAAGGAATTGGTATGTCGAGAAACCAGTAGTGCGCCCCTTAAAGTTTAATTTTAGCCGCTTTCAAAATACACTTCACTGCCCTCGAGAAACTCTTTATCGGCAATAAGAGTTTTGTTTCAAACTTTTACAGCTTTAAAGTTCAGATAAACGCTGCTATGAAAATAACTGGCACTTACTTCTAGGGCGACCGGTGAGAGGTCACTGGTGGGGTTCTGGGTGCCAGTACTTTGTTGGAGGTTTCCTTTTCAGTTTGGATCCTTTTCTTAAGGTTTCACTTTTCGTTCCGTTTCCTTTTTTTAAATGTCTTTTAAATTTGCACGGAGGTCCGTTTCTGAAGCGTCGCCAAATGTAAAGAAGAGATAATCCAAGGAAGCCGAGGTCATTTGTTGTAAGTTGATCTTTATTTTAGTTTAGGATATAAATTGGAGAACCCCACCAGGAGCGGTATGACATCTGCTCAGCCCGAACTTCAACTGATATTCAACACACCATTCGAACATTCATGTAATCAACATTCATACACACGCGCACAGGCTGAGCAGCACTCTACAGCTACCTGACTGATAAACTTGTTTTTTCTGTACATTAGGTGCTTTAGAAGTGTGCTGCTTCCTTGCTAAGCCTAATGATGTATTGCCCTGTTAAAAATAAAATTACCCTGACACCCTGCTAATTTATTTGGAACTGTCTATGCTAGCAGTAATTGATCCCCCTGCTCATGGAACTCTCGAATACATCAGAGGACACTAATGAAAATCAGAATTGATTTGTGTTTTGCAAAAATATCTGAAAATTCAGCTACCAAGGGGTTAATGCGCACATTGCACGCATATGCGGGTTCTTTGTCTGTTCTTTTCTGCTTGTCACATCCTTAATGCTGTTGTCACTGAACCTGCCAGGGATCCAGGCCCCCCAAGCTCCTGCCCGTCCGTTGCCAGTCATGTGTGAACAACTTGGAGAGGGATGACATTGAAGGTTACCCGACAAGCAGAGGCGGGCGAAGGACTGTAAATCCCGAGGTGCACGTGCATCTAATCATACGATTCATGCGCGCCATTTTTTCCAACAGGGGAAATGTTCAATTTTGGTAATTTATGGTTATCGCCGAGGGCAGACTGTACCTGTAAATCACCTCTCCGCACTTGCAAATGTGATGGCAGGCCAGCAGCCAGACATTTCAAGCTCAATAACGATGAATTACGGCATCATCGACCCAACTCCTGCCCTACAAGTGCATCTTAAATGAGGGAATTAGGCCTGCTCACAGGAGCGCAGCGCAGGTTGGTTCAGTTTGTAATATTTATTAAATGTCTTAAGAAGCGAGCAAACGCGAGCCAGCTCTTTGCTTGAGCCAAATCCACGATTATGAAGTGTGTCCATCAATCAGGCAGCTGATGCCTGAGCTCAGAGGGTTAAAGGCTCTATGTTTCGATTGGTCTGCAATGAATATGGTACGTGTGGGCCACATCAGGAGAGAGGCTCGGTCTGTCATCGTCCTGAGGTTCATAACTCAAATACCTTAGATCTGGGTAAAAGTGAAGGTGCCGCTCGAAGTCGTTTCCAGGCCAAAGCGGGACGTACTTACTGTTTCTGTAACTCCGAGTGCTACTGTGGAACTGTGTGTGACAGCGGGAGCCGGCGTGCTCCACTCCGGGTTTTCCTGACCCCAACCACAGGCAGAGGACTACTCCAGCGTGAGCGGGACTGCGAGGCCCACAGGTGACTGCGCCGGACCAGCGCGCACACCTGCTGCCTCTTCCCGCCCACTCCTCCTCCTACTAGACCCCGCCCATCAGCGCAAACGCGGAACGCGCGCGGGTGAAGCGCGGGCGAAGACCGGGCAAAGAGCAAGCCGTTTGAGGCCATTCGAGAACGTTAGAGACCGGACCGGGCCTCCTTTTTGACATTCTGCCTGACCCCACTATTCGTTTATTTGGTCTTTCCCTGCATCCTCAAGATACATTGCACACCATGAGTAAAATGGAGACGAGGAGCAAAGCGAATCTGGCAGCCACTGGATCTACGACAAACGCTCCTGCCCAAGGTAAAATTGATAAATATTTCCTCAAGGCAGGATCTCTGTTGATCGATGATATCACTCTTTTAGAAAGACGCATTTCGCAAGAAATAGAGTGGGTTCGGAGGTCGTCGATGGGTGCCATAGCAATGGCAAAAACTCCTGAGGATAGACGGATTATAGACGGTTCGCAACTTGGAGCATGCGGAGAGGTCCAGCCAATGACCAGCATAGATCTCTCAGTGGAAACCTTAAGCGACCTTGAAGACATGAGTCTTCTTTCATTGCCATTGACACAAATTACGCAACCACTTAATAAATCAAACCCGGGTGAAGATATTGAATTTACTACATATAGCCCTACTCCAACAAGGGAAGAACCTCCTCCTATTACAAACACCCCAAATTTAACAGGGCTATTAAACACCGACCGGGGTGTGAGGGAGGGCGCAAACCAAAAAAGAAAAAAAGGGAAACAGAGCAACAAGGAAAGGAAAGCAGTAAAATCAAATACAGGGGTAACACACAACATACCCAGCACTGATCAATCAATCAATCAAAGACATTTATAGAGCGCACTACTCACCCGGAGGGTCTCAAGGTGCTAGGGGGGAGGGGGGTGCTGCTACTGCTCGAACAGCCAGGTCTTGAGCTTCTTCCTGAAGGAGAGGTGGTCCTGGGTCAGGCGGAGGTGGGTCGGAAGGGAGTTCCAGGTCTTGGCGGCCAGGTAGGAGAAGGACCTTCCTCCTGTTGTCGCTCTTCGGATGCGGGGGACGGCGGCGAGGGCGTGGTTGGTCGATCGGAGGTGGCGTTTGGGAGCGTAGAAGTTGAGGCGGGTGTTGAGGTATCCTGGGCCTTGGTTGTGTAGGGCTTTGTGTGCGTGGGTGAGGAGCCGGAAGGTGATTCTTTTGTTGATCGGGAGCCAGTGCAGGTCTCCCAGGTGTCTGGAGATGTGGCTTCTTCTGGGGACGTCGAGGATGAGTCTCGCCGAGGCGTTCTGGATACGCTGGAGTCTCTTCTGGAGCTTGGCGGTGGTTCCGGCGTAGAGGGCGTTGCCGTAGTCCAGACGGCTGGTGACGAGGGCCTGGGTGACCGTCTTCCTGGTCTCGGTGGGGATCCACCGGAAGATCTTACGTAGCATGCGCAGGATGTTGAAACAGGACACAGGTTAGATCGCCATCCAAGATATTAAATCCCCCTCTCCTGGAAGTCGGCAGCAATGCTACTTCTCTCCTGTTAGATCCTGCATTAGAACATAATATCGAGCCAGCTGAAGAGGACATAACATTAGCAGACATAGGAAATCTCCTTAAGTCAATCTTAAGTCCCCTAGAAGCCCGTCTTATAAAAATAGAAGCGAGGCTAATTAAATTTGAAAAAACTGCCTCACAGTTCATGGACTGCTGGAAACCCGGGGTTTCTTGTCTCACAGCCCCTGTTAAGGACTCGAAACACAAAAACAACCCTGATCCTCCGAAAACTGTTAAAGCCAATGAGGCCGTAATAACATCAACCGGCAGCAAAAATTCCAAGCAACCCAGTCACCAACCATCGAGCCTGAAAGCCAAATCATCTATCCCAACGACCCCAGCAGGTGCCCCTAATAACCAATCTTTTAGTGCACAACAGACATCTTCAGCCACCGATATTACGCACTCCCACCCACAGTATAAAAGTCCATCTAAACCTTCATTAACTACTAATCACAATTCCCAGGACCCTAAAAACATCGCGCCAAAATTACAAAAAACAGTTACTGTCAATCTCCCGCCAGAGGTAGCTCCATATACCGTCATCTTAGCTGGGGTACCTGAATTAAAATCGGCTGCAAGCGAGACAGGGGTATCATTGAAAAACAAAGTAATCAATTGGCTATCTACACATAGACCGCTTCCTAGAGGTATGACCAGCGATATTCGCATGGTAAGAAGAGTATCGTGGGTGGGAAAGAGACCTAAAACAATCAGTGGTGACTGTATACTGGTGAGCTTCAAAGAACCAGGAACAGTCTTATATATCTGTGGTTCCTTTTTAGAGGATGAGGGGAATAACATTCACCCACTCCCCCTTTCATTTTTTTATCCAATAAACACTCACACAACTAATGACCAGAGACGAGGGTACCACCAGAATCCACAAGAGAATCAGGGGGGCAACCAGGGTGGGAGGAGAATCCATTACAATCAAATGCGAACACCTCTTGATTACCCGACAACTTATGATGATCACCAGGGGTGGGAGACTGTAAATAGAAGAGGAATGGGACCGGGTGGTTTTGGAAGAGAAGTAACCTGGCCGCCCAGACATTATCAGCCACCGTTTCTTCGCTTTCAAACCGATACGATTGTCTTGAAATGGTGGACTGACAAATGGCCCCTAAAGAAAGGGCACATAGGCAAACATCAGGGCAGGATGATGGCATTCAAAATATCCACAACCCCACCGATGGGGAGGTGAACTCTCCTGTTAGAAATGTAGGTTCTTCCCAACAGAGAGAAGAAAGGGGAATCACTCTGGAGGGATCATTTAGGGGTCAAGTGCAAGTACAAAGGCTATCCCAACCAGACCATACAATACAAATGCCTAATCAAACCACGATGCAGATTGGGCACCACGTCTCTCAAATAATTAAACTGCTTTCATGGAATCTGGCAGGCCTGGCCAACAAGATAGACTCAGACTCATGGGCTGAACTAATAAATTCACAAAGTATCTGTCTCTTTCAAGAGACCTGGGCAAGGGAGGAGACCACGTACAGGGGCTTCCAGACATTTTCGATACAGGCTAGCTGGGGAGGGAGAGGCCGACCATCGGGAGGGCTGGCAACCTGGGTGACTTCTGACCTAGGTTGCTCAGCTTCACGATATACCGTGGATTCGGAGGATATATTGGCTGTTCTACTTGAATGGCCAGGACTTTACAAATTACTCGTAATAAATATTTACTCTAGGCCAGTCCCAATAGCTGCCTCCTCCAAAACCATTGAGGCACTGTCCGCCTTCTAGAAACCATCTCAGAGGATATACCATACCTAATAGGAGGGGATTTTAATTCACATTTTGAACCGCTACCTGGACTACTTGATGGACCCTCCCTAGAGGAGGATTCAAGTTGGCAGGTTCCCCCCACAGAGGCCCCACCTCCTAGAGCTTGGACACCGCTGGCCGTTCAAATAAACACTGTTAGAAGCGGCTGTCTCTAGTTGGCAGAGGTATACACTTCTGACAAATAGGGACACACCTTTTCTAGTCAGGGCAAGGAGATCACACACTTAGATAACCCCTGCTCACCCCCTTGGTAGCTTGGCAAAGCAGACAGGCTTATCTCAGAGGCAGTGCGTTAAGCATTTATGACCACATACAGTAATAAAGTGAATACACTACAAATGGACACGACACAGTAGTATTATAAAAATAAGTATTTTTATATAAGGCTTAGCACAAGACCAAATAACGACAAAAATATACCACAGTCTCAATAAATACTCTTGGAAGGAAAAATAATAGTTCAAGCACGGTTTCTTCTTAGCACAAAGTCTTTAGTATCAAAAGCAACTCTTCTTCTCTAAAACACAGTTCTTGGCAACAATGTAACCCACACGGGAGTCACACGACGTCGAGGCAAAGTTAATCCAAAGGTTCGGCGTCGACCGCGAGGAGCGCTACGTCGAGCCCGGAGTCGCACTGACCCCAACAACACAGTACCTTGGAAAAGTGAAGCACTCGATGATCAGCGGCGTCGAGATGTCCGGCGTTGCGTCTTCGGCGTCGATCGGGCCTCGGAGTCGGGGCGATCTGCAGCGGCGTCGACCGAAGTCAGGCGGGAGCAGCGCTCACGGGATGAAGCAGGATACGGCGTCGTCGATGTCGATGTTGCAAGAGTGAGCAGCGCTCACGGCGTCGAGAGGGCTCGAAGTCGATGCGATCAGCAGCGGTGCAGACACGGGGTCACTTGGAGCTGGAGCCGAACTCACTACTCACTTGCGTTGCTGCTGGCGTCGATCGGGCCCGGCGGCCGGCGTCGAGGAAGCGGGACACTGGAGCCGTTACTCACGATGTCGAGCTGGATTCGGCGGCGTCCGTCGGCGTCGAGATTGCTGGATTCTTTCAGAGGTGCTGGATTCACAAACTCCAGCAAAATAGCACTTTAAGCAGATGAAGTCCTTTAGCCCTGTGACTTCAACAGGAGACTGGCACTCTTCCAGCCCTTGGAGATTTTCTCAGCAAAGAGTGAGAGTACACACAAAGTTCCTCTCTCCTGGTTCCTTGGCAAAAATAAAGAAGCAATGCAGGATTCCCCCAACAAACAGCACTCTGGCAGAAGGGGTAGGCAGTCCTTAGATCAGCAGGCTTCTTGTCCTTGGTTCAGGTTTCCTTGTCAGAAGTGATCTCATTTCTTGGTTCAGGGGTCCTTCTCTTATACCCCTTTTTGGCTTTGATCCCTTTGTCCATGCAGGGGAATTTCCCCCCATCCTGGGTTTGTTGTGGGTGTTGCCAGGCCAGAGCACCTGGCCTATTCACTGGGCAGGGCAGAGTCCTCAGCCGCTCAGCAGGAGCGGAGCCAGCATTGTTACTGGCAGGGGCAGGGCCATCAGCTGCCCGGCAGGAGGCGGGCCAGGAAAGTCCCAGGCAAGCACAGAGTCATCAGTCGCCTGGCAGGGGGGCGGAGCCAACATTGTATCAGGCAGGGCAGGCTATCAAGAGCTACTCTCCCCTACTCTCAATGCAAATGCCCCACTCATCCCACACTGACTCATTCAGACTCTCTGGAGCCACCCAGCTCCTGTCACACGCACACCAGAACCAGCAGAGACCGGTAGACAGTTAGACAAGAAAATAGCTACTTTCTAAAAGTGCTATTTTCAAACACAGAGTCCAAAAACCATCCACACAAACGGATGCGTTATTAAACCCTGAGTTCAGGGATACCAAACTCGACATTGCACCATGCTCCCCGAGCCCGCTAGGATTATAGCATTAATAATCCTGGCAGCCCATTCTAACTGATGGAGAGCAGGTTACCTTACAATAGTGAAAAACGACTATGGATGTAATTCACTATTAGGACATGCCAACCTTGTCAGGCTTGTCCTACCTTATGCTTACAATGCACCCTGCCCGTGGGCCTACCATAGGGGTGACTAACATGAAGTTAAGGGAAGGTTTAGGGACTGGCAAGTAGGTGTACTTGCGCAGTCCTCGTGACAGTCAGACTGCACGTGGTCTGGCAATGGCAGACCTTCAGACATACTTTTACTAGGCCGCTCTTGTGGGTGGCACAACATGTGCTGCAGGCCCACTAGCAGCATTTGTATTTACAAGCCCTGGCACTCCTGGTGCACTCTACTAGGGACTGATAGTAAACCAAATAAGCCAAACATGGAAGTCAATCAATACAGCAATTTCACATAGGGAGCACTTGCACTGTGGCACTGATCAGCAGTGGCACAGTGCCCAAAGCATATACCAGCAAAAACATCGTAAACAGAGGAGGCAAACAGAAAAAAATGGAGGAGAGACTCATGCCAATGATGCCAGGTCTAACACGTGTCCCCTCCAGCTGAAATGTGGGGAGAACTACCCTTACCCTAGGGAGTCCTCATCACTAAGGCGGAAAAATCTGGACAGACCATCAGCATTGGCGTGATCTGTGCCAGGGCGGTGTTCCACCGTGAAGTCCATCCCCTGTAGGGAAATGGACCACCTCAACAGCTTTGGATTCTCACCCCTCATCTGCATCAACCATCTGAGGGGCCTGTGGTCTGTCTGCACCCGGAAGTGAGTCCCAAACAGGTAGGGTCTCAGCTTTTTCAGTGCCCAGACCACAGCAAATGCTTCTCTTTCTATCGCACTCCACCTCTGTTCCCTGGGAAGTAACCTCCTGCTGATGAAGGCTACAGGTAAGTCTCGGCCCTCTTCATTCACCTGAGCTAGAACAGCCCCCACGCCATGCTCTGAAGCGTCCGTCTGAACAACAAATTCTTTAGAAAAGTCGGGTGCCTGGAGTATGGGTGCTGTGCACATTGCAGTTTTCAGGGTGTCAAAGGCCGTCTGACAGGCGTCAGTCCAGTTCACAAGTCGTGGCTGCTTCCTGGAAGTCAGCGAAGTCAAGGGGTGCACAATGTTACCATAATCCTTGACAAACCTCCTGTAGTAACCCGTGAGACCCAGGAAGGCTCTCACCTGAGTCTGGGTTTTGGGCGGTGCCCATGCCAGGATGGTATCAATCTTGGGTTGCAGGGGGGCCACCTTGCCGCTCCCTACTTGGTGCCCCAAGTACACCACTGAACCCTGCCCAATCTGGCACTTACTGGCTTTGATTGTGAGGCCTGCTCTGCGCAGGGCCAACAACACTTCCTGGAGGTGGCACAAGTGTTCCTCCCAGCTGGCGCTGAACACTGCGATGTCGTCCAGGTAGGCGGCACTGAAATCCTCCAGTCCAGCCAAGACCTGGTTGACCAACCTCTGGAAGGTGGCAGGGGCATTCTTCATCCCAAAGGGCATAACCCGGAACTGGTAGTGCCCATCTGGTGTGGAGAATGCTGACCTCTCTTTTGCCCCATCGGTCAAGGCGATCTGCCAGTACCCAGACGTTAGATCAAACGTACTAAGGTACTGGGCAGCCCCTAACCGATCGATGAGCTCATCAGCTCTGGGGATGGGGTGCGCGTCAGTCTTGGTGACTGAATTGAGTCCTCGGTAATCCACACAGAACCGAAGTTCCGGTGAAGCACCAGGCGCTGCAGCCTTTGGAACCAAGACCACGGGGCTGGCCCAAGGACTGCTAGAGGACTCAACCACCCCTAGGGCAAACATCTTGGAGACCTCCTCCTTGATGTATGCTCTGACCTTGTCAGTCACTCTGTAAGCCTTGTGCTTGACAGGAGTGCTGTCCCCGGTGTCTACATCATGGGCACACCACTGAGTAACACCAGGAATCAAGGAAAACAGATCAGGGAATTGCCCCAACAAATGGCGACAATCCTGCTGCTGTTCAGGGGTCAGTGTGTCAGAGAGGACAACACCATCCACTGACCCATCTTGCTCTTTTGCATACAGGAGGTCAGGAAGAGGCTCACTCTCCTCCTCCATTCCAGCATCTGTAGCTAGGAGCATGCCCACTTCGGACCTTTCTAAGTGGGGCTTCAAACGGTTGACATGCAGGACCCGCAAGGGGTTCCTGGGAGACTTTAAATCCACCAGGTAGGTGACATCGCTCTTCTTCTCCACAACCTCGAATGGTCCAGTCCACCTGTCCTTGAGCGCACAAGGCTCCACAGGGGACATGACCCAAACTTTCTGTCCAGGCTGAAGCTCTACCAGAGTGGCCCTCTGGTCGTACCACCGCTTCATCTCCTCCTGGCTGGCCTCCAGATTTGCCTGAGCAAGATCCCTGAAGCGCCTAGTCTGGTTCCTAAAGGCCAGCATGTAACTGTATACATCCTGGGGAGGTTTCCTGGGAGATTGCTCCCAGCCTTCTTTGACCAGACTTAAAGGTCCTCTTACCGGGTGACCATACAAAAGCTCAAAGGGGCTGAACCCTAGAGACTTCTGTGGCACCTCACGGTAAGCAAACAACAGGCATGGCAAGAGGACGTCCCATTTACGCCTCATTGGTTCTTCAAGACCCATGATCATGCCTTTAAGGGTACGGTTGAATCTTTCAACCAACCCATTACCTTGAGGGTGGTAAGGAGTGGTGAACTTATAAGTTACCCCACACTCCTTCCACAGAGACTTCATATAGTTGGAAATGAAGTTGGTGCCCCGGTCTGACACCACCTCTCTGGGGAACCCCATTCGGGAGAAAACACCCATCAGCGCCCGTCCCACCACGGGGGCAGTCACTGTTCTGAGAGGGATGGCTTCCGGGTACCGTGTGGCATGGTCCACCAAGACCAGGATGAACCTGTTGCCCAGGGCTGTCTTGGGGTCCAGTGGCCCAACAATGTCAATCCCCACCCGGTCAAAGGGGGTACTGACCACGGGAAAAGGTTGGAGGGGAGCCTTCTGCTTCCGCCCGCTCTTCCCACTTGCCTGGCAAGTCTGACAGGTCTTGCACTGGATGTCTACATCCCTCCGCATCTGAGGCCAATAGAAATGGGTGACAAGCCTGTCATAGGTCTTGTCCTGCCCCAGATGTCCAGCTAAAGGAACGTCATGAGCCAAACCCAGTAGGAAGGCTCTGAAGCGCTGGGGTACCACCAGCACACGGGCTGACCCAGGCTCAGCAGCCTTAGGCTCGCTATACAGGAGGTCGTTCTCCCAGTACACAAAATGTGACCCTGACTGATCACCTGAGGTTTGGGCTGAGGCCTGCTGCCTCATACCCACAAGAGAAGGGCACACTTTCTGTTCTGCACAGAATTCCTCCCTGGAGGGACCACCATCCTGCTGCCAATGGGTCAGCTCGGGCAGGTCTCCCAGTTCGGCAACTTGTTCACCTGTGGGTTCCAGGGCATCCCCCTCGAGGTCTGCCTCCTCCTGGACCACGGGAACTACGGGGGACGGTTTCCCGCGCCCCCTGCCTCTTCTCTTCACAGCTGGGTCCTGGGCCATACTTTCAGGCTCCAGAACCCCATCAACACCCTTACTTGCTGTCATGGATCGAGTGGTTGCACACACCCACTCTGGCACACCCAACATTTTCAAATGTGTCTCCCTCTCCACCTTAGCCCAAGGGGAGTCTTCTAAATCGTTGCCCAGGAGACAATCAACAGGCATGGCGGGCCTCACAGCAACCTGAAGAGTACCTGAAACTCCCCCCCATTCAAAGGAAACTTGAGCTACCTCACACTCTTTCTGGGAGTTGTCAGCAGCTATCACAGGGTAGAATGCGTGGGGAACAACCTGCTCTCTGGACACCAAGTGACACTTGACAGCTGTCACACTCGCTCCGGTGTCTCTGAGAGCTTCCACTCTATGGCCATTAATGGTCACCCACTGCCTATATTTCTTAGTGTTACTAGGCAGAGGGGGTGGAGGGACCAATTCCATGTCTCCTAGAGAGACCAGGGACATCTCCGCGGGACCCTCCCCACCATGGGCAACCATCTCCTCCCCTCCCAGAGCTACACTAGCCAACTGACGGGGTGGTGCACTGGGTAGTGCACCAGACTTCTTCAAGGGGCACTGAGGGTCATAAAAACTGTGTCCTACCTGCTTACAAACGAAGCAGGTCAGGGGGCCCCTATGACCAGGTTTACCTGGCGGGGCCTCTGATTTCTTCACAGGGGGAGGCTGGGAACCTTTCCCTTGGTTCCCTTGGGGATTACTTTGGGGCCCTTTCTGGGACTCCTTCTGTTTACCCTTGTCCCCCCCACTCTTCTGCTGGGGACCCTGCCCACCTTTGGCTGAGTCTCCCACTGGACCCTTGTGGACCCTGGTACTGACCCAGCGGTCCGCCTCTTCAGCAAGTTTTCTAGGGTTAGATATCTTGCTATCAATAAGGTGCTGGCGCAGCTCTGGAAAACAGTTATTAGACAAGTGCTCCCAAGCAAACAAATCATAAAGAGCATCATAACTTTCCACTTTGCTGCCCTTTACCCAACCATCCATGGCTCTGCAAAAATATGACACATACTCCACCCACGTGGTACCAGGCAACTTCTTACATTCTCTAAAGGCCTGTCTGTACTTTTCTGGGGTTAGGCCATACCTTAACATTAAAGCATCTTTCATATGAGCATAAGACGTCCTATTCTCAACAGGCATGTCTAACAGGGTATCTCTTCCCTCATTCACAAAGCGACCCCACAACCCCGCTCCCCAATCCTTCTCAGGGACCCGGTGGGCCAACAATGCTAACTCATATGCTTTAAACCACTGACCAATATCCTCATTCTTCTGAAAATCTTTGATCACATCTTTGGGAAAATAAAACCTACTTTCTGCAGGCACAGATGGGACGCTGCCACCAGAGGGATTCAATTCTAACTCCTTAGCTTTGAGCTCCATGTCCCTCACCATTCTCTCACGCTCAAAAGCTAACTTCTCTCTTTCAAACTCTAATCTTTTGATCTCCAAATCAGCTTCTCTCCTGCCTCTTGCATTCTCTATCTCCAACTGCCCATTTATCTTAAGTTTTGCCATTTCCACGTTGTAGGCTCGCTCCTTCGCCCTTTCTTCTCTTTCTTCAGGGGAAAGACCTTTGGAGGAAACACTGCTGCCAGGAGGGGATACAGGCCCAGTCACGGGCACTTCCTCCTCCCCTTCCTCTGTCGGTACCACCACCGGGGCAGAGGGATTCCTGGCCTCTAACCAGGCTTCCAATGCTTTGCGAAATTCTGGTTTGTTTTTGCAGCCTGTGGTAGGAACTTTAAATTGCTTGCAAAGGGATTTCAGCTCCCTTAAGGAATAATCACTTATCTTACTCCTATCAAATTCCTCCTCAACAACAACAAGGGGAGTGACTCCGGCGTCACTCATGGTCAAAACTGGCAGTTTCAAAAATCAAGCTTCAGGAAAAGCGGAGAACAAAAATAGAATATCCAACCAAAACAGACTGTGGCTGCGCTATGGTCTGCTTTCACTATGTAGCGCACACTAATCACTGCACATGGGTCATAAATGCAAAGTTCAAAATCCCACCGCTGACCCACCAATGTTAGAAGCGGCTGTCTCTAGTTGGCAGAGGTATACACTTCTGACAAATAGGGACACACCTTTTCTAGTCAGGGCAAGGAGATCACACACTTAGATAACCCCTGCTCACCCCCTTGGTAGCTTGGCAAAGCAGACAGGCTTATCTCAGAGGCAGTGCGTTAAGCATTTATGACCACATACAGTAATAAAGTGAATACACTACAAATGGACACGACACAGTAGTATTATAAAAATAAGTATTTTTATATAAGGCTTAGCACAAGACCAAATAACGACAAAAATATACCACAGTCTCAATAAATACTCTTGGAAGGAAAAATAATAGTTCAAGCACGGTTTCTTCTTAGCACAAAGTCTTTAGTATCAAAAGCAACTCTTCTTCTCTAAAACACAGTTCTTGGCAACAATGTAACCCACACGGGAGTCACACGACGTCGAGGCAAAGTTAATCCAAAGGTTCGGCGTCGACCGCGAGGAGCGCTACGTCGAGCCCGGAGTCGCACTGACCCCAACAACACAGTACCTTGGAAAAGTGAAGCACTCGATGATCAGCGGCGTCGAGATGTCCGGCGTCGCGTCTTCGGCGTCGATCGGGCCTCGGAGTCGGGGCGATCTGCAGCGGCGTCGACCGAAGTCAGGCGGGAGCAGCGCTCACGGGATGAAGCAGGATACGGCGTCGTCGATGTCGATGTTGCAAGAGTGAGCAGCGCTCACGGCGTCGAGAGGGCTCGAAGTCGATGCGATCAGCAGCGGTGCAGACACGGGGTCACTTGGAGCTGGAGCCGAACTCACTACTCACTTGCGTTGCTGCTGGCGTCGATCGGGCCCGGCGGCCGGCGTCGAGGAAGCGGGACACTGGAGCCGTTACTCACGATGTCGAGCTGGATTCGGCGGCGTCCGTCGGCGTCGAGATTGCTGGATTCTTTCAGAGGTGCTGGATTCACAAACTCCAGCAAAATAGCACTTTAAGCAGATGAAGTCCTTTAGCCCTGTGACTTCAACAGGAGACTGGCACTCTTCCAGCCCTTGGAGATTTTCTCAGCAAAGAGTGAGAGTACACACAAAGTTCCTCTCTCCTGGTTCCTTGGCAAAAATAAAGAAGCAATGCAGGATTCCCCCAACAAACAGCACTCTGGCAGAAGGGGTAGGCAGTCCTTAGATCAGCAGGCTTCTTGTCCTTGGTTCAGGTTTCCTTGTCAGAAGTGATCTCATTTCTTGGTTCAGGGGTCCTTCTCTTATACCCCTTTTTGGCTTTGATCCCTTTGTCCATGCAGGGGAATTTCCCCCCATCCTGGGTTTGTTGTGGGTGTTGCCAGGCCAGAGCACCTGGCCTATTCACTGGGCAGGGCAGAGTCCTCAGCCGCTCAGCAGGAGCGGAGCCAGCATTGTTACTGGCAGGGGCAGGGCCATCAGCTGCCCGGCAGGAGGCGGGCCAGGAAAGTCCCAGGCAAGCACAGAGTCATCAGTCGCCTGGCAGGGGGGCGGAGCCAACATTGTATCAGGCAGGGCAGGCTATCAAGAGCTACTCTCCCCTACTCTCAATGCAAATGCCCCACTCATCCCACACTGACTCATTCAGACTCTCTGGAGCCACCCAGCTCCTGTCACACGCACACCAGAACCAGCAGAGACCGGTAGACAGTTAGACAAGAAAATAGCTACTTTCTAAAAGTGCTATTTTCAAACACAGAGTCCAAAAACCATCCACACAAACGGATGCGTTATTAAACCCTGAGTTCAGGGATACCAAACTCGACATTGCACCATGCTCCCCGAGCCCGCTAGGATTATAGCATTAATAATCCTGGCAGCCCATTCTAACTGATGGAGAGCAGGTTACCTTACAATAGTGAAAAACGACTATGGATGTAATTCACTATTAGGACATGCCAACCTTGTCAGGCTTGTCCTACCTTATGCTTACAATGCACCCTGCCCGTGGGCCTACCATAGGGGTGACTAACATGAAGTTAAGGGAAGGTTTAGGGACTGGCAAGTAGGTGTACTTGCGCAGTCCTCGTGACAGTCAGACTGCACGTGGTCTGGCAATGGCAGACCTTCAGACATACTTTTACTAGGCCGCTCTTGTGGGTGGCACAACATGTGCTGCAGGCCCACTAGCAGCATTTGTATTTACAAGCCCTGGCACTCCTGGTGCACTCTACTAGGGACTGATAGTAAACCAAATAAGCCAAACATGGAAGTCAATCAATACAGCAATTTCACATAGGGAGCACTTGCACTGTGGCACTGATCAGCAGTGGCACAGTGCCCAAAGCATATACCAGCAAAAACATCGTAAACAGAGCAGGCAAACAGAAAAAAATGGAGGAGAGACTCATGCCAATGATGCCAGGTCTAACAAACACACTAAATCTCACCTATGGTTTGAGAGCTTGTAACGGCCGCACTAGGTCTGATATCCCGAGCAAATGTACGTTCAACAAAGCCGGGAGGGAATCCAGATTAGATTACTTCCTGGTACAGTTGCACGCCTGGAAAAGGGTGATGGATTTCAGAGTAATGCCGAGACAGGACAGTGATCACAACGTATTAATATTAGATTTTGCCATTCCCTGTTAGGAGAAGAGTGTGTTAAGTGGGCAAGAGCCCGCAGTGGGACACCTCTTGGAAAATAACAAGAGGAGGATAAGATGGGAAAATCTTGTATCCAGCGAAGATAAGTTAGCCTCCCTATACGCTGGAATTATTCCAACCCTAGAGGAGGCCTTCCATCTATGGAACTTAGATTCCACTAAGGAAATTAGTGAGGACCTCGCGCAGGTACACGAACACTTAATTAGGAAGCTTGAAGCCGATCTTTTTAGCACCAGACCACCCAGAATTCAGGGACTGAACAAAGGCACTTGGTTCAACAGTGCCTGCCGAGCTGCAAAACGTGACCTTCTATCTATCATAAAAGCAGGTGGTTCGAGGGAAGAGATCTCCTCTAGAAGGAGGGCCTATAAAACACTTATAGCTAATGCCAAGATAGAGTGGGACATCCAGCACTGGGAGAATCTATCGGAGTCCCTAGCAGCAAGGGACTCCCGTAGATTCTGGAGAATAATTAATCACGGAAGCGGGGATCTTCCCACGGCTATTGAACCTAACATTGCTGCAAATGTCTGGCAGAAACATTTCGAGCAGTTATACTCCTTAGAGAATGAGGGGACAGAAGCAGCACTGCCTATTACCCCTCAGAGACAGACTGCCGAACCCTTCACTATAAAAGATATTAGGATGGCGATAGCTGGGCTATCCTCTGGGAACAGCTATGGTTGTGTATGCATAATTAAATGCAGATACATCCCCAAATGAGGCACACCGGGGTCAAAAAAAGATTCATAGAAGTTGTATTCAGTTGTGAATATTTATTTCTCCAACGTAGATCACAAAAGTTGTGTTGATATTATATTCATATCAATCCATGATTAATCGAGGAATAGACGACATAGGTGACTCCGATGCATTTCAGGCGGAGCCCTTTCTCAAGGAGCACTAAAGAGAAGACAAGGGGGGGTAAGGGTGAGGAAGAACGGGTTGCAATATGAAAATAAAAATAAAACGGAGGCTATCCATGTAAGTGATTAGTGTGCCGATCAATAGGTGTTAATGCTGCTTTTTAGTAGGCAAAAACGGGATGTTGGGGGTGTGCTAAAAGTGGTCTATGTTAGCGAACTAACTGGGAAGTGCGCATATCGTTATGCAGGCATGAAGTGAGGTCGGGGTGAACTCAACATGAAGCTGACAGGTCACTTACTTCTATTCCATCGTAACGCAGCGCGTTACTTCGTAGGTACAGGGTCTGAATGAGGACGCGGTGGTGAAGTGCACAAAACGCGGGTAATGATAAAAATGGTGAAAGGACTAAGGGTGGTGAGTGTGACAGCGGAGTGGGGGCCATATTGGAGTGGTGAAGTTCAAAGGAAAGGGGGTTGAAAGAAAAGGTTTAAACAGACAGCTGAAGAGAACAATAGAGAGAACAAAAAGACAATGATAGATTAATTACAAGTAACAGCTATATTCGGTACGATCGTTCAGACCAAAAGGTTTCTGTGTCTGTAAGCGGAACATCCATTCCAACTCTCTTCTGAGCAGTGCTTTGTTGTTATCAGTTCCCCTTCTCTTTTTGTCACAGTCTCAAGGACAATGAACTGCAATTGAGCAATGGTATGGCGAGATTCATGAAAATGTGTGGCAATGTTCGATTTCTCATTTTTGAGCCGTATGTTAGATTTATGTTCATTCAAACGTGTCTTGATTTTTCTTTCGGTTTTCCCAACGTATAGTTTACCGCACGGGCATTTCAGTGCGTAGATTAAATTGGTGGAGTCACATGTGGCATTCACTTGGAGTTTGATGGCATTGCCCTTCATGGGATGGCGGATGGTGTTGCCTTTTATGACACAGTTACAGTGATTGCAATTTAGACAAGGTTGGGTGCCTTTGTAGTGTGTGTCACTGATGGTAGGTCTTGTCAGTATTTCTTTGATGTTCTTGCTCCTGGTGTAGGCGAACAAAGGGGGGTTAGAGAACATGTCCCGAAAATCGGGTTCCATTTGGAGGATTCGCCAATGTTTTAGTATGATCTTTTTGTAAATGGAGCTTGTTGTGGAATATTTGGAGACGAGCACAATGCGTTGTTGTTCTTTAGTGGGTGTTTTGGTTAAGGCTTCTTGTCGTGTGATGTGTGCCACTCTTGTTTGTGCCTCAGTTAGGATCTGTGCTGGATAGCCTCTGTCAAGGAAGCGATCATGCATTTCCTTGGTGCGTGTGTTGAAAGTTTGCTCATCCGAGACTATACGTTTGACACGTAGCATCTGAGAGAACGGTAGATGTCTTTTGAGTGCCATTTGATGGAAACTACTATAATGTAGTGTGTTGTTGCGATCAGTAGTTTTGCGGTGAAGATCGGTGGTGAATCCATTTTGGGTGTTTTTTATGTTCACATCCGGAAACGTGATCTCAGTGTCACTGATCTGCCATGAGAGTTTAATGCGTTCGTCCTTGGAGTTTAGTTCAAGGAGAAATTGGTTGAGAGTTTCTTTGGTATCCGTCCAGACTAAAAACAGGTCGTCAATGTACCTGACGTACATTCTGATTTTCTCGTACATGTTGGTGTTGCCATAAATGTTGGTGTTTTCGAAATTCTCCATATATATATTGGCATACGAGGGGGCAGCACAGTTTCCCATCGCCATTCCAGATAGCTGGAGGTACCATTCGTTGTCAACTTGAAAATAACTATGGTAAAGAGTGTATACCATTAGTTCCATTAGAAAGGCTTGCATGTTAGAGTCCACGTTGCTGTTGAGGAGGGCTTGCTCGATGGCTTCGATACCACCCTGGTGGGGGATCGACGTGTATAAAGAACTTACATCAGCTGTACAAAGTATGTATTGGTTGTTGTCATCAATTTTTATGTTGGCCAATTTTAGCAGGAACTCAGTAGTGTCTTTAATGTAACTGGCTGCTTTGGTTACAATCGGTTGCATGTATTTGTCAATGAATTTCCCTGGTGATTCATGGATCGATCCTTTAGTTGACACTATTGGCCTAAAGGGTGGATTGTGTAGGTCCTTGTGTATTTTAGGACACATGTGTATGGTCGGACTCCTGGGGTGTTCCTGCAATAAGAAGTTTTTTGTACGTTCCTGTATTATGCCATTTTGAAATGCTTTCATGACCAGATCTTTGAGGATACTTTGGAACTCCCTCGTAGGGTTGTGGTCTAATAGCATGTAGGTGGATGTGTCTCGTATATGTTCATGGAGCCGTTGTGTATACATAGTGGTGTCTAAGATAACCAATGCGCCGCCCTTGTCGGCTTTGACGCATCTGATGTTTTCATTGTTGGCCAATGATTTGAGAGTGTCACGATCCTTGATGGTGAGATTTTGATTCCTTGGGCACTTCTGAAAATTGATTTTGGATATATCATTGCGAACCAGATTCTCAAACAGATCTATGCACTTATGGCTACTGGGGGCCTGATAAGTGCTGGACGGTCTTAAGCCTTTGAGTTCATCAATCTTAATTGCTGTGGTTGGTGGCAAGACATTTTCGAAAAAATGACGTAACCTGAGTTTCCTTACCAGCTTGAAGGTGCTAACTTCGAGTTCTAGTTGGTTAGTGTGTGTGGTGGGAACGAAAGATGTGCCTTTCTCCAGTAGGTTCATTTGGTGTGGAGTGATAGTTGTGTTTGAAATGTTGATAACTAAGTGTTTCTCTTTGGTTTGGGGTCCTTTTTCGTGATGGTGCTCCGTGTGTTTGGAGCGGTTGTTTCTTTTTGTTTTGTTCTGGCCCCTCCTGAGTCTTCGATGGTTTCCGGGCCTGATTCTAAAAAATGAACCGCAGGGGGTTGATCTTGTGCCATTGTGGAAGTGCTTGCTTGGTCATCAGTAGGTCTTGGCGCGGTGGTTCTTCTGGATGGTCGGGTTGAATTGTCACTGCCTGAGGATGAGGTGTCGGTTTGCATACTAGGTGGTCTATTGCGTCGTCGCTGGGCATAGATGTCAGCCCAGAAATATACTTCGTCGAGCTTGTAATCAAGCGTATCTCTACGAAATTTCCTGATTTTTCGCTCGTTAATTTCTTTTTGATGTTTGTCGAGTGTTGTTTTCAAATCCTCAAGTGTGGTGGAAAGGTCCTCAGGTGTTAACATATCTCTTAGTTCTTTGTCAATCTCTTTAATTTCAGTTTCTAGTTCTTTTAAGATGCCGGATAGTTCTTCAACTATGAGGAGAATCAGGTCCAGACTGCATTTGTTTAGTATTCCATCCCACTTCTCTTTGAAGGTTTTGGAATTTTTGCACAAAGAGGGGTTTCAAAGCGATCCGTAAACCGCGAGGGATTCTAAGTGCCCGGTGGTATTTAAGTAACGTACTCGCGTGGAGTTTCTGGTTAATATGTCGTTTCGATAAATAAAGTAATTGTCTATAACATTGCTCTTTGTTACGGGTGGTGGAGGTTGGGGAAATGTCTTCCTCAATCAGTGAGTATATTCGTCGACGTTCCTCGTCGTCATATGCTAGGGTATGCGCTCTGGCTTCGGTGCTTCGACTGATTTCTTCGAACTGCATTTTGAAGGCGTGCCACTCACCCGGAGGCGGAATGAGTATTCAATACAATGGGGTAAAGGGTGGTGCACAGCAAGTTGAGAACAGTTTATAGCTGTGTTGATGTGGGTTTTGGGTGCGCTCGTAGGGTTGTGTTACCGTCTTGAACACAGATAGAGATCAGCTATGGTTGTGTATGCATAATTAAATGCAGATACATCCCCAAATGAGGCACACCGGGGTCAAAAAAAGATTCATAGAAGTTGTATTCAGTTGTGAATATTTATTTCTCCAACGTAGATCACAAAAGTTGTGTTGATATTATATTCATATCAATCCATGATTAATCGAGGAATAGACGACATAGGTGACTCCGATGCATTTCAGGCGGAGCCCTTTCTCAAGGAGCACTAAAGAGAAGACAAGGGGGGGTAAGGGTGAGGAAGAACGGGTTGCAATATGAAAATAAAAATAAAACGGAGGCTATCCATGTAAGTGATTAGTGTGCCGATCAATAGGTGTTAATGCTGCTTTTTAGTAGGCAAAAACGGGATGTTGGGGGTGTGCTAAAAGTGGTCTATGTTAGCGAACTAACTGGGAAGTGCGCATATCGTTATGCAGGCATAAAGTGAGGTCGGGGTGAACTCAACATGAAGCTGACAGGTCACTTACTTCTATTCCATCGTAACGCAGCACGTTACTTCGTAGGTACAGGGTCTGAATGAGGACGCGGTGGTGAAGTGCACAAAACGCGGGTAATGATAAAAATGGTGAAAGGACTAAGGGTGGTGAGTGTGACAGCGGAGTGGGGGCCATATTGGAGTGGTGAAGTTCAAAGGAAAGGGGGTTGAAAGAAAAGGTTTAAACAGACAGCTGAAGAGAACAATAGAGAGAACAAAAAGACAATGATAGATTAATTACAAGTAACAGCTATATTCGGTACGATCGTTCAGACCAAAAGGTTTCTGTGTCTGTAAGCGGAACATCCATTCCAACTCTCTTCTGAGCAGTGCTTTGTTGTTATCAGTTCCTTCTCTTTTTGTCACAGTCTCAAGGACAATGAACTGCAATTGAGCAATGGTATGGCGAGATTCATGAAAATGTGTGGCAATGTTCGATTTCTCATTTTTGAGCCGTATGTTAGATTTATGTTCATTCAAACGTGTCTTGATTTTTCTTTCGGTTTTCCCAACGTATAGTTTACCGCACGGGCATTTCAGTGCGTAGATTAAATTGGTGGAGTCACATGTGGCATTCACTTGGAGTTTGATGGCATTGCCCTTCATGGGATGGCGGATGGTGTTGCCTTTTATGACACAGTTACAGTGATTGCAATTTAGACAAGGTTGGGTGCCTTTGTAGTGTGTGTCACTGATGGTAGGTCTTGTCAGTATTTCTTTGATGTTCTTGCTCCTGGTGTAGGCGAACAAAGGGGGGTTAGAGAACATGTCCCGAAAATCGGGTTCCATTTGGAGGATTCGCCAATGTTTTAGTATGATCTTTTTGTAAATGGAGCTTGTTGTGGAATATTTGGAGACGAGCACAATGCGTTTTTGTTCTTTAGTGGGTGTTTTGGTTAAGGCTTCTTGTCGTGTGATGTGTGCCACTCTTGTTTGTGCCTCAGTTAGGATCTGTGCTGGATAGCCTCTGTCAAGGAAGCGATCATGCATTTCCTTGGTGCGTGTGTTGAAAGTTTGCTCATCCGAGACTATACGTTTGACACGTAGCATCTGAGAGAACGGTAGATGTCTTTTGAGTGCCATTTGATGGAAACTACTATAATGTAGTGTGTTGTTGCGATCAGTAGTTTTGCGGTGAAGATCGGTGGTGAATCCATTTTGGGTGTTTTTTATGTTCACATCCGGAAACGTGATCTCAGTGTCACTGATCTGCCATGAGAGTTTAATGCGTTCGTCCTTGGAGTTTAGTTCAAGGAGAAATTGGTTGAGAGTTTCTTTGGTATCCGTCCAGACTAAAAACAGGTCGTCAATGTACCTGACGTACATTCTGATTTTCTCGTACATGTTGGTGTTGCCATAAATGTTGGTGTTTTCGAAATTCTCCATATATATATTGGCATACGAGGGGGCAGCACAGTTTCCCATCGCCATTCCAGATAGCTGGAGGTACCATTCGTTGTCAACTTGAAAATAACTATGGTAAAGAGTGTATACCATTAGTTCCATTAGAAAGGCTTGCATGTTAGAGTCCACGTTGCTGTTGAGGAGGGCTTGCTCGATGGCTTCGATACCACCCTGGTGGGGGATCGACGTGTATAAAGAACTTACATCAGCTGTACAAAGTATGTATTGGTTGTTGTCATCAATTTTTATGTTGGCCAATTTTAGCAGGAACTCAGTAGTGTCTTTAATGTAACTGGCTGCTTTGGTTACAATCGGTTGCATGTATTTGTCAATGAATTTCCCTGGTGATTCATGGATCGATCCTTTAGTTGACACTATTGGCCTAAAGGGTGGATTGTGTAGGTCCTTGTGTATTTTAGGACACATGTGTATGGTCGGACTCCTGGGGTGTTCCTGCAATAAGAAGTTTTTTGTACGTTCCTGTATTATGCCATTTTGAAATGCTTTCATGACCAGATCTTTGAGGATACTTTGGAACTCCCTCGTAGGGTTGTGGTCTAATAGCATGTAGGTGGATGTGTCTCGTATATGTTCATGGAGCCGTTGTGTATACATAGTGGTGTCTAAGATAACCAATGCGCCGCCCTTGTCGGCTTTGACGCATCTGATGTTTTCATTGTTGGCCAATGATTTGAGAGTGTCACGATCCTTAATGGTGAGATTTTGATTCCTTGGGCACTTCTGAAAATTGATTTTGGATATATCATTGCGAACCAGATTCTCAAACAGATCTATGCACTTATGGCTACTGGGGGCCTGATAAGTGCTGGACGGTCTTAAGCCTTTGAGTTCATCAATCTTAATTGCTGTGGTTGGTGGCAAGACATTTTCGAAAAAATGACGTAACCTGAGTTTCCTTACCAGCTTGAAGGTGCTAACTTCGAGTTCTAGTTGGTTAGTGTGTGTGGTGGGAACGAAAGATGTGCCTTTCTCCAGTAGGTTCATTTGGTGTGGAGTGATAGTTGTGTTTGAAATGTTGATAACTAAGTGTTTCTCTTTGGTTTGGGGTCCTTTTTCGTGATGGTGCTCCGTGTGTTTGGAGCGGTTGTTTCTTTTTGTTTTGTTCTGGCCCCTCCTGAGTCTTCGATGGTTTCCGGGCCTGATTCTAAAAAATGAACCGCAGGGGGTTGATCTTGTGCCATTGTGGAAGTGCTTGCTTGGTCATCAGTAGGTCTTGGCGCGGTGGTTCTTCTGGATGGTCGGGTTGAATTGTCACTGCCTGAGGATGAGGTGTCGGTTTGCATACTAGGTGGTCTATTGCGTCGTCGCTGGGCATAGATGTCAGCCCAGAAATATTCTTCGTCGAGCTTGTAATCAAGCGTATCTCTACGAAATTTCCTGATTTTTCGCTCGTTAATTTCTTTTTGATGTTTGTCGAGTGTTGTTTTCAAATCCTCAAGTGTGGTGGAAAGGTCCTCAGGTGTTAACATATCTCTTAGTTCTTTGTCAATCTCTTTAATTTCAGTTTCTAGTTCTTTTAAGATGCCGGATAGTTCTTCAACTATGAGGAGAATCAGGTCCAGACTGCATTTGTTTAGTATTCCATCCCACTTCTCTTTGAAGGTTTTGGAATTTTTGCACAAAGAGGGGTTTCAAAGCGATCCGTAAACCGCAAGGGATTCTAAGTGCCCGGTGGTATTTAAGTAACGTACTCGCGTGGAGTTTCTGGTTAATATGTCGTTTCGATAAATAAAGTAATTGTCTATAACATTGCTCTTTGTTACGGGTGGTGGAGGTTGGGGAAATGTCTTCCTCAATCAGTGAGTATATTCGTCGACGTTCCTCGTCGTCATATGCTAGGGTATGCGCTCTGGCTTCGGTGCTTCGACTGATTTCTTCGAACTGCATTTTGAAGGCGTGCCACTCACCCGGAGGCGGAATGAGTATTCAATACAATGGGGTAAAGGGTGGTGCACAGCAAGTTGAGAACAGTTTATAGCTGTGTTGATGTGGGTTTTGGGTGCGCTCGTAGGGTTGTGTTACCGTCTTGAACACAGATAGAGATCAGCTATGGTTGTGTATGCATAATTAAATGCAGATACATCCCCAAATGAGGCACACCGGGGTCAAAAAAAGATTCATAGAAGTTGTATTCAGTTGTGAATATTTATTTCTCCAACGTAGATCACAAAAGTTGTGTTGATATTATATTCATATTGCAATATGAAAATAAAAATAAAACTGAGGCTATCCATGTAAGTTTTATTTTTATTTTCATATTGCAACCCGTTCTTCCTCACCCTTACCCCCCCTTGTCTTCTCTTTAGTGCTCCTTGAGAAAGGGCTCCACCCGAAATGCATCGGAGTCACCTATGTCGTCTATTCCTCCATTTATCATGGATTGATATGAATATAATATCAACACAACTTTTGTGATCTACGTTGGAGAGATAAATATTCACAACTGAATACAACTTCTATGAATCTTTTTTTGACCCCGGTGTGCCTCATTTGGGGATGTATCTGCATTTAATTATGCATACACAACCATAGCTGATCTCTATCTGTGTTCAAGACGGTAACACAACCCTACGAGCGCACCCAAAACCCACATCAACACAGCTATAAACTGTTCTCAACTTGCTGTGCACCACCCTTTACCCCATTGTATTGAATACTCATTCCGCCTCCGGGTGAGTGGCACGCCTTCAAAATGCAGTTCGAAGAAATCAGTCGAAGCACCGAAGCCAGAGCGCATACCCTAGCATATGACGACGAGGAACGTCGACGAATATACTCACTGATTGAGGAAGACATTTCCCCAACCTCCACCACCCGTAACAAAGAGCAATGTTATAGACAATTACTTTATTTATCGAAACGACATATTAACCAGAAACTCCACGCGAGTACGTTACTTAAATACCACCGGGCACTTAGAATCCCTCGCGGTTTACGGATCGCTTTGAAACCCTCTTTGTGCAAAAATTCCAAAACCTTCAAAGAGAAGTGGGATGGAATACTAAACAAATGCAGTCTGGACCTGATTCTCCTCATAGTTGAAGAACTATCCGGCATCTTAAAAGAACTAGAAACTGAAATTAAAGAGATTGACAAAGAACTAAGAGATATGTTAACACCTGAGGACCTTTCCACCACACTTGAGGATTTGAAAACAACACTCGACAAACATCAAAAAGAAATTAACGAGCGAAAAATCAGGAAATTTCGTAGAGATACGCTTGATTACAAGCTCGACGAAGTATATTCCTGGGCTGACATCTATGCCCAGCGACGACGCAATAGACCACCTAGTATGCAAACCGACACCTCATCCTCAGGCAGTGACAATTCAACCCGACCATCCAGAAGAACCACAGCGCCAAGACCTACTGATGACCAAGCAAGCACTTCCACAATGGCACAAGATCAACCCCCTGCGGTTCATTTTTTAGAATCAGGCCCGGAAACCATCGAAGACTCAGGAGGGGCCAGAACAAAACAAAAAGAAACAACCGCTCCAAACACACTGAGCACCATCACGAAAAAGGACCCCAAACCAAAGAGAAACACCTAGTTATCAACATTTCAAACACAACTATCACTCCACACCAAATGAACCTACTGGAGAAAGGCACATCTTTCGTTCCCACCACACACACTAACCAACTAGAACTCGAAGTTAGCACCTTCAAGCTGGTAAGGAAACTCAGGTTACGTCATTTTTTCGAAAATGTCTTGCCACCAACCACAGCAATTAAGATTGATGAACTCAAAGGCTTAAGACCGTCCAGCACTTATCAGGCCCCCAGTAGCCATAAGTGCATAGATCTGTTTGAGAATCTGGTTCGCAATGATATATCCAAAATCAATTTTCAGAAGTGCCCAAGGAATCAAAATCTCACCATCAAGGATCGTGACACTCTCAAATCATTGGCCAACAATGAAAACATCAGATGCGTCAAAGCCGACAAGGGCGGCGCATTGGTTATCTTAGACACCACTATGTATACACAACGGCTCCATGAACATATACGAGACACATCCACCCACATGCTATTAGACCACAACCCTACGAGGGAGTTCCAAAGTATCCTCAATGATCTGGTCATGAAAGCATTTCAAAATGGCATAATACAGGAACGTACAAAAAACTTCTTATTGCAGGAACACCCCAGGAGTCCGACCATACACATGTGTCCTAAAATACACAAGGACCTACACAATCCACCCTTTAGGCCAATAGTGTCAACTAAAGGATCGATCCATGAATCACCAGGGAAATTCATTGACAAATACATGCAACCGATTGTAACCAAAGCAGCCAGTTACATTAAAGACACTACTGAGTTCCTGCTAAAATTGGCCAACATAAAAATTGATGACAACAACCAATACATACTTTGTACAGATGATGTAAGTTCTTTATACACGTCGATCCCCCACCAGGGTGGTATCGAAGCCATCGAGCAAGCCCTCCTCAACAGCAACGTGGACTCTAACATGCAAGCCTTTCTAATGGAACTAATGGTATACACTCTTTACCATAGTTATTTTCAAGTTGACAACGAATGGTACCTCCAGCTATCTGGAATGGCGATGGGAAACTGTGCTGCCCCCTCGTATGCCAATATATATATGGAGAATTTCGAAAACACCAACATTTATGGCAACACCAACATGTACGAGAAAATCAGAATGTATGTCAGGTACATTGACGACCTGTTTTTAGTCTGGACGGATACCAAAGAAACTCTCAACCAATTTCTCCTTGAACTAAACTCCAAGGACGAACGCATTAAACTCTCATGGCAGATCAGTGACACTGAGATCACGTTTCTGGATGTGAACATAAAAAACACCCAAAATGGATTCACCACCGATCTTCACCGCAAAACTACTGATCGCAACAACACACTACATTATAGTAGTTTCCATCAAATGGCACTCAAAAGACATCTACCGTTCTCTCAGATGCTACGTGTCAAACGTATAGTCTCGGATGAGCAAACTTTCAACACACGCACCAAGGAAATGCATGATCGCTTCCTTGACAGAGGCTATCCAGCACAGATCCTAACTGAGGCACAAACAAGAGTGGCACACATCACACGACAAGAAGCCTTAACCAAAACACCCACTAAAGAACAACAACGCATTGTGCTCGTCTCCAAATATTCCACAACAAGCTCCATTTACAAAAAGATCATACTAAAACATTGGCGAATCCTCCAAATGGAACCCGATTTTCGGGACATGTTCTCTAACCCCCCTTTGTTCGCCTACACCAGGAGCAAGAACATCAAAGAAATACTGACAAGACCTACCATCAGTGACACACACTACAAAGGCACCCAACCTTGTCTAAATTGCAATCACTGTAACTGTGTCATAAAAGGCAACACCATCCGCCATCCCATGAAGGGCAGTGCCATCAAACTCCAAGTGAATGCCACATGTGACTCCACCAATTTAATCTACGCACTGAAATGCCCGTGCGGTAAACTATACGTTGGGAAAACCGAAAGAAAAATCAAGACACGTTTGAATGAACATAAATCTAACATACGGCTCAAAAATGAGAAATCGAACATTGCCACACATTTTCATGAATCTCGCCATACCATTGCTCAATTGCAGTTCATTGTCCTTGAGACTGTGACAAAAAGAGAAGGAACTGATAACAACAAAGCACTGCTCAGAAGAGAGTTGGAATGGATGTTCCGCTTACAGACACAGGAACCTTTTGGTTTGAACGATCGTACCGAATATAGCTGTTACTTGTAATTAATCTATCATTGTCTTTTTGTTCTCTCTATTGTTCTCTTCAGCTGTCTGTTTAAACCTTTTCTTTCAACCCCCTTTCCTTTGAACTTCACCACTCCAATATGGCCCCCACTCCGCTGTCACACTCACCACCCTTAGTCCTTTCACCATTTTTATCACCCTTAGTTCTCATTACCCGCGTTTTGTGCACTTCACCACCGCGTCCTCATTCAGACCCTGTACCTACGAAGTAACGCGCTGCGTTACGATGGAATAGAAGTAAGTGACCTGTCAGCTTCATGTTGAGTTCACCCCGACCTCACTTTATGCCTGCATAACGATATGCGCACTTCCCAGTTAGTTCGCTAACATAGACCACTTTTAGCACACCCCCAACATCCCGTTTTTGCCTACTAAAAAGCAGCATTAACACCTATTGATCGGCACACTAATCACTTACATGGATAGCCTCCGTTTTATTTTTATTTTCATATTGCAACCCGTTCTTCCTCACCCTTACCCCCCCTTGTCTTCTCTTTAGTGCTCCTTGAGAAAGGGCTCCGCCCGAAATGCATCGGAGTCACCTATGTCGTCTATTCCTCGATTAATCATGGATTGATATGAATATAATATCAACACAACTTTTGTGATCTACGTTGGAGAAATAAATATTCACAACTGAATACAACTTCTATGAATCTTTTTTTGACCCCGGTGTGCCTCATTTGGGGATGTATCTGCATTTAATTATGCATACACAACCATAGCTGATCTCTATCTGTGTTCAAGACGGTAACACAACCCTACGAGCGCACCCAAAACCCACATCAACACAGCTATAAACTGTTCTCAACTTGCTGTGCACCACCCTTTACCCCATTGTATTGAATACTCTATCCTCTGGGAAGGCACCGGGCTTGGATGGGTTGCCGGGCGACCTTTTCAAGCACGAACCGGGAATCTGGGCACCCTACCTCATGATTTTATTCAATGCAGTGCTGGGGGGAATGAAAATCCCAGATACTTGGCTGGGAGCAGAGGTGGTCCCGATATTCAAAAAGGGGTCGCCCCTGCTCCCAGCCAACTATCGCCCAATCAGTCTCATTGATGTGTCTCAAAAGTTGTTTGGCAGATTAATTCTTAACAGGTTGTTGAGCTGGATGGAGGAGACTGACATTTTAAGCCCTCTCCAGGCGGGATTTAGAAAAGGAGTTTCAACAGTCGACCAAATACTTAGACTGAATATTATATATTGGAAGACGGTGCTCTTAGAAGGTGGGACATTGTATGCGGTATTTGTGGACCCCCGCGCCGCCTTCGATTTAGTTCCCCGGGCTAGATTGTGGGCGGTGCTGGCTGATCTGGGCGTCCCGGGAGACATCCTCCATATCTTAATCAGGCTGCACTCTAACAACTATGCTCGAGTCAGATCTGGAAAGGGCGGCAGGCTGACTGATAGATTCCCCGTCCGCAGAGGGGTGAGGCAGGGCTGTGTATTGGCCCCGACCCTGTTTTGCTTATTCGTGAACGGGGTGATAGAGTACTTGAACAGGATCACTAACACCGATGCTCCACAATTGAACGGCAGCAGGGTGCCAGCAATCATGTTTGCAGATGACACCCTGCTGCTGTCAAAAACACCGATGGGGCTTCAGAGGGTCCTGAGCGGGTTTTGGGGGTTTTGTAATGAAAGAGGTCTAGAAATAAATCCAACTAAGACCAAATTTATGATTCTAAGCCCCAAACCCAAAAGCTGCCCAAATCCTCGCCTGGGACGTACAACCCTAGAAAGAGTCCAAGTAATAGAATATCTTGGCATAACCCTCAACCAGAATTTGACTTGGTTGCCACATAAAACAAAACCAACGACAAAACTGGTCCAGAGGGCAGGTGCCATTACAAGAATCGCCAAAAAATCACCTTTACGCCCATTGACACCCGCCATCCATATTTACAAAACCCAAGCCAGGGGGGGCATTATTTACGGGGGTGAGTTATGGGGACATATACCTTTACACATGGTACAAGTCGCAGAAAACAACTTTATAAGACAACTGGCTGCTCTCCCCCCGAGCACTCCACTCCTCCCCCTAAGAATGGACTTGGCTCTACGACCAATCACGGAGGGATTGGGCCTTAAACCTCTGACCTATTGGAGGCGTCTGTGGAGCAGTGTGGACCTGGTACACCACAGAAACGAATTTCAGGAACTCCTTAGATCAACCTATGCTACTAAAATCCCGTGGATAAAGTACATCAGGGACATGTTTATCTACCTCGGAGTTCCAGAGTTATGGTCCAACCCGGAAGTAGCGTCTGTAAGGCTCTCTAGAAAAGAACTTTCAAAGCTATGAATTCTCTCCGGGAAGGATCCCTAACCGACACATTCATTAAGATAAAAGATTCATACAGTCCTGAATATGTACTGGATGGTATGACACCTGTGTCTGTACGGAAGATCTACATGCAATGGAGGTACGGTTCTCTTCCCCTGAGGTCCCTTACCAAATCTTGGGAAGGTAACCTGGCTCCAGGGGCGTGCCCAGCATGTAACTATAAACTGGAAAGCGATCTTCACGTGGTCCTGTTCTGCAGAGCCTACAGCAGAATTAGGAGTTATTGGTTGGTCCCTCACTTAAGGAACTTGGGCTTTCGAACTTTTGCTCCGGCCTACAGAGTCCTCAAGACAGACTTATCGGCTCCAACTGTGTTCGTAATGGCAAAATTCCTGACGGCAATGTGGCGATCACGTGCATTAATTATCAGGGACACTAAAGCTACATGAACACCTCCCTTCCTTCATTTTTCTATATCATAATGTACTTTTTAGTAATCAGATTTTAACTATGAGCCTTTTATAGCATATCCTTACAGTTTTTAATGACAAAAATCATTTGTACATCTTTTATGATCTTTTATGGTCGAAATAAAGATTATTTGAATTGAAATCTGTTATTCGCTGCGCTGTCGGATAAGAATATTGTGCTGAAAAGCACTCCATGAGCAAAACTCGGAGCTGAATCATCAGCCATGCCACGTGTGCAGCTCTTTTTGTTATTTAAAGGAAATACCAAGTTGTTCACAAACATTTCTTTACAGGTTTTAATTACAAACGAGCACAGCGCCACCGCATGCAATCAGCACGATTGCCGAAGAATAGGCAGTGATTTTAAGTAGGTTGAAGACAATGGCTGCCCCGGATGCCGTTCAGTCCCAGTAGTTTAGTGTTTGGGTCAAACATTGCACTCATTTGGCATACAAAGTAAGAGCAGAGATTTTAGCGCCTTACACGGCTGGCATATGTGCACTGTGCATTATGCCGGCTTGAAAAAGTATGCTCATAATAAGACAAAAGGCCCGGAATCTCTGATTGGCTAACATTGCGACAACGCTGCATTAAAATCAGCAGCCCAGTAATGTGCAAATATATATATTTTTTTAAAAGAGCCCATAGTCAGATTTAGCTTGCGTCACATTGTGATGATGTCATTCACAGTGCATGCACTGAAGACTCAGTTTTAGTACAACACGAGGCATTTCATGGCAGTGCAAATCCAACCCAGCAGCTTCTTGAGTGACGTGTATTTGAAGGCAATCAGCGAAAAAACAACAGATACTCGCGCGCGATTTGCGCTAAAGAAGGAGGCAGGAGGGGGCCTGCGCCTGTTTCCCTTCCGGGAACGAGCAGGGGCACCATATGTTTGCAACTTAATTACAAACATATGGTGTCAAAGCTCGTTCCCGAAAGGGAATCGCCAAACGTGCACGCGTGGCCATTAAAAGCAATGCAACGCATGCACATATTTGGCTGAAAAGGTGCATCAATTGCTAAAGGTCTTTCTCCTATCAGCGCATGCGCACTGCATAGGCGAGACCTAAAAAAGCAGGCTGCCCATATTTGTTGCCAATGTAGGACAAAGTGGTACAAAAGGCGGTGGTGATGGACGGAGCATCTGAACCAATCAAACACTCACACCCAGTCTACAGATCTGGGTTTAATCCATCACCGTTCTTTAGCCCACTCTGCCACCCCAGTTCAGACAGGGCCATATGCAAATCAATCTGACCCTGCACCTCATGGGAACATTCCAGCCCGAACTGCCAAGCCATGCCTTCCCTGGACCGGAAAACAAGCTTCCGAGGATCGGTTTCTGGCATTTCAGCCGTCTTCAGCCCGGCTTGCTTGAATCCAGTGGCAAAGTGAGCAAGGGACTCACATCTGAGCATAATATTTTGCCATTGTTAAACATTCCCTCCATCATCTTGTGTGTTTTGCTGTTCACCCTATGTGGGGAGGGTATGCCCAGACATGGGCCCCTTGCTCACTAAGCCATTGGAGTCAAGCTATCCTGGCTGAAGACGGCTGATAGCCAGAAACCGGTCCTAGGATGCTTGATTCCGGTCCAGGAAAGACATGGCTTGGCAGTTCGGGCTGGACTGTTCCCATGAGGCACAGGGTCAAGACTGATTTGCATATGGCCATGTCTGAACTGGGGTGGTTTGGTGAGCAAAATAACGATGGATTAAACCCAGATCTGTGACTGGGTGTGAATGTTTTGCCATAGTGCAACATTCCGTCCATCATCTTGTGTGTTTTGCCAATGTAGTACAGGCAACTACCAATTCATTAACTCCGGATGTACATGTTTACCTGTGAATAAACAAGCCAGCACAACCTTTTACTGAGTTTGGTATTCTCTAAGAATAGCGACCTGCACATATATTGACTCTTTACTATTGACTATCAACATATCACCAAGGTAAGCATATACAGAGATGTAGAGATTTACTATTCTTAACTCTATGTCGACTTACCTTGACAATCTGTTTGCAGTCGATATTACGGAGTTGCTATGAGTGCAGGTTAATGTTAAAACTTGAATATTGAGATACATTACCTTGGACCCATAGTCAACAGCAAGGGGTCTTACGGAGAGGTCTATGATATTTCATGTTATGTGTCACCCAGCCCTGCTTTTCTTATTTGCATTCTGGTACCTGCAGTTTTGCCCCTGAATGCAATGGCTGCACATTAAACTGAAATATGTCGATCAGACACCTGAAAACGGAACTCAATGTGCCCCAGTGGTTTCGATATTTGGGTACCTGGATTCATTTTTCGGGGACCAGGACATAATTTACATCGCACATTATGGCCCAGAGAAAAAAAAAGAGAAAGAGGCAGAAAAAGGAGAAAGATGAAGTAAGAAAAAGTTACAAATGCAGGGACAAAGGGAGAACATAGGCATGGCACAGAGCCAGCAGGTTTGAAGTAAAAGCACAGGAAGTGTAAAGTGAGCGAAGAAAGAGGCATTGGGCATTAGTTCTATGTTTCCATTAGAAGTATCAGTTTCCCCGGCTAGCATGCAAACAACCTATGGGTACAAAGAACAGACTAGACTAACAAAAGCACACTTGGAAGCCATTAGTTTCAACTACACACCGCTCTATTTGATGTTGTAGTGATTGGCAAAGTTCTATCATTGCTCCAGTCATAGCACTTACCTACTGTATGGTATTGACGGGTTGTTTAAATTGTGATGGAGCAGGGGAAACAAAATATTTTTTTGTACCCCTTGGAAGTTAATGACCCCATAACTTTAATTATACTAACTGTTTAACGCATGTATTAATCAAGAAATGCACCTTTATTAAACAGCACACGTGGGCAACTTGTTGGAATTGCAAATTCTAATTCATTTGCAAATGCAAAGTAAAATAACATTAGAAATGTGAATTGCGTAGTAAATGGAGTAAATTGCATGATTTGTGCTGCGTAGGAAATTGTTCTGTGGCAAAGAGTGCAGATGGTAAGTAAAATGTCTTTAAATGTCGCTTCTGCTAGGTAATACCTAACACGGGTCTTTAGAATGGTGGGTAGTAAACAGAACGGCTTATTTTCCATGTCTAATTTTGTTGTGTTTTCCTTATATTAGTTTCATTCGGGCCTGCTAGGCCGCACTTCGAAAATGGCCTTTGGAAACGGATAAGGTTACGTGCGCTGAATAAAATGGCCCCGCGCATCAGCAGAGTGAATGCTCCAGTCACGTGTATGCGGCTTGTGCCCGGATTGAGAGATGTCAAGGCCAGCTTGACCTGCAGCAAGAGTCGTGCCAAGAGTTCAGCATGTATGCATGGGAACGGATGGAAGAAACGAGCTACAGATGATGAACTATTGTGTGACCATCAGAGTTTGTACAAAATACATTAAAAAGTTGAATTACCTTTGGACATTGTGGATTATTATTATAGCATTTGTAGAGCGCTCTATAACCCTACGGGCATCCTGGCGCTTAGGTACATAGCTAAGAGCTCTGTGGGGACAGGAACGTGGACAAGATGCTGAACAGGGTAGGTTTATTTATTGTGGTGGGTTTTAGGAGGATTTTTTGGAAAAAGCCAGGTTTTCACCTTTTTCCGAAAGGTCAGAAGATCATTAGTTTTTCTGATATCGGTGGGAAGATTATTCCATAAGTGGGCTGCAGCTATACTGAAGGCTCGTCCTCCACAGGTGGCTTTCTTGATCCTAGGAATGCTGATGAAGTTCAAGGATGAGGATCGGAGAGACCGGGTGGGCTCGTACCACTTGAATTTATTCTGGAGTGGCCGAGGACTTAGCCCATGAACTGCCCTGAAAACAATACATAGGGATTTAAAGCAAATCCTTTGGTGTATGGGCAGCCAATGTAGGTCGGCCAGGGCAAGAGTGGTAGAAGATCTTCGCTCACGGGAAAGTGCCAGTTTGGCTGCAGCCGCCTGGACACTTTGGAGTCTGGAGATGAGATATGCAGGGGATTCCAGCAAGAGAGCATTGCAGTAATCCAGGCGGCTGAGGATAGTGCTCCTGACTATGTCGGCTCTGGTCTGTGGGGGCAGGAGAGGTAGCAGCCTTCGGAGTCCTCTTAATAAGGCAAAACAGCAGCTAACCTGCTTGTTGACGTTAGTCTCTAGGCTTAGTTTGTTATTAATAGTGACTCCAAGATTTTTTACTGAGCTCACTGGGGTAGGTGAGTCCCCTAACGACTGGGGCCAGAAATCTGATGGTAAACTTTTGGGGATTTTTCCTACTGTGCAATGCAGTATTTCAGTTTTCTCACTGTTGAATTTTAGTGAGTTCTGATTGAGCCAGAGAGACATTTCCAGCATACAAGTGTGGAAAGTTTCCATTGAGCTTGCTCGAACTCCGTCAAGCGAGATTATCAGCTGGGTATCATCTGCGTAGTTTGTCACGCAGATGCCGTGGCTTTTGATGATCTGCATCAGGGGTTGCATATAAATATTAAAAAGTATGGGACTGATAGCAGACCCCTGTGGGACCCTGTGCAGAACTTTGATGAACTCTGATTGAAAGGGAGGGATGGCTACTGCCTGCCACCTGTCCGTCAAGTAAGAGCGGAACCAGTCGAGCACGACACCTCCAACTCCGATGTTCCTTAATCTTTCTATCAGAATGCCGTGGTTCACCGTATCGAACGCGGCGGACAGGTCAAGCAGAATCAGAGTTGCTGACTCTCCCCTGTCCGCCCTCATTCTTAGGTCAGCAAAGCTGACTCCGTTCCATGAACTGGTCTGAAGCCAAACTGCTCCTCTTCCAGGATGTTGTTGGTTTCTAGGAAGAGGGCTAGGGATCTGCTGACCCATCTCTTTATGATCTTTATTGGATATGGTAAGAGGGATATGGGTCGGTAGTTCTTTTGGCAGTTTGGGTCCAGATTTGGTTTTTTTAATAGCGGGGTGATGATCGCCAGTTTCCAGTCTTTGGGCACGGAGCCTGTACACAGAGATCGATTACATAGTTGATGCAGGGCTGGAAGAATATCATCCTCGAATTTCTTGGCTATTCTATGGGGAAGAGGGTCTAGAGGAGAGCCTGAGGACGTGTTGAGGGCTGTTGTAAGGAATTCCTGTTCCGAGGGAATCATGAAGTTTTCCAGGGTAGCATTTGAAAAGGGGTATGTATCAAGTTCCACCTTCTCGTCTTTGTTCGCTTGAATGCTGTTGTCTTGCATTAAGGAGATGGGATTATTATTCATTCCCTCTACAATTTTGCTGATTTTGTCTTGGAAGAACACTGCTAGGCCGTCGCAGAGTTCTTGTGAGGGCTTGATTTGGCTATCAGCACAAGCGGGGTGGGAGAGCTCTTTGATGAGCCTAAATGTATCCCGGGATTTATTAGAGCTTTTGAGGATTACCTCAGCAAAATAGTTGGATTTGGCTATGATTATTTCCTTTTTATATTGTGAAATGGTGAACCTCCATCGTACTTTCTCCTGGTCTGAGTAGTTTTTCCTCCAGAGCTTCTCCGCCTTTTTACGGGTATTTTTTAGTTCTTTCAGTATATCCGTGTACCAGGGGGCGGAGGGTTTTCCCCTTTTTATGATTGTTTTCAGCGGGATGACAGCGTCGAGTTTTTTTGTAATCTCGTGGCAAAAGGAAAGATAATTTGTAGTGACATCATTCTCTATCTTGAACGAGGCCCCAACCTGGCGTAATTCGAACTTTCCCTCCTCTTTCCTCTTCATCAGGTTCTTCCAGTTACGGCCTAAGAAGGTTTTGATGTGCGATCTCATGGATCCTGTATGGGATGGGATGTGGCATTTGAACCTGAGAAGGTAGTGATCTGACCAGCCTACTGGAAGGGTAGTGTCTAGGGTCAGTAGGTCTTCTGCCGCAAAAATAAGATCTAGCGTGTTTCCTAGTATGTGTGTAGGCGTGTTTATCCACTGTTTCAGCCCTAGATTGTGGCAGGATTGGGTAATATTGTGCAAAGCTGCACGTAGTTGGTCATTGTCCCATATATTAAAATCGCCCAATATCAGCAGCCTGTTGTGGGAGATTGACATATTATTTATGACCGTGATTAATTCCTGCTGTTGTGAGGCATTAAAATACCCCGGAGACCTATAACATACAAGGGCCGTGAGGCAGTGTTCAGAATCATGTTTTATGGAAATCCCGAGGATTTCAACGCAGGAGACGGTATCAACGTCCAGGGTAGTTATGTTTAGTTGTTCCCTAAAAATGATCCCCAGGCCTCCTCCTCGACATGAATGTCTGGGTTTCTGATTGATCTTGAACCCGTCTGGGCATGCTAGGCCTAGCTCTGATTCTATTCCTTAAGCCATCCATGTCTCAGTTAGAAACAGGATGTCGAGGTTATTAGCCTCAATCAGAAGCTGTATTTCGGTGGCGTGTTTTGGAAGGGATCGGACATTTAAAAGTCCGTTGATTAGTTTCCCTTTGATGCTGGGCTTAGTTCCTGCTTGGGCTGATGGGGAATGGGTCGTGATGTTGTCAGGGCTTGGATGAGGCAACAGGATTGATTTGGGGGGAGGGGATTGATGTATGGAAGCCGAACTTGGCAGTGAGAGCAAACTTTATCGTCCTGATATACTGCGTGAGGAGCTAAGCGTGGGCATTTGATTTTGTCTGCCTGTGCATTCAGTAGCATGAGTGTTCCCCTGCTGTATCTGAGCGCATCATGGGCTGGTGTACAACGAATAGGAGGGGGGTGCCCTGGGCCCGGCCTCGGCGCGGACGAGTGTAGACGAGCTTGCCTTAAGCGCGCCTTCGGCACGCAATCGTCGCGCCCGCTGCGCTCGTCCGCTGCGCTTCCGGTGGGGGCACATGCTTTGTAGCAGAGGAGGGAGGGGTCCAAGGCGGGCGTGGCTTCGGTAGTGGGCGTGTCCTGGCGACCGGCCAATCCCGTCGTTACAGCTGGGAATCCTTGCCTACGTCAGCAAGCAGTCTGCTGAGTAGCGAGGGTGGTGCAGATACGGCGATTTTAAAATTAAGGTATTTCAGTGCAGTTTTAAAAAAGAGCTATCTGTGCCCTGCTCCCGGCTGTGCCTCAAGAGCTGTAAGCTAAACAAAAGCTGCGCTCGTGATCAGCGCGCGTTTTGTGTCAAAGGGGGCGTGGCTTCGGTAGTGGGCGTGTCCTGGCGACCGGCCAATCCCGTCGTTACTGCTGGGAATCCTTGCCTACATCAGCAAGCAGTCTGCTGAGTAGGGAGGGTGGTGCAGATACGGCGATTTTAAAATTAAGGTATTTCAGTGCAGTTTTAAAAAAGAGCTATCTGTGCCCTGCTCCCGGCTGTGCCTCAAGAGCTGTAAGCTAAACAAACGCTGCGCTCGTGATCAGCGCGCGTTTTGTGTCAAAGGGGGCGTGGCTTCGGTAGTGGGCGTGTCCTGGCGACCGGCCAATCCCGTCGTTACAGCTGGGAATCCTTGCCTACGTCAGCAAGCAGTCTGCTGAGTAGGGAGGGTGGTGCAGATACGGCGATTTTAAAATTAAGGTATTTCAGTGCAGTTTTAAAAAAGAGCTATCTGTGCCCTGCTCCCGGCTGTGCCTCAAGAGCTGTAAGCTAAACAAACGCTGCGCTCGTGATCAGCACGCGTTTTATGTCAAAGGGGGCGTGGCTTCGGTAGTGGGCGTGTCCTGGCGACCGGCCAATCCTGTCGTTATAGCTGGGAATCCTTGCCTACGTCAGCAAGCAGTCTGCTGAGTAGAGAGGGTGGTGCAGATACGGCGATTTTAAAATTAAGGTATTTCAGTGCAGTTTTAAAAAAGAGCTATCTGTGCCCTGCTCCCGGCTGTGCCTCAAGAGCTGTAAGCTAAACAAACGCTGCGCTCGTGATCAGCGCGCGTTTTGTGTCAAAGGGGACGTGGCTTCGGTAGTGGGCGTGTCCAGGCAACCGGCCAATCCCGTCGTTACAGCTGGGAATCCTTGCCTACGTCAGCAAGCAGTCTGCTGAGTAGGGAGGGTGGTGCAGATACAGCGATTTTAAAATTAAGGTATTTCAGTGCAGTTTTGAAAAAGAGCTATCTGTGCCCTGCTCCCGGCTGTGCCTCAAGAGCTGTAAGCTAAACAAACGCTGCGCTCGTGATCAACGCGTGTTTTGTGTCAAAGGGGGCGTGGCTTCGGTAGTGGGCGTGTCCTGGCGACCGGCCAATCCCGTCGTTACAGCTGGGAATCCTTGCCTACGTCAGCAAGCAGTCTGCTGAGTAGGGAGGGTGGTGCAGATACGGCGATTTTAAAATTAAGGTATTTCAGTGCAGTTTTAAAAAAGAGCTATCTGTGCCCTGCTCCCGGCTGTGCCTCAAGAGCTGTAAGCTAAACAAACGCTGCGCTTGTGATGAGCGCGCGTTTTGTGTCAAAGGGGGCGTGGCTTCGGTAGTGGGCATGTCCTGGCGACCGGCCAATCCCGTCGTTACAGCTGGGAATCCTTGCCTACGTCAGCAAGCAGTCTGCTGAGTAGGGAGGGTGGTGCAGATACGGCGATTTTAAAATTAAGGTATTTCAGTGCAGTTTTAAAAAAGAGCTATCTGTGCCCTGCTCCCGGCTGTGCCTCAAGAGCTGTAAGCTAAACAAACGCTGCGCTCGTGATCAGCGCGCGTTTTGTGTCAAAGGGGGCGTGGCTTTGGTAGTGGGCGTGTCCTGGCGACCGGCCAATCCCGTCGTTACAGCTGGGAATCCTTGCCTATGTCAGCAAGCAGTCTGCTGAGTGGGGAGGGTGGTGCAGATACGGCGATTTTAAAATTAAGGTATTTCAGTGCAGTTTTAAAAAAGAGCTATCTGTGCCCTGCTCCCGGCTGTGCCTCAAGAGCTGTAAGCTAAACAAAAGCTGCGCTCGTGATCAGCGCGCGTTTTGTGTCAAAGGGGGCGTGGCTTCGGTAGTGGGCGTGTCCTGGCGACCGGCCAATCCCGTCGTTACTGCTGGGAATCCTTGCCTACATCAGCAAGCAGTCTGCTGAGTAGGGAGGGTGGTGCAGATACGGCGATTTTAAAATTAAGGTATTTCAGTGCAGTTTTAAAAAAGAGCTATCTGTGCCCTGCTCCCGGCTGTGCCTCAAGAGCTGTAAGCTAAACAAACGCTGCGCTCGTGATCAGCGCGCGTTTTGTGTCAAAGGGGGCGTGGCTTCGGTAGTGGGCGTGTCCTGGCGACCGGCCAATCCCGTCGTTACAGCTGGGAATCCTTGCCTATGTCAGCAAGCAGTCTGCTGAGTAGGGAGGGTGGTGCAGATACGGCGATTTTAAAATTAAGGTATTTCAGTGCAGTTTTAAAAAAGAGCTATCTGTGCCCTGCTCCCGGCTGTGCCTCAAGAGCTGTAAGCTAAACAAACGCTGCGCTCGTGATCAGCGCACGTTTTATGTCAAAGGGGGCGTGGCTTCGGTAGTGGGCATGTCCTGGCGACCGGCCAATCCCGTCGTTACAGCTGGGAATCCTTGCCTACGTCAGCAAGCAGTCTGCTGAGTAGGGAGGGTGGTGCAGATACGGCGATTTTAAAATTAAGGTATTTCAGTGCAGTTTTAAAAAAGAGCTATCTGTGCCCTGCTCCCGGCTGTGCCTCAAGAGCTGTAAGCTAAACAAACGCTGCGCTCGTGATCAGCGCGCGTTTTGTGTCAAAGGGGGCGTGGCTTTGGTAGTGGGCGTGTCCTGGCGACCGGCCAATCCCGTCGTTACAGCTGGGAATCCTTGCCTACGTCAGCAAGCAGTCTGCTGAGTAGGGAGGGTGGTGCAGATACGGCGATTTTAAAATTAAGGTATTTCAGTGCAGTTTTAAAAAAGAGCTATCTGTGCCCTCCTCCCGGCTGTGCCCCAAGAGCTGTAAGCTAAACAAACGCTGCGCTCGTGATCAGCGCGCGTTTTGTGTCAAAGGGGGAGTGGCTTCGGTAGTGGGCGTGTCCTGGCGACCGGCCAATCCCGTCGTTACAGCTGGGAATCCTTGCCTACGTCAGCAAGCAGTCTGCTGAGTAGGGAGGGTGGTGCAGATACGGCGATTTTAAAATTAAGGTATTTCAGTGCAGTTTTAAAAAAGAGCTATCTGTGCCCTGCTCCCGGCTGTGCCTCAAGAGCTGTAAGCTAAACAAACGCTGCGCTCGTGATCAGCGCGCGTTTTGTGTCAAAGGGGGCGTGGCTTCGGTAGTGGGCGTGTCCTGGCGACCGGCCAATCCCGTCGTTACAGCTGGGAATCCTTGCCTACGTTAGCAAGCAGTCTGCTGAGTAGGGAGGGTGGTGCAGATACGGCGATTTTAAAATTAAGGTATTTCAGTGCAGTTTTAAAAAAGAGCTATCTGTGCCCTGCTCCCGGCTGTGCCTCAAGAGCTGTAAGCTAAACAAACGCTGCGCTCGTGAACAGCGCGCGTTTTGTGTCAAAGGGGGCGTGGCTTCGGTAGTGGGCGTGTCCTGGCTACCGGCCAATCCCGTCGTTACAGCTGGGAATCCTTGCCTACGTCAGCAAGCAGTCTGCTGAGTAGGGAGGGTGATGCAGATACGGCGATTTTAAAATTAAGGTATTTCAGTGCAGTTTTAAAAAAGAGCTATCTGTGCCCTGCTCCGGCTGTGCCTCAAGAGCTGTAAGCTAAACAAACGCTGCGCTCGTGATCAGCGCATGTTTTTTTGTCAAAGGGGGCGTGGCTTCGGTAGTGGGCGTGTCCTGGCCACCGGCCAATCCTGTCGTTACAGCTGGGAATCCTTGCCTACGTCAGCAAGCAGTCTGCTGAGTAGGGAGGGTGGTGCAGATACGGCGATTTTAAAATTAAGGTATTTCAGTGCAGTTTTAAAAAAGAGCTATCTGTGCCCTGCTCCCGGCTGTGCCTCAAGAGCTGTAAGCTAAACAAACGCTGCGCTCGTGATCAGCGCGCGTTTTGTGTCAAAGGGGGCGTGGCTTCGGTAGTGGGCATGTCCTGGCGACCGGCCAATCCCGCCGTTACAGCTGGGAATCCTTGCCTACGTCAGCAAGCAGTCTGCTGAGTAGGGAGGGTGGTGCAGATACGGCGATTTTAAAATTAAGGTATTTTAGTGCAGTTTTAAAAAAGAGCTATCTGTGCCCTGCTCCCGGCTGTGCCTCAAGAGCTGTAAGCTAAACAAAAGCTGCGCTCGTGATCAGCGCGCGTTTTGTGTCAAAGGGGGCGTGGCTTCGGTAGTGGGCGTGTCCTGGCGACCGGCCAATCCCGTCGTTACTGCTGGGAATCCTTGCCTACGTCAGCAAGCAGTCTGCTGAGTAGGGAGGGTGGTGCAGATACGGTGATTTTAAAATTAAGGTATTTCAGTGCAGTTTTAAAAAAGAGCTATCTGTGCCCTGCTCCCGGCTGTGCCTCAAGAGCTGTAAGCTAAACAAACGCTGCGCTCGTGATCAGCGCGCGTTTTGTGTCAAAGGGGGCGTGGCTTCGGTAGTGGGCGTGTCCTGGCGACCGGCCAATCCCGTCGTTACAGCTGGGAATCCTTGCCTACGTCAGCAAGCAGTCTGCTGAGTAGGGAGGGTGGTGCAGATACGGCGATTTTAAAATTAAGGTATTTCAGTGCAGTTTTAAAAAAGAGCTATCTGTGCACTGCTCCCGGCTGTGCCTCAAGAGCTGTAAGCTAAGATCATGAGAACTATTGTATGCGATATTGTCTGCAAACCGGTTTGAACAAGGAGGGCTATGAGGTGACCATCACCACCCATCCAATGGACCAAAATGTTTTTCTGCCCCCAAAGATTGCAACGTTGAGTGTAGTGAGCCAGAGAATTGGATATAAGAGAGTCTGCTCTTAAGTTGTGTGCTCGCTGCTGCTGTTTTCCTATCCTGATGCTGCAAGAGACTCTGTCATTCTGGACTTTTTGAACTTTGACTGGGGAAGGAACGAGATCGTTGCGGGAGTTGTCCCGGGAAGAGAATGCGTACGAGGAGGTTAGCGGGACAGTCAGTCAGTCAGTTTTGGGAGTCCTATCCTGTGACCTGCGGTTCATCTTTCTTTCCTGGTGAATCATTCTTTTCATCGCCCTATGGTCATTGGTAATGAATATATTCTGTTTTTAATTTCTACATTTTTACATAAACGCTGATTAATATATTAAATGTATTCTGCCTAATAAGGAACTTTACTTATCTGCTCAAAGATTTTAGATAAAATGATAAGCTAACTCTAAATGAGTCTGTGGTTCTTTAAAATAAAATCGTCATTTATAAATGTTAAAGGTTTTAATTGTGATTGAGCTGGACTTAATCGCCATCAACTGATTCTACTAGTTGGTCCATCGACCAAATAGCATGGTATTTTGATGTTTGAAACTGACAGGATCCTAAGTTAACGTTTATAATGTGTAAGTCATTTTAACAAAGTACTGAGTAGGGAGGGTGGTGCAGATACGGCGATTTTAAAATTAAGGTATTTCAGTGCAGTTTTAAAAAAGAGCTATCTGTGCCCTGCTCCCGGCTGTGCCTCAAGAGCTGTAAGCTAAACAAACGCTGCGCTCGTGATCAGCGCGCGTTTTGTGTCAAAGGGGGCGTGGCTTCGGTAGTGGGCGTGTCCTGGCGACCGGCCAATCCCGTCGTTACAGCTGGGAATCCTTGCCTATGTCAGCAAGCAGTCTGCTGAGTAGGGAGGGTGGTGCAGATACGGCGATTTTAAAATTAAGGTATTTCAGTGCAGTTTTAAAAAAGAGCTATCTGTGCCCTGCTCCCGGCTGTGCCTCAAGAGCTGTAAGCTAAACAAACGCTGCGCTCGTGATCAGCGCACGTTTTATGTCAAAGGGGGCGTGGCTTCGGTAGTGGGCATGTCCTGGCGACCGGCCAATCCCGTCGTTACAGCTGGGAATCCTTGCCTACGTCAGCAAGCAGTCTGCTGAGTAGGGAGGGTGGTGCAGATACGGCGATTTTAAAATTAAGGTATTTCAGTGCAGTTTTAAAAAAGAGCTATCTGTGCCCTGCTCCCGGCTGTGCCTCAAGAGCTGTAAGCTAAACAAACGCTGCGCTCGTGATCAGCGCGCGTTTTGTGTCAAAGGGGGCGTGGCTTTGGTAGTGGGCGTGTCCTGGCGACCGGCCAATCCCGTCGTTACAGCTGGGAATCCTTGCCTACGTCAGCAAGCAGTCTGCTGAGTAGGGAGGGTGGTGCAGATACGGCGATTTTAAAATTAAGGTATTTCAGTGCAGTTTTAAAAAAGAGCTATCTGTGCCCTCCTCCCGGCTGTGCCCCAAGAGCTGTAAGCTAAACAAACGCTGCGCTCGTGATCAGCGCGCGTTTTGTGTCAAAGGGGGCGTGGCTTCGGTAGTGGGCGTGTCCTGGCGACCGGCCAATCCCGTCGTTACAGCTGGGAATCCTTGCCTACGTCAGCAAGCAGTCTGCTGAGTAGGGAGGGTGGTGCAGATACGGCGATTTTAAAATTAAGGTATTTCAGTGCAGTTTTAAAAAAGAGCTATCTGTGCCCTGCTCCCGGCTGTGCCTCAAGAGCTGTAAGCTAAACAAACGCTGCGCTCGTGAACAGCGCGCGTTTTGTGTCAAAGGGGGCGTGGCTTCGGTAGTGGGCGTGTCCTGGCTACCGGCCAATCCCGTCGTTACAGCTGGGAATCCTTGCCTACGTCAGCAAGCAGTCTGCTGAGTAGGGAGGGTGATGCAGATACGGCGATTTTAAAATTAAGGTATTTCAGTGCAGTTTTAAAAAAGAGCTATCTGTGCCCTGCTCCGGCTGTGCCTCAAGAGCTGTAAGCTAAACAAACGCTGCGCTCGTGATCAGCGCATGTTTTTTTGTCAAAGGGGGCGTGGCTTCGGTAGTGGGCGTGTCCTGGCCACCGGCCAATCCTGTCGTTACAGCTGGGAATCCTTGCCTACGTCAGCAAGCAGTCTGCTGAGTAGGGAGGGTGGTGCAGATACGGCGATTTTAAAATTAAGGTATTTCAGTGCAGTTTTAAAAAAGAGCTATCTGTGCCCTGCTCCCGGCTGTGCCTCAAGAGCTGTAAGCTAAACAAACGCTGCGCTCGTGATCAGCGCGCGTTTTGTGTCAAAGGGGGCGTGGCTTCGGTAGTGGGCATGTCCTGGCGACCGGCCAATCCCGCCGTTACAGCTGGGAATCCTTGCCTACGTCAGCAAGCAGTCTGCTGAGTAGGGAGGGTGGTGCAGATACGGCGATTTTAAAATTAAGGTATTTTAGTGCAGTTTTAAAAAAGAGCTATCTGTGCCCTGCTCCCGGCTGTGCCTCAAGAGCTGTAAGCTAAACAAAAGCTGCGCTCGTGATCAGCGCGCGTTTTGTGTCAAAGGGGGCGTGGCTTCGGTAGTGGGCGTGTCCTGGCGACCGGCCAATCCCGTCGTTACTGCTGGGAATCCTTGCCTACGTCAGCAAGCAGTCTGCTGAGTAGGGAGGGTGGTGCAGATACGGTGATTTTAAAATTAAGGTATTTCAGTGCAGTTTTAAAAAAGAGCTATCTGTGCCCTGCTCCCGGCTGTGCCTCAAGAGCTGTAAGCTAAACAAACGCTGCGCTCGTGATCAGCGCGCGTTTTGTGTCAAAGGGGGCGTGGCTTCGGTAGTGGGCGTGTCCTGGCGACCGGCCAATCCCGTCGTTACAGCTGGGAATCCTTGCCTACGTCAGCAAGCAGTCTGCTGAGTAGGGAGGGTGGTGCAGATACGGCGATTTTAAAATTAAGGTATTTCAGTGCAGTTTTAAAAAAGAGCTATCTGTGCACTGCTCCCGGCTGTGCCTCAAGAGCTGTAAGCTAAGATCATGAGAACTATTGTATGCGATATTGTCTGCAAACCGGTTTGAACAAGGAGGGCTATGAGGTGACCATCACCACCCATCCAATGGACCAAAATGTTTTTCTGCCCCCAAAGATTGCAACGTTGAGTGTAGTGAGCCAGAGAATTGGATATAAGAGAGTCTGCTCTTAAGTTGTGTGCTCGCTGCTGCTGTTTTCCTATCCTGATGCTGCAAGAGACTCTGTCATTCTGGACTTTTTGAACTTTGACTGGGGAAGGAACGAGATCGTTGCGGGAGTTGTCCCGGGAAGAGAATGCGTACGAGGAGGTTAGCGGGACAGTCAGTCAGTCAGTTTTGGGAGTCCTATCCTGTGACCTGCGGTTCATCTTTCTTTCCTGGTGAATCATTCTTTTCATCGCCCTATGGTCATTGGTAATGAATATATTCTGTTTTTAATTTCTACATTTTTACATAAACGCTGATTAATATATTAAATGTATTCTGCCTAATAAGGAACTTTACTTATCTGCTCAAAGATTTTAGATAAAATGATAAGCTAACTCTAAATGAGTCTGTGGTTCTTTAAAATAAAATCGTCATTTATAAATGTTAAAGGTTTTAATTGTGATTGAGCTGGACTTAATCGCCATCAACTGATTCTACTAGTTGGTCCATCGACCAAATAGCATGGTATTTTGATGTTTGAAACTGACAGGATCCTAAGTTAACGTTTATAATGTGTAAGTCATTTTAACAAAGTACTCTGTTTGTCCAGCAGCTTATTTTCTTGGCGTTTGATCCAGAAAATTGAGTGAATTTATGTATGCGGTGTTATGGGTACCACAGACATAGGGTTTGAAACGATTAAGGTTGCGTAGATGTTTTTCTGGGTTAGTGTCATAAGGAAAGATTTATTTTAGCTGCGCTGGATCACTCGTCACTTAATTATTCAAAGCTGCTTCGCTTCTTGGTCCTCTTCTAACAAAAGCATGTTTTGGTGAACGGGCGTATTCTGCCATATCTGCTTTTAGAATGTATAAGAAATTGGTTACATGACATTAAGAGGTTATTCATGGGAGAGCTTAAAAAAGATGCATGTTTGACTTGTGATATGAATAAAGATTCAACAAGAATCGAACAAGCCCTGATGAAGTCCGGGTTAGGATGAAATGCGTAGGCTGAAAAGATTTGATGAAATTGTCTGAAAAGATTTGATGAAATTGAATGAATGACATTATATGATGATTTCTAATACATTTGGAACAAAAATTCTTTGGAACTGAAAAAATGGCCTGTGGCCTAGACTTTCTTTGAGAAATTCAATAATTTATTGATAACATTGAAAGAAGGTGATACGCACCTTTCCTATTGGTATTGTTTCATAGATATGATCTGGGTAGATATATTAACCTCATAAAGTTGAGGAAGGCCTATAAAATGTTAGTAAGGAATCAGAAAAGGAATTACAAAGAGAAATGCTGTGCGAATCTGCTGGTAGCCATTGAACAAAAAATGTACGGAAATATTGGAAGTAAATACAGGAACCTTCAGGACAGACCCAAGGGGTTATGAGCTGTGTGGTGGAAGAAGCAGTAATGGAAAAGTACTATGGTGAGCTGTATGGTACAAGAAAAGTGCCAGAAGAATGAGAAACAAGATCTTGGGGAGGGGAGGCAGAAGATGTAAAAGCATGCTTTACAGTGGATAAGGTAAACCATACTATAAACAAGTTTATTTAACTCGGGCGGCAGTACCAGATAACCTCCCCACAATTATTAAAAATAATTTGAGGGAGAGTTTTATATAGCACAAACTAGACCAGAGACATCGGGTATCAGAGTGCTTTACATGAGCACCAGTTTCATTACAGAAGGACACATTCATTTTTGTTAGACATGGGGAGATTAAGTGATTTACCCAGAATCATAGGATTTTGGGCGTCGTTGTCGAGACTCGAAACCAGTTCTCCAGCTTCAAGGTCAACGGCTCTAGCCGCAAGGCTACATCCTCTCCCCGATAATAGTAAAGGCGCAGTTGAAATGGTGGACCAAAATGTTATCACAAATATTTTTGGTTATATTAGATTCGGGCCAAATCCCCCAATAGTTGGAGGGGAGCTATAAGTAGACGAGTACATAAGAAAGGAGATATCAAAGTACCAAAAAATCATAGACTGATCAATCTCCTGGATGTAGGAGAGAAAGTATATGCAAAGGTAGTGTAGTGTGCTTCTGGGTATGTCATGGGAGAATGTTGGGGATGTCATTGAGTAGAATGTTGTATTCTGGGGGAGTCTTCATTCTTTTGGAGAAGGTTGCGGGAACTGGGCAGGTCCCTGGGTGGATGTAAAGCTGTCGTTCGTTTCTCCTAATAAACCCACTTCTTCCAAGGCTTCGTTTAATGCCTCTTCCTACAGATAGTTCTGGCAAGATTGAAGGATTGTGTAGAGCAGCAGTCAATCGTGCCTGTGGAGCAGGGTGGATTTAAGGAGGGATACTCTACGACTGACCACTGTTTTGCCCTATGGGTGGCTGCACGAAAGTGTATTGAGCAAAGAGGGAAGTTGTACTGTTGTTTTGTAGACGTTCATGCAGTGTTTGACCTGGTAGATCGAAAGTGCCTTTGGGAAACTTTAAATAAATATGATATCCCAAAAGGACTACTGACCATAATACAGGATTTTCACAGGTTGAACTGGGTACAGATCATTAAGGATACGGAGCGGCCATTGACCCTGAATATAACAATTAATAATGGTCTAAGACAGGGTTGTGTGCTGGCCCCACCAACTCTTTGCTATATTTCTAGCAGATTGCATCTGTGTTAGAGGTGGATAGAAGTGCAAGCCCGGGAATGAATGGAAAACAATTATCGTGTCTGCTGTATGCTGACGGTTTAGTAATCTTAGATCAGACAGTGCTGGGCCTACAAAGGAAGATAGATGCATTTAGAGAATGTTGTGTGGCAAAACATTTAATTGTGTAAATATGGACAAAACCAAAATCTTATGCTTTGGAAAAAGATAACTGAAGGGTAGTTGGTATTTGCACCCTACAAAACTAGAAATAGGGGATAAATATAAATATCTTGGAGTCTGGTTTAACAGGTCCCCTAAGTGGCATACGCATTTGGAGGCCCTAAAAGTCAAGGCCAATATATCAGTGTGTGGCCTGAATTTCTTTTATTGTGCTTACTGAGAAATGTCCCACAGACAGTTGATTAAGGTTTAGAGGGCCATGATACCCCCACAATTACAATCTGGGTCAGAATTACTCTGCTTAAGTGGTGCAAGTGGTTGGATATTGAGAAAGGGAAATGCATAAAGGTCTTATTGTCACTACCAGGCTCATCCATGATCCAGGCAATAGGAATAAAGCTATGGATGGCATCATGGAATGTACAGGCTCAAGTTGCTCTATTAAGATTTTGGAAAAGACTGCGTCTGGGAGAGGACCAGAACGTTTCCCAATGGTGTAAGAATGAGATCTAGGGGCAGATGTATCATGCTGTTTTTTTGTCGCAAACATTGCGAATCGCAATTTTGCAGCGTTTGCGACAAAATAAAGTGTAACTGGCATGTATGAAACAAATCGCATCGCATTTTAAGAAATCGTAATATTTGTGATTTCTTAGTGTGCGAAAAGTGTTTTTCTTAGAATTTTGTTGTGATTCCTTATTTTGCATGTTCTTAGTTTTGCGAACTTCGCAAACAAGAAATCGCAGCTGAAGAAATCGCAACAGGATGTATGAAAAAATCGCAATTTGCCAATTTCCAACGAATCGCAAATTTAGAAATCGCAATTAACACCAAATAGAAGCAGATGGTAAAAGAAAAAAAAGTATAAAAAGGCACCCAGAATGCATTATTTCAAATTCAAAAATGGCTGGACTGTACCTGATTGCCAGGAGGCTGCGCATTCAAGCTCTTGCCCAGAGAAGACAAAGACAGGAGAGAATCTTCAGAATACGCATTACGCTGTTCCAGCAGACTCAGGAGGAGATATATGAAAAATACAGACTTCATCCACACACCATTTTGGACCTCATTAATGAATTGGAACCTTTTTTGGAACATCCTACAGCCAGGACACAATCAATCCCAACACATGTGCAGGTATTGTGCTCACTGCACCTTTTGGCTTCAGGGTCTTTTCAAAGTGTCATTGCAGAGGTTGGTGGAGTGTCACAAAGTGCCCTATCACGCTTCTTTCATGTGTTCCTGGATGCAATGTTGAGGAGACTCCAACATCATATATATTTCTCAAATACACAACAAGCCTTACAGGAAACAAAGTTGGATTTCTATCAAATCGCACGCTTTCCACATGTGATTGGATGCATTGACGGAACCCATATTGCTATCACTCCACCTGCAGCCACAGAATATGTATTTCGTAATAGAAAAAGCTACCACTCTCTCAACATCCAGATCATATGCAATGCCAAAAACATTATCAGTGACATTGTGGCAAAGTATCCAGGGAGCACACATGACTCCTTTATCTTCAGACATAGTGCAATTCATAGACATCTGAGTGCTGGTCAGTTTGGAGACGGATACCTGCTAGGTGAGTAACACTCATGCACACATCCATCCATCCAGCCATCTATCCATCATTTGCAAATGGAACATACAGTTACTATTTTCTTTCTCACATGCAGGTGATAGTGCCTATGCAGTGTGTGATTTCATCCTAACACCATACTTGAATCCTGCAAATGCAAGTGAAAGACGGTACAACAGGGCACACTGGTCTACACGTGGGGTAATTGAACGTACATTTGGAATACTAAAAAGCCGTTTCAGATGCATACACAAAAGTGGAGGAGCTTTGCAATATAATCCTGAAACCTGTTGTAAAATTGTTACAACATGTGCAATGCTGCACAACATGGCCATGCGCAAAGGCACAGACATTGAAGTGAGTGAGTCTGACTCATCCGATGATGATGACATACCTCCACCTAGAATGGCTGTAGCAGGAGTTGGAGCAGTGGCTGGCCGACAAAGAAGGACAGAGATTACACAAAATTATTTTTAGGTAAGAAAAGCCAAACTACAGACTCTTGTTTGCAATTGTTGTTTTAATACACAACAAACAAACCATAGTGCATTGTGCAAAAATCACAAATTTTAAATGAGGGAAATGAAAATAGCCATACGTTGAACATAAAGACAGCTTCCACAATGCAGTTATGCTGAATAAATAGCTATTGAAAATGTTACTTCTTGCGCTGGCGGCTTGAAGCAGGTTGCTCCTGTGAGTGCATGGCTTCTAGATCTGGTCCTGTACTAGCACGCCTTCCACTTCTGCATTGGGTTAATTGGGTTGTTGGAGTGAGGTTCCTACTGCTCCTACTGGAGGTGTCCTCACTATCAGCTGAGCCAAGGAGAGCGCTTGCTCCAGAGTTGGATGTTTGCATGATTTCTAACACAGAGGTCATTTTGTCCAAACTTTAAGCCATTTCACGTGTGCAGTCGCTCATTTCACGCTGCATGTTAATGCTGCGCCTGGTTTAATTGCTAGTGACTGCAAAAAGCCTGTTAATTGCCTTTGTGTAACCTAGCATCCTCACATGTGCAGTCTGTGCAGCCCTGTTGTGAGCACTTTCTGTTTGTTCAAGGGTCAGGCAGAGTTTTTCTATTGATGCAGCCATGCCTTCTTGATTTTTGTTTGATTTCAAAAGCTGCCTATTGATGGACCTGAGAGCCTTGTGTTGCAGGCGCTGTACATGAAGCATATCCTGCTCAAGGCCAGCAAAAACAGTGCCTCCTTCAATTTGCCCACTGCTGCTCCTACATGTCTCCAACTGGAATGACTGTGGCCTCCTTGGTATTTGTGGTTGGTATTGTGAGTCTTGTAGGAACACTGTGTCAGTCTCACTGGGTACTGTACCTCCATCTACATTCTCATCATCTTCCATTGCTGGCAGAGAAGCAACATATCTGCGCTTTCTGTGTATATTTGGATTGAGGCCAGTGGCATCAGTGCCTCCTTCTTCTGTGTCAGTGGTAACATGTAGAGGTGAATTATCCAAATCACTTTCTTTCCTGGATTTCCTTGATTGTTCTGTGGATGTAGAGTATAATAAATGAGTTTATGTTTCTAACAAATACATTGTTTTCATTTAAGACAATAACTTGTACTGCACTGTTTTTCTATCCTTCATTATTAATTGCAAGCAACTCATGTGTTTCTATGATGATAAGTGTGTCAATCATTATTACACTACAACTCCCATGATGCATTGCATGCTACAGGTTTAACAGTCTCACTAGACTACTACCTTTCTCAAACTGAGTATAAGCACAGGACACACACACATTCATTACAGACATTCTATGGACTTCTTTGCAGGCATCTTACCTTGTGTAGTTGCTGTAGGTTCAGAGCTATCAATGTTAGCCACTCCACTCACACTCTCTGGAAGCAGGGTTGATTCAATTAATTCCTCATGGGGTGTCGGTTGGTCTGCAGATGATGTACCACCACCTGTTTTATTTGCCTCTTTAATCCTTTCTGCAAGCCTCTCTTTGGATCTTAGTCGCATGTCATACCATCTCTTCTTTATTTCATCTATGGAGCGAGTGGTAACTCCAACTGAATTTACTTTTTCCTGGATCTCCAACCAGATTTTTCTTTTCCTTGAATCTGGAACTTTTAGTGCTTTCTTGCCAAAAAGGACCTCATGGTTACAAACCATTTCTTCAATGAGGATTTCTTGCTCCTTTTCAGAGAATTTTTGTTTCCTTTTCCTCTTTTCAGCAGACATTTCCTCTTGTGCCTTTTGGGACTCCATTGCTCTCCAAACAGGTCTGCTCTGCCTCACAACAGTCTTCCAACTGCCACTGGGTGTGGCTCAGGCAAGCAGGTGCAAACAATCACTGAAACTTCCTGGTTGTGATGTCATCAGTCTGTTCCTGCATTGCAGATTCCCGTTTTTGCGATTTCTTAATTTGCGAAATTCGCTAATTAAGAAATCGCTAAAAATTTGCATATTATTCTGCGATTTTTAAGAAATCGCTAATTTATCGCAAAAATGTACATACATCCCATTTTGCGAATCGAAATTGCGATTCGCAAAAAATTGCAATTAAGGACTCGCAAAACAGATTGTTGATACATCTGCCCCCTAGTATAGCCAGTTAAAATGGGCCAAAGAAGTTCAAAAGAAATTGTATTCTGTATGTGGGAAATCAAATGTGAGAATATGTCAAAAGACGCTACAAGTAGAACCCACTAAGAGTGAATTAAGAACTCTAGGGAAGGAACTCTCATTGATGGAAGACTAGCAGTATTTGCGAGAGAAAAAAATTGGTGCAATTTATGTTAAATAGCTGGCCAAAGGATATATTGCCAAGGAAGCCTTGGCAATATATCAGGAAGCCTGATCTATTGCCAAATCATTGGATCCAATGTGAAGTATTAAGAGTAAGAATTGGAATTAACCCCTGGATAATAAATGAGAAAACCAAAATAGAGGTGATGCAATCCGATGGTAAATGTACATGTATGTTAGGTACAAAATATGATATTTTGCACATATTAGTGGATTGCTTAAAAGTATTAGCTCTGCGGAAACTGTTTTTATGTCCCATCTTTTTAAAAATGGCATTGCATGTCATGCTCAAGCTGTGGAACTCCTTGTTGACATGCCGAACCTTGATATTGCAATAGCTATTGGTAGAATATGGATGTCGTAAAAAAGATTTCACGACGGAGCTGGGACTTTTAGTTTATTTGATAAAAGAATTTTAGAAAGGATAACTTTTAAAAGAATTTTTAAAAAAGTATTCTTAAAACTATTTAGTTACCATATTTAATGGGTGTGATTGTGAATTATATATTGTGTAATTGTGTAATGAAGTATATGTGGAATTCTGTTTTTCAGTTTCTCCTTATTCCTATTTACAGGATATCTATTGTAATGATAATTGTTGAGGAAATTAGTCATGACACCAGAATGTATATCAAACATCATGTTTTTATGTTGTTTAAAGACCTGTGGTCTAAATAAACATTACTTTGACTGACTGCCTGAGACTTTCTGATGCATCTGTTAAACCTTGCTCCATGGTGCGCTGTATTGTAAATACAGAACGTCCATGGTAGCGCAAGGGTTTCGTATGAAGGCGCAGGGAAACTGCTGCATCTGTACAGATGTGTCAATTTCTTGTAAATCTGCCCCTGGATTCCTAACTGCTTGTTTCTGTGTGTGACGGCTATGCTCTTTATTACGACTGTCACCAGCTGGGAGTTTCACATGTTCTCCTGGACCCTGGGCTTAGAACACCCACTTTCTGATAGAAGCCTCAAGTTGAAACGTAGAAAATGGTGTGGGTGGGGCACCATTTTGAGGAAGGATGCCCAAAATGTCCTTGGTGAGGAATTAATGTAAATAAACAATCAATATAGACTAGAATCAGAGCTATATTATTCCTGTCCAGCCGGACAGTAGAATTTAATGAATAGCAAAATTGGAGAATTAACAAGAAACAATAAAGTGGGACACAGTCCTGCGTCCTACACATTCACAAAACATGTACAGTGAACAAAACATTCAGGCAGGGCAAGAAAAGCTTGTATGCAATGCGGACGGTTAAACAAGCAAAATGAAAGCGACAACCGTTACACAAAAATATCAATTGAGTTTGTGTGCACGGTGATCCAGCAAGTCGACAACCTTTTCATCCTTTCGATCCATTAAAACAATATTAGGATCATCATCAGGAAAATGTTATACAAGCCTGGAGGACATGGTGCCTTAATTATAAGCAATTGGACACTGCACTAATGGTAGCACTGATTCTCGTCTATATTGATTGTTTATTTACATCAGTTCTTCACCAAGGACGCCCAGGGTCCTTGTTTACCTTACTGGGTCCTCTTGTTTTTGCCTAAACAAAATTTAATTTATGACACCTGCTGTGCAGTTATAATAAGGTCCTGTTTTGAGAAAGGGCAAGGGCATGAAACCAAGAGCTGTGGTACTGTGGCCTCGCCTCTGCTGTCACTGAATCATATGTCTCACTCAGGAACTCCGCTTTGTGGATTTACTTCTGTGAAATAAGCTATTTTTAGGAGTAAGCAATGACATGACAGTCAGCCATGCCTTACATTTTAACCAAAAGCTTTTTCATTTTATTGGGTGTAAATGACAATCAAGGAGGCAGAGAATGTCCCAGTTGGACGGTGGGCCATTCCATTGCTGGCACAGGTGAGACCTTCACCTCCGTTGTGATTTGCGGGTTTTTCAGCCAAACGGAACACTAGCCTGTCAGTTTCTATACTCTATAGCCCTCAATGTGAACACTGTCTTTAAAGTAGTGCCTGCTTTCTTATTTTGTATGTTATATGATCTGCTTATTCCTGCTGTTTATCTGTAGTTAACGTCTTATAGGCATGTTTGTCACATCAATTAGTGGTCAGGCTTTTTGGAAAACTGCCTCATATCATGTAATTAGTGTTAGTTGGGTGTGTCCCTGTTGCGGTCTCTGTTAGGTTATTGCTTTACTGGATTGCATCCTCATGAGGTGCTGCCTACCTGATCTGACAGCAGCTTAAACCACTGAACAACCTCTGCATTGTGCGGACAAACCGAGTCAAGACTGCAGCACAGCTTTTACTGTTCTGTTACAACTCAGTAGCAGTAGGATTGAAAACAGTGCTAAGGCAGTTTTTGAAAAAATAAACTGCAACTATCTAGTTAGAGGGTCGGTCTACATGCTTCAGCTATCATGACCTATGGACCTCTGACTACGGCTCAGTTAAGCCAGGACTACCGAAGAATAGAGCGGTGCCTCATGTCCTGAGCAGTGGCCAAGTGAGGTGAGGTTATTTACCCACACACTATGGGTTTAACTACACCACGCTCCTAGAACTGAAACAAGTGGTGCGATAGGTTGTATCTGTTCCTCTTTTCAGTTATACTCATGTTTTCATTATCTTTAGCATTTTTGTTGTCATGCATTACGCAGTAGCTTATACTTTTAGGTCCTGAGGAAGGCTAGACACTCCATAGGTCATGATAGCTGAAACATGGAAACCGACCCTCTAACTAGATAGTTGCAGTTTATTTTTTCAAAAACTCCCTTAGCACTGTTTTTAATCCTTGCACCAGGAGAGACATATTAAACCTTTATTTCCCTGTTAGTCAGTTGTATTACACTTTTTTCACTCTTTTCATAGCACTGCGCCCATCATTTAGTAATACACCTTAGCTCATCACCTGCTGGATTTTAGAATATCCTAAGCCATCCTTAAACCATCCCTGAGCTCCTCCCTCATAGTGAGGGGGTTGTAGCCCTCGGCTGTACTAGGAGTTACAGCCAGGAGGTGTTTTTAGATGGAGTCAGCGGTAAGGCTTGAAACAGGTAAAGAATGCATGGCAGAGTGGTCATTTTAATACCCTCAACTTGGCCCAGTCAGTAGAGTTCCACATGCTCCCAGTTATGTAGATCTGATCGGATTTTCTTAGTCAATGTGGCATAATCAATAGAGATGGTTTTGAGGATAGAGTTTTCAAGCCCGATCCCCAGGTAGGGGATTGAGTCAGAGACCCAATCGAAAGGAATTTGAATGTGCAGGAGATGTTCAGGCAGGGCAAAAATAGAAAGTTTCAGAATTTGAGTTTTTTGCATGTTGAATTTGAAGCCAGAGATGACACCAAAGGTCTGAGGTCCCTTGACCATGGCAGGTAGAGATGCCAATGGGTTCGAGATTGCCAAGATCACCACATCAGCGTAAAGGCTGACAAGATGTTTACTGCCGAACAGGATACCATTGATTTCTCTGGATGTGCTTCTAAGCTTTGGGCAAGGGGCTCCATACACATGGCAAAAAGGAGGGGAGAAAGAGGACAGTCCTGTTGAGTGCCCCGGCACAGGGAAAGATGGAGAGGAGAGTCCATTGACACGCACTGTCCCTCGGGGGGAGCTGTAAATGCGTTTAGTCCAGAGAGGTGACCGCTCAGCCCTCCACAGGGCTTGGTCGCCCCACTCACTGCTGCCGCTCCTGCCTGCCTTTGCCGCCTCCTGGCTGCAGATTCCTTCGCTCGCTGCCCACTGCTCCTGGGAATTTCCCGCTGCTCCTGGGAATTTCCCGCTGCCCGCTGCTTCTTGGAATTTCCCGCCGCTGCCTCCCTGCGGCCCGCCCCCCTGTGATTCCATTCGCCGCCCCGCTCCCGCCACCCAGCTGCTCCTCCCTCCCGGCTCCTTACTTATGACGCCCCCAGAGCGACCGTGCAGCGGACGCGCGCAGCGGGAGCGCCGATTGAGCGCCGAAGGTGCACCAAAGGTAAGCCCGTCTGCGCCCGTCCGCGCCTGGCCCGCGCCCAGCGCCAGGACCCCTGGCCCTCCCCGCCGAGGCAAGACGACCCGACTGACCTACGACGCCGCCACTCTCAACGCACTCAATGCCGGCCGGACCCACGCCTGCTGCCGAGCCACCTCGAGACGCACCCACGGATCCTTCACCTGCAAGTTCACCTGCCTCCGAACCTGCCCCGCACCCGCCAATACAAATACCAGCAGCAACCACCTCAAGTGCATCCTGATCAACACCCGCTCCGTCCACAGACACGCCATGGAACTCTGGAACCTCCACGACGCTACACCACCGGACGTCGCCTTCCTCACGGAAACCTGGATGAACGCCTCCTCTGCACCCGACATCGCCATCGCCATCCCGGACGGGTACAAGATCATCAGGAGGGACTGCATCAACCAGACCGGAGGTGGCATCGCCATCGTCCACAGGAACACCATCCGCATCACGACCGATGCCAACGACTCCTTCGCCGCAGCCGAACATCTCCACTTCCAGATTCACACCGACCCTAAGACGACCCTCAGAGGCACCCTCGTGTACAGACCCCCGGGACCACGCACACAATTCAGCGAAGACATCACAGACTTCATCAGCCCGCACGCCCTCCCCTCCACTGACTACATCCTCCTCGGGGACCTCAACGTCCACCTGGAGAACAACAAGGACCGCAACACCACCGCCCTGCTGGAAAACCTTGCCAACCTCGGACTCAAGGAACTGGTCAACACCCCCACCCACTACGCCGGCCACACGCTTGATCCCGTCTTCTCTTCCAGCAAGTACATCACCTTCAGCCACGCCACCGGACTCCACTGGACCGACCACTGCTGCGTCCACTTCCGCTTCAAAAGATCCACGACCCACCACCACCCGCAACAGGTACCTCACAGGAATTGGAGCAAGATCACCGCAGACCAGCTCACCACCTCCCTCAGCCAGAGACTGGACAACAACGCCCACGACAGCAAAGAGCTCTTCACTATCGTCAAGGAGTTCTCCAACCCCAGCACCGGCACCAACGACATCACTCCGTCACAAGACCTCTGCGACTCTCTCGCCTCGTTCTTCCACTGCAAGATCTCCGACATCCACAACAGCTTCGGCGCCCTACCCACGCACCCAACCGTCGAACCAACGCCCCCCACCGCCACCCTTTGCACCTGGACCACGGTGACCACCGAAGACACAGCCCGCACGATGAACACCATCCACTCCGGATCACCGACCGACCCCTGCCCACACCACGTCTTCAACAAGGCCGACTCCACCATCGCACCCCAACTCCGGAACATCATCAACGCCTCCTTCAACACCGCCACCTTCCCGGAGAGCTGGAAGCACGCCGAGATCAGCGCCCTCCTGAAGAAACCTACAGCGGACCCCACCGATCTCAAAAACTTCCACCCCATCTCGCTCCTCCCTTTTCCTGCTAAAGTCATCGAGAAGATCGTCAACAGACAGCTGACCGCCTTCTTCGAGACGAACGGATCCCTCGACCCCTCGCAGTCCGGCTTCAGAGCCAACCACAGCACCGAGACCGCCCTCATTGCAGCCACCGACGACATCCGGACCCTGCTCGACAAGGGGGAAACAGTGGCCCTCATCCTCCTCGACCTCTCCGCTGCGTTCCACACGGTCTGCCACCGCACCCTAGTCCAGCGCCTTCATAACATCGGTATCCAAGAGAAGGCACTGGAGTGGATCATCTCGTTCCTCGCCGGAAGAACACAAAGAGTCCGCCTCCCCCCGTTTCGCTCCGAGGCCACCGAAGTCATCTGCGGCGTCCCGCAAGGATCTTCACTCAGCCCCACCCTCTTCAACATCTACATGAAACCTCTTGCAGCCATCGCACGCCAGCACAACCTCAACATCATCTCTTACGCCGATGACACCCAGCTGATCCTCTCCCTCACCAGAGACCCCAACACAGCCAGAACCTGCCTACATGAAGGGATGAAGGACGTCGCCGAGTGGATGAAGGACAGCCGCCTGAAACTGAACTCGGACAAGACAGAAGTCCTCATCCTGGGATCTTCGCCCTCCGCCTGGGACGACTCCTAGTGGCCCCCAGCCCTGGGCACCGCACCCAAGCCAACCGACCACGCACGCAACCTGGGCTTCATCCTGGACCCCTCCCTCTCGATGACCAGACAAGTCAACGCCGTCTCCTCATCGTGCTTCAACACCCTGCGTATGCTTCGCAAGATCTTCCGCTGGATCCCGACCGAGAGCAGGAAGACTGTCACCCAGGCACTCGTCACCAGCAGACTGGACTACGGAAACGCCCTCTATGCCGGAACCACAGCCAAGCTACAGAAAAGACTCCAGCGCATCCAGAACGCCTCCGCCCGACTCATCCTGGATGTCCCCCGACGCAGCCACATCTCCAGCCACCTGAGGAACCTGCACTGGCTCCCCGTCGACAAGAGGATCACGTTCCGGCTCCTCACCCACGCACACAAGTCTCTCCACGACCTGGGCCCCAAGTACCTCAACGACCGCCTGACCTTCTACACGCCCACCCGCCAGCTACGGTCCACCAGCCTCGCCCTCGCAGCCGTACCACGCATCCGAAGAGCCACCGCCGGAGGAAGATCCTTCTCTTACCTGGCTGCCAAGACTTGGAACTCCCTCCCCATCCACCTTCGGCTGACCCAGGACCATCTCGCCTTCGGGAAACAACTCAAGACCTGGCTGTTCGAGCAGTAGCATACCCCTCCCCCCAAGCGCCTTGAGACCCTCCCGGGTGAGTAGTGCGCTATACAAATGCCATGAAAAAAAAAAAGAGGCACCTATTACCAAAACCGAAGAGCTCCAAAGTCTTCAAGAGGTAGGGCCAATGGACTTTAGTGAATGCCTTCTCTGCATTGATGGAGAGGAGCAGCGCCTCCTTTTGTGTTGTCAAGACTTTGTTTAGGAGGTTAAAAATGCACCTTGTGTTGTCGCCACATTGACGCGCCGGTCTGAAGCCAGCTTGATCTGGGGAAATCAGTTCCGGAATAAGGGATTAAGACGGCGGGCGAGGATGGTTGTGAATAACTTGGCCTCAACCATTAAAATGTTTATGTATCTGCAGGACCCACACAACGTTGGGTCCCTTCCAGCTTTGGGAGTGACTGAGATCGAGGCTTCTGTCATAGAGTCCGTAAGGGAGCTAAGAAAAGGAGTTAAACAGTCGGATGAGGACCAGGGCTAGCTCTTGGCAGAAAGTTTTGTAAAATTTTGGGGCAAAGCCATCTGGTGCAGAGGAATTCATCGGCTTCAGGTGGATAATGGCCGATTTTACCTCCTCGATGCGTATAGGCTTGTCTAGGGAATCTGCTGTTTGGGATGGAAGGGGGACAGTGAGCAACTTGTGAGTTATTCCGAGCTGTCAGTAGGAGCATCTGTTTACTCTGTGTAGAGAGTGCCATAGAAATGCTAGACTGCTTCTGCAATATGTGGATCAAAGCGTACCTCTTCATTCGGGGTGGGTTGGATCACCTGGATGGATCTGGACTGAATCTTGGCCCACAGGCGGCGTGCCAGCAATCAGCCACAGCGATGACTACCAAGATAAAACTTAGGCAAACCAAGGCATACTCTGCCCTATCTAGATCAAGCCTTTTGAGGAGCATACAAGTTTGTTCTAGCTCTCTCCAAACCTGTGGAGCACCAGTACGCTTATGTATCGCCTCAGGCTCAAAGACTTTCAACTCAAGAGCCTGCTGTTTTTATTTTTGTGTTAGATTCTGGACAGCAATTATAGCAATTAATTCACTACGAACCACCAGTTGCAATGCCTCCCATAGGAATACCATAACAACCTGGTCGCCATCATTATTCTGCAGGTAGTCTCAGATTGTCTTGCAAATGGCCGAAACTATCAAGGAAGTCTGGAGAAAGGAATCTCTAAGGTCCACCGCGAAAGGTTTGCATGTGTTGTATGCATGCGTACAATGAGAGTAAAACTTGCATCGTCTGAGGGTGATAGTGGAGCTATGAAGGAGACCTGTACTAGTTGTTGGAGGGCTGTGGGCGCAAGAAAGCAATCAAAACATGCACATGTTTTATGTTCTGCTGAGTAATAAGTGTATAACCTTGTATTAGGATGGTTCATGTGCCAGACATAACACAAGGTATATTCTGCTGGCTGGCTAATGCCCCTCGGTGTAAAGCCCCTGTTTGGTCCGTGCATTGGGCAGATTGATCCAACTCGTTATCCATGACTACATTTAAGTCAACCCCAATCAGTATAGCAACATCGGAGGTCTGAAACACTGGAGAAAGGGCATTCATTACAAAAGATTCTTGCTGATTGCTGGATGCCTATATAAGTCAAAGTTGTTATGTGAGAAGGCGTTCCTTGTCTTCAGTTACTTTAAATACTACCTCCCCCCTGAACTTAGTGGAAAACAAGATAGCCACCCCCCAGCTTTGAAGCATTAGATGGCCATTTTTGATGAGGAAACCAGCTAAACTTCATGCAATGGAAGACTTTGAACAATAAATGCATCTCCAGGAGCAGGGAAATATCCCTGCCAGAGCGCTCAAGCATAGAAAGGATCGCTCACAGTTGAATGGAGTTATTGAGGCCTCTAACATTGAGACTCATAATCGTAATCTCCAGGGCAGTCAGTCAGAAAGTCGCTGAAGTTGGGCGGAGGTAAAATGTCTTATGGGTGCAATCCGAAGAAGCTAAGTAGACAAACCCTGGGTGAAGAAGACCTATTCTGATCAGAAATTGTGAAAGAACAGTAGCATCCAAAATTTGAATGAAACAATAACAGTAAAATAAACACAATAAATCACAAAAGTCCATTTAAGTTGGTGATCTGCATAACCGTATAGGCCTGGAGCAGAGCAACCAAACAGTTCTCTGAAGTGACAGATATCTACCTACCACCTGGTACCCGCCTGTGAAAAAAGGTATGGTTCCAAATTAATAAAGTAAACAATGGCATTCAGTCTGAAGCGTTGTCAAGTCAGATTATCCCCTGTGCCTGATGAGTTTATCCAGGACATCCTGGAGCTCCTGTGCTGGTTGTGCCAGACCAGGGCAGGTGAACCTCGGGGGCACTCTCACAGTCTGCCGCGATGATGCATGTGTCAGGGAGGCATGAGAAGAGCACTCATAGGTAGTAAATGTGCCCTTAGCTTAGAGGACTAGAACCCTGCCAGCATCCCTCAGTGAGCCCAGTTGATGGAGCCGTTCCTCCCAATGAAAGATCAGTCAAAAGGGGTGACCCATCCGAAGGATGCATCTTTGGAGCATAAGAAATCAGTCACTGGTCTAAAGTCCCTGTGACATTGAAGGGTGAGGAGGGAGACATCCTGGAAGAGGCCTATGGTGTGCCCTCTGAAACTAATGGGTTATTTTGCTCTAGCAGCTCTCCTAATATCTCCATTTGTCTGAAAGACATGAACACAAGCCAAAATATCCGATGATTTGGATGCCATGACCCCGGGCTTGCCGACCCAGTGGACCCTGTTGAGGCTCAAATCTGTGTTGTTGTCCCACTCAAGGATAGAGCGAAAGTGAGTCCGAATGTATTCTCTTATTCCGGTTTCTTCTGCACCAGATGGACCCCCTAGAAGATGAATGTTGTTAAGCCAGGGTCTGTTTTCAAGGTCCTCTGTTTGAGCTTGTAACTCTTCCCATTGCTCAGGCAGGTGTACGCTTTCTTTTCTCAGCATCTCTACTTCCTCTCCCTTAGAAGTTTCGTTGTCTTTCAGTGTTGACACACAGTCTCCTAGGAGATGCAACTCCCTCATGTTTTGTGAGAGGTCGTCTTAAGGGATTGATGCTCCATTTTCAGGGTGGTAAAGAGAGACTCCAGGAGTGAGGAGTAGGACATGCCTTGGGTTGATGCTTCTCAACCTTAGGGCCCGAAAAGGGCTGCCACAGTCTCAGCAGATAAAGTTGGAGAGCTTGGGGGCACTGTGAGGTGGGAAGGTGGGCACCCCTTCTATTCTTTAATATGTAGGCAGCTGCAAGATAACTCTAATTGGGGGAGCGAGACAGGCCTGTATCAAGAAAGGCTCCCCAGGGTTAGTGTGTAGATGAGTTGGCTACGGTTGCCCACAGCACAGTTGGAGGGGACCACTGTGCCCACATGTAAAAGACACTGATGCAGGGGCAGGCAACAGTCTCAGCATATAAATTTGAAGGGCTGGAGGGCACTGTGAACTGCAGAGTGGGGTACCCCCTCCATCCATCAATATGTTGGCAGCTGCAAGATGACTCCAATGAGGGGGACTGTGGGTTCAAAATGGGGCACCTCTTCCACCCCGTAATATGTAGGCATTTGCAATATGACTTTAACTGGGGGAGCGAGACAGGCCCGTATCAAAGGAGGCTACCCAGGAACTGTGCATAGATGATGTGACCACTGTGGCCCGCAGTGCAGTCGAGGACAACACAGGAGATACACACAGAAGACCCAGCTGTGAGGGCAGGCAGTACGACTACAAGGCAGGTGCGCAGGACCCATCAGACACCCACAAACGTAAGGGCCCCAGCACAGTAAGTTCAATCTTGAAACAGGCCCACACCTGCAGGTGCCCAAAGCAGAAGGGGATCCATGGAAAGGCAGAGCAGTAAGGACGTACCCAACCCCCTGAAAGGGCAACTCCATGAATTGTTGGTCTTAGTGGATCAGATGGGCTGGCCCAGAGCATGGTGATCACCTCTGGTAGTCACTGTAGGGCTGCACTAGGGCCAGGCTAGTGGGGAGATGGGGCCATCGGTAGTGACCACTTGTGAAGGTCCACAGGGTAGCCATCAGTAGAGCAGGGAGTCTACCAGAGCATGAGCCCCAGGAACACTCCCTGGCTGACATTCCATGCATCTCCATTGTAACAGAAGGGCACAGTACTGAGCGGCGTGCCCCCGTCATCCCTTCTAGCAAGCAGATATAGTGACCCCGGAGCAACCTTCCGACCCAGCAGCCACTTGGTGCTTTGCAATGCAGCAAAGGGGCACAGGACCAGCCCGCACGGGGTCATCAAGCGGCTCTGATGGGAAGCGGGCCCCACTGTGCTGGTCCGAGCATGGCTCATTGGTTCCTGTAATAGGCACACCCGTAGCAGATTTGAGGGAGAGCCATCCAGCGGACTGATGCTGATGCAAAGCAATTCTGGCAAGCCCCAATCCCCCAGTCAAGCTAGGTTAAGGGGACAGAACCACACCACCAAGGCTGCATGGCCAATATCCTAGCTCTCCCTTGCACCTCACTAAAGTGACGCAGGACCCATTGGCAGGGCCAAAGGACAGAATCCTCCACCAGATCTTCAGGTCACCCCCACTGCTACATTAGTCTGCCAGTTCACTGGTCAAGCCTGTCAGTATCATGGTGGAATGCTGTATATGGGGGATTGGGTAGTGGAGAGCCAGGAACCACATCTTTCTCTGCTAGCATCTTGTCAATGCCCCCCATTTTGAGCTTTTTGAATGGGTGCTGATCACAATGCTTTCTTCAGGATGTCAAAAGCCCTTTGACAGTTCACTGTCCAGTTAACCTTTTTGAGCATTTTCTTGGATGTCAATTCTGTGAGTGGAAGTGGGTGGGGGTAAAATGGACCCATATCCCTGCACAAACCGCTTGTTGTACCCCAGTTAAGCCAAGGAATGCCCTGACTTGGGTCTAGGTGGTATGAGAGACCCAATCCAGAATAGTCTGGATTTTGGGCTGTAGTGGCTGAACTTAGCCTCCACCCACAAGGTGTCCAAGTATACAACCTTACCCAGCCCCATCTGGCACTTAATTGCCTTGATTGAGAGGCCTGCAGTCTTCAGATACTTCAGGACCTTTTAGAGGTAGATCAGGTGAACCTGCCAGGTGGACTAAAGACAGCAATGTCATCTAGATATGCTGCACTAAAGGATTCCAATCCAGCAAGGACTTTATTCGCCACCCTGTTAAAGGTGGCAGGGCATTCCTTAATCCAAAGGGCCTAATAGTGAACTTGAAGTGCCCATTTGGGTTTGAGAATGCTGGGTTTTCTTTGGCTCCAGGGGTCAGACCAATTTACCAACTACCCAGATGTGAGATCAAAGGTACTCAGATATTTGGCTGCCCCCAACCCGTCAATCAGTTCATCAGCCCTAGGAATTGGATGTGCATCAGTTTTGTGTGACTGAATTGAGGCCCATATAGTCCAAACAAAACCTTTCTTTCCTACTACCCTGGAAAGGAGGCTTGAGGACTAAAACAACTGGGCTGGCCCAGGGGCTCTCTGAGGGTCCAATGACACCCAATTCCAGCATCTTGCTTACTTCAGCCTTGATGCTTTCTGTACGAAGGTAGGTGTGAGGAAGTACAGGCACTTACCCCAAGGAGGAGTGTCCCGCTGCGGATTGCAGCGCAGCGTCATGCTCACGGACTACGCCACCCATGTCCCTCTACTGTTTTCCTACAGGACCGGACAGTTAGCCGTGACCCAGAAGCACCGCCTCTATGCCCAGGAAGTGAACTGCAGGATCCAATGAAAGGGGCGCTGGCTGGAGGTGGGGGCGCGCGAGTAGAGGACGAAGGCGGAAGAGAGGAAGACGCGGGACCCGAGCACAGAGAGGAAGACGCGGGACCCGAACACAGAGAGGAAGACGTGGGACCCGTACCCAGAGAAGAAGACGCGGGACCCGAGTGTAGCCGAGAGACCTTGCCGGACGTCCGACCAGCTGGGTATCCTGAGGACGAAGAAGAACGCTGGTTCGAGGACTGGTGGAGTCCGGAGGTGGCTGGGGAGCGGCCGTGACTCAGGAGAGTTACGGCGGGAGCCGGTGAGTACAAACGGCTCGAGGGTGTATTGAGAGGGGAGGGAGGGTTGATGCTGATTTCTGAACGGGGAGGAGGGCGGAACGGGCACTGAACCTTGCACCCAATCTGAGAACCTTGTGAGCACTCAATCTGTATACCTTGAGCACCCAATCTGTGCACCTTGAGCACCCAATCTGTGACCATACAATCCAGACTTACCCCTCCCTTGTTTAAAAGGTGTTGGGCATATCATTGACCATTCAACCCCCCCCTTATTGTGGGCACTAGCAATCCATTGAGCACTGAGGTGTGGTGAAGGGACAACTCGACCGCATTGTATTAAGACCTCATTCTTACGGTTCCCTTTTGTCCTTTTTCCTTCACTCCTATGTGCCTCTGGGGCAACCACCCCGGTCCAGAGGAAGCAGGAAGCAAAACACCTTTGCCCACATCCAGCCCTTCCAGCTCGCCGACATCATCTGAAGAAGAAGGACCACTAGGACAACCCTCACGCCCTATTGCAACGTCATCTGTTGTCAATAAACCATTTTCTAAACCCTTACTGCAGCCTCCACGCCTGTTTATCAAACCCGCCCTCCCACAAGTGGTGTCAGAAGTGGGATTTGAAGGCGAGATGGAGGCTGCCCTAGCAAAGATGGCTGAAAACCAAGAACATTTGGGTAAAGTCATGGAGCGATTTTTGACTGTAGTAGAGGAAGACCGGAGTAAGTTGCAACAGGTACTTACCGGACAAGGACAGACCCATGGAGCCGCTATGGATAAACTCACTGAAGCCCTAGGACAACAACGAGGCCCCACCACCTTGCCATCCGTAGTGCTGCAGCGATATGTAGCTGGGGAGGACCCCGATTTTTTTTTCAGTAACTTTGAACGAATGGCGACTGCTGCCTCATGGCCCGCCGACAAATGGGGCCAATATTTGGGACCTCTTCTGTCTGGGGATTTGCAAGCAGCCTACCAGGCAGCCACCCTACAAGGGGCGGTCCCTTACGCAGAGATAAAGAAATGCATTTTGGAGAGGTTAGGAATAGACGATGAGACATATCGACTAAAGTTAAGACAAATGAAAGAGGGCCCTCAAGAGACTCCTCGCGCCTTATATTTCAGGGTAAAGGACATGGCGGATCGTTGGCTTAAACCGGCGACTACTGATAAGGATGGAATTATGGCTAAAATGTACCTGGAACAATATCTGACCTCTCTTCACCCACCCATTCAAAGATGGGTCCGACAGCAGGCCAACCTTACTCTAGAAACTGCAGTAGAGATAGCTAGTGCATACAACAGGGCACAAGATTTTCAAAAAGGTAGAGAAGAAGCTATGGGGAAAACAGGGGGACATGCGACACACAGACCACCCAGACCCCCATTTACCAAGAAACCCGAACCTCTGGCTCTGATCCCCAGTTCCCCTTTGCCGAGTGTCCCGTTTCTTCGGCCACCTACAACAGGTCCCAGTGTTTCCAATGTGGTGGGATGGGCCATATAGCTAGATTCTGTCCGCAAAAAGAGGAGCCCATGGAAATAGGGATGGCCCGTAACTATTACTGTTCTCCCCCTGAGAAAAAGTTACCTCCTTATAAATGTTCCGTTTCTGTAAATGGACAACCTGTTACTGCTTTAGCTGACACGGGATGTTTACACAGTGTAGTCAGACCCCAAGACCTTGGTACAAGTATAGGACCCATAGAGGGGATGGTAGCTATTAAATGTGTACATGGTGACACCAAACCATACCCCACTGCCAGGGTACTCATACAACACCCTCAAGATACGGGGACGTCACTTACTGTGGGGTTGATCCCCCGATTACCAGAACAAGCAATTTTAGGCAACGATTATGATAAACTGCCTCTGTTGTTAAAGCAATCTCATAAAAGTGAGGATGAGTGGTTAGCTTCCGCCCCCTTCTCCAACGACACAGAGAGAGAATGGCCACTTTCCAAACCCCGGAAAAGCCGGAAACAGAGAAGAGCAGAGAAAGGGAAAAATTCCCTAGTCATGCCAGTCATTCCAGTAGAAAACCCATGGGAAACAGATAGGAATTTCCACGCTGCCCAACGAGAGGACCCTGTCCTGCAAGAAGCATGGAACAAAGCACTTGAGGAAGAGGATCCGCAGCATGTAGGTCCTTATTTTTTTGTTAAGAATGGCTTGTTATACAGAAAAGGCAGTCCTGACCAGAAAGCACAATTATTAGTTCCAGAACCTTTCCGAGAAAAAGTGTTGCATTTGGCTCACAGTCATTTGTTAGGGGGTCATTTTGGAACTGAAAAGACCGAGAAAACCATTTTGGATAATTTTTATTGGCCAGGCATATACCATCAGGTGAAAAGGTATTGTAGAGAGTGTCCTGTTTGTCAGAGGACTAGTCGATATCACCCTCCAAGAGCACCGTTACTTCCTCTTCCCATAATTGAGGAACCATTCTGCAGAGTAGGTATGGATATCATCAGTCCCTTACTTCCCTCTAGAAGTGGCTGTAGATATGTACTAGTCTTAGTGGACTATGCTACTAGATTCCCTGAGGCCCTACCACTTCGAAGACCCGACACGGCTAACATAGCTAAAGCAATGATCAGTGTTTTTTCTCGGGTAGGCTTTCCGAAGGAAATACTGACCGATCAGGGGACTCCTTTTGTGTGAAAGATGATGAAGGACATATGTACACAGTTAGGGGTGAAACAAATTCGTACAGCGGCCTATCACCCCCAAACTGATGGGTTAGTTGAAAGATATAACGCCACTATTAAGACCACACTGAAGAAATTGTTAGAGCTAGATGCCAGGAAATGGGAAGAGATCTTGCCTTTGGCACTATTTGCTAATAGATGTAAGGAACAGAAAAGCACAGGATATTCACCCTTTGAATTGTTGTATGGCCACAAACCCCGTACCTTGCTGGACATGGCCCAAGAACAATGGGAGACTGAACCAAACAACATAAAACCCCTACATGCATATGTTTCCAACCTAAAAACTCATCTGAGGCAGATCAGAGACATTGTACGAAATAATCTCGAGACTGCACAGGATGCTCAGAAAAAACAATCCCCTATATTATCAAGGACCGGTGTTAGAATTATCGCCGTTTTATCAGCAGAAAACTGTGGATAAAACGGCGATAATGGGCTTGATAATACGCCCTTGTTAATTCCCATAGAAGCCCATGTTCTGGTGTTAACATGGGCTTCTATGGGAATTAACAAGGACGTATTATCAAGCCCATTATCGCCGTTTTATCAGCCGTTTTCTGCCGATAAAATGGCAATAATTCTAACACCGGTCTTTGATAATATGCCCCAATATGACAAAGGGGTAAGTTGAGAACTTTCCAAGCAGGTGATCAGGTGTTACTTATGATGGCTTCATCAGATCAGAAGTTGTTAGGACAATGGCAAGGACCCTACAAAGTTCTCCAACAGGTCACACCAGTGACATATCGCATTGAAACAGACGGTAACAAGAAAATATCCCAAATCTATCATGTGATTTGCTTAAAAAATGGGAGGGACCTCTTCCAATAGCAGCACACCTGGTGGAAACCCAAACGCCTCTGTTCTCACAATGCATAGATCCCGAACTGCCCCACCAGTTACAAAACGACTTGAACAAAGCGTTAATGCCCCTTGCCTCTGTTTTTTCCTTAACCCCTGGGAAGACCACATTGATTGAACACGCTATCAGAACCCCTTGCGGGAAACGGCTCAGATTACGGCCATATCGAATACCAGAGTCCCGTCGCCAGGTCATAAGGGAAGAAATACAGAAGATGTTACAAATGGACATCATAGAACCATCCCAAAGTGAATGGAATTCTCCCATTGTACTCGTGCCAAAACCTGATGGGTCGGTGCGCTTCTGTATTGATTTCAGGGAGGTCAACAAAATATCTGAATTTGACACCTATCCCCTTCCAAGAGTGGATGAAATGGTGGAACGGATAGGGAGAGCCAAATATATTAGTACCCTTGATTTATGCAAAGGGTATTGGCAAATCCCTTTGAGAACAGAAGACAGAGAAAAAACGGCCTTTTCAACTCCAGATGGTTTATACCAGTTTAAGATGCTACCATTTGGGTTACACGGGGCACCTGCAACTTTCCAAAGAGCTATGAATACGATTCTGAGATCTCATGAAACCTATGCTGGGGCTTATATCGATGACATTGTGATTTATAGCGATACTTGGGAACAACATTTATCACATCTTTTCCAAGTAGTGCATACATTGGGAACACATGGATTGAAAATCAATCCAAGCAAAAGTCATTTAGCTGCCCAAACAGTGAAATACTTAGGCTACTTGTTAGGTGAAGGTGTCATTCGACCACAGACATCCAAATTATCAGCCATTGCGCAGATTCCGATGCCCAGAACAAAAAAAGATCTAAGAGCCTTCCTTGGGTTATTGGGATATTATCGACGGTTTATCCCTAACTTTTCTCAATTAGCTGCTCCTCTTACTGATCTTCTACAGAAGAACAGTAGAACGGAAGACCTGTTACGTTCTCCTTCTAGTGAGGTATTACAATCCTTTGAGTTCTTAAAGAATTCCCTGACCTCGGAATCAGTCTTGATCAGCCCTGATTATTCCCGACCTTTTATTTTACAAACAGACGCTTCAGACCAGGGACTAGGGGCTGTTTTGTCACAAGATACTCCCCAGGGAGAAAAACCCATCCTGTACATCAGCCGTAAACTGTTTCCCCGAGAGAAAAATTACGCTACCATTGAAAAAGAGGCCATTGCTATCAAATGGGCGGTCGAAACTCTGCGATATTATCTGGAAGGTAGGGAGTTCACCCTGTTCACTGATCATGCACCCTTAGAATGGTTAGCAAGGAATAAGGGACACAACAAGAGGGTACTGTGATGGTTTCTCTCGTTACAACCCTATAGATTCCACACTAGACATAGGAAAGGAAAAGAACAGGGGAACGCTGACTACTTCTCCAGATACCCCCAAGAGCGCTTCCCTAGAAGAAAGACAGCAAGGGAAAGGGGATGTGAGGAGGTACAGGCACTTACCCCAAGGAGGAGTGTCCCGCTGCGGATTGCAGCGCAGCGTCATGCTCACGGATTATGCCACCCATGTCCCTCTACTGTTTTCCTACAGGACCGGACAGTTAGCCGTGACCCGGAAGCACCGCCTCTATGCCCAGGAAGTGAACTGCAGGATCCAATGAAAGGGGCGCTGGCTGGAGGTGGGGGCGCGCGAGTAGAGGACGAAGGCGGAAGAGAGGAAGACGCGGGACCCGAGCACAGAGAGGAAGACGCGGGACCCGAACACAGAGAGGAAGACGTGGGACCCGTACCCAGAGAAGAAGACGCGGGACCCGAGTGTAGCCAAGAGACCTTGCCGGACGTCCGACCAGCTGGGTATCCTGAGGACGAAGAGGAACGCTGGTTCGAGGACTGGTGGTGTCCGGAGGTGGCTGGGGAGCGGCCGTGACTCAGGAGAGTTACGGCGGGAGCCGGTGAGTACAAACGGCTTGAGGGTGTATTGAGAGGGGAGGGAGGGTTGACGCTGATTTCTGAACGGGGAGGAGGGCGGAACGGGCACTGAACCTTGCACCCAATCTGAGAACCTTGTGAGCACTCAATCTGTATACCTTGAGCACCCAATCTGTGCACCTTGAGCACCCAATCTGTGACCATACAATCCAGACTTACCCCTCCCTTGTTTAAAAGGTGTTGGGCATATCATTGACCATTCAACCCCCCCTTATTGCGGGCACTAGCAATCCATTGAGCCCTGAGGTGTGGTGAAGGGACAACTCGACTGCATTGTATTAAGACCTCATTCTTACGGGTTCCCTTTTGTCCTTTTTCCTTCACTCCTATGAGCCTCCGGGGCAACCACCCCGGTCCAGAGGAAGCAGGAAGCAAAACACCTTTGCCCACATCCAGCCCTTCCAGCTCGCCGACATCATCTGAAGAAGAAGGACCACTAGGACAACCCTCACGCCCTATTGCAACGTCATCTGTTGTCAATAAACCATTTTCTAAACCCTTACTGCAGCCTCCACGCCTGTTTATCAAACCCGCCCTCCCACAGTAGGTTTGATTTCTGACATGGGACAGCTCGTGTACAGCTCCAGGTCTTCCTCAGCTTCGCCTGGTCCTTACACGTCCAGCTACACAGTCACCTATCAACTCTCCTGAACCATCTGACATTGGTGGGTGTTAGAAATGGGAGTCTCTAATTGGCAACGGTTTGCACCTTTGTCCAAGTAGGGACCCTTCTTCCTAGTCAGGATGAGGGAGTTACACTCCTAAAATAATCCCTGCTCACCCCCTTGGTAGCTTGGCACGAGCAGTCTGGCTTATCACAAAATACGCAATGTAAGCACTACAAAAGGACACCACACCAGTTTAGAGAAATATCCAATATTTTTATATACTTAAAACAAGACCAAATACGATAAAAATCCACCATACAGTACTTAAAAATGAGTTAATTTGCAAGATGTCTTTAAATTGCAAAAATACATTGAAAACACAGTTCGTATGAGTCTGTAGCTTGATCCGAGCCTACCGCGATGCTGAAAACAACAGAGTCTCGCAGTTCCAGCTGACCGGGTCGGTACGGGTCAGCAACAGCGTGGACAGACTTGTTAACAGTACCTTGCTTAGTGCGGCTCACACGGCAGTGGGAGACGGCCTTGGCATCCGTCGCGGTTGTGATGCAAAGTGTAAGTGGTGCACGTGCTGTGTTCTCTCAATGCGGTGAGAGCAGCGGCTCGGTGAAGATCCTCCAGATGACATAGGTGAGACCAAGGCTTGCGGTGCAGGGTGAGACGGTGCTCGAAGCGGCGCCGGCAGGTTGCGGTGCAGGTAACAGAGCCGGTTGAGGCGTCCGTCGCAGTTATGGTGCAAAGTGGAAGCGGTGCAGGGCGCAGTGTCCTCTCGATGCGCTGCAGGCAGCGGCTCGGTGATGATCGTGCAGACGGCATCGGTGAGACTAATGCGTGCGGTGCAGGGCGCGACGATGCTCGATGCGGTGCAGGCAGGTTGCGATGCAAGCGACAGTGCCGGTTGGTGGGAATTGGCGCTGGTTGAGCTGGACAGCTGTGCGTGATGAGGCTGTCACGGGTGTTGAGCCAGCGGCGATCGTGTCGGTGAGACCAGGCCAATGAAGTGATGCGAAGTGATGTGAGGCAGTGCGGGCTGCGGTGCCTCTCAATGTGATATGGTGCAGGCAGCGGTTTGGAGTCGGTCACGGTTCCCTCTTCTCTGTGGCAACTGAAACAACGGTTCCAGGAGTGGTACCCAGAGGGTGGTGAAGTGTTTGCAGTCCCTGAGACTTCTTAACAGGAGGCCAGCTCGGTTTCAGGCCCTTGGAGATACTCAGCACAAGTGGAGAAAGTTCAGTCCAGTCCTTTCACTGCCCAAGGCAGAACAGCAGGTGCAGGCCAACCCAACAAAGCAACAACACAGCAAAGGGGCAGTACTCCTCCTGGCAGCTCTTCCAGGTCTCCTTCTTGGCATGTTCCTTGATTCCAGCGACTTCTAAAATCTTGGGGTATGGGCCCCAATATTTATTCTAACAATTCCTTTGTCCTCTGAAGGCAGAGGGGCCTGGACCTAGTTCAAACCAGTTTTGGGTGCATCCTGCCAGTGTGCACCTTCTTCCTTTGTCAGTGTGGGCCAGGGTCCTCAGACACACCACAGGAGGTGAAGCCAGCATTGTGGAAGGCAGGCACAGTCCCATTCAGAGCCAGGTGCTACTCCTCCCACCCATCTATGTGCAGATAGGTCTATTCAGCCCTGTGCTGACTCACACTGTCTCCTGGAACCTCACCCAGCCCCTGTCACTCACAAACCAGACACCTAATACACAAGCTAGCAGAGGCAGGCTGGATGGTTAGGTCAGAAAATACCTACTTTCTAAAAGTGGTATTTTCAAACACAGAATGTTAAAATCAACTTCACTAAAAGATGTATCTTATCATTCTGAGTTCAGGCATACTAAACTCGACTTTCTACTATGTTCCCTGAGTCAGTTAGGATTACAGGATGTTATTATCAAACTGCCCACTCTGGGCTATGGGAACAGGTAGCCTTGCAATAGTGAAAAACGAATTAGGCTGTATTTCACTATCAGGACATGCCACACACACCAGGGCTTGTCCTACCTTTCACATACAATGTACCCTGCCCACTAGGGTACCTTGGTCCTACCTTAGGGGTGACTCACATGTAGAAAAGGGAAGGTTAAGGGACTTGCAAGTGTGTACAATTGCCAAGTCGACATGGAAGCCCCAGGCTGCACACAGGCTCTGCAATGGCCAGCCAGAGTTACGCTTTACAGGCTGTTTGCGTGGGTGGCACAATCCAGTGCTGCAGCCCACCAACAGCATTTTATTTATAGGCCCTTGCACTCGATGTGCACTTTACTAGGGGCTGACACATAAATCACATAGGCCTATCATGGAAACCCAATCCATAACACAGTTTACACAGAGAGCATATGTACTTTAGCACTGATTAGCAGTGGTAGAGTGCCCAGAGTCTTAAAACCAACACAAATAGGTTAGGAAAAAATAGGAGGAAAAAGCAAAAAGTTTGGGGATAATCCTGCAAAAAGGGCCATTTCCAACAGTGGGCATTGCACTTCCATGCCTCCTGGTCACCTATAAGTGGCATAGACTCTGTCCCCTCTGCTTGCAGGTTCTCCTCTTCAAGAATCCACCCTTGGATTTCACGGGACTCTTGCACAGTCTTCTCCAGTGGCATCTTTGCTGAAGTCCTCCATTGTGGTCTACTGAGGTTTCCGTCACTTTGCATCTTTGCACCCAGCTTCCCTTGTATAGGTAACCTGGTTCTTGGGGTATCCCCAGGGTGGGGTACCCCCAAACCTTCTGTTTCCCAAGGGTTATTTTCAGGATCCACTCTAAAGGGTCTTTCTCTAAAACTGCAACCACAACTTACCTGTTGACTTCTACTGGGCACACTGCTGTGTTTCCACTCCACACACAGCCTCCCGGGGGGTGCTAGGTACTTACCTTGGGTGGTTCCTTGTGTCTCCAGCTCTGCTGAGTCTCCTGGTCCAAGTTCCAACTTTGGTCGCAGTTTGCATTCCACTTCTTTAGTATATGGTTTGGTCTCCCCCTGGAGACCACGGTATTTAGTGCATACTTACCTGTTTACAATTGAAGTATGGTTGTGTATTTTTGTTCATATCTACGGGTATGAGATATACCAATGTGTTTGTGAGTGTTGTGTAATAAATAGACATATACACACTGTGTGGTTCTTTTTAATTTAAAATAACACTACATGATTATATCCGGTAAAACCAGCTGCTTAACACTGCTTCTGTATAAGCCTGAAGGCATCTCGCTTCCGGTACCACTTAGAGAGCTTTCTATGGTAGTCTAAGACCACTAAAATCACCATAAGAGTTGCCTGGATTAGTGCAAGGTACTTCACTTAAATAAGTTTACACCATATTCTAAGCCAGCCTCCTACACGTTCTTTGACATGATCAAACTGCTTGTTCATTTGTTTTTGACAGGTAGGCTGTCACTAGTGTCCACATCATGGGTACACCAGCTAGGCTGCCCAGGAGTCAATGAAAAGAGGTCATCAAACTGAGGTAGGACTTGCCTACAATCAGCCTGCTGTTGGTCATTGAGGGTGTCTGAAAAGACCACTCCTTCCACTGAAAAATCTTTAGGGTTCTTTTAAAGGAGGCCAGGGAGAAGTTCACTCTCTGCTTCCTGCTCCTCATCAATTACCATGAGCATGGCCATGGCATCCCTCACATTATAGGGTTTTAGGTGATTTACATGTATCACCCTTTTGGGGTATCTATATGTGCCAAGGTCAACCAAATAGGTGACATTCCCTTTCACCTGAAGGATAGGATTTGTCTTGGAGGTCTTCAGTTGTCACTGTATCCAAAACCCACACCTTCTGCCTTTTGATCATACAAGAGCTCTGGTGCATTTGCTTTTTTCATGTATTTAGCCATTCTTGAGCGAAGGCCAAGTACATAATCCATAATGTCTTCTGTTGGTTCCTGGAGGGGTCTCTCCCATCTTTCCTTCACCAGACAGAGTGGTCCCCTTACAGGGTGTCCAAATAAAAGTTCAAAGTCGGAGAACCATACTACCTTTTGTGGCACTCTCTGTAACAAAAAGGAGGCATGCTAGTAAAACAACCCATCTCCTTGTGAGCTTTTCAGGGAGTCCACCAATCAAACAATTTAGGGTCTTGTTAAAGCTTTTAACAAGCCCATTGGTCTGCAGATGGTATGGTGTCATGCCACACTCAGTCCACATATGCTTTAAGTATGATACAGACATGTAGTGTGTACTCTGTCTGATACTACGTCCATAGAAAAGCCACCCTAGAAAAAATACCATGGAGGACCTTGGCGACTGCAAGGGCAGTGGTGGCACTTAGGAGAATTTCCTCAGGTTACTTGGTGGAGTGATCCACTACTAATAGAATAAATGTGTTCTCTGATGCTGTGTGAGGGCCAGGGGTACTAATAATGTCAATCCTACCCCTTTGAATGGGTACACCAAGCAATGGAAATGGAACTAAGGGGGTCTTCAGGTGGCTACCTGTCTTGCCACTGGCTTGACAGCTGAAACAGAAGTTTCAAAAGTTCTTCACCTTCCAATACATTACAGGACAGTAGAAGTGGATGACTAACCTACTCCAGGTTTTTATCTGGCCAAGATGCCCAGCTAGGGGAACGTCAGGTCCAATGTTGGAAGAAACTCTCTAAACTGCTGAGGCACTACCACTCTTCTAGAAGACCAGGTCTGGGGTCTCTGGCCTCAGTGTATAGGAGTCCCTCCTCCCAATAGGTCCTGGAGGAACCACTAATGCTTCCCTTTCCTGATGAGCGGCTTGCTGCCTCAGGCTTTCCAGAGTGGGACAGGTCCTCTGCCCCTGGTACAGATATTCCCAGAGGGTCCCCCTGGACCCAAATGATCTGCTGTGTAAGGCTCAAGATCCGGGGCACAGTTTCCTCTGGGTATGACAAGTCTTCTCCCTAAGGAGAGGGGAATTGATCTGCTGTCTGTATAGAAGCTGGCTGCCCAGACTTCTTGCTCTTTCTCTTGGAAGGTTGGTCTATAATTTCAGGCTCCAATACTTCTTTTCACCATGGGTTCTACTCTGTGCTCTGGTTTTCACACACACCTATTCAGATATTCCCAGTGTTGCTGGATGGGTTTTTCTTTCTATCTTAGCCCATGCCGAGTACTCCAAATATTTGCAAAGCAAACACTGGACTGGGATGGCAGAAGATTCCACTACCCTTTTGTGGTCAGTAACTCCTCCCCATTCTACGGACACCATGGTCATTGGATGAACCTTAGCCTGATTGTCAACATTGAGGACTGTGTAAGTCACTCCAGGCAAGTACTGGCCTGAGGTAACCAGTTGTTCAGCTACCATAGTGACACTGGCACCAGTATCTCACCAAGCTTAAATCTTAACCCCATGTATATGTGGCTCTTGTCTATAATTTTCCAGATTACTGGGCAATAGAGCCAGGGTTGCAATATCCACTCCACCCTCTGTGACTAACGTTGCCTCAGCAGGCTCTCCGATATAGTCAGTGCCCACCTGTGATCTCATCTGGAGACTGCATATTTCTAGAAGCATTGGGGCCGATTCACAGAACTAACCAACGACAAAATCCTAAATGTACTACTTTTGGTTTTCACAGAAGGCATTTAGTAGTCTTAAGTTGGGATTTTGTCTTAAATTAGGATTTTGTCTTAAGTTAGGATTTTGTCCTAAATTAGGATTTTGTCTTAAATTAGGATTTTGTCTTAAGTTAGGATTTTGTCCTAAATTAGGATTTTGTCTTAATAAACTTAAGACAAACTTAAGTTAAACTTAGACTTAAACTGCAGCCGAGCTCCAGTTCTCGGGCATCAAGTCTTCTTTGTCCTGGTCTTCTTCTTGTCCATCAAATCAAACTTCAAGGTCTAGGGATGCCACCTAAATACAGAATGTAGGCTCATTACAGGGTGAGACAGGTAGTAGCCAATGGGTTACCTACCTTTATGGTGCTTACCCCCTCTAAATGACCACTTCCTGTGAGAAGGGGCACTACCCTAGCCCTGATAGGTTGTTTCTCCACCATCCCGAGATGGCTGATTTTCAGGAGAGGGGTTCACATTGCCTGCCCCACCCTATGGATGTTGTTGGCTGATTGTGGACTATACTCCTCATCTAACTCATTTTCCTGCCTTTCCTTCCACCAAATGTAAACCAGGACAGGGGGGTTGGCATCCTCCACTATCTAGGGAAGCCTGGGCTGAACTTCAAAATCGTCAGCGTCTTTGAGGCTTCCTGCACTGGAAGTCCATTCCGGACTGGAGGAGGTGTGAATCACCTACGCCCAGAGTAGGCTTTGTTTCTGGCCACTGAGAATTGTGGCTCTATCCCAATAAGGTCAGACCATGTCTGGTGGTGGCAGACTAACTATGAGTAGTCAGAGACCACACTAGTGCTTGGTAGGTTTTCAGGGCACTTTCCCAAAGGGTCTCATGGGTACGTTTATTAATAAATTCCTCACTGGCATCAGTGCGGATTTATTAAGACATGATATTTGGTACAAAACATCTTATGGTACAGTGAAGCCATCATGGAGCTAGGAAACTCATAATGACAAGCATCCAGCCCATGTACTCTTTATGGCTTCCCTGTGCACTTACAGTACCCAAGAATGGCTCTGATATTGCAGGAGCATATCAGCTTATACAGATATGTCCACACATGGGATATAGTGCACCCTGCCTTAGGGCAGTAAGGCCACTGGTAGGGTGACTTACTTATGTCTCATACAGTGTGTGAGGGCATGCCACACAGGGCTGTGTGCAAGGTCGACTCTTCATTTTTCTCTGAACGAAGACACACTTCCTGCAGTGTCAGTTTGCATAGTCTTTTGAGGGGTCAATGGGGTGGCACAGTTTGTGCTGCATCCCCATGGACCCTCTTTAGTACCCAAGTCCTAGGTACCAGGGATACCATTTACTAGGAACTTACATGGGTGGCTGAAGTTTTGCCGATCGTGGTACTGTTTTAAGAAAGAGTTCTGGCATTGGAAGCCTGGTTAGCAGTGACCCAGTGCACGTACCGTTCAAAATCGCATCAAGCCAAACTTGGGGGCTAATCATGTCAAAAGAGGCACTTTCCCAAAAATGTCACAGGCGGGATGGAGCATAGTCTGCAGTCAAACGCACAAACAGGAAACTTTAGATCAATCCCACAGATAGGCGCAGCTTCATTACAATGGTCAAGGGAGTTTGGCCCCAATATGTCCAGAGGGGTACGCGCCCTCCTAAAATACCATAACATCAGACACCACATGAGTTAGGAACATATAGCCAATCAGTACACAGTACATACAGTGATCACCCTCTCCCCATGCCGGACATCTGGACACATTACCCACTGCCACATTGTGTCCATGCGAGGTCGAGGCCTACTGGTATTTTCCATTAGACAAATAATTTATCACTCCAGTGGTAGCAACTTACATTCACCACCATGTATGGATCACTAAAAACCTTTACGACCTACGATAAACAATATAAAAGAATGCCACAGACCAATTGTAAATTGAGACAGCCCTCAGACCATGTGCCTGTAACTGTTCTACCGGCAGCTAAGTTTAATTAAACTAACTGTTCCTGTTTAGCCAAACACCTCTTGTCTTTTTCAAAGAATTTCGTACTCATGAAACACTTGCATTATTAGGGAATATTGTAATGTAATCAACTGTTGCTTTCAAAAGTGAAAAAAATCCATTTTTTTTGTAACGGGCACTGCATTATTTTACACTATTCTTTAAGTAAATTAGAGGATAGACCAATTTGTTCAGTGTGAGGCAGTATTTTATTTTGGTCTATTGAAGTTGCACTGCATAAAATATTGACCAACACATTAAGTGTGAATGACTGAAGAATGGAAATGTAATAATACTTGATGTTCAAACAAAGAATTTATTTAAATTTGCATTAACGGTTCTCATATTTAAGAGTGGATGTACTATACCACGAGTGTTTTTTTGATTTTTTATACACTAAGGGGTAACGTGATTGAGTGTTTTTGTAAGTACTGTAAAAAGTTGCTTTCGATCGTTAATAAGGCTGTGGAAAGCAGAAAAGTATAGATCAACGTTTGCCAAATAAAAAATCTGTGTTGAGCCGATTCCTGTGAGAGAACCCATCTTTCCTCCTGTAAAAGGGTTGATGCAGCACAATGTTGCTTGGATAGCGGCTACATTTCCTAGCATGCCTGGTGCTTCATGACGGTAAGGGAACGTCTGAATAATAAATAAAACCCTGCTTCCTCGTACAAGACATAATGTTGGCACTCCAGCTTAATATGTTTGCATATAGTACTTAATTTCTTAATACAAAGGATAACCCATTTCAGCGCTGATGCCTTTGTAAAATCATTGTTTGCTATAGGAGTGTATTGTAGTACCACTGGCTGGCCATGTGTGGTACATGACTTACTCCAAGGCTAGAGTACATTTTTACCTGTTTTGACACTATTAGGGCTGTAGTAGGTTTAAAAGGTTATTTTGCATTGGTCTTACTCTTTTGAAGACGTGTTACTTCCTATATTTCACTAACTCCCTCCAATCTAGTAATGTTTATTTCCATTTCCCCTTCACTCGCCCTTGTTTCTCCCAAATTCACTGCTGCTAAAACGTATAGCTCCATAAATGGAGATCCCTGCCACCAATATGGAAATATACACATAATAAAAAGTGGAGCGGTAGAGTTGAAGATTTCAATCTGTAGATTTCTAAATTACATTTTGGAGCACATTAGGTAATCCAACATTAGAACTACTTTACATAATCCAAAATATATTTTCTGACCAAGCCCCTAGGTCCTTAGGCAGTAATGTGTTTGTTTTTATATTTTTTTAGCTCTAGTTAATATATCAATAATTTTAAATTAATGTACATTACGATTTTACAGTAAAATATGTTTTTTGAAAATAACAAACTTTAATAATATTTCTCATATTTTCCTAAACGGAGATCTCCATACCAGAGGCAAGGAATTCCATAAACAGCTGTAAAGTTGCTAATACTACGATCCTAAAATTAGGTATAAAAGGCTCCACCATCTCATTTAAGAGTGTGGAGACTCCTAAATCTAAACCTAGGAGCAAGCGTCCGCTTGGGAATGTGAATACCAAGAGTGGAGACTTCCACTTAATTTTGGGAGTGGATTTACACGTAGGTATATCAATTCATGTAAATTTATCTTTCTTTGTGAATCAAACTCTATGTCTTACTTCAAGTGCTTCTTGAGAAACATCTTCATTTTAATGAAAGAGATCATGAAAAGCATGATTTACAACACATCTCTCTTAACGCAGCAAAGTGCTTCTCTATGATGGAACAAGTTAAGGATCTTCAATGAATCTCTGCTGGGAGAATATCGACAAAGTTCTGCTGAGGATACTGTCACTGTTGGAAGCTTCAAATCAGAAAAGCAATATCCTTGCTGTATTGTTAGTCCACTGTAAATCCTATCGATGGCCCCAAAACAGCAACTTAAAATGAACAACACAACACATTCCATACCTTTGTGCTAGTCTGTGATATTTTAAAAGAAGATGTAGCATGCTAGTACCTTGGTAGCTTCAAAGTTCACACTGGTAGGAAGGAGGGGGAGAGTAGGGGGGGACGATGTGGTTATAGGGGTGGAAGCACATAGAGAAGAGGCACAGCTAAGCATGAAGAAATGCACTTGGCTTAAGAAAAGGCATTTATAAGAGACCTTTATTGACAACATTACAGAAGTTGAGGTAATTCTGTTTCCACTAAGTGCAGCAAGGGGAGTTCAAGAGGGTGGTTTCTTGGGCACAAAAACTTTGACCTGTGACTCTCAACTGTTAGCAGGAATCTCCGACTGCCATTGACAGAAGTTAATAACCCGATAGGTGGAAGTCCTAGGGCTGGAGCCTTTATAAGTGACTTAGGCAAGGCCTTGAATTTCATAATTGAAGGTCTCCCTGTACAATGTAGAACACTATTCTAATATACTCTGGCATCAATTCTAGTAATTGAATATATACACAAACAGATATAAAAATGAAGACAGTAAAGCACAAATTACTATACACTGTAAAACTACATCACAAAGGTAAGTACACTAAATGATAAAATAGTTGGACGGGTGCAAACAAGCTAGTGCAAGAACACATACAGATTTCTTTTGCTATTTACAGTCATCAGCAAACTGCAGTGTAAGTAAAAGAGCATGACTTCTGTAACAAGGAGGCTATACAGCTTGTTGACAGTTTACTGAGTGTGGTAAAGGTCATCAAATCACAGTTTGACTCAATGAGCCTCCAATGGGACATTATGCTTGATGCTATCTGAAGCGCCCACAGGCTGCCACAAAGTCGAAATTAAAGAGAGATGCAGGCATAAGGGGAAATGTTTAGTTTACAAAGGGTGGTTGAAGACATGCTGCTTTGGCATAACATATTGAAACTTTTTTTATATTTTCCTACTAAAACACACATTTATTTTACATGTTCTGAGTGCATACAACAAAATGAATAAATAACTACATTGAGGCATGAATCTTGAACAATGAGATTTACATTGATGGAAAAAGTTGTATTTGGATCATTTCGGAAAAATTAACACAAATCCAAAGGCTATTTGTGGTAAATTTCCCTTGGCAAAATGATCATCAGAGCAAAGCTTATGAACACAAACTCAACATCTGATCTAACAGCAAATATAAACAATGTTGTTTGCAGGATCAAACCCAGCATGACTAGACTAATCTTTTTCTCTTGGACTTTACCATTGAGTTACGTTTCACTGAGGTGACTCATATAAGTTCACTTGGTATTTATTTATTTATTTGCAGAGATTCATATAGCGCTGGCTAGTAAAGACCATATGCTTGTCATGCAAGCTCCAAAAGGCAGGTGGAAAAGATAAATATATTGTAGGATCCTGTGTGTCCTCATTCCCTGTATGTCCAAGCTGGTGCCTGGAATGCTGAGAGTGGAGGATGCAATGGGATGTGGTAGTGTGGTGTGGAGTGGAAGCTCGGAGATGAACACAGTTGGAGGGAGAATGGAGCACTGACAGGACCTACATCGATTACTGTAACTTAAGAGCCTGACATGAAATAAAGAACTTACCTTCTACCTGCGCCCTGACTTCAGCACTTTGGCAACAAGTTGTTAAGGACCTGTGTGAAAATGCATGCAAGTCCGTAACAATGGCTGATATTAATGCATTGCCTTCTGGGATAGTTCCTGTGTTTGAGTTTGAAAGGAGCCTTTTGCCTCAAATAGTCCTTAGGCTGCAGCAACAGCAGGTACGTCCGGCCAGGGGGTGACACTTCCTCCTTCTACTAGCCTCCACTACACACCAACATTCTATTACAACATTCGCGCTCATCATTTCAGACGCCCGCTCAGCAAGGCATGCAGTATACTTACTATGCATATGTTGGCGTACCTTGCAAATGATCGTTTTCAGAGGCTATCTGTTACTGAGCTGTACATAACACTGGTTTAACAAAACGTGACTCCTAGCTTACAGAGCCTTTCACCTAAAGTCCTTCACACTTCTGATTGTGCTCAAAACACAGCTAACTTTCACTGCTGCTATCCTCTTTGGTTTGTTCCTCGTGTTTCTCGTTGAAAGGGTCGATGGTGAGAGAAGGCTTATTCCTCGTGGGGAATATACCGGTAACAGATGGCTTTCGAAAGGTAGACAGCCTCCTCCGAAAGTTCTCCCCTGAAAAGAAATACAGAAGAGGGTCAAAGCAGCAGTTGGAGGCAGCCAGGGCCAGCGTGATAACCACGGATTTCTGCATGAATATGGTGTCTTCACAGGACCGGCCTCCTCGCAGGAAGTGGAGGTGGACCGTGCGCTGCACGTGGTAGGGCATGAAGCTTACGAGGAAGGCAGCCATTACGATGACAATCATTCGGACTGCTTTCTTACGAGATGTCTGCTGCTTGGTCATTGGATTCTTCAGCAAAGTCCTGATAATGAGAGTGTAGCAAACCAGGATGATACAAAAGGGAATGATGAAAAAACAAACAAGGGAAACGTAATTCAAAATGAACAGGGTTGATGCATTTTTGGATGCTGGGGGCTCGAAGCACTTTGTTTTGTTTCCACCTTCACCAACAACTTTATAAGAGCCGGTCATCAGAAATGGGACACTCGTCAGGGTGACAAAGATCCATATACCGGCGCACACGAGCTTGGCCTTCCTGACGTTCACCAGCTTGAGGTTCAGGACAGGGAACACAATGGCTATGAAGCGGCTGAAGCTCATGGCTGTCATCATGAAGATGCTGCAGTACAGGTTGACGTAGAAAGCATAGGACGAGATCCTGCAAAGGAGGTCACCGAAGAACCAATTGCCATTGTGGACATAGTAGACCACCCGCAGAGGGAGTGTGCAGATGAAGAGCAGATCCGAAATGGCCAGGTTAAGCATGTAGATGTGAAAAGCTGTCTTCTGACTGTACGTTTTGACGAGGATAAACAAGGCAAATCCATTTCCAAATAGGCCGAAAATGGAAAACATCGAATAAGCTGTTGAGTACACTTGATTCCGGAAGTCATCGATGCTGGAGCAGCTGCTGTTCGAGGAATTTAAGGAGGATATGTTTTCGGAAGCAGCCATCTTCGTTGTCTCAAGGGAGCCTGAGAAATAATAATAAAATATATATTTACAATTTTGACAACAAAACGGATAAAGCAGTTCTACTTTTTTTTATAATACTTCTGCTTTTAATATTTTGTTGCTATATATTAACATGCGTAGGAACAATACATGTTTGAACAAAGGGGCCACATTTCTCCTGGAATACTTGGATTGACTCTTTGACAGCAGCATCACTAAAGAGAACCCCCCCACTCTACACTTGTCACTATATCGGAATATATTTTAAGTAGGCAGGGAAAGTGGGCTCTATCCTGACAAATTGAATCAAATCAATTTGTTAAGCATAATTATTAAATTCATTGCAGATAATACTAAAGCTGTATGAAAGGTTAACATTTAACACCATGCGTAATCTGCTCAAAATTAGTTAAAAAAAACGACTAACTGGCAGATGCATCAACGTAGCCTTTTGCTATTCCTAAATAGCGATTTTTAAGGAATCGCTATTTAGGAATAGCAAAAGCCTATGCATGTAGGAATCGCTATTAAAATAGCGATTCCTTAACATTCCTTAATTGCTACTGGCAAATTGCTAGTCGCAATTAAGGAATGCTGTCCCATTCATTCCAATGGGCCTACAGGCCCATAGGAATGTATTGGAGATTGCATGAGCAATTTGCGAGTACCAGTAGGTACTCGCCAATTGCTCATGCAATTTCAAGGGTGCAAGGGTGTCAAAATGACACCCTGTTGCACCCCTGAAATTGATCTATGCACATATGTTGCACACACACATGCCCTAAGGGCATGTGTGTGCGCAACATGAAACTTTGAAAAATGCACAAAAGTGCTTTTTTCAAAGTTTTAGCAAATTACCATGAAGTTCAACTTCATGGTAATTTGCTCCCCCTATTAGCGAATTCGCTATTTTTTTTACTTTCATGCATTGCATTTAAGGAATCTCAATTTGGGATTCCTTAAATGCAATCGCAATTTAAGGAATCTCAATTTAGAGATTCCTTAAATTGCGATTTTTGCATTTGGGATGATGCATCCCAAATGGAAAAATACCGGGAGCAAAGGGGCAGATTCTGAGAATCTGCCCATTTGCTCCCTGTAGGGCAGATTCTGAGAATCTGCCCATTTGCTCCCGGTATTTACTTTGATGCATATGCCTGTTATTGGTTAAAAAAGTGCAGCCACAGATCAAGAGTCAAATTCTTTATCTTTAGAGTTAAGTCATTACAGTCCCTTTAAATTCAGTTGAACTCTTAATAACATCTTTATGGTATGTTGAGCAAGTTGTAGAGTGCTCATATACCCTGAGGTGTCTTCACGCTAGCAAACGGCTTGAACACTCCTGGATGAAACCCTAGTTAAAGGTGACTTATTAAAAAGCCAAGTTTCCAGCTCGTTTCTGAAGGCAAGCAAGGAGGGAGCAGCCAAGCTATGAGGTGGGAGCAAATTCCAAGCCTATGTGGCCCCGGCGGTGAGACTGCTTCCTCCCCATTTCACCCTCTTGAATCTAGAGACTACAGCTTTCTTTGCCCCATAAATCTCAGATTTCTACTGGGTTCATACAATCTGAACACTTCTCTCAGAAATTCAGGGTCGATATCATGCAAGGCCTTGTAGGCTGTACAGAGTGCCTTGAATTGTATTTATTTTATTATTATATATATATAAAAGACGATGCGAACACAGGATTTGGTGCAATTCTAATTATTTAGTGCCCTGCACTGCCGCCGTAACGCGTTTCAGCCCTCATGGGGCCTTGATCACATGACACGTTAGAGGAGCGATTTCAACCTTTTAAAGTGACAGTGCTGATTAACGTGACTAATAATGTTCATAGACATGGAAATGTTGAAATGATTGTCAATGCTCACAATTTTATTTCGACATTGGGAAACAAACAAATTGAGACTTGGTAATGTGCAATTTAGACAGTGCTAAACACAAATGTTGATAAATATGTAGTTAAATAAATAAATATTTAAATAAATACATATGACACCTGTTAAAAAAATGCCTGAATGAAAGAGCATTAAAACCTATTACATTAGATAACATGCATGTTTAAAAAGTAAAACAAATGTAAACTTTTCTTGTATAAAACAGCATGAGCCAATCATAACTAGGTTTTATCAAACTTGTCTCATTAACAATGATGTCTCCTATATGAGCGTAGAGTGATAAAACCCAAGTGGGCTTCGAACTGATACTCCATGCCTGATTATAAAGTGCCAGTGCAAGTGTAAAGTGTCACCTAAAGAACCAAAGAAAAAAGGTTCTAATGTGCAAATGTGCATAAATGGTAAAAATTGAATTTAAAAAAGAATACTGAGGCAGCGGCAGGTTTAAACAATTTCATAAATGCTTAAAACCAGAGTGTTGAAGACAAGTATAAAAATCCTCACTGGAATTTATACCCTGAGGTGTTTTGCAATCCATCTCTAATATGTATTTTGTCTCAAGCCTCCTTAGGAGTGCTTCACGGTCACCTCCTCTTCTCAGAGGGGGACCGAGTCCACAACAAAATACTTGAGCTCTTGTGACTTCTTTGCGTGAAGCTCCTCAAAATGTCTTACCACAGGGTACAACACATCGCCATTGTTGATTGCCCTTATGTGCTGGAGTATCCTCTTGTGGACCTGCAGCTTGGTACTGCTCACATATAGCAGGCAACAGGGACGCTCCAGCACATAAATTGCATATTCGGTTTTGCAGGTCAGTTTTTGTCAATGCGAGTCGGTTTGTTCTTAAAGGGTGTAACATATTCCGTTATGCTGACTCCATGTTTGCGAGCTTTACACATGGCACATTTAATTAACCCTTTACTGGTATTTAGCCATGATACACTGGTTCTCACTTCAGGACTGCTTTTGACTAAAGAAATGCTTATGGAGCGGGCTTTTCTAAACGTAATGTTGGGCGATCTAGTCAGATTGGCACCCAAGACTGGATCGTTTTTAACCAATGTCCAATTCTTATTGACAATCCTGTGTATTATTTTGTTTTGTTTACTGTAAGTGAGAATCAATCTGGACAGTTGTGTTGTCTCAGATGTCAATTTTGGATCAGTGTTGGATTTGCAGGCCAAAGCCTGTGATCGATCCTTTTAACTTGCTTTGGCAATGGCTTTGTTAATCTCTCCGAGGGAATTGCCCCTACTCAGAGACCTGTCTTGGCATTCAGTTTGTGCTTTTTGACAATCAAGGTCAGAACTGCAAATTCTCCTATTCCGCAGCATTTCCCCATGGGTTTTCTATACAACCTTGTATGTAGCTGGTTGTTTTGGGCTGTGATTTCGACATCAAGAAAACAGATGAACTCATTACTGACCTGGCCTATAAAATTTAGGTTTAAATTGTTTTCATTGATATGCTCAATAAATTGGGGGCGTGGCCTAACAAAATGGCCGGCTAGACCTGTTTTCGCACAGCTCCTGACCCAATGGTTAAAAAATCCTGTATAATCCTGGCGTAGTGGTGTCGCCGTGATCGATCCAGCAGTGGAGGCCCCCCTGACCTCCGCGGTGCTGGAGCTGCGACAGAAACACTGCCCGCAACCGAAGAACACCACGCGGCCCACAGCGGACCCGCCGGAGCCCGGAATCAGAAAATGGCGGCCTTTGCACTACGGGGTCGGTGAGGCGCGCCGCCGTGACTGAGGGGGCCTCGGAGTTTGGAGATGCTCCCATGACAGAAGGCAGGACGGGGTGCGGACCCCGATGGGGAGTGCAGGCGAATGGTGGCAGCGGTGCGCGGCCGGGTTGCTGCCCGCCGCAGAACCCGGTGTCTGGATCCACGCAAGGCAGGTGTGGCGTGGCCTGCTCGCGCCCCGGCTGCTACTGCCAGGGGGCGGCGCGGAGGCCCGTATTTTGAACAGCGCCTGTAGGGACCGGGCTGCCTGAGCAACATTTCCCCCCTCGGTGGAATATTGTGCCCTGAAGATCTCTGAGGGGGTGGAGGTGAGGAGTGGTGGTGAGCCTGGGTGGGCCTCCGCGCCGAGGTGTAGTCATAGACAGGCCCACCGATGGGAGTGCGAGCGACTGAGATCGGCGCTGGGTGGCCGGCTGGCAGATGAGATCCTGGTGACTGGGAACGGAGCCCACGCAAAACCGGTGCGGTGTGGCCCACTTGCACCCCGGCTGCAGCTGCCTGGAGGCAGCGCGGAGGCCCGAAAGCTGAATTGTGCTTATAGAGGCCTGGCAGGCTGCCCAGAGACACCCCCTTCTGTGGACTAGTGTGCCCTGGCAGTCCCCGATTCAATAACTGGGTGGAGTGGCGGTGAACCGACGTATGGTGGTCCAGTAGACGAGATTCTGAGGCCCGGAGGCAGGGTCCCCGCAGGACCAGTGTGTTGCGGCCTACGTCCACTCCGGCTGTAGTAGCCTGACAGCGCCTCGGGGACCCGCGCAGTCACCCGTGTCCAAGGCGGCCTGGCTGATGTGCCGCAGGTTCGTGGTGGTGCGGCTTTGACTGAAGGGGCCCAGGGGTGGCATGAGAGTCAACCCGGACTACATTATCTGTGACCAGTGGCCAGCACCAGTAGGATTGAGTAACCAACACCGAGGCCGGATCGCGACTCACGGGGTGGTGCTGGCCGTGATTACACTGGATAACAGTTGACCGGGTCTTGGGGGACGCCTAAGGGCCCGTGGGGTAGACGATACAGCCAGAAACGCCCAGCCACGGGGGGGTGGGACCCCCCACCTTCCGACAGCGCGTTCCCCTGAGAAGCACCCTACTACTGCTGTGCTGGATATGGGGAGGGACCGGCTTACAAGGGGAGCCCAGTCAAATAAAATGATGCAATACACTGTCCCAGGTCCAACATCGGCGGAACGCCTCAGAACGGACCGGGAGCTGGGGACCTACCAGGATGCAGCAGCCCGGGACAAAGGAGATCCGTGACTCCAGGGTGGCGTTGGAAACCAAAATGGACGGGATGGCAATAGACATTAATCATATTTGCCAGGACCTCAGGAAGGTGGCGGACAGGGTTACCACCACAGAGGGGGACCTGAGCACATTGCAATCCAAGGTCCGCCAGTTAAGAGAGACGGTCACACCTCTCCAGGATCACACGGCCCGGCTGGAGGATCGGGCAGAAGATAAGGAAGGGCGGTCCCAGAGGAATAATCTTCGCTTCCTGGGATTTCCAGAAAGGGCAGAAGGGCCGGCGGCGGACCTATACCTCGAGGACTGGATTGGCAAGGTCTTCCCGAATCTGCGCCTCTCCAAAATGTTTGCAGTGGAGAGGGCTCACAGGACTCTAGGGCCACCACTGAAACCAGGATCCCCACCTAGGGCCATAATAACCCGGCTATTCAATTTCAGGGACCAGGACACGATCCTACAACACATCCGCAACACGGGCCCGCCCAAATTTGACAATCACGACATCCATATTTTCCCAGACTATACGAGGAAGGTGCAAGATCTGCAGGACAACTTCCTAAGGGTTAATTGAAGGATGGGAAGCCAGAATATTAAATACAGTTTGCTACTCACGGCCAGGCTCTGAGTACAACTCGGCGACAAGACACACTTCTTTGTTAACCTGTTGGACGTGGATGATTGGATGGACTCGTTGGGTCTGGCAGGCCACAACCAAACACAGGGCTGGCAGGAGCAGAGACGTCGGAGTGGGCGGCGGCGGAACCAACGACGTGTAGAGGGAAATCAGCACCCGCGAGGACGTGATCTAGCAGAGGGAGGGCATATCACGGTGGGACCGGATGGCACTCTCCAGGCGGAACTGGAGGTGATCCCGACCCATAACCAGTTCTCCCCATTATGTATGGTACAGGAAACACAGTCGAGTCAGGAGGTGCCCCCAGCGTGGCCGTTGAGAACTCTGGAGACAAATGACTAGTGGACCCGGTGGTGAGAGCGGGAAAAGCGGGGTCATGGACACTGTGAGTATCTATTTTTTGACCCAGGGGGAACTGATCGGGCCTGAGAGACTTTTAAAAGGGGCCATTCGCCCGGAGACTCAGGGAACAGAGGGGGGGGCTCGATACCTGTTTCTTAAAGAGGTTACACTATTGCGTCAAATATAGACTTAACTGGCCGGCTGTAGAGTACTGAGGTGGCCGGGCTAGACCAATGGTTGGGCGGGTCTGCGCGGTACCAGTCAGTCGGCTGAACATCAAAACTGGGGGAGAGGGATTCCTCCAGACTCGAGAACATGCATTTTTGTGTTTTTCTACTCATTGATTACAAGTTTAGGGGGTGGTATAAAGGGTGGGTGGAGCTTTGGGGCGCTGTCCTCTGACCAGGACCGGGTTAGGAGAATGCAGTACTACCGCCTGTAGTTGGGGGGTGTTGGTGTTTCTTGTTTTGCTTTTGTTGGGGTTGCTGCCGGGTCTAAATGTAGCTGCTTTACGGGACACATAAGATGTCTGCTTTTTTGGGGGTCACACTCCAATGTTACGGGGGGTCCCTTGTATGATAGTATGGTGCTGCGATATCACCAACTGCTAACATAGACGGGTGATACACAAAGGTATAAACTGATAGCATGGAATGTTAGGGGCCTCAATAACATGATTAAGCAAATCAGGGTGGCCACCTACCTCAAGCGATATGGGGTAAGTATAGCCCTGCTACAGGAGACGCACCTTTGGGGAGACTGTCTCAAATATGTCCAACGTAGATGGCGGGGGCAGTTTTTCGCCACATCTTACTCGGGGTTCCCCAGAACAGTACTGATCTGGGTGGCGACGGGAGTCCCCTTCAAGGCCACACACACTAAGCAGGATCCAGAGGGGAGGTTTGTGATGGTGGTGGGGACGCTATATGCGCGTAGTATATGCCTGGTAAATATTTATGCTCCGAACAGTGATGATAGGGAGTTTCTGGGTCGGGTTCTAGGACAGTTAGACCTGGACCCAGACACAGAATTACTTATTGCAGGAGACTTTAATGGTGCCCTTGATGGGGCATTAGGTACGTCCCTCCCAAAATTGGATGAGAAGCCTAGAACAAGAGAAGTGATGGGCCAGATGCTCCAGAGTTATGGCTTATTAGATGTATGGAGGCACCGCAACCCCGCTCATCGGGTGTACTCGTGCCACACACATGCTGTCAATACCCACTTTAGACTGAGCTATTTTTTTCTCCAGGGAACGGCAATGCACCAAGTAGCAGAGATACAATATTTGGCCCGATACTTGTACGATCACTCCCCGCTCCTGCTCACGTACTCGTTAGACAGACCACGGCCTAAGATCCCACTATGGAGGCTAAACACAGAGGCTTTGGGCGACCCGACCTACAAAGATGCTATTTTACAAGGGCTCGAGGCGTATCAGGAGGTCAACTGGGGCTCAGCTAGCACAAAGAAAAAAAATGAAAAAAAATTGTAGAACACCTTCCTCCGTGCCCTTCCAAATTATCAGCAAGTCATCAATGTACCTGTACCACCTTATTACATTGGTAGACATTATTTAGCCATAGGTGGGCATGAGGAGTTGTTACTCCCACAGTCCCATGTGCAGATTGGCATAGCTGTGGGAGAAAAAGCCCCCATTGCCACACCCTAACCTGCTGGAACACCTGGTTCTGAAAAAGGAAGAAGTTATTTTCAAGGCACATTGTGATCATAGCCAGTAACATTTTGTAGTGCTGGAAAAAAACAAATCGGTCTTGTGTTTAAAAAATGCTCTATTGCTTTCAAACCGTCCCTGTAATGAATACTCTTATAAAGGGACGAGACATTCAATGATATGAGCAAACAGTCTGGATTCCAATCAATGTCAGCTATTTTTCTCAATAGGTTTCCCGTATCCTGAATGAAGGAAGGCAATCCCTTCACATATTCCTGTAAGTAAAAGTCCACATATTTACTTGCATTCTCCATTAGGCTGTTACAGGCAGATATTATTGGCCTTCCTGGTGGTTTGACCATGCCTTTGTGTATCTTTGGGATAAAATACACCACTGGCATGACAGGGTGATCATATTTGAGGAACTTGAATTCTTCAGCTGTTAACAACCCTGCACTTTTCCATGCCAGCAGACTATAATAGATGGTGTTCCACGAAGCCTTGACAGCTAACATTGTGCTGCATCTGTAACAGTCCCTATCGTTGAGTTGTTTTATAGCCTCGTCCATGTATTAGTCTCATGGCCACAGCACCACGTTCCCTCCTTTGTCCGATTGGCGGATAATTATTTAATCATTTGCTTGCAACTTCTTCATCAACTGATAAAATATACATTGTCTTGAATAGTGTACTGTTTTTTGATGCCAGCTTGTTTTTTGTTTAGAGATTTCAATTCCTGTGATATTTTGTCATTGAAAACATCTATGTTGTCCCATAGCGTGATCGGACAGAATGTTTATTTAGGCTTCAAATGAGTCACTGTGGCACCCCCATACATTGATGGATCTTGGCTATTGGATGGCTCAGCACCTTCATTATCATGCTGCAATTGTTGAGGATCTTGCAATAGTCCCACATCACCAGCTGTTAGTATTGAAGGGCTAGTGTTTTCATTTATTGGTGCTTCAATTTGTTTGACCCTTGGTGGCCCTTGCAGCAAATGAAATTTACGCAGTTTGAGTTTGCACTCAAATTTGTACATGTCGATGCAGGTTTGTGCATAATTAAAATCACTTTTGGGACTGATGGATACTATATGTGAAGTTCACTTTCAGTTAGAGACACATTTGTCAAGTTGATGACAGTTTGTGGATCACTGTTGTAACCTGTTAATCCTATTTGCGCTTCCATTGTTTCTCTTGTTTTCTGTTGGTTTGCTTTGCGTTTGTGGCTGCATTGTTGTCTCTCCCATCGTTTCTTGTTGCGTTGTTGCAGGTGTTTGCACAGGGAGCACGGGAACGCAGTGTCTGCCTTCTGTCCTGGCGCAAGCAATCGGCTTCCTGGGCCAGGGAGAATTTTTTAAACCCCAAGCACTGAACCCTTATTTGTTCGTTGTCGGATTCGATGTCGATTGCTGAACTGAGGTCTGAGGCTGACACGGCTGCTGGTGTACTATTATTTGCATCACGTAATACTGGAGGAAGAGGACTCACTTTTCTCGATGCTTTGACATTGTCGTATTTTTTCGAAAAGGTGAAGACTTGGACATGTTCTAGTCCAATTTGTCATATTGGAACTTGAATGCCTTTCTTCTTTTAATAACCGCCTCCTCATGATGCAGGCGTGCCAACATGTCCTCTCGATATTTAGGAGTCACAGCCATGACTTCTAGTTTCTCAATGTCAGCTTTCAAGGCATCGATTTTGATTTGCAATACTTCGCTATCACTCTTGGCATAATTCACGAGAATTTCCACGAATCTATGCGAGGACTCAAGATTGCAATCTGCCCATTTCGCGAACATCCGAACCAGAGAGGACAGGGACTCAGACATAAGCGGGGACATTCCAATACTTACAACACTGACCACATTAGGAAACCAACACAGTCAGACAAATGGTTCAACCATAACAGATCCTTTTGATCTAACAATTGGCAGGTGGGTGACCGATATCACAGATAGAGCCACGAATGTCCCAGGCGGCACCACTTTCCAGAGAAAAAGTAAATTTGTGCCGATTACACCAAGAGACAATGTGGATGTATTTAGTGACTTAGTGAAAGGAGATTTGGATAAACTAATTACGTTACGCTCCCCAAGTAAAAACTTTAATAAGGAGCAATGGAAGGTGATCCAAAGCCTGAAACAAGATACAAACACAATAATCAAACCCTCAGATAAGGACGGAAACATTGTGCTCATGCCCAGGGAGATGTATATGGATGAGGCAAAAAGACAATTGTCAGATACAACATGCTATTGTAAGGTGGATAAAAAATATCTGATACATTTACAAGAAACTTATTACAAGAAATTGGAGTTCTGGCAAGGGAATGGGTTGTTAACATGGGATGAGGAACGATATCTGCATAAAGACAACCCAGTAACTCATGCATTTTATTTATTGCCGAAAGTCCATAAAAGCTTGACTAAACCACCAGGGAGACCTATAGTCTCATCCATAAACTGTCTCTTTGAGAACACTAGTGTCTACATAGATCATTTTCTCTTCCCTTATGTACGGAAACTAACATCGTACACACGAGACACCACCGATTTCATACACAAAATTTCCAAATTGGAAGTGGATGAACAATGCTGGTTGGTATGCCTTGATGTCGAGTCTTTGTATACCAGCATTAGACATGAAGACGGCTTCAAGGCATGCCAATTTTTCCTGAAGCAACGCAGGATGGATTACTGGGAACATACTTGTATGTTGCTTGAAATGATCCGATTGTGTCTGAATGAAAATATCTTTCTATTTGATAAGGTCCACTATAGACAGCAACAGGGTACTTCCATGGGCACCTGCTTCGCCCCCAGCTACACCAACTTGTTGGTCGGCTGGTGGGAGAAGCAGGTGCTCTGGAATGACCTTACGGAGAAGTGGGCTCTAAATGTGAGAAAGTGGACGCGATATATTGATGACGTCTTTTTTGTGTGGCGGGGGTCAGAAGGAGATTTGAATCTTTTCATTGATTGTTTGAATATAAATGAGGTCAACCTCAAATTTACGAGACACTATAGCCAACACACAGTAGATTTTCTAGACGTCAAAATCAGCAAAGTACATAACCACCTGACAACAACTTTATTCAGGAAAGACACAGCAGGAAACTCATTACTCCACTCTTCTAGCGCGCATCACCCCATCTTTAGATGGGGAATTCCATTTAGTGAGTTCCTAAGGGCAAAAAGGAACTGTTCAGTAGATGGCCAGTTCCAACAAACAAAAGAAGACATGAAAAACAGATTTTTAGCCCGAGGATACTCCAAGAAATCATTAAAAGAAGCCGAAGAGAGAGTAAATAAAGTGACCAGAGAAGAGGCATTGACATCTAAGAAAGAAATCTCTAAGACCAAAACGCCTGAGATCAGATTCATAACCAAATACTGTGGCCAATCTCATCAAATAAGAAAAATCTTGAAGAATAGATGGGATATCTTAAGACAGGATCCTGTCTTGAGAAATTCCATTGGCACTACCCCAGGCATCTCCTACAAACGTGGACAATCTTTAAAAGATTGTCTGGTTCAGAGCCACTTAGCACCAAAGGAAACAGACTGGTGGCAAACGAGCAAAGGCTTTAGGAAATGTGGCAACTGTAAAGCCTGTAAGGATAGTGTCAATTGTAATAAGATTTTTCTCCCCAAAACTAAAAAGAATTGGGAAATCAAACCCCGCATAACATGTTCCACCAATTATGTGGTATACCTCATACGCTGCCCGTGTGATCTATGGTACATAGGGTCAACAACAGCTCCAGTGAAAAAACGTATTCTCGAACACTGGGGCGCAATTACTAATAAAGACCTTTCTTATAGTACCGCTAGACACTTTAACCAGTTCCATCAGAGTAAAACATCAGCAGCTAAGTATGTAGGACTTGCCACGGTTAAAAGTAACATCAGGGGTGGGGATAGATTGGCTGCATTACGGAAATTGGAATCAAGACTAATTTTATTGGCAGGAACCCTTTTCCCAGGGGGTATGAACATGGACGAAGAACTACATTCTCACCTATAGGAGAACTGACATACCCCACTGTAAATGATAAGACTGTAAGATGCGAGTCTGACTACCCATCAGACACTTTCTTTTGTTTTTAAAAAAAAATTGTGTTTTTTTTATATAAAAAAAATTTCCCCACCCCGCATATCTTCACATTTCCACGTTGTAGACCAGCCAATCAAGTTAGGGCCATCACTTATGTATTTCTATATCAAGATAAAATGTTATACCTCTTCTGTAAAGGATGATGCATAAAATGTGAATTTTGATTTATACCAAAACCCCCTCTTCTACTTTCCCTGTCTGTTATAGGTGGAGTGGGAAGCTATCCTGGAAGAATGATCAGAGACCTTAGACTTGGGGAAAAAAAAGAGGAAAAAAATTGGAGATTGTTTTTTTTTTATATAACAATCATGTGTTAGACCAAATAGAACTTAAGGGGTTAAGAAGAAGGGAGGGGGGAGAATATAAGGATACTACACCGTTATTTTTCCATGACCAAATGGCAAAAGAGGTTTGCTTTTGAAAAATATGAATTTTCAGGTACTAAACCTTGATTTGAAATCAATGAAAGCCCACTTTATTTAACAAAATGACATCACGAAAAAGAGCTGTTTTTTTTGCACTTTATTAATTTAATTGCACTTATGATCAATGATTTTAATTGATTGTATTATCATGTCACATACTTTCATCAGAAAAGATAGGATCACGATTGTGTACCTGTACATACATGCATTGTTTGCGTCATGAAATAATAAAGCATGAATTGTTGATAGAAGAGAAAAAAACGTGAATACACCTTTAAAAGGTGGTGTGTGAGGAACGCAGGTCATGTGACCAAGAGCAACCAGGGTTGTTCGAAACGCGTTATCCTCTGTCGTTTGTTGTGCTGTAAATAAACATTGGATAAGGATTATGGGCTCGTCTGGCTTCTGTTAAGCTGACTGGAATTCTGTCGTTTCATATATATATATATATATATATATTACCTACTGGCAGTCGCCAGTAGGTATATATAGTTAGGACCTAGTTTCCAGAGGAAATCCACAACATTCTATTGGGAATAACTTTGGCGCCGGTTAATGAATCTACGTGAATTTCTCAAAGAAGATGGCCCGTTACGCTCCGCTCCTTCCCTGAAAGTTTGAGGGGGGTTCGTCAAGTGGGGGCTGAGATAAAAGGGGGGTCCCAAAACGTGTTTTCCCCATGCAAATTTCTATAGGACATTTAGACACGGCTACAGCCCGAACGGCTGAACGGAATTATTTGAAATTTGGTAAAATGGAAGAGACTGGTTCGCAGATTACGCTTTTCTTTAAATGGTGTAAATCCGTCCAGTATTTTCTGAGAAAATTGCATTTAAAATCACTTATATATCTATAGGCGCGCACCCGTGCGCGCACTGGCCAGCCCGCTTATTTTAAATAATTACGAGTGCCCACCTCGTTTTTGTCCCCGCCTGCCTGCCTGAAATCGGGCCGCCGCGCTGCCTGCGGCGACCCGGAAGTGCTGGGGCCGGCCGGCCAATCCCAGCGCGGCCGGCCGGAAATGCCCGCCCCCGCCGCGAGGGGGAAGAAGGAAGACGGTGGCTGACTCTGCAGGGCTCCCGTGATGGGAGGGAGCCCTGCCACCTGGAAGAGAAGCATCGTCTGCGGCTGGGGCTCCCATGTGCTGAGGGAGCCCCGAGGAGAGAAGGAAGCCGCCGGCACCAGGACGAAGAGGAGGCCGGACGGATAGGTGCGGGGCTCCCCTGTGCCGAGGGAGCCCCGGAGACCAAGAGGGAGGCTGGAGCAGTGGCGGAGGGGGCGCGGGGCACATTGTCGGTGCCCGTCCCCGCCGCAGTCTAGCCGCCGCCCGGGGAAGCGAGGAGCTCGCCCGCAGAGCAGCCGGTGAGTAACGCAGGCTGGGGAGGGCTCCGTGAGGTTTACGTGGGTTCGGACTGTGATTGTCTCAACCCACAAACCGTTAGATAGAAAGCCACCATCCAGAAATCAGAGGATGAACATGAGGCAGTTTTAAATTTTGAGCAGATGTCCAGGCTTATAAATAGCAGATATGTACCAATAGTACAGCATAGATAAGGTGGTGGTGTCATACTCTGAATAAAAACAAGCTTCATGTGGCATAATTGAATTCCTGAGATTGTATGTGGTTGTGGGCCCATGAGCATATCCTCTGGCTAGAGTTGCTGGCTGCATAGACATGTTGTCGAAGAGTAAATAATGGGTCATTCATCTTCACCGTCCCATTACTTTGACCCACTATCTCTCCTTGCTTATCAAGAGACTCTGACCCATGGTTGCTTTAGTCAATATTGGAGGATTTAGGGGTATTTGACCCATGTCTATCATTTATACTTCTTCCCACTTAGGTAACAGACACAATGTAACTTTCTTTTAATTGCATCTTTTTTTAGGCATATTTGATCCCTAAATTTTCTACAAATACAAGAGTTGGGGAACAATCTCCCCTTCTTAAACCATGATTAGAGACCCAACATACTGGCCACCATTGATATATTTAAGTTAATTAGCACTTTAAAAGAGTTCTATGCTTTGTCTAAGCCTTCTTGAAATGATGTATATAAAAATATACAGAGGGAGGCAAAATGCTCCAAACTTTCCAGAGGGGTGCTGTTGGTCATCCACCTAAATACGGATGCATTTGTATCTGAGTGAGATAATCTGTATTATTAAGCACAACATTTTTAATACCCAGGGCCTCTAGTATAGTCAATTGTTTCTGGAAGCTTATTTGAGTCTGATCCCTAATTACTGCCCATCCACATATTATAGGATATTCATTTTGGTGATTATGCAATTTTGGGGGATTTGCCCAAATCATCAAAATGAAACCTGAGAAGTCCCCCACAAACAAACTAAAAGCAATGTGGGCCATAATACAGCTATGCTTTTAACTCACTGTGACTCTCCCAGAGAGGCGTTATTGAGAGATTGCAATCACTGTGTCTGAATTCAGCAAAATTATTAATTGAATCAGGGTGTCCTTCATGCCCAGCATTCTCAATTTACCCAAAGTAATGGCATATTTATAGAAGCAAGGATGGCCTAATACTATGTAAAGACAACACTAATGAGCTCACACATTTTTCAACCATTTTTCCACAAGTCATGCAAGGATAAGGCATTGGTCTATAATTTCTTTACACACTCCAAAGCCTCTCTGATTCAGAGGTAATGTATTCTCTTCTACTCAGTTTTCCAGTTTATGCATCCCAGAATCAGCTTGACAAATAGCTTCCGAAGAGAGTGTCCAGTTTGTCTTATTTCAGAGCACAAAAGATGATTGGGTTGATTTGTTTTCAGACTTCGTAACACTTACCAGGTTTAAAAGAAGTGATCCATAGCAATGTGTTGTGCCAAAGCTAAATGGAAATTCAACTCTTCTAGATTCTTAAAATTCCCTGAAAATCTTCAAAAATGTTGTTAATACTTGGAGAGTGATTTTTTCACACACACACACACACACACATATATATATATATATTACCTACTGGCAGTCACCAGTAGGTATATATAGTTAGGACCTAGTTTCCATAGGAAATCCACAACATTCTATTGGGAATAACTTTGGCGCCGGTTAATGAATCTACGTGAATTTCTCAAAGAAGATGGCCCGTTACGCTCCGCTCCTTCCCTGAAAGTTTGAGGGGGGTTCGTCAAGTGGGGGCTGAGACGGGATCGGGGCTTTATTGTACTTTAAGGGAGAAGCTAAGCCTCCAAGCTCCAGCCGGTACGAGTCCTTAAGCGTCCAACCGGTGTGTTTCAGAGTTCATTCTACTCTCGAACAGTGACTTATCTTGCTCATACATCTTATCTTGCTCATACTTGCTGCAACCCTTTAATGCCGCATGTGCCATTTTCTACAACTGACAGTAACAATTATTAAATTTTGAGCTGCCGGATTCTGGAATGTAATGAATTCGCTGCTGCAGATTGAAAATTGGGTTGCCAATTAAACATGGGAAAGAAAAAATCTGCTGCTGTTCGGAAAGAAGAAACCAAATCTGTTTTGAATAAGATCTGGCAGCAGAAGTGCCGGATGCAAAAGATTAGGAAAGTCGAACTTCACTTTAGTATCACTGAGAAAAACACGTTTTTAAGTTATGCCATTTAACGCAACTGTGTTCTTTTTCTCTGCCCTTGTGTATTGGTGCAATAATGGATGCTCCAGCATCTCACAGAAAGAGCCAGCAAAAAAAAAACATCTTTTCAGAAAGAGACAACTTATTTCAATGATGCTCTAATATAAACACGGAGGAATACAACCAAATAAACAAAATCACATTTGATAGTATAGGTTAAAATTTGCTTTCAATAAGCTTCATCCTTTTGTCGAGATTACATCTTCGATTTCCACACAAGAATTGTCAAAGCTCCCAAATAAGGCCGTGCCAAGTTGACCATAGTTTTTATTTTTGTTCAAACGTTCAACATGCCAACGGCACACTAATTAGATGTAAATGTGTTTATATAGCGCCTTCTACCCATATGTCTTGTAGCGCTGTATTCATATCGCTGTGGAACCCTTTCTGGCTTTCCTGTGAGATGTTCACTCCTGGGCACCCCCAAGGTGAAGCCAGGCATCCAAGTGCTTTCGGGCCGTTGAGGAGACCCATAATTAGAGTAGGCTTGTTACAATATGGGCCGGAACATAAAACGTGCTGGGCCTTTTTTTGAAATGTGACTTAGCATTAAAGATGTGCTGACTTTTCACAATTTAAATGAAAATAGAGCAGTGCTTTAATTAAATACCCCCTCTCCCACTTGTGATAAAGTTACATGGAAAGCTTTGAAGTGCTCACCGTCCTTTGTCCCCAAGGGGCGGCAATCTGAGGGATAGCCCCGGGTGTCACAAGCTCTAGCTACGTCCCTGTGGGAGAGTACCGCAGCTGCCGGCGGAGAGGAGAAGGCGAGCCACAGGAGAAGAGCCCCGCCGCACCTGAGGAGTGCCTCCTCTGTACCGGTGAGTGCGGGAAAGTACTGTGTGGCCCTGCTGGTCTAGCGGAGTTTCCAGGCACGCTGCAAAGTGAGTGCCCTAGGGCTGGGCTGCTCCATAAACTGGATCCTTAGGGCTGCTCAGGCGGTCCCACAAGGATATTAACATATTTAAACGTTATCCGCTAATAGAATTAGCATTTTAAAAACCTTGCAAATTCAATGAAAAAAACATAGGTTTCAGGCCTTATATAGTTAGGAATTAGCATTTAAAAAACCTTTAAATTCACTGAAAAAACCATAGGTTTTAGGCCTTATATAGTTAGGAATTAGCATTTAAAAAACCTTTGAAATTCACTGAAAAAACCATAGGTTTTAGGCCTTATATAGTTAGGAATTAGCATTTAAAAAACCTTTGAAATTCACTGAAAAAACCATAGGTTTTAGGCCTTATATAGTTAGGAATTAGCATTTAAAAAAAACCTTTGAAATTCACTGAAAAAACCATAGGTTTTAGGCCTTATATAGTTAGGAATTAGCATTTAAAAAAACCTTTGAAATTCACTGAAAAAACCATAGGTTTTAGGCCTTATATAGTTAGGAATTAGCATTTAAAAAACCTTTGAAATTCACTGAAAAAACCATAGGTTTTAGGCCTTATATAGTTAGGAATTAGCATTTAAAAAAAACCTTTGAAATTCACTGAAAAAACCATAGGTTTTAGGCCTTATATAGTTAGGAATTAGCATTTAAAAAAAACCTTTGAAATTCACTGAAAAAACCATAGGTTTTAGGCCTTATATAGTTAGGAATTAGCATTTAAAAAAACCTTTGAAATTCACTGAAAAAACCATAGGTTTTAGGCCTTATATGGTTAGGAATTAGCATTTAAAAAACCATTGAAATTCCTCCTATATATTTAGTTGGACTAACTATATTTGGCGCACCCGCAATCCACTGCTGATGATGTCACATATTACATAATTCATGACATGGTCAGTGACATCACTGATGACATCACTGATGACATATCAAATGACATCACTGATGACATCACTGATGACATCTCATTTGACATCACTGATTACATCACTGATTACATCATTCATGTGATAATACGATGCACCTCCTCACACTCTAATATAACCTTTGATGCACCCAGTGTTAAATACAGACTACCATTCTTGAAACCATTGACATACCAATACCAGTTACTACATAGGCACTTACTGATTCCTAGGTCTACTCACACATCCACTCATTCACCCATACAATCACTCATACATACAGTCCCTCATCAATGCAACACTATCATATGCACTCATACACCTATGCAGACACTCGCACACTGCCACTCATCCTTGGAGTTACTCACACACCTAGTCAGTCATGAAAGAATCAATCACACTTCCATTTCCTCATCTATACAGTTATACACACAACACCTTACTTATTCAAACATATACTAACACATACTTACTCTCTTATACAATCACTAATACAAGTACAAATTGATCTGCACAGAGTCACACACCTCCCAGACAGCCACACACTCAGTCTCCCATACAAATACTTGGGCAACCAATCAATAACCCATATAGCCACTCATATAGCTACTAATCAACGCATGCAGCAGCTTACACAACAACAGACATACTGATGCACACATTCACACAGTTTAGTCACTAACCTATGCATTCAGTAAGACACATTTAATCACTCACTCATACAGTCAGTCACGCACCTACTAAATCCTTCATCCAGACACTTTTACATCCACTCGTTCTTCAATATGTAAAACATATTTAAACTTTACAGAAAAACACAGTCACTGGATGATGTCATCAGTGATGTCAAATGAGATGTCATCAGTGATGTCATTTGAGATGTCATCAGTGATGTCATCAGTGATGTCACTGACCATGTCATGAATGATGTAATATGTGACATCATCAGCAGTGGATTGCGGGTGCGCCAAATATAGTTAGTCCAACTAACTATATAGGAGGAATTTCAATGGTTTTTTAAATGCTAATTCCTAACTATATAAGGCCTAAGAACCTATGGTTTTTTCAGTGAATTTCAAAGGTTTTTTTAAATGCTAATTCCTAACTATATAAGGCCTAAAACCTATGGTTCTTTCAGTGAATTTCAAAGGTTTTTTTAAATGCTAATTCCTAACTATATAAGGCCTAAAACCTATGGTTTTTTCAGTGAATATATATATATATATATATATATATATATCAATAACAAATGCCCTTGAGCTTACAGAGGGCATACAACGCTGTCCTCACCATCCGGTTTCTGCGCCTCGCAGCTGCTTGCTTTCCACATCTCCCTTCATTACTACCATGCCCGACGCGTTTCGAGGCCAACTACGCCTCTTAATCATGGGCTGTTGCATTCAAACAAAGAAGGCTCACCGTTTCAATTCCAATACTTTCATTTATTGAAAAACCGCCCCCAGTGGGCGTGGCACACAGGTGATGCTCAAAGCATGATGGTAGCTGTGGTCCTTGGAACGGTGAGAGTCTGAAACACCTTTAGTAGGTTCAAAGTTTGAATGTCCAATTAACACAGTTATTTCCTTGAGTAGGATCGGGTTTTTGAAAAGCGAGCAAAGTTCACTTGCAGAACAGCATTCTTCACAGAAGGAAATCGTTTCTTTCCGAAGCCTTCCCATTGTCAGCTCTCTCAGCCTTCAGGAAGTGGTGCCCCTCTGCCACGGCCAGGACTGCCATGTGTAAATACCAATAACAAATGCCCTTGAGCTTACAGAGGGCACACAACGCTGTCCTCACCATCCGGTTTCTGCGCCTCGCAGCTGCTTGCTTTCCATATCTCCCTTCATTACTACCATGCCCGACGCATTTCGAAGCCAACTACGCCTCTTAATCATGGGCTGTTGCATTCAAACAAGGAAGGCTCACCGTTTCAATTCCAATACTTTCATTTATTGAAAAACCGCCCCCAGTGGGCGTGGCACACAGGTGATGCTCAAAGCATGATGGTAGCTGTGGTCCTCGGAACGGTGAGAGTCTGAAACACCTTTAGTAGGTTCAAAGTTTGAATGTCCGATTAACACAGTTATTTCCTTGAGTAGGATCGGGTTTTTGAAAAGCGAGCAGAGTTCACTTGCAGAACAGCAATCTTCACAGAAGGAAACCGTTTCTTTCCGAAGCCTTCCCATTGTCAGCTCTCTCAGCCTTCAGGAAGTAGTGCCCCTCTGCCACGGCCAGGACTGTCGTGTGTAAATACCAATAACAAATGCCCTTGAGCTTACAGAGGGCACACAACGCTGTCCTCACCATCCGGTTTCTGCGCCTCGCAGCTGCTTGCTTTCCATATCTCCCTTCACTACTACCATGCCCGACGCGTTTCGAGGCCAACTACGCCTCTTAATCTTAATATTTATATATATATATATATATCGACAGTAACTCCAAACGACCACCTCCAATCCAACAGGACCGGCGAAGCAGGAGACAGACCACAGCATTCGGGTAAGTGTTTTTATTTCACCAGCTTTTTCCCATTGTCAACCAAAACATGACGCGTTTCGGGCTTTGCAGCCCTTGTTCACATGCAAGGCATTGGTGTGCAATACAGTGCTTTTAAAGTGTTTAAAGTGCTCCGCCTACAACCCGTGATCCCATAGGAGTCATGTGACCCCAATAACAAGGGAAAACAGACTATCTCGTTGCAGGCTCCAAGTAATTTTTTTTGCAAATGCCGGCATGAATGCGCTAGTATATATTGTATTATAAACATATAATGTGTTTCATACATGAAGACAAAAAAAGTTCAATTGTCACATAGATTCCTAAAAAGGAACTACTATCTGGTTAAATCCAGACACATCATATATACAGTAGATGTTAAGAGCAAATAACAGTTATCCAACAAAGATAGTAAAAGTTATTATCGAAAACAATCTTAAAATTTTAATACCGGAAGAATTAACATCTTTCCATAAATATAAGGCTTGACGGAGCTATTATAACTAACAACCACAAAAAAGCTAGGACAACCATGCCTAGTGTGCAAAGAGGCTAAAGATAAAGTGCAGACTGCATATTCATAAAGACAATAAAATACAAATTCATGGATAATCAAAGAATGCACTCAAAAACACAATTTTTACCCGTCATAGAATAAGGGAATGTTCTTTGCATTAAAATAGCATTTCTAAAAACATAAATTTCTAGCTCATGTTGTCTTAAAAAATACTGCAGACTATATTATAAACATTAAATAGTGATAAAATGTGATAAAATGTGATAAAAAGTGAAGGGAAGAATTATAAACCAATGATCTTAAAATTGGTTAAGAGACGGCACAAATGTAGACATATAAATAACACATAAATATGTAAAACAATTCATATTATTTTACATGATAAAGTGCTATTGATTTGAAATAGTAGTCAACCCACGATAGATAACCGGGAACCTGACTATCTATCAATACTCAAAGTACAGGAGAGAGAATATGTACAAATATCTGCCAAGTGTAATGTGTCATGATGAGCAACAGGGAACCTGACTACTCGTAAACATGAAGGCAGATAGAATGGTATGAACCTACACGGACTTAATGAGATGGAACAGATACCCCAGGAAGGAACAGAATGATACATATTATACAGGCCGAGTTCGTACTGATCTACAAAAAGTTATAAAAATCTTCAGTATTGTTTAGGCCATTAGGCCATTTACTGTCGAACTCCAATATGTAACGTGTTTCAAGTTGTCGCAATAACAACTCTCTGTTACCTCCTCTCCGTAAGGGCAATACTGATCCTATCACATAGTACCTCAAACAGTTGAGATCTTTGTTGTGTTTAGCCGCAAAGTGGCGTGCTACAGGATAGGACGGATCAGTATGTAGTATAGCCCTTAAATGCTGTAAAATTCTGACGTGCACCTGGGATATCGTACTACCGATGTAATGTAGTCCACAGGTGCACGTCAGAACATAGACCGCGAAGTCCGTTTTACAGTCATAGCTGCCTTTAATTGGGATATCATTAAGACAAAAAGGTGTCCGGTAGTATGTTTTGTTCTCCCCAAATTTACAGGCCCTGCAGTGAGAGCATTTTCGGAATCCGGGTTTAGCTTTTAACCAGATGTCCTTTTGTTTTAATTCTGGACTGCTGACATCAAGAGAGCTGCCCATATTTCTAGCTCTACGATAAGTTACCACAGGTCTAGCTGGTAAAGTAGGGCTTAAAATATTATCAGTAAGAATAATGGGCCAATTTTTTTGAATAATTCTCTTGATGGCATGCTCATCACTGCTAAAGGTTGTAATAAACCTAGGACATGTATGCATTGTGGTATCAGATACACCAACATTATTAGAATCAGATGTCAGGAAAAGACTTTCTCTACTCCTTAACCTTGCCTTAGCCAAGGCCTGGTTAAAAATTTGGTTAGAGTAGCCACGCTCCAAAAATCTAATTCTGAGGTCATGGATACATTTTTCGAACTCAGATGTGGAGCTACAGATGCGTTTAATTCTAAGAATCTCGCCTAAAGGAATACTGTAAATTGTATGTTTCGGGTGGAGGCTAGAGGCGTGTAGAAGGGTATTTCCCGACGTAGGTTTACGATGTAAAGTGGAAATTAGTTTGTTTTGTTCCACATAAACCTGTACATCCAGGAATTCTATATGGCGGACACTCATGTGTGAGGTAAAATGAAGATTTCGAGAGTTTTCATTGATTTCATTTAGAAACACCTGAGCTTCTTCCTCACTTCCCTGCCACAAAATAAAAATATCATCAATATATCTTAGATATTTGATAATTTTCTCTCTAATATATATATATAAGGCATACAACGTCTTCAAATGCAATCCTGCAGAGACGAGACGAACCCTGGACTGGTGCAAAAAATTCTTTTAATGAAGCCCAAACACCAAGTCGACCATATATATACCAAAATCAAAAGCTAAAGCACTCTCTTGGGGATTTCGTGATTTCATTTATCTGCAAACCATCTCACTCCACCTAAGCATTTCAACCATAAAGGTCTTGGTCACAGTACATGTACCGTGACCAAGACCTTTATGGTCGAAATGTGTACAAATAAATGAAATCCCGAAATCCCCAGGAGAGTGCTGCGGTATCTTTTGTTTTTGGTGAACAATATAATTTCAAGGCCAGTCCAGCATTGACGCATTTACCAGCTGTAAAGAGCGCCCTTCGTTTGTAGACTGTATTGTTAGTAATATAACTGAGAGAGCACCACAATACTTAAAAAAGTTGTAGGGGTGCATTATAATCGCCTGTAGTCAGCACCCGCATATTTAGAGGACATACTAATGTGCGCTTTTAAAAATGTAACAGTAGGCCGGGGATCAGTGCAATATGTAAAAGAATATTCATAGCATCTGCAGAGGAATGTAGAGCCTTAACAAGAGTGTGATGCTTTATTTAACGTAGAAATGCTATTAAACATGTGTATTGCTAAATTAGTAAACGTGCCATATTGAGAGTTGCACGTGTAAGAGACAGAATGTGATACTTTAACATGGAAAAGAGCTTACATTTAGAGTTGAAATGTAACGTTGTTTTGTAATGGAATAGAGTGCTTTGATTATAATGTAGAATCATTTAGAAATGCATTTAAACATGTGAAGGCCTGGGACATAGAGAAGCCAGTAGAGGCCTAACTGTGATTTCTTTACTTAGCTTTGGTTATCCTTGTGAAATAACTTCTTGCTGGGAAGGGTGCTGTTCTCAGAGAATATTGAATTGTAACTTTGAATGTGCACAAGATTGCTTCTCACGTATTTCAGTTGCAGGTGCAAGGCCACGGACCTTGTTAGGTAGAAAGGTCCATTGTTTAGAAGTTAGGGTGGTAGGAGTGAGGACGAGTAACTGCCAGAACAATGTCCATCTGCAACATTTGATGGAGAAGGTGACTGGGAACCAAGGACACCTCAACGGATGCTGGATGGAAGAATGCCATGCTGAAAAATCAGAAAACCGGTACCTGCCCAGAGGGGTGTGCCTTGGGGAGTACCTACGATTTTGGGAGTTTTGTATTATGGACAGTACCCGAGGGTAGAGAGCAGATTTTGTTAGGAGGTTGTCAGAACAGGATGTAGGCAATCCTAGATAGCATTTGAGGGAACTTAGGGCAGAGTGGGGTGTAGTAAGGAGCATCTTAGAACAAGCTCAATAGTTTAGGCTACGTACCTAAGAAACGTGAATGTACTTCTTAGGAAGTCTTCATGGCTGACACCTTTACTCTTGCCTGAAGGGAATTGTTAAGTAGGGATGTCACCTTAGAGTTAGTTTAGGGTCAGATTAACCTTTTCCTTTTCTTTTTGTAGGGACTGTTATTGGATGCCTGATGTTTCTTGAATTGACCTTGCTTTTTATTCTGAGTCGTCTGAGGCTCCTTCGTAGGATTATGTTTGTATTAGTGGCAGTCTACCTTTTGAACCTCTTGCTGAGGTGTCTGTATGTCCAGTTATTATTGGCTTTGTAATAAATTCTTAAACATCAGTTCGTAGTCGGTGGTTCTTTAAATTGGATTTGAATACTGATTTACAAAGCTGTTTTAATTATGAGTTTGGAAACCTCCCCTCTACACATCTTAGCAGCCAAAAAGGTCCAGTCGACCTGTCCTGGGATTCTGAAGAATTGATAAGATAAAAATCCTGATAAGAATCCCAGCTCCTTCAGTTGGTAGCAGAGTAGGATGATTGTCTCTAGAGTGAGGGGAGATCTAGATTAGGGTAACAGTTTTCTAAGGCCCATAGAAATTAGTTGATGATTGCCCATTGGATTGTCGGCGGAAGACGGCGTTTCATGGAAAGCGACGGAGAGTGACAGTGCGCAAAAGCAGCAGTTTGTGGGAGAGTGAGTATGAATAGGGTTTTACGTTGTTAGATTGCAGTGTTTGTGTTGTCTTGTGATGACTTGCGGAGTTGGAATGCCTGTTGTATGAAACTGGATCAGGCTGTCAGCGCGCGCAGCCCGGGAAAATCTTAGGCTTAAGGAGTAGCTTAAGTGGGTCAGGTGTACTGTACACCCAGAGTAATTATCGACCATTGTTAAGGGGATCGGGAGGTACCATCGATCGCCCACTGGACCGAGATAGGGGGAACGAGTGTGTGAGTGCGTGAGTAACTGATGCTGGTCATGGGTTGCTGAGTGTTTGTAACCTATCAGTTGAGGTGATTGTCCGGTCATTTCGTGGACAGACAGTTGCCAGTTCGGTGAAAATTATGAGACTGTGGATGTACAGTCAGACTGTGGACTTACAGTCAGCGAATTAATAGCTTGGTCATAAGTGATCATTTCAGTGTATGAATGGGAAGTATGCGTGAGTGAGAGCTGAGTTGTAAAGGAGGGGAACTGCTGCGAAGCGGAGGCGAGTGACGTCATAAGGTGCTGCGCTGTGATGTGGCAGTTGGTGTGAAGCCGCGCTGGGATTGGTGGATTGTCATCAGGAAGTAGAGGAGCGCTGCAAAAAGAGAAAAGTTGGTTTAAGATGACTGATGGAAATGAAGAATTGACTTTTCCCAGATACAGAACTTATAGATTGGAAGTGTTAGATCAGTTGAAATCGATTATGGCTTCTTTGCATCCTTTGCCTAGACCAGCATAGTTTGAGGCACTGAATGCGTGGATTAGAGTGGAACACGAGAGAAACAGGGACAGGAGGCACAAAAGAGTAAAACGGTCAATTAGAGCATTTCAGGATGCGAGGTGGGATGCATTGGCGAATAGATGGAGGGTACAGACTATTGAGGGGGACAGGTTGTATCCGCTGTTGGTAAAGACAGGGGACGGCAAGAAAAAGAATGCTGAAGAATACGACAGTGACACAGATGATAGCTTGATAGAAAGGATGTTATCAGAGAGACCACCTCACTACAATTCAGAGTCAGAAAGGGAGAAGTCAGCCCCAATAGAAGGAGTCGGAGAACAACAAGTCCCACATAGTATGGAAGTAGTGGGAAAGCTCTCAACAGGGGAGATGCAGAATGTAGGAGGCATTAGTCCTCAGAAGTTGCCGGATGCCCTTAAGGTACCGGTTTTATTGGTCCCATAGTGTCAGTGTACAATCCAGAGCCGGAGAGAAAATGGAATCCCATCACAGATGAAAATGGAAGGGAGCATCAGCGATGTAAGGAACAGTGTAGTGGGTGGATTGGGCCAAATGCCAAGGCCTGTGGAATCGAGTGCTCCGTTGCCGGCTACTGCAGATTCGTCCAGAGGACTGATGGATCTGAGGGGGCCAAGACTAAAATCTCTTGGTGAATTGAGGCCAGATTTAAGAACATGGGAGACTGTCGAAGGGGCTCAAAGCGAGGGGCCAACAGAGGATTGGGTCCATGGGAGTGCGGAGAACAGGACGGGTTTTAGAGAAACACCCAAAGCAAATGGGTGCAGAGAACAGGACAGTGCTTGCAGGGAATTGAGTGGTGTATCTAGTAGAGGTACCCTGTGAGCAGCAGTGGAAGCAAAAAGGCTGGACATAATGCGACTAAAAGCAGAAGTGGATGAGATAATTGAGGGAAATTTACCCTTAGAGAGAGTGGAACTCTATGAGCCAGATGAGTTGCTTTTTGTAGCAAAGGATGTGACTCGCAAAGCGAGGTCGACAAATGAGAAACTGACTGAATTGGCAAATAAATATGATGTGGACTTGACCAGGACGAAAATGTTGCAGGGAAATCATAGGTTGTAATACACTGATCAAGACCTAGAGGAGAAGAGAGTAATTGACTTAAAAACTCACATTAAAGAGCTGATTATAGGAATACGAGCCTGGAGCAGACTTGACAAATGGGAAGAACGGTGGTCAAAGAAAAAGAGTGTCAGAAGGAGTGTGGTAGACACATGAAATACACAAAAGGGAGCGTAGAGGTCAACTTGCCAAATATGAAATGAAAGCTCGAAAGGACATTTATTAACAGAAAATAATTATTTACAGAAGTCACTACAGGCTCATATGAATCCCATCAGCCCACCTGCTTTGGCGGAGCATCCTCATCTGGGAAACTGCGGAGCAAAGTCTGTGTAACTAAGCCGGAGTGGTATGGCTATATGTCACTAGACTTTTGACCGGCATGTAGTGTAACCTCAGTGCCAGTCAGTAGTGCTGATGGAGTGCAGTGCAAAGAAAAATTGTGATATTTAAAAATGACTAAACGATCAGAAAATATGTTTTATTAGGATCTGGTCAGATGCCAAGATTAAAAACAGCCTAACAGTGTGAAAAAATCACTCTTGTTTAGCAATAGGTGAGAGGTCAACATATTTCAGCCACAAAGTGATGTTCACTGGCTTTCGTCAGGACCTACAAGAAGTGTAATGCTACTGCAAAATAGAATCTATAAAGGGAAACATTAAACACATAAATTGCTAAGAGGACTAAACTTTAAAGTGGTTCAATCACCACCCTACCAGGATCGAATATATGTTATGGCAACTAGTAAGTCCATCAGTAATCTTCTTTCCTGTAGTAAAATACAAAATAATTCAGGGAAAAGAAGAGTAAACAAACATCCTTTTGAGCAAACAATAACAACTTCACAATTAACTTGAAGAAGCGAAGAGGCAAATCTTTGGAAATATTTGTAAATTTCGTTTTAGGAATTGCTATACTCATGCCGTTTTCAGCTTCCCTCTGGGTTTCACCTGATTTTCTATCTCCAACTAAATGCGATGTAACCTAGATTGGAGGCATTTTGGGAGCCATTATTTCCACGCCAGATGAGTATCTTTTTGGGCCGTCCAGTTACTGGAGACGCGAGTGTCCTTTGAATCCTGCAAATCAGGCCCAGCAGGAGGAAGAGGTAGAGCAGGTACAGGTGCCTCAGGTGAAAACAACTGTGTCAAAGCCAAAACTGTCAAAGGGGGAACTTCGGCTCTGCGAGTACAGGTTCTGCAGCCACCGAGGATCCCGTCAGGGGCTCAGACAAACCAGCAGATGCCTCTTTTTGATGAGAGTGATGATTGTTACTTAGACCCGTTGGCATGACGATGCCTGAGAGGGTAGGAAGACTGCACTCTTGGGCAGTCTTTGAGGTAGACCAGAGGGGACCATTTGTGGAAGCGGATGTTGATGGTCACCCCACAACCTTTCTGGTTGATACTGGTGCTACCCGTTCTACTGTGAGATCTGCAGTAGTCCCCAACCTATCCCTCTCGGGACAGACAATCCAAGTTGTAGGTGTCGCAAATAGGAAGATGACGAATCACTTGACAGAACCGATTCCTGTGAATATAGAGTCATTTCATGACAGACATCAGTTTGTGGTGTGCGACTCGAGTCCTGTTTTTTTACTAGGGAGGGATCTCCTGTGTAAGCTTAATTGTACCATCTATTGTACCCCCAAAGGAGTGGAACTGCAAACGAATGATGATGATGCTACCTTTAAGGTTGCAAATCAGCATGTGTGTATAGAGATGTATCCTGTTTTGACAGTGGAAGAGCTTCCACTTGACTTGAGAGATTAAGTCTCCCAGGAAGTGTGGGACTTTACTGGAGAGGATATAGGATTGATCAAAGGAGTTGAACCGGTTAAGATTCAGATTAAGCAGAATGCTGAATTCCCAAGAACGCCTCAATACAATTTGATTCCAGAAACAATTGCAGGGATAAAGCCTGTGATTGAGTCCATGATTAAGCAAGGAATTCTGAAAGAAATAATGGGCAGTCCATGTAACTCGTCTTTTATGGGATTGCAGAAACCGAGTGGGAAGTTTAGGATTGTACAGGACCTGCACCGAATAAACAATATAGTTGTTCCCTGTTGTCCAGTGGTACCGAATCCATCTGTGATACTATTTAAGATTCTGTGTCAAGCTGATTGGTTTACCGTGATTGATCTGTGTCAGGCTTTCTTCTCGATCCCTGTACACGAAGAGATCCAATTTCTTTTTGCTTTTAAGCTGGAAAATCGTGTCTTAACATGGTGTCGTATACCTTAGGGGTAGACAGAGAGTCCATCGATCTTTAATCAGATCTTGAAGAAGAATCTTGAGAGTCTTGTACTGCTGCAGAACTCAGTTCTCGTACAGTACATTGACGACCTCCTTGTAGCGTCAGAGACTGATTATGCATGCAGGATTGACACCATTGCCTTACTGAATCATTTGGCAGAGAATGGACACAAGGTGTCGCCAAACAAGTTACAGTACTGTTTTGATGAGGTGCAGTACTTTGGTCACCGAATAGAAAAGTGCAAGAGGAAGGTGTCACCTGACAGGATAGAGGCGATCATGGGTATGATGGTGCCTTCCACTCAGAGAGAGGTTAGGATGTTCCTAGGAATGGTTGGTTACTGTCGCCAGTGGATTGCCAACTTCTACTTGAAGGCAAATCCTTTGCAGAGACTGACGCACAAGGATGTGAGTGATCCGGTACCATGGGACAATGAATGTGTGAAGGCTTTCCGTGAGTTGCAAGAGGATCTTTGTCGTGCTCCGGTACTGGGAATGCCAGACTACAATAAGCCGTTTACACTATTCTGCTGTGAACAAGAAGGTTGCGCTTTAGCAGTACTAGTACAAGATCATGGTGGTGTCCGTAGACCAGTTGCCTATTTCTCAGCTACTTTAGATCGAGTAGCTTCAGCGTTGCCCGGATGTCTCAAATCCGTTGCTGCAACACGTGTCAGCATTGAAAGATGTGAAAGCATTGTCATGGGTCATCGGCTTACTGTTTATGTGCCGCATTCTGTTGAACTTTTGATAACCAAGACACAGCACCTGAAAAACAATAGGTTCACACGCTACGAGCAGGTCATACTTGCTGCGGGGAATGTGACCCTTAAGAGGTGTTCTGTTTTGAATCCTGCTACCTTGATGCCGTTGCCAAACACTTGATGAAGATTGTGCGGACCACAATTGTCTTGATGTGACAGAACTTTGCACCAAACCGAGACCTGACATTGTTGATGAACCATTGTTTGACCCTGACGAAATTTTCTTCGTTGATGGTTCATGTTTAAGGGACAGTGTTGCTCAATTGAGAGCAGCATTTGCTGTATGTAGCATTACCGGAGTAGTTGAAGCTGCCTGCCTGGAAGGAGTATACCCCGCTCAGGTGGCCGAGATTATTGCTTTGACTCGTGCCTGCATAGCCGCAGATCAGATTAAGATTACCATCTACACTGACAGCCAATATGGGCTTGGTGTGGTTCATGACTTCGGACAGTTATGGTCCCACAGAAGTTACATGACATCGTCAGGATCACCCATCCGCAATGGGGAGTTTGTGAGGTTTCTTTTAGAGGCCTTACAGCGTCCCAAAGAAATTGCTGTAGTGAAGTGCACGGCTCATGGAAAAGGGACAGATTTGTTGTCACATGGAAACCGCTATTGCGGACAAAGTTGCACGATTCTGTGCCGAACAAGGTTATATCTTCACTGAGAACCATGTTGTAGGGGGCAAAGAAAGAACCGATTTTAACATGATGCTGGCCATGGCAGATACTTGGGATGAGCTCAAATGTTTGCAATAACAGGTGTCAGACCACGAGAAGAATGTGTGGATAAATTCAGGCTGCGTGAAAGGGGATGTGGATATTTGGGTCTCCGGTGATGGAAGAGCAGTGTTGCCGAATGAGTTGCTGAGTCCGATGGGAAGACCGATTCATGGTGCAGTGCATTTAGGAAGAGATGCAATGGTGCGAGTGTTCCGACAGACATGTTACAATCCACGGTTTTGTGCGGAGGCAGAAGCTGTGTGTCAGAGATGTGTTACGTGTCAACAAATGAATGTCGGAAAGAGGACTGCAGTTACCATGAGTCACATTGGGAGGTCAGGGGGGCCCTTTAACAGAATGCAATTGGATTTTGTTGAGATGCCTAGATGCAACCACTTGAGGTAATTCTTGGTAGTGGTGTGTTTTCAAGGTGGGTGGAGGCATACCCGACCCACAGGTGTGACACACTTACAGTAGCCAAGCTGTTGTTGAGGGAGCTTTTCCCTCGATTCGGGATTTTGACCTCTTTGGAATCGGACAGAAGAACGCATTTTCATAGTGAAATCATAAAGATGCTTTGCACAGCACTGGATATTGATCCGAGACTCTATTGTAGTTATCATCCAGAGGCTTCTGGAATAGTGGAGCAGATCAATGGGACTCTGAAAACTCGAATGGCAAAAGTGTGTTCATCTACGTCCCTGAAGTGGCCGGATGCTTTGCCCTTGGTGTTTGAGTATGCGCAGTACCCCAGACAGGAGAACAGGTCTTTCTCCTCATGAAGTGCTGATGGGAAGGGTTATGAGGTTGCAAGTGGTGCCAGCAGCGGCCCAGATTAATATCACAGATTATCTGATCCTTGATTATTGCAAAGGACTCGCTGATGTCGTCCGTTCTGTGCCTCATCAGGTACAGGCTGCTGTGGTACCGGCATCCAGTGATCTCTGTCACGACCTGAGTCCGGGGTACTGGGTGTTGGTTCGGAAGCACGTGCAAAAGAGCTGCTTGGATGTTTGCTGGAGAGGCCCTTATCAAGTCATCCTGGTCACGAACACTGCTGTGAAGTGTTGGGGGCTGCCGAACTGGATACATGCTTCCCATACCCGTTGAGTTTCAGCACCCTTGGAAGAAACAGCTCCTCTCCCGAATGAAAATCCAGCTGATGTGGCAAGGCCACAGGAGGGGACACGCCAAGCTGTGAGGGTGTCTGATGCAGCTGGTAGATCACTAGACCAAGCTGAGGAGGGTCACAACGGCAGCGACACCAAAACTGACTCCGAAAAGTTGGAGAGAATAGACGGTGAAAATTGTTGCTGAACAAGAAAAGCTGTAAATTGTCCAGAGACCATGGAGGCTGGAAACCCGAATCTTAGGGCTAGGTGCATTGTAGGTACACTTGTAGGAGGAGTGATACTCTTCATTATCCTAGTAGTTGTAGTTTCGTATTTAGTACCACATGAGCAGGCGTGGAGGTAGAGGGAACACCTACACCTACTACTCCTAGCAAAAAAGAGGTCAAAATAGGAGACGAAAGAGAGTTGCTACTAGAGGAGAGTCGTAGGTTACATGCAGATCTGTCTAGAGGCAATTTCAAGCTTAATGTGTATGCAAAGTTGTTGTATGGATGCGAAAGGCCATGGATGCGAAAGATTGTTATGTGGTTATGCAATTGCCTGCTTCTATAGATGAGGGTATTAGATACCATCACCTTCCATTGATTTATGGAATTTCATGTAGTTTTCTGCTTAGCATTTTCTATGGACATAATCATTTTGAGTATTTCTTTTCGAATTATGATGCTGTACTTCCTGAAGTATCTGCCTACAAGCATTTGAATAAGTATGATTATTACAAATCAGAAGACAGGCTTGGGACGTATTTTATTCCGACTCAAGAGTTGGATATGTCTTATGCTCATCGCCATAATCTGACATGTTTGTTGTCGGATACAGAGAAGAAAATCATAGAACAAGTAGAAGATAGGTACCGGAAACAAAAGCAGTTGCGAGATTCAGGACAGGGTAAAGTGGATTGGACAAATGAAGAAAAGCTGCACAAGTCAAAGGGAAGTTATGGTCCAATAGCTCTAGATGAAGTACAGAAAGGGAAGTTGTGCATTCATAGACCACAGACATACTATGAGAGTGTGTACGTAGGTCATACCACCTGTGACCATACTTTCACTTTGGAGTATTATTCAAAGGACTTTTTGCAAAGTGTGGTGTAGATTATTCCGACTGTGTATTTTGTTTGCGGGAGGAATGCATATGTGCGACTGCCTGAGAAATGTTATGGAACGTGTTATTTAGCAATCATTTTTCCCACGATCTACCATACAGAAGACTTTGAATTTTTAGATGGAGGACAACATGTGAGAGTGAAGCGAGGTAAAAGTGCAGGAGCCATAGTTGGAGACATTTTTGGAGCAATGATACTGACTTTGGGAGTGATCTTGAATGATGGGAAAATTAGAAGATAGGTGACTGTTGTGAATGAATTGTCAATGAATACAGCTAAGTCATTGGTGTTGGTTGAAGGTGAGATGTTATCGATAAGAACTATGGTTTTACAGAATTATCTTGCTTTAGACGTCCTTCTAGCGAAAGAGGGAGGAGTCTGTACACTTTTGAAGGTCCAAAATGTTGTACTTATATACCAGACAACAGCAAAGATCTGGAGAAATATATAAGCAACATTACTGCGATCCATAGTGAAATTGGGGATCTGACAGAGGAAACTGTGTGGCAAAAGGTTGGCAAAGGATTTAACAAGGTAGGGACTTGGTTTGCAAACCTTGGAAAGGGTTTCCTTGGTTTTGTGTTGAAACTCCTTATTATTGTTGTGGCATGTGTGATTGGATTGTGGGCTTTGGTACGAGCTTACAAATGGTATAGATCAAGCAGACTGGAGAGATCGTTGAGAGTGTAAGAGAGACGAATAGAGAGACTGCAGTACAGTCAATATCGGAATCTTAAGAACATGGAGTTGCTCAAGAGAGGGAAAGTGGCAACAAGCTCTGTTTAACTCGGTTCTTTCCTGAAGGGTGTTGTATTGTGTAATGACACTGGTCATCAAAGGGGGGAACTGAGAGAGCGCCATGTTACTTACAAAAATTGTAGGGGTGTATTATTTTCGCCTGTAGTCAGCACCCGCATATTTAGAGGGCATACTAATGTGTACTTTTAGAAATGTAACAGTAGGCCGGGGAATAGTGCAATATGTAAAAGAGTATTCATAGCGTTTGCAGATTAATGTAGAGCCTTAACAAGTGTGTGATGCTTTATATAACGTAGAAATGCTATTAAACGTGTGTATTGCTAAATTAGTAAACGTGCCATATTGAGAGTTGCACGTGTAAGAAACAGAATGTAACGCTTCAACATGGAAAAGAGCTTACATTTAGAGTTGAAATGTAATGTTGTTTTGTAATGGAATAGAATGCATTGCTTATAATGTAGAATCATTTAGAAATGCATTTAAACGTGTGAAGGCCTGGGACATAGAGAAGCCAGTAGAGGCCTAACTGTGATTTCTTTACTTAGCTTTGGTTATCCTTGTTATACTTCTTGCTGGGAAGGGTGCTGTTCTCAGAGAATATTGAATTGTAACTTTGAATGTGCACAAGATTGCTTCTCACGTATTTCAGTTGCAGGTGCAAGGCCACGGACCTCGTTAGGTAGAAAGATCTATTGTTTAGAAGTTAGGAGTGAGGACGAGTAACTGCCAGAGGAATGTCCATCTGCAACATTTGGCGGAGAAGGTGCCTGGGATCCAAGGACACCTCAACGAATGCTGTATGAAAGAATGCCATGCTGGAAAAATCAGAAAACCGGTACCTGCCCAGAGGGATGTCTCTTGGGGAGTACCTACGATTTTGGGAGATTTGTATTAGGGACAGTACTTGAGGGTGGAGAGCAGATTTTGTTAGGAGGTTGCCAGAGCAGGATGTAGGCAATCCTAGATAGCATTTGAGGGAACGTAGGGCAGAGTGGGGTGTAGGAAGGAGCATCTTACAATGAGCTCAATAGTTTAGGCTACTTACCTAAAAAACGTGAATGTACTTCTGAGGAAGTCTTCACGGCTGACACCTTTACTCTTGCCTGAAGGGTATTGTTAAGTAGGGATGTCACCTTAGAGTTAGTGTAGGGACAGATTAACCTTTTCCTTTTCTTTTTGTAAATGCAGCCCAGACTTCAAGTAGGGACTGTTATTGGGTGCCTGATGTTTCTTGAATTTACTTTGCTTTTTATTCTGAGTTGTCTGAGACTCCTTTGTAGGATTATGTTTGTATTAGTGGCAGTTTACCTTTTGAACCTCTTGCTGAGGTGTCTGTATGTCCAATTATTCTTGGTTTTGTAATAACTTCTTAAACTTCAGTTCATAGTCGGTGGTTCTTAATATTGGATTTGATTACTGATTTACAAAGCTGTTTTAATTATGAGTTTGGAAACCTCCCCTCTACACTTCTTAGCAGACAAACAGGTCCAGTCGACCTATCCTGGGATTCTGAAGAACGGATAAGGTATAAATCTTGATTAGAATCCCAGCTCCTTGATATATATATAGTTGTATTTTTGGCGAGTTGGCAGACTTTACAAGTTTGACATTTGATAAACCCTTTGGTTTTCTTTTTTTTCATGGATTAAGCAATAAAGAAGTTTTTGGGACACATATAAGATCCTGCGAGTGCGATATTCATTACTCCTTCTGTGTGAGGGAGTGTTTGTGTGTGTATATATATATATATATATATATATATATATATATATATATATATATATATACCTCCTTGTTGCCCATCGATTGAGGACGCCACTCCACAAGAGCTCATTCCAACAGGAATCTTTATTTAGGAAACCAGCATTTTCCCTTTCCGCATATAATTATCCCCGACGCGTTTCGGAGTTCCTTCTTCTTCTTGGGGGTTACTGACAAGCGGCAGGCTTTCCAAACACTTCCTTTTTGTATCATTATCAGCTCCTCCCCGGTGAGTATTCATTACTCCTTCTGTGTGAGGGAGTGTTTGTGTGTGCGTGTATATATATATATATATATATATATATATTTATATATATATATATATATATATATATTGCGGCAATTGAAACTCATATCCATATGATACAGACAAGCAAGAGCTGTTTGTCTGGTCTGCAAGAGCGGATGCCACATTGATTGAAAGCTCTCTCCTATACTTTCAAAGTTCGGGCAATACAAACTAGATGAAGAACAAGTTTTTTGATAGGCATGGATAGATGGCTGAGGTTTCATTCTGGTTGCCGGAGCCATGCTAGACTATGCATGTGTGAGGGCAGATGTCCAAAGTGGTAGGTCACACATTTTCGTTTTAAGAACACAGAGGTCCAGGCTCAAGGTATTGCTGGGGTACCTAAGGTTTTGAGGTTGCTTTAGACCATCCAAGCATGTGATCTGCTTGCAAAGGCCAGCATGCCCTTGACAATTGACATCTTCTTCATGATACTGTTAATATATTTATTCAGGGGCAGAAAGGCCATTGTAAGGGCCTAAAGTGCTTGTATCCTAAGGCTTGTACAGCCGAATCTAAATAAAGGCTTGCCAGTGTGACTGGTCCATTCACTATTTCTGCCCATAAGACTTTATTTAAGAGATTATCAAATGATGCTTTCAGCAGCATCTAATGTGTGCACCTTGTCTTACACTAGTTTATTTTGTTAACCCAAATTCCAGACATATTTGGGCTGGAGATGATTTTCTAGGTAGATAAAAAATATATCAATAGGTTTTTGAAGTTACTGTGTCTAACAGGGCTGCAGCCCAGCCACGATGGGCTTCACCACCATATGGCAAAGTTGGAAGAAACTTGGCTGAAATGATCTTTAATATGGGTGCCAGGTTTAATCCTACCAACGATCTGTATAGGGCATGGAAGGCTAATATTAATGCATTGCCTTTTTGGGATGGCTCCTGTGTTTGAGTTTGAAATGAGCCTTTTGCCTCAAATAGTACCCCAAGGTATGTATAACCCTTTAGTTTTCTAGAGGCTGGCCCTGTAAATAGTGTTTGTGATTTCCACTTATTCTCTTGTTAATAAACATAACCTTCATTTTTTTCCATATTGATTCCACTTCCATTTGCGGTTGAATAGTGATGAACAGTTGAATAAAAAAGCTGATCTTGGAAAAACTCAAAGTATTTTATGAGACATTTCCCTTAGCATGACTAGAAACACATTTGAGTTTCTTCTTTTATATCACTGTAATCTGAGTATAGGTGCCTACTCTAAAATGTATGTTTATTAAAGGATGTAATTCACACTTCAAGAACCAACACAATAAACTTGAAATGTTTCTTTATTTTCTGTCTTTCTTACAATTATGATTTCCTGTCCCCAGCAGTAGAATATCATTTTCATTATCTTACAGAAACAATGTGTCCTAGATGATGCTGTTATGATTATCAACCCAGAGTGTACCTCCTTTTCCGAAGAAAATGTGCAAATTAATTATCAAACATGTACTCAGATATTTGAAATTCTCTAAGGGATTTTAAACTACAGTGATGTCTATTCATTAAAATCATGAAAGAATATTTTTCCAGTGGAAGATATTTGATAGTATATTATGGAGGGGAACATCCTTTACAACGCAACTTTTACCATGCAGTGCCTTTATGACACAACTATTACAACGCATGTTATTACAACGCATAGCGCTGGGGGGCGCTCTAGGATAGGGAATAGATTTAATTTACTATCCAACACCTTCGCTACTATCCACGGGGACTGGAGTTGGAATATTAAATTAAACTATTCACTATCCAGCACCCCTTAACGCTATGCATTGTAACAGCATGCGTTGTAAAAACTGCGATGTAAAGGCATGCGTGGTAAAACCATGCATTGTAATGTCATACATCCTATTATGGATGGCACCACATTTGCCCGGTGTTGCATAAAAAATATTATTTAGCCCAATAGCACCTTATTTAGAGCAACTGCCATAATAAAAGAACATTCACTTCTTTACCCATGCTGTGTGAAAGATGAAGTGCTGTTAAATGAAACAGTGAATTGAAGCTGCTGTGGTATGTGGATTTCTAAAATGCTGTGGCTATCTGTAGGCTTTCCAGCGTTGGCTAAGACATAGCGTTGCTTTGGAACATCAGGAGGAACACAGGTTTAGTTTAATGTCAATAAAGCCATGCTTCTAGCATTTTAATGAACTGTGTTTCGTGGTTTAGACAACTTAATTCTATGGGGTGAGTGTTCCAAATTTTGGATATGAGATATAAAAGGGACCGACCACCCCACTTGGCCTTGTGAATTGTAGGTAGCTTCAAGAAATGACCTGTAGAGGATCTTAGAGCCCTACTGGGAGAGTAGAGGTGCAAGACTGCCCTTGTCATTGCAGGTTCTTTGGTGTTAAGCCCTCTATGTGCCAGACAGAGTGCCTTATTTAGATCTCAGTAGATGGAATACTCCATCACAAACATGAGGAATATCCCATCTGCCATATTACGATCTCCATAGGATATAAAGGTGTCGTAATACTACAGACGGGATCTCCGTCACATTTGTGATGGAGTATTCCCATCCACCAAGATCTAAATTAGGCCCAGAGCATTTTAAATGTAATCCTAGCCTCAATGGGGAGCCAGTGGAATGAAGCTAGAGCACTTTTGCTGAGGCAAAATTTGGGACCTTATGTAGGATCCTTGCTGTTGCAGTTTGGACAACCTGGAGCCTTTTGATAACTTATTTGGGGAAACCCATAGACAGATATATAGGTAGCCAAGAAAACAAAAGCAGGCCACCCCTCACCCCCCATCAGTAATTGAACATTATCATAATATTGTCTTCTGTTCAGTAAATTATAGCACTTCAAACAATTTTGCAGTTTGCATCACGAAATACATGATTTGATACTAGCAGTTGTTGTGTGGTAGTCATAATACCCATTCCATTGGTATTGATAACATATTTATGATACACAAGTGAAAGGAAAAGTATCACAATAAAACATTTTTTGTTTGAATCAACTGTATTAATACACATTGCTTCAAACATGTATTACCAAAGTGAAATTGTCAGGGAAGAAAATGGCTGCAAGACACACTTGAGGCTTCACTTCTCCTGAGTCATGACCCCTACCCACACTCACCAATGGCAATAAATAGCAAATTATACTGTGTACATCTGCCTATATAATATTCATGCTATGCCGATGAACATAAATGTGGCCCAATAGCACTTTAATTAGAGCAACTGCCATAATTAAAGCACATTCACACATTTATTATTACAGTGCAATGGTCAAAATCAAGTGTATTACCACAGGACCTCAAAACTGACACGATTAAATCAAATTTCAATTCCTTAAGACTGCAAGTAACAGTTATAATACTTAGGGAAACCACTCTACTAATAGTCACAAGGTCTCTTCAATAAGAATTTACCTTTTTGCACAAATGTAACTCCTTGCATCTGGTTTTAGATGAATAGCATATATGTAGAGACACAGAGTGTGATATGCTATGTATTACCATTGCAAAGGGAGAAGTGGGGCATGATGATTTATTTAAGACTTTTCCTTTAATGAGCTTTGGCCTCTCCCCACACTAAAAAACAGTAATAGTATATTACATCCAGAGCATCTGCATAAATTATATATATATGTATATATATTACCTACTGGCGGTCGCCAGTAGGTAGTTCTAGTTAGGATTGATTTCCATAGGGAAATCGCAACATTCTATTGGGAATAACTTTGGCGCCGGTTGAGGAATCTGCCTGAATTATTCAGCAACGTTGCCTCGCGACGCTCCGGTCCTTCCCTGAAAGTTTGGGGGGGGGATTCGGCAAGCGGGGGCCGAGATAAAAGGGGGGTCCCAAAACGTGTTTTCCCCATGTTAATTTCCATAGGGCGGTCGGTCGCACTTTTAGCTCGAAGGGCTGAATGGATTTTCACCAAACTTGGCAAAATTGTAGGGACTGGTAGCCCGATGTGCCTTTGCTATGTCTCAAGATATGTGCTCCAGAGGATTTTGAGTAATTTAGGTTAAAAAAAATGTATATATCTATAAGCGCGCCCCGGTACGCGTACCGGGGAGCGCACCGGGCACGCCGCGCGACTTGCGCACGGAAAGCTGATTGGCGCTCGGGTGTCTGTAAACATTCGAAACAGTCCTGAGCGGCCGCCATCTTGTGTCTCGGTAGGATTGAGACACAAGAGGTGGTAAAAACAAAGGGGGAAATAACTAAAAGGGGGCAGGGTAGTCCCCCCCTGACCCCCTAGGTTTGATGTGGGGGCCATAAAAGGGTCCCGCGGGTGAAAACATTTTTTTTATTTTTTTTCGATTTTCGCGGGGTGAGCGCCCGGTACGCGCACCGGGGAGCGTACCGGGGAGCGTACCATGGAAAAAAAAGAATGACAGAGTTTTTTAAAAATGTAGCATTTTTTTATAAATTGGAGGTAGTTCTAAAAAGAACTGTTTTTTTCTTCTTTTTGTTGTTTTATATTTTTTTATGTTATTTTTAACATTTTGTACTTTTTTAGGCTTTTCTGAACACTTTTATATTTTTTTTGTATTTTTTATGGGGAGAAACAAAAAACAGGGAATTGTAAATGGCTCAACTGGAGCATAAAAAAACCAGGAAAAATTAGTTTTTTTTGTACACTTATGGTTATCACCAGCAACCATAATAAGTTCGATGCTTTGCTCACCATAGCAAAGTGTCTTGTTACAAAATTTGCATTACATTTTGTAATTGGCAAACTTAGGTTGGATAGTAGCCAATGTGTCTCTTGCCCCCAAACCCGATGGAGTGGGTTGTTTTGATGTTGAGGGTCTAGAGGTTGATGGGGGTAGTTTACTGCAGAGGTCCCTTAACTCTGCATTAGAATAATTATTTGGATGCAAACGCATCATGTGGCGAATCATGGTATGATTCCCGAAGGAATACTTTTTGTTAGGGTTCCCCCTAGACAGTTCAGCACCACAAATCAAGCAAGTTACCTTTGCCGCGTTGACTTTCTTAAAACCCCTTGGGATTTTATAGAACTCCCATACAAAGTGTTCTTTCGGTTTGTTGGGCTGTTTATCCTCAGGCAAGTACTGCCTTGTTTGTGCCTACTCTTCATCATCCTCCTCCTCTTCCTCTTGACCACCAATATAATCTTCTCGTGGTCTTTTAGATGGTGGTGGTGGTGGTGGTGGTGGGGCAGATGCTCCAGCTGTTGCTGCTACTGTAGCCATGTTATACAAGTAAAGAGTACAGATAAAACTCCAAACAGGTCTTCCTCAGTAAAAGGACAAAGTCAGAATAAGGAAAAAAGGTGGGGCTTTCATTATTTGGAAAACAAAACTGTTCTGAACCAATGAAAAGTGTTATTTTCAAGTCACATGATCCAGGCTTTAATCATTTGGAAACCAAAACTGATTTGCACCAATGAAAAGTGTTACTTTCAGATCACATGACCCTACGCGCTTACGCTACGCGCCCCGGGGCGCGTGGCGTAAGCGTGTCGAGACACTGCGCGATCGTATTCGATTGCGTGCTTCCGGGTGCGCTTACGCAGTGCGTCATATGACGCATCATGCGACTGCACGAAACGTCACGATGTTGTTTTCGTTCGCGGGAATAGCGCTAACGGGACGCTCCCCGGTACGCGCCCCGGGGCGCGCCGTAACATTGCGCTTACCCGTGCGTTCACCGGTACGCGCCCCGGGAGCGCTCCGGACAAAAAATATAAAAAATTATTTTTTTTCAAAAAAAAAAATTAATTACATATTTATACAATATAAAATTCGTTATGAAAAATATTACTTTTCATACCTATAGAGATTTGCTATTAAAAAACGATTGAAATTCACTGAAAAAACCATAGGTTTCACATCAGTTATAGTTCGGAATTAGCATTAAAAAAACCTATTAAATTCACTGAAAAAAACATAGGTTTCACACCAGTTATAGTTAGCTGGAAGTTTTACTAGCATAAAACCATTGAAATTCCCACGTTATAGTTAGTTGGACTCACTATAACTTGCGCGTGCAATGCACTGCTGATGACGTCACATATTACATCACTCATGACATGGTCAGTGACATCACTCATGACATCACTCATGACACCATCCTTGTGACAGACTGACGGACCTCCTTTCACTGTAATGTAACCCTTGAAACACATATTCAATAATAGAAACTAAAATGTTCAAAAAAATGGAGATACCCATACCAGTTACAACAACCAATTCAATAATTCCACCATCTATGTACACATCCACTCATTCACCAACAGTTATATATAGTCACTCATACATATACTAACTCATCATATGTAGTGATACACCTATACATTCTGTTACACACCGACAGTCATCCAAAAGATACTCTCACACATACAAATAAACTATTGAACATCCATTTATTTGCATATACAGCTATACACACACTATCACCTTGCTGCTAAGGAAACTTACACATACTTACTCTCTTAAACAATAAATTTGAGAAACACATACTTATTTAAACAGGACCTCTTACAATCTCTTACTCTCACATATACTCACTTATATACATCAATATTGACATATACTACATTAAAACATATGTAGTTACTGATAAAGACACTAGTGAGACAGTCATTCACTCACTAACACACACATATACACACTCATCCACCCATACAGTCCTGCACATATGCTGTCTTCAAAACACATACAAACAGTCAGTCATTCATGCATGTATGTGCTAAGTAATACCCCCACCAAACCATACAGACACTCATACTGAAACTAAAAAAAACATATAATAATCCATATACCTACACATGTAGCTACTCACCAACCCATGCAGCCACTTATACACAAAGTGAAACACTAATACATATATTTAAATATTTAAACATTACTCACTAATATATGTATTCACTAAGATACACTTAATAAGCCAGTTAACCCATCAATTTAAAAAAAAAACCCATCCATTTAGACACTTATTTAAACATTTATTCTTCCATCAACTTTTACATATACATATATAAAACATATTTATTTTTCAGAAAGACAGACATTCACTGGATGGTGTCATCAGTGATGTCATGAGTGATGTCACTGACCATGTCATGAGTGATGTAATATGTGACGTCATCAGCAGTGCATTGCACGCGCAAGTTATAGTGAGTCCAACTAACTGTAACGTGGGAATTTCAATGGTTTTATGCGAGTAAAACTTCCAGCTATAACTGGTGTGAAACCTATGGTTTTTTCGGTGACTATATATATATATATATTCACTGAAAAAACCATAGGTTATAGACCATATATAGTTAGGAATTAGCATTTAAAAAACCTTATTTTACTCACACAAAACCATTGAAATTCCATATATAGTTAGTTGCACTAACTATATATCGCGCACCCGTAATCCACTGCTGATGATGTCACATATTACATCATTCATGACATGGTCAGTGACATCACTGATGACATCACTGATGACATCTCAAATGACATCACTGATGATATCTCATTTGACATCAATGGTCACATCAATGATGATATCATTAATGTGACAATACAATGCATCTCCTCACACTTTAATATAACCTCTGTTACACCCAGTGTTAAATACAGAGTATAATTTTTGAAACCATTGACACACCAATACTAGTTACTACATACCCACTCACTGATTCCTACGTCTACACACACATTCACTCATTCACCCATACAATCATTCATACATACAATCACTCATCTTTACAACACTATCATATGCACTCATACACCTATACAGACACTCACACTCTGCCACTCATCCATGGAGTTACTCACACACCTAGTCAGTCCTGTAAAGAATCAATCACAGTTCCATTTTCTAATCTACACAGTTAAACATAGAGTACCTTACATTTTAAAACATATACTAACACATACTTACTCTCTTATAGAATCACTGATACAAGTACACATTGATCTGCACAGAGTCACACACCTCCCAGCCAGTCATACACACACTCAGTCTCCCATACAAATACTTGTGCAACCAATCAATAACCCATATAGCTACTTATATAGCTACTGATCAACACATGCAGCAGCTTGCACAACAACAGACATGCTGATGCACACTTTCAGACAGTTTAGTCACTAACCCGTGCATTTAGTAAGACGCATTTAATCACTCACTCATACAGTCAATCACGCACCTACTAAAACCTTCATTCAGACACTTATACATCCACTCATTCTTCAATATGTAAAACATATTTAAACTTTACAGAAACACATAATCACTGGATGTTGTCATCAGTGATGTCATTTGAGATGTCATCAGTGATGTCATCAGTGATGTCACTGACCATGTCATGAATGATGTAATATGTGACATCATCAGCAGTGGATTACGGGTGCGCGATATATAGTTAGTGCAACTAACTATATATGGAATTTCAATGGTTTTGTGTGAGTAAAATAAGGTTTTTTAAATGCTAATTCCTAACTATATATGGTCTATAACCTATGGTTTTTTCAGTGAATTTTCAAGGTTTTGTAAATGCTAATTCCTAACTATATATGGTCTATAACCTATGGTTTTTTCAGTGAATTTCATTGGTTTTTTAAAAGCTAATATCTATAGCTGTAAAATGTATTCTTCTTTAAATCCAAAAATATATTTTATATGTTTATTAATAATTTTTTTTTAATATTTTTTTTGTTTCGCTCCCGGTCCGCGAACCGGGAAGCTTCCCGTTAGCTCAATTCGATTCCGCGATCCGGTCCGCGAACCGGTAACAAATCAACATAGTTACGGTATCGCGTTGCCGCGTAATGCGTCTTATGACGTACGGCGTTAGCGCACCCGGAAGTGCCCCGGGGCGCGGACCGAGGCGCGAAACGCAACTCCCCGGAAGCGATCCGCGGCGCGAAAGCGCGACGTATCGCGTTGCCGCGAAATGCGTCTTGTGACGTACTGCGTTAGCGCACCCGGAAGTGTCCCCGGGCGCGGACCGAGGCGCGAAGCGCAGCGAACCGGAAGCTAACCGGGGAGCGTTCCGCAGCGCGTAACATGAAAGTTAGAGTCATGTGACTTGTTAATAAAGCTTTTCATTGGTTCATTTCACTTTTAGTTTCATAATTATGGAAGGCTAGGTCAGGTGACCTAAAAATAACACTTTTCATTGGTTGAGAAGTATTGTTTTTTCCAAATGATGAAAACCCCTCCTTCTTTCCTCACTCTGACTTTCATCATTGTGAGAGGAAGACCTTTATTAATACTTGAGAAATGACTTCAGTACTTGCTTCAGCTGGTGCACCCCCACCACCACCTCCACCTCCTCATGGGAAGAGAGGACCACCTCCCCAGGTGATCACCAACACAGAGGAGGAAGAGGAAGACCTAGAGGAAGAGGAGAGAGAAGAACCACAGTTCTTGGAAGAGGTGCCCCGGGTTTCCCATAGGAAAGCCAGTTTCATCTGGCAGTTTTATTCAATCCCTCCAGGGCAAAAGAAAGTGAATGCGAGGTATGTGACCTGCCTCATCTGCAAAGAGAAATTATCAAGAGGGACTGATAAAAAGTATAGCTATGGGAACTATACCATGCATCGGCACATGACCAGGAAGCATCCACTTAATTACAGCCGGGCGGAAATACGGGATATGGAACAAAACCCAACAGCAACTCCTGTGGCCAGGTCAACATCGTCAATATCATTGACACCAGCAGAGGCACGGGAAACTGTGCCAAACATCCAAGAGAATTTTGGGCACATGAAACATACTTGTATGCACTGTGGTGCGTTGATATCATGTGGTAACATGAGTATTAATGCCATCAACCTGGCTTATGACAATCATAATTGCCCTAACCGCCCCCAGTAATTTTTTTTTGCTCCTGTTGAGCCCTTTTCAACGCCTGTTTTTTGTTGTTCCCCCCCCCCAAAAAAACCCAAAAAAAATATAAAATCGTTCAAAAAATACAAAAAAAAACAAAAAATGTTCAAAAAATACAAAAAAAATATAAAACAACAAAAATATAAAAAAAAAAGTTCTTTTCAGAACTACCTTCCCTTTCCAAAAAAATTGCTAGAATGTTTAGCACTCTGGCAAGCTCTATTTCTTTTGGTTCGCTTCCGGTTTAGCTTCCCGGTACGCGTACCGGGAGCTAACCAAAAAAAAAACTTTTTAAAAAAAAAGAGTAAGTATAAGGAAAGTAAACAGAGAGTGATGTTTCAAGAAAGACAGCTATAGGGAGTAAAGAAGAGATACTATTTAATAGATCTATTTACCAAAGAACAGACAGAAGATGGTATAATTGTGAAAAACAAAATAGATAACGAATTGAAAGAAAAACAAGCATTGGCATAGCCAATAGGTATCGACTTTTGGACCTTCTAAGTCTTTAGTTATGCAGCATAATATCCTTGGTGCAGCAACATCAACTGTTGCATGGCTAAACACGTATAAGGTCCCAAAGGCAAGACCTATTGTCTATGCCAATGCTTGTTTCTTAAGTAGAATTGCAATACGTATGGCTCTTCCATGTAAAAAAATCTTATCTTGTGCTCTAAAGATTGCTAAAGTCTCGACAGAGAACAGGCTAGATTGTAAGTAGGGTAAATTGCGCTTGGTGATCTGTTTGAGGGAGCGTCTGCTTTGCCTGGTGTCTTTGGAGAGCAATTTTGATTGTTATACTGGACAATATAGCCCTAATGTAAATAACATAGGGGCATATTATCAACATAGGCAATAAAAGTTTTGCAGCTTTTATAGGCAGAAATGTGTCGCTAAAGCTGCTTTTGCGGCAGAAAACTGCCGCTAAAGCCGCTTTTGCACCAGTTTTCTGCCAATAAAAAGAGCAATAATTTTATTGGCTGCATTCATAATATGACCCTTAGTGTGCTTCAACTACACAGAGAAAGCATTATGAACAAATAGTGATACAGTGATCAGTCTAAGACACTAAGAGTAATAGAGACGGAGTGAGTGAACAAGAGTGAGGAACTATGAGAAGAGAGGGACTGAGAAAAAAAGTGGAAGGAGTTGAGTAAGTAGGTAATAGAGAAAGGAATGAGGGAAGTAGCAAAGGCAGGAAACTGAGGATTAAAGAAATGAAGCAGTGGAACTAATAGTAGTTCAATGTGATAGAAATGTAACGAAAAGAGTACAAAATACTTACCTTATAATTGTCGTTAAATTCCTCACTTTTTATTTTTATACTTTCAATCTGTGAAAGAGAGAACAAACATTTGAAAAATATAAAAACATGTATTGAAAAATTACAAAAGACAAGGGCAAAGATTGAAGGACAAACAGTTTTTCAATAACTTTGACACTTACAGAAGCTACACAGTCCTAAAGATATACATTTTAAAGTAACACTATCTTGATGGAGATGAAGTGAGACCTATCTTAAAACATGGTGCATCTTTTGCATTGCTGTTGTCTCAGAAAAGTGTCGCAAGACACTAAAATTTAAAATAATTGCTTCAGGATGCCAATAAGATGTCTACTATCCAGAGTTTTGTTTCAGGTGAGGCCTACTCAGGGTTGCAGATGAAATTTCGAGTTGTTGAAGAGAATAGAAGACATAATACATGTGAAGGTCTACCAATGAAGTGAGTCATGTCCACTGCAATGTTCAACAAAGTCCAAACCTCCTATGTTTCCCTGGACAGACCTAAACTTGATCTGCACAATGTGATTCGTAATGATAGGAAACACAGGTGATGTAATTGAAATACATGCAATTTATTTTGCTCATTTCACAATCACATCACTTCTGTTTCCTTTGCTTAGGTATCTCATTGTGCAGATGTAGTCTAGCATATCAAAGAATACGCAGAAGTGCAGCACTGCATGCAACAACTTTGACACTTACAGAAGCCTCACCTTCTCCATGCCTTCTACACAGTTCTACATATACATCATAAATGGAAACATTACAGAATTAATTATACATGTTAAATGGTTTATTTTTGCTGTTCTCAGAATGTATCAAAATTCACTAAAAACAGTGACTTGAAGGTATTCATCATGTAACAGCGGGGAAAAAAAAACACAATCAAAATGATTGTGTTTAAAAAACCCATACAAGATCAGAAATCAAAAATCAGAACTCCTTAAAGTTAACTTACTTTCCATGACGTCCAAGGATGTCCTATGAATAGCTTATACTCTTTTGTGCTGTTATTACTTTCAGCCCACCAGTTTCTGAAAGAAAATCTCCATCGTTTTTAAAAACATGTTACATACAATAAATGACTTCTTGCTCTCTACCACAAGATTCCACAAGGCCAAATTTTGTCAGAGCCATGTATAACTCTTGGATTTCTTGTTAGCCAATCCCATCATTTGGTATTCCCGCAACTTTCAGAATTAAAATGTTGAAGATCATTTTCACAATCCTGGAATAGTAATATCTTCCCCTTCTTGCTCAGTCATGTTCTACATTTCGTATGACACTGATACTGCTTAATATGAAGCAGACTTACACTACCTCTATGAGTACTACAATTATTTAATTCTCTACATCACTTTTAATCACAAAGTAATGTAAAACAGTATACAGCATTGCAGACTTACATTCCCTCTACTCCATGTTTTGATTGGCTGCTTTAATTAGCTTATGAAAAGAAACAGTTTTTCTGAACTCATTTAAACTGCACATACATGTCCATGATGTCCAATCCTATGATTAGAAGTTATGTCTCTGAACTACACTTATCCTCAAGGCCAAATTGTGTAGGAGCCATTAGAACTTCTTGAAATTCCACAGATCATATCCCGAGAATATTTTCCTAAAATTTTGGTTTTAAAAACACCAGGTAAGAGTTTTTAAGGTCATACGGCAATTTTTTTTGAAAATTACAACAGAATCATTACAGAATGACCAGCCATTTCTAGACTTTAAATAAGCTGTGTAATGTCCTGATGATATTGAAGGGCCGTCATGATATATAATTGCTGTAGTTACAAAAGTCCTTCCTGATATTGACAACTGCGAAGCTACAAATTTTTTTATTAAAGTTGTCAATTTTGTTCCATCAGGCCTACATCGTTGGAACATTAAAATGATGTACTGGCCATATGTTCGTATAAATAATGTGGACATCATTTCAGATTTACATTGGCTACACTCCATGTTGTGATTAGCTCCTTTTACTAGCTTATTAAAGGAGACTGATTTACTGTCTGGCAAAGTTAAATATACAAATCTTTCTGAGTCTACACTAGTAGTACTTGATACCATACAGTTCTCGCAGTCATGCTGCCATTGATAAGAAAGCCCAAACAGCTGATCTACATCTACACCTTCAGCATGTAATACATGAAGCATATACATTAAAAACTCCTGACAATCTTGCTGAATATTTTGAGAGAATTGTGTTTGGCCTGAACATCTATCTAACAGATTTCTAATTTCAGACACACTTTCTATGTTTCTTCTATCAGTGGTACATTTCTCTAACACAGAATTTAACAAACTGCAAAATCTTTGATCAGAATTGACCACAATCTCTTCTTTTACATTTTTTAGAGAAAACAAAACATTAATTACTACATTAGCATAGCAGTTGACACCAGAACTGTTTTCAAACTGAAAACCAACAACATCTTCAACAGAATCCTCTTTGTTTCTGCTTGTAATTTTAGGTTCATTCACTTTTTGTCTTTTTGCTACAACCTCTCCAGTATTGTTCTCATTTCTTCGTTTCCGGCCTACCAGACGTTTCTCAAACAAAGGAAACTGAGGCAAATGTGGCGCATACTCTCTTCTTAACCTATTGTATTCCTTAACACAATCTAGATCTGCACAAATGTTTCTGACATCACAGTCAATCAAGTACAATCCCGATAAAGTTCTAACTCGTGACAATGCCACATATGCCATACCCTCCTTGAACACAGAACTGCCAATATTCACCAATGCAGTGTCTACACTTAAACCTTGCGATTTATGAATTGTCACCGCATATGCCAAGCAAACAGGGAACTGCTTACGGCGAACATATAAGTCTTTTACAAGCAAAAATCTAGCAGAACAACGAGCAATTAGCTGTACTTCCTCAATGCCATCAAATTTAATTTTTAAAAATTCAATTCCATCTCTATTTCTGTATTTCACAAAATCAACAACATTACCCATTGATCCATTTACCAGACCTCTTTCAACATGTAAATTCCTTCTTAAAATTATACGGCAGTTCAAGCACACATTCAGAGTCTTTTCAAAACCTGCAGTTTTAGATATACTCTTCTCTAATGAATCCAATTTTGTTTTCAGATTCTCAGACAAAATAATTGTTGATCCCATATGCTCTACTCTATCAATAGCTTCCACTTTCACAATCTCTTGCTTTTCTAAATGCAACATTTTGTTGTTAAATTTTGCACATTCTGCAAGAGTTGGCATCAAACATATTCCAGATTTCTTATCAGTAATTTTCTGAAAAATATTCTCAGGCACAACATCTTGTTCTGGATATAAATTTGTCAGTAATCGTGCATGTAAAGCTTCTTTCCCATGCTCGGTCACTTTTCCAATTCTAACATCTTGTAGAATAGTCTTGTAAACTTCATCCTTTGCCTGACGCATATTTTCATGCAGTTCAGCATAATTGAAGTTTAACCATATATTGACGTTGCCAATGCTGCCTAGGCACTTCCTGGTATCTTCATGCGTGAGCATTTTGAACACAGGTTGCCCTTTCACTGGTGTCAGCTGCAGAAGATCTCCAAAAACAATGATGTGTTTGCCACCGAATAACACATCATACTCTGTTTTGAGAACTTCTTGCATCCTCAAATGCACAAAGGCAAGCATGACATTGGAAACCATGCTTACTTCGTCAATGATAAGAAGTTTCATTTTCCTCAAGATTCTTGAAACTTCAAAACAAGCATCTCCAGATAGCTTGTGATATTCTAATTTGTTGTCATGCTCCACTGGCAGCATCAGTAAACGATGTAAAGTAATCCCTTTAATATTATGTGCTGCCAGTCCAGTTGGAGCAGTGACAACACAAGACAGTGATGACTCTGTCCTTTCCTGCAAATAGCATGAAATTGCTTTAATGAGGAAACTTTTTCCAGTTCCCGCTTCTCCACTAACGTACAGTCGGACAGGCTTCAACGACGTACATGAGCACTCTTTCTTATCATGACTTAATCCATGATCAATTTGCATGGTAACTTCGTCATATATTTTCCTCTGCTCAACGTTGAGTTGCCTTTCCAACTCTTCTAAGTTAACCGCATCCTCTTGAGCATGTGCCATGGCTCTTTCCACCTCATTCATAGCAGTGGCAGCTTCATTTTCAATAAGAGGTCCTCCTAGTGGATCCTGACTCAATGAAGCAGAACTCTGACTGTCCTGAGAACTGTCTCTGGCAATCTCGGCTGCAATCGTTGCTTCCTGCTCAATTTCCGCATTCAACATTTCTACATATTTGGGAAAAGCAGGACATTCTATGGTCTCCTTGGCGGCATTGAAAGAGTCTTCGTAACAGAGGAAATCTCCAAGCAGTTCCTCTTCTGCACGCCAAGGCTTGAAAAGTTGCAAAAGTGCTAAATAGAAAAACTCCTTTTTTTCAGGAGATTCGCCACTCAATTTTCGATGGTTTATCAAGTGGCATTTTCTTTGCTTGACCAGACATCCCTCACTTCCTATTACAGCATACACTCCTTTCTCAGTATCTTCTTTGATGTTCCTCTTGAACATGTAATTTTGCAGAACCTCATACAGACAAACATTCTCTAGGTGACTGCTTCGATTTGGATAATATGTATCCAACATGTTTGTCTTCAAAATGTCGGTACTGTTTGGCTCCTTTTCCGCCAAATACTCAATTTCCCGCACAGGTTTGAGAACTCGATTACGCGTTGCAGCAAGACCAAGACTCGCCCAAACGATACTCCTGGACTTGGCATAGAGACTTGCTGAAGACAACCGGTCAGAACATTCGTACGCTCCGATTTCTCGATGCGACAACATCTTCAGACTGAAACTGTACAACTTCTTGCTGAGGCTCTTTTCATGGGAAATGTCCTCCCACATATCCTTCAATTCTGTCTTCTCTTTTTTGGTGATATACGACGTCACATACCGAGCCACAGCCATACAGTTATCAGCCACAAACTGTATATCCATGTTAGCATTCCACATGGACAAAATCACCGGGTTGTAGTCGTTGATATACTTGGACTCTTCGTTCCTCTTCAAATTGTAAGTGTTTTTAGGTGATTTCTTCATCACATTATGTCGCAGCGAAGACATCAAACTGTTTACTCTTCCTTTAGAAATCACCGGTCGTGGGAAGCCGAAACGACATTTGGTGTAGAACTTGTCTTTGTTTCGGAATTTACGACGGCAGTACTTTCCACATCGATGGCTTTGGAAACGCAGAACTTTTTCTCTTAGGCTTTTCTTCTCCTTTGCGTTTGGAACAGCACACGTAGAATACTGTTGGATGAAACTCATCACTGAGTCTTCTGGATCCGTTCCAAATTTAGGTGCATCCTTGATCCACAGCAACATATGTATATGAGGAGCTCCTCTTGCTTGGTACTCCTTTCTCCAGAAGAAATCCAACACCTCTCCAAGAGGTGGATTCTTCTTATTCATGATGAAAGACATCATAGCTTCAAATCTATGATTGAAGTACCTACATACATTGACTGGATCCAAAGAGCACAGTTCTCCGGGTGTCTTGAATTCGATGTTTTCTACGTTAGCATTTGCCTCTCGTAGAAATTGAAGTAAGTCTTCCCAGCCATACTCGGCACAGCTCAGAGTGAGGAACCATGTGGGAGTACCTAAGTTCCTCAGCATACATTTTAAATCACCATGACGACGGTACCAGTACTCATTAGTACCACGCTGACACGCCATGAGATTAATCAGGTGAGATTCCAAAATACTATCTTGGACATTCACTTTATCCATAAAATCACTTGCTGAGATGTTTTGCATGTGTATACCACTTTTCAAGATGTGGTTCACTGCATATGACAGTCCAGACAGATCGCTTTCAAACAGGAGATGAAACAAATAAGGAATGCATTGTCGAAACCTAGCATCTCCTGCATACAATCGCAAAGTCCGGTATTCAGAAGCAGGAATTTGATGAGGTCGCTCATCATATCTTCCTCCCTGACCTGTTGGAAAAAGCTGTGGGAAACACCGAGCTTCCAAACTTTCCTCCCAAACACTAATGGGACTCCCTTTGGCTTGTTTCATTTGAAACAACTCAATAGCATTCCCCATGACTTCCTTTGAATGCAAAGGATGAACACTATAATGTTCATATATTTCCTCACTAGTAGAGGGTTCTACTTTCTCAATTTGACCAGCACACAAATCGCTATCCTCTTCCTCACTTACTTCCTCTTCTGCAACATATACATTCTTATAGTATTTATTATTTTTTTTCAAATACAATGTTGCCTTTTTAACTTTCCTAACATCTACTAAATCTTGCCATATTTTCTTATTCTTTGTCGGAACCCCATTAACTAAGATAACCAGAGGTTCCTCTTCCACTTTTTCTACTCCAATTGTGTTAATGTTTTTCTTCAAATCTAGAGGCAAATAAACAACTCTTCCCTTTAATCCTCTCTGTAAATCTGATGGAGGCAATTTCCCTGTCTTTGGCTCCATTCTTACAATAGCCTGAAAGGGATGGATACTTTGAATCAAAATAGATTCATAAGTATTTAAATCCTTCAATTCAGAAGGAATCTCAACCAATTCCAGATTATTATGAACTGCTCTAGCAGGCATCTGGTTTTGTTTTAATTTGTTACAACAATAAGTACACACACGTTGATCCAATCCCAAATCAAAACAATTTTCTACCATCAAGTATGTTGCAAAATCCTTCCATTCACTATTATTTTCCCTTTCACTTTTTGCATATAAATCCACTAACTTAGTCTGATTCTTATAATAAGTGCGTCTACAACACACACAAGTGAAATTAGGCCTCTCACTTGATTTCATGTCAAACGTCGCAATTTCCCTCTGGAAATTATCTGTACTGGAAACCTGTACACTATCTTCCAAATGACCCTCTACTTCTTGCTCAATTTCAACATTCTCCTCTTTACTTCCAAAGTAACAAAACTCAATTTCTTCACATATATTCTTCACATCTATTTCAGAACCATGCAAAAGAGCAGCGCATAATTGTTTCAGCATAATTGCTGGACTCTTAGCATAATACAACAGTCTAACTAACTTCCTCACTTTGTTATGATGCACTGCTAGCATCCTGAAATGATGAAAAACACTCTGGCATACTCTCCTGGAAAGACAAGCCAGTGAATGACCATGCAAACCTGTCACTTCTCTCACTCTGCAAGGATCTAATTCTTGCAACAACCTTATTTTCTGCTTCAAACTTTTCTTGTTAAATGTCCGTACAAAATCACAAAGCAAATTGATGGAATCCTGTCGCACACTGCAAATACTACTACACTTCCAGGTGTACACAGGACCCTTAGCACGTCTTCCTAAAACCTCATTACCTAACAACTCTTCTGCCTCTGTTGTCACAAGTTTTTCTTTTTCAACTGGACAACCATCTTTCACTTCATAAGCACGACCACTGATGTCAACTGCATGCACCAAATCATTATCCTGGAAATAACTCTCTTCATTAAAAAATGCCTCACAGCTTGAACTATGTATCCATTCTCCAGAAAAAACTTCACAAAAATTACTACGATTAACTATTCTCTTCCATCTACTATTTCTTTTGAAATCAAAAATTGCCTTGTTTAGCTTCCTAATTCTATTGATTATCAAAATAAATAACTTACGTTTAATTTCAAAAGCCTGATCAATAACTTTCTCAACTTTTTTTTTTCTCCTATAAAAAACTAATTTCTGTTGACCTTTCCTAATATTTTTTAACAAATTGCCAATTATCCTGTTACGGAACATTCGTTTACGAATCTCCGTAAACTGTTGTTTCCTTCTACTATCATGCACAGATTTATCTCTTGCTCTAGCAGTAACATTTTCATTTGTCCTTTTCTTTCCATTTGATTTACTTGTCATTTTATGGATTGAAACATTTTCTGTACTAATATTTTTTTTATTACAAATATTTCTTATGAAATATTTAGAGCTCTTACCCGGTGCTTTCTTCATGGCTTGAGAAATCTTTTTGTTAGAGGACTGCTGCATTTTTTTTTTCTCCTGCTGTCTTTGACGTTTTGCAGCCTTCATCTCTCTTATTTTTGTAGGCATCTTGAAATGATCTGCAGTTGAATCTGAGGAAAAAGATACTAAAAAATGTTATTAAACATTATTATCAAACAGTAAATCATTAATAGTGATCAAAAATATAACACACTACTTGACATTTTATTTTGAAGATTTTTTAGTCATTGCCATTTTTACAATACAGAAATACCAGAAAAGAAATGACATTTATATTTATGTTACCTATGCTATTTTATATGTGAATCTGATCTAATTTTATGAGCATATTTTAATATTTTATTGAAAACACTACACATAACCTGTTTTTGAAGGTGTTTTTATTTTTAAATTAAACGGTTTACCTTTTTACTTTTTATTGATTATAAATTTTAAAAATAAATGTTTATAATTCCAAAGGCTGAAGCAAGTCAGCTTCCCATCCGATATCATATAATTCAGACAAATCTGCATCCTCATCACGCTCTTCTTCATCCTCAGGATTTAAATCATCCAATGGATCAACATCCACTGATGTTTCAATTACAAGTTCAATGATGAGGTCAAAATCAACTGATTGCAGATTGTCGCTCATGTTGAGGTTGTCTTTATCTTTAAAGAAAGATAACAACAATGAGATGTTGCAGAGTAAGAGACAAATCTCACAGATTATAATAGTAAAATTATTTAACAAGAGTAACATTTTGCAGCTATTATTTAACCATGTCCAGCGATGCTGAGCAGGTGAAGCCTATGTCTAATTTTTCACTGAACAGGACTCATCTGTTCTTAACCTTGGATAAGCCTCAACGACTCTGTGTTCCCTGCACATACTCAAATGTTAAAGTGCAGATTTATATTAAATGGCAGATCCCCAGGCATGCACCAGTTAATGTGCACCACTGTTTTACCACCCATGGTGTGCCGCATTTACAATCAGATAGGAGAAAGCTGCTTCAAAACCCTGCGCCTGCTTGAAGCTTGCATAGGTCTTGACGCAGCATTGTATAGATGGGGCACCCCTGAGCCTTGCTGGAGCTGCATCGCACTTACGATACAACTCCAGCAATGCGCCACCTTTACAGCACAGATACGTCACGCATCTGTGCCATTTTTGCCCCATGCTGCGCCGCATTGTAAATACAGCACACCATGGGTGGCGGAACAGCGGCGCAAAATGACTGGCACATCCACTGCTGCATCGGTTTCATGTGGCACGTTTTTTTTACACCATGACACATCTGCCTAAATGCATCAATTTGTAATTTTCTCGCCTCATAGCAAATCTTTTGCACCGCCACTGCGTCACAAAAGTGACGCACAGTGGCGCAAAAGATGCATACACCTATCATAAATCTGTCCCTAGCATTTTAAATGATTAATTCAGGATGACGATAAGGTGTGGCCTATGCAGAGCTTTGTTTAAGGTGAGGCCTACTCAGGGTTGCAGATCAAAGTTACGCTTGATGAAGAATACAGAGGAGATAATACATGTAAAGGCCTACCAATGAAGTAAGTAATGTCCACTTTATTGCACCAGTCATCATAAATGTATCCCTAAGCTTCTTATCTTGTTACAGATGAACCACCATATGTACATGACATTTTAAGTAATTTCCACATGTGCAGTGTTTTCAAAATATAATTTGAAAATCGTTTTTGGGGAAAAGTAATGGTTTGCAAAATTATGACAATTACATAATGGTGTATGCTTCTCTATAAAGCATTTCAGTATCTCTAATGTCATTTTTCCCATATTACATTATAAGACCTTTCCCCATGAAGCACATTCCTTGTAAATATGCTCCCACCTGTGCATTGCAAATTTAGATTTTCACTGTTTCAGACACATAGCCATGTTGAAAGTGACCCAAAAAAATTGCAAACGTTTCCCCATGAAGCACATTCCTTGTAAATATGCTCCCACCTGTACATTGCAAATTTAGATTTTGACTGTTGCAGACACATAGCCATGTTGAAAGTGACCCAAAAAATTTGCAAACGTTTAAAAAAAAAAAACATTCATGTGTCTTAATGACATTTTAAGTCATTTCCCCATGGAGAATGTTTTCTAAGTGGCACAAAAGAGGTATACACCTATCATAAATCTATCCCTAGCATTATAAATGATTAAATCAGGATGACAATAATATGTGGCCTATCCAGAGGTTTGTTTAAGGTGAGGCCTACTCAGGATTGCAGATTAAAGTTACGCTTGATGAACAAAACAGAGGAGAACATTTTATTGTAAATGCCTACCAATGAAGTAAGTGATTTCTACTTCATTGCACCAGTCATCATAAATGTATCCATAACCTTACTTAAATTGTCCTTAAGACACATAAAAGCGTTTTTTGATTGGCTTTCCTGCATGGTAGGGTCACTTTTAACATGGCTATGTAACATAAACATTCAAAATCAAAATTTTCCATGTACAGGTGGGAGCATATTTACAAGCAATTTGCGCCACAAAGAAAGGTCTGACATTAAAATGGCAAAAATAACATCAGGGACAGTCAATTGCCTTATAAAAAACCATACACCATTATGTCCTTCTCATGCATTTAAAAACAATTCCTTTTTCCCAAAAACGATTTTCAAATCATAATTTCAAAAAACTGCACATGAGAAAATGACTTAAAATGTCATTGAAACACATTAAAGCATTTTTTGATTGGTTTTCCTGCATTGTTGATTCATTTTTATCATGGCTATGTAACACAAACATTGATAATTAAAATTTTCATGCACATGTAAGAGCATATTTACAAGCAATTTGCGCCACAGAGAAAGGTCTTACACTAAAATGAGAAAAATAACATCAGGAACAGTCAATTGCCTTATAAAGAACCATACACCATTATGTCCTTGTCATGATTTTATAAACAATTCCTTTTCCCCAAAAACGATTTTAAAATCATAATTTCTAAACACTGCACATCAGAAAATGACTTAAAATGTCATTAAAACACATGAAAGCGTTTTTTGATTGCCTTCCCAGCATGGTTTGGTCACTTTTAACATAGCTATTTAACACAAACATTCAAAATCTAAATTTTCCATGCACATGTGAGAGCATATTTACAAGCAATTTGCGCCACATAAATCATAATTTTCTCCTTAAAGCACACTATTCTCTATCTAAAGTAAAGAAATATTTTCTCACCTTAGCAAATACTTTGAGTTTGAAAACAGTCTCAGAAACACACCAATTTGTCTTCAGCAGAGCAAAAGGTATGCACTCCAGAGTCTGCAGCTATGAAAAGCACAGAAATGGTGTAATTCTTCACACATATTTCTCATGTCACCCAATCAAAACTCTTCCCTCACTTTTTTTCAAATGAAAACCCTTCCCCCTCTGCCCTTTCTGCCTATTTTCCATAGCAACCACCTCTTGGAGAAACTCTGGTGTTTGCAAATTCACACAACAATGTTGCAATTGAACTCTGAACTCTCAGTGCACCTGCATATCCAGTGCTTTCTTTCATTTAATGATTTTTTATTGACCACTCAAAATACATCTTTCAAAGAACACATCTCTACACCCTAACTTTCTGTTTTCATCAATCAAAATCCACCAATCACTGTTACTACTTCATGAACACAGAAACTCCACAGTTTTTTTCATTTCAAACTCACATTTTTTCAACTGCCATTTCATTGCCACACTTCATCTGACTGCAGGAGAACCTTCTCTCACCATGTTTTCTGTCTGGATTGTTGGTCATAGTTATATTCACTGGGCTCAAAGGTACGTTGAAAGCAGGAATTTACCTAACCTCAATTTACAAGATGTGGAAATTAAGTGGTTTGGCCACAGAGGATTAAAATGTCACCAATTGATACCATTGGTGAAAACCTTTATGCATTTGCCCAAACCTGACCTGTTAATTGTGCACTGTGGAGGTAATGACTTGGGCACTTTGACTGGTGTAGGTCTGGAAATGCTTTTAAAGGACACCTTTGAGCAATTAATGGCACTTTTTCCTCAGACTGCCTTGGTATATTCAAATATATGCCAAAGACAGAAATGGAGGTGGTCAAACCAATTTTGTCCACAAATTGAGAAGTCGAGGAAGCATGTAAACAAATCTGTTTCAGCTTACATGAGAGACCATGGAATGGGCTCCCTGTACAACAATAACTTGCGTTACTACATGCAAGATATCTACAGAGGAGATGGAGTTCACTTCTCAGATGAGGGCAACAGAGTTTTCACTCTGAATTTAAAAATGTGCATTGGTACCTACTTATAAGTACCAAAATGTACCATAAACCCAAAAGCTCTTCTCAGAGCTACCCTACATCTAATCACTCACAATTATTATTTTACTCTAACTTTTTTTACTAATTTTCAACAAAGTACGCTCCCTGGGGCGCTACCCGGTACGCGTACCGGGAGCTAACCTCGCGAAATTTTAAAAAAAAATGTTTTTTTTTCGCACATATGGGCCTCCTCAGCCACCCTCACAAAACCTAGGGGGTCAAGATAAGTCTACCATGCCCCCTTCTACCTATTCTGAACATTATTTGCCCTCCATCTTGTATCATAATTCGACCGAAACACAAAATGGTGGACTCCCGTTACGCTTAAGGTTCGCGTACCAGGGCGCTCACCGGTTCGCGTACCGGGTCGCTTCCTGGGAAGCGCACCATCAAAAAAGGTGGGAAAGTAGTTCACACAAAAGCCACTTGAGACAATTTCACCAAATATAGATTAGCTCATACTACATACCAATCCCTACCATTTTCACAAATTTGATTGGAATTCCATTTAGCCATTTAGCCTATAGAACTCACTAAATACCGTGAGGTAAATTACTTCACAAAACACATCTGAAGTGTTGGAATTGACAACCAATTAAAATGTTACTTTCATTTTCTACTTTTTTTACCTGACATTTAATTGGTTATGTACCCGAATATATATAAAGGAAGAGAAGGAAACACAGCCATTTTGACTACTACTTCCTGGTGTACATTTCTATTAGAATTTTCATTAATAACTTCAACTTCTTTTTAAAGGTAAGTTGTTATTTTTAAAACTGAAGTATATTGAGCACTTTAAGTTAATATGGCAAACTTTTTCTGTTAGTTATATACTATCCCTCTGTAGTACTTATAAATTTAGATACACTTTTTTATATTCCTACTTCCACTCTGATACTATACACTGCCCAAAGATAAATTCTCTGTTAAAAACTGCCTATCTAAAATTAATCCCAACTGTGCCCTACCTCTACTAATATATATTTTTTTATGCAAATTTCAGGAAAAATGGAAAGTGAACAAAACATTTCATTTGAAATTGTCCTTCCAGAGTCCAACACAGAAATCATTGATCCAAATGAGATTGAATTTATGGATGAATCTTGGGACCAAGAACTACTGCAATGTGTACAAGCAGTAGATAACCTCCTTGCAAATGAGGACATTTTACAACCTCAGAGACTACAATCTATATTCCATGATTATGAAATTTCTGACAATGAAATGTTAGAAAGTTTAATAAATTATGAAACACAATAAAAAAAACTTTAAAAAAAAAAAATAAATAATCAACAAAACCAACAATCAATTAACATACAGCATTTGAAAAGTCTATCATTCATTTTTCATTGTGATACGCTCCCCAGAACGCTTCCCGGTTCGCGTACCGGGCGCTAACCACGAAAAAAAATAAAAAAAAAATTTTTTTTTTTTGCTTAGCGGGGCCCCTTTAAAGCCTCCACATCAAACCTAGGGGGTCAGGGAGGAGCTAGTATGCCCCCTTATGGTTATTTCCCCCTTTGTTTTGGCCTCCTCTTGTCTCTCAATCCTACCGAGAGACAAGATGGCGGCCGCTCCGGACTGTTTAGAATGTTGACAGACACCGGAGAGCCAATCAGCTTAGCTACGCGAAGTTCCGGTACGCTTAAGGTCCGCGGACCGGAGCGCTGCCCAGAGCGCGCTTACAGATATATATCTTTTTTTAAACGTTAATTTCTCAAAATCCACTGGAGCACATATATTGAGACCTACAAAAGGCACATCGGGCTACCAGTCCCTACAATTTTGCCAAGTTTCATGCAAATCCATTCAGCCGTTCGGGCTAAAAGTGAGGCCAACCGCCCTATGGAAAACTCAATGTTAAAAACACGTTTTGGGACCCCCCTTTTTTCTCGACCCCCCCTGGACGAACCCCCCCAAATTTCCAGGGGCTGCTCAGAAACAAAATGTTCCATTTTCCAGAAAATTTCAGCCAATTCCGTCCACAAACGCCAAAGTTATTAGACATAGAATTTTCAAAAATCCCATAGAGAAAAAATCCTAACTATATATACCTACTGGCGACCGCCAGTAGGTAATATATATATATTACCTACTGGCGGTCGCCAGTAGGTATATATAGTTAGGATTTTTTCCCTATGGGATTTTTGAAAATTCTATGTCTAATAACTTTGGCGTTTGTGGACGGAATTGGCTGAAATTTTCAGGAAAATGGAACATTTTGTTTCTGAGCAGCCCCTGAAAATTTTGGGGGGGTTCGTCCAGGGGGGGCCGAGAAAAAAGGGGGGTCCCAAAACGTGTTTTTAACATTGAGTTTTCCATAGGGCGGTTAGCCTCACTTTTAGCCCGAACGGCTGAATGGATTTGCACGAAACTTGGCAAAATTGTAGGGACTGGTAGCCCGATGTGCCTTTTGTAGGTCTCAATATATGTGCTCCAGTGGATTTTGAGAAATTAACGTTTAAAAAAAGATATATATCTGTAAGCGCGCTCTGGGCAGCGCTCCGGTCCGCGGACCTTAAGCGTACCGGAACTTCGCGTAGCTAAGCTGATTGGCTCTCCGGTGTCTGTCAACATTCTAAACAGTCCGGAGCGGCCGCCATCTTGTCTCTCGGTAGGATTGAGAGACAAGAGGAGGCCAAAACAAAGGGGGAAATAACCATAAGGGGGCATACTAGATCCTCCCTGACCCCCTAGGTTTAATGTGGAGGTTTTAAAAGGGCCCCGCGGGGCAAAAAAAAAACACATTTTTTTTTGTTTTTTTTGCGTGGGTAGCGCCCGGTCCGCGAACCGGGAAGCGTTCTGGGCAGCGTACTGTAATGAAAAATGAATGATAGACTTTTCAAATACTGTATGTTAATTGATTGTTGGTTTTGTTGCTTATTTATTTATTTTTATTTTTTTTTAAGCAATTATTTATTATTGTGATTGTGTTTCAAAATTTAATAACATTTCTAACATTTCACTGTCTGAAATGTCGTCATTTTCATTGAACATAGCTTGTAATCTATGAGGGTGTAAAATGTCCCCATTTTGAAGGAGGTCATCCACTGCTTGCACACATTGCAGTAGTTCTTGGTCCCAAGTTTCATCCATAAATTCTATATAATTTGGATCAATTAATTCTTGGCTGCTCTCTTGCAGGACAATTTGAAATGAAACTTTCTGTTCGCCTTCCATGTTGCCTGAAATTTGGATAAAAAAAATATATATTAGTAGAGATAGGGCACTGTTGGGATTAATTTTAGATAGGCATTTTTTAACAGAGAATTTATCTTTGGGCAGTGTATAGTATCAGAGTGGAAGTAGGAATATAAAAAAGTGTATGTGATTTAACGTAAGTAAATTCATAATTATAAAAGAGAAGCCTAACTCCATCCATAACTATAACAGAGAAGTCTATCTAAATCTATAACTACTACAGAGGGATAGTATATAACTATCAGAAAAAGTTTACCATATTAACTTATAGTGCACAATATAGTTCAGTTTTTAAAATAACAACTTACCTTTAGAAAGAAGTTGAAGTGATTAGTGAAAATCCAATTGAAATGTACACCAGGAAGTAGTAGTCAAAATGGCTGTGTTTCATTCTCTTCTTTTATATATATTCAGGTACATAACCAATCAAATGTCAGGTAAAAAAAGTAGAAAATGAAAGTAACATTTTAATTGGTTGTCAATTCCAACACTTCAGATGTGTTTTGAGAAGTAATTTACCTCAGGGAATTTAGAGAGGTCTACAGGCTAAATGGCTAAATGGAATTCCAATCAAATTTGTGAAAATGGTAGGGATTGGTATGTAGTATGAGGTAATCTATATTTGGTGAAATTGTCTCCAGTGGCTTTTCTGTAAACTACTTTCCCACCTTTTTTGATGGTGCGCTTCCCAGGGAGCGACCCGGTACGCGAACCGTTGAGCGCCCCGGTTCGCGTACCTTAAGCGTTACGGGAGTCCACCATTTTGTGTTTCGGTCGAATTAAGATATAAAATGGAGGGCAAATAATGTTCAGAATGGGTAGAAGGGGGCACGGTAGACTTATCTTGACCCCCTAGGTTTTGTGAGGGTGGCTGAGGAGGCTTATATGTGCGAAAAAAACCATTTTTAAAAAAAATTTCGCGAGGTTAGCTCCCGGTTCGCGTACCGGGTAGCGCCCCAGGGAGCGTACTTTGTTGAAAATTAGTGAAAAATGTTACAGTAAAATAATAATTGTGAGTGATCAGATGTAGGGTAGCTCTGAGAAGAGCTTTTGGGTTTATGGTACATTTAGGTACTTATAAGTAGGTACCAATGCACAGTCTTAAATTCAGAGTGAAAATTCTGTTGCCCTCATCTGAGAAGTGAACTCCATCTCCTCTGTAGATATCTTGCATGTAGTAACGCAAGTTATTGTTGTACAGGGAGCCCATTCCATGGTCTCTCATGTAAGCTGAAACAGATTTGTTTACATGCTTCCTCGACTTCTCAATTTGTGGACAAAATTGGTTTGACCACCTCCATTTCTGTCTTTGGCATATATTTGAATATACCAAGGCAGTCTGAGGAAAAAGTGCCATTAATTGCTCAAAGGTGTCCTTTAAAAGCATTTCCAGACCTACCCCAGTCAAAGTTCCCAAATCATTACCTCCACAGTGCACAATTAACAGGTCAGGTTTGGGCAAATGCATAAAGGTTTTCACCAATGGTATCAATTGGTGACATTTTAATCCTCTGTGGCCAAACCACTTAATTTCCACATCTTGTAAATTGAGGTTAGGTAATTTTCTGTTCTCAGCATACCTGTGAGCCCAGTGGATATAACTATGTCCAACAATCCAGACAGAAAACATGGTGAGAGAAGGTTCTCCTGCAGTCAGATGAAGTGTGGCAATGAAATGGCAGTTGAAAAAATGAGAGTTTAAAATGAAAAAAACTGTGGAGTTTCTGTGTTCATGAAGCAGTAACAGTGATTGGTGGATTTTGATTGCTGAAAACAGAAAGTTAGGGTGCATGGATGAGTTATTTGAAAGATGTATTTTGAATGGTCAATAAAAAATCATTAAATGAAAGAATGCACTGGATATGCAGGTGCACTGAGAGTTCAGAGTTCAATTGCAACATTGTTGTGTGAACTTGCAAACACCAGAAGTCTTCCAAGAGGTGGTTGCCATGCAGAAAAGGCATGAAATGGCAGAGGGGGGAAGGGTTTTCATTTGAAAAAAAGTGAGGGAAGAGTTTTGATTGGGTGACATGAGAGATATGTGTGAAGAATTACAGCATTTCTGTGCTTTTGATAGCTGCAGACTCTGGAGTGCATACCTTTTGCTCTGCTGAAGACAAATTGGTGTGTTTCTGAGACTGTTTTCAAACTCAAAGTATTTGCTAAGGTGAGAAAATATTTCTTTAATTTAGATAGAGAATAGTGTGCTTTAAGGAGAAAATTATGAATTATGTGGCGCAAATTGCTTGTAAATATGCTCCCACCTGTGCATGGAAAATTTAGATTTTGAATGTTTGTGTTACATAGCCATGTTAAAAGTGATACAAACATGCTGCAAAGGCAATCAAAAAACGCTTTTATGTGTCTTAAGGACATTTTAAGTAATTTTCCCATGTGCAGTGTTTTGAAATTATGATTTGAAAATCGTTTTTGGGGGAAAGGAATTGTTTTTAAATTTATGACAAGGACATAATGGTGTATGCTTCTTTATAAGGCAATTGACTGTCCCTGATGTTATTTTTCCCATTTTAATGTAAGACCTTTCTCTGTGGCGCTAATTGCTTGTAAATATGCTCCCACCTGTGCATGGCAAATTTAGATTTTAAATGTTTGTGTTTTTCGTTTTCCTATTCTTTTCTTTCCAGGTTGTTTCATGCTAAAGTTTCTGTTAACAGGATACAGTGATCACTTCGTTATTATTGCATATGTCCTTTTCACTAGGGGTGCTCTCTTGTCGGGCCAGATGACCTATCTCTAGTAAATGGTCCGGGTGAAACAGGTGCATCAATCAGTGGGGAGTAGATAGGCATGACAGATTACAACGGGGGAGAAAGGTCCGCATTACGTACCCTTTCACTACTTGCAAAGATTTTCCTACGTTTATTTGCAAACAGGGAATACTTCCAAAAAGAACTAATTCCCAAACAGTCAATGTTCGGACAATCAATCAATCAATGAGGAATGAAATAGGTACGACGTGTTAAAGGCTTGCGTTACCTACCCTTCACTATCTGCAAAGGGAGAGAGAATATTCCTATTCTTCCTCGTTTGCAGGCAGAGAAGATCCTTAAGAGAACCAACTTCGAACAATTCAATGCTCGATTCAAACAATCAACAAGGGGTACTGTGAACACAAATGAACGCCGCTTATGTACATACACATTGCTATTTTCAACAGGTTGTTCCTAATGTTTCTATTTTAGCGAGGTCAAAAAGAGATCCCATTAGTGGCCTACTGATTTTGCTCGATTTCTTTAGTTTTTTTACACGATTTTTCGCTATCTGCAAAGACTAAACAGAGTATTGCGACTCTGTGCTTGTTTGTAAATAGAGAATGAACCAAAGAGAACAATCAATCAAATGGAGAGAGAAGCAGGCACGACGGATTACAACGGGGGCAAAGGCCTGCGTTAACTACCCTTCACTATCTGCAAAGAGAGAGTACTCCTAATAGAAATGAGGGGTGGGGGGCAGCATTCAAAGCAGATCAGTGTGCATAAACACGAAAATGTTTTTACTTACCACGTACTTGACATTCGACAGCTTATGATATTTGCTATTAAAAAACCATTGAAATTCACTGAAAAAACCATAGGTTATAGACCATATATAGTTAGGAATTAGCATTTACAAAACCTTGAAAATTCACTGAAAAAACCATAGGTTATAGACCATATATAGTTAGGAATTAGCATTTACAAAACCTTGAAAATTCACTGAAAAAACCATAGGTTATAGACCATATATCGTTAGGAATTAGCATTTAAAAAACCTTATTTTACTCACACAAAACCATTGAAATTCCATATATAGTTAGTTGCACTAACTATATATCGCGCACCCGCAATCCACTGCTGATGATGTCACATATTACATCATTCATGACATGGTCAGTGACATCACTGATGACATCACTGATGACATCTCAAATGGCATCACTGATGACATCACTGACGACATCTCAAATGACATCACTGATAACATCTCAAATGACATCACTGATGACATCACTGATGACATCTCAAATGACATCACTGATGACATCACTGATGACATCATCCAGTGACTGTGTGTTTCTGTAAAGTTAAAATGTGTCTTACATATTGAAGAATGAGTGGAAGTATAAGTGTCTGGACAAAGGATTTAGTAGGTGCATGACTGAATGTATGAGTGAGTGATTAAATGTGTCTCACTGAGTGCATGGGTTAGTGACTAAACTATCTTAATTTGAGCATCATTATGTCTGTTGTTCTGTAAACTGCTGCATGTGTTGATCAGTAGCTATATGATTAACTATATGGGTTACTGATTGATTGTCCACGTATTTGTATGGGAGACTGAGTGTGTGTGTGGCTGGCTGGCTGGGAGGTGTGTGACTCTGTGCAGATCAATGTGTACTTGTATCAATGATTCTATAAGAAGCTAAGTATGTGTTAGTATATGTTTGAAAATGTAAGGTGCTCTATGTTTAACTGTATAGACAAGAAAATGGAAGTGTCATTGATTCTTTAACAGGACTGACTACGTGTGTGAGTAACTCCATGGATGAGTGGCAGACTGTGAGTGTCTGTATAGGTGTATGAGTGCATATGATAGTGTTTTAAAGATGAGTGATTGTATGTATGAATGATTGTATGGGTGAATGAGTGAATGTGTGTGTAGACATAGGAATCAGTGAGTGCGTATGTAGTAACTAGTATTGGTGTGTCAATGGTTTAAAAAATTATACTCTGTATTTAACACTGGGTGAAAAAGAGGTTATATTAAAATGTGAGGAGATGCATTGTATTGTCACATGAATGATATCATCAGTGATGTGGTCATTGATGTCAAATCAGATGTCATCAGTGATGTCATCAGTGATGTCATTTGAGATGTCATCAGTGATGTCATCAGTGATGTCACTGACCATGTCATGAATGATGTAATATGTGACATCATCAGCAGTGGATTGCGGGTGCGCGATATATAGTTAGTGCAACTAACTATATATGGAATTTCAATGGTTTTGTGTGAGTAAAATAAGGTTTTGTAAATGCTAATTCCTAACTATATATGGTCTATAACCTATGTTTTTTTCAGTGAATTTTCAAGGTTTTGTAAATGCTAATTCCTAACTATATATGGTCTATAACCTATGGTTTTTTCAGTGAATTCCATTGGTTTTTTAACAGCTAATATCTGTAGCTGTAAAATGTATTCTTCTTTAAATCCAAAAATATATTTTATATGTTTATGAATAATTTTTTTTTTTAATATTTTTTTTTCTTCTTTCCCGCTTCGCGAATCGGGAAGCTTCCCGTTAGCTGACCTTGATGCCGCGAAATAGACCGCGAGCCGGTAAACGTTTCTTTACCGCAACTGCCGCGTTAGAAAACAACATCGTGACGCCTACCGTCCGCATGACGTTTCACGTTGTCGCGTGATACGTCATATGACGTGCTACGTTAGCGAACTGGTACGCGAACCGAGTCGCAAAGCGCAGGTTTCTGGAAGCAAACCGGGAGGCCCTGCAAAGCGCTTAACGTAAACACAGCAGGTCATGTGACTTGGTAATAACACTTTTCATTGGTTCATTTCACTTTTGGTTTCCTAATGATGTAAGACTAGGTCATATAATCTAAAATGAACACTTTTCATTGGTTGAGAACTCTTGTTTTTCCCAAATGATGAAAATCCCTCCTTCTTTCCTCACTCTGACTTTCATCATTGTGAGAGAAAGACCCTTTGTGATCACTGAGCAATGGCTTCTTTAGTAGCTTCAGCTGGTGCTTCCCCACCACCTCCACCACATCCAAGGAAGAGTGGACCACCTGCTCAAGTTATAATTCAACAAGAAGAGGAAGAAGAGGAACAGGACGACGAGCACGAAGAGAGGCAGTTTTTGCCTGAGGAGCCCAGGACGTCTCACCGGAAAGAAAACTTCATTTGGCAATTTTTTTAAATTCCCAAAGGTCAGAAAAAAGTAAATGCAAGATACGTAACTTGCCTTATATGTCAAGATAGACTGTCCAGAGGGTCCGAGAAAAAATACAGTTTCGGAAACTACACAATGCATCGCCATATGACTAGGTGGCATCCTAACAACTACAGTGCTGCACAGTTTCGGAACGACCTAGATAATCTCCCTATTATGGCCAGAAGATCTGTTGTACCGGAAGTAACGGGACCAGAGGGCAGGGAGATAGTGCCAAATATACAAATGAGATTTGGTGAAGTAAAACACGTCTGCGTACATTGCGATGGATTCATTTGCTACGGAGAAAGAAGCATCACTCTGATCAACAGAGCTATTGACTATCATATGCAAGTTTGTACGAAACGCCCAAAATAATAAATACTTTTTTTTTGTTTTGTTGCTCCTGTTGAGCCCTTTACAATGAATCGTTTTCATTGCCCCCTCCAAGAAAAACCCCAAAAAATATAAAACTGTTCATAAAAATTCAAAAAAAGTAAAAAAATGTTCAGAAAAATAATAAAAAAAATATAAAACAACAAAAACAATAAAAAAAAAGTTCTTTTCAGAACTACCTCCCCGTTATTAAAAAATTGGTACAATATTTGGAACTGTGCCAACCTCTATTTCTCTTAGTTCGCTTCCCAGTTCGCTCGCCGGTACGCGAACCGGAAGCGAACCAAAAACAGTAAGTATAAGGGAAGGAAACAGACACTTATGTTAAAAGAAAGACAGCTATAGGGGAGTAAACTAGAGATACTATTACCCGTAATCCACTGCTGATGATGTCACATATTACATCATTCATGACATGCTCAGTGACATCATCAGCAGAGGATTGCGGGTTTTTTGGCAACGTGCCTTATCCGCGGTTTAATAACGCTGCCTTTTGCTTTATATAAGTTTTCAAATTGTATGAAATATATACCAATAGGTCGTTATGAACCTTTAGGTAGTGCTTTTCTTCATGAGGTCTGGTCGCTTCCATACACATACAGATGTTTCAAAGATGATCAAGAAGTTTATCTGAATGGAGAGGAATGCACTGAGACGCCAGATCATTCACTAATGTGTAGGCACATACAGTTACACGGTTCATGCAACAAACACCGACCAAATATGGCTTGCGTGTTGCAAGGCACGCCAGTTCCTGCTATCATCCCCACGTTCAAGTTGTTGGAAAATGGTAGTTATTTGATGCTCAATAATGAAGATTGTTCTGGGTTAATTAAAAGTATTCCTTTTATCGTAACAGTAAGTGAACGGGTTATTTGCTGCAGAAATGTTCTATTTCCTCCCACACATGAACATAGGGAGTTTTCAATCTCGCCACAAATACCAACCTTGGGAGCAGATTTCAACGGCATGGCAAGAATAAGAGCTCTTTTGTCTCAGAGAGAGGTGGCCTTGAGTTCGGCCCGTGAAACTTTCGTGCTTCACATAGCGAACACCCGTACAGAGGTGCAGACCCTTTTAAATACTGATTCGCCTTTGCATTTCAGCGACATGGTTCGGACTATCTTTAACGCATCCTCCACAAAGGCCCTGGCGCACTTTTTTAAAGTTGTTACCAGTGGTCTCGTGACTTCATTTGAGAAAATCTTTGGAGTCATCCCTGCTTTCTTTCATTCTATTTTTTCCACTCTGCTTCGTGGATTGCCATTTTTACTTGCATTACCAGCGGACGCTCTTGTGCTTTTTTACATTTTTAAATATGGATGTCCCTCCTGTGCAACCTCCCGCCCTGCAGCTGCTGACACTGTTCCGCAATCGCATGCTAGAATATTATGGCACAATGCCGTTGGCGATATTAAGCACGGCATATGGATTATCTTTTCGATTCTCCTACTTCACCTGTGTCCAGCCTGTATTTCACTGCCTGACCTGTGATTTCGATTGGGCCATTGATTTGTGTCTCTGCGGACCGGTTTCTCCTGACGTCGACTTTAATCAGCTGATGACTCCTATCATTACTCACGAGTTGGTTTGTCCTGGCGAAAGGATTATGGCTGTGGCATTGATGCATGGACTAATTGGTCCCTGGAATTTACTGGCGGCAACACAGTCTTTCTTGGAACAGAGCTTTCTTGAAAACCCACCGAGCTGTCCTCTGATGGTGATAGAGGATCCGGTGCTGGGAGAGCACGTATGTTCTTTTCCGCTTTTAAATTGGATGGCTGAACTCTTTTCGGATGAAGACGGTGACTTCCTATTGGAGGCTGTTGCAGCTTATTTTGCATACACAGTTATGTCATAGACCTTTTTCATTTTTGATATGCTGAGTACTAGCATTTCATTGACAATTCATTGACTTATTTGTCAAGTTTTTATTATTTAGCTTGCCTATTGGCTTAAGACTCGATAAAGTACTTGGCTGTTTTATTTTTCTTTAGCATTAAATTTTCCTAGTTTTTAATATTTTACCTTGCGGACCGTCCACATATAAAGTTGCAATCTGCTCTCATGAGATGGCACTTCTATTATCTTATTCAGTTCGTTTCCGGATCATGGGGAGGTGTCATCTAGGTCCTGGATATCTTAACACCGTGTTAAGTTAGCATGGGCTCATTACCGGTTTAAACGCCATTTTTCCTTTTTTGCAACTTCTGCACACGACACTTAGTTGTTGCTTTAGCTTTCAACCTAATAGTTCATCGTGATTTACATGAGAATAATATGTTATTGCTCTACTATCTGCTTTACTTGTTAAACTATATCTGTACAGCGAGTGCTGAAGTTTCAAGAACAACACGATACAGAATTGTTATGAGGTCTGATCTCCACGACTTCATACTCATAACATAAGTGCAGCTTCTGCCAATTCTGGGCATGAGGCGGGTTTTATATTGCTTTGCCGAACACACATACACAACACTTGATGCGGTTCACATGAAGAGAGAGCTGGTGTATGCTGATGTGATTCCTTCAAATCTAAGACACTAAAGTATGGGCACGCCCTAAACCAACACAAAGAGACCTTCTTAGCAAATAATATAATATGTGTATTAGGGAGGGTGAGATATAAGCAGCCGCGGGCCGTGGAGGGAGTTACGATGGGGCAGGGAGGCGGGGAGGGGGAGGGGCAGGGTGGAGCCCTCTCCACCCTGCCCCTCCCCCTCCCCGCCTCCCTGCCCCACCGTAACTCCCTCCACGGCCCGTGGCTGCTTATAAGTGTTGATAACTCTTATTCATTTACAGCATGTTAACATACCGTCACCATTCGCTTTTTATGTACTAGTAACTATGCTGGTAATTTTGCTACTGATAATATGTGTACTTGTATTATCTAAGATACTACGCCTGAGAAGACGGCATTAGTAAATAAACATTTCAAATACACATGTGTTCTTCTTAACTCCATGTTCTGGTTTCTAAGAAATATATAACGACCGACTGTTCATGAGTTCCACGTATCCTGAGGTACTATATGTTCATAATCTGGATTGTCTAAACATTGAGAGTTTGTTATATCCAATGTGACACTGTACCTAGCTTGCTAAGGGGTTTTGATTACTAAGGTGAGTTTTGGGACACCCTAATTCGCCGAGGTTCCAATCCTCTGTCCACAGTTCTGTGTGAGAACAGAAACCCTGCGACAGAGGCACCCCCGACCCTTCCTGGAGCTTCATCACACTTGCGATACAACTCCAGCAATGCGCCACCTTTACGGCACAGTTACATCACGCATCTGTGCTGTTTTTGCCCCATGATGCGCCGCATTGTAAATGCAGCACACCATAGGTGACGGAACAGCGGCACAGAATGACTAACACATCCCTGGTGATGCGCCAGTCATCATAAATCTATCCCTATGCTTCTTATCTTGTTCGAGATGAACCGCCATATGTATCATCAAAGTTTTTTGCATTTCCTAAATAGCGAACTTTAAGGAATAAATAGCGATTCTTTACCATTCCTAGTTTGCGATTAGCTATTTGCTAATTACAAATTACCCATTCATTTCCTTCATTTCCATAGGGCGGTTGGACTCACTTTTAGCTCGAACGGCTGAATGGATTTCCACGAAACTTGGCAAAATTGTAGGGACTGGTAGCCCGATGTGCCTTTGCTATGTCTCAAGATATATGCTCCAGTGGTTTTTACGAAAATTAACTTTGAAAAATATATATTGGGCTACATTGGCCTATATATATGTTGGAGCCCAAATGTAGCCCAATGAAGCCCAATGAAGCCCAATGTAGCCCAATGTAGCCCAAAGATGGCCGCCAGAGACAAAAAAAAACAAATGTAGCCCAAATATCAGCCAGATGTAGCCCAACTATAGCCCAGTGACAGAATGACCAATCAGCTTCGCAAACCTCCGTTACGCGAAGCGGAGCGCTGTTACAGATATATATCTTTTTTTGAACGTTAATTTCTCAAAATCCACTAGAGCACATATATTGAGACCTAGCAAAGGCACATCGGGCTACCAGTCCCTAATATTTTACCAAGTTTCGTGCAAATCCATTCAGCCGTTCGATTATTATTATTATTTATTTTTTTTGCCCCGCGGGGCCCTTTTAAAACCTCCACATCAAACCTAGGGGGTCAGCGAGGATCTACTATTCCCCCTTATGGTCATTTGCCCCTTCGCTTTGGCCTCCTCTTGTCTCTCGATCCTACCGAGAGACAAGATGGCGGCCGCTACGGACTGTTTGGAATGTTGACAGACGCCGGAGAACCAATCAGCTTCGCTTCACAAAGCTCCGTTGCGCGAAAAGTACGCGTCCTGGAGCGCTGCCCGGTCCGCTGTTACAGATATATATCTTTTTTTAAACGTTAATTTCTCAAAATCCACTGTAGCACATATATTGAGACCTACAAAAGGCACATCGGGCTACCAGTCCCTACAATTTTGCCAAGTTTCGTGCAAATCCATTCAGCCGTTCGGGCTAAAAGTGAGGCCAACCGCCCTATGGAAAACTCAATGTTAAAAACACGTTTTGGGACCCCCCTTTTTTCTCGGCCCCCCCTTGACGAACCCCCCCCCAAATTTTCAAGGGCTGCTCAGAAACAAAATGTGCCATTTTCCTGAAAATTTCAGCCAATTCCGTCCACAATCTCCAAAGTTATTAGACATAGAATTTTCAAAAATCCCATAGAGAAAAAATCCTAACTATATATACCTACTGGCGACCGCCAGTAGGTATATATATATATATTACCTACTGGCGGTCGCCAGTAGGTATATATAGTTAGGATTTTTTCTCTATGGGATTTTTGAAAATTCTATGTCTAATAACTTTGGCGTTTGTGGACGGAATTGGCTGAAATTTTCAGGAAAATGGAACATTTTGTTTCTGAGCAGCCCCTGAAAATTTGGGGGGGGGTTCGTCAAGGGGGGGCCGAGAAAAAAGGGGGTCCCAAAACGCGTTTTCCCATGTTAATTTCCATAGGGTGGTTGGCCTCACTTTTAGCCCGAACGGCTGAATGGATTTGCATGAAACTTGGCAAAATTGTAGGGACTGTTAGCCCGATGTGCCTTTGCTAGGTCTCAATATATGTGCTCCAGTGGATTTTGATAAATTAACGTTCAAAAATATATATATATCTGTAACAGCGCTCCGGGTAGCGCTCCGGTTCGCGTACTTGACGCGTAACGGAACTTCGCGAAGCGAAGCTGATTGGCTCTCCGGTGTCTGTCAACATTCTAAACAGTCCGGAGCGGCCGCCATCTTGTCTCTTGTAGGATCGAGAGACAAGAGGAGACCAAAACAAAGGGGGAAATGACCATAAGGGGGCATAGTAGATCCTCCCTGACCCCCTAGGTTTGATGTGGAGGCTTTAAAAGGGCCCCGTGGGGCAAAAAAAAAAATCGTTTTTTTTGCGTGGAGAGCGCCCGGTACACTTTTGTGCAATGGGCGGTGGTAATCTAAATGATGAGGGGGGGAGGGGCAGCGTTCAAAGCACATCAGCGTGCATAAACACGAAATTTTTTTTATCTACCACGTACTTGACTTATCTCTCTGAGATGCATTCCCTTGTGTTTCGGCAATGGTAGTCTGTTCATTACATAGATCGCCCAAGGGCGGTTGTACAGACCGCGCGTAGGAAAGGGTCAAAAGCCAGGGGTATAGGAGTATGTAACAAGCGAGCCATTTAATTGAAAAAACTAAACGTGACAAACGGTTGCAGGATCAGTGAAGGTTGATTTTATAATTGAAAGTATAACAGGATCAGTTACAATAAAATCGTCCATACGCACACCATGGGCGAGTATCATGGGTAACATTACTTCGAAGCTTTATTAATACAATAATCTATAATGAAAAATCGACATCAATAGGGTTGTCCGTATGCCCAGTCAGTACCCTTCCCCGCCCGCCATGTGCACAAAGACCGCATACATCCCCCATAACGTCAAGGCTAAGTAACTAGAACGTCATAAGGAGTTGCAAGTCGCTCCCATACTGGCGCCATTTTGGTCGAGGCCAGGCAGGTTCAGAGTATAGTTCAATGTCTCCAATAAGTAGCGGCAGGACCAGAATCCCTTTCGGCAGTTCAAAAAGTTTGTTAGCGCCAACAGAAAGAACAGGCAGCATGAACCATGACTCAAAGGCGAGGGAGGCAAAATCTTCCCTACCGGGTCACGCTGAGGTCCCACCAGAGATGATCAAGTTGGCAGTCTACAGTGTCTCTTAGTAATTCGGACAAAAACTGGCGTCAGCATGAGAGCACTACCATCCTGTGACAAGGTTGTGGCCACTTCCGGAGAGCGGGACAGCAGGCGTATCCCTCCGCCGATGCACTAAATCAGCCTCCCTCACGGCACCAGATGTGGATAAGGCGGCGGACACCCGTGGCAGCGGTATATCCATGGGGGATAGTCGAGCAACAGTGGCGGTTGCCCCCATCGGAAGCCCGCGGGAGTCGAGGCCCAACGACTCTCGTAGAACCTTTAAAACTGAGAGGACGTCTTCAAGAGTGGGGCTCATGCCCGAGCAGGCAAGCATTCGAGTTCCAGGGTAGTCCTGAATCGTTCTAGTGGACCAGGCCCAAATCCGGGGAGTCGGCCGCCATTTTGAGCGTTCCGCAGCAACGGCAGCTCTTCACCCCGGCCACCGGAGCGGGTCCCCGGCCATCCAACCGAGTGGAACGCCAATGGCAGTCATGGTGCAGCTGACCGGGGAGTGAAACGCTAGGGGTCGCCCTGCTGCAGCTGACCGCGGGGACGGGCCTTGGCGCATGGTGTCGCCCCAGGGCTATTTGCAAAACGGTCCTCCACCCCTAGGCCGCCACCTATGCTACCTCGACAGGAACAGCGTCATGCATTTGGATCGATGTTGCAGCAGGCTGCCATGTAAATGGTTATTTAATAAAACGTTTTACCCTGTTACTTTGCTGGTGTGTTGTATATATTTATAATATTTGCATAGGGTTTGTCGTTATTTTGGGCGGGGTGGGCGGCGGAGCCGAGCTAACTTCTCTTATTTAGTCAGCACATAAATTGACTTACTGGTGCACATTATTTTGGGTGTACATTTGGAATATCGGTTGGGGTCGGGTTCGTCGTACTGAAATAACCCTTCAAGTTTCTGGTGTAGGCTACTCTCCCATTCACTAGCTCCAGAGAGAGTTGTTCCTAAGTAAGGAAAGTGCTATATTCTTTTTCGTCCTTCACATGCGGATACCATGTTCGGGCTTATTTTTCTCATTCCATTAACCGTTCGATCAACGCCTCAGTCATACAAAAAGCATTATTTTATTGACCCAGTCGTGCGCCACACATACGCATTCATACCGTACAAATCAGGGCCCATGCGCACATTCATACCATACAATCTTTCACGCTCCCAGAGATAGCTCGTACATATAATGTACCGTCTCACAGAGCTAGCCTATTTTTCCCCGCGTGGAACACGGTGCGGTTTAGGTCTTCTCCATACTTTAGCTGAAATTCCAATGTAACCTGCAGAAAAAGAAAAGAGGGGGGGGCAGCGTTCAAAGCACATCAGCGTGCATAAACACGAAAATGTTTTTATCTACCACGTACTTGACTTATCTCTCTGAGATGCATTGCCTTGTGTCTCGGCAATGGTAGTCTGTTCATTACATAGATCGCCCGAGGGCGGTAGTACAGACCGCGCGTAGGAAAGGGTCAAAAGCCAGGGGTATAGGAGTATGTAACAAGCGAGCCATTTAATTGAAAAAAATAAACGTGACAAACGGTTGCAGGATCAGTGAAGGTTGATTTTTTATTCGAAAGTATAACAGGATCAGTTACAATAAAATCGTCCATACGCACACCAAGGGCGAGTATCATGGGTAACATTACTTCGAAGCTTTAATAATACAATAATCAATAATGAAAAACCGACATCAATAGGGTTGTCCGTATGCCCAGTCAGTACCCTTCCCCGCCCGCCATGTGCACAAAGACCGCATACATCCCCCATAACGTCAAGGCTAAGTAACTAGAACGTCATAAGGAGTTGCAAATCGCTCCCATACTGGCGCCATTTTGGTCGAGGCCAGGCAGGTCCTTTCAAGTGGTGTGGGACCTGCCTGGCTTGGGGAATCTTTCAAGTGATGTGACTGAGGAGCAAATTGTGGACCTCTTTAAAGACTTCAATCCACTACATGTCAAGAAATGTCAAAGCGGAATGAAATGCTTTGCATTTGTAGACTTCAGTTCGGCGAAGACCCAGCAGAATGTTATAAGTAAATGTCATGGCACGAAGTTCAGTGGGCGGTCTGTCATTGTGAAAGCTTCAATTAAGTTGAATGGCTGCAAGAGCCCCGATTACACCAGCAGCCCTGTTAATATGCCGATCTTGGAAAAAGTTCCTCTGTTGGATTGCAATGGCTGCAGTGATGGTCTTGGGAAACTGCTTCCGAAAACTCTAAAGGCCACAAAAGCTTGCTATGCTGTTTCTTTGGAAATGCGGTGCTGGGTGATGGAAGTTATTGAAGGGTTGGCAGTGGTGTTTTTTGTAGATTTTGGACGCTCTGCCACAGTCCTGGCTTCGTCATTACGAGCACTTGAAAACAAGACATTCTGGGCAATACCACCCTTGACGCAGCCCTTTATGCTACAAGATGGTGTCTTCCATACAGAAAATATTGTTGGCAGCATTTTGAAAGGAAAGATAAACGGCCGTTCTCCTAGTGAGTCTCACATTCTTACATTTATGAAGAATGTTGAAGAGTAGTATGTTGAAAATCTGAAGCCATCGTTCTACAAACTCTCAACCAGCCTTGGATGGAAAAATCCTGAAGAATGTACAAACTGAAAACCAGTTTTTGTCTGCATAGCATCAGCAGCAACACTTGAGTCAGCTTTGTGTGAAGCCGCCATCTTGATCCAATCAATACTGTCCCCTCGCACACATTCAGGGACCAGGCCGCATTGCGAAGGCACCGCAGGACGTGTCTTCAGGTCAAACGGATTGTGGGACAAGGTCCAGAATGGAAGAGTCACCAAAAGGCTAAAAGTCCCGCCGGACCCCGGGAGCCGGCCACCTATGTCGGGGGCGATCTCAGGCCACACCAGGGCAACAAGACTTGGGGAGGGGGCAGGAGCCAAGTGCTCCTCCGAGTCCGCGCCACCACACCGCCCCTCGGGGGCCTGGAACAGTCGCCCGGTCCGGACGTGAGCCATGAAGAAGGGCACCAGCCGCCATCTTGATCCAATCAACACCGTCCCCCCGCACACATTCAGGAACCAGGCCGCATTGCGAGGGCACCGCAGGACGTGTCCCCAGGTCAAACGGATTGTGGGACAGGGTCCAGAATGGAAGAGTCACCAAAAGGCTAAAAGTCCCGCCGGACCCCGGGAGCCGGCCGCCTATGTCGGGGGTGATCTCAGGCCACACCAGGGCAACAAGACTTGGGGAGGGGGCAGTAGCCAAGCGCCCCCTCCGAGTCCGCGCCACCACACCGCCCCTCGGGGGCCTCCGTCAAGCGGCTCAGGGAGGCACCGCAGGCAGTGGTTCTTCAGATCAGTGGCTCTCACCGGCAAGGCTCCCCTCCGTCAGCAGCGATCGTTGGCACTGTGGTTGCGGCCGGAGGCCCCACCTAGTCAACGCCCCGGCCTCTCCATCTCGTAGGCCGCAGAGTAGTCGGGGAGTAATCCCGGGAACGGCGGTATGCATTAGACATCACTAAGATGGCCGGGCCTACGACCCTGGGTTTAAGAGTCTCATGCTCGATCGATTGAGCTGGCCGGATCAGGCAACAAGAAGGTGGTGGGGTGGCGGCATCAGAAAGGCATCCCCCCACACAACTTGCCTGACATCATCTCTGGGTGTATTGGGGACGAGCCTTGGCGCGTGGTGTCGCCCCCGGGCTATTTGCACAACGGTCCTCCACCCCTAGGCCGCTACCTCGCCGGGTGATGGCCTTTGTAGACTTTCTAAAGCCCACATCCTACTAAAAAGTAGCCCAAAGTAGCCCAGCATTGCTACTTTAAGGAAGGAGGGACAGGAACAGCGTCATGCAGTTGGATCGATGTTGCAGCAGGCTGCCATGTAAATAGTTATTTAATAAAACGTTTTACCCTGTTACTTTGCTGGTGTGTTGTATATATTTATAATATTTGCATATGGTTTGTCGTTATTTTGGGCGGGGTGGGCGGCGGAGCCGAGCTGTCTTGCAGCCATCATGGCGTCGAGCTCGGTTCCTCTCACTAGTTTCATATTTCTCATGAGGGGTTGTTCCTAATGTTTCTATTTTGGCGAGGTCAAAAAGAGATCCCATCAGTGGCCTACTGATTTTTCTTGAATCCTTTTGTTTTTTCTAACGATTTTTATGTTATAGTTTGCTTGCACGATACAGCGGCTAGTCCGCATTTTATATATATGTCCTTTTTATTAGGGGTGTCCTCCGGTGGAGTCGGATGATCTACCTCTAATAAACGGTCCGGGCTGAACCAACTACCAACAAACGGGGCAGAGATAGGCATGACGGATTACAAAGGGGACAAAAGTCTGCACTATCTATCCTTCACTATCCGCAAAGACTAAACAGAGTATTGCGACTCTGTGCTTATTTGTGAATAGAGAATCACCCAAAGAGAACCAATTCTGAACGATCAATGTTCGGCCAAACAATCAATCAAATGAGGGATAAAAATAGGCACAACGGATTACAACGGGGATAAAGCCTGCGTTACCTATCCTTCACTATCTGCAAAGACTAAACAGAGTATTGCGACTCTGTGCTTGTTTGTAAATAGAGAATGGACCAAAGAGAACCAATTCCAAAACAGTAAATGCTTGGATAACAATCAATCAAATGGAGAGGGAAGCAGGCACAACGGATTACAACAGGGGCAAAGGCCTGCGTTACCTACCCTTCACTATCTGCAAAGAGAGAATACTCCTAAAAGAAAAGAGGGGGGGGCAGCGTTCAAAGCACATCAGCGTGCATAAACACGAAAATGTTTTTACCTACCACGTACTTGACATTTTAAAGCTTTTGATATTTGCTATTAAAAAACCATTGAAATTCACTGAAAAAACCATAGTTTATAGACCATATATAGTTAGGAATTCGCATTTACAAAACCTTGAAAATTCACTGAAAAAACCATAGGTTATAGACCATATATAGTTAGGAATTAGCATTTAAAAAACCTTATTTTACTCACACAAAACCATTGAAATTCCATATATAGTTAGTTGCAACTAAACTATATATCGCGCACCCGCAATCCACTGCTGATGATGTCACATATTACATCATTCATGACATGGTCAGTGACATCACTGATGACATCACTGATGACATCTCAAATGACATCACTGATGACATCACTGATGACATCTCATTTGACATCAATGACCACATCACTGATGATATCATTCATGTGACAATACAATGCATCTCCTCACATTTTAATATAACCTCTGTTACACCCAGTGTTAAATACAGAGTATAATTTTTGAAACCATTGACACACCAATACTAGTTCCTACATACGCACTCACTGATTCCTACGTCTACACACACATTCACTCATTCACCCATACAATCATTCATACATACAATCACTCATCTTTACAACACTATCATATGCACTCATACACCTATACAGACACTCACACTCTGCCACTCATCCATGGAGTTACTCACACACCTAGTCAGTCCTGTAAAGAATCAATCACACTTCCATTTTCTAATCTATACAGTTAAACATAGAGCACCTTACATTTTCAAACAAATACTAACACATACTTACTCTCTTATACAATCATTGATACAAGTACACATTGATCTGCACAGAGTCACACACCTCCCAGCCAGCCACACACACACTCAGTCTCCCATACAAATACTTGGGCAATCAATCAATAACCCATATAGTTACTCATATAGCTACTGATCAACACATGCAGAACCACTGACGTATAGTTCCCGTAAAAAGGGCCAGATTGGGGGACATCAGTCGTCTTACCTGTCCTTTCTTTCTCAGCCAATTAAGTTCCATCATTTTACAGAAAGGAGAGGTAGTAGTGTGGCAAAATACGGTCGTTTTACTTCTGATAATTTGTTCGAACCCTGTCGAGTTTAAGCCAATTATACATATACCGAGGAGGTACAGTGTCGTTACTTATTTAAAAGAGGGCAAGGGGCCTTCAGCGAGGAAGAAAGAAAGAAAGAGAGAGAGAGAGAGAGAGAGAGAGAGAGGGAGAGAGAGAGAGAGAGAGAGATAGAGAGAGAGAGAGAGACGTGCGCATCAAGTAGGCTATTTGGTACACGTACGACATAAAACGAGGGAGAGAGAGAGACAAACGTGTACGATAATAGGCTACTTGGTGCACACACAACATAGAGCAACACGGGTCAGGTTTACGTACAAGAACACAAGCTGAGGGAAAACATAAATTCAACGTTCACGTACACACAAATACCGGATAGGGTGTGACAGTACATACATCAAACGCAGAAATCTAAGACGAAGACACAGAGCTATTTTGGGTAAGGGGACCTTTCTTTTCCTTTCCTTTTTCTATGCGTGCTGCGTATTTTCAGTATTGTCCGTAATTCTTTTGGGGGGGGTCGGACTTTTCACTCCCCTCCTTTTCTGGGCAATTTTGTTGGAGGCCTCATTTCAAAAAAATACTTACTCCTCTTTTTCCGGTCGGACATTAGTCCAGTCGTGCGTATACTCACGGTGGAGCCTTCCAACCTCTGGGCAGGCGGTGATCAAAAACCGGGACAGAGGAGGGGTATCGGTCGGGCGTTCAGTGGTACACCTCTTATTTTTTTTATGTGGTGAATCTAAAACATGCCAATATCCCCAACTCCTGGACTGAGGGAGAGTTGTTTCTTCAGACGAGGAGTTACCATATTCGGGCTTATTTCCCCATCCCCTTGATCGGTAGACCAGCATTTCAGTCATACAAAAGACGTTCTCTCCAACGAACCGGGCATATGGAATACATACACATTCATACCATACAATCAGGGCACGTACGCACAGTCACACCATACAATTTTTCACGTTCCCAGTGATGGTCTGCACTCCATGCAATATCTCACAGCGCTTGTCTATGTCTTTCCCTACATGGAGCACGGTGCGGTCCATGTCCACTCCATTCTTCAGTCGGAACTCCGATGTAACCTACAGAGGAGATATGAAAGGGGGGGATACAGCATTCAGAGCATGTCAGCGCGCGCAAACACGAAAAAGCTTCTACTTACCATGTATCAGACTAGCTGCAGGAACGTGTGATACAACAGATCTTGGCTATCCCTTTCGCATTATTTTTCTGTGTGACATATCCTCCCCTTCTTATGATGCCAAAAAATGTTTCATTTTGTTTGTCTCTAAATTCGAGTTCCCTCTTCGTGTATTTGTTTCTCAATTAGTCGTATTTTATGGGACAAAATACCACACCTTACATTCGGCAGATACCTTAAGCTACGGTCGACCATTTTCTAACAATTCTGGAAAAAGGGCAGGTGTGACGGATACAAATTTCAATCAATCCAAAATTCAGGCAAAGGGTCTGCATTATCTGTCTTCTATTGTTTGGGAATAACAGCCATTATTCAAAAACCCTACCAACCTAGACGATTGTTATGACGCTGATTCCATACTTCCTTCGAAAACTCTTTATTGCAAAAATGTCAGTATACAAATACGGGCCTACAACCACGTGGGCCGCCCACGGAGCAAACTGGAATCGTATATGATTAGGGGACATTTACACTGTAGAAAAACGTAATGGGCGGGCCATTAGGTTGCAGGAATTAAGGTGTCTAACAGTTGCGGAATCGGTGGACGTTAATTTTATAATCAAAGTACGACAGGACCAGTTACAATGAAATTATCTAGATATACATTTGCGGGCAAGTACCATGAGTAACGTTAATTCGAACTTTCAATAGTACAGTAATCAATAATACATCAGAACTTAATATCAATAGGGATGTCCAAATGTTCAATCAGTACCCGTCCCCGCCCACCATGTGCTCCAAAACTGCATACATATCTCGTGATATCAAGGCTGAGCAACCAGTACACATCAAGGAGTTGCGAGTCTCATTTATACCGGCGCCATTTTGGGCGAGGCCGGGCAGGTCCAGAATATAGTCAAAATGTCTCCACCAACCAGCGGTCGGACCAGAACCCCTTTCAGCAGTCCTAAAAGTTCCGTTAAATGACAACAGAAGGGACAGGCAACAAGAACCATCAGTCAAAGAGGGGAGGGCAAGTTCTTCCCTACCGGGTCACGTTGGGGCTCCACCGGAACTGATCGAATTGGTAGTCTACAGTGTTTCTGGATGTTTCAGATTGAAGCTGGCGTCAGCATGAGAGCACCACCATCCCGTGGCTACGTCGTGGCCATTCCGCGAGCAATCATGGCAGTCGCTCCCCACCGGAAGCCTGCGGGAGTCGGGGGCCCCGGTGACTCTTGTAGAATCTTCAAGGCTGAGGGGACGCTTTCGGGAATGGGGCCCATGCCCTAGCAGTCAAGCGTCCGAGTTCCAGGGTTGCCCAGAGCCATCCTTGCAGGCCAGGCCCAAGTCTGTGGAGGCGACCGCCATTTCGTGAGCTCCGTGGCAGCCGCCTGTCGCTGTACCGCAAGAGTGGGTGCAATTCAGCCGGATGGCGGGTGAGACGCTGTAGCCGCAAGAGCAGGCGAAACTCAACCGGCCGAGTGAGGCACTGTGCCGCAAGAGCGGGTGAGACTCAGCTGGCCGAGCGAGGCACTGTGCCGCAAGAGCGGGCGCAACTCAGCTGGCCGAGTGAAGCGCTGGGGTGCAGCTGAGGAACCTCCACCTGGGGAGGTGGGGAGGCTCGTTCGCGCCGCCTCTCCCTCCCAGTGCACCCAACGCCGTCTCCTGGCGCAGGTATATGTGATGGTTGGACCAGGCAATAAGAGGGGGGGTCATCAGCAAGGCATTCACCCCCCCCACCCGTGGCTCGCTGGATGCCACCTCAGGGTGGACAAATGGGAAGGCCAGTACAACAACATCGTGGCCGTGGGGCTTCCGGGCCATCCACCCAACGACCTCTTCGGCCGATGGCTGCCAGCAAGACCCCGCCCTATACGTGCCGGGGGCCTCGTCTTCCGGATGGGCGTAGCCGCGGACCTGCTGCACAAGGAGGGACAGGAACAGCGTCATGCATTTGGATCGATGTTGCAGCAGGCTGCCATGTAAATAGTTATTTAATAAAACTTTTTACCCTGTTACTTTGCTGGTGTGTTGTATATATTTATAATATTTGCATAGGGTTTGTCGTTATTTTGGGCGGGGTGGGCGGCGGAGCCGAGCTGTCTTGCAGACATCATGGCGTCGAGCTCGGTTCCTCTCACTAGTTTCATATTTCTCATGAGGGGTTGTTCCTAATGTTTCTATTTTAGCGAGGTCAAAAAGTGATCCCATCAGTGGCCTACTGATTTTGCTCGATTCCTTTTGTTTTTTCTAACAATTTTTATGTTATAGTTTGCTAGCACGATACAGCGGCTAGTCCGCATTTTATATATATGTCCTTTTTATTAGGGGTGTCCTCCGGTGGAGTCGGATGATCTACCTCTAATAAACGGTCCGGGTTGAACCAACTACCAACAAACGGGGCAGAGATAGGCATGACGGGTTACAAAGGGGACAAAAGTCTGCACTACCTATCCTTCACTATCCGCAAAGACTAAACAGAGTATTGCGACTCTGTGCTTATTTGTGAATAGAGAATCACCCAAAGAGAACCAATTCCGAACGATCATAGGCTATTGGCAGTGGGCAGAGAGGCCATGACACACAAAATGGCTGTCACTTACTTGCATGATGGGGCCTAAAAGGGACTAGATGGCGTGGCCACTGTTTCACGACTTTCACTTTACTTTCAACAGTGGCTGTGGTGAACATAAATGAACGCCGCTTATGTATACCTAATTTTAGTCATTTTCCACAAAAAAGCTTTTGATATTTGCTATTAAAAAACCATTGAAATTCACTGAAAAAACCATAGGTTATAGACCATATATAGTTAGGAATTAGCATTTACAAAACCTTGAAAATTCACTGAAAAAACCATAGGTTATAGACCATATATAGTTAGGAATTAGCATTTAAAAAACCTTATTTTACTCACACAAAACCATTGAAATTCCATATATAGTTAGTTGCACTAACTATATATCGCGCACCCGCAATCCACTGCTGACGATGTCACATATTACATCATTCATGACATGGTCAGTGACATCACTGATGACATCACTGATGACATCTCAAATGACATCACTGATGACATCACTGATGACAACATCCAGTGACTGTATGCTTCTGTAAAGTTCAAATATGTCTTACATATTGAAGAATGAGTGGAAGTATAAGTGGCTGGACGAAGGATTTAGTAGGTGCATGACTGAATGTATGAGTGAGTGATTAAATGTGTCTCACTGAGTGCATGGGTTAGTGACTAAACTGTCTTAATTTGTGCATCATTATGTCTGTTGTTCTGTAAACTGCTGCATGTGTTGATCAGTAGCTATATGAGTAACTATATGGGTTATTGATTGATTGTCCAAATATTTGTATGGGAGACCGAGTGTGTGTGTGGCTGGCGGGGAGGTGTGTGACTCTGTGCAGATCAATGTGTACTTGTATAAATGATTGTATAAGAGAGTAAGTATGTGTTAGTATATGTTTGAAAATGTAAGGTGCTCTATGTTTAACTGTATAGATTAGAAAATGGAAGTGTGATTGATTCTTTACAGGACTGACTAGGTGTGTGAGTAACTCCATGGATGAGTGGCAGAGTGTGAGTGTCTGTATAGGTGTATGAGTGCATATGATAGTGTTGTAAAGATGAGTGATTGTATGTATGAATGATTGTATGGGTGAATGAGTGAATGTGTGTGTAGACGTAGGAATCAGTGAGTGCGTATGTAGTAACTAGTATTGGTGTGTCAATGGTTTAAAAAATTATACTCTGTATTTAACACTGGGTGTAACAGAGGTTATATTAAAATGTGAGGAGATGCATTGTATTGTCACATGAATGATATCATCAGTGATGTGGTCATTGATGTCAAATGAGATGTCATCAGTGATGTCATCAGTGATGTCATTTGAGATGTCATAAGTGATGTCATCAGTGATGTCACTGACCATGTCATGAATGATGTAATATGTGACATCATCAGCAGTGGATTGCGGGTGCGCGATATATAGTTAGTGCAACTAACTATATATGGAATTTCAATGGTTTTGTGTGAGTAAAATAAGGTTTTTTAAATGCTAATTCCTAACTATATATGGTCTATAACCTATGGTTTTTTCAGTGAATATATATATATATATATATATCCACATGCACAATGCTGTCACCAATTATGCCATTTCAGATGATGTCAGCAGTGACATTATTAATGATGTCACAGAACATGTCATAAGTGAGGCACCATGTGAGGGTATAAGCAGTGGCATGATATATATTTACTTTAGAACGCAAAGACAAGGAGATGATGGACAGAGCACTGAAACTTTTCAAACATTCACCCCCAGTCACAGATCTGGGTTGAATCCATCATCGTTCTTTAGCTCACTTCGCCACCACAGTTCAGACACAGCTATATGCAAATCAGTCTTGACCCTGTGCCTCAAGGGAACAGTCAGCCTGAACTGCCAAAGGATGTCTTCCCTAGACCAGAAACAAGCATCCTAGGACCGGTCTTGGTCTAACAGCCCTCATCAGCCAAGCTAGCCTGAATCCAGTGGCAAAGTGAGAAAGAGACCCACGTCTGGGCATACCCTGCTAACTTAGGGCGAACAAAGCAAAGACAAGGAGATGATGGATGGAGCAACAAAACTTTTCAGACACTCACCCCAGTCACAGATCTGGGTTGAATCCATCATCATTCTTTACCTCACTTAGCGACCCCATTTCAGACACAGCTATATGCAAATTAGTCTTGACCCTGTGCCCCATGGGAACAGTCTAGTCGGAACTGCCAAGCCATGCCTTACCTGGACCAGAAACAAGCATCCTGGGTACGGTTTGGTCTAACAGCCCTCATCAGCCAGGCTAGCTTGAATCCAGTGGCAAAGTGAGCAATAAATAATTATTTTCCCTTACTACAGAGCGGGGCCTCTATTTCCTGAGCAGTGGGCAGGAGAGGTGAGGTTTACTCCCAACAATATTTGGGTGAGTAAAATAAAATGTATATTATTCTTTTTCCAATTACTATCTCTGTGAAGGTTGACTTTGGAAGCTAATTACAAATTCCTATTTTTGACAGTAAGCACGTTTTGTATGTGTCAGACACAGTTGTCATATAGATATACTTGTGTTTTTTGGATTTTTTTTCAGGAAAGAATCCTTTAAAAATTCGGGAACCATCGACGCAGGAAGTATCCCGCGGACGGCACAGTACCCGGTATAATTTGGTAACGAATTTAACTTTTGATTTCTGTACGTTATTGCAGTAGTGTTTTTCAAGGTCCTGATGAAAGCCTGGTAGGGGAGACGCCCCTGCATGGCAGAAACATGTTGACCACTATACCATCTAGTTTGGGCAGTCATTATTTCAGACTGTCATACACTTCTTTTTAATCTTGACACCATGAGTTATCCCCAATAAAGTTTCTCCTTACATCATGGTAGCCAATTTTAAGTTGCACATCTGATTTTTGTTTACACTATTTTCTTCACTGCAATTTAATTTCCCACACCATTACACCCACATACAACATCTTGGGCCGGTTCCATCACTGGAGGTTTTGGAGAGTTGGAGAAATACACACAATATCATCAGGTGTGTCTCCTAATCTAGACCATGACCTATTACAATCCCAGATGATGTGGCTCCGCCACTTGTGTGGGCTGATGGGATTCATTTCCTTTCTCTTACACACTTAGTGGGCCTGACACATAGTCTCTTGCTTCTGTCTTATTGCTCAGTCTCCTATGTTCAGTATAGACCACTACTAGTCTTTTGTTTTGTTGCAAAGTGAGCAAGGGACCACGTCTGGGCATACCCTGCCAACTTAGGATGAACAAAGCAAAAACAAGGAGATGATAGACAGAGCACTGAAACTTTTCAGACCCTAACCCCCAGTCACAGATCTGGGTGGAATCCATCATAGTTCTTTAGCTAACTTTGCCACTCAGTTCAGACACTACTTTATGCAAATCAGTCTTGACCCCGTGCGTCATGGGAACAGTCCAGCCCGAACTGCCAAACCATGTCTTCCCTGGACCAGAGCCAAGCATCCTGGGACTAGTTTCGGGCTAACAGCCTTCATCAGCCAGGCTTGCTTGAATCCAGTGGCAAATTGAGTAAGGGACCCACGTCTGGGCATGCCATGCCAACTTAGGGCAAACAAATCAAAGACAAGGAGATGATGGACGGAACGCTGAAACTTTTAAGACACTCACCCCCAGTCACAGATCTGGGTTGAATCCATCATCGGTCTTTAGCTCACTTCACCACCCCAGTTCAGACACAGCTATATGCAAATCATTCTTGACCCTGTGCCTCGTGCGAACAGTCCAGCCCGAACTGCAAAGCCATGTCTTCCCTGGACCGTAAACAAGCATCCTGGGCCTGGTATCAGGCTAACAGCCCTCATCAGCCAGCCTAGCTTGAATCCAGTGGCAAAGTGAGCAAGGGATCCATGTCTGGGCATACCCTGACAACTTAGGGTGAACAAAGCAAAGACAAGGAGATGCTAAAACTTTTCAGACACTCACCCCAGTCACAGATCTGGGTTGAATCCATCATCGTTTTTTATCTCACGTAGCCAACCTAGTTCAGACACAGTTATATGGAAATCAGTTTTGACCCTGTGCCTCATGTGAACAGTCCAGCCCGAACTGCCAAGCCATGTCTTCCCTGGACCAGAAACAAGCATCCTGGGACCAGTTTTACTTGCTTACTTTGCCACTGGATTCAAGCTAGCCTAGCTTATGAAGGGTATTACGCAGAAACCGGTCCCGGGATGCTTATTTCAGTTTCATAGAAGACCTGGCTTGGCAGTTCGGGTGAAGTGAGCTAAAGAATTATGATGGATTCAACTCAGATCTGTGACTGGGGGTGAGTGTTTGAAAAGTTTCAGCGCTCTGTCCCACATCTCCTTGTGTTTGCTATATATTTACTTTATGGCACAAGTTATGGTTTCTGATGTGGTTGGGTGTAGCACTTGAACCCCTGCAGGTGCCCAAACTCACGTCATGCATGGCATTTGGCCATGTATGGTGTGGCGTTAATGCAGACCTGGATCCAATCCCCAGCAGGCACCTTATCCCAGTGCATGACCTTCTGTGCAAAGTGTGAGGTATGGGGCAGGTCATGTTCTTATAAAGCTATGATAGTAGCTGCAAAAAAACATTATTTCTCCTCTAATATAGAGACCGCGAAAAACTCTAGCAGAGAGTTATATAACATTGCTAAAACCCTTTCTGGAAATACTTCGGATCTCAACCCCCCCCCATCACAAGCACTATGTGATGCTTTATCCGAGTTCTTTTTCAAAAAGGTCAATGACATATACCAAGTGTTTAACTCTGACTCTGTTAGTAGTCCTGCTTTGTCCTCAATGATTATACCGAAAAACACTATGACCAATTTTAAACCCCTCACCACAGATCAAGTTAAGAGCATATTAAAATCGATCAAAGCGGGGTCAGCTCTGGATCCCTGCCCAACCTCGGTGATCGCAACCGTACCAGACACAGTCATCCCTATTATCACACATGTCTGTAATTCTATACTGATATCTGGAATTTATCCTGATGTATTAAAAAACACGCTGATTAAACCCCTGCTAAAAAAGCCTGGTCTAGACAAAGGTGAATTAAAAAACTATCGCCCTATTGCGAGTCTCCCTTTGCTAGCAAAAGTCACCGAAAAGGCCATGAACCATCAACTCTCAGAATTCATTGAGAGTCATAACCTGCTGGATGACACACAGTTCGGCTTCCGTAAACACCACGGAACGGAAACCGCTCTTATTAAGGCAGCGGATGACATAAGAATCATCCGTGATCAGGGAGGAACAGCACTGCTTGTCCTTCTTGATCTCTCAGCGGCCTTCGACACGGTCGACCACAAGATCTTAGTCGACCGTGTCGAAAGGATGGGTATTCAGCTAACAGCCAGGGATCTCCTGGCCTCTTTCCTAGCCAACAGAACCCAGGCTGTCACCTTGGGCCCTTTTCAATCAGCTGACTTGTCGTTGCCGTGTGGGGTTCCCCAAGGCTCATCCCTCAGTCCGACACTTTTCAATATCTATGTGTCGGACCTTGCTAGTGTCATCAAAGCACACGGGATGGGCCTCACCTCATACGCTGACGACACCCAGCTGGTCTTGGCCATAAAGGGGGACGGACAGGAGGTGGCAGAAAGATTCCAAAGGGGGATGGTTGCTATCGGTGAGTGGATGGCAAGAAATTGCCTGAAGCTCAATTCCGATAAAACTGAGGTGGTGATCTTTGGCAACCTTTTGCCAGCTTGGTCGGCAGCCTGGTGGCCGTCGGCTCTTGGGGTTCCTCCCACCCCCACCGCTAAGGTCAGAAACCTGGGAGTCACTTTTGATGACAAGCTCAGTTTCATGGCCCATGCAAATAAGGTGGCAGCTAACGCCCATTTCAAGCTCAAAATAATAAAAAAGATCATCCCTTATTTACCAGACTCTGCAGCCAAGACGTTAGTTACCTCCCTGGTCCTGACATCGTTGGATTACTGCAACGGTCTACTGCTCAATGCACAAAACAGAGTCACAAAAAAACTTCAGACTGTGCAGAATGCAGCGGCACGCGTGCTATCCAAGAAACCCAAATTCGCCCCCATTTCGGATACCTTGAAAGAGTACCACTGGCTTTCCATCCAAAACAGGGCCAAATTTAAAGCATTATGCATAGTTTATAAGACCCTGCAGGATCAAGGACCGTGCTTCCTTAAAAAGTTACTAATTCCCTATAACCCGTCCAGAACACTTCGCTCCTCTTCACTTAACCAACTGCTGGTTCAACGAAGTAGAACAGTCTCTTGGGGTGATCGCCGCTTTGCTATTGCTGCCCCCAAGATCTGGAACACCTTACCGAACCACATCAAAATAAGCCCCACCCTCCTTCAGTTTAGAAGGAAATTAAAGACGTGGTTATTCAATCAGTAAACCTAGCCCCATCTTCTTGATCAGGGATAGACAGCATTGTTTACTAGCGCCGAGACGCCTACGGGTATTTGCACGCGCTCTACAAATGCTATTAAATAAATAAATAAATAAAATGTCCTGTGTTCAGACCCTGCGCCCAAACCCCTGCTGGTGTCCAACCCCCTTTTTTCTGTTTTGAGATTCTGTGGATCCGCAAATCCACTGTGATGCTCAGCACGACACCCCAGGAGATTCGCTCCAGATATCCATTGATCACATTATGGCACAAGTTATGGTTTCTTAAGAGAACTACAACTGGTGAATTTCAGAGGTTTTGATAATTTAAAATGGAATGTTTTAACTGACACTTTCATCTAACAATAACGTTCCTTAAACCTCTGGTTTTTACAATGACTGTCTACGTTTTTTTTTATTATAAATAAAATATTATTACTATGACTAAATATAACGTCACTTTAAAAAAAAATTCAGTGGATTTCTATGTTTTATAAAATATAGAGTGAGATGTCCATCGCCATGCGTGGCATGGGTTTTGGTGCCTGTTGGAACCTAAATATGTCAGGTCACCTAGGGTAGCCTGGCCTAGGGTAAGGCAATATCAACAGAGGCACATGTGTAAAGGTTGCAAACCACCCAGCAGTAATCTAATGCAATATCACTCAAAAATGACACTACACCAATGTTTGTGTAAAAATACGAGCTTGTTTTATAAAAATATTTTATCTACTCTTCAGTCATTTTACATCTCAATATACTGTTCAAATTGGTCAGAAGATTCCAGTTGACATATAACCTCAGTAGAATTTAGTTCAAAAGAAGTTGGTCTTCTACAGTGTTAGGTTTCTCACCCCAGTGGAGGCTCTCTAATTATATCACCAGAAGGTCCACAATGTTGACACTTCCTCCACTTCAGTTTAACACATTAGAAATGTCAGGTCTTAGAACCCTGGAAGGTTACCTCCCCTTGACAGAGCAACACCCTCCTCGCAAGAGATCAGTAACCCCAAGATGACAGTTTCAAGTTTCAAATGGAATGTTTCTATAGCTCAATTATCACTTGCACATAGGTAAATAAAATGAGGTCACCGTTTCTTCTTCCCCTCCCCCTCTGTAAAAGAATCTCACACTTCAGCATTCAAGTTTATAACTTTCCGCAATTGCAGGACACTCCCCCAGTACTGTGGAGATTTTTCATAAATGCCTCCCTCTGAGCTTGTTAAACGTAGGCTTGTCTCCGGCTCTCCCGGGCCCTTCCTGACTCAACATGGAGATCCCCAGGAAATAGCGGGTACTGAGGGAGGGTACTGTCAGGTGATTCCAATAAAGGGCTCAAGAGAACTCCTCCTCCGCTTCTCGTGTGATCCCCTCAGTCAAGCTGTTCTCCTCCCTTAAACCTCCACCTTACTTGATAATGGAGCGGAGAGTGGCGCTGGCTCGGTTCCCCACAGCTCTCCCGCCTCCGCTGCTACTCCGCTCGCGAAGCACTCCCTAGATGCCTGGGCTCGCAGGGGGCGGCGTCTGGGCTGAGGCAATCGGGGTTTCCGGCTCCCGGACAAGACGCACTACTCACTGTCAGGATGCGAGGCAGCGCAGACGCGGGTGATCAGTGTTCCCGCTTGGCGCCGCCTCACCTGCTTGCTCGCCTGCCCTGACACCGCTTCTGGTCCTGCGCTCTCTCTCCTCACCCTGCCGCACTATTGGAACTGCACAGAGTCGAACGCTCACTTCCTCCTGTGCTCAATGCCGCACAAGCTCCGCTGTCACTCGCCTCTCTACTGCAGCTTCCTGGAGGCGCAGGGCGCCACACCTCGCTCCAATTTGCTTCCACCAAAACGCTGGTAGGTGAAGTTTACCAGGGGAATGTAGGGAGAAGGTCCCCAGCAGGAGCTAGGACAACGAGGGAAAGAGGGGCCAAGGGCTCAAGGGGGGGGTCTTCCGCCACAGCCGGGCCAATTTCACAGAAGAAGAAGGCGGTTGGGAGGGTTTGGTCAGGGGCTAGAGGGGGAACGTCTCCCTGAAGTGGTTGTCTATCACTCGGACAAACTAACTGCTTCCAGTGCGTCCTCCTCCTCCTCACACCACTGCCTCTCTCCTCCAACTCCCTGTACTACTCAAAATGGCTCCCTGACCCTTGCCCTTTTATAGCCAAACCACACAGGGTCCAGTAGGGTCCAGAAAGTTCTGGAAGGCCTAATGTTATCCTATGGGGCAGTCTAGGATGTGGCAGTTGGGGACAGTTGGAGGCCACCATTTTGTGAAACTCAGTAAATCCCTGACAGGAAAGGCACCTAAACTGAGGTGACTGTTTATGAGGGAAAAAGAGCACCTATCCCCCCAGGCCAACAACATAAAAATCTAGTGGACACAAAAATAAATGAAGGCATGAGGGGCAAAAAGGGGACAAAATAAATAATAAATTGGAGGGACTACCCAAAAAGTCAGACAGGTCTAACACGCGTCCCCCCCAGCTGAAAGTGGGGAGAGCTACCCAACCCCTTGGGAGTCCTCATCACTAAGGTGGAAATACCTAGAGAGACCGTCTGCATTGGCGTGGTCCACCCCAGGCCGATGTTCCACCCGGAAGTCCATTCCCTGTAGGGAGATGGACCACCTCAACAGCTTGGGATTCTCCCCCTTCATCTGCATTAGCCAACGAAGGGGTCGGTGGTCAGTCTGAACCAGGAAGTGCGAGCCAAACAGGTATGGCCGCAGCTTCTTCAGAGCCCACACCACCGCGAAAGCTTCCCTCTCAATTGCACTCCACTTCTGTTCCCGGGGAAGCAGTCTCCTGGATAAGAAGACTACAGGCTGATCCAGGCCCTCTTCATTCAGTTGCGATAACACTGCCCCAATGCCATGTTCTGATGCATCTGTCTGGACAATGAACTCCTTGGAGAAGTCTGGGGCCCTCAGGACCGGTGCTGCACACATTGCCTGCTTCAGTTTTTCAAAAGCTTGCTGACAAGCTTTCGTCCAAACTACCCGTCGAGGTTGTCTCTTGGAGGTGAGCTCTGTGAGGGGCGCTACAATAGTGCCATACCCCTTCACAAAGCGACGGTAGTATCCTGTGAGGCCCAGGAAAGCTCGGACCTCAGTCTGTGTCTTGGGGGGTTCCCAGGCCATGATTGCCTCAATCTTTGCCTGCAGGGGCTGCACTGTCCCCCTACCCACCAAGTGTCCAAGGTACACAACCGACCCCTGCCCAATCTGGCATTTGCTGGCCTTGATTGTCAATCCAGCTTGTTTCAGGGCCTGGAGAACTGCTTGCAAATGTTGCAAATGGTCCTCCCAACTGCTACTGAAGACAGCAATGTCATCCAGGTAAGCAGCGGAGAAACCCTCCATTCCAGAGAGGACCTGATTCACCAGTCGCTGAAATGTGGCAGGGGCATTTTTGAGCCCAAAGGGCATCACGCAAAATTGGAAGTGTCCCTCAGGCGTGGAGAAAGCTGACCTTTCCTTCGCTCCATCTGTCAAGGAGATCTGCCAGTACCCTGAAGTGAGGTCAAAGGTACTTAGGTATTGGGCAGCTCCTAGCCGGTCAATTAATTTATCCGCCCTAGGGATCGGATGAGCATCAGTCTTTGTAACTGAGTTCACTCCCCGGTAATCCACACAGAACCTCAGTTCTGGCGTGGTGCCCGGTGGAGCGGCTTTTGGCACTAGCACCACCGGACTGGACCAAGGGCTGTTGGAAGGTTCTATAACTCCTAGCTCTAGCATCTTGGCAACCTCTCCATGGATGCTAGCCTTCACCTTGTCGGACAGCCGGTAGGTCTTCGACTTCACTGGTGGGCTGTCCCCTGTGTCCACATCATGGGTACACAGGTGAGTCCTTCCCGGGACAAGGGAGAACAACGTACAGTACTGCTCCAGTATCTGGCGGCAGTCCTCCCGCTGTTCAGGAGTTAGAGTGGGAGAGAGAATCACTCCCTCCACTGACCCATCCTTCTCTTGAGACGAGAACAAGTCTGGGAGAGGTTCGCTTTCCGCTTCCTCTCCCCCATCAGTCACCATCATTAAGATGACCTTGGGCCTCTCATGGTGGGGTTTGAGTCGGTTGACATGCAGCACCCGTAGGGGCTGTCGAGGGGTCTTAAGGTCCACCAGGTATGTGGCCTTATCCTTCTTTTCCAACACTTCAAATGGGCCTGTCCAGCGATCCTGAAGGGCACTAAGCTCTCCAGGCTCCATCACCCACACTTTCTGGCCAGGCTCCAATTCCACCTGGTGAGCATTGTGGTCATACCACTCTTTCATGACTGCCTGGCTGGCCTCCAAGTTGTCAGAAGCTTGCTTCCACAACTTCGCCATTTGGCTCCTGAAGGCCAGCATGTAGCTCACCACATCCTGGGGGGGTTTCCTGGGAGACTTTTCCCAACCATCCTTCACCAGGCTGAGAGGACCGCGTACAGGGTGCCCATATAGAAGTTCAAAGGGGCTAAAGCCCACTCCCTTCTGTGGCACTTCCCTGTAGGAAAATAGCAAACAGGGTAGGAGGACGTCTCATTTCCTCCGTAGGCTTTCGGGCAGACTTCTGATCATGCCCTTCAAGGTTTTGTTGAACCTCTCAACCAGTCCATTCGACTGGGGGTGATAAGGAGTGGTGAACCGGTAGGTCACTCCACACTCCTTCCACATTGCCCGCATGTAAGCTGACATAAAGTTGGTCCCCCTGTCAGACACAACTTCTTTGGGGAAACCCACTCGGGTAAAGATCCCCATTAGGGCCCTAGCCACCACAGGTGCAGTGACTGTCCTCAGAGGAATTGCCTCTGGGTACCGTGTGGCATGATCCACCAGAACCAAGATAAACCTGTGACCAGCTGTTGTTGGTGGATCTAAAGGCCCTACAATGTCGATGCCCACCCTTTCAAAGGGGGTGCTAATGACTGGAAGTGGTTCCAGGGGAGCTTTCAGCTTCACCCCTGTTTTCCTACTGGCCTGGCAGGATACACATGTCCGACAGTAGGTGTTGGACGCCACTTTCATCTGAGGCCAGTAAAAGTGGAGGACAAGCCAAGCAAAGGTCTTGTTCTGACCTAAGTGTCCTGCCAAGGGTATGGCATGAGCCAATTCCAGCAGAAAGGCTCGGTATTGTTGCGGGACTACCAAGGCCCTTGATGAACCAGGTAAGGGTACCTTGGGTTCACTGTAGAGGAGTCCATCCTCCCAGTAAATGTGGTAGTGTCCCGTAACATCACCTGCTGCCTGGGCTTCAGCCTGTCGCCTCAGTCCCTCACGGGTAGGGCACTCCCTCTGCCCCCTACAGAATTCCTCTCTGGTAGGCCCTCCCTCCACATGCCACTCAGCAGGGATGGGTAGGTCCTCCAGAGAGACTACTTCCCCCTCCACGGACTCCTGGTCCACCACCGCAGGTGGCCGATCTGTCACATGGGGTGTGGAAGCCGAAGCAGGCTCTTCCTGTCTTCGGGTCTGTCCCTTTTTGGCAGCGGGTTGGGCCATTGTTCCAGGCTCCAACCCAAGCGAACTCCCTCTCCGGGTAGTCGCAGACCTTGTGCTCACACAGGCCCAGTCAGGTGTACCCAGCATCGCAGAATGCGTCCGGTATTCCACCTCTCTCCAAGCGTTGTGCTCCATATCATTCCCCAGCAGACAATCAACTGGCACGGCAGGGCTTACGGCAACTCAAAGTGAACCTGCAACCCCTTCCCACTCAAAGGGAACCTCAGCCACGGGATAGTGGCCCATTCTGCCGTCAGCCATCACGGCGGGGTGGAGTACATTGGGAACCACCTGCTCTGGAGACACCAGTTGACTTCTCACCATAGTCATACTGGCTCCTGTATCTCTCAGAGCCTCCCCTCTCTGGCCATTGATGGTGATCCATTGCCCATACTTAACAGTATTTGGGGGCACCTGGATCTTAGGAACCATCTCCCGTTCTCCCAGGGACACTAAGGTGACACCCGCCCACTCACCCCCCTTATCTAAGGGCAACTCCTCCCCGAGCGCTACACTAGCTACTCCCAGTGGTTTTCCTCCGGTGGGAGGGGGTGGTCTTTTTGGGCATCTGACATCTCCCTTATAATGTTCAACACCACCACATTCGAAGCAGTGGAGAACCCTTGGCTGCTGGCTTTGGCCAGGATTGGGGTTCCTGGGCGGGTTTGCCTTAGGGGTGAAACCTGTTCCCTTTCCCTGGAAATTGTTTTGGGGACCTTTAGAGAACTCCCGTTTTTTATCTCCCCCTCCTTCTTCTGAGGGGCGCCCTGTCCGGCCTTTTGGGAATCCCCTCCAGTCCCCTTTGAGGACACCCGGGTACTTGCCCAGATGTCCGCCTCCTCTGCAAGCTTCCGGGGATTGGTCAGCTTCCTGCCCACCAGGTGTTGGCGCAGCTCGGGAAAGCATTTCTCGAGGAGGTGCTCTTTCAAAAATAGATCATACAACCCCTCATAATCCTTCACCTCACTGCCCTTTACCCAGCCCTCTAATGCCTTTCTTGCATAATCAAGGAAGTCCACCCAGTTCTGGGTGCTTATCTTGTGGCTCCCCCTGAACTTCTGGCGATACCTTTCTGGGGTAAGCCCAAACTTCCTTACCAAGGCTAACTTCATGGTGGGGTAGTTGGTCTGCTCCTCTGATTCCAAGGCCAGCAAGGTGTCCCGACCAGTAGGAGGCATGTACTTATACAACCCACCCCCCCCAGTGCTTCTCCTGGATCCCATGGGCTCTTAAGGAGACCTCATAGGCTGCCAGCCACTTGGCTATGTCATCCCCCTGACTATAGCTGGCAATTATATCCTTAGGCAGGTAGGGTCTGGACTTCCTGGTTGGTTCTCTGGTTTCGCTGCCACCATTTGGAGTTGGAAAGGGTCCCCGTTGCAGGGCCTGGAGTTCTAACTCTTTTAGTTTGAATTCATGAGCCATTCTCCGCTCTTCCTTCTCCTGTTCTAACCTCCTCTCCTCCCTCTTTTCTTCCAACTTCATTTTTGCTATTTCCCCCCTTAACAGTCTATCCTCTCTCCTGTCAGCTAACTCGGTTTCTGACAACCCTCTCGATGACACACTGCTGCCCTCCCGCGAGGTTGCCTTGGGGCTGATTGACATCTCACCCACCCCCGGGGAACATTCCGCAGTCCTATCAATGACAGTACCTCTGTCCGATTCCTCCTCTTCCACCGTTCCCTCCTCAATGCGCGCTTCCACCCAAGCCCTCAAACTGGTCTGGAGTTCCCCCTTCTTGGCACCACGCTTAAAGAACACTCCCAATTGTTGACAGAAATCTTTTAGCTGGGCCAATGAATAAGTGTCCAGTTTTTCCAGTGCAAATTCCATTTTGCAAAAGGGCAACACAAGGTTAAGCACACAAAAAGAATAGAGTGGCAAGGGCAACCTGAAGCTACCTCCACCCCACCACCAGGAACAAATTTGGAAAAACAAAAGTAAAAATTAGGAGGGCCGCTAGGAGAAAACTCCAGGTGTAGGCTAGTGGATTACACTAAATTACTACAGAGTAGTTGCAACCACAGTCAAGATCCCACCGCTAGACACCAACTTGTTGGAACCTAAATATGTCAGGTCACCTAGGGTAGCCTGGCCTAGGGTAAGGCAATATCAACAGAGGCACATGTGTAAAGGTTGCAAACCACCCAGCAGTAATCTAATGCAATATCACTCAAAAATGACACTACACCAATGTTTGTGTAAAAATACGAGCTTGTTTTATAAAAATATTTTATCTACTCTTCAGTCATTTTACATCTCAATATACTGTTCAAATTGGTCAGAAGATTCCAGTTGACATATAACCTCAGTAGAATTTAGTTCAAAAGAAGTTGGTCTTCTACAGTGTTAGGTTTCTCACCCCAGTGGAGGCTCTCTAATTATATCACCAGAACGTCCACAACGTTGACACTTCCTCCACTTCAGTTTAACACATTAGAAATGTCCAGGTCTTAGAACCCTGGAAGGTTACCTCCCCTTGACAGAGCAACACCCTCCTCGCAAGAGATCAGTAACCCCAAGATGACAGTTTCAAGTTTCAAATGGAATGTTTCTATAGCTCAATTATCACTTGCACATAGGTAAATAAAATGAGGTCACCGTTTCTTCTTCCCCTCCCCCTCTGTAAAAGAATCTCACACTTCAGCATTCAAGTTTATAACTTTCCGCAATTGCAGGACACTCCCCTAGTACTGTGGAGATTTTTCATAAATGCCTCCCTCTGAGCTTGTTAAACGTAGGCTTGTCTCCGGCTCTCCCGGGCCCTTCCTGACTCAACACGGAGATCCCCAGGAAATAGCGGGTAATGAGGGAGGGTACTGTCAGGTGATTCCAATAAAGGGCTCAAGAGAACTCCTCCTCCGCTTCTCGTGTGATCCCCTCAGTCAAGCTGTTCTCCTCCCTTAAACCTCCACCTTACTTGATAATGGAGCGGAGGGTGGCGCTGGCTCGGTTCCCCTCAGCTCTCCCGCCTCCGCTGCTACTCCGCTCACGAAGCACGCCCTAGATGCCTGGGCTCGCAGGGGGCGGCGTCTGGGCTGAGGCAATCGGGGTTTCCGGCTCCCGGGCAAGACGCACTACTCACTGTCAGGATGCGAGGCAGCGCAGGCGCGGGTGATCAGTGTTCCCGCTTGGCGCCGCCTCACCTGCTTGCTCGCCTGCCCTGACACCGCTTCTGGTCCTGCGCTCTCTCTCCTCACCCTGACGCACTATTGGAACTGCACAGAGTCGAACGCTCACTTCCTCCTGTGCTCAATGCCGCACAAGCTCCGTTGTCACTCGCCTCTCTACTGCAGCTTCCTGGAGGCGCAGGGCGCCACACCTCGCTCCAATCCGCTTCCACCAAAACGCTGGTAGGTGAAGTTTACCAGGGGAATGTAGGGAGAAGGTCCCCAGCAGGAGCTAGGACAACGGGGGAAAGAGGGGCCAAGGGCTCAAGGGGGTGGGGTCTTCCGCCACAGCCGGGCCAATTTCACAGAAGAAGAAGGCGGTTGGGAGGGTTTGGTCAGGGGCTAGAGGGGGAACGTCTCCCTGAAGTGGTTGTTTATCACTCGGACAAACTAACTGCTTCCAGTGCGTCCTCCTCCTCACACCACTGCCTCTCTCCTCCAACTCCCTGTACTACACAAAATGGCTCCCTGACCCTTGCCCTTTTATAGCCAAACCACACAGGGTCCAGTAGGGTCCAGAAAGTTCTGGAAGGCCTAATGTTATCCTATGGGGCAGTCTAGGATGTGGCAGTTGGGGACAGTTGGAGGCCACCATTTTGTGAAACTCAGTAAATCCCTGACAGGAAAGGCACCTAAACTGAGGTGACTGTTTATGAGGGAAAAAGAGCACCTATCCCCCCAGGCCAACACCATAAAAATCTAGTGGACACAAAAATAAATGAAGGCATGAGGGGCAAAAAGGGGACAAAATAAATAGTAAATTGGAGGGACTACGCAAAAAGTCAGACAGGTCTAACAGTGCCCATTTCCACGCTGCACACAGCTTTTGGCCGTGCACTGCATGTGGTTGGGTGTAGCACTTGAACCCCTGCAGATGCCCAAACTCACGTCATGCATGGCCTTTGGCCATGTATGGTGTGGGGTTAATGCAGACCTGGATCCAATCCCCAGCAGGCACCTTATCCCAGTGCACGACCTTCTGTGCAAAGTGTGGGGTATGGGGCAGGTCATGGCCTGTGTTCAGACCCTGCTCCAAAACCCCTGCTGATGTCCAACCCCCTTTTTCCTCTTTTGAGATTCTGTTGATCCGCAAATCCACTGTGATGCTCAGCACGACACCCCAGGAGATACGCTCCAGATATCCATTGATCTAGAAAGAATCCCCAAGGGTGTAACACTGAGCATCGCAGTGGATCATTGGATTAATAGATGATGAAGTCCCAAGTCCTAAGATGGCGACCTCATTTTTCCCTCAGATTGCGGCCTGCCTTTCAAAACACATGGCTTAGTGCTTAGCTCCGTCCCTGATCCGCTGTTGATCCTCCATTGGATGAAATGGACAAAGATTTTGAGCCTTAATTTCTCAAAAACTACTGAACAGATTTACACCAAATCAAAAAGAGCACGCTTCCGGGACCAAGATGTAGCTTTCTGGCAAAATGTGTTCATTTTGGTTGTAACTGTGTCCAATTGTCCTATGGAGAAAAATGAATGTGGAAATTACATTTTGGGACCCTATTTCATGGCTCCTGATTTATGGATCACCTCAAAACTTCCAAGGAAGGGGCTGAGGAGGATATATAGATATGTATATACACACATCATGCAAATGTTGTCCATAGCGTTTATATATAAAGTGACAGAAAGTGGAAATCATATCTAATGACACTGGTGACAAAACAAAAATAAATAAAATCAAAATGTTATGGCTCCTTTAAATAAAAACTTTACATGTCGAATATCATTACCATTAGTCCAATAATAAAACTCATTCTAATTCATTATAACTAATTTGAATGAATTAGGACCTAACGTGCCATGCCTAAAAGAACTAGAATTTTTCCCAAAAGGGCCCCTAAACAATTTATTTGCCTCCTTTAGATCTATAGCAGATGCAGTCAATTTAGACCAACTCAAAATTGAAACCGTCAGACATGATTTCTTGAAAGAGCAGCTACACTTTCGTACATAACATAAAAAATTTCAAATACACCTCTCTGAAACGCAGCCTCCTGGCGCATACTGGAGGTTCCTGGTGGGATAGTTGCCCCCTGGGACCCCCAGTATGCAAGGGGAATTAGTTCCCCCTCTGCAAACGTGCCAGGGGGCGCGTTTGCAAAGAGGTGCAGGGAGGAGGCGTGGCCTCCTCCCGATCCAGTTTAAAAAAAAATTACTTTTAAGAAGGGGAGCTGTGTAGCCCCCCTTCTTTGTTTTTTTTTTTGGCCCTGGGGACACCATCCCCCAGAGCCTCACCCCAATTCTTATTTTCTTTTTTTTTTTGCGGGAAGGGGGGTCGCGTGGCCCCCCTCCCATGGCCAATTCCGGCCCCGGGGACCCCATCCCCTTGGGCATGGCCAACTTTTTGATTATTTTTGTGGAGGGGGCTGCATAGCCCCCCTCCTATGCCCACTTAAGGCCCCGGGGACCCCATCCCCCGGGGCCTGCCAATCTTTTTTTTTATCTTTAATGGTGGAGGGGTGCCGCGCGGCCCCCATCCTGGGCAACAAATGGGCCGGGGGACCCCATCCCCTGGGGCCTGTCCTTTCCATTGGGGACTGTGGGGGTCCCCAAGCCTCCCACGGTCCCTGCCGGCTACTCGCGTCCTTCAGGAGCCGGCAGTGCTTTTCTGCATGGGGAGCAGCTAACATGCTGCTCCCCATGCAGAAAAGCAATCCGCTTTGAAAGAGAGAGCAGGTTTCCTAATTACTTTGGTGTTGTTTGACGAATCTTTTGAAAATTCTCCAAAAAAAGTTTCATCCAGGTCAGCTTCTATCCTGAAAGCTTGGGGGTGATTTGTTAAGTGGGGGCTGAGAAAAAAGGTTGGTCCAAAAAGTGTTTTCTCCATGTTAATTTCCATAGGAAATTTTAGCCAAGGATACAGCTCGATCTGCTGAACGGAATTACATGAAATTTGGCAAAATGGTGGCTCTTGGTTCAAAAGCGACCTTTTTTTTTAAATGGTGTAAATCCGTTCAGCCTGCGGGACCGTGGGGTAATTGGAGACCCCATGCTGTCCCCAATAGAAAGGCCAGGCCCGGGGGGTTGGGGTCCCCTGGGCCATGAGTGGCCTAGGAGGGGGCCACGCGGTCCACCTCCATTAATGAATTAAAAAAATAAAAATTCAAAAAATGAGGCACAGCCCCGGGCAATGGGGTCCCTGGGGCCAGGTGATGCCTTAGGAGGGGGGCTACGCAGCCTCCATCCTTTAAAAAGAATTATAAAAAAATGTGGCCATGCCCCGGAGGTTGGAGTCCCCAGGGCCAAAATTGACCTTGTGGGGGGCGCGGCCCTCTTCCCGTTTTATTTTTTTAAGCTCTGGGAGATGGGGTCCCCAGGGCCCCAACTAATTTAAAAGGAGGGGGCCACAGAGCCCCCCATGAGAAGAAAAAAGCCGGCATCATGGCAGAGGCCACGCCTCCTAAGTGCAGCACTCAGCAAACGCGCTCTCTGACACATTGTAGTTGGAAGAATTAATTTCATTTGAATACTGAGGGTCCCTGGGGAAATACCAATATCATGGGAGATGTGCCTCTACGCTACCGTTCACCCCAACCACCAGCATGAAAACAACAATGTAAAATCAGATCTTAGTAAAAAAAAACACTGCATAGTGTCCTTACCTCCAGGCTCCATGTTGAAATTCTCAGTCGTGGCAGATGGACTCCCAGCTCCTGAGTCATGATGCCGCTGGCCGGGATTTAACATGGGAGCCAATCACAACACTGCAATGGCAGCATTGTGATTGGTGAGGCACAATGGAGAGCGCCCCAGCAGCCTACAAAGGGAAACAAGCATTTGCAGTGCAATAGGTCTCGCATTAGGAAAGTTTGAGCTATTCGTATTGTAAATGACAAATTTTGTATTTATGTGTTGATTTTGAAAATAGCTAAATTAATAGCTTTGTCATTTACAATGCCAATAGGTTTAACTTTCGCAAATGTGACACCTATAGCATTTGTAATGCAATATGTGTTGTATTTACGTGACTTAGATGTATTGATATTACAAATAACAACAGCTTTTATTTTTTTTAATATTTAATACTTAAATAAAAGTTATTGTAATTTATAATGGCAATAGCTTAAACTTTTGTAAATAACTTTTGTGAAGATTATGTTCAGTGTATTTTATTGTGACAAAAATCCAAGAACAGAAGTGAAATATTAACATCTTTTTGTGACATTTGTATTAAAGCTTGAAACATTGAGAGAACATATTTGAACCAGTTGTTGTTGAATGGTTGCACAGATTGATGCCGTGGTGGCGCTGAGTGATGTTGTGGTGTCGACGAGTAATGCCGTGGCGTTCAGTGATGCTGTGGTAGTGCATAGTGATGTTGTGTTGCCCCTGAGTGATGCTGTGGTGGTGCTGAGTGATGCTATGGTGATGCGATAGATAGAGTGAGTGCGATAGATAGATGGAGGGCGATAGATCGATAGAGGGAGGGCGATAGAGGGAGGGCGTTAGATAGATAGAGGGAGGGCGATAGATAGATAGAGGGAGGGCGATAGATAGAGTGAGTGAGGGCGATAGATAGATTGATAGATAGATAGATAGATAGATAGATAGATAGATAGACAGATAGACAGATAGAGTGAGGGCGATAGATAGATAGACAGATAGACAGACAGATAGATAGATAGAATGAGGGCGATAGATAGAGTGAGGGCGATAGATAGAGTGGGGGCGATAGATAGAGTGAGGGCGATATGTTGATAGAGTGAGGGCGATAGATAGATAGAGTGAGGGCGAAAGAAAGATAGAGTGAGGGCGAAAGAGAGATAGAGTGAGGGCGATCGATAGAGTGAGGGCAATAGATGGATAGAGTAAGGGCGATAGATAGATAGAGGGGGTGTAGAGAGAGAGAGGTGTAGAGAGAGGGGTGTAGGGAGAGGGGTGTAGAGAGAGGGGTGTAGAGAGAGGGGTGTAGAGAGAGAGGGGTGTGTAGAGAGAGGAGTGTAGAGAGTACGGGGTGTAGAGAGTACGGGGTGTAGAAAGGGGGGTGTAAAGACAGTGGGGTGTAAAGAGAGGGGTGTAGAGAGAGGGGTGTAGAGAGAGGGGTGTAGAGAGAGGGGCGTAGAGAGAGGGGCATAGAGAGGGGGCATAGAGAGGGGGGTGTAGAGAGAGGGGTGTAGAGAGAGGGGTGTAGAGAGAGAGGGGTATAGAGAGAGAGGGGTGTAGAGAGAGAGGGGTGTAGAGAGAGTGGTGTAGAGAGAGTGGTGTAGAGAGAGTGAAGTATGTTTTAACCATCCGCACGGTTCAGGGATGTTTATGATCAATCAAAGGTGAATCGTCCAGTCGGCTTTCCTTGCCGAAGTGATAGCCAAAACACCATTATAACTGTCTTGGCCAGTAAGATGGCTTGGTGGATTAAGAGACTGCTGCAGACATGTGTGGCCAGCAGCCCACTGGTAACATATCAGCATCCTTGTAGTGCCAACCTAGCCTCATATCATTGCGAGATCAACAAAATGATAATGCGAACGTCTGCTGTTTCCAGCACCATGACACAGCAACACCAGTGTCAACAAGGGCTATCTAAAACACAATTTCTAATGATTTTATGTTACTGCTGCGGACAAAATGCACTTCTTTAAGTTCCTCTACTACTTTTTTCATGGTAGCAGCTGATCTGCTCGGATACTCATATTTACCTCAGAGGTTCTCTTTCTGTGCTAGTAAAACCACCTTGTGTGGGCTTTAAGTTTTCTTTAGCTGGCCAGACACCTTAAAGCACATAGGTACTGTTGCCAACCACAGCACGAACAATAAGGACCCCACCCCCTCCCAATCGATTGCAGATTCTAAAAGCTTGATTATACTTGCTCCAGTGCGATAACAGGAACCATTAAAAAAAACAGTGCAGATTCGGGTGCGGTAAACTTGCAGGTTTCCCAAAGGGTCATTTTAGTGCTGCATGTGATGTTCTAATTAAAGCCGCGAGGCACTTTCATGGCGCCAGAATGACCAGTCAGGAACGGCTGTTATTTTGTAGTCGAGTAAGATGCCTTCTTCAAAAGGTACAGAAGCACAACTGAGTGCTGGGTTTAACGACAACATTTAGACGTGAAATGGCGCGTCCGCTTGAGGACGAGCCTGTCAATAGGGGTTACCGGAGGCGCTAAGCTCGCTCGCCACCTGGAAAGGAGACCGCCTAATAAAAGCAGCGTCACACTCACCTCCAGCCTGTTAGAAGAGCAGGGGACGTAATTTATGGCCTTGGTCTGCAGCACGCGCCGGCTACGAACCAAATTAGCGAGGGGGAACCAGAGCTTGCGCCTGTGTTTCACTGATGCACAGGGCGCCAGGCCCCTGAGGCGTACAGGACACAAAGCCACAGAAAAACAGAGCCCATATTAAGATATGTGGAGGGAAAGAACAATTATATACATGGGCTAAATCTATGATCTCAAGCCGTCCGTTTTTCACTTCTCCCGTGTTGCATCCCAAATATATTCTTGCTATGTTGTTGTTAACTGTGTGCACTACAGCATTCCGAAAGCTGGGTCGGGTCTGTTAAGTCACAAAGAGCCCGTCCATGAAGTCACACAGAGAGACAAGTTTAACAAAAGTTATAATAAATTGTGTGCTTAATAAAACAAGAAGCCTGCTCACAGTGCCCGGCTGGTGACAGCACAGCACTTTAATGGCGAGGACTGAGACACAGAGTTCCGCTGGGATCTTTATCAGCAGTCAAAAACATGTTTTTGGGCCGTCTGTTGTTCCTCAGCTGATGGATCGTCTCGGAAGGAACCCTGCCGAGTTCCCAACAAATTGACAGTTCTGCTGCCTGGATAAACAGGCTCTCAGTATTGCGTGGTTGGAGCAGGAGAGCCTCATTGCGTGGTGGGGGCGGGGCGGGGAGCGGCTTCCTTTGAAGCTCTCGGCATTGCGTGGCGGGGGGCAGGGGAGCGGACTCCTTTGAAGTCTGATGCGGGGGGGCGGGGAGCGGATTCCTTTGCTTTGAAGTCTGATGCCGAGGTTCTGTGCTATGTGCACGCGCCCAGATCACATGAACTGTACCCGATCCGCAGTTTGGGTAGACTTTTGAAAGCCTTACTATAATCTTGACAAACATGCAATGCTGTAGTCGAGACCTAATGAGGAGAGTTGACGGTCCTGCTCGAGGGCAGGGGGGAGTGGCTTACCCACTGTTGTGGGTTCTGACTGTTTGGTCGGCTCCCGGTCTCCAGGACCGACCAACTAGTCATTACCCAAAACAGTGGGTAAGCCAAACCCCCCTGCCCTCGTGCAGGACCGCCCACCCTTCTGCCCCCAGCCAGGCATTTCTGCTTTCTCGCAGTGCGAGAAGCAAAAACATAAAATCATAGTTTTTACCATTTTATGTTTCTGCTTCTCGCACTGCGAGAAAGCAGTGGGGCAACGCCCAAATGCCCCTATGGGGGAGACGCCCCTGCTGTCAGCACTCAAGTACTGTAGTTGCAGTCACGTTAAGGAGTTATTAGTGCTTCTTCACCAAATCCAAAATGTAAAGTTAAAGGAACATTGTAGTCACCCGCGAAATGTTGTGGTCTTGACTGGCAAGCCCTCCAAGCAGTGCATAATGGAAATAAAACAAGCATTGCCAAAGCCAGTAGGTCTGCCTTCGAAAGGTTATTTTATATAGTATTATTGAAGGCATTGTAAATTGAGTGGGCTTCCTTAAAGTTTCAGTAACACATTCACAAACAACTGTCAATGCAATGTACCTTAGTGATCTAAATGCTTGCCACTGATATAAGTGTTGACATCGTATATCCGGACAAAATTTGCGATTCCTTAAATGCAATCTATGAAGCAAAAAAAATTGCAGATTGTCCCTAAGGAGTCGCAAACTACCACCAACTTCAAGTTAGTGGTAATTTGTGAATTCCTTGAAAAATGCCCATTTTCGCATTTTTCAAAGTGCCATGTGACGCACATACAGGGCATGTATGTGCACCACATGTGCACCCATGCTTATTTCAGGGGTGCAACAGGTTGTCCTTTGGACACCCCTGCACCCTTGAAATCATTCTCAATTTGCGATTTTCAAATTGCGAATCGCAAAAATGAGAATACCTTCCCATTCATTCCTATGGGCCTCCTGCCCCATAGTAATGAATGGGAAAGTATTCCCTAATCGCGAATCGTAATTTGCTAATAGCAATTAAGGAATACTAAGAATTCGCAGAAAAATGTGAAGTTGTACATACAACCAATTTGCGATTCTGAAATAGCGATTTCTTAAAAATCGCTATTTCAGAATCGCAAATGGGGACCTTGATACATATGGCCCCTAGCTCCTAAACATAAATACTAGGGGGCCGATTCACAGAACTAACTTAAGACAAAATCCTAAACTTACTACTTTTGGTATTCACAGAAGGCATTTAGTAATAGTAAAGTTGGGATTTTGTCTTAAGTTTGACTTAAGTTTGTCTTAAGTCTGTCTTAAGTCTGGGCCCGATTCACAGAACTAATTTAGGACAATATCCTAAACTTACTACCATTTTGGTATTCACAGAAGGCACTTACTCATTTTGGTATTCACAGAAGTTAGGAGTTCTAACTTTAGGACTCCTAAATGCCTTCTGTGAATACCGAAAAATCCTAATTTTAAGACTTTCGGTATTCACAGAAGGCATTTAGGAGTCCTAAAGATAGGAGTCCTAACTTTACTACTACTAAACTGAGAAAAATCCTAATTTTAAGACTTTCGGTATTTACAGAAGGCATTTAGGAGTCCTAAAGTTAGGAGTCCTAACTTTACTACTCCTAAACTGGGAAAAATCCTAATTTTAAGACTTTCGAGCCTGGCATTTAGGAGTCCTAAAGTGCCTTCTGTGAATACCAAAATGAGTAAGTGCCTTCGGTGAATACCAAAATGGTAGTAAGTTTAGGATTTTGTCTTAAGTTAGTTCTGTGAATCGGGCCCTCTAGGCATAAATCACAGTGCATAAATCAAAGTACATGAATCACATTTCCTGCGCACTACATCAATCACATCAGAGCCTGGCGTCCTATTAATCTTACAGTCCCCCTGGCCAACTGGCCTTTACAGAGAGCTCAAATGCCCTATGTCCCAAATGTCAGGGCGGCTGCCAATGCAGCAGAATCCATGTGCGCAATTGCGCTTGGGCATAGGAGTGTATCTCACTCCTGTCTCATCCACAATGCCCCCAAAGAAATGATGGCCTAAATGTTGCAGCTGCCGCTAACTGCCAGGCAGCTGTGAAGCAAAGAAGGCCTGGCACCACTGTGCCATCTCCTTTCCCACTCGGGGACTTCTAAAACATATGGGAAAAATGTTGCAGTTGCCCGCTACGGCGGCGCAACTGAGAAATGACCAAGAGGCCCTGCTCTGGGGCTCTCTACCTAACCATGCGCCACGTTGAAGCTGCCGGCTAAGGCGGCGCAGCTGTGACACTATCCATAAAGGGGGCCCGGCACCTCTGTGCCCTCTGGACATCGAAGGGCTCTAAAAATAAAGATGCCTCCTCGTTGGAGCAGCTCGCTCTCTGCGGGACAGCTCAGGCACCAACAATGTGCCTCAAAATGCACCCAAGTCCCAACCCGGGGACTTGGTAAAACAACTGGCCCCCATCGGTGCAGCTGCCATCTAGCAAGCGGGGCAGCCGTAGAAAATGGCCAAAACTAGAAGGCACGGTTGTAGCGAACGCGTTGATAAACACAACCATGATGCGTTCTAGATTAAGCCCAGGTTTATTACCAGCTAGCTGGATTACAAGTTAACTCCTCAATTGGAGAGTAGCATCTGACATGAACATTCCACAGGCAAATAGATAAATGTAGAACATGGAATTAACAAGTGGAAGTTCTGACGTCCAAGAATACACCAGATTGTAATGTGACATACAAATGAATACATATTATAACAATTTAATACAGCTAACCATAAATTACCATATACTACGCACCCTCACCCTTATAATAAAAAAAACTTTCATCACACACAAAATCATCAATACGAGCTGATTTCTTAATAATCCTCCCACTGGAGGTTTCCGGCTCATTAGACAAAGAACAACCCTCAATAATCAAAGGAGTTTGAACAGAGATAGGGTGAGAGGTGTCTTGCGCATTTGCAGAAATGTCTTGAGCTAATGCTTGAGAACCTGATAATTTTTCTTCAGGAAGGTAATTGGAACTGAAACACAAATCACAATCCAACTACCACCAATAATTTTTGTGAGGAGTGACAGTGTCAGATGAGCTCTAGACAACATTTCTAGTGAGGGTCAAGCGACTCATATGCCAAACTTCACCATTGTCAAGAACAACCATAATATTATTTACTTTGACAACTTGATGAGGTTCGCTAAATCTGCCAACACCCCTGGGAGTTTTTGTTGCTAGTTTGACACAAACCATTGACCGACAGATAGATTAGTTTGTTTGCAAATATTGTTTCATGTCAAAATAAACCTTGTTTTTGGATTGAGGCAGTTTAATGTGATGTTTAATACTATCCCAATCACAATTAACACATTTGCTTCTATTCATCCAATTAGGATTCTCCTTAGAAAACGGAATCATACCCCTCATGATAGATAAAGGACTGCAACCAAGAGAAGAATGAATAGTCACTCTGTAGGACCAAATCGTCTTCATCAACCCATTCTCCCAAGACAAATTAGACGTATTAGATAGTTGAATAACACCTTTAATAGTTCTGTTAATTCTTTCTACTACACTATTCCCACGTGAGTTATAAAGTGCAGTGAATTTTTTTTCAATGCCAGAAGAACGTAAATACTGAACCAATTAATTGGATTTGAACTGAACCCCATTGTCTGTGAGGATGGATGCAGGAAAACCTTCCCTAAGAAACACAGCATCCAAAAACTTGATAACAGCAAGGGAATTCACGTTCAGCACAATACTCAACTCAAACCATTTAGAAAATAGATCAGCAAGGACAATAATATACTTGGTAGAACCATCTTGCCCAGAAATAGGTCCCATGAATTCCAAAGCAACCTCCTGCCAAGGAGTGATCGGACAATGCAATTGGAACGACGGTTGATTAAGAGTTTTGTGAGATTTGTCCACCACTTCACAATTGACACACTCCCTAAAAAAACGCTCCAGCAATATCAACACCCAGCCACGAATATAAGGCCTTAAGTCTCTGTTTGGTGCGAGTAATGCCAGATTGACCATCATGACACAAACTAATTATTTTCTTTCTCAAAGTGATGGGAGGCACTACTTTATCTCCTCTCATCAGAAAGTGATCATTCATACACAATTCCGCTAAACCCAAGAATGATCGCAAATTATCCCTGGACTTAGATGATGGAGCATCAACAATAGCACTAATAAGTTAAGATTTGGGTTTGATACCATTGTTGCTTACCTCATGACCTAAATAAATTACACTGCGTTCAGCAAATTTGCATTTCAAAACTTCACCAGTGAGACCTTTGGACGATAGAATCTGCAAAACGTTTCTCAACCTGTCATCGTGGTGAGGTTTATCATGACCCATTACGAGAATGTTGTCCTAAAAGAAAGTAACCCCCAGCATATCACCAAATAACTGACTCATTAACCTCTGAAATACAGTGGCTGCAGAAGCTAAGGTGAAAGGCATTCTGCAAAATTGGTAACAAAGAAAAGGGATACAAAAGGAAGTGACATTTCTGCATGACAGGTGTAGGACAATTTGGGGATATGCCGCGGAGAGGTCGATGGTGGAAAACCACTTTAAACCTCTGGTCATAGAAAGCATTTCATCAAATCTCGGGAGAGGAAATTGGTCCACAATGATATTCTCATTAAGACTTCTGATAACAAGGCAGAGAAGAATGTTTCCGTTGGCTCGCCTAGAGACTACCAATGGAGAAATCCACTCTGAAGCCTCGATAGGCTCAATAATACCTTCATCTTCTAACTTTTTTAACTCAAGTTTGACCTCCTCTCTTGCAATCAACAGAATATTGCCAACTTTGTGAATTTTGGGAACAGCAGAAGGCTTAACCCTAATGAGATGGGTGAAACCTTTACGTTTATGACGTAGTAAATCACCACCAAGTAATGACGATGATGTCGACAGCAATCAAGCTGCGTTAGTATTCACCAGTGAAGAGAAACGAAGGCAAAAACTCTGGAAACGCTGTGGGTCCGGGGTTGGCAAATTATCCCAAGCTCGTCGCCAAATTTCTGTAGTGAACTCATTGATAAACACAAACATGACGCATTGTAGATTAAGCTCAGGTTTATTGTCAATCCGCTGGATGACAAGTTAACTCCTCAATTGGCATTCCACAGGCAGATAAATAAAGGTAGAACATGGAAATACCAAGTGGAAGTTCTTACTACCAAGAATACACTAGATTCTAATGTGACATACAAATGAATACAACTTATAACAATTTAATACAGCTAACCATAAATTACCATATACTACAATGGGCCCCTCTGGGCCCTCTAACAAGAAACATGCCCCCATTATAGGCCCAGATCCTTGTACTGGGGTGAATGTATGACATTGTTCTACATTCTGTCCATCAACTGTGTTTTTTGCAATTTTCACCCCGAGTGGGCTGGGGATGCTCAGACATGAGTCCCAGGCTCTCCACACCACTGGAGTCAAGCTATCCAGGCTGAATGAAGGCTGATAGACAGAAACCGGTCCTTGGATGCTTGATTCCGGTCTGGGAAAGACATGGCTTGGTAGTTTGGACTGGACTGTTCCCATGAGGCACAGGGTCAGAGCTGATTTGCATATAGCCAGTGTCTAACCCAGGGTGGTGTGGAGTGCAAAAAAAGATGGATTTAGGCCCAGATCCTTGTACTGGGGTGAATGTATGACATTGTTCTACATTCTGTCCATCAACTGTGTTTTTTGCAATTTTCACCCCGAGTGGGCTGGGTATGCTCAGACGTGAGTCCCAGGCTCTCCACACCACTGGAGTCAAGCTATCCAGGCTGAATGAAGGCTGATAGCCAGAAACCGGTCCTTGGATGCTTGATTCCGGTCTGGGAAAGACATGGCTTGGTAGTTCGGACTGGACTGTTCCCATGAGGCACAGGGTCAGAGCTGATTTGCATATAGCCAGTGTCTAACCCAGGGTGGTGTGGAGTACAAAAAAACGATGGATTTAGGCCCAGATCCTTGTACTGGGGTGAATGTATGACATTGTTCTACATTCTGTCCATCAACTGTGTTTTTTTCCCATTATTGGAGCGGCCCGCAACTGCGAGTGCGCTCATGAAACAGGTCTCTCTGCACGTCTTTCTCTCTCTGCTGGGACCGGCACTGACAAGGTGCCGCGTCCGGTACCGCACTCTGTTCTTCTCCGGGTAGAAGACTCTGCCCCTCTTCACCCAGTCCCTCTCCTATGGCCGGGACTTCTCCTCAGGGCTCGTGGAGGCAGGGGTAGGCTCCCTTCCTCCTTCACACATACAGACAAACTTCCCCTGGCTTCCGGCTGCACTTCGTTCTTACGCCCTGCCCACAGTCAGGCAAGGCCACCTGACTTCCTGGTCTTGCCGGGCCGTGGTGGTGATTTCTCTGTAAAAAGAGAGCAGCGTGGGCACCCGCACCAATTAAATCAGAAATGCGGGGTGGGCACCAGCAAAAGGCAAGTTAGCAAGGTGGGACCCGTGAGCAATAAAACAAAAAGCAGGGTAGGCTCCCGCTCGCCCACAGCAATTCGGGGGAATCCTGACACTGGAGATTCCATCAGAAACAATGTGCAGCTCGGCGCTGTGGAGCTCCAGCGCTCCTCTGGGAGAATTAAAATATTAGCGCTCAAAGGGCGCTAGTTGTCCAAACAATTCCATGGAGATCAAGAGGGCAAGGCAGGGCCCAGGGAGGCAAGCCCTCATGGCGGTTCCTCCTGGGCCCCAGTAGCAGCACACCCCTGCAAGGTCATGAACAAGCACCAGGACAGCTCACGTGAGGTCACAGCCCCTATACTTATACCTATTCCCTCCTTTGTCTGCAGCGCAGGGCTTGGGGAACCAGATGCAACTGGTTCAGGGGGGATTTGGAGCACTTTGTTTTCCAAGCTCCTCTTCCCCTTTGTCAGGTGGGGACTAGGTGATCAGACACACACAGGGAGCGGATCCAGCATTGTACAGGCTGAGCGCAGTCCTACTCAGAGTCAGGGGATTACTCCTCCCACTACTCCCAGCACAGATGTCCGATTCAGCCTAGTGCTAACTCAGCCTGCCCCTCCTGGAGCCACACACACCTCCCAGGCCCTATCGCTCACAAGCCAGACATGCAATTCACATCAGGCAGGCAGACACATAGCACAGAGAAATGCCAACTTCTAAAAGTGTTTTTTCCCAAATAGTCATAATAAATCTGCGCACACCATTGCGCAGCATTTATTATTACAATTCCATACATACTAAACTCGACCACTCTGCTCCTCCCATATCAGGAATTACCACTGACACACTGATCAGGGAATCCCCAATGCAATCCTATGGGAGGGCAGGCCAACCTTACCAATGTAACACAGAGAGCGCCCACACTTTACACTGGAAAGCAGTGCTAAAGTGCCAAGAGGCCTAAAACCACCAACACCATGTCAGAAATAAGGCGGGGGAAAGGCAAAAAATGTAGGGATGAACCTGCCAAAAGGGCCAAGTCCAGCAATCAGCATTGATGTGTTCTGTACCATGGTGGTGTGATGCCATAAAGTCCATTCGCTGTAGGTAAATGGATCACCTCAACAGCTTTGGGTTCCCCCCCCCCATCTGCATTAACCATCTGAGGGGTCAGTGGTCTGTCGGAACCCAGAAGTGAGTCCCAGACAAGTAGGGCCATAGCTTCTTCAGTGCCCAGACCACAGCAAAAGCTACCCCTCCGCTATCCAACACTTGATGACGCTGTGCTTCTCGGGGTACACTTTGCCCAGAGCCTTTGCAATTCTCCCTAATGTTGGGTTTTTCTTAGTTACTCTGCAGCACACAAGCTCATCTAAAGTTAGTTTGTTTTTCATTATGCACAGTTTACCAACAAGATCTTTTGAAGACCTAGCGGACCCATTATCTATGCAGTTGTTATACCACACCAAACAACCTTTGGTATCCCCACCACAGACCAAATGTTTCTAGACTATTGAAACCTGACATGTGGCATTTACACAAATATCTTTCCGGACAGGCCACACACAACTTTTAGCAAACAGGCTTTACACCCAGCTCATGTGTATTTGACCACCATAGGATCTGGGCAAGTCCGTTTACTTAACATATATTAACGGTTGCCTCTCGTTTACTATTGATAGTGTTAAACAACTCCATCACTGCCCCATATACCTAATCTCGTACCTACAACATCTTACGTGTAGTGCTGTAATCTCCTTTTCTTTTAACGTACAACCCACATAGTACATAGGGAAATTCCTTGTTTGATACCTGCCGGGTATTGATGAAGTAAAATGAGAAACCAGACTGAGGTGAGTTAATCATTTCTTTCTGCAACCATGGTGGTGTTCAACCATACGTGCCTGTGTCATTTTCACGATACAAGGTCTGTGAGAGTCATCCATGCGGCATTCTCGTTGTGTATGTTTTTAGCCTTCACCACTTTGTGCTGTGAGCTTGTCACACAGGGAACACAAGAGTTTTGTTCATACTGAAGTCTCAGATCTTAATATTTGTTTTTATTCCTGCACGAGATTGGTCATGTTCTATCAGGTACTATACTGAGTATGTGTTAGGCTGGTTTAAAGAGGTAGTTTACACCATATAACCATCCGTGTGCAGAAAGATTTGATTTTATAAGGTCCTGACGAATCGTCACCAGATTGATTGACTACTAGGCGAGAAACATGTTGACCACACAATAGAGCGCCCTACCTGAGATATAACCTCAGACAAGCACCGTTGACTCTTTTAATCAGGTTGGGAGACCTATTGATTAAAATTGTTTTTGTTGGTACTTCCAAACCCCTCTCCCACATGGCACCAAACGGCAATTTGAAATAAAATATCTCTGCCAAAGGGCCCCTCATAGGAAGCCTGTCAGTTATTGCAGCACCGACCTGACGAGGAGCAGCCCTATGATGAAGCATGACACCCATCCGGGTGTGTGACTGCCCCAAATTCCAAGAGGGATCCCCGTCCTCCTACATCTCATGACCACGCTAAACTGGTTCCCCTAGTTTTCCCTTGTCTCGTAATTGGGAACAGCATACTTTCTGTATCTTTACCAAGTGGTGAATGGTTGCCATGTTGTATTGAAGTTGCCACTGAATCCCAAATAATTGCCGGGTGTTCTACCAACGCATAATTTGACGAGGCCTTCCCCCACCACATATTAAGTAAGAGTGCCTGTGGTTACTTCCTCATCTGGGTAATGCTCTGTCGTGTATTTCTATAGGTTCTGAATCGATCCCCCTATTCCTGACCATATTCTGGTTAACCTACCTAGCTAGTTAACTAACAGTCAGCCCATGAGGCAAGAAATCCCCCATGATGCAGATACCGTTATCTGACGCAGTCACACTACGGCACAGGAACGTGTTATCTGATTAGGTCATAACGCTTGAGATCTAATTAGACAAGCGACATTCCTCCAGCCCCTGATAAGGCATACGACGTTCTCATAACAAATCAAACCTATGACAACCTGGATAATCCGTGCGGCCATTGTTTTGATTTCACAGAGAACTTTAGTAAAGAATGTGCTAACGAGCAAGTCGTATGACATCTTTATTGACGTACCTATGTCCATCCTTACGTCAATCCCGGCACCTTTAAGGTATAAATATTGCCGACCTTGCCCTATGCAAACACACGCGTGGTGACAAGACGGAGCAGCCATACTTGCCGAAGCAGAGAGCAGAAGCAGACCCCGCAGGCAACAGCCCCGCCTTCCTGACGCGCTGAGAGACGCGCTGCTATCTCAAGCCGAGAAACCCAGCACCGGCGCTTCTGGGCAGCCCTCGCAGGCAGCCTGGAATATCGAGAGCAGAGAAAGAGATACCATTCCTCATTCATCCTAAATTCCAGGTACAGAACTGAATAACCCCTCCTAGAGAATTCTTTAGTTATTCACTTGGCAAAAACAAACTTAACTTAAACTGTAACTTTCTATTCCCGCCCACGCATTAGACTTAGGTCAGGTACACGGGGTAGGCGTATTTAGAAACACCAGTTGAGTACGTTTAGTCAAATGTATATGTGTATGTAAATATATTTTAATCATTTTAAACATCATATGGCTCAGAAACCATATCAATGTTTTTACAGTATTATTTTATACTATTGCTTTTAATGTATGCACTTTACTTAACTATAAGTATTGCAATAATATCGATCCATTTCTCTTGTACGAGAAAAGAGACTGATCAATAAATAACATCTTTTATTGAACACGCCCGTCTCTTCCTTTTCTCTACATTCTGATGAGACTAAGAATGCACGTACTGACTGAGTAAAATAATTGCCTTGTGCTCACACGACTCTTGAGATTGACTCTTGATTAGGGGAGAGCAAAGTTGTCATGTTCTATGGTTGTCAGAAACTAAATCCCTTCTTGTCTAATCAGGGGAGTTAATCCTTCCTTGAACATTCGAGAAAGTTTCTAGCGAACTCTGAGCTTAGTTGGCAAACCCAAAAATTAAGTCTAGTATCGACAGTAGTAGACCTAGTTAACGTCTGGTCTAGGCCTTTACTGCTGTAGGTACTATTCCAATGCGCAGAGCCTATTGGGAAAATAGGAGCTACACTACATGGCGCCCAACGCGTTTGGAAAGGGCGATAAAACTAACGTAAGACATTTAGAGTAACTCAGTCGTGCTTTCTCACTCAGACCCCTTTTCCCAAATACTCCAAAGACGTCTGGAGTGGGTGAAAGGTTATTGTATCCTCCAAAACCTCGCAGGAGGGAACTCCTATGTATGGTTCTTGGTCTAGTCAACGTTGAAGGATAAAACAGTTCCAGAATATTGTGCATCTAATCTCTGTTTCCATAAAGAAACCTGATCTGCAAATAAACATAATACCATCCTGTCAGCATAATGGACAGCGATGAAGAACGAGAGGTTACTAGATTAGCTACTGAAATAGCAGATGCTGATGCTACCATGCAAGCAGCAGACGCGGATATAATACTCATTCCGGTCGCCAAAAGGAGATCTATAACCTTAAAACTTATAGAAAATGGACTGACACCTAGAGGTGGCACAGTCATATTCGTAATCGAGGCACACGAATATCGGCAGACAGAGGTATACTATACATGGATACATTTTCCAGCAGCTAATACTATAACAAAGTACTTCCACTATTACAAAGTAGAGGAACCTCCTAATGAGTACACTCCTTTCGAGGAGGTGGAAGTACCACTCAAATTCCAAGAGCATTTGCTCTTATTTGATGGCGCCCTAAAACATAATAATCACATTACAAGGCTCGGTCCTTTAGGAAGACCAGGAGCAACGTGGCCGGTCTTAGCCGGATACACACCATATCCAGACATCGAAAGAATGCCTGCAGCAGAACTGTTAATACAGCTGAAACAACTACTAAAAATTCACAGACAATTAGTTCAGTATGTAATGCGGACTTCAACAATTCAGCCAGCGATTAAACTTCCACAGCTGACCCCTCACCAGGGGAACACAAATAAAATTACACCACAGAACATCCAATCCTGCCTAGGTAAAGTTCCAGCTAAACGGGAACAGATACCATTCTGGTTGGCACAGAAAATTACCCAAATAGAGGCGGTGTTTCCTGACACCACCCCGCTGGAAAAACACAGGATTCTGACTATATGTCTCCCAATGGGAATCGCACCACACATTGAGGACTGTGACACTTGGGGTACAGTCTTTGCTTCCATCTACACAAAAACGCACGGTGTTCCATCCATTTCGGTAATACCAGATGTGCTAAAACAAATTCAAGATGAATACGGTCCAGAACCTGCTTTAACTCTTGGTATGAAATTACTAAAAGACTTCAAGCAGGTCTCGGCTATATTACTAGCCAACATAAAGGGTGAAGCAGCAAACGTGGCGATCCGCCAGAGGTTAAAAGAGACAGATATAGCAGACCAACCAGCTGAAATTGCCAGAATCATAGAAAAATCCTATGAAGAACTAGGCAGAGATAGTCTAGGTGGAATACCAGTAAAACCGCAACTGACTACAAGTCCAGAAAAAATGTTTTTTAACAATAATAATAATTCACCAAAAAAGAACTGGGATGGAAACAAACAATCCAATCCTAAAGAAAAGAAATTCCAGTCCAGAGGAAGGTCTCCTAGGCGAAGAGAGAAATCTCCAAACCCGAGACAAAGGTCACCTCAGAGTGAACCCTCTGGGAATAGATATAACCTTAGAAATAGGGATAATATTAAAAAACCTGATAGATATCAAGACATTGATACACGTCCCTCTCAATCTTTTCAGAATTCCTCGCAGAAATCGGAAAGAAGAGGACGATCAGAAGAGCACGCCAAGTCCAAAGACAAGGAACCTGCTCAACTGAAAAAGAAATCACAATTTCCAAAAAAGAAGGTAGCCAGTATCAAGGTAGTTAACAATGCCGAGAATACTGAGGACACAACTGAAAAACGGAGAATGGGCTCAGACAATGCTAGACAGCGCAGCAGAGGTGAGCATAGCTCGCAAAGTCCTTATGGATCATCTGGAGACAGTGGACACGAATGAATACCTTCAAGTGGAAACTGCAGATACCAGAGTTAGCAAGCCCCACAAAATATACGAGATAACATTACGTATAGAGGGAGATAAGACTAGGAAAATAAGGGGACTATTTTGGGATAACCTCTCAAAGGGTTATGACATACTTCTAGCTGAAAAAGACTGGCCACCAGAGTTTGTCAGGGAGTGCCCTCATGGCGAAGAAGTAATTATGCCTGCCTTCTCGAATCATATCCCGATTCATAAAAAATATACACTTGCTAGAAAGTGGGCAGTGGCTCTAGCACCTGCTTTATATAAAAATCATGTAGGATGGGATGAGGATTCTCCTCCTCACAAAATCCAGTTAAAATCACAACCAACTGCACAAAGGCAGTACCCAATTAAGCAAGAAGCTAAAAAACAAGTAAATGAAATACTAGATCAGCTAGAATACCAGGGGGTGATTGAAACTTGCACCTCACAAATGAACAACCCTTTGTTTCCGGTCTCCAAACCAGACAATTCATATCGTCTAGTTTTGGATTACCGACACCTTAACACATGTTGCAAAACTTTTGCAGTGCAAAACTCACACAGTGCTGCACTAATGAATAACATAGTGCGCAAAAAATACAAAACAACCTTGGACATCTCCAATGGATTCTTTTGTCAAAACATAGCACCAGAGAGCAGATATTTAACAGCTTTCTCAGTAAATGGCACTCAAAAACAATTCTGTCGGTTAGCCCAGGGGTACAAGAATAGCCCGGGGGTATTCTCAGCGAGAGTAACAGAATTACTACAACAATATGATGATGAAGCATTATCTTATGTCGATGACATTTACTTAACAGATGATGACTTGGAAACTCACTTGAAAAGAGTGAACACCATAATACTTGGTTTCGCTGCAGAGGGTTACAAATTCAACTTCAAAAAATCCAGAATTGCCCATCTGACAGTCCTATTCTTAGGATATGAATTATCAAGTGAAGGCAAAAGCCTGGCAGACAATTTCCTAGAGAAATGTGCCGTAATCCAAGCTCCTAAAACACTAAAAAACTTACAGTCAATTCTAGGCTTCCTAAATTTCGGAAGAACTTACATTGCAAATTACGCAGAAAGGGTCAAACCCCTTTACGATCTAATTAAACCAGACTTTAAAAGATCCAGTTGGACTCAAACACACACAGAAATTTTGAGATCCTTACAAACAGACATGCTAATTAAAACAAAATTAGAAACCCGTGATAATACACGCAACCTTGTGATCCGAATCATCCCAGGGAGATGCGGATTCACATACCTGACCTCTAATGAGGGAGAAAAGGTACCAATTGCATTTAAATCACACTTGTACACTAAGGCTGAAATGAAATTTAGCCCAACGGAAAAAATTCTTACAGCAACACAGACAGCTATAGCAAAAGAACGAGCCCTGGCACAAGGTAAACGAATAATAATCGTGACACCAATACCAGCCTTAGAGGCGGTAACAAAGGCAAGCATTCCAAATGCGAAAGCACTCCATCCGAGATGGATACAATGGGCTAACTCTCTTGCTGCAACAGACGTGGTGTACGAATTTGATCCTTACTTAAAAACACAAGAATTTCTACAATATGAATTCGAATGCCCTCTGCCAACCGAAATTCTGCCTCTAGACCAATACGGCTGTATAATATATACAGACGGATCAGCACAACCCGCAGTAGGGGGTAAACAAGCTTACAGTGCTGCGTGCGCGATTGTTAAAGGTCGTTGGCACGAAGGGAAATTTAAACCAACCCTAACTAAAACACAATCTCTAGGAGATTGTACAGCTCAGCGAGCTGAACTACTAGCATTCAAGATGGCGCTTGAAAATACGGATCGAGAATTCCCCACACTCATAGTGTGCGATTCGTATTATTGCGTTCAATCTTACAATGAATACTTGCAGATCTGGCTTCAAAATGGTTTCAGGGATGCGAAAGGTGGCACAATCAAGCACAAAATGCTCTGGGAACAAGTAGCTCTTTTACAAAAAGAACTACCAAAGACTCACGTGATACATACACTGAGTCATCAACGTGATGGCGTTCACGTTGCAGGGAATTCATTGGCTGATGAGGCCGCGAAGGCAGCTGTGCAAACGGCTTCCGTAGCTGCCGTCACCCGGTCAAAAACAAAAATAGACAGTGAAATATTACAAGCTGTCAGCGCTTCAGAAAAGGATTCGATAGAACCACTCCCTAAAGGCTTTCCAGTAAAGTACTCATACATAACTGATGCAAACAATGTTCCTTTTGCTCAAATCCCTGGAGTGGGGGATAGGGCAATTCCAAACATGGAACATAGGTTAGGACTAATAATAGCGGCACACGAAGGGCTTGCTTCTACCCATGCTGGCGTCTCAGCCACAGTATCATTATTAAAACAGAGATACTGGTGGCCACAAATGAGAAGACAAACAAGGAACTATGTTCTAGTATGTGAAATATGTCAAAAAATGAAAGTATCAACTGTGAGACGTCCAGCACAGACGCCCCTTCTAATCTCGGATAAACCATTAGCCTGTGTTTATCTAGACCACTGCGGTCCCTTACAAAGGGATGGTAACTATAAATATATCTTGGTCGCAGTGGACTCATGCACGAGATTCATATGGATGTGGCCCCAGCGAACGGCTGACGCCAGAACTATTATAAAAGATTTGCGGGTCTTTATCGGCACATACGCAATTGGCATTCTGCATTCGGACAATGGTCCTGCTTTTAGCTCTCGGGCTTATAAGGAGGCCATGGTCAGCATGGGCGTGCAATTGCGGTACTCTTGTCCATTTCACCCTGAGGGGAACGGAATTGTTGAAAGAAAAAACCGTGACATAAAGCAATCTATAACGGCAAAGGTATTAGGTTCGGGAGCTGGGTGGGTCAAACATCTAATAAGTGTCCAACGTAGTCTAAATAACTTGCCAAGAAATTCTCTGAAGGGATTCAGTCCGTACGAATTATTATTCGGAACTAGGATGTTGATCTCTGACCTTGATAGTCAGACTTCAGTGGTAATAGAAAAAAGCTTTGATGTCAAAGACCGTTTGGCTATTTTGCAGGACTTAAACAAAACAAGAAAAGACCTGAGCAACATACAGTTGAAACAACAGCCAACAACCACTGAAGAATCACCACCTGTCCCAGCAAGACCTGTCTGGATTCCAAAAGTCGGGGATCTAGTCAGGGAGAAGATCGCGGTAAAGAAGGAATTTGGGCCTTCTTACAGAAAAGCAGTTCCTGTCTTGTCTGTCAACGGGACAAGATCAGTTGTACTACCGCCACTTGCTGGAAAAAAGGAGAACCGAGTTGTATCAATCGACCTGGTAAAACCACAACATGTGGCCAATAACAAACAGTAGGCCAAGTGGACTCCCAATAAGTAGCAGAACACCAAGGTTTGCTACCAGTACAGAGGTCCTAACAAAGAGGCTCATCACTTTCGAAACGCCTACAGAAGAACAACAAGGACTATGCAACAATGCAATAGAACTTAGACCTCTGAAAACCCAAATAAAGACATTTAGCAGAGAAACACCAATCTATACTGAAGTACCAAGTGAAAATGCAAAAAAACAAAAATCCTGAACCAATTGGAACAATTGACAGAACTGCATCCGGTTACTTCATCAACTTCGATGATTCCTCTGAAGGCTTCAGCGAACAAAAGACACAGCCATCATCAAAATCCTTTAAAGACAAAGCGAAGGAACTTTTGAAACAACTAAAAGAAACATATCTGATTTCTCCATGGATTGAATTTTGGGTGGGTTTTGGTGCATTTATCCTCATACTTTGGCTCATCATGGTATTTACTTTGGGACGCTTCATTGAGGGAAAATATGCTAAAATGGACACAGCAAGTCAGAACATCAACTTGGTCCTCAAACCACACACATCTTCACACGTCGAGAAACGAGAACTTTCTTCAGAACTTTCTTCAGCCAACTTCACAGCAATTCCAATACCTGGTGGGGTAGCCTGGGACACACTATGAAATTTATGGTCCGGTCGAGATCCTGAAATATCCACACCAAATTAAGATCTCTTTGAGTGACTTTGCAAAACCAAACTCATTTGCTGATGATTGGGACTTTGAAAGTATAAACAATATGATGTCTGACTTAGTAATGTCTGCTAAATTTACAAAACATGATTATTTGCAAGGTTCTACAAATTATGATAGTATGTATTGCTATAACCATTATGGTAACCATTTCTTGCATAAATCTGCACAACCTAGAAATGTTTTAAATTTTAATCAATGGGAACATTGTGCTACACCTCCAAAAGGGAGCTCTAGAACCGTTTATGACAAATATTCATACTTTCAAGGTTTTAACACTAGTAATGCTGAAACATTTTATTACAAATTGTCAAACAAGACAGGGACAAAAACCATGATAACCAACACAAAATTGATTTATTCTGATTCATTCTTTGAAAAAATGAATACTTTTGGATTCGATTATTGGGACAAAAATGTTGATTTGAAAAGTGTTTGGGGCACAAAAGAATGGCAAGTACAGGGTTTAGAAGCTTTGTTTAGAGCCTGCATGATCCCAGAACAAATGATATTTTTAAATGACACTGTTCAACAAACCACCTGTCTTGGCTTAGCCAAAATCAAAGATTTAAATAACCCGTCTATTCCAAAGCCGACAATGTTTAGCAATAACTCTGATACAGATGAAGGAATAGACATAAACCATATACTTAACCAAAACAGAACAAATCCTGATTGGAAACAATGGTTGATCTGGCCCACAGATACAAATAACTGTCAAGATAGATTCCTGAATAAAACACAGGGTTTCAAAATGACCAGGCCAGACCCTAGATATCCCCAAAGACATCACCCAGGGATAATAACAACCTACAGTGTGGGCAAATTATGCCTTCAATGGCTACAAACTTCCACACTGCCTGAAATTAAGCAACACCTAACTTTACTTACTGATGGTGCTGACTTGCGTGATTTCATAATGGGACCACGCAAACAGCGTCAAAAGCGTTTCATAGCAGCCTCTGTATATGCAGCATACAATGAGGCCTGGAAGGTTACTCAAATTGAGACAGCAGAAAGAATACGGGAAATTGACCGTATCAATTTGGAAAAATCACTTTCTGTAGTGGAAAATGGGTTAATGACTCTGTCCTCCAGAATATTTTCATTGGACAGCATTGTGTCTTCAGCAATCGATATATTATCGCAAGACTTACTGTTATTACAACATGGTCAGTCACAATTGCGCTCTATTGTACAGCTTGGCTGGACGTTACAAAATCTGCGTTCAGGCTATGTGCCTTGGCGTTTAATCAACACAACGTCACTATTCCAAATCTTTAACCTTACTGATAGACAAATCGGTATGGCGCAGAAGGGTGCTGATTATACAATCTTGAGCATTGAAAAACTAGAAAGATTACCAATGACAATGTCAGAACGACCTGTCAGTGAATGGATAATCCACGGAATCATAAATATTCCAATCTCAACCTTCAGGTTTCAATACTGCCAAAAATATATACAGGCTGGCATGTACGAGAAATTGGGAAAGGGGTACCTTAAAACAACTTGGAACCTGCCCTATTCACATGCATGTGTCAGTAACAAAGGACAGAAAGTGTTTCTTAGTGGCAACAATTGTGCTATGTCACTAAGCGGCACGCTTCTGTGTAACGGTATTAGTTTGCACGGAGCCTGTGAAGGGAATTCATACAACCTTTCATGTCACCAGCGAGGCGCACCTGCAACTGAAATAGAACCATTCTTTCAAAGACTCTATAATGGGAGTTACATTCTTATTGTAGACCGCAGATGCTGTAGTCTTATGCCCGGGACTCCTTATCTCGTCACTACGACGGCGAAGGTCAAGTGCTGTGGACGTTCTTTGTTCCCCAGCTCCTTTCCAGACAGGGAGGCAAGGGCATGGCCCGGTTTGAAAATTACTTCTATTCGAATAGATACTTTAAGCAGAATGAAAACAGTGCTTCTTCAGACGCCTACAAGGCTCACGTCATCTAAAGAAACGTATGATCTACAAGTCGCAAGGACGACTGCAGAGATACATACATTATTATCAACTAATTCCCCCGTACATTTCGCGGAAATCCTGAGCGAAATCTTAAATATTTCTGATACCACTGGGGTCTCAAAGGTATTTAAGACAGTATTTTCGATGGCATTAACACCATTCAAAGCCATACTGGGTATTTTTCCAGATTTCGTCCATTCGATTTTTGGCGGACTTCCCTTGATCCTGGGACTAATTGCAGGAATCCTATTCCTAGTCCTTATTTTTCGTTATGGCAACCCATGTCACAGAACAAACTCTCACGACAATGGAAGACACGATCCTAGCCATTGGATACCGGGACCGGATATCAAAAATCCTGGGACTTTCCCGGCTTAGAGACCTAAACATGACTTGGTTTCTATCATTTCGACCAATGTGGCAAAGGTGTGTTTTACCTGTACTAAGGTGTCTGCTATGCGGAGAAGAATGTGTGTTAGACACCTGTCTGACGCTACAATCGGATGCGCCGGTGGATGCAGATACACTGTTGGTTCCTACCAAGGTTCACGCACTGTGCTGCCCTCAAAGGCTGCCAATTCTGATGACGGCATTCCTGGAATCTTCACCACTGCGATTGAAGAGTAGTGAAGTTCAAGATGAAAGCAGCATCGAACAGGTACGACCTTCTGTCAGCAATGCAAATCAGAATGTCAATGCAGACAATCATGCGCACGAATGCATGGTTACACCTATTTCCGACTTAGTGGAACTTTCCCATGAAGCTGTTGACAGTTTTTTCGAAAGCCTGAATGATATGATGTTCTCTCCGGAACAGAAATAGAGACTTTTGAGTAAACTCGCACACGGCGAGCCCTGAATTCGGCCTTCAACTTTAAAAATAAAGTCACATGAACAATTACAATCCAGTTCACGGACAGCAACCTTTTTCAGTAAGCCCTTAAAAATATTTTTCTATATATTTTTCCCCGGGACACTGATCTTCTGCTTAAAGTAAGAAACTATTCCTAGAGAACTAAGATTTCTATTTTTTTAGATACTTTAGAGACTTTATATAGACTTTAGCTGCCCGCTGGTATGTTCACAATATATTCTATGTGATGAAATGGTTTCGACTTTTTTCTGTATAGCCATATTAAGAGCCATTTCATGTGTATTTCTCATATACAAAAAGCGATAATGCATAACGATGCATGTTTACTTTTGCATTTAATTCATAGCTTAAGTGCATACAATATATATGACTGCAATTTTTCAGTATATTTGAAAATTTCAAAATGCATTTATGTATTTTGGGGTGGTAAGGTATACACTATACTCTATAGTATGTTGTACTATGTTATACTATGCATAGATTAGTAGATATGACCATAGTTAGCGTGGAGTGGGTGTCGTGTATTTCTATAGGTTCTGAATCGATCCCCCTATTCCTGACCATATTCTGGTTAACCTACCTAGCTAGTTAACTAACAGTCAGCCCATGAGGCAAGAAATCCCCCATGATGCAGATACCGTTATCTGACGCAGTCACACTACGGCACAGGAACGTGTTATCTGATTAGGTCATAACGCTTGAGATCTAATTAGACAAGCGACATTCCTCCAGCCCCTGATAAGGCATACGACGTTCTCATAACAAATCAAACCTATGACAACCTGGATAATCCGTGCGGCCATTGTTTTGATTTCACAGAGAACTTTAGTAAAGAATGTGCTAACGAGCAAGTCGTATGACATCTTTATTGACGTACCTATGTCCATCCTTACGTCAATCCCGGCACCTTTAAGGTATAAATATTGCCGACCTTGCCCTATGCAAACACACGCGTGGTGACAAGACGGAGCAGCCATACTTGCCGAAGCAGAGAGCAGAAGCAGACCCCGCAGGCAACAGCCCCGCCTTCCTGACGCGCTGAGAGACGCGCTGCTATCTCAAGCCGAGAAACCCAGCACCGGCGCTTCTGGGCAGCCCTCGCAGGCAGCCTGGAATATCGAGAGCAGAGAAAGAGATACCATTCCTCATTCATCCTAAATTCCAGGTACAGAACTGAATAACCCCTCCTAGAGAATTCTTTAGTTATTCACTTGGCAAAAACAAACTTAACTTAAACTGTAACTTTCTATTCCCGCCCACGCATTAGACTTAGGTCAGGTACACGGGGTAGGCGTATTTAGAAACACCAGTTGAGTACGTTTAGTCAAATGTATATGTGTATGTAAATATATTTTAATCATTTTAAACATCATATGGCTCAGAAACCATATCAATGTTTTTACAGTATTATTTTATACTATTGCTTTTAATGTATGCACTTTACTTAACTATAAGTATTGCAATAATATCGATCCATTTCTCTTGTACGAGAAAAGTGACTGATCAATAAATAACATCTTTTATTGAACACGCCCGTCTCTTCCTTTTCTCTACATTCTGATGAGACTAAGAATGCACGTACTGACTGAGTAAAATAATTGCCTTGTGCTCACACGACTCTTGAGATTGACTCTTGATTAGGGGAGAGCAAAGTTGTCATGTTCTATGGTTGTCAGAAACTAAATCCCTTCTTGTCTAATCAGGGGAGTTAATCCTTCCTTGAACATTCGAGAAAGTTTCTAGCGAACTCTGAGCTTAGCTGGCAAACCCAAAAATTAAGTCTAGTATCGACAGTAGTAGACCTAGTTAACGTCTGGTCTAGGCCTTTACTGCTGTAGGTACTATTCCAATGCGCAGAGCCTATTGGGAAAATAGGAGCTACACTACAGCTCAATCACGCTGCCATAGTCATGGGGAAGAGTCTATTCACTCCTGGCTCTCCCAGTAGGATAGCTAGAGCTAGCATGGCAGCAAGACATTAGGGATGGTATGTGTCGTGCAGAGGACCTCATCTTGGAATGTTTGTATTATTGGACAGGACCACCAGATCTGTAAAAAAGTGCTGCAGTACACGTCTGAGCCCCTAAACATTGTTGCAGGGATTCTGCAGAGTCACAGAACAATGCTTGGGATCATAGAACCTTAGTAGGCAGTGAGTGAGTCCTCCTACCACCTGAGTACCCATTAGCCTGAGACTGACTAGCTATAGTGTCTCACTTACCCTCCTACTAACCCACAGAAAAATAAGTGATTACACACCTCAGAACACAACACTTCCAAACCTCTCAGGAATTGTGGTTGCAGGACATACCCTTTCGCTCTCACACTCATTCTGGTCTACAACAAGATCTGACAGAGACACGAGAAAAGTTAAAAATGTTTATTTTATCTAACGTGCTCTAGTATGCAGTATTTGTGACACAATTACTAAGAAAATGCTTAGCACAAATACGATGAGCCCTGTAAGTAGTCCATGAATCATATCCGGAGCGTTCATTATAAAGGGCAGGGTAGCCTAACCCCTCTCCCATTCTACTGAAGCAAAACAATTATATATCAAAAGATCTCTGGGTGTTGGCAGCAGACCCCATACCTTATCATGCACAGATGAAAGTTCTACATCTCAGCTGCTATCACAATCTCTTCCCGGGAAAGATCCCTCTCCAAGTGTGTTGTTACCTATTCTGCGCATAGCTATATGACAAAGTACGTAATCCCAAAGAACAGCTGCATTTGTGTGTTTTGTTTAGTTGCTAAGGCCTGACCAGAACAAAATAACAAGGGGCATTGTTGCTTGACCTTGTCTACGGTGTGCAGACTAAACCCTGGGAACGGACAGAATGCAAAAATAACAGCAGGTTCTGTGTGAAAGTACAGTGTGGCACAAAGCAAAGTACTTTTGTATAGTAACAAGCACAAAGCAGAGGACAGTCTGCAATGTGCTCATGCTAACATAGGGAAAGCAACAATGGGCCTGGACAAGACGTTTGACAAAATCTAGGTGAATCCTATGGGTGTGAGGTACCAGTGTGCCTCCTTATATTGAAGGCAAATAGAAGATTTGAAAGCCCTTTGCCAGAGAGCACCCCATATTTCATCTAAAATGTCAACGGCTAATTTCCTCTCCCACTTATCACATAGGCATGTTTCTTGGGAAGTGGGGTAAGGTTCTGGATGTGTCAAAACAGCCATGACATGCCTATATGGAAAATTTTGTTGAGATATGTAGCTTCTATGGGAGTTTTGTTTTCAGGTTGTTATTCTAATCAAGTGAGGGACGAAGTTGTGGTACCAAGATGTATTGATCGATATTGGAAGAGCCCAAACCACCCTTGACTGTGGATTGAAAGAGGGGCGCTCTTGCCACCCTCTGGGATTATCCACACTCAAAGATGGAAATTTGTTTTACATATCAGTGTTTCAGATTGGGGGTGTTAAGGGGGAGAGTTTGAAGAACATATAATTGTTGGGGCATAAAGTTCCATTTAAGGCAGTTAAGAGTCGGCCTAGCTAGGAGATCTCCAACTTGCCCTACCTATAAAGGTATGACAGGTTTGCAGAACACCACGCCACCCTGTGCCCATCATCCTTACTAAATAAAACCTGGGGAGGCATTGGCTTAAACGTATGTCGTGCAGAAGGGATCATTAATTGCCCAAAATGGGGCTATGGTCGCTATAGATCTGAGTATTAACCTCGCTGTTTTTTTAAATTAGGGACATGCTCCTGGATATAAAGGTATAAACAATAGTGCTTATAGCACCCCTCCCTATAAATTTAGGAATGTCACAGCCAGCTTGGCTAAATATCTTGTTGGCCAAACCCAGTTCAGCCAACTGAGAAAATAATACCCGCCCCCTGGTATCCATTACATTGCAATCAGCTTCACCGTCAGGTGGTTCAAAAGTTTTGATGATAGGGATAACGAGTTCCTCAATTTTGCATTAAAGTCATCTGCCACCAGCAATTTAAGGGGGCGTTCAGCCTGCGCCTCATTTTCCACAAGCATATCAATTACTGCAAAAAGACCCGGAAAATTACAGTCACCTTTACTGGAGAAATTGTTATTGTAAACATTCACCATGACAAAAAACCTGTGTCACCCCCTGATCCAATAAAAGAGGAGAAATAGAACAACCAATATTTACTTTGAACCAAGCGGTCAACCCCCCTTTGGCTCTACCCACAGGCGACGATACTGTTGGCAGACTAAAATACATAAATCCATCAAAGGCTATCTCCTTCTGGTCCCATGTTTCCTGCATAAAACTATGTCATAATTTAAAATAAAATATTGCCAGCCTTCAATCAGTACTTTGGAAGCTAGACCTGCAACATTTCAGCTTAAAAGGTTAATACATGCAAAGTCTGCACCACCTTCTGCACCACCTTTTGCCATGGATCCACTCGCTGCTATCCCTTTAGGGGGATACTTCTGGGCTGGGTTTGTAGTTGCTTGCTCAACGAAAGTTGTGCTAGAGGCTTCCCCACCCTTTTCCACAACAATGGAGCAGTCACACTCCATAGTGCTCCATCAATTGTTATCCTTCAACCCACATAAAACAGTAAATCTATTTTTCAGCAGTACTGTTGGTTGTGCACTCTTTAAATCCCTTGGCCCATCACTGTTACAGAATGGAGTGGCAAAATGTTTATAAAAGAAAACAAGTGGCAATAGTGCTGGTCTTGACCATTCCTACACTAGCTTGACACAATATATCCTGAACAACCATAGGATTACATATATTAACCACAATATAATCACCATTGTAACCTTTTCACTTTCCACCACTTCCCGCCACACGTCTAGCCAACAGTAACTCTTTGGATATATCCCAGTGACCAGTTGCATTAACATGCAGCCAGTGTATAGTTTTATTCATTAGTCCCCTTTTCCATGCTGCCAGCTGGAAGTCTAGGGACATTCACCAGGACAATGACATAGGGAGCAGATGTGGGCGGTAGATCAATCACTGGAAGATAAACTTAGCTGATATCACATACTTCCAGTTGTTTAGCGACTTGTTTATCTGTGGGATACACCTTGTTACCAGAGCAGATTTATTTGGAGCCAAACTAGAGTCTGGTACAGAGGCTTGATTTACTGCTCCATCCTTGTTGTTAAGGATCTGATTTAGGGGAGGGATGAAGGTGCACTGGCTCTCCTGGGAGCAAGTAATTGCCCTAGGGGCAATTGACTTCACTAGTTTGTCTTCAATTAGTGATCAATGATGGGTCTTAATTTAGAATCCAATCGGCAGTCGCGGTCTCTGCGTTAGAGCGGTGGGGCCAGCTGGGGGGGGGATTTCGTGAGACGACCAAGAGAGAAAATTAATTAATCAATTAATTTTCTCTTGTAGTCGTCTCTCTTACACCCCCCCCCCCAGCCAGCCCCACTGCTCTTACCTGTCTGCAGCGGCCACTGCTGCCAATAGGTCACCTATACAACGGCTTAGTCGATTCCAAGTATCCTCAGTGGTGGAAGATGCTGGCACTGACACTTCGTCATTGCTATGACTATTTCAAATTGCCGGTATATCTTGGCAATATTTGTCATAGTTTTAGCTATTTTTCTCCTGTGTTTGGGTTTTCTGTGGATCCAGGCCACAATGTTGGTCACTATGGTCAACTCCCATTCCGATTGCTGGTAAAGTGACACACATCCCCTGACAGGCCATCGCTACATTAGTAGCATTTGTAATTTGGGCAATCTCCCCTGTGCAAACATGTTCGTTTAGGCCAGATGTACTCGACCGTGGGGGCTCTTGAGGACTTTGATTGTTAGGCTGGGGCAAGGGTAGAGTATGGTCCACTGTAGTGTATGAAAAGCGTCTCACCACCAATCTTATTTTGTTTGAGATCATATCCACAGCCTGATTTAGGTAGTTATCAATAGTCGAGCGAGTATGTGGCAGTGGGGGCGCACTCAGGGCACCAGGAATTCCCTTCCTTTTTCCCATGCTCATGTATCCCAGTGGGTCTGGTCAGCGATAGTAATGGTAAAACAATAGTAGTACTTAGGCCTCAAAAAACATAACAATACATCAGACAGAAGATGGACAGTACCTAAAATGTTCTTGCTGATCCCCAACAGCATAATTTAGGGGGTGGCCGAGCACAGCCTCTTCTGGACTATGACTGGCTAAGATGGCGTCTCTAGCTTTTATGGTACTCCGGCGCCTGTGGAGTCCATCACGGCCCCTCCTCCAGGCCGGCCAGGAAGAGATCAACTGGTGCAGCATAACAGTAAAAGAAGCTCTCTATAAAGGTACTTGAATAGGGAGGTGATTAGAGGAGGAGTATTTTTATCTTAAATGGCGCTCATGCGTGTCGGAAGATAAGTTATTGCGGATGTCTCCCATTGGAAGCCACTTCTCTGAATGTAGTCTTTTAGACAGCTCTGTGGATCAGAAAAATTAATTTTGAAACCTGTAGCTTGGCGAAATGGTCTTACTCCGTCATCAGTGTTCGAATGGGGGTCTCTCTGCCAGTTATAAAACATAGTATGCCATCGGCAAAGAGGGCTATTTTGTGTTCCCTGCCGTCGTGCCATGGATGGCGGGGTTGTTTTGGCTCATAGCCACTAAGGGTTCCATTGTTAAGGCAAAAATAAGGGAGGGGGGTAAAAGGGCACCCCTACTGCGTGCCCCAAGTAAGCACAATGGCCATAGAAAAGGAGGCATTGCATTTTTGTTTGGTGGATGGTTTCTTAAAAGTTGCCTGAATAAAAGTTGTCATCTTGAGGCCTAGAGAAGCTTTGTCCAGTACCTTCTACAGGTATGCCCAATCCACCCTATTGAATGCCTTCTTGGCTTAGAGAGAGAGGAGAAACATCAGCTGCTTCCACTATTCCGCCACCATAATGAGTACCAATGTTAGCCACATATTGTCATTAGCCAGTCTATTACAGATGAATCCTGATTGTTGGGGGGCTATAAGGGCAGGCCAGATGTGGTGGAGGCAGGCATTGAGTATGGGTGCATAAAGTTTCACATCACAGTTTAATAATACAGTAGGTCTGTAAGAAGAAAAGTCTGTGTGAGGGGTTTGTCAGGTTTCAAAAGGAGAGTAAGATGGAACTCTAGCATTGTGTGGGTGACCACCTCTAATGACAGAAAAGAGTTGAACACCTTCACCAGGGGTTCTACTAGCAGAGAGGCATCGGCTTTCTTGAATGTGGCTGAATAGCCGTCTGGGCCCAAGCTTTAGGGCAAGTGAGATTGTGAACTGCATCTCGGACCTTTTCTGGGGTAATATCCTCTTCAAAGAGGTCTAACTCCTCTTCCCTGTTTGGGGGAGGCGTAATTGTGGAGGCAGTCATCTTGACATTGCTCATCTAAGTGTTGGGCTTGGTACAGAACTAAGTAATAGGTATAGAAGACAGAGAATATATTCTCCTTCTTTTACCCATGGCCTTGGAAAATGGTCGCTAAGGGTCAGCGGGACCAGTCGTCAGCCACAATGGGGCATGATCTGACAGGAACCGAACATCTATATCACTATCCACAAGCCCAAGAGACTAATAAATAGTCGAGACAGGAATACTTCTTGTGAACATTAGAATAGAATGTGTAGTCACACTAATGGAGATGTTTATGGCACCAGGCATCCATCAGGGACAAATCTGACATTCCTTGGGTCAGAGCAGAGGGTGCACGAGGCTCGCCCTGTTGGGGTGAGAGTGGGTAAATCTCGAATCAAGCAGGTTATTGAGGTCTCTGTCTCCCATTGTGAAAGGAGATAGCCTCAGAGTAGAACTATTCCCTTTCCCCGTTAGGGCCATATATAGAAGCTATGGTTATCTGGGTGGAACCAAGCGTGCCATGTATTCCCACCTATCCGCCCTTCTGGTCTCTGTATGTGCTATCTAATTTGAAAAAGAGGTACCTTCTAAGGATAATGGCCTGCCCCCAAGATTTGCTGGTATAGGACGAGTGGAACTGTGTACTGTGTGGGGTACCATTAGGAGTGAAGGCGTTTTGTGTCAATCCTGAGGATGGTGTGTCTCCTGGAGGAGTTCCACATTCAGCTCTTTCTGGCATAGCCAACTCATCAATGCTTTGCACTTGAGTGGGGTATTCAAGCCCTGAACATTAAGGAAAATAATGCGAAAAGTTGGTATAACAGGTTTAAGAGTGATCCCCGTCATTATAGAAGATAAAGAGTGTCTCTATCTTGCCATCCCGAATCTTGGCGTTAATAGGTGTAAAAAAAAGCAGAAATGGGCTAAAGAACAATACTGAACAAAACTTGAATGTAGAAACTAACATCTTGGTGACCCACCAGGCCCCCTGGGTATGCTGGGCCAAAGAGGCCATTCGGAAAAGGGAGATCAAAAGAAAGTAAGAGGCTTGAGAAATAATAAAGGCAGTTCAATGAGATACGGGCAGGCTCTTGGAAACCCTCATTATTACTCACAGTCAGTCTCTATATGGGTGAATCATTGTTCAGCAGGAGATGAAGCTATACTATCTGGAAACTGAAATTGATGATAGGGTGTCTGTGGTCCCTCTTGCTTCAAATGAAGTTCAGAGCGGAGTGCTGTCATCCGATGAAGGTGACCTGTGTTCTATTTCTGCCTGGGTCTGCTGCTTGCGCGCTTTCTTTTTCCCCAGTCACGTAGGTTGGAATCACTATCCGGTCCCTTCATCCACTATTGAGAAGTCTACATGTCGGAGTGGGTAGCATTCCCAAGGCCTTGCGAGCCTCCTGCGGTGTGCAGGCCACAACCCTGGTGAAGTGGAATGCCCCACATGTATGAAACCTTGCTGTGCTGTAAATGCTGAGTGATGCCTTTGAATTCCCTCTCGCAGGCCGTGTGGGCAGATATACCATAGTACACTGTTGGTTCTTGTTGCCTAGCTGCTTGCAGGATCTTCTCCTTTAGGTAAAAATAGTGTACTAGGGTGAGGGTGTCTGGGGATACATTTTTCTGCTATTGGTAGGCCATGAGCACTCTATGGGTGTAGTCCAGGAGCATCGGCTGGTCGTCAGGAAGCTGTTGGCGGTGCACAAAGAGGGCCTGGACGTGGGCATCAAGGTCTGCTTAGAAAACTGCAAACACAATGCCCCTGATCCGTATGTTATTTGGTCCTAGAGCGTTTTTCACGAATATCGATCTTGTCTTGGTGCTTAAGCCTGTTCCAGCCTCTCAATGTGGGTGTGCTGTCCATATTATTGAGAGTGTAGTCTGCCACTTTTGATTCCACTGCTGCAAGGCGGGTCAGTGATGGCTCTGGTGAAATCCTGTCAGAGCGATGTGAGAGCTTTACAAAATGGCTTCTTTGGATTCTCAGGCCTGGAGATCTGGACTCCCCCCCTGGGCCAGGAGGCTGTGCTGGGAGGTCCCCCTCACCTGTGGACAAGTACGATTGGGCTTTTTAAGCATGTCTCTGATCGAGGAGGAGAGGGGTCTTTGCCCTATTTGTCACCATAGTAGTGGGGAAGGGCCTGCAGTTTGGTGGCCCTTACAGTTAACCCTCTAGGGACAAGCACGGCACAGTGGCTCCACTATGGTTTTCATAAGGCCCCAAAGGCCCGCAGTTCTTCTCCAGGTTCCGCGATGTGGGGATGCCAGACAGGCTCTCTTTTCAGGCCAGTGGGCCACTGTGGACAACCCCGGCCAAACATACTTTTATGCAGCTACCCCGGGCAACTTGGGTCTGCAGCCCTTCTAAGTAAATAGAGGAATCCTTATAAGTGCAGCACAGGGCCGCACCACCACTGTCACTCTCAAGTCCTGTCAGGACTAAGGCCACAGATTTCAGGCCAAAGCCACCATGGTGCAGAATCAAACCCGCTGGTTCCCCCGGTGCCACAAAATATATGAGAGGATATCTCCACTGTGTAGGTGGGGCTGCTGGCAGGCAGGGGCCCACCAGCCACTTCTGTAGGGCCGCCCCAGGGCACACTGTGTCCTCTCAAAGCAATGCCTATGCCGTGTCAGGGTATGCCTCCTTCGCACCACCTCCAAAGCTCGGCCTAAGGTCCTAGAAGTCTCCAGAGTGGCTAGCTCCCACGACAGAGCCCACTAAACCAATGCCATCTCGGAGGCCCACTTTGATCCCAACCCATGGTACTCACCTTAGTCACAGCATGATCAAATCACTATCAGCTCCTGGGGGCCTCCTCTAGTCCTCTGGGGCACTGTGCCGTTGTCCTCGTTGCTGGTCTTTCCGCTATGTGAGGTTGGAGCGCTAGCATGGGGGTCCCAGTCGACGTGGTCCACAAATGGCTGCTGCACCATCACCAGCCACCCAGCATAGCCAATACTCCTGTTATCAGGGGCAGCAGTAGTTCTTGGGAGGGGTCTTAGACTCACCCTTCGTTCGCCAATCATGGGGAGAACCATTGTGGGGGCCTTCTCCTGCTGAGATTCACTGTTTCATGGGGAAAAGTGGGCACCCATGCGAGGCTCAGGATAAATGTGTCTTGCCAGGACTCCTCCCTGGCCATCCCATCATTTAGCCCTATACTTTATTGCAAAATGCACCATCAAGTCAATTTTACACTATATAAAACTAAAACCGCAAGTACGTGAGCAACAGCCACTTGTGCTCTGGACTTTCGCATTATTCGCACATGCTTGTGGTAAAATATTGCTACTGATGGTGTGTAAATACATGTCATGGCATAACGGAGTCATTTCGGGAATTTTGTTTAATAAGAGAAAGTGAAATTTCAACAATTACACAAGTTAAGCCAGCATAATTTGAATTTCGCTGAGGCCTTCAAAACCCCCCACTGTCTAACACCACATGATGATGTCAGCAACATGACAGTCACTTACAATATCATCGCTCAATCTACCAACGCCATGGCACCCCATGAAAATAAATGGCTTAACTAAGGCACCATTCTTTTCCTTAATTGAAGCTCAACTCAGAGAAGACCGAGGTGCTCATCCCCGGATCCTGCAACTCTGACTGGGACAAAACCTGGTGGCCCTCCACCCTCGAGAATCCACCCACTCCTACTGACCACGCACATAACCTTGGCATCATCCTTGACTCCTCCCTCTCCATGAACAACCAGATCAGCGCCCTCGCCTCCACCAGCTTCAACTGCATGCGCATCCTCAGCAAAACCTTCAAGTGGATCCCCCCGACTGCAGAAAGACCATCACCCACACACTCATAAACAGAAGACTGGACTACAGAAACGCCCTGTACGCCAGAATCAACAAAACCTTACGACACAGGCTCCAGATCATCCAGAACTCTGCTGCCAGACTCGTCCTCTGAACCCCGCATCACAAACACATGACCCAACACCTGCAAGACCTCCACTGGCTCCACGTTGAGAAAAGGGTCACGTTCAAACTCTTCACCCACGCCTACAAATCCCTCTACAACATCAGACCCAAATACTTCAACAAGAGTGTATCCTCCTACGTACCCAAGTGAAACCTCTGCTCCACCGACTTCGCCCTGGCAGAGGTCCCCTGCATTCACAGAAACAGAGCGGGCGGGGTTTTCTCCTCCATTGTAGCCAGGACCTGAAACAAACTCCCAGTGAACATCAGATGCTTGCCAACCCTGCACACCTTCAGGAAGGATCCCAAGACATGGCTCTTTGACTGATCCGGGGCTTCCCCCCGCCCCCCTAGCACCTTGAGACCCTCACGGGTGAGTATTGCGCTATATAAACCCCTGATTGATTGATTCTCCATTTTATACAGATGTGTCTCTTGTATGACTTTGCTTCCACCTCTCCTGATGCTGTCTGAACTAATGATACCCTTCAAATCTGTAATAAAAGTTGTTTTGTACATACATGTAATTGCAATGCCATTTTCTCCAATTAATGAGGAATGGCATAAGTTGTATAACTTCATGTAAAGAGCACTGATGCCAAATTTCTGAGCAGCACTCTGAGAAACCATTACTTAAATCAATGTGTTATTTCTTCAGACTCATCAAAAATATGTGCTGCATAATTAGTCAGAAACATTTACATAGTACCAACATCCCCCGTTAAACACAGCTGCATGCAAATAATACATGCTTTCATAACATTTGTGAATGCCACAAAATTGTGTGAGAGGAAGCCAAACATCAGACCAAAGGCCAGTCTAAAGCAGCTTTTCAACAACAGGCCTACCAACAAACAGTTGGTCAAAACACAATTTGGAGCAGAGGGAATAAATGCTTCGCCCGACTTGTTTTAGAAAGTTGTGGATAGGTTCACCAAATGATTGTCAAATGCTTACCACCTGATCAGATGTGGTTGGCATTGACCTCAAGTCACAAAATGGAAAGTAAGACGGTTTTGAAACGGTGTGGTATATTTGGCTCCAGCACGATTATTGGTCATGAGGGACTTATTTAGGGTCTGGTGGTTGGAAATCCAGCCCTCCAGGTCAATGCAGGATACAGTGGAGGCTTAACCTCAACTTCCTTGGATCTCGAAAGCCTTCAGTGCAGCCACCAGTGAGGAGGCTGCAATGAAAGTAGAAAATGTTGCTGGGCAGACGCCATACTTCTTTCTTTCACGTGGCAAAGATTTTTGTTGTTCAAAAACAGATTTCCGAAGTGCCTTTTCTGTAAACTAAAAAACTGAAAAATCATTGACCCTGATGAAGAGGTAGCTTTCTGCGGAAGTTGATGCCATTCATTGATTTTTCTGCCCATGACGATCATGCATTACTGCTCAGTGACATTAAGTGATTGACACCGTGCCTTAAATAGGATAGGGTGACCATCACTGTTACCTTCTGGTTCAGTGGCAAATGGGTCAAGCCATAGGTTTCTGAGGGCAGAGTCATCTGAAGTTCCACATGCAATACCCTACAGTTCTTCCTTTGCTACATTTTGTGGTAAAACCACAGTTCGGTACAGTTCATCTGCCATTTTTAGTGAATACCACATCCACCAAACTTTCAGTGTCCCCTTAAGCAACTTATGCTAAATGTGGAACTCACTGGCCACCACTATAAAAAGAATAGTGCAGGGGTGATATGCAGTCTAAAGGGAGTGGGGGTGGCTGCTTTGATAACATTCTGGAGCTGTTGCACTACAGTAATCAATCCCGGGGACAATATTCAGTCAAGCAGAAGTAGCAATGTTTGACTATCAGTAACAATAGCGCACTAGTAATGTGGTGACTGGTCACAGCATTCAGTCTTAGCTCCAGGGAATAACATATACTCTAATGTTTTATTACATCACACTAATGGTTCGTTTATAGCTATATAGGTATGCCTTTTATTTTGAGATCATTGGTAATGACTCCATTCTGTTACAAACCTTTGTATGCTCCATTTTACTATTTTTAGAGAAACACTGGTTTTTGTAGCAAGTCTTACCAAAGTGGTTTTAGGTTTTTCTGAAATCTCTCATCTATACACTCAACCTGCAAAACAAGCACAATGTCTCTTCATTTGGGATTACCTTACACATGAAATTCTACATGTCTCCCCATGATAACAAGTTTACCAAATCAGCGAAACTCTATCTGCACACTTAAAAAAATTAAAATCTCTTTTATCCCCTCCCCATCTAAAATCAGCAGTTGGTGCTCTCATTCTCTATAGACTTGCCTTTGGCAATGCTGTTGTAACTGCCTTTCTTCAAAGTACCCTCATGCCATTAAAAGCTGCCCTTCATGCCACTGCAAGGCATGTGTCATCCATGAAAAAATGTGTCCACATTATGTATATCCTGACTGAGTTAAATTAGCTCCCCACTGAAGACAGAATAAAGCTCAAAGTGGACCGACTAGCTTACAAAGTTTTTACCATAAACACCAAAGCACACCAAAGCAATGTTACTATAATCCTCAATGAGTGAAATGATAAAAAAGCACAGTCGATCAGCACAGTTCCAGAGATAATGTCCAAATAAACGATCCACAGTTGTTGAGGTATCCAGTCATTTACTTTCATTCCATAAAGAATAGCAAATGGCAGCCGACGTGCGTTTCGTACCCCTGGACTTTCTCAAGGCTTCATTCAACAGTATGTACGCAATTGTAGTAAGAGAAGGAACCAGTCGTTTGACAAAAGTAAATCGCCCATTGGATTTATCCAATTGATTTTTGATGAATCATAGTTCCATCAACCCACAATGGTAATCGCTATTTGTAATGAATATTCAAAAGTGTCCCCAGTAATTAATTAGTACATTACTTAATGGATGCTTGGACCTTGATACGTCTGTGATGCATCGATGAGTGCCAAAGTCAGCGTCTCAATTCGATAAGTCCTTCTCGCGTATTGTTGTTAACCTGAACTTCCTATCCTACCTTGCTTTCATGCAAAAAAGTCAGGCAGTGCTAGAGCGTCAAGAATCAGATGTTTGTCTTGGTTGATTCATGTAAAGCGGTCTCACACCGTTGTAGGTGTTTGGGAAAAATATTGAACAAAAGATTTTGTGAAACAAAAATATTGTGTAAAGAATGTTGTGATATCAAAAATATCGTGGACAGAAATATCCCAGGTAAGAATATTGTTTTAAGTGTGGTTTTAAATATTGTTGTCAAAAATATAGTTTCATAAATTATCATTGTATATACTATTGTTTCTATGGTTATATTATCATGTTTTTTGTATGATTTAATTAGTAATGTATGTTCATTATTTTGTTAATTTTTCATTTCTAACTTATTTAATGTAATTTGTCAATACTATAATTATTTTTTAAGTATAAGTTAGAGGAATTTTGTATGTGTCTAAGGGCCAGATGTAGGAGCCCAAATACCGATCGGTAACGGCCGATTTCGGCCGTTACCGACCGGTATTTGGGATTTGGCATGTAGGGGGCATCTCATTTACAGAATCGGTATATTTACCGATTCGGTAAATATACAGAATCGGTAAAATACCGAACGGTAAATTTACTGATGCTGTAAATCAAGATGTAGCTGGCACTTCAAAGAGTGCCACAGGCCCTTTAGGAGTCGGTAAATACCGAATCCCAGTGTACATGCACATCTGTGCATGTACACCTATGCCATGTGACACACAGACATGCCCTTAGGGCATGTATGTGTGCCACATGGCACACAAGCCTGCATTTGGGGTGCTACAGGGTGTCAAAGTGACACCCCGTTCCCCCTGCCAGGATTCGGTATTTACCGATTCGGTAAATACCGAATCGGTATTTTCCATTGATTCCTATGGGCTTCAAAGCCCATAGGAATCAATGGGAAATACCGATTCGGTATTTACCGAATCGGTAATTACCGAATCTTACAGATTCGGTAATTGTATATTAAAAATTACTTACATCTGCCACCTTCCAATTTACCTACATCTGGGCCCTAAGTTTTATAATATGATAGGAGTTGGATGTTGGCTTACTAGCTGAAAAGGATGAAGAGATATTTAAAATATGTTTGTATTATTTGGTGTATCAGTTATAATATGTTTTACATTTCATTTATAGTTTTAAATGTAATAATTTCTAATTTATGAGTAAACATTTGTTAAATATTTTTTAAATCAAAAATATAGTTTTCTGTGTTGCTATATTGATTTTTTCTTTTTTTTTATATTTATATTATTTTTATACATTTATTCAGTAATAAATATTAAAAATATATTTTGTTAGACATTTTATATTAATGATTATTACGATGTCGGCCAGTGAGCCTCCGAGTGACATCGTCGGAGGGTCACCGGCCGACATCGTAGGCTTACAGTTCAACCACCTCATTACAATGAAGGCGGTCGGAGGGTCTTATTAACTGGCTTCCGACGGGCTCAACGAGCCTGTTGGCTAGTCGGAACCACAACGTAATCCCTTTGTCCCTTTACAACAGCGTGTCTGCCGTTGTGATTACGATGTCAGTTTCAGACAGCCTTTCCATGCCAGCCTAACCAACATGGAAAGGTTGTCGGAAAGCAACTTTGGGGGCCTCTAGCAGGCTCCCTTACCACCCCCATGTAAATCCCTGCACCCTCACAGAGCCTGCCACAGGGTGCAGGGATTTACACAAACTCCCAATTCTCCATGGGAGCTTGTGCTTTGGCTAGTATCCGACTGCAGCACAAGCTCCTATAGAGAAATTGGAATGTTCAACCGCACCATGGGCCGATTACGATGTTGGGCGGAAAGCCTCCAGACAGTCCGAATGACTCAGTAAGTTTACATCCCGATTACGATGTTCGCAATCAGTTCAGAGCGACTCGCAGAGTATTTGTGTTGGTCGGTACCACATTATACACCCCGATGGACAGCCTTTCCGCCCATTGGATTAAAATGCTGTTTTCCAACAGCCTTTCCGTGTCAGCTGGCCCAACACGGAAAGGCTATCAGAAAGTGATTTTTGGGGCCCTGCCCCAAAGCCTACAGTTGATGGCCGAGGGGGTACCTAAGAGACCCCCATGTAAGGGTTTTCTGCAATCACCCTATTTCCCCATAGGAGTCTGTGTTACGGCTGGTTCTCAGGTGTAACATGGGCTCTCGTAGGTAAAAATGGGAATCCGACTGAACAGTGTTCGGTCTCATCGTAATCCGTAGGTCGGAACCGCCGACTGCGATTTGGTCGGTCCCGAATCTGAGACGGTGTCGGGCAGAGGCTTTCCACCCAACTTTGTAATGAGCTCCCATGATTGGTCGCATCGTAATTGCTGTGCTGGGACCACCGACCGGAGGTAGGTTGGTGTCGGGCTGCTGCAATGTCTGTTGGAGGCAACTCCGACCGACATTGTAATCAGGTCCTTAATGTTAAATGTTACTTATTTATTTTAAGTATCAGCTAGAGAAAAGTAAATTAAGTATACAATTTATTTTTTCTTATGTATAGGTATAGGTTTACTGTTATGTTTTTTAAATAGTATATGAGAAAATATTTTTTATTATTCCTACCTATGTATATTTATTTCCTTTAAGGTGGTTGTCTTTTATTTATATGTTTAGTTATTTCTTGTGTTTTTTAATGTATTTTTTAATTTATATATGTGTGATGCAAAATGATCCAACATTAGTTAACTTTATTAAATGTATGCTTTGTATTATATAATGTAATATTATTGGCCTGGTCGCCCCCACGCTCCCCGCCTGCTCTGCCTGCCTCATTACCTGCTGCCTGCCAGACGCCGATCCGGAGCCCCAGCCGCCGCAGGGCCGCCCGACCTCGGATCCCCGGCGCCCCAGCCGCCGCAGGGCCGCCCACCAAGCCCGCATAGGTTTTTCCCGCCGTTACCTGCCGCGACCCCGCCCCCCCGCCTGCCGATTGGCCCACGCGCTCCCCGCCTCCCAGCGGACCCTCCCTCCCGGCTCCCTTCTTAAGGGGACCCAGACCACGGTACAGGAGCGACCACTGCGCCCTCCACGGCCTGGTCGCCCCCACGCTCCCCGCCTGCTCTGCCTGCCTCATTACCTGCTGCCTGCCAGACGCCGATCCGGAGCCCCAGCCGCCGCAGGGCCGCCCGACCTCGGATCCCCGGCGCCTCAGCCGCCGCAGGGCCGCCCACCAAGCCCGCATAGGTTGTTCCCGCCGTTACCTGCCGCGACCCTGCCCCCCCGCCTGCCGATTGGCCCACGCGCTCCCCACCTCCCAGCGGACCCTCCCTCCCGGCTCCCTTCTTATGACGCCCCCAGAGCGACCGCGCAGCAGACGCGCGCAGCGGGAGCACCGATTGAGCGCCGAAGGTGCGCCAAAGGTAAGCCCGTCTACGCCCGTCTGCGCCTGGCCCGTGCCCAGTGCCAGGACCCCTGGCCCCCACTGGCGAAAGTCGTCCCGACGGACCTACGACGCCGCCGAACTCAACGCACTCAACACATGCCGAACCCCGGGTTGCTACCGAGCCACACCGAGACGCACCCACGGACCCTTCAGCTGCCACACCTGCAAGTTCACCTGCAACCGGACCCACGCCGCACCAGCACCCACCAAGCCGAACACCAACAGCACCCACTTGAAGTGCATCCTGCTCAACACCCGCTCCGTCCACAGACACGCCGTCGAGCTCTGGAACCTGCTCGACACCACAGCCCCAGACGTCGCCTTCCTCACGGAAACCTGGATGAACGCCTCCTCAGCGCCCGACATCGCCATCGCCATTCCGGACGGCTACAAGATCATCCGGAGGGACCGCATCAACCAGACAGGAGGAGGCATCGCCATCATCCACAGGAACACCATCCGCATCACGACCAACGCCGACGACACCCTCGCACCCGCCGAACACCTGCACTTCCAGATCCACATCAACCCCAAGACCACCCTCAGAGGCACCCTCATCTACAGACCCCCGGGACCACGCACACAATTCAGCGAGGACATCGCCGAGTTCATCAGCCCGCACGCCCTCCTCTCCGCTGACTACATCCTCCTCGGGGACCTCAACTTCCACCTGGAGAACAACAACGACCGCAACACCACCACCCTGCTGGACAACCTCGCCAACCTCGGACTCAAGCAACTGGTGACCTCCCCCATCCACTACGCCGGACACACACTCGACCCGGTCTTCTCTTCCAGCAAGGACATCGCCTTCAGCCACGCCACGGGACTCCACTGGACGGACCACAGCTGCGTCCACTTCAGCTTCAGAAGGACCCCGCTCCACCATCACCAGCAACAGGTTCCCCGCAGAAGCTGGAACAAGATCACTGCAGACCTGCTCGCTACTTCCCTGAGCAAGAACCCTCCCACCAGCACAACGAACCCCAGCCAAGCGGCCACCAACCTCACGAAAAGGATCAGCGACTGCGCAGACGACCTCGCCCCTCTGAAGACCCCGCCGAGCAGACCCGGCAGCAAGAAAGCCCCATGGTTTAACGACGAACTCAAGAGCTCCAAGAAGAACTGCAGAGCACTCGAGAAAACCTGGCGCAGAGACCCAACACCGGACAACATGACTGCCCTCAAGCTCGCCACCCGAAAACACCACCAACTGATCCACGCCACCAAGAAAACCGCATTCAAGGAACGACTGGACAACAACGCACACAACAGCAAGGAACTCTTCAACATTGTGAAAGAGCTCTCCAACCCCAACGCCGGAAACAACGACATCACCCCTTCGCAAGACCTCTGCAACTCCCTCGCCTCCTACTTCCACAACAAGATCGCGGACATCCACAACAGCTTCAGCACTCAACCGACGCACGCCACGACCGAACCACCGCCCCCCACCACCACCCTCCGCACCTGTACCCCGATCAGCACCGAAGCCACCATCCGCACGATGAACTCCATCCACTCCGGATCTCCGACAGACCCCTGCCCTCACCACGTCTTCAACAAGGCCGACACTGTCATCGCACCCCACCTGCGGGACATCATCAACACCTCCTTTGACATCGCCACCTTCCCGGAGAGCTGGAAGCACGCCGAACTCAGCGCTCTACTCAAGAAACCATCAGCCGACCCCACCGACCTCAAGAACTACCGCCCCATCTCGCTGCTCCCGTTTCCGGCAAAATTCATCGAGAAGACCGTCAACAAGCAACTGGCCGCCTTCCTCGAGACGAACGGTTCCCTCGACCTCTTGCAGTCTGGCTTCCGGCCCAACCACAGCACCGAGACCGCCCTGATCGCAGCTACCAATGACATCCGAGCCCTGCTCGACAACGGAGAAACAGCGGCCCTCATCCTCCTGGACCTCTCCGCGGCCTTCGACACTGTCAGCCACCGTAGCCTAGTACAGCGCCTCAGCAACGTCGGAATCCAGGAGAAGGCACTGGAGTGGATCATCTCCTTCCTCGCAGGAAGGACACAGAGATTCCGCCTCCCCCCGTTCAGATCGGAGGCCACCGAAGTCATCTGCGGCGTTCCTCAAGGCTCCTCGCTCAGCCCAACACTCTTCAACGTCTACATGAGCCCCCTCGCAGCCATCGCACGCCAGCACAACCTCAACATCTTCTCCTACGCCGACGACACCCAGCTGATCCTCTCCCTCACCAACGACCCCACCACCGCTAGAGCCAACCTGCACGAAGGGATGACAGACGTAGCCAAATGGATGTCGAACAGCCGCCTGAAACTGAACTCGGACAAGACGGAAGTCCTCATCCTAGGATCCTCACCCTCCACCTGGGACGACTCCTGGTGGCCCCCCGCCCTGGGCAGCGCACCCAAACCAACAGACCACGCACGCAACCTGGGCTTCATCCTGGACTCCTCCCTCTCCATGACCAGACAAGTCAACGCCGTCTCCTCGTCATGCTTCAACATCCTGCGCATGCTACGCAAGATCTTCCGATGGATCCCCTCCGAGACCAGGAAGACGGTCACCCAGGCCCTCGTCACCAGCCGTCTGGACTACGGCAACTCCCTCTACGCCGGAACCACCGCCAAACTCCAGAAGAGACTCCAGCGGATCCAGAACACCTCAGCACGACTCATCCTGGACATCCCCCGCCGCAGCCACATCTCCGGACACCTGAGAGACCTGCACTGGCTCCCGGTCAACAAGAGAATCACCTTCCGGCTCCTCACCCACGCACACAAAGCCCTACACAACCAAGGCCCAGGATACCTCAACAGCCGCCTCAACTTCTATGCCCCCAAACGCCAGCTTCGATCGACCAGCCACGCCCTCGCCGCCGTCCCCCGCATCCGAAGAGCCACCACAGGAGGAAGGTCCTTCTCCTACCTGGCCGCCAAGACTTGGAACTCCCTTCCGACCCACCTCCGCCTGACCCAAGACCACCTCGCCTTCAGGAAGCAGCTCAAGACCTGGCTGTTCGAGCAGTAGCGGACCCCCTTCCCCCAGCGCCTTGAGACCCTCCGGGTGAGTAGTGCGCTATATAAATGCTTTGATTGATTGATTGATTGATTGATTGGTTTTTTGTTGTAAGATTTCAAACAATATTTTATATTTAAAATGTTTATTTTTTAGTAAATCAGTTAACAGATATGATTTGGTTAATAATATAAAGAAAATTGGAGTGTTAAATATATAATGTGTTATATTGAGTGTTCAACACCTTCATAAAATGCATTTAGATTGAAATATGTAATGTGATCACTTTAGTGCGCAAAACATTCCCCTAAATCATTTGGAGTGGAGAGGGAATAGTAAATGTCATAGCATCCAAAACCTTCCACTCAATTGTACAGATTGGAGAGGGAATAGTAAATGTTACCCCTCGCGCACCCATCTCAACTAGTTTAGAATGGAGTGAGAATAGTACACTTTATTGTCCAACACCTTCCCGTAAATGGCTTAGATTAGAGTAGGAATAGTAAATGTCACCCATTTTGTGTCTAAATCACTACCCTAAATGGATTATATTGGAGTGGTATTAGTAAATGTGGCCAACTTTGTCCCCAACACCTTCTCCTAATAAAGAGTGCCTCCCCGGTGTCTTGCAATGCCAGAATTACTGCGGAGCTGGATTTGTGGTGACAGGTGATAGTGTGGTAAAGTGTTTTAAAAATTTCTGGATTGTGTCCAAAAAAAAGGTATATTCAATGGCTAATCAAACACTCTAAAAACAGTGTGTGGGAAACTGTTGCTGAATTAATTGTTCAGGTAGTTCCCATGGGGTGTGGTCGACATGTTTGTGCCCAAGTGGTTTGATTTACTTGGCATTCATCAGGACCATTAAGAATAAACCTCGGCGGTATGGGTGCTCTAAGGTCCACCCTGACCCTGACCTGAGGGCGTGAATGTGAAAAATAGTGAAATGGTGCAATCAAAAAGTTGTGAGTGGTTGCTATATTTGTAGAGAAACCAGATTGCACCCGTTAGATGTAAGAAGATTTTACACCATGGCTGTCGGGAGGGGGATGGTGGCAAAATTGGCACACCGCCTGCGACGCCAGGCACCCACTTCAAGCCTGTATGCTGTCCACTTCTACCGGACCCCATAGGAATAATCTATCCACCAAGATTTTAATCAGGCCCTTAGTTACTCATAGTTTGTGTTCTGTTGTTTAATATTTATATGCGTTAGGCCTGCTCAGAGTTTGATAGTAGTCCCAGGTTATTTTAGAAATTGTCATTTTATATTTTGCATTTACTACAGTTGTGATGTAATGTTTATGTTGCATTGGTAAATGGTGTGTAATGTGGGTTGGTATTCTATTTTTTTTTTTACAGGTTTATGGATTGGAAGTCATCTGACGGACCTGTGTTTTCTGCATTTGTTTAAACAGAATTAATTTGGTTTCTTCTAAACCAATATTATTATTTTTTTGGTTGGATTTCCTGGAGCATTTCTTTTTTTAATATATATATATATATTTTTATTTAATGGTTCCTTATGACTTTGGATCACTTTGATGGATTTACATTGGACGTTTTTCTTTTTGCTTTCTTGGTGACTATATATTTGACATCATGGATATGCATATAGAGCTGCACATAGAGCGGCAGCTACAGAACTGTAAGTTTAATATATTTATTCATTTATTTGGGGATGGGAAATGTTCAAATCACTTACTGGTAATGGCATTACTCTGAGTCCTACTCCCTCACTTTAATTCAGTATGCATGAGGCATTCCTGCCTTATCCAGCCCTAATCACACACCAAGAGCAGCAATAAACGCCCCTCCCCGCCATTCCTCCTGTCAATATTCAAGCTCATAACCAACAATGCATTATTTGCACATGCTAGGAGGGCAGGAGGGAATATGATTTAAAGCAAGGCAGTAGCACATAGTGTAATGCCAGTACTGGTAAGTAATTTAGACATTACTCCAACGTCCTTCCCCAGCTTCAATTCAGTACATATGTCATGTACAAAGCCCACAAAGTTGGACAACTGACCATGTATGCAAAACAACACAACTTTATTGAAACAAAATAATGTACTCTCCCCTATCCCTTCAAAGAAGAGAGAGCTTTGTATCAATACACATCAGTAAGGATCTGAATCTCTCACAATTTGTAGTGCCTAGCAAAAGTAGAGGATTCAGAGCATGTAGCCACCCTTCATATCTCGGAAAGGGAATGCCCATGCAACTCAGCAACGGTAGATAGCATACCACTGGTCAACCGTCCATGAATTTGCAATGGAGGAACTTGTCCTTCCACCTCATAGGCTTTAGCAGTAAAAGTTTTAATCCATTTACTCAACATTGCAGTAGCTGGCTTTTCACCTTTCTTTCCTAGCCCAAAGCTCACATATCAGGATTCCGCCTTCTGAAATGTCTGCATCCTCTCCAGACACAAAAGAAGAACACTTCTTTCAGACAGCAAATGCAGCCTTGCCTCCTCTGAAGTAGGGGAAGAGAAAAATGCTGCCAAAATTACTTCTTGCACCCTATAAAAGGAAGAGTTGACCTCTGGAACCGTTACTAGCACCACTCTGTCCTGAAAAACTTTGCAAAAGGGGAACCTACATGAGAAAGCTCCTAACTCTCCCAACCTTCTAGCAGAAGTGATAGCCACCAAAACGAAAGTCTTGAGAGTCAAAAACTGTATCTCAGCAAGATCCTAAGGCTCAAATCCCAAGTAGTAAAAGCTCATAAATGCTGAGAATAGGAATTGGAAAACCCATTCAAAAGTCTGGGAATTGATCCCTCATCATCCACCAAATTCTTCCAAGGTTTTCTCAAAGCCTGGATTGCGGCCTACTGTACTGGAAGAGTAGCCACTGACAATTCCACACTTGATCCACCCTGCAAGAACTGCTTAATGATCAAACTCACAGAGTGAGGATCTAAGCCTTTCCTCTAACACCACTGAGCAATTGTTTCCCAGAGCCTATCATAAGACTTTTGAGTAAATAACTACTTAGAAGCATAAATTCAACCACCATTGCTCCCTTAAGGTCCTCCTCTCAATCTCTAGGCCGTCAAGCAGAGCCTCCTCAATGACTACATCATCAGAATTGGAAACTTAAGAGGGAAAGAAACTAGCTGCAGTGACCACTCCAGAGCCACTGTCATGAACAACAGAAGAGGAAACCAATTCACTCGAGGCCCCCGAGGGGCAATCAGAATTTCACTTGCAAACTTCTTTCTCGCTTTGACCAATAGTGGGTTATATCAGGGAAAAGGGGGGAAACACATAAAGAACACCTCTTAACAATGGACAAGAGAGAGCATTCAATGCCCACGCTTGTTCCTCCCTCTTTCTTGCACAAAATATGTGAACTTTGTCATTGGAGCATTAAACAAAAAGATCCATCACTGACATACCCAAACTATGAGTCAGTATAGTGAAGAACTGCTGGATCTAGAGAAAACTCTAGAGAGGTACGAATTTCCCATGTTAGCATATGTATTGTTGTATTGGATATTCCCCGAATATATTGTCCTCAGAGAAATTAAAAAGATCTGAGCCCAAGAAAAAGGTTATCGGTGCCTTGGATGTTGTCCACCGTACTTCTTCACATATGCCATGGTGGTAAACTTTTCTGTCCAAATCAACACTGCTCACCATATTAGAAGGGACTGCAAGGAAAGAAGAACTCGCCTTACAGCCTTGCACTATCTCTAATTAGAGGATCCCTCAGCCTCCTCATGAGACTAGAAGACCTGCACCTACATGGAGTCCCACCATGCACCCCAACCTTTAAGCCTGGCATTTTCTGTTACAATTATGGGGGCTGGAGGATTCAGTGTAGCTCCTTTTAGAACACTGTTCGTGGACATGCACCAGACAAAATTGCCTTTCACATGTTGAGTTACCGGAATTCTGGCCTTAGATCCTGAGAACTCACATTGCAGTTTGTCAAAATCCATGAAGCCAGTTTGTGGAAATGGATCATGCCATGATAAAAAGTAGATAGTAGAGGCAAGATCCCCTGTACCCTGTACCACAACCCCACTCTTGGAGTTTTATGACTTGACAATTCCAAAATAAGACCTTGAATTTTCACAATTCTCTGTGGTGGCAAAACACTTTTCCCTAATGTGTGAGAAAGTGAGTTCCTATAAAAGTTGGATCTTGAACTGGTAGAAGACTGGACATTTCTGAGTTTATTAGAAAATTGTTAGTCCACGCCACTGTCAAAACTCTGTTGGTCTGAGATAAAAGCACATCTTCTGAAACAGTGAGGTATGGATGGGCAAACACACACCTTCTGCATGAAGAAGCACCACTAATGGTGCCAACACCTTGATGAACACACTGGGAGAGGATTTGAGGGGAATGGCTGAACTTGAAACTGAAAATGATTGTCCCCTAGAGTGATCCACAAAAACCATTTGTCTGATTTTCTGATGGACATATGCAGATAAGCATCTTCTAGTTCGATTGATGGCAACCAATCCCCTGTCGAACCAGTTGGAGAATGGCTTGCAAGATTACCATCCAAAAGTGAAAAGTTATCATCCAAGAGTTTATCCACTTCAAATCCAGGACAGGCCTGTACGCCCCTGAGATCTTGTGTACCAAGAAAAGGATTGAGTAAGCCCCAGTCCCCATCTACTGCTAAGGAACTCTCACAATTTCTTGTTTCTTAAGCAACAAATTGACCCCTTTCAGAAGAGTCAGGTGTTTTGGACCAGAAGCAGGAAGATGAGTCACCTTTACACCTGTATTTGGAGGCTTTTTCACATAGTCAGTTGCATAACCTTTGTTGATTATGTTCAACACAGATGCATCCCTTACAACTTTTTGCCAGAAATCGAGAAAATTATGTGGCTGACCTCCTGCTGGCATGTACTTGCGGGAACTATGATTGTTGAGACCACTTCTTCCCTGGCCTTTTAGTCCAAAATCCTTCTTCGGAGAAAAATTGTTCAATTGATACTTTTGCTTATGCATCACATAAGACTCAGCAGGGAGATGATTTTACTCTCTTGTTCCAAAACCTTCTGGATTCAGAGTTACTCTTATACGGAAGGGGATGTTTGTGATCCTTAAAGGCTTTAGAGATCATAGAATCTTATTAACTTTTAAAGAGCATTTTGCCATGAAAAAGGATTAGTGTTGTCTTCTGAACAGATTCTGTTTTCCAGTCCCTCATCCTCAAATTGCATCTGACCTCAACCACAACTTTGACCGCATCCACTGAGATATCCACACTTAAACGTGCCTGTTGATCCATGCCAGGCAGCAACTCCGAACATTCCATACCCTCCTGGATAGCCCCCAACAGAGCATCAAAGTCTTTAATGAGTGTTTGAATAGTATATGCAGCATATAAACTGGTTTTCATGGATACATTCTCAGCATCAAACACTTTCTGCAATTCTGAATCCACCTCTTTTAATCAGAAGGATCAGAAGCACAGGCCTCTGGATTAATGGATGTTTTCTCAATCAACTTGGCCAAAACTGCATATACTTTCACATTATGGGGAGAACATCATCACCCTCCAACATATACAACTTTTGAAGGAATTGTGGCACAGTGACTTTATTCACTTCCTTCAATCTGTTTCATGTCTTTAATAGCTCCATAAAATGGGATTGCTATAGAAGAAGGCCTCACATATTGCGGGAATGGCTTCTCATCCTCATCATCCCCTTAAAATGGAGGAAAACCCAAATCATTCTGCACGTGTATCCAGTGTCCCACATATCCTCTCACCTAAGATACTTTCCTGATGAAGCGGATGGTTATCTACATCTGAAGAAGATGAATCCCAATCATCCTTCCTTCTAGCAGACTTGGCACATCGCTGGGACTGCTCCAAAGCTCTAGACACAGCCTTTTCATCATGTCCTGAACCTCCATCTGAGACATCAGAGGAGGACCGCCTTTTTCCCACATTTCGCAGGACGCTTTGTCGAGATAGGTCTTTCATCATCAGAAGATGGAGAATAAATGACATGGAGACACCAGTGGCACCAAGAGGGAGACCCTTGGCCCATAGCTGCCCCATGGACAAGAGGGGACTACATTTACCTGACACCCCAGTGCCAGGAACCCCCTTTGCAGAGTCTATGCAAGGGGCGGGCTTAGAGTTGGAAACCCGTGGCACCAAGAGGGGATTCCTGACCCCTAGCAACCACAATGACCAGAGAGGACCATATTCTTACCAGCTGCCCCAGCACCAAGAGCCCACATTGCAGAGCAGCTGCAAGGGGGTGGGGCTTAGAGTGCGACTGGCAGACCTGCTCTGTAGGACACTAGTGGCACCAAGAGGGGGACCCTTAGCCCCTAGCAACCCCAAGGACCAGAGAGGACAACATTTACCAGCCGCCCCAGTGCCAGGAGCCCAAGTTGCAGAGTTGCTGCAAGGGAGCGGGGCTTAAAGTGATGGACTAAAAAGTTCGTCTGGGATGCCTGTTCTGTGGGACACCAGTGACACCAAGAGGGGAGGTTCCTTGGCCCCTAGCCACCCCAAGGACCAGAGGTGCCCACATTTACCAGCAGCTTGAGCATGAGGAGCCTCTGTTGCAGAGTCGCTGCAAGCAGGTGGGGCTTAGAGTGATGCGCTAAAAATCGTGGCCAGAAGACCTGCTCGTTAGGACATCTATGGCACCAAGATGGGGATCCTTGGACACTACGGACCCCAAGGACCAGAGGGGACCACATTTACCAGCCGCCCCAGCACCAGGAGCCCCCTTTGGAGAGTCGATGCAAGGGGGGTGAGGCTTAGAGTGATGAGCTACAAAGTGCCGCTGGCAGACCTGCTCTGTAGGACACCAGTGGCACCAAGAGGGGGATCCTTGGCCCCCAACAACCCCAAGGACCAAAGGGGACCACATTTACCAGCCGTCCCGGTGCCAGGACCCCCTGTTGCAGAGTCTCTGTAAGGGAGAGGGGCTTAGAGTGATGCGCTACAAAGTCCGGCAGGCTTAGAGTGATCCACTAAAAAGCATGGCCAGAGGACCAGCTCTGTGGGATACCAGTGGCACTAAGAGGGGGATCCTTGGCCCCTAGCAACTCTAAAGACCAGAGGGGATCACATTTACCAGCTGCCCCAGAATCAAGGAGCCCACTTTGGAAAGTCTCTGCAAGGGGATTGGGGCTTGGAGTGATGAGGTACAAAGTGCGGCCAGCAGACCCGCTATTTGGGATGCACCCAAGCTGTGCCCAGGCAAAGCCCAGACCAAGGGAGGGCCATACATGCTCATCAGAGCCAGGAGGAGGCTGGGCTGGGACATCCCCCTTTGTTCCAGGCACAATTTTTCTCCTCTTTGTTCATTTTATGGACCTTTTTAACAGTAACCGGGTCCAAGTGTTGTGTGTACTGCTCCTTATAAAAATACAATTGTCTGTCCACAAAATATGGACAACCGCAAAGCCCAAAATAGTCTAGCAGGAGATGCCGCCAAATCTAAAACCCAAAACTTTAAAAACAGCATCCTGGTAGAACATCGAATTGTGTGACTAGTGATATCGATACTTTGGTAGAAGAGGTATAAACCTTACTTAATAGTAAAAACACGGACTGGGACAGTGAAGTGAACCAGAAAAGTCCTGGATTTGTTTCAGCCTAGCACAACACAAAAAGGTGCAGGGACTCACCAAAATAAAAAAGGCCAAAGGTCACAAGGAACACAACTTCCTAAACTTCAGGGAAGTGTTCAGCACTTCTGCCAAACAGACACAACAGGATTCCCGTCAACCCCAGTGGGAAAGCCATCCTTTATGGAATAGGATGCCTCACACACATGTTAATGTTAATGTTAGTGATATTCGTAAAGCCCAAGGGCGTCCTGGCACATAATAGTGTCATGCTTCATCATCGGCATCCTCTGCACACCCTGGTAGGATAATACCACCAGGACCGACTCAACTTCCTCAAAGACCTGGCGGTAGGAGGGAGTGCTTGAATAAAACTTACTGGACAAACACGAGATCCAGAAAATCTAGAAATACCTTAGAGTTCCTCTGTTGTCACTTTTATTAGTGAGGACCCTGGGAATATCTAAAATCACTATACCAGGTGGGTAAATAGAGAACAATGGCTCAAACCTGTCTCATAAACCTCATTAACCACTAAAAAACTCAACATGTATTACAACATCTGTTACCTTTAAACAAGGGGAGCTAGAGGGCAGCCAGGCACTAGGAGCTAATTGTGACAAACACAAAAGTACAAAGTTCCTTCCCGATGCCAGTGTAGTGGTCCATGGTGTTGTTTGCACATATACTTTTGCAGTCTTAGAAGACATAGTGCCAACAATCTTGCAATGAAGCACCTGCATTCCTGCACCAGTTGAGCTATTGATAGAGGATGCGCCAACATTAAGTGATGCTAGGGGACTATTTCAGGTTTTACGAAATGAGGTAGCCTTGTTAAAGTGCATGTTGTTAGATGTTGTAAATTCTCTTGGCAATCTCATGGAAATCCAAGCTTCACTTAAGCCAGCCCCAAATCAACTGCTCCTACTAGAATTATAACTCACCCTATGGGACAGATCCAGTTTCATCATGGCAAGTCGTGGCCCATGGTTGGAAGAGGACATGTGCTGGATTCCGCTGACGCCCTTGCCCAATGCTCATACTATTCCCTATGTTAAACGCTGAGTCAGTACACATGTTTCATCTGTTACTTCTTTGCCTCAAATACGTCAAAATGGACCTATTGCTCAAGTTGCAGAAACAGTTTACATGATAAAAGTCCCCAAGCTGCTTCCCAAATCGTTTGAGAACAAATGAATCATTGAAAAATAAAAAAGTACACTGGCTCAGACATGTGAGAAAATGCTAGTCTGCCATGAATTGAATTGAATTGAAAAGGCATTTATCCAGCGCGACATTGCCCGTAGGCGTCAAGGCGCTAACGATGGAATAGGCTGTGAGGAAAGGGGAAGGAATTACAGATAGGTCTTCCTGAAGAACCAGGTCTTTAGGGCTTTTCGAAAGAGAGAGTAGGTCGACTGACCTTTAATATCCGACGGAAGGGTATTCCAGATCTTGGGGACAAGGGAGTGGAAAGACCTCCCGCCCAATCTGGCTTTGTAGATTCTGGGGATCACCAAAAGATTTTTGTTGGTCGATCGAAGGACCCTACCAGAGGTATAAGGTGTTAGCAAGGATTTGAGATCTTCTGATCCACCGGCATACAAGGCACGGTGAGTAAGACAAAGAACCTTGAACTCTATCCTGGCCTGCATGGGGAGCCAGTGAAGATCCCTCCTAAAGGGGGTTGCTGATGAAAGTCTAGGGGCATCAGCGACAAACCGAGCAGCTACATTTTGTACCACATGCAGGCGTTGTACCTGCTGTTTATTGATACCCAAGTACAGCGCGTTGCAATAATCTAACCTAGAGGAGATTAGTGCTACTGTAGCAGTCTTCCGGGCCTCTGGGGAAAGATAGTGCACCAACTTCCTCAGGGTTCTAAGGGCTCCACAACAGGTGGAGATCGTCCTGCTGACCTGTTTGTCGAAACAGAGTTTGTTGTCACAAATGACACCTAGATTTCGGGCGGACTGAGAGGGTTTAGGGCAAACCCCAAGGGCAGGAGGCCATCAGTCTATTGACCATATCTCTTCCTTGCCTCCGAAGATCAGCACCTCTGTTTTTTCCCCATTTAATTTGAGGAAATTCCTCACCATCCAGCCAGCAACTGCTTCCATGCAGTTTCTGAAATTCCGGGCTGTGATGTCGGCAGAGTGTGAAAGGGAGACCATGATCTGGGTATCATCGGCATAGGATAAGACTTCCAGCCCAAAAGATCTTACGAGTCTGGCAAGCGGTGTTACATAAATGTTGAAGAGTGTAGGGCTCAGGGATGACCCCTGAGGGACCCCACACTGCACCGGTTTTACTGGCGAGAGAAAGTCGCCCAGCTTGACCCTTTGTACACAGTCGTCCTAAAAAGATTTCAATAGGCTGAGCGCCGGGCCGTTCACTCCTATCTCCTTGAGACGTTTAACTAAGATGGAGGGAGATAGGGTGTCAAATGCGGCTGTGAGGTCGAGCAGGACCAGAAGGGTAGTCTGGCCACTGTCGACCTTAGCACGGATGTTATTGGTGACAACTGTGAGAGCGGACTCGGTGCTATGGGCCCTGCGGAAACCGTGTTGGGAGAGGTCAAGAAGGCAGGCGTTCTCCAGGAAGGCACTCAAATGGATGTTAAGATAGGCTTCTAACATTTTTGCAGGGGCAGGAAGAAAGGAGATAGGCCGATAGTTTTTTAAGATACCGGGGTCCAATGAGGCTTTTTTAAGAAGAGGCTTAACTATGGCCATTTTCCAGGACGTGGGAAAGGCACCTTCCAGAATTGAGAGATTGATTACTTCAAGGAAAGCAGGAAGAAGAACATCTCTGCATTCCTTAAAAATCTTAAGGGGGCAAGGGTCCAGGGGAGAGCCTGACTTCAGCTTATCTAGGTGCAGATTGAGTTGTTCTAGCGTAAGCTGAGGGAAGTTGTTGAGTGTCATAAGATACTTCGGCGGGATCTTCTTCCGCGAAAAGTGGAACAGAGGTAGCCGGGGGTTCTGACTCCTGATTAAGAGCTTCTAGACTAGAATAGATATTGGTTATCTTTACATGAAAGAAAGTGGATATCTGGTTGCAGAGCTCCTGAGACTCCACAGTAAGGTCTGGAGATTGCAGGGCTGACAGGGAGTCAATGATTTTGAACAACTCCCTGGTGGAGCTAAGGGAAGTGGTCATCTTAGAGAAGTGTTGTTTCTTTTCCACTTGCACCGCAGATTTGTATTCTTTAAGTAGGATCTTATGTTTTTGCTTTTCTTCAGGATCTAAATGAAGTCTCCAAGCTCTCTCCTGTCTTCTACATCCCTGCCTAAGGGACCTAAGGGTGTCAGAGAACCAGGGCGCCGAAGGGCGTTTTCTGGCAGAGTAGTGTGGCTTGATAGGGGCCAGTTTATCTACTGCCTTCAGGATAGAGTTGTGCAAGTCAAGCGCAGCACTATTTGTGTTCCTTATAGGTAGCGGGCCGTGGTTGGACAGCAGAGGGGCTAGTGTGTCACAGTTTATTCCTTTAAAATTTCTTTTAAGATCCCACTTACTGGGGTTTGCATGGGCTAGGATGGAATTAGAATATATAAAATCAAAGGGAATGGCCATATGATCTGACCAGGAGAGTGGGAGGGGAGTCCCTGTCTGCACCCTAGGGTCGTTGGTAAAGACCCCATCCAGGGTGTGTCCGGCTGTGTGGGTGCAGCCATCCACTCTCTGGCTCAGGCCGTATGAGGCAAGTAGGTCCAGCAGGAGGGTAGTGTCAGTAGAATTGTCCTTCTCGAAATGGAAATTAAAATCCCCCAAGATGGTAACGTTAGGTCTGTCTAGGTAGGGCTCCAGAACCTTAATAAGGTTTTGACAGAATTCTGACCTGGGACCGGGAGGCCTGTAGATCAGGATCCCGGAGAAGGTAGTAGAGGGTGAGGGGTTCAGGGCGAAGAAAAGGGCCTGATAGGGATCACTGGGGGAGGATAAGTGCTCAGTTTTGCATCTGACTTCGGTTCTGTGTAAAATCCCAATTCCACCCCCCCCCCCTTCGCTTCTCTCTGTCCATTCTGGACAAAGAGTAGCCCTCCGGAATGGCATTCAAAAGGTCTGGTCCGGAATGGTCGGTAGCCCAGGTCTCCGTAATGAACACACAAAGAAGTTTTCTCTCGGAGACAAAATCCCTAAAGGCAAAGTTGTTTTTGATGAGTGATCTAACATTAATCAGAAACCCGTTCTCTGTAGTCGACCGAGAGGGTATACAATTGACAGGCCTAGAATGTTTATTGCGAGGGGCCAGATTTCCAATGCACTGACATGCAAAGGCTTCCAGAACCCGCTCAGGGGTGAGAGTATGATGGCAAGGCATGGGCGGGGGTTTAGCAGATATCAATGACTGTAGGGAGTATGGAAAACTACCTACCCGATGGCCAGAGACTTGATCAGCCTGCCCGGCCGCCGGTGCCTCCTTGGCGCTGACGGGCGCAGATGGGCAGGACTCTGGCATGACTCCGGCGTGAGTCCGGTGCGTCCGCTGGTCGCGTCCACTGCGCAGAGGGAGGCCGTCCCCTTTTATAGGCAGCTAGAGCGCGTCAAAGCGCTTAAACATCCCCATCTTCTGGATATAGTGTCTGCTAAATGCCACTCAATGCCGGCTGACTCTTGGGAAATGCTTGAACTAAATCTAACCATGCCAGACTTAGTGGAGGGCCCAATATCTATGGATGCTCGATCTCTACCTGTAAATGGATACAGAATCCCCTTCAAGGTAAATTTCTGCCTCAAGAATACCAGTTCCCTAGAGAGTGCCCTATTCGATACGGATTGACTCATAACACCACCATCTCATCCCAAAACTGCGCATACTCTAGTAAATGCCATTTGCCCTTTCTCCTCTGAACTAAACCATAGGTCATCCATTTTTCTAAATAACCATGGAAAAATGAAGGATGCCTTGGTTATCCCAGATTATTCACATTTGTCCCATCAATGTACCTTAGGAGAACAGATCGCACGAAATTCCCACAAAGCGCCACCTATTTTAATCTCTTGGAATGCTGCGGGTCTATGGGCAACATTGGAGGATGTAGACTGGGGATTGTATATTAATCATCCTAATAAGTGCTATTTCAGAAAACTTGAACTACATCTCATATTTATAGGCAGGGTTTCAACTCATATTGCATTATTGCCAATCCCTCAGATGTGGGAAGGCCCATGGATGGGATCACCACCTGGACAAACGTTTCACTAGGTTGTACTTCCGTCCCGGCTGTCGGGTTCAGACTGAGTAAAAATACTGTGTGACGAGGACGCGAGCCGGCAGCGGTACTGGAGCTGCGGCGTCTGGTTTCTGGATATTTGCCGTGTACACACGAATGGTGCCTTAAAATATAAGGACAACAAACAGAACGTGAACACATTTTTCCCACTCAAAACTGACCCTTTTTTGGCAAAGTGGCTAGCTGTGGATTTTTCAGTCTGTAGCTCACCTGTCACCTTGAGAAACCTATCAAACTTGCACACTTTTGAAAACTAGACTTCTGTTGGAATTCAGGGTGGGGTGACATGCAAGGTTTTTATAACTAGAATCCGTGAACCTCAAACTTTGTCTAAAAAACAAATTTTCCTCAATTTTCTGTGACGGAAAGTTCTTGAATCTGTGGGAAGCCACAACTTTCCATACACCCAGCATCCCCGTAAGTGCCCCGATAAAAAAATAGCATCTCACTTGTGCAAGCAGGCCTTATGGTCATGACAGGAAACAGCCCGAAGTGCAGCATGGATACATCACATGTTTCTACTTAAAACTGACTCTTTGTTTGCAATGTGGGTACCTGGGGTTTTTGGGTCCTAGCCTAGCTGGCACATTGGGAAAACTAGCAAACCTGCAAATTTTTCAAAGGCAATCAGGGGAGTATAGTGATGCGTGATTTGTTTGGCACTCACTAGTTAATTTTAACCAGACGCCCTTGCAAACTTCAAACTCTGGTAAAAAAAAACACATTTTCCTCATATTTCTGTGACAGAAAGTTCTGGAATCTGCAGTAAGCCACATATTTGTCACCTCCCTGAGTTCCCACTTCCCCCGATAAGAATGGTATTCCACTTGTGTGGACAAGTGCTTGCAACAGAAAGGGATCAAACTAAAGTCAATGGGAGACTGTACGAGTTTCCAGCTTATTAGTTTTATTGGCATAAGGGTGGTAACACTGGGTACTAGGATTTTTGTGGATTCCTGTGGATTCTGGGAGTTTCTGTTTCATTCCATTTGGAGAGGGGGGTGGCCAATGCCAAATCTTCTACCCCCCCGACCAGGCTTTGCCATCAATTTGCTCCTGAGGGGGACAGAAAATTCACTACACGCCGGGGAATTCAATATTTTGCCAAAACAAACATTTGCAATGCAATAGGACTCACATTTACGTGAGACCTATTGTATTGCAAACAATAGTCATCACCGACAATGGGACGGAGGGCGAGGGATGCACGGACAACAGGAGTGAGGGGGAGAAGACACGGACAATGGGAATGTAGCCAGGGGGAGGTGGGCAGAAGGCACAGACAATGGGAGTGTGGGCGGGGGAGGCACGGACAAAAGGAGGGGGGCGGGGGAGGAACGGACAACGGGAGTGGGGGTAGAAGGCATGGACTACAGGAGTGCAGGCGGGGGAGGGGGTAAGAAGGCACAGACAACAGGAGCGAGGGGAAGTAGAGAAGGCAGTAGGAGAACCTCATTAAAGAAAATAGTGCTCACAGTCTAAATAACACGTACTGTGTAACAGTCAGTAAAGGAGCCAGTAGCCATGGGAGGTTCCAAATGATGACATGGCTGTAATAAGGAGGAACTAACAAGCCTATAAATGAATCCGAAGACAGCATTTACGAAGGACAAAGACACAAGCCAATGAAAAATACAGGCAGGTAGTGGGTGTGGTTTCCCTCACGTACTAATCGACAGCAGATCTTCACCAGAGCAGCACTTGCGCGCTGACTCTAGGCTCAACCTAAAAAAGGAGGGTGTGGCCTACCCTGGCATCAAGCCCCACCCTTGCCCCAGAAGGGGCAATAGTGTGTTTCTTGCCCCCAGTGGTAGAAAGCTCACCTGACACCAGGGAGTTTGCCTTTGGGGAAAATGAAATTTGTGCAGGTGTTGCACTCTGGCATGGGCTACACACCCACCCCAAATGTGACAAACCAGAGTACAACACCCACAGCACTTTGTTTTGCCCCAAAGGAAAAATCACTGGTGTCAGGTGGACTTTCTATCTCACCTGGGGGGGGGTACAGATTTGGGGCAGCCTCCCCAATTGGGACAAGCCTCCTATCTGCCTGCAGTGGGGCAGAAAGACAGTATTGTCCCTTCTGGGTTGTGGGTATAGCTCAATGCCAGCCAGGGTAGGCAGCACCCTCCTTTTGTTTGTTTTGGCTCAGTTTTGAAATGCCGGGTGTTAAGGGGGCTTTCTGCCCCTTGGGGCAGATTGGGGATGAATACCCCTATCCGGCCCACTGGGGCAGAAAGTCTATTTGGCCATGGGGTTGGGAAAAGCAATGGCCCATGCCTTGGGGACTGCTCCCTCCCCCCAAAATACTGTATAATTGCAGTCGCTGGTGTCTATTGGACTTTAAGCCACCCACAGAGGGAGCAAATAGAGGTTATTGTCCCAGATCGCCCGCAGAGGCACCCTGTTGGGGTGGGGCATGGCCAAGCCCATGCCTATGATGGGCAGTCCCCACAAACATGTTCATTTTTCCCCGGTGTCTGGTGGGCTTTCTGCCCTCCCGGGGGGTAGATTGGGGATAACCACCCCTATCCGCCCACTGGGGGGGTGGGGTTGAAAGACTGTTGACACATTTTTTGGGGGGGAGGTGGGGGCATGGCTATGCTCATGGTGGACATCCCCTATCCCTTTGTTTATTTTTATATGCACTGGGTGTCTAGTGGACTTTCAGTCTCCTTGTTGGGTAAGGAAGATTGGGGTTAATCACCTCCTACCACTCCCCCTGGTCGGGTAAAATGACGGAGTTATTTTTGGGGTGGGGGCATTTCTATGTCCATGGTGGGCAGCCCCCACCCCTCTGTCTTTTGTATATACCCATTCCCTGCGTGCTGGCCCCCATGTTACTCAACCTATTTATGGCGGACTTAACTCTGGCACTTAATAACTGCAATTAACATGCACCCAGATTATCAACTGCTGGCACAAGATGAGGTCATCAAACCCCAACACATTAAACCATCTCCTGTGGCAAGATATTCAAATGAGGGAGAATTTGCCCGCAAGTCTATACCTTCAGGAGCCACTGACAAATACAGGCCTTTCGCCCATATGGGACACACACTGCCACCATGCATCGTTCAAGAAAACGGTGTGGAAGGCGTGGAGGACAAAGCGACTTTTTCTGTCAGAGCGCACGCTTGGATGACTCTGAATTCATATAAGATCCTAGCGTCAACAATATTTAGACTTGGGATATTCAAAAGTACTGAAACAAAAATTCCTAAAGCTCCGTCTGGGAGTGTTACCAACTACGCAGCAGCTCCCTCCCTAGAAAAGGGTGCAGATCTTCACACTATGCACCCTGTTCAAATATGGCCAGGGTGACATCATACATACTATCTGCACTTGTACAGAGATGCTTCAAGAAAGGAGGCTGCTGCTAAAAACTCCCTTTAACCAAAGAGAAATTCGGACAAGGAGACAAGCAGTTTTGGCATGTCTTGACCCCGCATTGCCACAATTGAACACCAGACTAGTCAGATTCCTTGAAGTGGTTCGGGCAAAAATGCCATACTGACTCTTAATCTGTATGGTATTGGAACATTGGGGAAAAATATTTTACTAAGGGGATGACTAATTGTCACAGCTGACCGCATTTTTCTAATAGGCTGCAACGGCATGTCCAAATCTGTATTTTAAAACGTAATGATACAGAAGCGTTTTAGATCTCCAACATTATGACACTTATGATGGAGCACAAATATTTTAAATATGGTTTTATTTTGTATGTATTGCATTGGTTTTAAGTAACTCTGCAAATAAATAAATTTGATTTGGTGCATTCCCTGGTGTCTAGTGGGCTTTCAGTCCCCCTGGGGGGGGGGGAGGTGGGCAGATTGGGAGTAATGACCCCATACCTTTTCACAGCAGGGAGAAAAACTATTTGGGGTGGGGGCATGGCCATGTCCCTGGTGAGCAGCTCCCTACCCTATTTGTATTTATTTTATTTTCCCTGGCATCTACTGGTCTTTCCACCCTTCCCCCCAGAGGTACATATTGGTGGTAATCAACCCCCATACCCCCGGAGGGCACAAAGACTTAAATATTTGATGGGGTGGGGAGCACAAGCCCCTTCTTAAGGGGTCGCTTCACCAATTCCCTGGTGTCTAGTAGGTTGATCCCTGTTTGGGAATCACTCTCCTGTGGCAATCCCCAAGCAGGGATCGACTGGGCATGGATACCACTGGAATGGGGAGGTTCACCCCTTTCCAATGATATCTCTCCCAAGACAATCAGTGTTTCAGGGGTTGAGGTGTGACCCCTAATTACTGATGCATTCAAAGTGAAAAAAGCCTTTCAGCTAATTTTACTTTCACTTTTAAATGTAATGATGTCAGCGTGCCCTGCACGCTGATCCTATTAGAAACCCAAAAAAGCCCAGGTTACTTGGGAAGCTCTTCCTGAGAAAAAATCTGGAAAAAGGAAATCCTCTGTTGCTAAGCAACAAGTGTGTCCTTTATAGCCCTCCCTAATGTCATTTATCAGTCTTCTTTTCTATGTTATTATAATGCTCTTTGACTGGTGCATTAAAATACATTGTTTACTATTTATTTACATATCCTTAAGCTATGGTGGTGTGTACCTTTGATCAGATTTGCTGGTTAGTGTGTAGGTGGGTAGGTGTTTATTATAAGGATTTTGCTATTGATTCTAAGTAGTATACTCCTTTGTTTTTCATAATAGTCTAACTCTACATTGTAGCATGTTCTACATTCTACTGATTTGTTTACTTATTTTGGGTTTAATTTGGTATACTGATTGCTCGACTTTTAGCTGTTGGTAGTTTTGCTCTTTTTGTAGGGCTTGTATGAATTTGTAGAGTAGGTTGGGTTGTTCATTGTGTGATTAGAAAGGCACTGTATCACCTTTCTACTGAGTTGTTGGTTTTGGCTTCTTCAGCCACAGTGCTGCTGTATACATTCCCACCAAGGTATTTGGAATTTGGGTTGGCATCTGTCACCAGAAGAGTCTGCCAACCCAACTTTCTTCAAAGTAGTCCATTGGAGGGATTGGTTTATGTCATTATTTTGGTATGATGGGCTTCCTGTAAGTATGTTATAGAGTTTAGATACATCTGTTACAGGGACATAGGTTAGTGCCATTAGTTTAGTTTTTTTAAAGGCAAACTGGCTGTTTGTTGCATATTCTACACTTAGTGCAGATTGTTGGAGATGTATCCAAATGCTATGATTAAAGTAGCAGTAACAGCCTTGAATGGCTGTTTGTGGGTACAATTTAAGTATTGTTTGTATCGTGGCTTGTTCAAAGACGATTATTATTTTATGTGGAGTTGTTCCTTTTAATTTCAATGTGGCTTAGTAGTTCGTAGTAAGTTCTACTTTGTTTATGAAGTAGCAAGGCATACATCAGGAGTTTGTTATCATGTGGCCCATGGGGAAATTGTTGTTTTTAACTAACTTAGCATGAGCACGTTGCAGCTTGCCTGCTGCTCTGCACACATTACTACACGTCTTTATTTGCTGCAATAATTTCAATAGATACTTTCACAAGAGAACTCATCGCTGTGTTCGCTCTCTGCATGTTCCTGGGATTTTGACTGAACATTATGTGCGAGGTCTAACAACAATGCCCCTTGTTATTTTGTTCTGGCCAGACCTTAGACAAAGCATACCAATGCAGCTGTTGTTTGGACAGCGTACTTGGGTTTTTAGTGGGGTACATGAATAGGTGACACACACTTGGAGAGGGACCTTTCCAGGGAGAAGAGAGAGAATGCACCTGTGATGTAGATCTACCAACTATAGGCTAAGGTATGGGCAGTGGCGGCTAGTATTAAGGAGCGGAGGGGGCGTTGCCCTACCAGTATTGTGGAAAAGGGAGAGAATGATGAACACCATTTCGCAGCTTTCAAAGAAATGCTGACTGCTTGGTGCTCCCCTGTGAAACAATTTAAAATATCTTTTGGTGTGCAAAGTCTTCCTGTGCATGTGCTAGCTGGGCGAGACGCTGGGCGAGGACTATTCCTCACCCTCAAGGCACAAGCGAGGAGGCGGGTAACATCAGCCTTGTTGGAGTGGCCGCATAAAGCAGCAGTGCATGGATTTAAAATGGGGCGCTTAGGAAATGGCCCAGGACGGGGTCAGTAAATCTTCATTCACAATAATGGGAATGGGCAGGGCTGGCGTACAGTGCAGGGGGTGGTAACAATTGCGGCACTAATTTCGAAGTTTTGCCTCTGTAAATTAAGCTTCCTAATTGGGTAAGGCAAGCGTGGGGATGTGGACTATGCATGAGCTTGGCAGCTCCTGGACACTACACGTATCAGTTGTTGGAAAAAGAAAGGCGCCTGCAACCGTGATATCAAACGAGCGCACACCAGGTTTGTTTTTCTAGTTACTGAGACCTGAATCTGGGCTTGGGGTCTGCCATTAATGATTACAAATGTGCTGAGTGTTTCCTGCTTGATATATTCTACGTGTACTTATAAATCACAGTCGTGCCCGCATTGCGCAGTGACACACACCACTGTCCAGGCCTCAGTACGTCATCTCACTACCAGAGCCTAGCAGCAGGAAGCTGCCCGTGCTTCTCTTCAAATCTACAAAGTAAATCTCACTTTTACATCGGCTTTCAGTGCCTGGCCCTAAAGCCGATGTAAAAGAGAGATTTAATGTGCAGGGTTGAAGAGAAGCTACTGCCTAGAAGATTACCGAGGCCGGGACAGTGGTGTGTGTCACTGCACAACTGAACCCTGTACATGGCCAGGCGTGGACACAAATCACACAGGGAAACCTCCCCTCCCTAGTACAAGTGGCAGTGAAGAGGGCTCATGTTCCGCTCACCACCTCCTTAATACAGTGCCTTCCACTCACCGTCTCCTCTGGAGGGCATGTTCAGAGAGTGAAGTAAATACAAAGATAAGCATTTATTATTTCAGTCACTCACTACTAGTTTTATGTGCAGACAATGTAATAACTTCATTTAAAAATGTTTTCTTTACGTACATGGCTATTTAATTCGAACAGTACTGCATGTGAATGACCATGACTGAGTAAGATTAGGTTTCTCACACCACAGAGTTATCCACTTTGACATTATAATATTTACGCAGCTGTGTTTGGCTGGCCATATCTATATTATCGTTAACAAATGTGCATTGTTAGAAGTGTACGTTTGTTTGAATGCAAATTGATTGGAGCCAATGAACATTAGTTTGTATTGCACTGCACGGGTCTTGGCATGGTAATGAAGTATGCTTATCGTCAGCTTTGACTGTTGAATAGTATCTGAACATGCGGTTGTGAGGGCTTCATGATTTAGTTAGTATTGCTTTTTTTCAATACGCACCGAATAGGACTGAACTATTCACAAAGCAGGGCCTCATTTAAACTTCGCAAGCAGCGGCATAATTTTCCGCACTTGCGAATCCTACAAGGTACACCTAACATTCTTTGAGTAATCAAAGATAAAATCTGACTTGAGTTCTTCCTCAAAGTGCAGATGCTCGGAACTGTTTCCATACTGTAAACAAACAATACTGTCAATAGTAAGGTGCACTTATCTACTGAGATATCTAACTAACCCATATTATAAAAATATATACATAATTTTATAAAAACTCATTTGAATGGACGTTGATATGCTGTTAAAACTTATAAACCACTCATGTTTGCCAACTTTGGTAAGCTGTACAGCCACCAGTCACACCCCATGCTCTGTTCATGACCACAAAACATCTGAAATAATCTATGACAACAGTGGACAGATTGCACATCATATCAACACTGACATCAAAAATGCCATTACTGCTTTTATTTCCAATGTATGGAATGAGTGCTACCTTCACCAAACAGAAGCCCTTACGAAAACTAAATAGAGAAGAACTGTTGTTGCAGCTGCACTCACTAGTAATATATATCATAAGACATATATTATTGGTTAGGCTGCCTGCAATACACTGTTAACATACGCCATCATGGAGGAAACATATACAAACAATGTATTATTTTCACTGTCAATTTTTTTTTAAATAAATAGGCAGTCATTTGCTGTTCCATGAATAATTTTGATGTGGTATATGATATTATCAGTGAGGTCATGTCTGATGTCACATGTGGGGTTGGTATGTGGTATATGATATTATCAGTGAGGTCATGTTTGATGTACATGTGGGGTTGGTATGTGGTATGTGATATTATCAGTGAGGTCATGTCTGATGTCACATGTAGGGTTGGTATGTGGTATATGATATTATCAGTGAGGTAATGTCTGATGTCACATGAGGGGTTGGTATGTGGTATATGATATTATCAGTGAGTTGATGTCTGATGTCACATGTTGGGTTGGTATGTGGTATATGATATTATTAGTAAGGTCATGTTTGATGTACATGTGGGGTTGGTACATGATATTATCAGTGAGGTAATGTCTGATGTCACATGTGGGGTTGGTATGTGGTATATGATATTATCAGTGAAGTCATCTCTGATGTCACATATACATTATCTCAAAGCCTGTTACGCAGTTCTGTGGTTATACTGAATAAGTTGCTACCTACGTAATTATCATATGAAATCTCTTTATTGATGTCATAACCACACTTTCACAATTGCTTTATCAACCTTCTTGCTTTCTAAAATTTGCTTGAAAATGCACTGTTTGTGCACTATTTTTTCAAAAAGTTCTCGGGGGAGAACCCCCCCGGCCGTCCTTGTCATGGTCAGGCTCGCTCACTACGCTTGCTCGCCACATGACTGTCATCCCAAACATTTACGCCACACCACTTTCAAACATCACCAGCTGCCACTGGGTATGGGGTCTGCTGACAAAGCCCAGAGATCTTCTATTATATAATACTACTTCTTCCTTCTTAGCAAGGGGAGGGAGGTTAGGCACTATAGTCCTTTCTCCATTGTCTTTTTATGATAACATCTCACTTCATGACTTAGGAACCAGCTGCCATGCTGACTATATTTGTACTACGCATTTTCCTGCTTGTCGTGGCACTTATACTGCACGTTAGGGCACGTTAGTTAAAATAAATATTCTAAACTGGTTCGTGTCTCTGTCAGATCTTATTATGGACAAATACAAGAGAGTGGGCGAAAGGGTGTGTCTTGTTACCGCGATTCCTGAGAGATCTGGGAGTGTTTACTGGGTTGTCTAATCATTTGTTTCTCTGGAAGTGAGGAGAGCAAGTGAGACACTATAGCTAGTCGGTCCTGGGTTCATGGGTACTAAGGTGGTAGGAAGACCCAGTCCCTATACACCAAGGTCCGATACTCCTGCGCATAGTTCTGTATTAGTGCAGAATCCCTGCAACAATGTCACTATTTTGATATTCTTAATAAAATATTTACTGCAGCAAATATAATAATGTTTTGGTCATTATTTAGGTTATCATGTAGAAGGAAGAGTCCATCATTAATTGTGGTGGTTAAGGGTTCAGGAATTTTTTATGTCTTCGTACCTTCTAGGGGCAGCAGGAATATTGCTCTTGGCTTTCAAAGTTTGTGCAACTTAGCATTTTAAAGTGGGCGCAGCTGGTAGCTGTTCTGTGATATTTTCAGGTACTGTAGGGAGTATATCATTTAAAATTTTAGTAGTTGACTCTTGGGAATTAGTACTCACCTCTTTCAAATCTTGAAGTACTTAACTTCAATTTCAGTGACATCTGGATAGTGGTTGTGTTCTCTCATGTTAATAACAACATACTTTTTCATAGTAGCGCCCACACAATATGTATTAGAGCAGTATGTTGTACTTTTCAAATTAACATTCTCAGTGCTTTCATGGCTGTAATTGTAGCCCATGTGCGAAACCAATTGTTTGACTTTCTGTGAGGTGATATATTGTGCTCTTTCTGTCATTCTGTCTGAAAATAGTTTAATAATACAGTTAAATAATCCTTCTTTCAAACGCTGCAGTCGACACTCCTTACCTTTGTCTGGGGGGATAAAAAATCTCGTTGCAGATGAGATCTACTTGTGCAACCATATGAGCGGGGTGGCTTTGAAGCTCCTGATTTTCGCTTGTACTACATTTGTGCGCAAGCGCACTTTGCCCATTACTGGCATTTTCCGCAGTGCTTCCAGCCGCATGTTGCTATTGAGGCTGACGCGGTCCACCCCATTCAGGTACAGGCTATGGTTCTCTCGGGTGGCTCCGGTGGACCTAGGCGAGAAATTAACCCTCCACTGTGTACGTCTTGGGCTTGGAGGGCACTGGCTGCTAGAGCTCAGGTCCCCTATTTATATGCCCCTCTGTTGCCTATCGCATCGCACCCAGGAATCTCGGCCGCTCGGGAACCCGCTGCATTGAAGGAGCTTGCAGCTGCGAACATTACACGAAAGGGAGATCTATATACAGAGGGCAGATTAAAAACTATAGAAGAGGCCCAGAATAACGTCACCCGGTCCTTTATGTTCCGTTTTATGTATGTCAGGATTCGACAGGCTGTACTATCTTTGTACCCGAACTTTCCGGAGGAGCCGGTAACTCTCCGGGCGCTGCAGGCAATGCTGGCTGGGATGAGTCGAAAAGGTCTCATCGCGCGGCTCTATTATGCCTCCCAACGGGAGCAGGAGTTCGATGACCATCCGTCGCGTAGACGCTGGCAATCAGCGATGGACACTCCACTCAGGATGGACGTGTGGCCCGCATGCTGCCAACCCATGGGCTGACTCACAGCTAACTGCAACGTTAGGATTATACATTTCAAATTTTTGCACCAAGTATATTACTCACCACTACAGCTCTATAGGTATGGGCTAAGCGATTCGGCAAGGTGTGTGTGATGTGGAGCAGATGACGCTGATTTCTATCATTTTGGCTGGTCCTGTGGGAACATCTTTGCGTTTTGGGCGGAGGTGGCGTGAATCTTGTCGGATGTGGTGCTTGAGATGGTGCCCTGTACGCCTGTGGTGTGCCTTTTAGGTTATGTGAAGAAGCTGAAACCTGCTAATAGATGCCTAGTGGCAGTTTGTACCCTGATGGCTCAGAGAGTCGTGGCAAGGAGATGGGGCTCTAGGGCTGCCCCCACTATCAAACTGTGGCTCACGGATTTGGCGTACTGCAGAGAGACGCTACATACATACGAGGCGGAGTTACCCGAAGCCTCCCGCCCCAAAGACTTTTGGAGCCCTATTACAGCATACATGTTGGCACATCCTGATATGCTCTGAGAGGTGTGATTCCCAGCATGAACCCACTAAGGACACTGTTGTGATACTGACCTTGTATTGAAGGCTTTTCGCTCCTTCACTTAGACGCATGGTTAAATTACTGTCCTGATGTCGAAACTGGTGGTATTGATGGTGAAACGCAGCATCTGCTCCAAGAGACCTTATTCTGTTGACTGTACAGTTGCTTACTCATTTCTATTTTGCACCTGGCGGCTGAGTTTTCTGGGGGGGAGGTGGGAGGGTGGAGGGAAGTTGGGAGTGGCTATGGGTTTGTAGGTTTCTTATTGATCAGTCATCTGAGAGTATTGACACTGTCATGATATTATCCGGAGGTATACACACTGCTATTATCTGTGATATTTGTATTGTTGATTGCAATATGTACTGAATACTGCTTGCCTGTAACTTGTAAACTGACAAATAAACGTTAAAAAAAATTGTTGTTGATTACAATTGCAGTTCTATTTTTTCAGTTTTCTGTTGAAGGTGTTATCGTATGGATCAGGTTGTTTAGGGGGAAAGGCGTATTAGTTATATCTTAAACAATTTATTTGTGGCTTGTTTGTAGGGGTTGAGGGCTTTTAGTCATATTTTTTACATTTAAGGTTTAGCTGATATTTAGAAGTCAAATATTAGTAAATATACCCCCCCAGGTTCCTTGACTAGCTTGGGTCGAAGCCGGGAGTTGGTAGATGAAGAACAATTTCAGAGATCAAGCAGGATATTTACAGGGTATTTTTGTTTCAACCACGTTTTTTTAGGTAACACTTCCTGTAAACTTGCACAGACAAAACAATAGGATATTTCTGTCATCAATAAAGAAAAGTAATTATTTTCCTATGGATTTAAAGAAAGAAACAAATCCCCCTGACACATCTTTAAACAGTGTCCTAAATATCAATTGTAAAGAAAGCTTCCTTGCTGAAGCTTCTCAGTGTAAAACAGCAGGCTCAAGTAGCATTTTGTACAACATCAAAGCACAGTCAGAAATAAAATGCACACATTTTTATAAAGAGTTTATATTTCAAAAACATTTTATTGTTATCTTTAACTCTCAACGTTTTACATCTAACTTGGAAAATTCCCTAGGCAAATACGTAAGCTATCATTTTTTAATAAAACATTAAGGAAGTAAATTAAAGACATTTTTTTTTAGAGTTTTATATAGCGCAAACTTCGGGGATCAGAGCGCCTTACATAGCACCAGTTGCATTACATGAGGACACATTCATTTTTTGTTTGGCACGGGGAGATGAAGTGATTTGCCCAGAATCACAGGATGTTCAGTGTCATTTCCGAGACTCCTACCCAGTTCCCCAGATTCGAGGTCCACCGCCCTAGAGCCCTTAGGTAAACACCTCTCCTCTATTTGTTAAAAACATCTCCTCCTGTTAGTCTTGATAAGTTTTTCTTGGCTAAATTATCTTCATCAGATATGAAACTTAACTCCAAGGGTGCATGATGTATTTAACAATTAAGTATAACTTATTAACTTATTTTTATTAATTTTCCAAATAAAAGAAATGATACAAGCGGAGGTGATCAGATATATTCACAAAAATTAGATCATATATTTACAGTACCAATACAGTGAGCTTGAAAACAGACCGCTGTCCGTTTGCCAAAGTGGAGTCTTGCCACATGGCAGAGCTTGCTTCATTCTGGTTATTTTATTATAGAAAAAAAACTAAGGGTGTGCGAAACACGAGTGATTTTCATTTGCGTAGTTATGTAAAATTTCAGAAAAAGTACACATAGTTAGGCAAAATCCAACACTGACCTTTAAAACTATATTACAGCGTGAAAGGGCACATTTTGCACTAGAATAATCGCGTAGTAAACACAAGCGCCGCAAACAGCTGCCACTTCTGCTCTTTTACATTGTTCCCATGCGCTCGTCCAAAATTTTGCCACGAAAAGCGTGTAACTATGCGACCTGGAGTAATAGTGTAATTTTGGACATTTTGCATGACAAGCCTAACAGAAGTTTCGTAGAGGCCTAATAACGATCGCCACACAATCTCAGGAATACATGAAAAATATAAACTGGAACTCAGCTACCCCACTCAAACCACTCCCTCCTCCCCTACAGCACTGCACACCTCCAAGGACTTTGCAAGGGTGTCTGCATCCCACGGGGCCTTCTCTAATATTAAAGTTCTTTGACAACAGGCCAATTCGACATCAAGCAGACCTGAAGCCCAGATCCTGGATGGGATAACGTGTTTGCAGAGCAGTTGTATGATATTCTCAATCGCTATATACAACAGATTCTCTAATGCTAATATATGCCAAAAGTTGTGCATCCGGAGTCTCTCTGATGTAGATTCCTTTTTTGTTCCGGAGAAGCGTAATTAGCAGCTTCTGTGCTCCAAGCAGCTTATGCCTGTGTTATACCCCCCCATGTTCATGTCGCTCTCCAATGCAATAGAATCACTGTTAGGTCTGTGATTGTATCAATTTCAATAAGCACTTCCTTTCAATAAGTTTTAATCGCCTCGCATTCCCATCAGATATGAATTTAGGTGCCCTCATCTCCAGTAAGTGTCTGCTACTGTGGGGTATCTGATTTTAATCTACTTGCGGTCAGATACCATCTCATTAAGAGTTTAAATTCTGCTTCTTCGTGTTGGATGATCCTAAAATGCCAAATGCTCTCCCGTTCTGTATCACTTATAGATCTCCCTAACCCGACTTTCTAATGTTCATAGTAATTCCAGTTTCATTGGCGTGCCCTCTTTTAATACTCTGTACAGCTCTGAAACCAGGTTTGCAGGCTGCCCGGGGTCCACGAAGGGAACCCTCCTAAGAGGGCGGCCACCTTAGTGTCACATGAGGCAGCCGCCCAGTGTTGGTGACCCCCTAGGTGTGCCCGCGTCATTTCCGGCCAGGAAGGGGCTGTGGGGCGCAGTATAATAGCCTCCCCCGCCCACCTGGTCTCCTCTTTGTTCCCAATCCTGACTCAGTTGTGGTCGTGCTGACTGCTGCCGAGGTCGGAGGGGCAACGAGGTTAGTTGCCAACCCCCCGTTGGGTTCCCACCACGCGTGCCACGAGCGGGAGGGACCCCGTCCCACGTTTGTACCCAGGTTGTCCTCCGCCAGGTCCACTCCTGTTGGTACTGGTGGGCCCTGCGGGGAGTGGGACGGTGGTCAGGACGGGAGGGGTGTTTGTCCCGCAGGCAGCAGCAGAGCAGGCCTGCCCAGCTGTCGCCGAGGTCATTGACTAATTTGCGGCAGTTATTTCCTTTAACACACGGTCTCCCCACTCGCAGGTATTGGGGGCAGCGAGTGGCCCCGACCGATAGGGGCCCCATGAGGCATCAGTAGAGAAGGCCTAGCTGCAGGCGAGTAGGATCTCTCGGCGGGCTTGCCCAACAGCAGAGGGCAGCCGACCCTCGTCATCGGCGCCGATGGTTTCCCTGTGGGTCTAACCGGTGTGACATCTGTTTCTGGGTTAGGAATTCCTGTGCCTGGGGCACCGATGCATTGGGGAGGGGGGAACAGGGAGCCTCGTCGTTCCCCTCTCCTTCCAAGGGTTGACATCGAGCCTGCTGTGCTGAGGTAGCGACTGTGTACCTTCCTTTCTCCAACCCGAACGCTTTGGGAGTATCCCTTTCCTGCCGGGTCAGCGCGTGGGAACTGACGACGTGGTCGGAGCGGAGAAAGCAAGCTAGGCACTTGGGCGCTTCCCGCGCCGTGTCTTCGGCGAAGGGCTGGGGCCCATTCATGGAGGGGGATGGGCAGCGCAGCAACGCGTGGGTGGAGGTCATCCCCGTGCTGCCCGCGACAGACCTTGGCCCGCGGGGGCCTGCGGTGAGGCACGGAGGGTTGGCAGGGCCGCCTCAGATGGGGTCGCAGGGGCTCTTGCTATCTGGTCCCTGCCTTGCCCGGTGGCAGCTGATAGTGGTAGCGACCGGATGCTTAGCATACCTTGGGCTTTGCCCGGCGGGGCAAGGGTTATGTGTCATTTCGCCTGCGGGGCCATTTTGGAGTATGGGCTGGTCCCGGGCTCCTCTTGTGGGACCCCTTAGGAAGGAAATGTGTGTAAAGTTGGAGATCACGCAGAGATAGTTGTAAAGAAAAGTTTATTGAGAGAAGCACAGGAGCAAGGTAGGACACGGCCTACACAGGACTTCTTCCCCAGAAACTGTCCTAACCAGAAGCCAGGAAAAGAATCCTACAGCCATAAAGAACGTTGAAGGAAAACAATTCTAAATAATATTTAAAGGTACAACATGACAATGTGGCAGGCATAGGGTGAGGGACAAATGCTCCTTCTGCTGGGTCAGAAGTCCAGTTGCACGGCGGTTGCCATTGCACAGCAAAACCCGCTCGGCCAGTGGGGGCACAAACCAGCTCGTTCCTTGAAAACAGGGGTAACAGTTTACCACTAATGCAGCGGCAGCCAGGGGAATGCATTTCCCGCTTTGCCATGGGGGCGCAGCCAGTTGGTTCCGATGGTAACAAGGGTAATAGTTGACCTCACATGTATACCTACAGACTTGTCCCTGGAAATGGAAAGCTATCTGGGTCCGAGGTTATATCTTCAGTCTCATCGGAAATGTGTAGTTGGCATGACTAAGTACCTAGCTCGGTGACATTGCAGATCACCACTTAGTTGGAGTGGCGACAGCTTGTCCAGACCCGAACCCTGACTGTGCAGCAGGCGCCGAGTGGTAGAGAGCCACACAACTCAGGAACAATAGAGGGCAGCCGCACACCGCACCCCTATGGCAGCGCCCAGCTATTGATCCAATACTACTGCTCTGTGCAAGCCCTGTTGGAGTAGCGGGCAGCCTCGGCAGAAGCAGAACGGTTCGAAGAATGACTTTCAGCTGTGGTAGGTTTGGGAGTGAGTTCAGCCTTGTATTTGTAAGAGAATATGCCCTGGGTTGCAAGTTCTGCGGCAAAGATACATCGGGAACACACAAATAGGCTTTCTTGTGGCACAAGAGACAGGCATTGATGCGTAGGGAGGGATTGCCCTAGTCCGAGCTCCTGGACGTGCTGCGATACTGTTCAATTAAGGAGAGGAGCGCTTATTAGCTTTGTGTCTGTCTTGAAAACTTTCCTATCCAGTCACAGTTGCAGCCTCATAAACTCGAGCATAAAGTGGAAGTTCAAAGGACAGCATCTGGTCACATTCCACTGTCAGGTAAAGTTACTAGGCCACTGGTTATAACATTGGGTTCGGTAATAATAACTTAGAACTCTACCCCACCACAGAATTTTAGCCTGCGTCAGTGGACTTGTTTATAATGAGCATTAAATGCCCCTAGCAAACAATGACTCCCCTACCTCTGGGTAATGGATGCCCAGGAGAGGCATTGCATCTCCTCTCATGGAACCTGGCAGGGATTAAAACCCTATTACAAGATGGAATGCTCCCAAAGAAATGAGGAAAATATGAAATGATTGCATTAAAGGAGACCTGGTCAAGTGAAACTCTGCCAGTAGAAGGCTATACACATTATTTTGTTAAGGCTATAAAATCACAACGCTATAGGAGACCAAAAGGTGGGTTTGCAGTCTGTGTATCGGTAACCCTAAACATCACTTCTGAACAGCTTCTTTCTACGGATCCTGGCCTACAGATAAATACGTTCAGTAAGTGGAATAAACTCGCTGCAAATCCCATTTTGCTGTGTAATGTTTAGACTCATCCCAAACCGAAGAAAAAGCAAGCATTTTATGCCATGTTAATCTACAGAATAACAGATTTTAGGTTTACAAATCCTTTGTGGGAGATAATTGTGACAGGGGATTTCAATTCTAACTTAATCCACACCCCAGATGAAGATGAAAAACGAATGGCAGAGAATTCATACTGGAACGTGCAGCTACAGGTATTTCCCACACCAAAACATTGTGATGTAAAAAGACAAAAGCTAGTGACAGCCTTGGAATATCTAGGCATGAGAGTATTAAATGGAAGATTGCAAGATGATAAACCACCCTTAGTATACTTGCCATGGTGCAAAGTCCAGGTCAATCAAAGATTACACAATTTTACTCTTCCATTAACTCCATATCTAAAGCAATACTCAATTAAATATACCACAGTTAGTGACCACTCTTATCAGCTGCTTACACTGGGAATAATGCAACCACAAGGAGATGATGGATGGAGCGCTGAAACTTTTCAGACACTCACCCCAGTCAGAGATCTGGGTTGAATACATCATTGTTCTTTAGCTCACTTCACCACTCCAGTTCAGACCTAGCTATATGCAAATCAGTCTTGACCCTGTGCCTCATGGGAACAGTCCAGACCGAACTGCCAAGGAAGGTCTTCCAGGGACCAGCAACAAGCATCTTGGGACCGGTTTCAGGGTAACACTACTCATCAGCCAGGTTAGCTTGATTCCAGTGGCAAAGTGAGCAAGGGACCCACATCTGGGCAGACTCTGCCAACTTAGGGTGAACAATGCAACTACAAGGAGATTATTAACGGAACACTGACACTTTTCAGACACTCATCCCCAGTCACAGATGTGGGTTGAATTCATCATCATCCTTTAGCTCACTTTGCCACCCCAGTTCAAACCTAACCATATGCAAATCAGTCTTGACCCTGTGCCTGATGGGAACAGTCCAGAATGAACTGCCAAGCCAGATCTTACCTGGACTGGGCACAAGCATCTTGGGACTGGTTTCTGGGTACCACCCCTCATCAGCCTGGCTAGCTTGATTGCAACAGCAAAGTAGCAAGGGACTCATGTCTGGGCATACCCAGACAACTTATGGCAAACAATGCAACCACAAGGAGATGAAGAATGGAGCGCTGAAACATTTGAGACACTCACCCCCAGTCACTGAACTAGGTTCAATCCCTCAACATTCTTTAGCTCACTTCGCCACCCTAGTTCAGACCTAGCCATATGCAAATCAGTCTTGACCCTGTGCCTCATGGGAACAGTCCAAACCGAACTGGCAAGTCAGGACTTTCCAGGACCAGAAGCAAGCCTCCTGGGACCGGTTTCAGGGTATCACCCCTCATCAGCCAGGCTAGCTTGATTCCAGGGTCAAAGTGAGCAAGGGACCCATATCTGGGCAGACCCTGCCAATGTAGGGCAAACAATGCAACCACAAGGAGATGATGAACGGAGCGATGAAAATTTTAAGACACTCACCTCAGTCACAGATCTGGGTTGAATTCTTCATCATTCTTTAGCTCACTTCACCATTTATGATCATGCCCAAGTACTTGTATTCCAGTGATGTTAACAGTGGGATCATTCAGATGCCACTGGTCTGTTTTTTTTTTCTTTCTGCCCATATTCATTATCCTTGTTTTCTCAGGGTTGATGGTGAGGCCATTTTGCTTTGTGAAAGACCATAGTACATCTAGGGGCCACTGTAGCTCCACTTTGGTCCTGGATTATAGGTGAGCAACATCTGCATAAAGGAGGCAACAGGTTGGCTTGTCTCCCAGTTTTGGGACGTGTGCATTCACTTCAATGAGGGCTGTCAAGAGATCTGCTCAGAATTTATTGAAGGGCAGAGGATCAAGGACTAAGCCTTGTATAGGCCCTGTCGATGTCTGAATTTTCAGAGTCAAGGATGTACCATACTGTACTTTTATTTGAAGGCAGTTATTTGATTACAGGGTGACAATATTTTTCAATAAGTGGGGCAGAACATTTCTTGTTGCAAGCTTCTGCCACATATATGCTGCAAGCTTCTGCCATAATATATTGTGTGGAACTGATTCAAAAGCCACTTTGAAGTCCACGAAGAATAAATATAGCAAGGATTTAGTTCTGTATTCAAAAGGTTTTAATAAATTTTGAATAAATACAACAAAAACATACAACAAAAAAGAGCTCCAAAAAGTTACAAATAGACAGTAAAACAGTAAGCACACAAATAAATAGTATATATTATAAAATAGTTTCAAGTATAATTAATAAAGTACCTATAGTACTAAAATTATAACACTGTAATAAAATAAAAAGGAGACATATTCAAACATCTTTACATATACATTTATAGATCTACTAAAGTTAAGTAAATAACTTACCTATATAACGAGTAATAACTATAATAAAACTTACTTAATGATTTAAATTTAAATAATCATCAATTGGTTTCCAAAAACGATCATCATTTGTAAAATTATGAATGAGACCTGATAAAGTCAAATTAGCACCTTTCCTAGTAAAAATTATCCATGCCCTCCATGAATTAATTGACAATAATGCAGACTTTTTCTAATTATCAGCAATTAATTTTAAAGCTGGAGATACTAGGAAATCAAACAGTTTGTTGTTCATAATAAAGAGTTTGGTAGAGAGTGACGTTGTTATATATATCCCAATAGTATATGATAAATTATCTGTGATGTTCAATATTTTAGTGATAATATTCAATATTTTAGTATGAATCCACCAAACCTCATTCCAGAACTTAGTAACAATATGACAGCCATAGAGCATGTCTCAACGAACCAGTAACTTAAGAACAATTCCACCGATTAGACAATTGTAACTGTTTTGCCTTATATAATCTTAAAGGAGTCCATAAACAATGAAAGAGTAGTTTGATATAAAGATTGAGGTAACCATCCTGAAACAGTATTCAACCAAATTATCCTCCATATATCTAATGATAACGACAAATCTAATTCTTTATTCCAAAATGAAGAAAGAAAATGTATATTGTCCCCTATTAGAATTATTAAGATTTTATATAACAATGACACTACAGGGGATGATGAAGCTATTGTTTGAATATATATTTTCAAATTGGAGGAAGCAGTTACAGGAAAATTATTCGGGAATGAATCAAAGATAGAGTTACATAATTCATATTTATGAATATCTGATGGTTGCAAATTAAATCTGTGTTGTAATTCATCAAAACTAAAAAAGGCATCATTAAGGTAAATATCCTTTAAATAAAAGATACCAACATTAATCTAAGAAAGCCACAAAGTTGTATGGTGAGCTAATTTGAATAAAGGATTATACCATAATGATATATTTAACGTTTGTGAAATAGGACACTAAAAAATGTAAACTAAATCATGTCATATCAATTTTGTGGATTTAAAAATTACTGATTTCTTTAACATAGCTTAGAATTGGATATTGTGAGCAAAGCAGGTAAAGGAAACCGTGATATCAAACTTTGCTCAATGCAAAGCCATGAAGGTAAATTATTAGGTTCTATATGTTGAAACCATAAAGTACTTTGTTTTAAAATAAAAGCTTTATGATAAACAAGAAAATCTGGCAAAACAAACCCACCATTGTTCTTAGTCAATATTAGTTTTTTGTTGCTTAAACGAGGAGATTTGTTATTCCAAACAATTTTAGAGAAGTATTTGTCAATATTCTAATAAACCTTTAGAGGGAGTTGAACAGGTAGCATTGAAAGAAGATAGAAGAGTTTTGGAGCAATAATCATTTTAATTGCATCTATTTTTCCCCACCAAGATAAATGTAGCGTGGACCATTTTCTAAATGTATCCTTAATATAAGCCAAAATAGCTTTATATGTTAATGAAATTGAATGTTTTATGGTGCTAGAATATAATATGCCCAGATATTTAAGCTTATCTTTTTGCCAAACAATGTCTTTATTTGTGAGCATATCAGGCGAACAATGAATATTTAAGGACAAAAAAATCTGTTTTGTTAGTGTTATGCATATATCCTGAAATCCCAGAATACATGTCAATTAAACTTAATAATGGAAGGATGGAAGATTCTGGGGTTCCAATATAAGAGTATATCATCAGCATACTCAACTTTTTAAATAGGAACTTTGCTTATCAGAAGGCCTTCAATTTCAACACAATTTCTAATAGCGATTAGTAAGGGTTAGTTTGCAAGAAGAAAAAGTAAAGGTGATAGTGGCCAACCTTGCCTAAAGCCCCTAAAAAGGAAAAATGTATGAGAAAGTTGACCAATAATACAAAGTTTGATAGATGGACTGGGGTATAGAGCTGAAATCATACGAACGAACAATGTACCAATATTAAATGCATAAAAGGTGTGGAAAAGGTATTGCCAATGTATTTTATCAAAAGCCTTTTCTGTATCTAATGCTAGAACACCTGCTGGGAAAAGCAGTAATGAACTAGCATCAATGACATGAAATAATGACCTAACATTATTTTTCAAATGCCTGTGTTTCATGAGGCCCGATTGCTCAATATGTACAATGTGAGGAAGCACAAGAGCTAACCTAATTGCAATAATCTTAAAGTTTACAGTCTTGATTTATTAAAGAAATAGGGTGATAGTTTGTTACCAAAGAAGGGTCTTTATCATGTTTGAGGAGGACTATAATCAAAGCTTCAGAGAAAGATCCACAAGTAGATCCAGTACTACTAAAGTAAGCAAATAATAAAAGCAAGTAAGATTAAATGTGAGGAGCAATATAATTTATAAAATTCTTCAGGGATACCATCTGTGCTGGGGATTTATGTAACCTCAGTGATTTAATTGCTGAAAGTATTTCATCCAGAGTGATTGGAAGATCTCATGTATTTCTGTCTGATAGCAAAATGTTAGGTAAGTCACATCTGTCTAGAAAATTATTAATATGCAATATAGTGGTTTATTATATAAATCTGTATAATGATTCATAAACTCATTAGTTATTTCTTTATAGGTTAAAGCAACTGATCCATTTGAAGTATGACTAGCATTAATTTGAGGTTTATATTTTTTAATACAACTATAGTTGACCAGGAATCTCCCAGATCGATTAGCACTAAAGCAAAACATAGCTTTATCATTGGAGATTAGTATGCCCGCCCTATTGCCTAATATGGAATTCAGTTCATAACAAAGTTTTTGCAAATGCACTGTATATTTGATGTGATTAGATGTGCTGTATAAACCTTTGTGTCTAGCTATTTATCTAACTTTTTAATTTTTTAATTAAACAATGTATTATCATGTGCCATGATAGATATTGTCTCTCCTCTGACATATGCCGTAAATGCATCCCATCAATTAATAATGGGTGTAGAACTTTCAGGTTTAAATGAAAAATAGTAATGAATTGCAGACAAAAGTTTTGGTTTGTTTTTCTCATTAAGAACAATATTGGTATTCATGGGCCATCAACCTTGAACTTGCTGAGGTGAGCTGGAGCATAAAATGCAGGATATAAGTGCATGGTCTGAAATATCATAGTTCGGAACAGTAGGATTAAAAATTAAAGATGTAAGGTTACCTTATATTAATAAATAGTCTAGTTGAGAAGGATTTACAAGTGAAAAAAACTTTTGGAGGGTGGAATTTGGATTGGGAAGTTCTATCCAACATTGGATCACATATAAGATTAAAATCACCTCCAATAATAAGAGGGACATTGGCCAATGTTAGTACTTCAGAAGTAAATCAGGTCCAACAATCGGTATATTGTTTGTGGGACCCGATACATTAATTATATATAAAACAGTATTGTCAATTTTGAATTTAGCTATAATAAAACAAGCATCAGAATCAGAACATTTATGCAAAATCTGAACATGTAATTTCCTTGCAAAAAAATAGCAACTCCATTTTTCCTATTGAGAAGGAGAAGGAATAATAGTACCCACCCATGTAAGATAACACAGTATCATCTATATAAGTATCCTGAAGTAAACATATATCAGCCTTATGCCCAGCTGAATGATCTAAAACCTTAGTAGGCTTAACAGGGGGCCGTAAAGGTTTAACGTTAATGAAACAATCTAAATACCAATAATATTAGACATTATCAAGGAAGAAAAAAAGATAGATAAAAGAAGTGAAGATTGAAAAAAGAAAAGTAACTCTAAATGCGAGAAAGAGGATAAACGAAAGACAAACACACACAAAAAAGGCCAAATAACATAGAAACATAAATTGTACTCTTGAATCACTCACATGCATGTCAATAATGACCTGACTCTACATGCCCTTTTAATAAACTCTACTACTAAGGTTAGTTATAAATAAATTGTAAAGCAGTGTGTTCAAGTATCATTCTAATTAATTTCTATGGAGAGCTGTGAATGTTGATCCAAAAAGCGACGAAGATCATCTGGAGGTTGAAATAACTTTGAAGAACCATCTTTCTAAATTCACATGGTGGAAGGATCAAACAAACCATATTTATTAGTCCCCACTGGGGTGGGGTGATTTATGCCATTTCCAGCTTGCTCATTAGCTGTATTTATTATGTCGAGGAGGGTGGAGTATAGATCACTGGGGGGAACCCTTTGACTGGTAATATTACAACATATGATATATATGCTACCCCTCGACAATCGTGCGTTATATGTTGGATCATGATAACTTTGCAAATAATTCTTTGTTTTTTTTTATTTGTATAATCGCAGTGAATAACCATGCAATGTCTGTAAACATTATGAAAATAATAAATAACTTTAAAAGAAACAACATAGTTATAACTTCAGCGCCAGGACACCTCCGGGTAACCGTGCGGTTTAGAAATGTGAAAAATAAATAAAAAATAAATAACCAAAGCTTCTCAGACTTGGTCGAAGATCAGCGAATTATTTGTGAAGTTTAACAGTTTCCTTGAAAAGCTTGATGAATAAATATTTTGTTCCCATTAACCATTAAAGAAGGAATGTCTCTTGCTGCCTTTCCTATCAAAACTAAATTATGATGACGCAAGACTTTAAGTATCACTTGGGGAGGCTTATCCTGTCTTGTGCTGTGATGGGAAGGAATTCTGTGCGTCTTGTCAATCGCACATTTTCTGGGGAAAAGACCAGGTAAAACATTTTCCAAATATAACCTGCAGTCATACCCTTCCACATCCTCTGGCAAATTGAAAATGTGCAAGTTGTATTGTCGATTACGGTTTTCAAAGTCTAGTAATAATTTATTAATTGTTATTATTTTTGCTGCAATAGGCATGAGGTTGTCAATTTTAGTTATATTATCGTGAATTTTAATTGCATTGTCAGAAATTTTCATAGAAAGGTCAGCCACATCTTTGCGTATTTTTTTAATACTGATGCAATGTTATCAGTATTTGAGCGTACAGCTTGTAATTCCTCCAGCAAAGTGGATAACAAAGGTTCTTAACATCCACTAATTTAGACTTAACTGGTGGAGGCAGAATATTTTGTTTGTGTTTACAAGGCATAACTTAGATAACTTGGATCTTGCTATCCACAGCAAAAATTATAAAAATGTAAGTCACAATAATATATAACAAATAGGCAAGCAGAAACGAGCAGGAATAACATACAATATGAAAATGGGCTGTGCAGCAGCTAAAACCAACTGAGGGAGTAGCCAAGGCCACAGCCAAGCCCTTTCCTGCGGGTAACTCCACTCACAGGCATTCTCTGCAGTACGTTGAGACCCACAACTGTGACCAGCCCAATGAAGACAACTTTTCCAACCAGGAAAGGCGACGCACAAGCACAGCGCTCGGAAATGGAAGCCTTCCCAGACTGAAACAAGCAGTACGGCTAGCCTATAATCTGAAAACAGTCATCGATGAAGGGCAGATGCTGCTGGAGCTCCGCGGGAGGCACCATCTTGATTTGCGCCTCCCCAACAAGGATTTGGTTTTAATTGATTTATCTGCAACACATTGCCAATGCAAGAAGATTTGGGTTGTTTCCTAACCCTTTTAACCCCTATTTGATGGGAGGAGGGACAATACAAATTTAATCTGCCCATGACTTCATTTCTTCTAATAGGAGTGCTGCATAGTGTTGGTCTAGTTTTCCAAAAGGGAGACTTGACGATAATTTTGCAGGTCTGAGGTCTTCCCTCCCTTTGTTTTTGGGATTGATTGTCTCATCTCCACGACTCTGTTATTTGTTCAGTAGAGAGTCAGTGACTATATATCATTAACTTTATTCGGTTTTCTTAAATCTACAAAAACCATAAAAGTGCATAAATAAAAACATATTGGTTAAAAAGAGGAGAACATGTAAAATATCCTTATCATCAGATGTTAAAATAGAGGAATAAAAAGGCAATTAAAAAGAATTTACAAAGTCAGTCTAACAGGTACATATATACATATAAATTTCAGTGCTATGGCTGGAGGATAGAGGACAGAGTTGGTAGACTTTCGAACAACATAAGGAATGACTTAACCTAGACAATCATATCCTGTATGACACAGCAGTGCTACTCTAAATTTTTCCTATGCCTGATGCAGAGTTTCAGAAAATGTGCGATATTTTCAGACACACACTTTGCAACCAAAAATTGTAGGGCAAGAAAAGCAGGTCGACAATATCTGATGCTTAGAATCCTTAAAATAGGTGTTATCCAGTGTTTCCTATATTCCTTGTAAAATTTACAAAACAGCACAACGTGTAGAGATGACTGCACAGAATTATCGTCACAGGGGCAAGTTGGCAATATTTTCACCCAATCGTTCATTTTTGGGAAGAATATTAAATGATGAAAAATATTCACTCTAAACTGAGTCAGAACAAACCTATCATAACTACTTAAATCATATGTCAGGTAAGGTTGAATGGTTAAGGTTGCCTGAATCGTTAAATTATGTTGAACTGAACATTTATTTACTTCCCCCAAAAGCCTAAGCCCTTCCAGGTGGCTCATGCACTGTTTTTTAAACAATCTCCTGGGAATCTGTGCTATCAAAGTTGGATTGTGTTAGTACTTTTCAAGCCCCAGTTTGGAAAGACATTTTTTTAGGTACATGAGCCACTCGATCTTATGAGAGTTATCAAGACTGATGCAGTCTTTCAAAAGGTCCTGATTTAACATTGTTTTGGGGGTTGACCAAATGCGGTGCCATAACAGGACCGGTTGTGATTTAATTAGATCAGTAATGTAAGTAATGCCCAGTTCTGCATGACAATTATATGTAGCGGTACCACATGGAACTGCCTAAAGATATCTTAAAAAGGCATTTTCCACTTTCTGTAAAGCCTCTACCCCTCCATAATCCCAGATACCTGCCCCGTAAATTGCTGTACTAATACATTTAGCTTTCTATATCTGGAGCATCTCAGCTGGTGACCTTTTTCCTAACCTCTGTGAGAAGTTAACCAGTGACGTTGTGACTCTCAGGAAGAGGATTTTCTAGCACTTATTGCTTGTTTCCATGTACCCTTATCATCAGCTACTATTCCTAAGTACGGGTATGTATTAGTGGTGTCCAACTTTACTTTGTCTATAAAAATATCTTTTTGTTTCTTTGATCCAGTCCCGCAATTCATAATAAATGTCTTTTTAATATTGATTTTTAGGTCTAGATTGGCATTATAGATATAATATCTATTGAGGGCACGTTGTAGCTCGAGGGAAGTACGAGCTAGAATCACGGCATTGTCCGCGTAAAGTAAAGCGGGTATGGGGTGCTTCTGGAGCAGTGGTAAGTCCTGGCAACCCTCCAACATGGCTTGTTCTAAGTCATTGCTGTAGAGTGTAAAAAGGAAGGGGGCCAGGACACAGCCCTGCCTGACCCCCCTCTCCACATTAAAAGGTGCCGTAAGTTCCCCCACCTTCCCGAACCTGACCCTTGCCGTGGCATTCGAATACAGATCTCCTAGAAAATTTACTATGGGTATCTACACACCCATCTTTCTAGGGTACACCAGAGCTTCTTATCACTTACACAGTCGAATGCGGCGCTTAGATCGACATATGCCATATACAGCTTCCCTTCTTTGGCTTTGATGTATTTCCCCATTAGAAGAGCTAGGTTAAGACCTTGCTCCACGGAGCCCCGTCCCTCCCTGTACCCAAATTGTAGATCTGACAGTGACTAAAAAAAAGGTGTTAATAGGATCCCAATATTCCAGATTATCTTTAAACAGTTGTTGAAGTAGGCCGTTTGGCCTTGGTGTTCCTTCTCATCTGCCCCTGGAAATTACATCAATGACTGGTTTGCAAAAATAGCCTGCAAATTCAATGGATGGGGGGTGTAGGGTTCTGCGCTTCGCTGATTCAGATGATCCATTTCTACAACAGTTTTAACCCCAGGGATTCCTGTTGCTATGAGCTCTATGCTTTGCAGAGATGAATCTACGATTTTTGAGGAGGTTTCAACATCAGATATTATTGTTACAGTCAGTTTTTTACATGTGGACTTTGGGCCGTGATGATATGTTCTTCCCATAGGTGTGCTGATATGTTTGCAGAGTTTGCCATTAGATGATCTTGTTAGCTTTTATTCACAATCTCCCAAAACCTTTTAGCATTTCTTGATTTACTAGCATAGAGGCGTATCACCCAGTAGTTATCATAAGCAACGCATCTGAGTGCCCATATTTCCTTCTTTCATAGCTTCCAAATGGTTGCATATTTTAGTTCTAAACCTGTCTCAGTTGGGTTGCTTTTAAGAGTTTCAAGCTGTTGGGTAATTCATTTTAATGGCCCTTGCATGTGGCAGGAGAATGCAGCAGAATTTTCTATTTCGTATGAGAGCACGTGCTCCCTGTGGCTGAGAGGGAAACTCCTTAGTCAGCTTCCTGGCTACCAGTTCCCAGGTTTCACTGGGGCTCAGACCATGGGAAGCCAAATTGTCTATGGTCTGTTGGCAGTGCTCCTCAAAGTCCTTTGCTGTGACACCTTTCCAGTTTAAACTCTTTAGGCTACTAGAAGGTGATGCTCAGCCTGAGTCAAGGCCTTTGCTAGCAGTGAACATGTATTGCTTAATTGTAGGATTTGTGGATTATGGTTGCTTTCTTGGCAAACATTTATCTAGAAATACTCAAGGTATCCAAACAGGGAAAGGCTAATAAAGGTGTAATCTATGATTGAGCATGGTTTCGAAGTAGTATGAGTTTGAGCTGGTGGCTGATCCTCTCTTGCTCTCCAATTCAGTGATGAGAGTTTAGCTTGCAAGCATGCACCCAGAATCTTCTCCCAAAAATGGTCACATCTTTCAGTAGATGGTATCACTTGATAAGGGATGTGCCTGAGATCAACTTGAAGCAGTGTGGTCTTGTCTCTGTGACTGTTAGTGAATACATTTAAGTTAAAATCACCAGATAGGATCATATTTGTCCCACCATGCATTTTGCATAGGTATGTTGTTATTGACTCCATCTTAGGTATAATCTCTCATTTTGAGATGGGGTGTGTGTAAATATAGATGTTTATTAGTAAAAAGAGGTGCCTTGAAATTACAAGCCCAATTTTGAACTTGATTTGTTGTTTATTTGATATACACAATTTGCCTATAGATGTGTAATACATGCTCTGTACTGATAGCGTAGTCACTCAGGTTTTTTCCTCCAGTGGGTCACATGGTATGAAAAGAGGGAAAACTTTGCTTTTCGGTCAGGATTTAGAGAGAAAGGGGAGGTGGTTATATACAGGACTTAGTGATTGAAATAGATATTTTCGTGCTTGTCATTTTCGGTTGCGAATGGAGTATTTTCCGTTATATGTACAAACTACTCCACAATTTTCCTTATCACGATGTTTTCAATTCGGGAGGTCGTGGTCAATTATCCGGGAAACCTCTGGGCAATCCGCAAGAAATCTATGTTCTGATAATATATTAGTATAGGCCATGTATCCATTACAAGATGGCGGTGATATTGGATGGGGGTGTCATGGCCGATCATACAAATTACAGCCCACGTGCCGCATTGGTCACGTGGGACGTTTGTTTCCCTTGAAAATGGCTCACTGCCTTGTTTTGCGCAGTGCCGAATTGGCGGGTTATTTTGACAGAATGGATGCCGAATCAGACATATGGGCCCCTGTGTAAGGTAAGATTGAGGGACGCTTCGCTTATTCGAGTAGTGGATGTATTTTTCATTTCAGAGATGCAAGTACCGGCCTTGGTTATTTGGTAACAGGCTGGTGCCATCATGCTGCCGTTATTATGTCTTTCCGTACCACATGAGTTAACAGCTTGAATGTGGTTAAAGTGGGGGGGTTGATCGGTGTTTCCCCATGGCCTATCTTACATGCATCGATATAATGGCTTTAGGTGCCGGTTCATTCATGGCACTAAACTTGGGGACTTTAAAACATGTGGTCCGGCTATACTTTTTTGCTGACTGTTGGCCTAATCACCACACTCTGATTAAGGCATTGTTACACAGATCATTACTAATCGAAGTGTTTGTAATTTTCGGGTCAAATGGGTTTTGTATTTGGCACGTGATTGACCAACATTCTAAACCTTACTCAGGTCCGGTTAAATATGATTGATTTTTGACAGGCACGTCAAATTATGGGTCCAATATAAAAACGGACAATATACTTTTGAAATTGATTATCATATCAGAACATTATATTCTCAAAGGGAATTGTTTTTTGGAGTGAAAATAGAAAGCTATTCTGTCAGGTAGGCGCATCTTTGGCTTATACTTAAAAGAAACATTTGGTAGCATGATATATATGATTTTCTTAGTTACTATTGCCTATTGTTGTCTTGTTTGAAACAGATATAGGACTACATGGTATATAAGAATCTCCCATTTTGAAGAAGAATCTCAAAACTTTATCTGCGCCTGTGGATAGCATATGGTATGTTTCTCTTTTTACTCTACTCTCTCTCTTTCCTTGGCGACAATTACCTTCTTTTTGGTTCATTTAGGAAATTTGGGAACTATTTGTGAAATTGGTACTCTAGATTACATCCAGCATATGTTTTGTTTTTATATATGTTTGCACTTTGGACTCTTTGAGCATATAGGATGATTCATTTTCCTGTTGTGAACAGATGATGAGAGTCTTGCTTCGTAAGAATAATTTTTTTTTGCTTTATTATTTTTTTTTTTTGATTTGCGAGAACACATTACGATACACACTGCAGAATTGGTTTTTAGACCCAGAAAACATTACAACAAAATAACCTTGCACATCAATGTAAATAATCTAATGATAAGCACTTGTGGAGCAGTTAACAAAATAGAAATCAATAGCGGCATGGACAGAATAGGCAACAATCAAAGGGAAGAAAAAAAAAAACAGATCAATCAGCACCCTGTAACACAGTAAGTCTTTAGCCAACCCATTCGGACACCGGCGCCAAAGATCCTGGTTGCCAATTGTCGGATAAAAAGAAAAGCTGATTTGTAAAAAGAATGAGTACCAGCGAAACTATTACCCACGTCAACCCCAAATATCACTAGTGCTGGAGTCAATAAACAGCTTAACTTGAGTGCGGAATTGATAAAGTGCTCGATATCATCGAAAAACCCTACTAGTACTGGACAAGCTTAAAGCATATGTATTATATCCGCCGTCAGTGAATCACAGCGAGCACAAGTATTACCCTTCCTAGCACCCCATTTTGCGATTTTCATTGGCGTGTAATAAAGATCTAGCATTGCCATATAGCTTTGAGTCTTCAGCGAACCTGAAACAATGACCTTGCTGGCAAAGTCCATTACCGGGGCTAGGTTGATACCTGTCCTTCCTAATTTAGATTCCCACTTAGCACTTTGAGCTGACAAATCATCCGGGTAGGTTGATACTATATATTGATAAAGTACCCCTATTCTACTTCTTTTCCTAATCATATCAATGATTGGTATCTTATCCAGTATACCTGGTGAAGTCTTCAATTGTTTATACACAAAGCTTTGTATTTGCAAATATTTGAAAAAATCACGCGGGGTAATTTATATTTATTCCTAATATCACTGTATGCTAGAATTTGCCCATCCTCTACTAGGTCACCCAACATGTAGGCACCCTGCCTTTGCCAGCCGAGCATTACATAATCTTGAAAGACACTAGGAAACACTCTGCTGCTTTTAAATGGCGTATAGAGATTCAAATTTGGAATGGCTAATTTCTTCCTAATTTTCCGCCAGATAGTACATGCAGCGATCAAAACTTTGAAGCGTGTCCTTTTATAGTAACTAGGCTCTAAAACCTCCAACAATATACCCTTGACAGCTTCACCCATCCCTATCTCATAGATAGTAGGTTGGTTGGACATCGGTACATTCGGCCTATCTCCACATATCAGCACTCCCATAACTTGTAGCATTGCTACCCAATAGTACATAACAAGGCTGGGGACCGCCCAGCCCCCCCGATCTCGAGGAAGGTACATCCACTTAGCTGCTCGTCGCGGGCGCCTATAACCCCACAAAAACCTACTACACACAAAATAACAAAGGAATGGTTCTATACAAATATAAGAATTTAGGGAGGACTATCATTTTAAGGACGCTACAGCGACCATATAAGGATAGGTGTAGAGAATAATTGTTTTTGTTGTGTTTTTTTGCCAATCCTGATACATAGTTACTTATAGGGTTATTTACAATTGACAGTGAAGGTGTACATATATAACACACCTGCCTTTTTATGTACCTGTACGTGTTCAATATGGTTGTGTTGGTCCTATATATATATATATAGTATATATATATATTACCTACTGGCGGTCGCCAGTAGGTATATATAGTTAGGATTTTTTCTCTATGGGATTTTTGAAAATTCTATGTCGAATAACTTTGGCGTTTGAGGACGGAATTGGCTGAAATTTTCAGGAAAATGGAACATTTTGATTCTGAGCAGCACCTGAAAATTTGGGGAGGTTTCATCAAGGGGGGGCCGAGAAAAAAGGGGGGTCCCAAAACGCGTTTTTACCATGCAATTTTCCATAGGGCGGTTGGCCTCACTTTTAGCTCGAACGGCTGAATGGATTTCCACGAAACTTGGCAAAATTGTAGGGACTGGTAGCCCGATGTGCCTTTGCTAGGTCTCAATATATGTGTTCCAGTGGATTTTGAGAAATTAACGTTCAAAAAAATATATATATCTGTAAGTGCGCTCCGGGCAGCGCCCCGGTTCGCGTACTTGACGCGTAACGCAACTTCGCGAAGCGAAGCTGATTGGCTCTCCGGTGTCTGTCAACATTCTAAACAGTCCGGAGTGGCCGCCATCTTGTCTCTCGGTAGGATCGAGAGACAAGAGGAGGCCAAAACAAAGGGGTAAATGACCATAAGGGGGCATAGCAGATCCTCCCTGACCCCCTAGGTTTGATGTGGAGGCTTTAAAAGGGCCCCGCAGGGGGAAAGAAAAAAAAAATTCGTTTTTTTGCGTGGGGAGCGCCCGGTACGCGCACCAGGAACCGGTCCGGGGAGCGTAATATAAGGAAAAAAGAATGATAGACTTTTTAAATATTGTATGTTTATTGATTGTTCGTTTTGTTGATTTTTTTTCGTTTTTTTTAATTTAAGTAGCAATATGTAGGTACCAATGCAGTCAAAAAATTAATATACACCGTCTCCTTTGTAGATATCTTGCATGTTGTTTCAGAAGTAATTGTGGAATATGGAATTCATACCATAGTGTGTCAGGAAAGCAGAAACAATATGGAGGCAGGAGATGATAAAGAGATGTTAAATACACATTGGGGATAATATAAAGTTGCACAGTATACTATAAGTCTGACTTTACATTATAATCAATTTGGTACTAGTTTATGAATTAGATATAAAAATGATTAAAGACTCGAACAATTTTTGATTATTAAATATAAATTTATTTTTCTGATTCTTTTTCAAAATTTAATAGAACGTCTAACATTTGACTGTCCGATATGTCTTCTTTTTGACTGAATATAACTTCCAACATTTGACCGTCCTCATATTGAAGTAAGAAATCCACAGATTCTACACATTGTAGAAGTTCATGGTCTCGTGATTCGTCCATGAATTCCAAGTCAATGGGTTCAATGATTTCCTCATTGTTCGTCTCTAGGACAATTTCAAAGGAAACGTTCTGTTCTCCTTCCATTTTTGTGCTGAAATTTGCATAAAAAATAAATATATCAGTAGAGATAGGGCACTGTTGGGTTTAAGTTCAGACAGGTACTTTTCAGGCGTGAAGTAGTACTATTAAAAAGTGCCTGTGAAAAAGCCTAAGTAAATTCATAATTATACCACAGAAACCTAAATCAATCCATAATTATAATAAACAAGCCTTTCTCAATGTCTAACTCTTACAGAGGGATAGTATATAACTATCTGAAATTGTTTTCAAATTTATAAAATAACATCTTACCTTTTAAAAACAAGTTTAAGTTGTCAGTGAAAATGATCTTGCAATGTAGTTCAGGAAGTAGTAGTCAAAATGGCTGTGTTTCTCTCTCTTTCTTTATATATATTCAGGTACATAACCAATCAAATGTCAGGTAAAAAAAGTAGAAAATGAAAGTAACATTTTAATTGGTTGTCAATTCCAACACTTCAGATGTGTTTTGTGAAGTAATTTACCTCAGGGTATTTAGAGAGGTCTACAGGCTAAATGGCTAAATGGAATTCCAACCAAATTTGTGAAAATGGTAGGGATTGGTATGTAGTATGAGCTAATCTATATTTGGTGAAAGTGTCTCCAGTGGTTTTTCTGTATATTACTTTCCCACCTTTTTTGAGCGAGCGCTTCCCGGTGCGCGCCCCGGTACGCGAACCGGCAGCATTACGGGAGTCCTCCATTTTGTGTTTCGGTAGATTTGAGATACAAGATGGAGGGCAAATAATGTTGAGAATGGGTAGAAGGGGGCAACGGTAGACGTATCCTGACCCCCTAGGTTTTCTGAGGGTGGCTGAGGAGGCCCATATGTGCGAAAAAAACCCATTTTTTTTCAAATTTTTGCACGGTTAGCGTCCGGTGCGCGTACCGGGTAGCGCTCCGGTGAGCGTACTCTGGTGAAAATTAGTGAAAAAAGTTAGAGTAAAATAATAATTGTGAGTGATCAGATGTAGGGTAGCTCTGAAAAGAGCTTTTGGGTCCTGTGGCTGATTTAGGTACCTACAAGTAGGTACCAATACATAGTCTTAAATTCAGGATGAAAATTCTGTTCCCCTCATCTGAGCAGTGAACTCCATCTCCTCTGTAGATATCTTGCATGTAGTAACGCAAGTTATTGTTGTAGATGGAGCCCATTCCATGGTCTCTCATGTAAGCTGAAACAGACTTATTTACATGCTTCCTCGATTTCTCAATTTGTGGACAAAATTGGTTGGACCACCACCTCCATTTCTGTCTTTGGCATATATTTGAATATACCAAGGCAGTTTGAGGAAAAAGTGCCATCAATTGGTCAAAGGTGTCTTTTAAAAGCATTTCCAGACCTACCCCAGTCAAAGTGCCCAAGTCATTTCCTCCACAGTGCACAATTAACAGGTCAGGTTTTGGCAAATGCAAAAAGGTTTTCACCAATGGTATCAATTGGTGACATCTTAATCCTCTGTGGCCAATCCAGTTGATTTCCACATTTTGTAAATTGAGGTTGTGTAAATTTCTGTTATCAGCATACCTTTGAGCCCAGTGGGTATAACTATGTCCAACAATCCAGACAGAAAACATGGTGAGAGGAGGTTCTGCTGCAGTCAGATGAAGTGTGGTAATGAAATGGCAGTTGGAACAGTGGGAGTATGTAATGAAAAAAACTGTGGAGTTTCTGTGGTAATTAATCAGTAGCAGTGATTGGTAGATTTTGATTGCTGAAAACAGAAAGTTAGGGTGCCTGGATGAGTTCTTTGAAAGATGTAATTTGAATGGTCAAGAAAAAATTGTTTTATGAAAGATTGCACTGGATACGCAGGTGTACTGAGAGTTCAGAGTTCAATTGAAACATTGTTGTGTGAACTTGCAAACATGAGAGGTCTTTCAGGAGGTGGTTGCTATGGAAAAAAGGCAGAAAGGGCAGAAGGGGGAAGGGTGTTGATTTTGAAAAAGTGAGGGAAGCGTTTTGATTGGGTGACATGAGAGATATGTGTGATGAATTACAGCATTTCTGTGCCATTGTTGGTTGCAGCCTCTGGAGTGCATACCTTTTGCTCTGCTGAAGACAAATTGGTGTGTGTCTGAGACTGTTTTGAAACTCAAAAAATATTTGCTAAGGTGAGAAAAGATTCATTTAATTTAGATAGAGAATAGTATGCTTTAGGGAGAAAATTATGAAGAAAGTTGTGTATTTAAAATGTTGCTTTGTTTCATAGGTTGCTTGGGGCATATTTACAAGGCCTTTGAGTCCCTTTGATATTATTTTTCCCATTTTAATTTAAGACATTTCCCCGTGGTACAAGGTCCTTGTAAATACGCCCCCATGTGTGCTTGGCAAATTTAGATTTTGTTTCTTTGACTTACATAGCCATGTTAAAAGTGATGCATAAATGGTTTAAGGGCCTTCAAAATACGCTTTCATGTGTGTTAGGTCATTTTAAGTCACTTCCCCATGAATGTAGTTGAATAACTGCTTTACTTGATGTGTTTAAAACGTTTATTGAAGTCATTTAAGTTTCTTGATATGTACTGCTAGAGTTTCATAGGCTGCTTGGGGCATATTTACAAGGCCTTTGAGTCCCTTTGATATTATTTTTCCCATTTTAATTTAAGACATTTCCCCGTGGTGCAAGGTCCTTGTAAATACGCCCCCATGTGTGCTTGGCAAATTTAGATTTTGTTTCTTTGAGTTACATAGCCATGTTAAAAGTGATGCAAAAATAATTTAAGGGCCTTCAAAATATGCTTTCATGTGTGTTAGGGCATTTTAAGTCACTTCCCCATGAATGTAGTTGAATAACTGCTTTACTTGATGTGTTTAAAAACGTTTATTGAAGTCATTTAAGTTTCTTGATATGTACTGCTAGAGTTTCATAGGCTGCTTGGGGCATATTTACAAGGCCTTTGAGTCCCTTTGATGTTATTTTCCACATTTTAATTTAAGTCATTTCCCCGTGGTGCAAGGTCCTTGTAAATACGCCCCCATGTGTGCTTGGCAAATTTAGATTTTGTTTCTTTGAGTTACATAGCCATGTTAAAAGTGATGGAAAAATGGTGCAAGGGCCTTCAAAATACGCTTTCATGTGTGTTAGGGCATTTTAAGTCACTTCCCCTTGAATGTAGTTGAATAACTGCTTTACTTGATGTGTTTAAAAACGTTTATTGAAGTCATTTAAGTTTCTTGATATGTACTGCTAGAGTTTCATAGGCTGCTTGGGGCATATTTAAAAGGCCTTTGAGTCCCTTTGATGTTATTTTCCCCATTTTAATTTAAGTTATTTCCCCGTGGTGTAAGGTCCTTGTAAATACGCCCCCATGTGTGCTTGGCTAATTTAAGTACTGATAGGATGTGCTTCTACATAGGACCTGTGTTGTGTTTTCAAATTATGACCAGAAAATCGTTTTTTTTAAAACAAAAAACGCTTTTCACATTTATGAGAAGGTCATATTGGTGTCTGCTTCTTTAAATAAATATTGAACTGAGAAATATTAAACTGAGGCTTCTGTAAGTGTCAAAGGAGGTGAGTAATGTACATTGCTCTGTTGGATACAGTCCTCATCCTCTGCGTACTCTTGGATATGCTAGACTAAATCTGCTCAATGAGATAACTAAGCTGAGGAAACACAGGTTATGTGATTCTGAAATGAGGAAAATAAATTCCATATTTTTCAATTACATCACCTGTGTTTCCTAACATTATGAATCACATTGTGCAGTTGAGGTTTAGGCCTGTCCAGGGACACAGAAGAGGTCTGGCCTTTGTTCAAGAGTGAAGTGGACATGACTCACTTCATTGGTAGGCATGCACATGTATTATCTCCTCTGTACTCTTCAACAAGCCTAAATTTCATCTGCAACCCTGAGTAGGCCTCACCTCAAACAAACCTCTGGATAGGCCACACCTTATCGTCATCCTGAATCAATCATTTAAAATGTTAGGGGCAGATTTATGATGGCCGTGCGCCTCTTTTGTGCCGCTGTTGCGTCACTTTTGTGATGCAGCAGTGATGCAAAAGATGCACCATGTTGCAAGATAGGCCTCACTTCATCTCCAACAAGATACGGTCAGTTTAAACTGTAAACATTTAGGACTGTGTAGGGGGCATGGAGAAGCTGAATCTTCTGTAAATGTCAAAATTGTTGCATACAGTGCTCAACTTCTGCGTAGTCTTTGATATGTTAGTTTCCATCTGCACAATGTGATACCTAAGCAAAGGAAACACAGGTTATGTGATTCTGAAATGATGAAAATAAATTCAACATTTTTCAATTACATCACCTGTGTTTCCTAACATTATGAATCACATTGTGCAGTTGAGGTTTAGATCTGTCCAGGGACACAGAAGATGTCTGGCCTTTGTTCAAGAGTGAAGTGGACATGACTCACTTCATTGGTAGGCCTGCACATGTATTATCTCCTCTGTACTCTTCAACAAGCCTAAATTTCATCTGCAACCCTGAGTAGGCCTCACCTCAAACAAACCTCTGGATAGGCCACACCTTATCGTCATCCTTTATCAATCATTTAAAATGTTAGGGGCAGATTTATGATGGCCGTGTGCCTCTTTTGCGCCGCTGTTGCGTCACTTTTGTGATGCAGCAGTGATGCAAAAGATGCACCATGTTGCAAGATAGGCCTCACTTCATCTCCAACAAGATACCGTCAGTTTAAACTGTAAACATTTAGAACTGTGTAGGGGGCATGGAGAAGCTGAATCTTCTGTAAATGTCAAAATTGTTGAATACAGTGCTCAACTTCTGCGTACTCTTTCATATGCTAGACTCCATCTCCACAATGAGATACCTAAGCAAAGGAAACACAGGTGATGTGATTGTGAAATGAGGAAAAGAAATTCCACATTTTTCAATTACATCACCTGTGTTTCCTAACTTTACGAATCACATTGTGCAGATGAGGTTTAGGCCTGTTCACGGACACAGAAGAGGTCTGACCTTTGTTCAAGAGTGCAGTGGACATGATTCACTTCATTGGTAGGCCTGCACATGTATTATCTCCTCTGTACTCTTCAACAAGCCTAAATTTCATCTGCAACCCTGACTAGGCCTCACCTCAAACAAACCTCTGGATAGGCCACACCTTATCGTCATCCTGAATCAATCATTTAAAATGTTAGGGACAGATTTTTGATAGCCGTGTGCCTCTTTTGCGCCACTGTGCGTCACTTTTGTGACGCAGCGGCGGTGCAAAAGATTTGCTATGTTGCGACATATTTACAACTTGATGCATCTAGGCAGATGTGTCATGCTGTAAAGTCCTGTGCCACATGAAACCGATGCAGCAGTGATGCAAAAGATGCACCATGTTGCAAGACAGGCCTCACTTCATCTCCAACAAGATACCGTCAGTTTAAACTGTAAACATTTAGGACTGTGTAGGGGGCATGGAGAAGCTGAATCTTCTGTAAATGTCAAAATTGTTGAATATAGTGCTCAACTTCTGTGTACTCTTTGATATGCTAGACTCCATCTGCACAATGAGATACTTAAGCAAAGGAAACACAGGTGATGTGATTGTGAAATGAGGAAAAGAAATTCCAAATTTTTCAATTACATCACCTGTGTTTCCTAACTTTACGAATCACATTGTGCAGATGAGGTTTAGGCCTGTCCACGGACACAGAAGAGGTCTGGCCTTTGTTCAAGAGTGAAGTGGACATGACTCACTTCATTGGTAGGCCTGCACATGTATTATCTCCTCTGTACTCTTCAACAAGCCTAAATTTCATCTGCAACCCTGAGTAGGCCTCACCTCAAACAAACCTCTGGATAGGCCACACCTTATCGTCATCCTGAATCAATCATTTAAAATGTTAGGGACAGATTTATGATAGCCGTGTGCCTCTTTTGCGCCGCTGTGCGTCACTTTTGTGACGCAGCGGCGGTGCAAAAGATTTGCTATGTTGCGACATATTTACAACTTGATGCATCTAGGCAGATGTGTCATGCTGTAAAGTCCTGTGCCACATGAAACCTGCGTCAGATTTTATGTGAGCGTTTTGTTGTAGGGTGGCCAGTCATTTGCATGAAAGCCCTGTAAAACTAACACAGTGAAATTAAGAAGATTTCACTGAGTCACATTTATGGCATTGCTGAATCAAATCCTTACGCCTGTTTGAAACAGGCATAAGGAGTGATGCACCATGCAATGTGTGGCTTGCCCCTGTGCATTGCAGTAGACATGTCGCGCTTATGACGTGATTCGTGCAATGCGCCATTTTTGTGGAACAGATGTGTGACGCATCTGTGCTGTTTTTGCTCAATGGTGCTCTGTATTGTAAATGCGGCACATCATGGGTGGCAGAGCAGTGGCGCACGTTAACTGGTGCATCCCTGGGGATGCGCCAGTTAACATAAATCTGCTCCTTTAAATTTAAGTATTAGCAGGGGACACAGTGTTGGTGAGGCTTATCCAAGGTTAAGAAGAGATGAGTCCTGTTCACTGAAAAATTGGACATAGGCCTCACCTCCTCAGCATCACTGGACATGGTTAAATAATATCTGCAAAATGTTACTCTTGTTAAACAATTTTACAATTATAGTCTCTGAGATTTGTCTCTTACTCTGCAACATCTCATTGTTGTTCTCTTTCTTTAAAGATAATGACAACATCAAGCATGAGTGATAATGAGCAATCTGTTGATCGCGATATTATCATTGAAATTGTGATTGAAACATCAGTGGAAGTAGATCCCTTGGATGATTTAAATCCTAAGGATGATGAAGAACATGATGAGGATGCCGATTTGTCAGAATTGTATGACATAGGGTGGGAAGCTGACCTGCTCGAGCCTATGGAACTATAAACATTTATTTTTAAAAGTTACTGGAAATGAAAAGTAAACATGTTAACCTTTTCATTTAAAATTAAACAAATCTTCAAAAACAGCTTGTGTGAAGTGTCTTTAATAAAATAGGGAAATATGCTGATAAAAATTAGTTCAGATTCACATATAAAAGAGCAAAGGTCAAATGTAGAAGCATTCTATTTCTTTGCTACTATTTGTGACTACTAAATTTGCCAATGCACTAAAAATTATTGTATGTAAAATTGACAAGTATTGTGTTCATTTTTTGACGACTGTTATTGATTTACTGTTTGGTAATAGTGGTTAATAACATTTTTTATTATATTTTACCACAGATTCAACTGCAGATCATTTCAAAACTACATTATGCCATCGAAAGAAAGAACCCGAAAGGCTACAAAACGTCAAAGACAGCAGATTACTAAATGCTTGCAGCAGTCCTCTACAATAAAAACTCGTCAAGTCACCAAGAAAGCTCCGGGTAAGACAACGAAATCATTCCTAAGAAACATTTGTAGAAAAAAAAGTAGTACTACAGAACATGTTTTAGTCCAGAAAAAAAGAGCCAATTTAAACGGAAAGGAAAGGCCAATCAAAAATGTTACTGCTAGAGCAGGAGATAACTATGTGCATGGTAGTAGAAGGAAAAATCAGTTTAGGGACATTCGTAGACGAATGTTCCGCAACAGGATAATTGGCAATTTGTTAAAAAACTATTAAGAAAGGTCAACAGAAAGTGGTTTTTTATAAGAGAAAAAAAAAGTTGAGAAAATTATTGATCAGGCATTTGAAATTAAGCGAAAGTTATTTATTTTGATAATCAATAGAATTAGGAAGCTAAACAAGGCAATTTATGATTTCAAAAGAAATAGTAGATGGAAGAGAACAGTTAATCGTAGTAATTTTTGTGAAGTTTTTTCAGGAGAATGGATGCATAGTTCAAGTTGTGAGGCATTTTTTAATGAGGAGAGTTAATTCCAGGAAAATGATTTGGTGCATGCAGTTGACACCAGTGGTGGAGCTTATGAGGTGAAAGATGGTTGTCCAGTTGAAAAAGAAAAACTTGTGACAACAGAGGCAGAAGAGGTGTTAGGTAATGAGGTTTTAGGAAGACGTCCTAAGGGACCAGTGTATACCTGGAAGTGTAGTAGTATTTGCAGTGTGCTACAGGATTCCATCAATTTGCTTTGTGATTTTGTACGGACATTTAATAAGAAAACTTTAAAACAGAAAATGAAGTTGTTGCAAGAATTAGATCCTTGCAGAGTGAGAGAAGTGACAGGTTTGCATGGTCATTCACTGGCTTGTCTTTCCAGGAGAGTATGCCAGAGTGTTTTTCATCATTTCAGGATGCTAGCAGTGCATCATAATAAAGTGAGGAAATTAGTTAGAATGTTGTATTATGCTACGAGTCCAGCAATTATGCTTAAATAATTATGCACTGCTCTTTTGCATGGTTCTGAAGTAGATGTGAAGAATATTTGTGAAGAAATTGAGTTTTGTTACTTTGCAAGTAAAGAGGAGAATGTTGAAATTGACCCAGAAGAAGAAGGTAATGTGGAAGATAGTGTACAGGTTTCCAGTACAGATAATTTTCAGAAAGAAATTGCCACGTTTCAGGTGAAATCAAGTGAGAGGCCTAATTTCACTTGTGTGTGTTGTCGACGCACTTATTATAAGAATCAGACTAAGTTAGTGGATTTATATGCGAAAAGTATAAGTGAAAATAATAGTGAATGGAAGGATTTTGCAACATACTTGATGGTAGAAAATTGTTTTGATTTGGGATCGGATCAACGTGTGTGTACTTATTGTTGTAACAAATTAAATCAAAACCGGATGCCTGCTAGAGCGGTTCATAATAATCTGGAATTGGTTGAGATTCCTTCTGAATTGAAGGATTTAAATACTTATGAATCTATTTTGATTCAAAGTATCCATCCCTTTCAGGCTATTGTACGAATGGAGCCAAAGACAGGGAAATTGCCTCCATCAGATTTACAGAGAGGATTAAAGGGAAGAGTTGTTTATTTGCCTCTAGATTTGAAGAAAAACATTAATACAATTGGAGTAGAGAAAGTGGAAGAGGAACCTCTGGTTATCTTAGTTAATGGGGTTCCGACAAAGAGTAAGAAAATCTGGCAAGATTTAGTGGATGTTAGGAAAGTCAAAAAGGCAACATTGTATTTGAAGAAAAACAATAAGTACTACAAGAATGTATATGTTGCAGAAGAGGAAGTAAGTGAAGAAGAGGATAGCGATTTGTGTGCTGGTCAAATTGAGAAAGTAGAAGCCTCTACAAATGAAGAAATATATGAACATTATAGTGTTCATCCTTTGCATTCCAAGGAAGTCATGGGGAATGCTATTGAGTTGTTTCAAATGAAACAAGCCAAAGGAAGTCCCATTAGTGTTTGGGAGGAAAGTTTGGAAGCTCGGTGTTTCCCACAGCTATTTCCAACAGGTCAAGGAGGAAGATATGATGAGCGACCTGATCAAATTCCTGCTTCTGAATACCGGACTTTACGATTGTATGCAGAAGATCCTAGGTTTCGTCAATGCATTCCCTATTTGTTTCATCTACTGTTTGAAAGCTATCTGTCTGGACTGTCATATCCAGTGAACCACATCTTGAAAAGTGGTGTACAGATGCAAAATATCTTGGCAAGTGATTTTATGGATAAAGTCAATGTGCAAGACAGTATTTTGGATTCTCACCTGATTAATCTCATGGCGTGTCAGCGTGGTACTAATGAGTACTGGTACCGTCGTCTAGGTGATTTAAAATGTATGCTGAGGAACTTAGGAACTCCCACATGGTTCCTCACTCTCAGCTCTGCCGAGCATGGCTGGGAAGACTTACTTGAATTTCTACGAGAGGCAAATGGAAACATTGAAAATATCGAATTCAAGACACCCGGAGAACTGTGCTCCTTGGATCCAGTGAATGTATGCAGGTACTACAATCATAGATTTGAAGCTATGATGTCTTTCATCATGAACAAGAATTATCCACCTCTTGGAGAGGTGTTGGAATTCTTCTGGAGAAAGGAGTACCAAGCAAGAGGTGCTCCTCATATACATATGCTGCTGTGGATCAAAGATGCACCCAATTTTGGAACAGATCCGGATGACTTAGTGATGAGTTTCATAGAACAGTATTCTACATGTGCTGTTCCAAAGGCAAAGGAAGACAAAAGCCTAAGAGAACAAGTTTTACGGTTCCAAAGCCAACGTTGTGGAAAGTACTGTCATCGTAAATTCAGAAACAAGGACAAGTTCTACACAAAATGTCGTTTCGCCTTTCCACGACCGGTGATTTCTAAAGGAAGAGTGAACAGTTTGATGTCTTCACTGCGACATAATGTGATGAAGAAATCACCCAAAAATACGTACAATTTGAAAAGGAACGAAGAGTCCAAGTACATCAACGACTACAACCCAGTGATTTTGTCCATGTGGAATGCTAACATGGATATACAGTTTGTGGCTGATAACTGTATGGCTGTGGCTCGGTATGTGACATCTTACATCACCAAAAAAGAAAAGACAGAATTGAAGGATATGTGGGAGGACATTTCCCATGAAAAGAGCCTCAGTAAGAAGTTGTACAGTTTCAGTCTGAAGATGTTGTCGCATCGAGAAATCGGAGCTTACGAATGTTCTGACCGGTTGTCTTCAGCAAGTCTCTATGCCAAATCCAGGAGTATCATTTAGGCGAGTCTTGGTCTTGCTGCAACGCGTAATCGAGTTCTGAAACCTGTACGGGAAATTGAGTATTTGGCGGAGAAGGAGCCAAACAGTACAGATATTTTGAAGACCAACATGTTGGATACATATTATCCAAATAGAAGCAGTCACCTCGAGAATGTTTGTCTGTATGAGGGTCTACAAAATTACATATTCAAGAGGAACATCAAAGAAGATATTGATAAAGGAGTGTATGCTGTAATTGGAAGTGAGGGATGTCTGGTCAAGCAAAGAAAATGCCACTTGGTAAACCATCGAAAATTGAGTGGCGAATCTCCTGAAAGAAAAGAGTTTTTCTATTTAGCACTTTTGCAACTTTTCAAGCCTTGGCGTGCAGAAGAGGAACTGCTTGGAGATTTCCTCTGTTACGAAGACTCTTTCAATGCCGCCAAGGAGACCATAGAATGTCCTGTTTTTCCCAAATATCTAGAAATGTGAATGCGGAAATCATGCAGGAAGCAACGATTGCAGCCGAGATTGCTAGAGACAGTTCACAGGACAGTCAGAGTTCTGTTTCATTGAGTCAGGATCCACTAGGAGGACCAGTTATCGAAAATGAAGCTGCCACTGCCATGATTAAAGTGGAAAGAGCCATGGCACATGCTCAGGAGGATGCGGTTAACTTAGAAGACTTGGAAAGACAACTCAACGTTGAGCAGAGGAAAATATATGACGAAGTTACCAACCAAATAGATCATGGATTAAGTCATGAGAAGAAAGAGTGCTCATGTACGTCGTTGAAGCCTGTCCGACTGTACGTGAGTGGAGAAGCGGGAACTGGAAAAAGTTTCCTCATTAAAGCAATTTCATGTTATTTGCAGAAAAGGACTGAGTCATCGCTGTCTTGTGTTGTCACCGCTCCAACTGGACTGGCAGCACATAACATTAAAGGTATTACTTTGCATCGTCTACTGATGCTGCCAGTGGAGCATGATAACAAATTACAATACCACAAGTTATCTGGAGATGCTTGTTGTGAAGTTTCAAGAGTCTTGAGGAAAATGAAACTTCTTATCATTGACGAAGTAAGCATGGTTTCCAATGTCATGCTTGCCTTTGTGCATTTGAGAATGCAAGAAGTTCTCAAAACAGAATATGATGTGTTATTTGGTGGCAAACACATCATTGTTTTCGGTGATCTTCTGCAGCTGACACCAGTGAAAGGACAACCTGTGCTCAAAATGCTCACGCATGAAGATACCAGGAAGTGCCTAGGGATCATTGGCAACGTCAATATATGGTTAAACTTCAATTATGCTGAACTGCGTGAAAATATGCGTCAAGCGAAGGATGAAGATTATAAGAATATTCTACAAGATGTTAGAATCGGAAAAGTGACCGAGCATGGGAAAGAAGCTTTACATGCACGATTACTGTCAAATTTATATCCAGAAGAAGACGTTGTGCCTGAGAATATTTTTCAGAAAATTACTGAGAAGAAATCTGGAATATGTTTGATGCCAACTCTTGCAGAATGTGCCATCTTCAACAACAAAATGTTGCATTTAGAAAACCAAGAGATTGTGAAACTGGAAGCTATTGACAGAGTAGAGCATATGGGAGCAACAATTATTTTGTCTGAGAATTTGAAATCAAAATTGGATTCATTAGAGAAGACTATATCTAAAACTGCAGGTTTTGAAAAGACTCTGAATGTGTGCTTAAATTGCCGTATCATTTTAAGAAGGAATTTACATGTTGAAAGAGGTCTGGTAAATGGATCAATGGGTAATGTTGTTGATTTTGAGAAATACAGAAATAGAGATGGAATTGAATTTTTAAAAATTAAATTTGATGGCATTGAGGAAGTACAGCTAATTGGTTGTTGCTCTGCTAGGTTTTTGCTTGTAAAAGACTTATATGTTCGCCGTAAGCAGTTTCCTGTTTGCTTGGCATATGCGGTGACAATCCATAAATCGCAAGGTTTAAGTGTAGACAGTGCATTGGTGAATATTGGCAGTTCTGTGTTCAAGGAGGGTATGGCATATGTGGCATTGTCACGAGTCAGACCTTTATCGGGATTGTACTTGATTGAGTGTGATGTCACAAACATTTGTGCGGATCTAGATTGTGTTAAGGAATACAATAGGTTAAGAAGAGAGTATGCGCCACATTTGCCTCAATATCCTTTGTTTGAGAAACGTGTGGTAGGCCGGAAACGAAGAAATGGGACCAATAGTAGAGAGGTTGTAGCAAAAAGACGAAAAGTCGATGAACCAGAAATTATAAGCAGAAAGAAAAAGGATTTTGTTGAAGATGTTGTTGGTTTTCAATTTGAAAACAGTTCTGGTGTCAACTGCTATGCTAATGTAGTGGTTAATGTTTTTTTTTCTCTAGAAAATTTAAAAGAAGAGATTGTGGTCAATTCGGATCAAAGATTTTGCAGTTTGTTGAATTCTGTGTTAGAGAAATGTAGCACTGATAGAACAAAAATAGAAAGTGTGTCTGAAATTCGAAATCTGTTAGACAAATGTTCAGGTCAAACGCAATTCTCTCAAAATATTCAGCAAGATTGTCAGGAGTTTTTAATGTATATGCTTGATGTATTGCAAGATGAAGGTATAGATGTAGATCACCTGTTTGGCCTTTCTTATCAATGGCAGCATGACTGCGAGAACTGTAGGGTATCAAGTACTACTAGTGTAGACTCAGAAAAATGTATATATTTAACTTTGCCAGACAGTAAATCAGTGTCCTTTAATAAGCTAGTAAAAGCAGCCGATCACAACATGGAGTGTAGCCAATGTAAGTCTGAAATGTTGTCCACATTATTTATACGAACATATGGCCAGTATGTCATTTTAATGTTCCAACGATGTAGGCCTGATGGAACAAAATTGACAACTTTGATAAAAAAATTTGTGGCTTCGCAGTTGTCAATATCAGGAAGGACTTTTGTAACTGCAGCAATTATATATCATGACGGTCCTTCAACAACATCAGGACATTACACAGCTTATTTGAAGTCTAGAAATGGCTGGTCATTCTGCAATGATTCTGTTTTAACTTTTTTTAAAAAATTGCCTTTTGACCTTAAAAATTCTTACCTGGTGTTTTTACAACCAAAATTTTAGGGAAAGAATCTCGGGATTTGCTCTGAGGAATTTCAAGAGGTTCTAATGGCTCCTACACTATTTGGCCTTGAGGATAAGTGTAGTACAGAGTCAAAAGTTATTTTTCAGTTTTAAGTAGTTCCTGAAAAAAAAGAAGGTTTTCTTACAGAAAGTGGTGGGCACGGATTAGTTAAAGGACAACAGAGTATTTCCCAAAGCAAACGGTGTTCTTACCATAACACTTGACGTCATGGAAAAATAACTGCACTTTGAATGAGTTCAGAAAAACTGTTTCTTTTAATAAGCTAATTCAAGCAGCCAATCAAAACATGGAGTAGAGGTAATGTAAGTCTGCAACGCTGTCGACATATTTTGAACAAACTTTTGGTTATAATGTCATTTGAAAATTCCAACTATATAAACCTGATAAAAATAAGTTTTCAACTTTAATTTCAAATGTTGTGGCTACACAGTCGTTGATTTTAGAAAAAAAATTCTAACTGCAGCTATTATATGACATGATGGTCCTTTGACAACATCCACTTATTACACATCTTATTAAAAATATTCTTACTTTCTGTTTTCAGAAGAAAGAATTTAGGGTAGGTAACTGGCCTATAATGATTCTAGGAGTTGATATAATTTTATGTACTGTTTTAAATTGCATTGTGATTAAAAGTGATGTAGAGAATTAAATAATTGTAGTAGTCATAGAGGTAGTGTAAGTCTGCTTCCTAGTAAGCAGTATCAGTGTCATAGGAAATGTGGAACATGAGTGAGCAAGAAGGGTGAGATATTACTAGTACAGGATTGTGAAAGTGATCATGAACGTTTTCTTTCTGAAAGTTGCGGAAAAAGAAAATGACGGGATTTGCTTAGAAGAATTCCAAGAGTTATAAATGGCTCTTACACGATTTGGCCTTGTGGAAAAGTGTGGTAGAGAGCGAGAAGTCATTTATTGTATGCAACATATTTGTCAAAACGATGGAGCTTTTCTTTCAGAAAGTGGCGGGCTGAAAATAATAACAGCACAACAGAGTGTAAGCTGTTCATAGGATATCCTTCGACGTCATGGAAAGTAAGTTAATTTTAAGGAGTTCTGATTTTTGATTGGTTATGTTATATGTTTTTTTTAAACACAATCATTTTGATTGTGGTTTTTTTCCCCGCTGTTATATGATGAATACCTTCAAGTCACTGTTTTTAGTGAAATTTGATATATTCTGAGAACAGCAAAAATAAACCATTTAACATGTATAATTAATTCTGTACTTTTTGTATTTATGATATACATTTAGAACTGTGTAGGAGGCATGGAGAAGCTGAGGCTTCTGTAAGTGTCAAAGTTGTTGCATACAGTGCTCACCTTCTGCGTAGTCTTTCATATGATAGACTACATCTGCACAATGAGATACCTAAGCAAAGGAAACACAGGTGATGTGATTGTGGAATGAGCAAAAAAAATTGCACGTTTTTCAATTACATTACCTGTGTTTCCTAACTTTACGAATCACATTGTGCAGATGAGGTTTAGGCCTGTCCACGGACACAGAAGAGGTCTGGCCTTTGTTCAAGAGTGAAGTGGACATGATTCACTTCATTGGTAGGCCTGCACATGTATTATCTCCTCTGTACTCTTCAACAAGCCTAAATTTCATCTGCAACCCTGAGTAGGACTCACCTGAAACAAATCTGTGGATAGGCCACACCTTATCAGCATCTAGAAACATTCATTTAAAATGTTAAGGGCAGATTTATGATGGCCGTGCGCCTCTTTTGCGCCGCTGTTCCGTCACTTTTGTGACGCAGCAGCAGTGTAAAAGATGCACCATGTTGCAAGATAGGCCTCACTTCATCTCCAACAAGATACCGTCAGTTTAAAATGTATATAATTAGGACTGTGTAGGGGGCATGGAGAAGCTGAGGCTTCAGTAAGTGTCAAAGTTGTTGCATGCAGTGCTGAACTTCTGCGTACTCTTTCATATGCTGGACTACATCTGCACAATGAGATACCTAAGCAAAGGAAACACAAGTGATGTGATTGTGAAATGAGCAAAAGAAATTGCACGTTTTTCAATTACATCACCTGTGTTTCCTAACATTACGAATCACATTGTGCAGATCAGGTTTAGGCCTGTCCAGGGAGACAGAGGAGGTCTGGCCTTTGGTAAAGAGTGCAGTGGACATGACTCACTTCATTGGTAGGCATGCACATGTATTATCTCCTCTGTACTCTTCAACAAGTCTAAATTTCATCTGTAACACTGAGTAGGCCTCACCTCAAACAAACCCCTGGATAGGCCACACCTTATCGGCATCCTGAATCAATCATTTAAAATGTTAGGGGCAGATTTATGATGGCCGTGCGCCTCTTTTGTGCCGCTGTTGAGTCACTTATGTGATGCAGCAGTGATGCAAAAGATGCACCATGTTGCAAGATAGGCCTCACTTCATCTGCAACAAGATACTGTTAGTTTAAAATGTATATATTTAGGACTGTGTAGGGGGCATGGAGAAGCAGAGGCTTCTGTAAGTGTCAAAGTTGTTAAAACTGTTTGTCCTTTAATCTTTTCCCTTGTCTTTTCTAATTTTTAAATACATGTTTTAATATTTTTCAAATTTTTGTTCTTTCTTTCACAGATTGAAAGTATAAAAATAACAAGTGACTAAGTTAACGACAATTATAAGGTAAATGTTTTGTACTCTTTTCATTACATTTCTATCACATTTAACTTCTATTAGTTCCACTGCTTCATTTCTTTAACCCTCAGTTTCCTGCCTTTGCTACTTCCCTCATTCCTTTCTCTATTACTTACTTACTCTACTCCTTCCACTCCTTTTCTTAGTCCCTCTGTTCTCATAGTTCCTCACTCCTGTTCACTCACTCCGTCTCTATTACTCTCACTGTCTCTGACTGATCACTCTTTCACTACTAGTTCATTATGCTTTCTCCCTGTAGGTCAAGCACACTAAGAGGCATATTATCAACACAGGCAATAAAATTATCGCTGCTTTTATCGGCAGAAAACTGCCGCAAAAGCGGCTTTAGCGGCAGTTTTCTGCCGCAAAAGCGGCTTTAGCGGCAGATTTCTGCCGATAAAAGCAGCGATTATCGGCAGAAAACTGCCGCAAAAGCGGCTTTAGCGGCAGTTTTCTGCTGCAAAAGCGGCTTTAGCGGCAGATTTCTGCCGATAAAAGCAGCGATAATTTTATCACCTATGTTGATAATATGCCCCTATGTTATTTACATTTCTTTGCTGTTTCAATCATTCCTTTTCTGTTACTTCTTCTTTTCTGCTTTCTGTTTTTTCTCTCTGTTATTCCACATCTTTTAATCTTATTTCGAACATTCACTCACATTCTCTAAGAAACTCTTGTTTATTATTCTTCTACTCTCCTTTTTTTCTTTCACTTCCTTATCTATTTTGTTTTTCACAATTATACCCTCTTCCATCTTTTCTTCGGTAAATAGATCTATTAACAGTATCTCTGTGTTACTCCCTATAGCTGTCTTTCTTTTAACATTACTCTCTGTTTCCTTCCCTTATACTTACTCTTCTTTTTAAAAAAAATGTTTTTTTTTGTTTCGCTTCCGGTTCGCGTACCGGCGAGCGAACCGGGAAGCGAACCAAAAGAAATAGAGGTTGCCAGAGTGCTAAACATTCTAGCAATTTTTTTTATAAAGGGGAGGTAGTTCTGAAAAGAACTTTTTTTAAATTATTTTTGTTGTTTTATATTTTTTTATTATTTTTCTGAACATTTTTTAACTTTTTTTGTATTTTTTGAACGGTTTTATATTTTTTTTGTTTTTTTTGGGGGGGGGAAACGAAAACGATTCATTGCAAAGGGCTCAACAGGAGCAACAAAAAAAAAAGAATTTATTCTCCGGGGCGTTTCGGACAATCATGATTATCAATTGCTAAGTTGATTAAATTGATGCTACTTTCTCTGTAGCAAATCAACTGACCGCAACGCACGCACACTTGTTTGATTGTCCCGAACCTCATCTGTATATTTGGGACCATGTCCCTCGCCTCTGGTCCCGTCACTTCCTCTACATTTGATCTTCGGGCCACAGGAGGGGGGTTGTCCTGCAGGTCACGTAGCTGCGCAGCACTGTAGTTGATAGGGTGCCACCTCTCCATATGGCGATGCATCCTATAATTGCCATAACTGTATTTTTTATTTGTCCCTCTGGACAGATCTTTCTTGCATATAAGGCAAGTTACATACCGGGCATTCACTTTTTTTTGGCCCCGGGGATATTTAAAAAATTGCCAAATGAAACTCTCTTTGACACGGGACGTCCTAGGCTCTTCTTGCAAAAACTGTCTCCTCTCTTGCTCCTCTTCCTCTTCTTCCTCTTCTTCCTCCTCTTGATTGAGGATTACCTGAGGAGGTGGTCCTCTCTTCCTAGGAGGTAGTGGTGGTGGTGGGGGTGCACCAGCTGAAGCTACAACACTTGCCATTGCTAAGTGATGAAAAAAGGTCTTCCTCTCACAAAGATGAAAGTCAGAGTGAGGAAACAAGGAGGGGTTTTCATCATTTGGGAAAAAAAATAGTTCTGAACCAATGAAAAGTGTTATTTTTAGGTCACATGACCTAGCCGTACATCATTAGGAAACCAAAAGTGAAATGAACCAATGAAAAGTGTTATTAACAAGTCACATGACCTGTTATGCTTACGTTACGCGCTCCACGCCGCGTCCCGGATCGCTTCCGGGAAGCTGCGCTTCGCGCCTCGCTTCGCGTACCGGAGCACTTCCGGGTGCGCTAACGCGACGCATCATATGACGCATTACGCGATACGTCGCGGTTACGCGACGCGTCACCATGTTGTTTTCTAACGCGGCAGTTGCGCAAACGGAACATTTACCGGTTCGCGGACCGGGTCGCGGCAGCAAATTGAGCTAACGGGAAGCTACCCGGTTCGCGGACCGGGGGCGAAACAAAAAAAAATATTTAAAAAAAATACATGAAAAAATTGTATTAAAAACATATAAAATATATTTTTCGATTTAAAGAAGAATACATTTTAAAGCTTTTGATATTTACTATTAAAAAACCATTGAAATTCACTGAAAAAACCATAGGTTATAGACCATATATAGTTAGGAATTAGCATTTACAAAACCTTGAAAATTCACTGAAAAAACCATAGGTTATAGACCATATATAGTTAGGAATTAGCATTTACAAAACCTTATTTTACTCACACAAAACCATTGAAATTCCATATATAGTTAGTTGCACTAACTATATATCGCGCACCCGCAATCCACTGCTGATCATGTCACATATTAAATCATTCATGACATGGTCAGTGACATCACTGATGACATCACTGATGACATCTCAAATGACATCACTGATGACATCACTGATGACATCTCAAATGACATCACTGATGACATCACTGATGACAACATCCAGTGACTGTATGTTTCTGTAAAGTTAAAATATGTCTTACATATTGAAGAATGAGTGGATTTATAAGTGTCTGGATGAAGGATTTAGTAGGTGCATAACTGACTGTATGAGTGAGTGATTAAATGTGTCTCACTGAGTGCATGGGTTAGTGACTAAACTGTCTTAATTTGTGCATCATTATATCTGTTGTTCTGTAAACTGCTGCATGTGTTGATCAGTAGCTATATGAGTAACTATATGGGTTATTGATTGGTTGCCCATGTATTTGTATGGGAGACTGAGTGTGTGTGTGGGTGTCTGGGAGGTGTATGACTCTGTGCATAGATGTGTGAGCAGTTGATTCACTAGATGTATGGGTTCAAAAGTGCATGTGGAAACAGCTGTATGGGCGGTTGACTGTGTGCATGAGTGTATTGGTGAGTGAATGGATATCTCAGTGCTACATGTCAAAGTAAGTACATATGTAAAACACAGTACATGTGAGAGTTGACATATATAAATAACTGTGCATAAGAGCCAGTGAATGTGTGAGTGGCTGTATGGATCATTGTGAACTTGTATCCGGGATTGTATAAGAGAGTAAATATGTGTTAGTATGTGTTTGAATAAGTAAGGTGTGTATAACTGTATAGTTGAGAAAATGGAGGTGTGATTGATTCTTTGCATGACTGACTAGGTGTGTGTGTAACTTAATGGATGTGTGACAGTCTGTGAGTGTCTGTTTACACTGAGTGTATCTAAGTTTATATCAGAGTCTGAAGAGGTTCATCGTATTATCACATGAATGATGGCATCAGTGATGTGATCAGTAATGTCAAATGAGATGTTATCAGTGATGTCATCAGTGATGTCATTTGGGATGTCATCAGTGATGTCATCAGTGATGTCATTTGAGATGTCATCAGTGATGTCATCAGTGATGTCACTGACCATGTCATGAATGATGTAATATGTGACATGATCAGCAGTGGATTGCGGGAGCGCGATATATAGTTAGTGCAACTAACTATATATGGAATTTCAATGGTTTTGTGTGAGTAAAATAAGGTTTTGTAAATGCTAATTCCTAACTATATATGGTCTATAACCTATGTTTTTTTCAGTGAATTTTCAAGGTTTTGTAAATGCTAATTCCTAACTATATATGGTCTATAACCTATGGTTTTTTCAGTGAATATATATATATATATATATATATATATGCTTTTTATGTATTGTTTTATGTTTCTCTATGGACTATTTATGGATTTTGTATGCACTTATATGCATTTTAAATTTGTCATATAGTTGATGTTTAAATGTGGTTTGTGAGGTCTGTATTTATATATATTTTTTTATATGTTGTTTTGTATATGTTCTAACTTTCAAGCCCTGAAGAAGTTCTGTTTTCAGAACGAAACGCGTTGGCTGTGGTTCACTGAAAAAGAACAAAAAACAATAAAGAAGAAATGTCATTTATCATATGGACTTGATATGAACTTGCTTGACAAATATATAAATCTGAAAATGGTGCAACTTTAATATAAGTTAAAAATTGTGAACTAATACGACCATGATCCAAGGTTCATGTAGAACAATTTCTTCTATACCAACATACAGCTATGGCAATGTAGATGGTAGGCCCACATTAGGACTGTCTTTTGCATTCATTTTAACAGCCGGTATGCGAAACTCCAGGTTCCTGATCAGAGCAGTTTAGGTTATGCTCCATATTTCCTGCAGCATGATTACATTATAATATTGCCGGTGCATGACCACTTCTAAGTCATCGAATAAGCTGCTCAGGCCTCTTGTGTTCCATGACATATCTTTGAACCACTGGAGAAGTCAGGGAGGTGGGATAAATGCAGAAAGGGGGGTCATTTTTTTGATCCTTTCATTAAGGGCATTGGCAGCCATGAGCAATTTGGCTTCATATTACGGGTTTGAGTCTGCCTGTAATGCTTCCCTGGCAATCTCTTGAATCTTGTTGTTGTTTTTTTGGACTAACTGCTGCTGCCGTTTGCATTTCTCAAGATTGAGAAGGTTTCATTTGGGCAGCATCTGTTCTGGTTAGCCATCATAGTCCGTCTGCAGAACTGTACTGGGCACACTTCAGTCCCATATCTTGTTAGCTTTATTTCCCAGTACATAAAATTATCCTTTTCATGCCACATTTGGGTCACTTGTTTCGGTGTGGACAGTGTTATTAGGGTTGTTTTTTTTATTGCTTACCTCGCATAGAGAGAAATGCGATTAATTGTAAATCTGTGCTGGTTAAGTGTGCCAGGGGTGCAAGACGTCTGTCGTGTAGTTCCTGAAAGTACATAGGATCTGTGCATTTAGACAAAATAAACTGAGGGATTGGTGTCCAGACTGATTCCAGACATCCCCAAATGATATATTAGCCTTCATACCAGCTAGCCCACAGTGCCACCATAAGCCTACTGACCTTACCAAGGAGTGGGTAGTTTCTGGCAACTATTGAACATGACAATCCTTGATGATGCAGGGATCGTGGCAACAGTAGTCAATCATGCTCACTTAGTCTCTGAGAGATACACAGTATAAACAATGGGGACGTTTTCAATAAGCATTTACACAATAAATATGTTGTGAGTACGATTATGTAAATGAGCCTAAATCAATACCTGCAATTATGCTAATTGGTTCTTTTGCCCTAGGATGAAGATGACCATGACTTTTATACAGAGTATGTTAATTCTGTTATGTAAATCATGAGCCAGGATTGTCATTTATTCAGCACATAACTGGGTAAAAGGTCAGTGCTAGAACCGTTAAGCAGAGTAAGGTAAGGCAAATGGTGGTAAAAGGTTGTGTGGCTACCTAGGCCAGGATTGGGGTACATTGGGGTACATAACACTTCCCAATAGCTTCAGGATATTGTCCCTGTTTAGAATATCATTGGGGCCTCTTGATAAATATTCATGATAGAAGAGGATCTTGTTTCCAAATTGGTTACTAGTACCTGCGCATTGAGCAGTGACAACACCCTTCAACGTCTTTTTAATTGCATCTGGAGTAATAAGGTGTGCATTCACATCTAATCTCCTCTGCGGTGGTGTGAAGATTATCTTCTGAGTATTTGCGGTCAACTGCTTATGCGCTGGGGGAAACAGATGTGGTGGCATCAAAATGCTTATAATGATAATTTTCCACTGTAAATCAAAGGGGCTCCTTATTGTTCAAGGGGTTCTCCACTGCAGATGTGACATTCCTTGATTTAGGGTACTATGTTGAAGCAGCTGGCTCTTTATTTTTTACAAAGGCATGTTGGTCACCTGGATATATAAAATTGTCTTTACTGTTGATGGATGGAGTGTTATCCTTCCCTGCTGTGGTGGTAGCATTAGTGACATTTGCCTCAAGCCTTGGCCGCTCAGGGTATAAATGACTGTTTTTTGGGGTCTGGGCAACTTTGGGTTGTGAGCAGATTGTGTTGGGAAAAACCTGTCCCCATGCCTCCTGCAATGTATCAGTTCTAATGGCGGGGAAGGTGTTTTGACTCTGTTGAGTAATTTTAGCTGCTATACCTAGAACATGGGATATGCTCTTGAAGACTTCAGCCCTAATTTAGATCTTCAACCACAAAGATTTGCCAGTGCTGCTACTTATTTTAAATCAAATTAGAAAAAGATGCGCGAATAAAAAGCTACAAATGAGCTTAAAGATGAAGTGATGGTCGGTTCGCACATCTTTTTCTAATTTGATTTAAAATAAGTAGCAGCACTGGCAATTCTTTGTGGTTGTTGGTCTGGAAGTGCTCAGCCTTGCTGCTTTTGAGCCATACCCTTTGTTGTTATTGATAATTTAGATCTTGACAGTCCCGCCATCAATTTTTCGACGGTTACACCACCCATCTACTTTGCGATCTGCCCGCTTGATTTAGATATCAATGGGTCCATGGACGATAAACCGTCTGAGTGCCGCCGACTCTGCAAGGATTGCTCTCCCGCTGCGTCATGGCAAAAGAAGCAGGTGGAGGGAGTCCAGGCAGGATTACCACTGGCCTATTCACGATGTGCCTTTCTGTTGGGACAATATTGTGGGGTTACCTCCATAGTTGGGTTGGTGGATGCGAAAAAGATGAGGTACAAACGTACCTTTTATTCTGTTTCTGAATTCTGTTTCCATTTTGAACCCCATTGTCCAGTCCGTCCTTTGCTGCTACAACTTGACCACAATGTTAATCAACTCTATTGCCACTGGGTACGTTTTGCAAACGTCTTTACATGAATTGTGCATTAACATTTCCTTTTGCCTCATGTATTTTTACATTGCCTTTACATGCAAGTTTATTCCTATGTGTAATACATTAGTGTTTATTTTACAACTAATCAATGTAAAATGAACACACCTTTGTTGAAATAGAATTTTTTTTTTTAAGTGGTTGTGAGTGTTATGTTTGTTTTGCAAGTGGGTGTAAATTCAGTAGTATGTGTATGCTGTATGTGCTCTATGCTATATGACATTTGCCACTGGATTAAAGCTACCCTGGCTCCCCTCAAAACTAGTCCCAGGATGCTTGTTTCTGGTCCAAGGAAGACCTGGCTTGGAAGTTAGGGCTGCAGTGTTCTGTGGAAAAGTAAATTTTGCCATGTTCTGTGTCCCTACGTGTTCCCCATCTTAGGTTATGTGTGCATGATTAATATGCATATGTATTCCCCATGTTCGATTAAAGACGCACCTACAGTTGTGTCCATCTCTAGTATGCCAGTTTTCAGTTCTCGTGAAAGCTACGAGTATTAGGCCTATGTAAAGCTACGTTGCCACGTTTCTCAGTGTGCACGTTATTTCATCGAAAAGTCCCCGTTTCTAGGCCTCAAAAGGGCCCGGACACCAGATTCAGCTCCTATCTCCTGAGCCCTCGCTGAGGAGCGATACAGCCCCCACCTGTATTCCTGACCCTTCACTTACTTCCTGCCTCACAGTGCCCGGCTCAGCCTGGCTCTGCCTGCTAGTCTGCCAAGAGTATGTTATGATTCTAGTTATCAGTCCAGCCCTCCTTCTCTGCATTCCTAAGCTACTGAATCGCATCAATAGTTTCAGTCATCGTCTAGCCTTTACGTCTCCATGTAAGAGAAATACTGTATTAATGGTCATTTAATATTCTTCAACACACACTACATGTAGAATAATGCATGCACCAGTCTTAGAATCTGTTAGCCTTTACCCCGATAACTTTTAGTTTATATCAACATGTTCTCTAAACATCAGATACTAGATAGGGTTTAGGCACATGTCGCCCTGACTCTCCAGACTTCAGTCTCTGCTCCTAGCACAGAGTTCATAGCCCCAGCTTCTCCTAGTGACACGTCATTGTCAGTTTGCGCGCACTATTAGGTTAGAGGTCCCGGCTCCTTAGGTAGCCCCCTCCATGTTTCCGCCCCATTTATGACATATTCTGTTACGTTTACATCACATGTCTATGTATACGCCTCCTGTTACACCTACTTTCACCCTTATCTTTCGCGACTGCTATTGACCACACCCACTGCTCCGCCTACTGTATTCACTGTAATGCAATTGTTTTAGTATATATATGTTGTATTTTGTTATTAAAGTTAGCGCGCTCATCCCAGATCCAGCCCCGGCAGCTGCCGGGCTCTGCCATCCTATTCCTGTGCAGGTTGTCCTGTTCCTGTCCTTATGCTGTATTAAACCTGCAAACTTCTTTCAAGAAAGAAAATGAAGTTTATAATTTAGGTAATTATTCTTCGAATTTTATGGTCCTGAATGTTCAGTCTGATACTACTCCAGACTTCCCTGCTATGTCAGTATTACCAGTCAAAGGCGAATTATGTGTCCGAAAGAATGGTTCCGTACATGTAGGCCATAGTGATTGTACTACTATTGTCAAGTATAGTGACAGTAGGAAATCTATTTTCAAAGCTTCACGTCATTCTTATTTTGTTTGTGGTCAGACCGCATATGTTCGTCTGCCCCTCGATTGGGAGGGAACCTGTTACATTGCCTTCCTACTGCCACCAGTTTTTCTAGCCCCACCTGACTACCATAGGAATTCCCACCTAGTACATACTAGACACAAGAGAGACCTCCCGATTGTCGATTATACTGAAACTGCTCTAGAACAATATATAGATATCAATAAAGGTGTCTTTCCCTACTTAGGTACTGTTGTGAATAGTAAACTAATACGTAGATTAACCAGAACACTCGAAGCAGTAGTGATTGAGACTACTTCTGCTCTAGGTAATTTAACCGAGGAGCAATCCTTTATGAGAAGTGTCGTGCTCCAGAATCGTCTCGTCCTTGACGTCATACTGGCCGATAGGGGCGGGGCATGTAGAGTCATCGGATCTAGTTGCTGCATTTTCATTCCTAATAACGCGCCGTCTGTTTATTCAGCTATAACCAGACTCCATAAAATTGCCCATATGTTACACCAAGATCCAGGCACCTGGACATGGTCCGGTTGGTTCTGGAATATAATTTCCGCCTGGGGATGGAAAGTATTGTCCTTTCTAGGTATTGCAGTAGCGATCATATTCAGTTGCTGCCTCTGTATACAATGTGGCCCTGCGATTTGTGGCATCTGTGCTACCTCTTGTATTCCTAGTCCCGAGTCCCGTTCTAAATCCAGTTCCAAGAAAATTCGAGGCGAGCAAATGATACTGTATGAAATGATAGATGGTATCATGAATATTGATGTTTCCTGATGGAAACGTAGTGACAAGGAGGGAATGTGGAAAAGTAAATTTTGCCATGTTCTGTGTCCCTACGTGTTCCCCATCTTAGGTTATGTGTGCATGATTAATATGCATATGTATTCCCCATGTTCGATTAAAGACGCACCTACAGTTGTGTCCATCTCTAGTATGCCAGTTTTCAGTTCTCGTGAAAGCTACGAGTATTAGGCCTATGTAAAGCTACGTTGCCACGTTTCTCAGTGTGCACGTTATTTCATCGAAAAGTCCCCGTTTCTAGGCCTCAAAAGGGCCCGGACACCAGATTCAGCTCCTGTCTCCTGAGCCCTCGCTGAGGAGCGATACAGCCCCCACCTGTATTCCTGACCCTTCACTTACTTCCTGCCTCACAATGCCCGGCTCAGCCTGGCTCTGCCTGCTAGTCTGCCAAGAGTATGTTATGATTCTAGTTATCAGTCCAGCCCTCCTTCTCTGCATTCCTAAGCTACTGAATCGCATCAATAGTTTCAGTCATCGTCTAGCCTTTACGTCTCCATGTAAGAGAAATACTGTATTAATGGTCATTTAATATTCTTCAACACACACTACATGTAGAATAATGCATGCACCAGTCTTAGAATCTGTTAGCCTTTACCCCGATAACTTTTAGTTTATATCAACATGTTCTCTAAACATCAGATACTAGATAGGGTTTAGGCACATGTCGCCCTGACTCTCCAGACTTCAGTCTCTGCTCCTAGCACAGAGTTCATAGCCCCAGCTTCTCCTAGTGACACGTCATTGTCAGTTTGCGCGCACTATTAAGTTAGAGGTCCGGGCTCCTTAGGTAGCCCCCTCCATGTAACCCTGGAAATAGAAACCCCTAAAATTACAGACAAAGTGTTGAGGTCTGAGTTTATGGCACCCTGCAGTCCTCCCAAAGAAATCCCCTTAATGCCCATACAGACAGACCCCTCCCAATGGAAACCCCTACAAAGCAAGAGCGCAAAAGATTGCAGGAAGCAAGAAACAAACATATAATCAGGTAGTCAACAGCTGTTGATCACAGATCCACCATCAAAATATATTGAATCTTTAGGAAAAAAGAATAAAGGGCCTGATTTAGATCTTGGCGGGACTTCCGTTGTCCCGCCGTGGTGGTGGTTACAAGTACTCTGTTGAGCTGATGGAGTCCCATCTGCCGTATATAGATGTGTGCTGGCTGAACTGCTGTCCACATCGACAGACTGTTTACCATTGCATAAGTGGCTCATCTCCATCAACGCGGCGACTCCATTGCTGGCTAACAGTACTCCATTGCCGTCAAGTCAGCTAGTTTGCACAAAGCCAATTTAGATTTTCCAATTGTGCTGGCGTTGTCCTAGCAGGGGTTTCCTGGCGGAGTGAGTCACTGGTCGAGTGGAGATGGGTAAATACCACTTTTATAATGTCTTATTATATAGTATAGCCTAGGGCCTGCTTTGCGTGCATGTTATGTTAGCATGGCTTATTAGAAGTTTAAACGCCATTTTACCTTTTGCTGCTTTTGCAGACAACAGTGCTTAGCTGTTTTTGTAAGTTAGCCTTCACGAAGGTTTTCACATGAGGAAAGGTCTGTTTTCGACATCTCAAGACTTACATCGTGCAACCAGTCTGCACAGTGATTGCTAAAGCCCCCAAGGTTATCAAAACATGTTAGTTGTTTTTCGACATGTTCGGATAACGTTTTCTAGACACAACATTTTGGCAGCTGTGAGCCAAGTAAGATTCTGGGGTCCTTATTATCACACACTAGCCATGATTACAGGCACTTGAAAGATTTCCGTTTCCAGGGATGCAGAGAGTCTATGCTGATCCAGATGTAATTTACTCTTACTGAGCGGAAAGGTAATGGGGTCCCCCAAACCAAGCCTAGGAGACCTTCTGTAGTTTATAATATAGTTCCGATATAGGGAGGGTATTAAAACTAGGCACTATAGGACCTGTTTTCACCATCATTGTAATATGATTTCTCCTTTTGTATTTTATGGAATTGTAACCATGCTGACCATGTTATTTTTAATCATATGTCTGCTTATGTTGGCTAAGATACTGCACATGAGATCACGTTGTTAAAATAAATATTTTAACCTTACTGTGTCTCTTATTTACTCCTGTTGTGGACTGGTATAAGAGTATAACAAAAGAGTGTTCTCACTTCCCACCATTCCTGAGATGGTCCTAAGTCGCATGTTCTAGGTTGTCTAATCATTGGTTACATTGCTATAGGACGAAGAGCTAATGTGACACTGATGCTAGCTGGTTGGGGTTTTTCTAGGTACGGAGGTGAGTTTCTGGTACACCACAATTCACTGACATCCTAGGTCTCTGTGCACAGTTCTGTGTATGAGCAGGATCCTTGCACCAATTACACATATAGGTTGTGTGTGGTTTAAAAATATAAGTAGTTATTGTGCCATGCCCCTTTTTGAAGTTATCAAACACAAGGAGATGATGGACGGAGCGCTGAAACTTTTCAGACACTATTAGATCTGGGTTGAATCCATCATCATTCTTTAGCTCACTTTGCCACTCCATTTCAGACCCAGTCATATGCAAATCAGCCTTGGCCCTGTTCCTCCTGGTACCCCGCCACCACACCAACGTGTAACATTAGTCGAGTTACATGAAAGTGCGTTACAGCGTACGCCCAAATATAAGTCCGTTGCAGATATCCGACGAGCTCTTACTGAATGCCGCTATGATCCAGTTGCAGGTGATGATAGTACAGTTATATATTCCATCCGTGTAAGACGGGTGACCGGGTATTTGGACACCCTACCGAATATGAAAGAAGATCTAGACAGAATATATCGTTTCATCCGTACAGGGGATGATCCAGAAAGTATTGGCGAAGCCATGTCCCAAAGGAAAGCTGAGATCCAGCTCATGATATTAAAGTTTCTGATTAATTGTTTAATAAGGGAACAAGATTATCCGACCAAAGATCCGGCCGAAATGAGAATCCTGACAAGGTGGAGTGATAATATAGCCGAGGGTAAACACAGAACTATCAGTAGTATAGAGAGTATGTACAAGAGAATTCGTAAGGAAATAATAAAGTTACACGAACAACGTAAAGCAGCACAAGTAAGCGAGAAAGAGAATGACTCTTCTACTGAAGAGGTAGACGACGAGAATCCCGCCAGAATAGCGTATGTAGGAAAATCTAGATTTCCAGATCGCCACTTACGTCTAGAACACAAGTCAGTTTTTCATCATTCAGCACCAGAACAAGGTTCTCTAGAACAAGTATTTCAAGCTACCGATCATATTCTGAAATCACGAATCGGTTATAGTAAGTTAAGTACTATGCATGAACAAGAACTAGCCCGATCAGCAGTCCGATGGATTACTGATTCTACCACTTTTCCAGACGAAATAGTGGCACAAATGTTTCTGAAACTGCCCCCAGCCGAGCAACGACTGGTGGGTATGTATATGATCCAACACCTCATTACTCTGTATGAGGGTCAACATTCTGATCCAGGTCCGTTACATGATGTCCTGAACGAGTTACTCCAGTATAGATGGAAAGGTTTAGGTACCGATTTAATTAGTGTCATTCTAGAACAGCGCCACAAATATAGAACGTTCCTGAATCCGCATTTTGTTCATGTTTCACCCCCAGAAAGTAAACCGTTTTACATAGATAGACAGAATCCGTTACGAGAAGTACACCCAGTCAGGACAGCAGATGGTGAAATGCAAAGAGTATTTGTTTACACCCCGATTACAAAGATGGAACTCTTAGAAATGAAGAAATTAATTCCCTGTCATGACAAAGATCCAGCAGGGTTCCACCGAGAATTAAAAGACATGCTCCGTATGGGAGAATACACGTATCCAGATATTATTAAAATGCTAAAAGTCCTATTGCCCGCAGGGGTATACGAGAAACTCAAGGAAAAAGAATGGGAGGTGGGAGAGAAAAAGATCGATTGGGCAGTTCTAGAAGCTGAAGATAAGATACGAGTACCAGGTACCGGTCTTGGAGAGAAATGTAAAGAATTACCAGAACTGTTAATACAAGTTTTGCCCAGATTATTAGCCACTAAAAAGGAAGACTGGGATGCAATCTCAGCCTGTAAACAGAAACAAGACGAAGACACTAGTGATTTTTATTCTAGATTTGAGAAATGTTTTATTATAAACAGTGGCTTGAAGACGAGTAGTGAGTCATACCCTCATCTTTTTGTTACTAAATTAGTCGAGAATTCAAGTCCACAAGTTAAGAATCGAGTTTTGAAAGTCGAAAGTACATGGCAAGCTAGTACCCCGTCCCAGATGTTACAGATGCTCCAGTATCATCAGAATAGAATCAGAGAAGAGCAAGATCATGAAAGGAAACGTATGAAAGACACGAAAATGAAAGTACTAGTTGCACAATCTATTCCTCAAGACAGTCAGAAGAGGGGTACGAATCAAGCCAGTCATCCTGCAGCTCCCGTTAAAGGGACATGTAATTATTGTAAACAGCCAGGTCATTTCATAAACGAGTGTGCAGTTCTGAAACACAACATAGCTACTGGTAAGACTAAAGAAAGACCACGTCCGCCTAGACAAGAACAAGTTTCACAGACTTCTCAGCCACAGAATGCACAACAGACAGTTCCAGCACCGCAGCCTATTGCTGCAACACAGCATGTTACACAGCAGATGTACCAGTATGCACAGTCTGAGTATCCAGAGTATCAGCCATATTCATGAAACAGCCTAGAGAGGGAGGTAGGCTTGCCTCTCATCGAGATACCTGTAGATCAAGAAGGTCCCTATGTTCATAGTCAAGTACTAGGGAAAGACAGAAAGTTTTTGATTGATACAGGGGCAAGTAGGACGACCATCAGTCACGCCGAAGTTCCAGGGGCTCCGCTCTCAGGCTCTAGAAATGTTTCCCTTGGATTTTCAGGAAAGCCTATTGTAAACGAGATATCTAAGCCAGTTACTCTAGAAGTAGGTCCATTGTCCCGCACTACTGATCTGTTACTTACGAAGTCATGTCCAGAAAATCTGTTAGGCATTAAGACACTGAAAGAATTAGGTGCAGTTATTTGCTGTTCCCCAGAGGGAATACGACTGTTTCTACGTGACTTCAAGGGTCACTATGTATTACGAGATTTTGATCCGAGATTGTCTAATGTTCCGCAGCATCTATGGGCGCAAGGTCCAAATGATGTAGGTTATATGCAAATCACACCCCATCGTGTGACTCTCAAACCAGGTGTAGTGTTACCACGAATCAGACAGTACAGATTGCCACCTGAGGCTGTAGCAGCCTTATCCAAAATTATTGACGAGCTCATGGCTCAAGGAGTAGTTGTAGAAACTAACTCCAATGTATGTAATTCTCCGATCATTCCAGTCATGAAACGTACTGATCCAAATGCACCCCCAGTATATCGATTAGTGATTGACCTTCGAGAACTTAATAAATGTATTATTCCCCAGTACCCAGTTGTCCCTGATATCTCTTCCCTACTGACAGCCATTGATTCCGAAGCAACATTTTTCACAGTCATAGACCTCAAGAACGCGTTTTTCAGTGTCCCCATTCATCCAGACAGCCAGTTTCTTTTCGGATTTTGTTTAAATGGAAGGAGCTATATGTTCACACGAGCTCCTCAAGGTTTCACGGAAAGTCCTAGCATTTACAGTCAAGCACTTAAGAGACAACTAGACAATATTCACATGCCAACTGACACTGCCCTACTCCAGTATGTCGATGATCTACTGATCACAGCCCGTTCTGAACGTGCTTGCGAGCAAGCATCACTTACAGTCTTGTATTTCCTTGCCGAGATGGGGCACAAGGTGTCCCCTTCGAAGCTTCAATTCTGTGTCCAGCAAGTGATCTACTTAGGCCACTTACTGTCCAAGTGGGGTAGGCAGTTGACACCAGACCGTATCCAGTTAATAGCGAGTCTTCCTCAGCCCAAGACCCAGAAGGAGGTACGTGCTTTTATCGGCCTTACTTCTTATTGCAGACAATGGATTCCTCAGTATGCATTTCTAGCTAAACCACTGTTACAGTTAACGACACAGGAGGCAGCCGTATCGACTGTCCTCCCTTGGACATCTGAACATACACTTAGTTTCAATGAGTTAAAGAAAGCTTTATGCCAAGCTCCTGTTCTAGCTACACCGAACTACAGTAAGCCTTTTACACTTTTCGTCACTGAACGTGAAGGTACAGCATTATCTGTTCTCACACAAGATCAAGCAGGACAATACAAGCCCTGTGCTTATTTTTCGAGCACATTAGATCCAGTAGCCCAGGCTCTGCCTGCGTGCCTCAAGTCAGTTGCAGCCACAGCACTAGCTATCAGACAAAGTGATTCCATAGTATTAGGACATTCCTTGACAGTACAAGTTCCACACTCCGTGGAAGTTCTTTTAAACCGAACCCAGACTCAGCACTTGACAATTGCACGTTTAACAGGTTATGAACTGACACTGTTCCAGCCACACATAGAAATCAGACGCTGCAACGTTCTAAATCCTGCTACACTATTACCGTCAGTTAATTCGAATCCTGCCACACACGACTGTGTGGAAGTAGTTAACACTATGACTAAGCCAAGACAAGATCTGACAGATATTCCATTACCAGATCCCGACCTGACACTTTATGTGGATGGTTCATGTATGAGAACAAGTACAGGAGAACTAGTAGCCGCGTATGCAGTGACTACTGACACTGAAGTTATAGAAACACATCGTATTGACACTCTGTCAGCTCAAGCAGCAGAGCTAGTTGCTCTGACCCAAGCCTGCATATACGCCAAGAACCTGAAAGTTAATGTTTATACAGATTCACGCTACGCATTCGGAGTCGTACACGACTTTGGAGTACTCTGGCAGGAGAGAGGTTTCATGACTTCTCATGGAACCAAGATTCAGCATGGTCTCCTTATTCAAGCTCTGTTAGATGCCATACACTTACCGACATCTATTGCTATCATGAAATGCAAAGCACATACGAAAGTTACTGACATTATTTCTCAAGGTAATGATCTAGCAGATCGCACAGCCAAGCTTACAGCACAGACTCCAGACATTTCAGTTAATCCGACACAGACACATGCTCCAGCTCCGACTACCTGTATGACAGTTAAGGACCCTACTCAAGATGTCATAGATATCCAGTTACATGCTACTCCCGATGAAATCAAGAAATGGTCCGAACAAGGAGGGGTCCAGACAGATCAGGGATGGGTAACGAAGGGTAGAGCCACATGGTTTCTCCCCGACTCTATGGTTCAAGTCATTATCAATACCGCACATAGTCCAGCACATTTAGGAGAAAAAGCCATGTTAGACAGTATCCAGAACATTTGGTTCAATAAGCATTTACGAGCTGCAGCCAAGCAGAAAGTCCGTACCTGTATGATATGTTGCCAGTTCAATCCAGGTAAAAGTGTCCCGGTGGAACAAGGTGGATTCCAGCCCCCTGACCACCCTTTTGAAGTCCTCCAGATGGATTATATTCAGATGGAGCGATGTCGAGGTTTCAAGTATGTCCTTGTAGTTGTATGCGCTTTGTCCAGGTGGACAGAGGCATATCCAGTCCCAGATTACACAGCCGCGACCACTGCCAAGCAGTTGGTTCGTGAATTCTTCCCCCGCTACGGACTCCCTAGAGTCGTATATTCTGATAACGGCCAGCCATTCTCATCTGAGCTTATGAAACACATCTCCCTTTTGTTAGGGTACCGGTGGAAGTTCCATTGTGTACGCCATCCTGAAGCAGCCGGTCTAGTAGAGAGACATAACCAGACCCTGAAAATCCGCATTGCCAAAATATGTAAAGAGAAAGGTGTAGACTGGCTAGTAGCTCTGCCAGTCGCTTTGTTTTATATGCGCATGGTCGCACATTCCAGATCAGGTCTGTCCCCGTACGAGGTCGTATTCGGCCGCCCCCCTAACATGTGGGGTACACCTAGACCTCGAAGTATTACCGATGTTTCAAGTAATATGCTGACAGATTACCTAGCTTCCTTGATGTCTGCCCTACACTCTTGTCGTTCACAGGTTGCCGCCGCATTTCCAGACAATACCGAGGTGGCACCGCATGAAATCGTTCCCGGAAGTTTGGTTCTTGTAAGGAACTTTGATCGTTCAAGTCCGCTGGAGCCTCGCTGGAAGGAGCCAAAACAGGTCCTCCTGGCCACCCGTACTGCCGTCAAGCTGGAAGGCAGGAAGGGCTGGGTCCACCTGTCTCACGTGAAAAAGTTTTATGGACTAAAGACTGTTTCCAAGAACATTTCCGAGGATTTTAAGGATTGCCAAAGTACTATTCTTAAGGACTGTCCCGCAAAAGACAATGATACTAAACCCTCCCTGTTAGAGAAAACTCCGCAACAGGAGTATAAGAAGAAATTAAGGTCTAGTAAAATAAGTCAGCCAGTTTGATTGTCTAAGTCCTCCCCTAGGTGAAACGGTTAGACCGGTTTCTGACATGTATAAAATAGACCCCCATAGTGAGAGAGTTAGTCAAAACTCAATCCGATGTATCGTTTTTCTAAGTTTCATATTGTTTTTCAGCCTCATGATTACCTGCACAGGTTATGCATTTTATTTGTGTTTTCCAGTTTCTCATGTAAATAAGTCTTCTATTGCTACAGTAGAGCACACGTTTAGTGATCTGCCTCCTCATGAACTATCTTATCGTCTTGCTATGCGTAATAATTCCTTTATCCGCATGTTACATTATTCACACCAGACCAGCAATGCCACTAATTGTTGGGTGTGTGGTCGACTCCCCTCTTTCCAGACACCGAAGGGAGTTCTGCCACTCTTTCCTTATCCATTTTCACATAATGGTTCATGTGGAGCATGGTCCACGTTAACGTCATCCTCAACAGATATGTCTTTTCTTAACAGTACATGTTTTCCAGACAAGCAAGGTCTTCACCACAGAACAGGGTTAGATCTAGAAAATGAAGTTTATAATTTAGGTAATTATTCTTCGAATTTTATGGTCCTGAATGTTCAGTCTGATACTACTCCAGACTTCCCTGCTATGTCAGTATTACCAGTCAAAGGCGAATTATGTGTCCGAAAGAATGGTTCCGTACATGTAGGCCATAGTGATTGTACTACTATTGTCAAGTATAGTGACAGTAGGAAATCTATTTTCAAAGCTTCACGTCATTCTTATTTTGTTTGTGGTCAGACCGCATATGTTCGTCTGCCCCTCGATTGGGAGGGAACCTGTTACATTGCCTTCCTACTGCCACCAGTTTTTCTAGCCCCACCTGACTACCATAGGAATTCCCACCTAGTACATACTAGACACAAGAGAGACCTCCCGATTGTCGATTATACTGAAACTGCTCTAGAACAATATATAGATATCAATAAAGGTGTCTTTCCCTACTTAGGTACTGTTGTGAATAGTAAACTAATACGTAGATTAACCAGAACACTCGAAGCAGTAGTGATTGAGACTACTTCTGCTCTAGGTAATTTAACCGAGGAGCAATCCTTTATGAGAAGTGTCGTGCTCCAGAATCGTCTCGTCCTTGACGTCATACTGGCCGATAGGGGCGGGGCATGTAGAGTCATCGGATCTAGTTGCTGCATTTTCATTCCTAATAACGCGCCGTCTGTTTATTCAGCTATAACCAGACTCCATAAAATTGCCCATATGTTACACCAAGATCCAGGCACCTGGACATGGTCCGGTTGGTTCTGGAATATAATTTCCGCCTGGGGATGGAAAGTATTGTCCTTTCTAGGTATTGCAGTAGCGATCATATTCAGTTGCTGCCTCTGTATACAATGTGGCCCTGCGATTTGTGGCATCTGTGCTACCTCTTGTATTCCTAGTCCCGAGTCCCGTTCTAAATCCAGTTCCAAGAAAATTCGAGGCGAGCAAATGATACTGTATGAAATGATAGATGGTATCATGAATATTGATGTTTCCTGATGGAAACGTAGTGACAAGGAGGGAATGTGGAAAAGTAAATTTTGCCATGTTCTGTGTCCCTACGTGTTCCCCATCTTAGGTTATGTGTGCATGATTAATATGCATATGTATTCCCCATGTTCGATTAAAGACGCACCTACAGTTGTGTCCATCTCTAGTATGCCAGTTTTCAGTTCTCGTGAAAGCTACGAGTATTAGGCCTATGTAAAGCTACGTTGCCACGTTTCTCAGTGTGCACGTTATTTCATCGAAAAGTCCCCGTTTCTAGGCCTCAAAAGGGCCCGGACACCAGATTCAGCTCCTGTCTCCTGAGCCCTCGCTGAGGAGCGATACAGCCCCCACCTGTATTCCTGACCCTTCACTTACTTCCTGCCTCACAGTGCCCGGCTCAGCCTGGCTCTGCCTGCTAGTCTGCCAAGAGTATGTTATGATTCTAGTTATCAGTCCAGCCCTCCTTCTCTGCATTCCTAAGCTACTGAATCGCATCAATAGTTTCAGTCATCGTCTAGCCTTTACGTCTCCATGTAAGAGAAATACTGTATTAATGGTCATTTAATATTCTTCAACACACACTACATGTAGAATAATGCATGCACCAGTCTTAGAATCTGTTAGCCTTTACCCCGATAACTTTTAGTTTATATCAACATGTTCTCTAAACATCAGATACTAGATAGGGTTTAGGCACATGTCGCCCTGACTCTCCAGACTTCAGTCTCTGCTCCTAGCACAGAGTTCATAGCCCCAGCTTCTCCTAGTGACACGTCATTGTCAGTTTGCGCGCACTATTAGGTTAGAGGTCCCGGCTCCTTAGGTAGCCCCCTCCATGTTTCCGCCCCATTTATGACATATTCTGTTACGTTTACATCACATGTCTATGTATACGCCTCCTGTTACACCTACTTTCACCCTTATCTTTCGCGACTGCTATTGACCACACCCACTGCTCCGCCTACTGTATTCACTGTAATGCAATTGTTTTAGTATATATATGTTGTATTTTGTTATTAAAGTTAGCGCGCTCATCCCAGATCCAGCCCCGGCAGCTGCCGGGCTCTGCCATCCTATTCCTGTGCAGGTTGTCCTGTTCCTGTCCTTATGCTGTATTAAACCTGCAAACTCCTACTACCTCGAATCTTGACTCTTATTTATTGAGCTATCTGTTATTGCTATGTCCAGTCAAACCTAGATCCGGTATTATTTATTTATATACCACAGTTCCCATGAGGAACAGGGCCAAGGCTGATTTGCATATGACTGGGTCTGAAATGGAGTGGCAAAGTGAGCTAAAGAATGATGATGGATTCAACCCAGATCTAATAGTGTCTGAAAAGTTTCAGCGCTCCGTCCATCATCTCCTTGTGTTTGATTACTTCAAAAAGGGGCATGGCACAATAACTACTTATATTTTTAAACCACACACAACCTATATGTGTAATTGGTGCAAGGATCCTGCTCATACACAGAACTGTGCACAGAGACCTAGGATGTCAGTGAATTGTGGTGTACCAGAAACTCACCTCCGTACCTAGAAAAACCCCAACCAGCTAGCATCAGTGTCACATTAGCTCTTCGTCCTATAGCAATGTAACCAATTATTAGACAACCTAGAACATGCGACTTAGGACCATCTCAGGAATGGTGGGAAGTGAGAACACTCTTTTGTTATACTCTTATACCAGTCCACAACAGGAGTAAATAAGAGACACAGTAAGGTTAAAATATTTATTTTAACAACGTGATCTCATGTGCAGTATCTTAGCCAACATAAGCAGACATATGATTAAAAATAACATGGTCAGCATGGTTACAATTCCATAAAATACAAAAGGAGAAATCATATTACAATGATGGTGAAAACAGGTCCTATAGTGCCTAGTTTTAATACCCTCCCTATATCGGAACTATATTATAAACTACAGAAGGTCTCCTAGGCTTGGTTTGGGGGACCCCATTACCTTTCCGCTCAGTAAGAGTAAATTACATCTGGATCAGCATAGACTCTCTGCATCCCTGGAAACGGAAATCTTTCAAGTGCCTGTAATCATGGCTAGTGTGTGATAATAAGGACCCCAGAATCTTACTTGGCTCACAGCTGCCAAAATGTTGTGTCTAGAAAACGTTATCCGAACATGTCGAAAAACAACTAACATGTTTTGATAACCTTGGGGGCTTTAGCAATCACTGTGCAGACTGGTTGCACGATGTAAGTCTTGAGATGTCGAAAACAGACCTTTCCTCATGTGAAAACCTTCGTGAAGGCTAACTTACAAAAACAGCTAAGCACTGTTGTCTGCAAAAGCAGCAAAAGGTAAAATGGCGTTTAAACTTCTAATAAGCCATGCTAACATAACATGCACGCAAAGCAGGCCCTAGGCTATACTATATAATAAGGCATTATAAAAGTGGTATTTACCCATCTCCACTCGACCAGTGACTCACTCCGCCAGGAAACCCCTGCTAGGACAACGCCAGCACAATTGGAAAATCTAAATTGGCTTTGTGCAAACTAGCTGACTTGACGGCAATGGAGTACTGTTAGCCAGCAATCGAGTCGCCGCGTTGATGGAGATGAGCCACTTATGCAATGGTAAACAGTCTGTCGATGTGGACAGCAGTTCAGCCAGCACACATCTATATACGGCAGATGGGACTCCATCAGCTCAACAGAGTACTTGTAACCACCACCACGGCGGGACAACGGAAGTCCCGCCAAGATCTAAATCAGGCCCTTTATTCTTTTTTCCTAAAGATTCAATATATTTTGATGGTGGATCTGTGATCAACAGCTGTTGACTACCTGACCTGATTATATGTTTGTTTCTTGCTTCCTGCAATCTTTTGCGCTTTTGCTTTGTAGGGGTTTCCATTGGGAGGGGTCTGTCTGTATGGGCATTAAGGGGATTTCTTTGGGAGGACTGCAGGGTGCCATAAACTCAGACCTCAACACTTTGTCTGTAATTTTAGGGGTTTGTATTTCCAGGGTTACTTTGTCCATTGTTATAACTAGCAGTGAGCCTCAGCTCTGGTGCTTTGTGTGTGTTTCCGCTTTGCACAAAGTCTTGCGTAGGCCCATGTTGAGTGCATGTTCCCTGATACTGAGCTTTGAATGTCCTTTGAAACAATTGAGGTAATCAAGGCCATTGGGGGCATGTTTTGTCTCTCCACCTTGATGTTTTGACAGTCTACAAAAGGGGTTGCAGTGCAACATGGAAAGGAGGAAACATTTTGGACTGGTTCAATGGGTCCTTGCACTGACTTACTTCCTTCACTACAACTGCGCACTAAGGATATTGTTATTTGCCTTGTTTGGATCTTTAGATCTTTAACAAAGGATGCAAGGACTTCAGGTAGATTTGACAATTTATTGAGCCTTGGTGAGCAAATACATTTTCCTAGCCCTGGAAGCTCAGAAGTTTCAGATGCAGAAGGAGACACTTGGGCTTGTACAATGAGGTTGGTGAGCATGTCTAGGTTGTCGTCTATCCCTGATACAGACACCATCAAGGTGCTTGAAAGATCTACCTGAACTTCAAATTTTTCAGAGTGAAATTTGAGTGACTGAATGATGGAATGAAGTGTGGTCAGTAATGCAGGCCAACAATCGTCGCTCATGCTGCTGATGGATTTAGGAAATGCATGGGAGTTATGAAATGACGTGGGAGCCATCTTTGGGTTCTTTACACTCTATGCGCATCACAGCTGCTTAACTGTCAAACTAGTGCAGGGCTCCCTTTGTGCCAATTTCCCACAGAGCTACAAGTATGACAGTTTTTATGTTTTTGGGCTCTCATGCCAACAGAATCTACTGAATGGGAAGTTTGCTTATAGGTGTGCCTTGCTGTTCAGATGGCTTTCTTCCTTCTTGTTGGGTGACCCAATTAGCCTTGGATCTTACGTGTGTGTTTGTTCTGCCCATTTCCCAGACCCCTTATTTGTATGTCTTCGCTCATTTCTATACCTGAAGTAAAGTCTCCAGAGGTGGAACATGGAGAATGAGGCAAGCCATTTGATACAGCTGGCAATCTCTTTATGTTGTATGTCTTACTTATGTTGTTCCGTGTTGTCATGCATGTTGACATCTGGGCTAGATGTACTAGTGATGAGCTCGTTGGGCTTAAACTTGAGATGTAGTTAAAGGGCATGGCTAAAGGAACCCCTGCAGGGCTGCAGGAATCCTCACGTCCCTGACATACTGAAGCCCCAGACAGGAGGCAGCAATGAGCATAAGCCACACCGGCCTAATGCCAGTTGCTTCCATGTGACGCGCTGTGTCGCAGGCTGGTGCTCCTACTACCACTTGCCGGCTCCTCCTTGCCTGCCTGCCTCTTGCCACCCATTGCTGGGTGGGCCACTCATCCTCTCCTCCTCTTCCTTTCTCCTCGGCCCAACAGCTTCGATGGGGCCCATCCCTTGAGTGGCAGGAGACCGCGAAGAAGTTGCAGGTACCGAGCTAAGACCAACCTGGGACCAGCCCAGATGGGAACCACCCCTCGCAAGCATGCACACTCAAACATCAAGTGAAGATGTATTCCCCTTCATTTTAAATGGCTTATAGATGACCGTTGGAATATTAAGGACTTCAGTCAAGTAAGCCTGAATCTCATTAATTTCATTAGGTAGAATGTTGTTATTGAAATTCTATTTTACTATAGACATGCCACTTGCTGATGTAGAGAACATTATTTGAGGAATATTACCTCACAGGAAGGGCATTCACTTAAATATAGTGGAGGCTGAGGGCCAGTCAAAGATGAAGGCTTTCCTTCATCCAGATCTATAACTACCTGGGGGTTTCTTCCCTTTTGGATAATATTGCTACTGCATCATAGCCTTGAAATTTGGATTGCAATTTACAAAACAATTTATTCAATGATTTTTTTTTATGGTACTCCATTGGACGTAGTTAACGTGAAACTTATCGGTTGCGTTATTTTTGACAATCAAACCCTGCCATTGTTTCTAAATCAGGAACATGAGCATTTTGAATTTGTTGAAATACATTGGAGTGAAGAATATTCCTGAGCATCACAAAAATAACGATGATAGAGCTTATTCACATTTTAAAACTTTTATTGTTGGGCCCATATTCATTTTGGAAATTGTGGTAGATTGTAGGGTGATTTCAACAAGTGAAAAATTTTCATTCTTTACTAGGATTTGATGCACCATCATTGAAGAAAAAACTGCTTTCTCCCATGATTTTTCATGGAAATAACGGATTGTGGTTCAGGAAGCTAACATAACATATTTTCTATAGATTTAAAGAGCTCTTTCTCATTTAACCCAGAACAATCCTGGGTGACCCATTACTTCCATTAGCAGCAGTAGTCTGCCACTTGATCTCAAGTATTCTACTAAGTTCTTCTGTAGCTTCTTCGCAAATCGTTAGCATTCTGTGCTCAATACACAATTGAGGCAAGCCTCAACGATTTGCTCCTGGAATGGGCACAGTTGATTTTAAAACATTTCTTGTGGATTACAAAGCAGGAAATGAGCAATGAATGGTGCTCCACTCTAATATATATTAACAATGCAGAGTTAAAACGAATTTTGTGAAAAGATAGGGAGAGGAAGTATGGAGTTTTAGTAACGTGCTTCTTTGTTTTAAAAGAGCAATTTTCATAAAGTGCAAACACCATAAGTATGTAAGATGAACCAATGGAGAGATAAAGACTGTTTTGGGACCTCTAAGTTCCACAACCTGTAGCAGAATTGGTTACAACTGTTTTTAGGTCGAGCCTAGCGCAGCGCACATATGCTGCTCTATCGGAGGCTTGTTGTGAGGGCTCAAAACTTCTCTGTGCGGGTCCCACTCCTCCCACACATTGGATTGGCCTTTGTGTGTGTCTTTCAATAATGAAAGCACACAAATGGCCAAAGGCGGGTGCATGTCCCACCTCCTTTCCAATGTGTCACTCTCACAGCGTTTTGCCCTTGAGAGTGAGCAGCGGCGCACAGGGTGGCAGCTGCATTCATGGTGGGTCAGGTTACAGGCAACGCGCCACGGTTTCGCTTTTGCTTGTTTTAAATGTCACTGCGGGTTCCCTTTCTGCACCGCGTGCTGATGGATGTTTTCATTTTTTCCCCTGACTTCCAGTGCAGTTAAATTCCCATCTTTCCCTCCCAGTCTGCTCTGAACCCCTCCCCCCACCTCTTCTGCCTGTGGTTTCTGCTCCGTCTCGCTCAGTAGTGGCAGGGAGATTTACTCTCTGCTACGTAAGGTTCCTACCTCTACATACTGTGGATTTGTTCGCCGAGTTCCGCCATGATGATGATTTCCGCTCTATTGTAGCGGGGTGATCGGACTACGTATTTAATTAGCATTAGAGTTCGCATTGACCGAGATAGTGTCAATTCTGCATTTCAGGGCAGAATGTGAATCTCTCTGCACGCTCATTAAATGTGAAGCCATAGGCCCGGCAGATACAGCACGCTGTTGTGTTTCTTTTGTCAATGGGGGGACCTTGTCAATGGATCGGTTTGCTTGTCTCCCATAGTCGCCATACACTGTATAATCTTATTATTCGGAGAACATCTGAATGCGGTAAATATGAGGTGATGCCAATTTCCAATTTGATGCTACTCATTTGGCCGAGCTTTAAAGGATGAAGAGCTGAGGTGGCCTTGGCGGGACTCGAACTAGTGTGGTGCGGTCCTTGGGCCACTCTGAGGTGTAAAAGGGGCTTCCACTTCACAGTGCCCAGAGCCCCCACACCCTTCCCTCAGGCTACCCATCACCCCGTCCCTCCTATGTGCGTCTGAACACATCTGACATGCAGTGTTTACTGAGCTCCAGTGGACTCTGGGCACATCTTCTCTACAGTCTGCATTGCGCCTGTTAGTGGTGTGTATGGTTCTTTACAGTGTAGACTGATCTCCATTGTAATATAAATTGATATTCTCTACATTGTACACTGAGTTTCCCTGTAGTGTGAACGGGTTTTCTCTATGGTGTGCTCTGAGCTCCACTGCAATATGAGCGGATCTTCTCTACATTGTGCATTGAGCTCCACTGCAGTGTAAACGGCTATTCTCTACAGTGTGCACTGAGCTCCGCTGCAATATAACCGGATATTCTCGAAAGTGTGCATTGAGCTCTACTGCAGTATAAATAGCTGTTCTCTACAGTGTGTATGGAGCTGGACTGCACTAGAAGCAGATCGTATTGGTAGTGTGCACTGAGCTCCACTGCAGTATGAACAGATATTCTCTACTGTATGCACTGACCTCCAGCCGAGTCCAGCGCAGTATGAATGGATATTCTCGACAGTGTGCGCTGAGCTCCACTGCAGTATAAACAGATATTCTGTACAGTGTGCACTGCGCTCCACTGCAGTATGAATATATATTAACCACGGTGTGCACTGAGCTCCACTGCAGTGTGGACGGATATTCTCTTCAGTGTACACTGAGCTCCACTGCAGTATAAACAGATGTTTTGTACAGTGTGCACGGAGCTCCACTGCAGTGTAGATGACTGGCTGTTCTCTATAGTGTGCATTGAGGTCCACAGCTGCATACACAGATATTCGTTACAGAGTATATTGAACTTCACTGCAATATAAACAGCAATTCTCTACAGTGTGCATTGAGCTCCACTGCAGTGTGAACATATATTCACCATGGTGAAGCCTTAGTGATCAGTGACATAAAGATAGCACAAGGCAATTAAAACTAGGTGTCGTGGGAGGATTTCAAGTACAGTGCTTATTATTTCCACATATCTATTTTAGCTGTAACACAAAAACAGAGAGCTTCTATCCGCCAAGTGTTCTGTTGAAAATCTGACCTTGCCTTTTTGCTTTTCTATTAATGTGTCTCCACTCGATGAAGGAGAAAAAGCTGTGTGCGAAAAAAGACAAACCTGAGATGAAGGTGCTTGGATATGTAGCAACCCTATCACTGCTTTTTGAGTGTTCAATAGACCAGGAATATTATCCTTTATTAAAAAAATATAACAAATTTGGTTTTAAAGATGGAATTAATTTGGGACCAGACTACTTTCCAAAACTGTAGAACTGATGGGCATACAAAATGTAGATGAAGAAGGTCTGCTTGTGGTAACGAACAAGACCAACAAGTGTCAGGAGTATCAGAATGCATTTTGTGTAAGGAGGCCGGTGTTAGTAATAATCTATTGTAAATAAAAAAAAGAGTTTGTGTAGTACTGGCTGCTCTGGAAGATTTCCTAATTTTCATCCAAATTTGATCCCAAATAGATATGGGCCATTGTATGCCTAAATCGGTTTCCCAGGAAAGTTCAGCTTTAGTTTAGGATCTTTGTAAGAGCAGGGATAGTAAGCAAGAGTAGAGGGTGAAGGCTTTGGATGATCTGGAAATTATATTACCAAACATAATCCTGGGTAGTCTTGTGGATTGTTGGAATAGACCGAAATCACAAACACGAATTATTGATCTGCTTATTGCCACTGCTTTTCAACAGATATCAAAAAATTGGAAAGACTCTTCCAAACTTTCATACTTGGCTTGGTGGTACTCTATTTACCATAACCACAGACTCGACACAACTTTTGTTTTCCCCATGTCCTTGAAACAAAAACAACTACTTTTGTGGTCCCCTGTTATGATGTGTTTAGATAACTGTGCCAAGAGTTCCTTTGCTCCATCACCATCTACTCAGGAAGTTACTCAACCACCTTGATGTATTCAATAGTAACCTTATTATATTCAAATGCAATTTTGTATTATTTTAATGCTTGTTCATTCTCAATTATTGCTCCTATTCTCCCTTTTCTCAACCCCTTATTTTTTTTCCCTTTATTTGAGCCATAGACCTTTTTATCTTATATATTTATTTATATAGATGCCATTGTTAATATGTTAAGTAATAATTCTTTTATGATATTTCACGTGTTATCAGTTGCTACATTTTATTGTATTCAAAATAAACTTCCTTTTGAAACTTAAAAAAATATCACAAATTTGGGAGTGATTTTTAACAGTGCGGTCTTGTTCCTTCCCAAGAGTCAATGGAGTTGTCTTGAGTGTTAACGTACAGTCCTCACCGCTATGGAGATGCTGCTAGTCATAACTGATCATCAGGTGGATTGGACGAGAGCCCTGATGACACACTTTGATTACTCCGACATCATCTACAGACGGCTCACAAAGAAACTTTTTGAGCGACTGCGGGGTTTACAAAACCAGGATTAAGTCCAATGTTCTCTGTGTGTGTATGGAAATTTAGCCTTGCTGCACAGCATCCCAGATGCTTTTCAGTGTCCCCAAACAAAGCCAATAGTCCCCAAAGGTGAGACCTATTGGCTTTGCCAAAACTTGTTAACATTAGCTAGCTGCATAGGACAACGGAGGATTCTAAGCTCCTCTATCCAGCATCTCCCAATACTAATACATTCTGTGCAAGCAGAAGAATCACACTCTAATACTGTAGTAGTACTGTTAAGAAACATCCTCAATCCAATGCAATCCAATGCATTTCGGGCATCTTTGCCCTTCATCAGGGATACACTGCAATTTTGAAATAACAATGTTACATTATGAAACTCTTAATGCATCCAGATTACTTCACAATACCTTACTCCCAAATTAACGTTTTCCCTCTAATCACAAACCATCAGAAACACTGCCTCAACAGAAATCTCCCACCCTGCTGAAAGATTTTACTTTTAAACCCACTTCTAGATTATTCCTATCATGCTCTACTACAACGTAGCCCTTCTACCAAAAAGTTCTCTCCGTACTTACTTTAACAAATCCTCCCGTCATATTTCCTTCCTTCCTTTCTTCAATCCGTAACATCTTGCTCTTTAAACTACGTGTGCCTTTTCTCCACCCCCTTATTCCACCAATCAACTAACTTCCTGCTTCTTTCAAACTACTCCTCCCAGAATACCTCTTTCTGCTGCATTGATGTTATTGTGCTAAATCATGTTTTTACTGATGGAAATAAACATGACTCTTATGCGTGTTTTGCCCCGCCCGCCCTCAGATGATCCACAACACGTTAAATCTGACATTAGGTGTATTGCATTTAACAACCTTCAGAAATACACTGTTTCATAGCGTTCATGCTCCCAGGCACAAATGTTCGTGTCCTTTTAAACTGCCGGTCTTGAAACAGATGTCCTTACGGCTCACATGTGATTATAGTGAATCTTCTGATAGTCCTTGATGGGTGCAACATGTCGGCAGGTACATCTGCTCCTGCTGGGTGTCATAAAGAACAGAATTGTGCAAGATCAACTGCAGAACTGCGAGTGTTACTCTTATTTCCTCTTCAACCCCTGGTTATTGATTGAGCACTGTTTTCAACACTGAAAGCTGCAGCTTCATTTCTTTTTGATAATATAGGTGCTCCATGATCTTTGGCTAGGCTGTCTAATGTAGAATAGAAAGGGGGTTATGAAAAAATTATACAACTGCTGCTGAGAGGATCGTACTAGTCAATTTTTTTCAAGAAGGCTTCTTTATGACCTGTTACAGTGCAGGACACTGCCTATCTCTCAACCCATTGCAGGGTGATGACATTCAAATGCAAGCCTTTGGTACACGTATCATATATACGACACCCTCAGAGATTTTTTTTTCTTTTAGAAAGTAGGTACATTTACTTTGCCCGAACAAAACTCTTTTGAAAAATAATTCAGATCAAGAGCCAGGCACACGCAGTTATTCAGATTGTGGCATAAGCACAAGGTCCAAAATGTGGCAGATATTTTGCATCCCCCAAACAACAAATGAAACCCCTCAGTCCTTTAGATAAGGTTTCCTCTTTACTAGGGTATGGGTTCTGGGTGTCACAGTTTTTTGTAACTGATGACTGATCACTAGCAAATCACCAGAACAATTCATGGCACAGGTGAAGCAACTGCAGAGAACCCATCGAATTACCGAGACTCTCCTGTTCATTTACCATTTTATCTGTACATACATAAAGAACATCTGATGCGTACAATAAACGCATGACTGCGCATAGCGCATCCAGAAACGTGTGTTAATTAAAGAAAGAGGAAACGAGACTTCTTTTGCTGTTTGCCTAGACAACGGATTTTAGAGGCATGCTTGCAACTTGCTTAGAAGGGTCTAATCATGGCAGGAACTGGAAGCATATGGACAAGTCTTCGGAAAGGAACACGCTGTTTTGATTGGCACTGGCATCAAGCTGTTTGTGGCATAATTTGACAAAGGAAGCTTCACAAGGACTCACTTGTCTAAAACACCATTATTTCTTTTCCTATTTTTATGTTGGAGTGAAGTGATGAGAGCGAAATAATGTTTCCAAAACTAAACTCTGAACCGGAAAAAAAAACAATGAGACTTGAAGCACTTTGTTCTACTATTGAAAGAAAGCAGGACGTTTATTATAGATATCTCTAAAACAAGCATTGGCAAAGTCAATAGGTCTTGCTATTTCACGCATACTCTCAATCTTTGAAAACAAATACATGCCACTTGTTAAAAAAAGACGAGCGTTACACTCTGTGAAGCAACAGGTTAACCTGATTGGAACAGCCTTACAGTGCATAAAACACTCCACTATCCGACCAATCTTCCTCAGTGGACCAAAAAACGAGCCTATGAATATACAAGTTAATAAAATGAATGTGCAATACATAAACAACGAGATGGCCTGACGTTGTCAATGGATCGAATTCAGTAAAGTGCATATGCAATGTATTAGCAGCAGAAGGTAATTAAGGTGCTCCAGTGTCATTCAGTTAAAAGTATTGTAGTCTGTAAAGTGCAGGTGCAATACATAAGCAGCATGAGGGCCTATATCGAAAAAAAGCAGCATCCTAAAGCATAGACTTAAAAACAATTATGTGTGTTCAAATTACCTATGCCCTCTAGTGTTCCTGAGACGCTGTGGCCCTCCGAGAAAATGTACAATACAAAATCTACTTAAAAACAATTCCTGGATATACAGTTCACACGTCCCCTCTGGTGTTCCTAAGGCGCATTGCCAGTACAATGCAAAGTTAAAATATCCGCAGAAAGTTTCAAATGCAATGAAGCCACTTTGGCCTGTCTAAACCCTGCTTTTTTAAAAAACTCTTTTAAAAAAATGCTTCCTTCGGTGCATGTAATATGGGCATAACAGCATGAAATGAAGGGTATCCTGCAGAGATCGAAGATCGCAACCGCAGGGACCCTTCTGCACCACCGTTTTAGTAAAACCTGCAGGCACCACAAGGCTATGATGTATAGAGTCTAACCTGAAACGCGTCATGAGGAACCTATCTTGGGCACTATGAATAGGATACAAATAAGGTTCAATACCCGGGCAAGATTTTGTCAGGATATGCCTTCTCACTGCGGGTTTTATTATCTCTTGATCTTCCCTACTGGAAACCAGTAATTTCCAAAACTCCCCCTTGACCATAGTCTTGTCCTTTGCCAGAAATTGTGTAGGGTAAGTAAAAAGTTCCAGCCGATATTCATCCCCTTATCACTTGCCAGGCAGTCCTGAATGATATCTCTTGTCAGGGTGGCCTCTGGATTTGTCCAAATTTTAACCCAGCAACTAACCAGCTTTAGTTTTATCCTGTCCTTAATATAGGCAGCACCCAGTTCCTCATGTACAGTGAAGCCCAGGGTGCATTGTGGCACTTTCAGTAATCTTCTTAAAAGTTTGTTCTCTTCAATGTGGAGCGACTTAGCATCCACAAAGCCCCAGACCTCACCGCCATAGAGTACTTTGGTGGAACATATTGAGTTATAAAGAATCAGGATCTGATCAGGAGACCAACGACCCAAACTATGTGCATGGTTCATAATCGCCCCCATGCTTCTAGTTAGGGTGTGACATTTTTCCTCCAGCAAAGGTTTAAAATTGAGCCTGGAGTCGACTAATATCCCCAAATATGAAAAACACTGGACTTTTTCTATGCGGTGTGCCCCGATTGTATATTTATATTTCTTTGGGGGAACCTTCCCTACCTCCATTATATAAGATTTGGCAAGGTTTGCTGACAAGTCCAGGCTCTCCATGAAATGGACAAAGCCGTCTAACAGTATTTGTAGGCCACAGGGGGTTCGGGCCAGAAGTACTGCATCATCTGCATAAAGCAGAACCTGAACCCCCCGATGACCTATCCTATGCGAATCCACTCCCAACCCGGCCATTGCTTTCTCTAAGCCATTAATATACAGGGTGAATAGGAAGGGTGCCAAAATACACCCCTGTCTAACTCCCCTCGTACAGGGGAACTGATCTGTCATACTGCCCTCCTCGTTGTACCTGACCTGGGCTCAGGTGTTCCTGTGTAGGGATCTCAAGATGTTTACTAGGCCCTGGTCCACTCCCAGTCCCTCCATAAGTTCCCATAGTTTCCCACGGTTTCTTGACTAGCTATCGTGTACTTGGCCATCAGGAGGTACAGATTAAGAAATTAGTCTGTTGCGGAATGACCGACCCTGAAACCATACTGCGTGTCCGTGATGATCTTATGTTCTTCTGCCTAGTCTAATAGACGGTTAAGTATAGCCCGACCAAAAACTTTCACGGACACGTCAATCAGGGAGATAGGTCGGTAACAGGACGGGCTCTCCCTATCACCCTTTTTGAAGATTGGAACAATTGTGGCTGTCGACCAGGATTCAGGCATGCCCGTGCACACTGCGGCATTTATAACTCTGGTCAAAATGGGAGCCCACAGCTCTACTTGTGCTGGGAACAAATCCGAGGGGACACCATCTGGTCCCGGCGCTTTGTTTCTGGTCAATCCCTTCACGCCTACTTTAATCTCATTCAGCGAGAAAATTATAAATTCCTCTCTTCCTGGCCCTTCCTTAATTACTAGGCAATCCTCATGAGTACTAAGATTGTATAGACCATTAAAGTGCTCGAGCCTTGTCTCCGCCAGGATGTGATTTGCAATCTTGGGTTTATCCCTGTCTTGGAAGCATGGGTCATTAATGATCTTCCAAAATGCAGCCATATTTTTAGTGTCTGCTGCTTCCCTCAGGTTCTCCCAGGCCTGCTGTTTCAGAAAGGATTTGCGGCGCTTTACCCCATCTTTGTATATGCCTCGGCACGCCATAACCCTAGTTTTATCCCTGGGACAGGTTTTCAGTGCCAATTTCAGCTCTCTCAGGGCCTTTGAACAGGCCTGATCGAACCACCCGTGTTCCATCGGTCCTTTTTTTCCAGACTTGACCCTGAGGAGTCTGTCAATGTGCAACATTGCCCCTTCATAGGCCTTAACTAAATCAACCCCTGTTACTTCGAGGTTCAGGCACCTCCATACATGATGGTCTTTGTCTGCCATTAATGCTTCATAAAAGGCGTCGACGTCCATTTTGGACCATCTCAGCCTTCTACCTTGGTCAGTCGCCATTAATTCCCCCTTCGCACCCCTTTTATCCTGGATTCTGGACCTATTGGGGTCCCTCAAGACAATGACCAAGGGGTTGTGGTCACTGAATGCACTCATTTGTATTTCAAACCCCAAAAGCTCCTGTTTCAGTATGTGTGATACAAAGATAAAATCAATAACTGAATCGCAACCTCTGCCTTTAAAAGTTGGGTTTATCCGCCCAGCGTGCCCTCCTTTGATTAAATACATAGTGTGTTGAAGGTCATGCATTCCCAGCACCATATTAAGCTCTTTTCCCTCTGCTGTATACTCTAGATGGGGGCCCTCTTCCAGTGGACAAGACGACCCCGTTTATTTTTCACGTTTGGGCGTAGGTGACAATTAAAATCACCTACAAGCACCCATTGGTACGTGCGTCCCTCGTGGTCAGTCTCCCCCTTCAGTCTTTTTTCCAGTTCTTTAAAACTAATAAGTGGTGACCCCGGTAATATAGCATTATAGAAATTCACAAATAGTATATTCTGGCCCCTCATATGTAATTTTAACCCCCGTAGAACATCAGTGTCCCAGCTCAGGTCTTCCCATGTCCCTTTCAATTTTAGATCCACATATATCACCAGCCCTCCCTTGGCTCTTCCTGCCGGCCCTTTCCTTGCCGGGACAACAAACATCTTAAAGCCTTCGAGAGCTAGCTGGTCTCTGTTCCATTCCCAGGTCTCTTGTAGACATATAACCTGGACCTTTTTTATATAAGCCACCCAGTCGTTATTTGTTAGTTTTGCTGAGAGCCCCGCTATAATCCACTGTATAACTTTTATAGTACCCTGGCCCGTAATAATTGTACTGGGCGATATCTGACCACCTGTGGCAGGTGACTGGATTTCTAAAATCTGGACTTTATCATTTTTATAACAACTAACCTTATCACTTTCCATAGGGACGGGGGTTGATGTACTTTCTGGGGTTACTGGAGGGCCTTCAATTGGATATCTGCGTGGAGCAATCGCTTCGGGGGGCCCATCACCTCTGCAAGGGCTCCCTTCGCGTCAATCAATGTCTTCCAAACTCTGACTATTTGCCAGTGGGGCATAGCGATTTTTTGTGAGAGGCAAGGGTCCTATTCCAGCCGCCCGCTGTGCATTTGCCAATCAACCTCTCTTCGGGAGCTTATCCTTGGGTCCCGATAAAAGAAACCCAGCGGTAACAATTGGATGGACGAGCCACTCTCCCCCTGAGGCTGCCCGGTAGTGGGCAAGAAGGTCCTGTACCAGCCCTGGTGATCTGAAATTTATGATCACCGTGTCTCCTTCAAAACACTTTCTGCTATGACCTATCCAGGACACCCTTCTTGCCATTAGTATATGCCTATAATGCTCAAGCTTAAATTGGACATTTTTACTTAACCAATGGGCTGCCTTATTGATTAACATTTGGGGTGTTTCTTCACAAATTTCAGTTGAGGCAGGGACCCCTGTCAATACTATTGTGTATGGGCTAGCTACTGGGAGAAGGTCCATGACAGGCAAGTTCCTCGTGCTCATGACAAGCTCGCCCCCCGCTGGCACATTAGGTTTGGTTCCACCGGCCCCATCCCCCCTGCCCCTCTGTGCCCTCATATCTATCGTCCTGCTTTGTTGTTGCGTCGTCTGCCCTTCCTTCCTAAGGGTCAGAGCTCTCTCCTCCCCTCTGATTGTTCCCTCCCTACCAGGCCCCTGCTTGTGCATTACCCAAATGATTGGTGTTCCTTTCTCTTTGTTGTAGATCCCGCTGTGATACTCCCCCCATACCATCAGTACATCGTGTGGCCATATCCTGAACTTCTGTAAGTCGGGGGTGACTATCATGGATGAACCCATCCTCTGTTCTACCAGTCTGATCACTTTCTCTTCGAGCGCAGTAATTTTCCTATAGAGTGGTGCTAGTTGGTTGATAATTAGCGTTTCCAGCCTTAACCATAGTGGTGAGTCCTCCCCATCACCCAAGTCCATCCCTCTGCATAAATGCACTGCGAGGAGCCTGTCACTTCCGGGGTGCCTTTGGGCCTACCCTCCTTTGTTGACTCTTTCTTGTTCACTTTACTATTATCCATATTACGCCCCCCTCACCCCCCCCTCGTGAACTCTTAGCTGAAACTATGGGAGCGCTTACAGGTGTACCATCCCTGCTGGTCGTTTGTTTATCTAGGAGCGCCCTTTTAGATCGAGTTACCAACTCTGCAGTTTCCATGTGTGCTTGTTCACATGTCTCTGGTGCTTCGGCCCTCACCACCCCTTCTTCCCCTGCTCCCTACCCCCTAGATGATGACATGGCTACAACCGTGGGTCGGCCCGGCTCTCCCTCCTCCATTCCATTTTTTGTCACTAAAGCTGACCTCTCATTGGGTGGAGACATATTTACTACCGCCTCAACATCAGATATCTCCATCGCTCTCTGAGGGGTGTTTTCGCTGTCTAAATTTCTCGGGATGACTGCCTTCGGTGTGCCTACCTTGGCTAAACCCCCCATAGACAATCTTTTCTGAGCCATGTTAGAGTCCAGAGAGAGTCTTTTTTTGGCTGAGCGGATTTCTTGGTCCAGGGCCGTTTCTGCCCTAACAAAAAAGGCATCAAGTGTCCCTTTTAGGCTCCCTCCCCCATTGTCTGGCTTAATCCTCTCTTTAGTCGTCACAAGGCGCTAATCAGTGACCTAACAAGGACAACCTTGAGCTACACACTGGTATATATCCAAATCAACAACCCTCAGGGTATATTAGTTCTGACACGTATGTGCTGTTCAAAAAAATTGCTGTTCTGAGCAGCCCGACTGAGTTGGGACACCAATAATACTTCCTTGGCCAGGCGGTGACAGTCACACACAGTAATCCTCACCTCCACTGTTTGGCGATAAGTAATCGCAGGAACTGCATGGTTGTGGTGTGTAATGGACGATGTTAGGGCCCTGGCCCAGCCCTGCCTCCTCCTGGCTACGACGGGCTTAGATGGGCCCGCCCTTGGCCCGTGCTTCGCCCGGCGCACGCCTGCACGCATCCCGCGGGGCGGGAGTTAGGAAATGATTAAGTACCCCCGGTACAGGAAACGGAGGGTCTGCGGGTCGGCTTTCTAGCCCGATGCTTCCTGGGCTTTGCGGTCCTGAATGAAGCCCACAGCTGCCAGGCGATGCTTCTCCCGCGAAGGGGGAGGCGTGAGAAGTTGATGTAGAGCCCCGGTGCAGAAAAGGGAGGGGCTGCGGGTCAGCTTCCTAGCCCGATGCTTCCTGGGCTTTGCGTTCCTCAATGAAGCTCCCAGCTGCCAGGCAATGCGTCTCCCGCAAAGCGGGAGGCGCGAGAAGTTGATGTAGATCCCCTTTGCAGGAAAGAGAGGGGCTGCGGGTCAGCTTCCTAGCTCGATGCTTCCTGGGCTTTGTGGTCCTGAATGAAGCCCCCAGCTGCCAGGCGATGCATCTCCCGCGAAGCGGGAGGCGCGAGAAGTTGATGTAGAGCCCCGGTGCAGGAAAAGGAGGGGCTGCGGGTCGGCTTCCTAGCACGATGCTTCCTGGGTTTTGCGGTCCTGAATGAAGCCCCCAGCTGTCAGGCGATGCGTCTCCCGCAAAGCGGGAGGCGCGAGAAGTTGATGTAGAGCCCCGGTGCAGGAAAGGGAGGGGCTGCGGGTCGGCTTCCTAGCCCGATACTTCCTGGGCTTTGCGGTCCTGAATGAGGCCCCCAGCTGACAGGCGATGCGTCTCACTGGAATGCTTATTGATCTAGTAAAGCTAAGATAGGACGAGAACTTGTATACAGTCTGCTTACGCTGTTGCACAGATGGCTTGATTCAGACAAGGCTGCTGCCTTCTTTGTGGTATTCTAATACATTTTTTATGCTGGTCTGGAGCATAAACTTGTGTACAAAAATGCTGTCTAAAGACAGGAAGGAAAGTGGTCTCCGGAGCCGCAATACAATGATGTATGATGGACAGAAACTAAAAGTGGAAGCTGATGAATTTCAAGCAATGGTAATGCCAATAAGTCTGGCTTTAAAAGAATGTTGATTGTTGATTGGTAATGTGAAACATTACAAGTAAATAGCGTGCAAAACGTGGGTATCTGCATGGAAAGAAATGTTGAGTAACTTTGGTGGAGTTTCAAAGATCAAAAAATCAGTTGCACTGCCTAGCCAGAACAACCAATTCACGTATGTCATTACATCCCTTCTGCCTTTTGTGCTGCAGTGCTGCCAGAGAAAAACAACAGAAATTATCTAAGACACTTTTTTTTACGGCATTTTATATAGCCCATACTTGACCCGGTATCAGGACGCTTTACATAGCACCAGTTGCGTTACGTGAGGACACATTCATTTTTTGTTAGGCACGGGGAGATTAAGTGATTTGCCCAGAATCCCAGGAGTCATTGCTGAGACTCGAACCTGGTTCCCCTTTAGGAATTGCAGCCGTCACAGGAATAGCAGCCTGCTGAAGTCAGCAGACTACAATGTCTGTGACTACTTTTTAACAAAACATTTTTTTGTGTAAATGCAACCCATTTTCCTTAAGGGCAAACGGGTGCATTTAAAAAGATAAAATGAAATGCTTAAGTTTCAGTTTTGAAGAGTAGGCAGTGGTACGGGGGTCCACTGCCTGCTCTTAAAAAATCTTTGTATCAACAATCAAAAAGGGAAAGGGCTCCCCATGGACCCCTTCAAATTTGCGAAACTTTACCACCTCCTCTGAGGTATCAGTAAAATATAAATGTTTTGCAACAGTAATTTGGTTGCAAAACATTCATACATACCACTGCGAATCGAAGGAAGTAACGATCTAAACATGCCCCTTCCAAATTCCAATTTGCAAACCCAATTTGCCATTTAGTAGGAGGTTACCAAATCTCAGTTTGGCATTTGTAACCACAAAGAAAGTTTTTTCTTAAATGTTGTGTGATTACCAAGATAATGCCTCTTTATGTCTATTGCATTCAAGAGGCATTGGTAATAAGTAGATTTTGATAAAATATATATGATGGTTGAATAGCTACGCTATGGCATCACATACTTTGTGGACTTTTTAAAAGAAAATATTTATTATAGTTGCCTGAGGATTAAGAGTTTGTTGAGCCATTTTATGGGTATAAAATGAGGTCCAACTGCGCACACCTCCAAAGTGCCCGAGATGACTGAGATGTCTCATTTATTGGTCAACAAACTGAATAAAAAGGTCAAGACGATTATTTTAAAGACTTCTGACATTGGAATAAAATGGGTTTCTATAAAGTCAACATGAGTAAATTAGGAAAAGTGTCAGAATGGGACTTACCCTGCAGCCTAATTGTGTTATTAAGAGAGTTGTACCAGGCTTGAGCATAGATGGGGGTGGGGTAAGAATGGGGATCGCCATTACCATGGACTTTACAAATAAAATGAATGACCTTGATGAAAATAATAGCTAAGAAAACAAAACCTTTCACATGTTATGTTTGTCTAATGGAAAAAGTATGAACTAGGTGAAGCTAGGGATACCTTTCACCGGACCCACACAGGTAAATACACACCTTATTACAAATATATGAATACTTTTTCAAGACGTCCCTGGACTCCTTCCAGATTTCCTCTCGCTATGTCTTCAGGATAGCATAGCTCCTAAATATAGACTCCAAAATATCTTTGACCTTAATACTAAGGTAACAATATTGTGACTGCAAATATATCGAGGACCTGAATATTGTGGGTAAGTGTATTGTTATTTTAAGAATAATATTGAAGTTTATCATATTGATTACCAAAATATTTTGATAGTTAATATCGCATTTGTATTTAGTTTGTATTTTTCTTAAACTTATGTTGTAAATAATAATGTAAACATTTTTATAAATACATTTTTGTATCTATTTTTCATTTTAGGTTCTTGGATTTATTGGGCTATTTGGTGGGTAGTGGCTTTTTAAAAAATATGTGCTGTTTTGTATGTTTACTGATGTTTAAAATATTCTGAATAATTAATAACTGTTAGTCCTTTTATCCTGGTGTGGTCTTCTCTCAAACGTTTTTCCTTGACTCTCTTGTTTTTCTGAAATTCGTTCTTTTTGTTTGTATAACTCTCTTTATTAATTATCAGGTTACATATAAGTAAAACAATAGTATAAATAACCTTGCTGCAGTGATCCCAAACCCACATGTCCCAGTAGGAGAGTTAACAAAAGAGTGTCACAGAAAGCTAGTCCTCCAATGACAGGGATTCCGAATAAGCAAACCATTCTCCCATACCTTTCAGTATTTCTCTGTGCATCCCACAAATCTCTCTGTGACAGCAGCATAGTCAAGGCCCTGAGTCCATTCAAGAAATGGGGGGGGGGGAGGGGTGGCAAAGCGTGAGCACCAGTGTCGGGTAACGTCCCTTTTGACAATGATCAGGTCCAGCCCAACCAGACTTGTGGTATGGCAACCACCTTCCCATGCACCCAACGGCTAATAGAACCAGCTTTAGGTCTGGCGGCACTGTCTTGCTGACGATCTGGGAAAAGGTGTTGCAGATTTGCTTCCAGAATGCTTGGATAATCGAGCATCACAGACCATGTGGGAAAAGATGCCTGCTGGGTGCTGGCAGAGCCAGCACATCGGTGGTAGGTCATCCCTCATCCTCTGCAGTCATGAGGGACAGTAGAATACATGGAGTCAGTATTTCAGCTGGCTGAGGCGAAGCTTTGCAAAAATTGCCAATGTACTACTTGCCATTTTGTTCTCCAACCTGTCATCCTCGACAAAGGGGCCCACATCGCCGCCCACCTATCTCTATCTCAGTTTGGTCATGGGATCTGGGATGTTGCTGACCAGTGAGCAATATAAACAAGAGATACCTTTCCTTACTAGTCATGCACCCAGCAGGTGTACCAATAGGGGATTATGATAGGCAAGGGGCTTTGAGGAGCCATGGGAGGCCTCGAGGGTATGCTGTAGCTGTAGGAAGTGGTAGAATTGTTACATTGTGCATGGTGTGTCTATGAGGTGTTGAAACATACACATCCGGACATCCCCAATCTTGGCGATGCCTATGTAGTCCCACGCTTTAAGCCTGCTGTGTGGCTAAGCCAGGCCCTGACCCAAAGCGGCATCGTCGCTGTCAGCGCCCTTTGCCAACCAATCCATTGTAGTGCCTGGAGTCAACCAAGCAGGGTAGACCAGGTAGCGGGTGGGAGAGCTGTGGGAGCATTGGCACCATAGAGGAGACTGAGCATGCCATAGTGGTCTAATTCACTGATTTACCATGCTATGGATTGGATGTCTCAGTCCAAAAAGAACCAGTCGGTAATTGGAAGGAGGTTGCTGGCTCATTAATGCAGCTGAAGATCTGCACTAAAACGGACTAAAACAAGAACAGCTAAAACTCAGAATAACCTAAACCTCCTTGAGCAAGGAAAATATATTATCTGCAATAAATAAAACTACCTTTTCTCTTTCAACAGAAAAACATACCTGTTTCAAGAAGAAGCTTGCCGGGGAAAAAGTTTTCAAAAAGACAAAACTTCGCTAAACAAGTTATAAGTAAGTTTTGGAAAAAAATAAAATATCTATTTAACTTAATTTTATTAAAATACATTTATTTAATAACTATATTTCTTTATTAATGTTATTACAGTAAATAAAGAGATAGGGAGTAATTGAGATGCCGGTTGCACTGACATCCGTAGCCTTGTCGGCGTCGGTCGGACCGTCACGGTCCAGTCAGAAGCGCTCAGTCTGACTGCCGAATTACGATGCATGCTGAATACAGTCCAACCAACAGGGAAGACGACCAACTCCGACAGTCTTTCTCCAGCCACTGCGATGGCGGTCTAAGAAAAGCAGTAGCCACAGAGCTGAACAGGAAGTTCTAACTGCTATCCGAATTATGATGTGTATTTCCGACGAGCCGAATGTGGAGATCCGACCGGCTGCCTTGATTTGTCGTAAATGAAGGATTTGGAGTGCATAATCACCCAAATCAGCTTTTCCACAACAGTCCCTGGCATGGATCCTTTTCTCCCTGTCCCTACTACACCGCAGCAGCTGATCCCCAAAAACTACGACCCATTTGGTGCTGGAATACAGGTAAGTCTGTAGGTGACATGTATACCCATTGACTGGACTGTGCACAGATTACCACACTCCAGCAATGGAGTACATGCAGCACAAGGCATATCCCCACATATTTCATGCATGTGTGTAGAATTGCACGTGTTTTCTGTGGATTTTTACCTACTTGCAGCTGCATATGTCATGTTATGTTATGTTAACAGAAGCTTACAAAGCGCACGGTCACCAGAGGTTTCATGGCGCTGATCCTGTGTAATTGCATTGCGTATGGGCTGTTAGTAGGCTTTCTTAAACAACCAAGTTTTCAAGGCCCTTCTGAAGCCCAGAAGGTTGTCACAGCTCCTGATTGTCAATGGGAGAGAATTCCAAAGGTTGGGGGCAAGGTAGGAGAACCTACATCCTCCCTGCCGCTTGAGTTTGACGGCTGGGTGGACAGTAGGTGTAAGTGGGCAGAGCATAAGTTGCGCCTAGGGACATGCTTTGTGACCATGTCGTTGATGAATGTAGGGCTCTTACAATGCAGCGCCTTGAAGGCAAAACAACCCGATTTAAATGCCGCCCGTTGTGCTATAGGCAGCCCATGGAGTTTTTGCAGACAAGGCCTGGCCCATTGCGATCTCGGCTGTTTGTAGATTAGTCTTGCCGCCTGATTCAGGACTATTTGAAGACGGTTGAGCAAGAACAGCAGGCCAATGTGGAGCGCGTTTGAAAAATCAAGGAGGGAAAGAACCAGCTCTAACACTGCATGTACAAGGGCTGGGTGGGACAGCAGGTGAGCGATCTTCCTGATTTTTCGCAATTGGAAGAGACTAGCAGATACCACTGACCCCACTTGTCCTGTAAGTGAGAGATCTGCATTTATAGTAACCCCTAAACTTTTCACAGAGGGGGAATGGGTAGGGGGGCCAAATTCACTTGGCCAGAAGTGCGGGCCCCAACAGACATCGCTTTTCCCGGGCAACACAAGTTCTGTCTTGCCCGGGTTAAGCTTCAGATGGTTACGGTCCATCCAACGTTGGATATGGAGCATAGTGGTTTTGACTTCCGCGACGGAATTAGGGGAGTCTAGAGAAAAAACCAGCTGGAGATCATCGGCGCAATTAAATATGGTTACATTCCTGTCCTTTAATGAATGGATCAGTGGCCTAAGGTAGAGATTGAACAACAAAGGGGAGAAGGAAGAATCTTGTGGTACCCCACAAGGGGTGGATACTTTGGGGGCAGTAAAAGTGCCAAAGCATACTGCTTGGGTTCTACCTGTGAGAAAGGACTTGATCCAGTTGTAAGCAGGACCTTGCATGCCTGCTTGTTCGACACGGTTCAGTTAGATGTTATGGTCGACGGTGTCGAACGCGGCCGACAGGTCCAGGAGCACAGGAGCCTGGGAAGTCCCCATGTCTGCCTTAGCTCTCTGCGTATCAAATACCGCAAGAATTACTGATTCCGTTGAGTGCACAGGCCGGAAGCCAGCTTGATTTGGCTCCAAGTAATCTGATTGTTCTATAAAGTTAGAGAGGCACCTGGCCACATGGGTCTCCATAATCTTGGCCAAGAAAGGGAGAAGGGAAATAGGGTGATATTTGGAGGGCTTCACGGGGTCAGCCCCAGGTTTTCTTAGCAGTGGGACTACCGTAGCATTTTTGAAGGCGCTAGGTACCTCCCCTTTACTGAGGGACTTATTCAGGAAAGGGAGAATACTATGAGGCAGTGCAGAAAAAACATCCCTGAGGACCGGAGGTGGACAGCAGTCCCTGGGAGACCCGGATTTGACCCGGGTCAAGAGATCTAGTAACGTATTAGGACATATAGCTGACAGGTGATTCAGGCAAAATGGGTTACTGTGAGATGTCATCCAGTGATTCCCTGTTGGCATTAGGTGGAATACTCGCCTTGATGACGGCGATTTTGTCCAGAAAAAAGTTGTTTAGAGAATTACACAGTTCTTGGATGAGAGCCTGGGTAGGTAAAATTCTCTCATCGCTGCTCAGGTCGTTCCCAATTTGAAAAATGTCCTTAGATTTATTATGGGCATTCAGGAATCTTGTAGCAAAGTAGGCCGCTTTAGCTGTCAATACAGTTTTTTTATAATCATTGCGAGCCAGCAGGTACTGCTGTCTATCTACGCTTGAATAGTGAAGCCTCCATTTCCTCTCGGATTGACGGAGCCTACGTTTTTGACCTTTTGGTTTGCTGGTGAACCATTTGTGGGCGTCAGAATATCTAGCACAGGAAAATTTGGTAAGAGGAACGTGTGTGTCACTGGCAGACAGCAACGAGTCCGCAATGTCATTTTCCATAACATTAACATCGGAATTAAAAATAGGTGTAGAGCTGGCTAAGGTGTTACTAAAACCAGTATTATCAAAGGATGGCCACTGTGAGAAAGTGCCATCTTTCTTGCATTGGTATGCCCTCACTTTTTTCTGAACTGCTGATGTGCTTTGACTGAGTGTGCCCTGGGCTCCTACCAACCAGGTACCCAGAGCCTGTGTCCTTCCCTAAAAACTGTGTTGAAACAAAACCCAATTGGCATCTCTGGCCACCTATCAGCCCCTAGTAAATGGTACCCTAGGTACCCTGGGCATGGTGACCAGAGAAGACCCCTAAGGGCTGCAGCACTTAGTGTGCCACCCTTAGGGGCCCTGTACCTTGGTACCCACACACTGCCTTTGCAGGGTGAGTGCCTAGGTATAGAACTAAACAAAGAGTGGACATGGAACACATCCCTGTGGGCCATGCACACAGACCCACTGCCCTGGCATACATCAGTCACCCCTCTAGCTGGGTGCCCTTTGTCAGTGGTGCGGGCACAGGTGCATGAGCCCTGTGCCCCTACAATACCCATGGCCATTCCTGGCACTGTAAGTGCAGTGATGCCATTAAGAGTATATGGTGCTGGGAGGTTGTCATTACAAACTCCACAGCACCATAATGGCTACACTGAAGACTGACAAGTTTGGTACCAAACTTCTCAGCACATTAAACCCACACTGATGCCAGGGTGAGATTTAATGTAAAATGCACCAGAGGGCATCTTAGAGATGCCCCCCTGAAAACCTAACCTACAATCCACATCTGGCTGAGTGGCTGCAGAGGCTGCCACACAGCAGACATGTTGCTGGACCCCTGGTTAGGAGAGCCCCGCTCTCCTGGGCGTGCAACAATGCACATCCTGGGTGAGGTGCTAGGTCTCCTCCCCCAGGATGGGCAGGGGGAAGCTTCAAAAACATACCGTCTCTGTGAGCTTCTCCAGACGATGTGCTGTACCTAGCAACCAGCCCCCAACCGTCCTGACCCCCACTCTGGCGGGAAGACTGGCGGGAAAAACTACGTCAGGAAGTGGGGTGTGCCAGCCTGTGCCAACCCCACCCCTCAGGTGGGGGAGGCGAGGTGAAGCACGACCCCGGGCCTCGGTCATCTTGTAGATGGGGAGCCCTGCCCAATTCCAGCTAGGCTCCTGCCCCTCTCCCACAGGAGAGGAGCAGGCTAGGGGGTGTATTCACTCCAGGACAGGGACCCATTGGTCCCTGTCCTTGCCCTACCTGTAATGCCCCTAAATGTAGTATTTAGGGGCTCCCTGAACCTTCCTTCACCAGATCCCGATATCAAAACGAAGAGAGAAGATCAAGAAGAAGACGACCCGCCACGCAACTGCTAACAACAGGACAACCACAACTGACTTGGCCGGAACCCTACCAGCCTGTTGATCCTGGAACCTGCTCCTGCCTTATCCCGGCGACCTCCGCGGACAGCAACCTTGGGACACCTAGAGGACCTGCCTGCCTTGACCCTCTCAAAGATTGGGACTCCCATCAGCAGAGGCTCTGCTGCAACAACCCACCTGGTGCTCACCAGGAAGCTCCGGACCAGCCCACTCTGCACCAGCCGAGCCTGGGCCGGGCCAACCCGAACCAAGACCATGAGGAGGTCCCCCCGGCGACTGGTACCCAAAGTCCAGTGCCCAAAGACCCTCCTCGACAAACCAGCCGACGCCTGCAGACTCAGAACCAGGGGCCACCCCAACCGGGACTAGCAGAGGGTAAGCTTTCCCGACCCCCAAAGACACCCCTGCACCCGGCGCCCCGCGGCCCCCTGTGCCTCCCTGTGGGGTATCTACCTGTGCTCCAGCATCCCAACTTACCTCTCGAAGTGCTGGTCTCCCCTGGAGAGTCTCCGTTCCCGAGCCTGCAGCCTTTGTTCCCTCTTCACAATCCTCATTGGATAACATTGAGCGCCCGACGGCTCAAAAGCACCCTGCACCCAGCCACCCGAGTGCCGCTGGCTGTGGCCCCTTTGTCCTATCCTACTTCCCCCCTAGCCCTGAGCAAGTGACCAGGAGCCCAGCTCCCAGAGCCGCGTGGCCTGCTAGCCAGCAACCACCAACTGAAGGACCCCTTTCCCTCGTTGGATATCATTGGGCCTACCTACCTCTGCACCCGGCCGCCCCTGTACCGCTGGGACTGAACTAACTGTACTCACCTGACCCTGGGGGACCCCTGAGTCTATACCCAGAACCTTAACTTCACCAACCAAGCACTCACCTGGAAACCGGTAACTCACTTACCTGCCATTGGATAACATTGACCCATTTTGACTCGAAAATGTTCTAAGTGTGAAATTTTGAAAACTGAAAATATTCCTATAAAATCAGCCGAAGTCCGAAATCCAAAGTACTCACCTGTGATCAGGGGAGAAGCCAGTACTGTACCTTTCAGCCCAGTACTGAACCGTAAAAGTAATCCCTCGCGGGTTTACTAGTAATCTGTATTTTCTCCATAGGAACCCATTGCCTGCTTTTCTATGAAATGTCTTCTGTCTACTTGTGAAAACTGCAAATATTCTTTAAAAATCGTACAAAATACTGAAACGCAAGTACCTACGTGTTTTGAGTTAAGCCCCCAGTGCTAGCCCTAGGAGACCAGTGCTGGGTTACAAAAGTAACACAATCATACTTTACCTGCAACCTGAATTTCTTCCCATTGAATAACATTGTCAGATTCACATTGAAAAGTTTCTAAGTGTGAACTTTTAAAACAGCTGTATATTCATGAAAATTCATCACAGTAACTAAAACGTTTTTGCTAATCTAGTTTCAGCTTAGGCCCCAGGACTGAATCTAAGATCTGGTCCTGGAGTCACCAAAGTAATCCATAAAGTAATCAACTGTACTTATCTGTGAAAAGCCCATTGAGCTGAATGCTAGAGTGTGTTTCAGAACTGTGTTGCTTACTATCTATCCTGTAATTATTGTGTGCACAAACTTTATTGCTCCTTTGCAAAGTATTTACATGAGAGTACTCATAACTTGAAAAGTATATTTTTATAACTGTTGGTTCTAAAAATAAAACAACTATATCTGAAGATATAACAACAATTGGCCTGGAGTTCAGTTCTTGAGTGTGTGAAACCTTTTGCTGACTGAGTGTGTACAACAAATGCTCTACACTGTCCTCTGGTACAGCCTTACTGCTCGACCAAGCAACCACTTTGGAGAGTAAGGTCAGTTCTGACTTTAACCTCTGTTATACCTCTGGGGTTGATGGACTCTATACATACTGTACTTCATTCTAGTCCAGTATATACAGAGACACTTTCTCACAGCCACTTTCTTGTTGTGTCTCCCGCCACTATAGGGATCTTAGTCCTGCCACTAAAAGTAGCCGTGAATTCAATCAAATGGTGGTCAGGCCATATGCAGGGAGAGATAGAAGGTACTGACAGAGTGAGGTTATGGGTCAAAATTTGGTCCAGGGTATGTCCTTTTATATGAGTAGGGGAAGATAAGTGCTGGGACAAGTTTAGGATGGAGAGCAGTTCGGAGAGTTCGGGCGCATGTGGTCCGCCAAGGACGTCATTAAACCAATAGTTCAAGTCACCTATAAGTAAGACCCTCGCATGGTTCATGACGAGGTTGGCCATTTGTTCACTTAGAGATAGTGGAAAGGAGGGCATGGGCTGAGGAGGGCGGTAAATAAGCACCAACGCGAAAGGCCCGATGTCAGTGCCTAGTGTGATGACCAGATTCTCAGCCTCTGGCAGTTCGAGGGAGGTCATAGTGGCAAACGTATGGTTTTTGGGTATAATGGCCGCGACCCCACCGCCCATCTTCCCTGATGATCGATTGACAGTCAGGATATAGTAATCCGAGGGGAGTGCCGCTAGAATATCTAGAGTAGAATCCAGGGTAAGCCAGGTTACGGTAATCAGCAGGACATCCGGTTTTTCTGAAGTTAGCAACAAGAAGATGTCCAGCTGATGTTCAACCAAGGAACGAGTGGTAAGGTAGAGAACACGAAGGGTGGTTGCAATGTTTGAGGTGGGGCCAATGATGGAAGGAAGGGAGGAGGCTGCAGAAGGTAGAGTAGAGTAGCCCACCTGCTCTTGCAAGATTCCATTGGCCGAGATGCAGTTATAGGTAATAGGATCCAATGGAACTTGCTGTTGTGCTAGCGATCTTAATGCCCTAGGGGAATAGGAAATAAATTGGCCAGAGTTCATGGCCCCTGGGCCCGATCGGGCGCGGACGGGCGCAGACGGGCTTGCCTTTGGCGCGCCCGCTGCACGCGTCCGCTGCGCTTCCGCGTAGTGATGGACATTTATGCCTGGCCCGCCTCCAAGCTCAGCCTCCTGCCGGCCGATTGGGTGAGGCCTAAGGTGGGGAGCTGGACCTGTGACAGGGGTGCGGCAGAGGGAGCGAGACTTCAATTTTAAAAATTAACGCGATTCGGGTGAGTGCAAGCAAGTTATTTTCAGAACATGACAATTTTAAAAACAAAGCGCTAACAGGCCAGGTCCGGGCGGCAATAGTACAGCAATTACCCGCTTCCCGCGCTGTGGCTGCTTTTGAGTGCCTGGCCCCGCCTCCAAGCCCCGCATCCTGCCGGCCGATTGGGTGAGGCCTAAGGTGGGGTGCTGGACGAGTGACAACGGTGCGGCAGAGGAAGCGAAACTCCCACAAATATCCATGCATGGTATGCCAGGCACCATATGGTGTCTAACACACGGTGCCTGGATGTGCACAAACTTCTCTTTTATACTGCGGTATGTGCTGCAGCACCTTTCTAGGACCACAGCACAAGTCACAGTGTAAAAGAGCACCTTTCCAACTGCCAGCCTGGTAGTTGCAACATAATTGGGAGGTCAGAACACCGCCTGCTTGATGGTCAGTCTCCTGAACAACGTGATGGCGGGCGGCGATCCGAACGCCTGTTATCGGAATAGGGCCGTAAGTGGGGAATACTCCATCAACAGCCAATTTGCAATGCAAGAGGTCTTGCATTTGTGAGAGTTACAGCTGTTGGCGTTGTAAATGGAAATGTCTTTTACCCATGTGGTTTTGTTCAACTGGCAACCACTTTGTTCAACCGATGAGCCACCAGTTACTTTCACTTTCTCTCGTAGAGCAACAAGGACGGAATTGACGGGCAGAAAAGCGAAACAATGGGCAGGGTGGGAGAGAGTCCACGGAGGGGGTGGAACTAACGAAGCGGGAAGTAAAACGGAGGTGTGTGAGCCGCGCGGTGCAAAACAAAAAAAAGGCACAGCCGCCAAACTTGGCTCAGCATGCCACGCTGCAACAGTTATAAAAAAGAGTTCTCTGAACTTGGGTGGTGCTCCTGCACGAGGAAATGGAAGGGACACGTCACTGCATGAGCAATTTAGGAAGCAGCTAAAAAGAGCAACACTGTATTGAACGGATGGGAGGCCAGCAGGAGGGACCTAAGTCCTTTTTGAGTACAGCAGATGTTGCAGACAATACATGCACGCTGCCTAGGCGCGACCTGAAAATAGATAGAGGTAGTCCAGATGCACAGAGCCTGCACACATCAGTCCTGACTGTAGGCTCCTACCTTTCCAACTGATTAAGAGAGATGCCACAGATCAGAATTCAAATTACTGTACACAGCAAACATGAACGCATGAATTCTAAGCATTGCAAATCCATGACCCAAGCCAAACATTCTTTAAATTTGTACGAATGTAATTCTCAGGAGGCGATTTATAAAAAACAATGCTGACACATTTTGTAAAACTTCTAAAATATTACCTACTCGTTATTGAAAACCACCTGAGGTGTGGAGGATCCAGCTAACTATGACTTCGTTGCAGAGGCACCATTCCCCACCAAAATTCTGAAAAATAGTGTGACCGCGCAGCCACTTCTCCAAATATGTGTCTTTCATAAGGCACTGGTTCAATGATTTATTGCAGAAAGAAATACCAAGATGCAATTCCACGAACATCTATCCCTACACTTCATAGTGATCTGTGTGCATTGAAAGACTCCCCACCCCTTATCTACAGTCCTATTCACAATATACTTACAATGTTGTGCTCATGCTTCTAACGTGTATGATACTCAGCTCTATTTACAGTTCACATGAGATATCACTGAAGATGGCAGGGAGCTAGAAAGAAGAATGTACATTATGCAGAGTGAAACAAAAGAAAGCTAGCTCACTCTAAACATATGAAACGTTAAATTGAGTGTGCCCAACATATTGTGCAGAAGCTAAGCTTAAATTATTATAAATTCTCCAGCAATATTATCAAGATTCCTTCTGTCAGGTTTGTAAACGCTTTGGGGATTTACTCATCTCCCTCCTGTCATTTGAGAACATCAGGCAAATGTATAATCTAGGCTTTGCAGCCACTACATTCAGCAGATGTGGGCAATATGGTTATTCTTTGTCGCACAAGATCCTGCTACTATATCCCAATCCTTTGTTTGCTTGATGATAGGCAGACAGCCTTTTAGATCAGCAGATTTCAGAAGATTCAAATCTTACTGGAAAGAGTTGTCATGGAGTAGACAAAATTGATTTTAGCTTCCTCATTATTTGTTGTTTGCTCTGGCTCCCAAATAAGGAGAGGATAGAGTTTGAAAATGTATATTGCTGAAAATGTATTCAGAATAATTCGTTCTGTACTTGTTTAACAACTATAAAAAAGTGTTATATGTTAAATAATTTTATAACATAAAATTATTTAATCAATGTTTCACATCTTTATGTTAAATAACAGTATGAAAAGATATGTATAATATGTTTGTGAAAAATATTTGATATTGTGTAATGTTTAAAACATATAAAAATATATATATTACTGAAAAAGTATTCAAAAACGTTTATTCTGTATTTGTTTAACAACTTTTAAAAAATATGTTATATAGTAAATAAAAAACTGACAAATTTTCTTTCTGAGAAATATATATAAAAAATATGAAAAGTTAAAATAAGTGTTTCTTTCTCCAAAATGCAAACTAATAAAACATTAAGGGCCTTTTTACGGGTTTGGATGTGTCCTGGCATTCCCAGGAAGGATGCCAAGCTTGTGATCAACTCGGTTGCCAGATTACAAGATGAAATCCAGTCAGGAAGGCAGTGCTGCGGCGATATCACTGCAGCGGGTATGTTAGGATAATGAGATAGCCTAACCAGCATGCCGCTGCTGTGACAGCACATCTTTGCATGGTGTGACATGCACCATTTCATGCATACCACACGGTGCATGAACATAGGTGCTATTTAAGAAGGGCACAGCATGTGCCTCCCTGCACGCACCCCCTTGGGCTGAATCACCCATAGGCCATGTTAGGGCCCCCACCAGCATTTCTGCCACTCTTTGGGCAGTGGGAATGCAAGTCGTTGTAGGCTAGCTGGTGCTGGCATCACCGCTGGTGGCGCCACAAGACCAGTGGTCTTGTGGCGGTCCCACCACCATTGTAATACGGCAGTCGAACCACCGGGGTGGTGAAGGTCGGACCGGTCTGCGAGTATGGCGGTCCCAGGAGCTCCATACTCGTAATAAGGCCCTATATGTCTATTGAGTTCTTCAAATACTTATTAATGTTAAAATGATAATGAATTGCAAACGCTACACTTATTTACCATACCAATGTAAAATCTACTTTAACAGGTTAGTTAATGTTACAAACATAAGACATACTAGTCCCGCTTCACTGCAAACAAAGTAAACACATATCTATAGCATTACATACTTAGAATTATTTATTGCCACCACAATACAACTTACCTCAGGGAAGTTTTTGGACAGTAAAAAACTTGAATATACTATTACCACTCTGAAATAAAATAAATCAGGGAAGGTTTTAGATACTAAAGTGGCAACATTTATTATCTCCACTCCAATCCAACTGAACCCTGAGAAAATGCTTGGACTCTAAAGATTCAACATTTTTCATTCCCAATGCCATAAAACCTTTCTCAAGGAAGGTTTCGGACCCTAAAAGAGTTAAATGTATTATTACAACTCCAAGACTAAATAATTCCAGGAAGGTGTTGGATGCTAAATAGGTAACATTTACTATTGGGACTTCAATCTAACTTGACTCAGGGAAAGTGCTGGACACAAACGACACAACATTGTCCGTTCCCACTGCCCGCACTAAAACTTATCTCAGGGAAGATTTTGGACACTAAAAGGGGGAAATATACTATTCCTACTCCAAGATAATATGTCAGGGAAGGTTTTAGACACTGAAGATACAACATTTTATATCCCCACTCCAACCTGTGCTGGACACTAAAGAGTCAACATTGTCCATGCCCACTGCAATAAAACGTATCTCAGGTAAGGTTTTGAGCATTAAAAGGGTTAAATATACTATTCTCTCTCAAAGACACAATAATTCAGGAAAGATGTTGGACACATTTACTTTTCCTACTCCAACATAACTTAACTCAGGGAAGGTGCTGGACACTAAAGAGGCAACATTGTTCATTCCCACTGCACTATAACATCTCGGGGAAGGGTTTAGACACTAAAAGGGTTAAATGTACTATTCCTACTCCAATGTAAAATAAGTCAGGGAAGGAGTTGGACACTAAGGGCCTGATTCTGATGTGGTTTTTAAGGCCTCCAAACAGCATTTCTCTGTCCAAATCAGATAGGGAAAGTGTCTTTCCGACCGACTTGGAAAGGTTTCTGATCAACTTAGTATGATGCGAGTTAGGCGTTAGGAATATCTCAATTTGAACTCAATGACATTTGGAATGATGGAGCAGAATCGTACATCTCTACTGGCGCGTTTTTGAACGACTAAGTGCGATGCTTGATTTGGACAGCCTTTCTGAATCGTGCCGTCCGACTCGAATCGGCAGTTGGAATCAGACTTTTGGTGCTCATAGTGTGCCCCTCTGCACCTGGAACCTTCCCTTTTGTGGGGGTACCCATGTGTCCCCCACTTACCAGCCACTGCTTTCTTCGATGGGAGCCTATGCATTCGGTCTGAACAAGACCTCCCATTGAAGTCAATGGAAGTCCAACCAAATTGTATCTGGAAGCATCCGGATGCATCATACTCGGTCGGTTGGACTCTCCCGATTCAGTTGAAAACCATTCCCAAATCCATTCGGTCGGGAAGCTTTCCAAACCGCATCATAATTGGGCCCTAAATGGGCAACAATTACTATTCTCACTACAATCTAACTTAATTCAGGGTAGGTGCTGGGTAGGTGCTGGACACTAAAAAAGGCACCATTGTTCATTCCCATTTCAATATAACATAACAACAATAAATAAACACATTTACAATACCCCCACTACTGCAAAAGCAGATACTCAAAATATACCACACTTTAAAGTTAACATTTACTATATTCACCACAAATGTCAACAAGCTGAACATCTATAAAAAAACTATTTATTCAAAATTAAAATAAACACCATAATGTAAATGTTTATTATCCATACAACATTTTCAAATATATTTCATACAAAAGTACATAAAATATTTATATATGAACATATTTAACACAATACAATATTTGAAAATATAATATAAATGTAATTAAAATTATATTCATAATTATGAATAATATAACTTAAAAAATGTTTTGCAAATATCTAACATATTTTAATGATTAAATTAAACAAAAATTAGCAATTGTTTTAATATTTTTCCTATTAATGAACAAATATTAAAATATGTCCAGAATGTATTGTCTACGTTAATTTTTTTTTACATACAAACTATACACAATAATACATCATTGTATAAAATACTTCCCATCCTTCTCCCCTATAAACCCAACATCACACTTTTAATATTTTTTATGTTTTTAAAAAAATGTAAAAAAACATTAAAATATATACACTAATACATTATTTTTAAAACACTTCCCACCCTTATCCCCTATAAACCCAGCATCCCGCTTCTAAAAAATATAATTTGACTAAATAGAAAAAAGATTTAATAAAAAAAATTCTTTTTAAAAACAAATTATAAACAAATACTATGAATAAGAAAAACATAAAAATAGAATGCATTGCACACTAGTTATCACAACAAAATATTGTGCACTAGGATATTAACTAAAACGACAATAAATGCATCAATATTAAATACAGCACCTTAAATCGATATTTTCGACAACGATATTTTTGTGTCATGATATTCTTGACACAACATTTATGTTACACTAAGGGACCATGTATGATCTCACCAGGAAGGCATCCAGACGGGTTCCGTAATGAGCTAATCCGATTCGGAGCCTATGTTTCTGACTAAATCTGCCCCTGTTCTGAAACGACCAAGTAGGATGCGTTTCTAAACCCGATCCTGTCAGTTTGACTTATTTACAGCCGAATCGGGCTCCCGTACTAGTGAGTACGCTGCATGATTCATATCGACTCGGTCTCAGTGAGACAAAATAGCTGTGGGAATCAGACTTTGGGGGGCTGTAGCGGGTCCCCCTTCAGCTGGTGCCCTCCGAATCGGTCCCGTGGGGGTACCCATGGGTCCCCCCTTTCCCTGCATGCACAGTGTGGCTGCCAGAGGGTATACGCTTTCCCCCACCCACTCCTTTTTGCTATGGTAGCCTGTGTACGCGTTCAGTATTCAGGCTCCCATAGAGTTCAATAGGAGTCCGAGCGAACCAAGTTGGTTACTATACGGGTGCATCGGAATCAGACGCTAGGACTCGCAGAGCACAATTCGCTAGGAAAGCCCTCTGGATAAGAGTCGTATGGAGGGCTTTCCTAGCAAGATCATACTCAGCCCCAATGTGTTTATTTCGATTCGGTTTCCGAACACCCCACAGGGCACTTGTGCCAGCCCTATCCTGATATTCCTACATTGGCTCCCAGTGTAATAGTGGGTAAAATTCAAATACTGCTGTCTAATTTTTAAGGCCATAAAAGGCATGGCTCCACAATTCATAGATCATAGATTTCAGGAATACACCCCCTGTCTGGAGCTACGTTTTTCATCTGCCAATTTACAAAACATTCCAAGATTCAGAAATAAACCTATGGGTGAACATGAGTTTTCAGTCTTGGCACCCATGCTATGGAATTACTTGCCACTTCATCTATGCCTGCAAACCAAATCTCATGATCTTTAGGAAAAATTCAAAGACTTGGGACCTGATGTACAAAGCAATTTTAAACTCACAGCGATCACATTTGAGCCCCTGTGACTGCAAAATAGTGTTTGTAAATGTACAGAACTCAAACTGTGATTTGGTAACACATAACTGAATCGCAATTTGGGGTTCAGACTAAATATAGGTTTGGGGTTGTGTAAAGGACACCCCTTACAAATAGTGATTTCTTAATGTATGTATTAATAATTTCCAAACAAAATCCGGTAGCAGAACATTAATAATTTAATACCAAATCCAAGTTAGGGGTAACCATTCTCAAATGGGAAGGGGTCCTATAGGGCCCCCCAGCCCTTTGTGAATGTAGCCAAAATGTTTTTTAGGAGCACGTTTTGGTCTATCGTACCATTGCCTGCTCCTATAAAATGTTTGTAAAGCTATAAAAACATCCCATTTTAAGGAAATGGGCTGCATTTTTTAAAAAATGGGTTGTTTATTTATTAAAAAATCACAGATATGGTGGTCTGCGGTCTGCTTACACCGGCAGGCCACCATGCCTATGATTTTAACCAATGTAGTGGGTCTCAATTTGCAATCTGTCTTTTGCAGGTTGGTCGAATTGAGACCCACTAAAAAACAGTATTTTGTGAGCCAGCCTTTTGGTACATCAGGTGGTTCGCAAAATACCAATGCATTCAATAAAAGTCGGTGCGCAAACTGCACCCATTTCAACCAAATCCATTTTAGAAGATTCCTAATAAGAAATCACGAATTGCAAATTGTTATTTGATGCAATTTATTATTTATTTATTTATTTATTTATTTAAACACTTATAAAGCGCAACGAAGGCCCATGGGCATCTCGGCGCTAAGTATCTGCTCAATTCAGCCTTACAGGAGGATATGATTATTGGTCAAATAGCCACGTTTTGAGGTGCTTTCGAAAGGACCATAGAGAGGGGCTACTTTTTATGGACAATGGCAGAGTGTTCCAGAGCTTGGGTGCTGAAACAAGAAATCTTCTATCACCCCATGAAACCAGTTTGGTACGGGGTACTTCCAGCTGGAAACGATCGGAGGACCGCAAGGACCTGGTGGGCCGGTAGGGAACAAGTTGTTGAGTGAGAAAGGCTGGTCCCTGGTTATGCAACGCCTTATAGACAATGCAAAGGGCCTTAAACTTAGTTCTATTCCTGATGGAAAGCCAGTGAAATTCTCTGATGGTTCCTGAGACTGATTGATATTTTGGGACATCACCCAGCAGTCTGGCAGCAGCATTTTGAATGGTTTGCAGCTTATTAAGGACTCTTTCTTGAGAGTTCAGGAAGAGGGCATTGCAATAGTCCAAGGTGGACAAAACCAGGGACGTGATCAGGGTTTTACCAGCTGAGGCAGGGAGAAAAGGGAGAATTTTTTTAATAATTCGTAATTTATAGAAGGCGGAAGAGGCAATCTGATTTGCGTGAGGGAGGAAAGTGAGGCGGTCGTCAAACATGACTCCCAAGTTCCTCACTTTGCTGACGGGAGTGGTGGGGGGGACCCATGGACTGTGGCCACCAGCGGGAAGACCATTCTGGGGTTAAGTTTCCAAAGATAACCACCTCGGACTTATCCGAGTTCAATTTAAGGCAATTGGAGGCCATCCAATTCCCTATGGCCTGCATGCCCAGATTGAAATTATCGGCGATTTTTTGGCCGTCATTTCTGATGGTTAGGACCAACTGGGTGTCATCAGCGTAGGATGTAAGGCTCATCCCGTGAGCTCGAATGGTATTGGCAAGGTCCGACACGTATATATTGAAAAGTGTCGGACTCAGGGATGAGCCTTGGGGTACTCCGCACGGCAGGGACAGGGTGGTGGACTGAAAAGGCCCTATGGTGACCACCTGAGTTCTTTCAGCAAGAAAGGAAGCCAGGAGAGTCCTAGCCTTGTGCCTAATCCCCAGGTCTTCGACACGGTCGATCAGGATGGCATGATCGACCGTGTCGAACGCCGCCGACAGGTCCAGCAGTATCAAGACTGCTGTGCCACCCGCATCGCGAATGGTTCTAATATCCTCTGTTGCCTTGATCAGGGCCGTCTCCGTCCCATGATGTTGGCGAAAGCCAAACTGGGAATCATCCAGTAGATGGTAGGTTTCTATAAAGGCTGACAGTTGGACATTCAGGGCCTTCTCGACAACTTTTGCCAAAATAGGCAGATTGGCAATAGGTCGGTAATTTTTGAGCTCGTCCCTATCTAGGTTTGGTTTTTTCAACAGCGGCTTTAGTAGTGTCTTTTTTAGGTCGGAGGGGTAAACGCCTGTGTTGATCAAAGTGTTGCAGATGGTAGTGATGGCTGGGAGCAGCACTTCCAAGCCTGGAAGCAATATTTTAAAAGGGCAGGGATCAAGGGCAGAGCCTGATTTGATGGATGACAAGATATCCCTGACCTGAGTGATAGAGACCTCCTTAAACTGAGAAAGAGAAGGGCCAGCCATGGAGGGACTCGCCGGCTCAGTGGGAGTGTTTAGAGGCATTTTTACGCAATTGGCAAAGACAGCATAGATGTCATTAACTTTGTTGTAAACATAATTTGCCAATGCATCACAAAATGATTGGGAAGAAGGAGGTTGTAGATTGGGCAAGCAGCCAGCCAACTGTTTGGTGGTCTCAAACAAGGCCTTGTTTGAGTTTTTGGAGAGTTCAATTTTCTCTGAAAAGAACTTCTTCTTGGCATCCAGGATCATATTTTTGTATATGATGACCGTATGCTTGTATGTTATTTTGGCCTCTTCGGAATAATGTCTGCGCCAATTCCTTTCATTCCTCCGACACAGCTGCTTTTGTGTCCTTAGAGTCTCCGAGTACCATGGGGCAGACGGGGATGATCTATTTCGGGAGCTTTGTTTTAGCTGGACCAGGGAGGTGGTCGCAGATGCAACCCATTCATTGTATTGAGTAATTGCAAAATTGGGATCATATGATAGAGGTGGACTAGTTTTAATCAAAAGTGATTGTAAGCTGTTACTGTCAATATCATTCCAGGCCAGGAAAGTCTGACGATGATTACCATTTTCCTTAGCTGTTCCTGGGGCATGGTTAATTAGTGTGGCCGTTATGACAAAGTGATCTGACCAAATGATGGGAAAAATGGCAGAGACTTGAAGGTCATTTAAATTAGTAAAAATGCCGTCAAGAATATGGCCTCCTTCGTGGGTAGGAGCTTTAACTAGCTGAGAGAGTCCAAAAGTTGTCAGGCATGCCTGAAGGGCAGCTGTGTCATTATCTTCAATTTTGTCGAAGTGAAAATTGAAGTCGCCTAAGATGGTAAACGAGCCATCAAGGGCAGACACTTCCAGGATACGGTTAATGTCGGAGATAAATGCCGACCTTTGCCCTGGAGGACGGTAAAGGAGAATACCTTTTAAATTTACCGAAGGAGTGAGTTTAATGGAAAATTGGAGGGCCTCACAAGAAAGGAGCGGTATCACGTTAATTCTGACCGCATAGATGTCCCGAGCAATTATGGCTATCCCTCCCCCTTTCTTGCGTTGTCTATCCAGTCTGTGGATTGAAAACCCATGGGGAACAGCGATAACTAAATCCGGATCGGAAGCATTGTCCAACCAGGTCTCTGTTAAAAACAGTAAGTCTAATTGTTTATCTTCCATAAGCTCAGCTATTTCTTGTCGATGTTTACCTAAGGAACGGACATTGATAAGGGCCATGGAGTAGTCACTGAGTGTTTTATTGGGCTTCCGGCAAGGGAGTTCCTGACAGTTTGATATCATGGCGGCGCAGTTCGAACAGCATTGGGGAGCATTTCCCACAAGATAATGTGGGTCGAATATGGAGCATAAAGGATCCCGTGGAGGACGACAGTTCCTGAGCTGGCTGGAAGTGTACGTCCCTCGTGGGGGTAGCGAAAAAAGGCCAGGGGTAATGGCCCTGGGCCCGGTTCCGGCGCGGACGTGCGCAGACGGGCTTGCCTTTGGCGCGCCTTTGGCGCGCCGCCGGCGCGACCGCTGCGCGGACGGGAGGAACCTTGACTTAAGTACATCCTGGTATGTGGGAGGAGGGTGGGAGGGGCTGCGAGCTCCAGCGCGAGCCTTCCCCGGCCCAAGATGGCGGCTCCAGTTACTAGGGGAAGTGACCAGCGCCTAGCAACAGCGGCGCTGTGTCACCCAAGGAGAAATATCCTAGCGATGTCGATCTCGCTACAGGTAGGGGGTCCTGTTAAAATCTCCACATTTTAAAATATCTACAGTTTTTAAAAAGTTATTCGTAATCAATAACTCATTAACAGTGACACAGTTTCAAATAACAATCAGCGTTTCAGCGTCTCACAATAGCGCGCAAGGGAGCGCAAAGTACCCCCGGCTTCCGCCTCAAGGGTGAATAAAGCAAATCTCCCGAATGGCGATATGAACGCCCTTAAGTACCTGGGAGGGCGGGAGGGGCTGCGAGCTCCAGCGCGAGCCTTCCCCAGCCCAAGATGGCGGCTCCAGTTACTAGGGGAAGTGACCAGGATTAGGAATCTTTTAAAAGGCTGCCTCTACAAAGAGTTGTACATTGACTGAGGAATGTAAACTCCAGGACTGATAGGCTCCCTAATCACGAAATCAGGGTTAAAAAAGACCTAAAGACAAAGGGTCTGATTGCAACTTTGGTGGTATTGGGACATCCGTAGCATCAGCGTCAGATTCACTAGGCGGTCCGTCCGCCGAATGATAATGTTGGAGGTTTGCTGAACGAAAGGTCACAGGAGCACCTTCGACATTGCCAGCCATTTGCAGACAGCCTCGACGTCGGACAGGAGAAAGCAGCTGTCAGAGGGCTGTACAGAGAAGTTCACCACCGTCTGAATTACGAGTTGGCTTTCCGACAAGCTGACCATGGCGGGAAGGCCACCTACTTCGAACCAGCAGAATCTAAGAATTCGGGGTGCATACTAATCCATTTCCTTTTCTTCACTTCCTCCAGGAACCCCCTTCACAGCAGCATCTTGACCGTGAAGAAAACAATCCTGTTGGTGCCAAAATCCAGGTGTGTCATTTTTGTACTATTTACCCATAGACTGGACCGGGCACATATAGACCAGACTCCAGAAATTGAAAAATTCTTGTAATAGGTATTTTTTCACGTGTCATGCATATATGTACATTCAACACTTCTGCAGTAAAAATATGCACACAAGCATCGACATATATGAAAAAATATGCACCGCTTTCAGAAACACTGCAGCTGGGCCAGCAGTCACAACATAATGTGGTGGGTGGGAGACTGATGCCGTCGCATGCTTTAAGGGAACGCCACTGCAGGGGTACAGCGGTTAGATCGTCGAGCTCCTAATCAGGCCCAAAGTACTTTCATCTAATGGAAAAAACACACATATGTAAAAAAGCCCCAAAAAAGCACACTGTACTATACTGACTGGCCACTGAGAACACAATTTACAAGGCAGCTATGCCATATTTATGGTATGTTACCGTTACAACGAAACTTTTACAACGGACTACTTTTACAACGCAACTTTTACAACGCAGGACCCATTACAACGAACTACCATTACAACGCATTTTTTTACAACGCAATACTTTTACAACGCAATACCTTTACAACGTAAGTATTGGTAAGTATATTATTATAGTAAAAATGTTATAAGTTTGGGTTTTTGGGTAAAGGGGTATTTTTAGGGTTCAGGGCCAGGTTTGGGTTTTTGGGTAAAGGGGTATTTTTAGGGTTCAGGGCAAGGTTTGGGTTTTTGGGTAAATGGGTATTTTTAGGGTTCAGGGCTAGGTTTGGGTTTTTGGGTAAAGGGGTATTTTTAGGGTTCAGGGCTAGGTTTGGGTTTTTGGGTAAAGGGGTATTTTTAGGGTTCAGGGCAAGGGTTGGGTTTTTGGGTAAAGGGGTATTTTTAGGGTTCAGGGCCAGGTTTGGGTTTTTGGGTAAAGGGGTATTTTTAGGGTTCAGGGCTAGGTTTGAGTTTTTGGGTAAAGGTGTATTTTTAGGGTTCAGGGCTAAATTTGGGTTTTTGGGTAAAGGGGTATTTTTAGGGTTCAGGGCCAGGTTTGGGTTTTTGGGTAAAGGGGTATTTTTAGGGTTCAGGGCAAGATTTGGGTTTTTGGGTAAAGGGGTATTTTTAGGGTTCAGGGCCAGGTTTGGGTTTTTGGGTAAAGGGGTATTTTTAGGGTTCAGGGCTAGGTTTGGGTTTTTGGGTAAAGGGGTATTTTTAGGGTTCAGGGCAAGGTTTGTGTTTTTGGGTAAAAGGGTATTTTTAGGGTTCAGGGCTAAGTTTGGGTTTTTGGGTAAAGGGGTATTTTTAGGGTTCAGGGCCAGGTTTGGGTTTTGGGGTACATGGATACAGGGTAAAAATAAATTAAAAATAATATTAAATTAAAATAAATTATATGAATTGTAATCAATTACATAAAAAAAAAATATTATATACTTACCAATACTTACGTTGTAAAGGTATTGCATTGTAAAAGTATTGCGTTGAAAAAAAATGCGTTGTAATGGTAATTCGTTGTAATGGTTCCTGCGTTGTAAAAATAGCGTTGTAAAGGTATGCGTTGTTAAAGTATGCGTTATAACGTCATACATCCCATATTTATATGAACAGATGGTGTAGTTTCTAAGTATGAATTAATGTTTTGCTTTTTACAAAATGTGAATTTCTACTTGCAAAGAGATTTATTCACTTGTCAAATTCAACTTGTATGATTTCATATTACAAATGAGTCCACCTCCACACACGAGCATGATGTGTACATTCAGTGGTAATGGAAGTTTTGCATAGTAGGTGGACACCCAGATACGTCCACAGAGAGAGAGCGAGATTGAGAGATTTTAAGAAATAGAGAGATGGAGCAAGAGAGCGAGAGAAAGAAAGGCAAGAGGGAACAAGATAGAGAAAGAGAGATTGAGAATATTCCTAGAATTTACCTTTTATATAATAAGGCGAAATTCAGGCTGGAACCCCATATTAGCATGTGTAGAGTCTATTTAGGAATGGGCCTAGCCACAAGAAAGGAAGAGTACGTGTTTAAAGTCAAATCATCTAACTGAGTAACAAAGTGCACCTCCAAGACTCTAACACTGACCTGAGTCAAATGAAATGAAAAAGAAGCAAAAAAGGAAGGGGTGCAGCTTCTTGTTTCCCTGACCAATTTTAGCTTGCCTAAGGCTTGTAAGATGCAAGCTTCATTGCCTATTAAGAATTGGCAATTTTCGCCAGGTCAGGTGGGGACAATATACTCAGCTCCCTCACATTTTTCAGCCTGGAGAGGCAATGCAGCCTTATACCTGAAAGTCCCCTTTCTATCAGATTGGCTTAACTATGAGCAAACTGCTGGAGTTAGAGAGAGTGATGGGTCATAGGATCATGGGCAGCAGCTACCTTTTCTTCTCCTGCTCAGTTATAGCTCTCTGAACATCTGAACAATGCTAATAATCTACTCACCAGTAAATTGTGTAGGTTTTAGTGTACATGCCAGCTGCATTAGCCTTGCTCATCTCCATGAGCCCCACCTACTCACGGTAAGGGTGTATGGTGGTGGCTGACAAGACAATGCAGTGCATGAGTTATGTTGCTACCCTCTGGTGCAGCCTGTGCCATATGACAATGCTAGAATTCTTAGATCACAAGCAAGTTATTGGTGGTGCAACAGAGTGTCCAGTTTATCCCTGTAGGTAGTGCCAGCACATGGCCAGCTAGATCAGCAGGGGATGTTTTGCCCCTCCTGCCAGATGAAAGCTACTCTTCATGTTTAATATTAATGAAACATTTACAGTTCCACAATAAGGAGCATTGAAATGTCCCTATTAACAGTCTCTCCTTCTTCGCGGTGTAGAATTGTACAGACAAATGTGAGCGGAAGAGCCTGTATGTGAATAAATGTGTGGTGGCATCTCCCTCCCACCTTCAGGGCTCTGACTGTTACTGTTGTCCACTTCTAGCCGGAGTCCCAAGGGTTTCCCTAGGGTACGCCTCCACAGCAGCCATCTCTCCCTCTGCAATTGGTAGAGATGAAGAATAGAAAAACATGGACACCAGGAGCTGTGAATGAGGGGCAGGAGAAGCTGTTGAGAGCTATTGTTTTTTTTACATACCCAATGAATCTGCTATATGACTAGTTTGAAATTTGAATATTTTGTCTTCATAAAGCTGAATGTTCTAATAGCCCTGTGGCTCACCATAGCTGCCTATACTAGAGTTTAAAGTTCTTCTCATATATCATTTACACTCTCCTGCTGAAGTGAAAATGAAGAACTTTTATTTTGAATGGTGGTGAAGATAATCAATTATACAGTGAAAACGTATTTTTTTTCTCATTATTTCAGAAATGTGTGGCAAGCTATGGTGGTGGGTTAAGGGTAGAAATGCAATTAGGGTAGTTTGAAGAGTTAAAGTTCTATTTGGGATCATGATTAATGTCAGGTTTATTTTGAGATTTAGGAACATGATTCCATTTACAGTATCTATAGAGAAGGGTTTTTGAAGGCCAGAGAATGTAAGCGCTTGGCTGTGTGACGCAACTTGTTGCTATGAAGAAGTATTAGGATGGTGCTACTGGGAGAGGGGATGAGCTCCATTACCCCTCAAAATTGTGTGGGAAAAGGTTCTCACACTGACATAATGTACATCCAAGTCCCGGCACACATCAAAGTAAAAAAACAGTATGTATAGTCTTGACACAATTAGTGCAAATTAAATTCAACGATCAATGGACAATAAAAAAAATGTTGCTTTGTCTTTAATTCAGTGTTCCATTCGACCAAAACAAACTTAGCTGACACGTGTTTCGTCGCATGTGGAATTAGTTCCGAGACTTCCTCAGGGTTGAATGTAGAAGAGAAAGGTCTTTGTAATCGCACTGCCGGTGATATATCCATTAAAGTGGTAACGATCAATGTACGAAAGGCTTCTGTTTGTGACAAAAATGGTGTCGGCTGGTTTTGTTTTGGTCGAATGGGACACTGAATTAAAGACAAAGCAACATTTTCTTTATTGTCCATTGATCGTTGAATTTAATTTGCAGTAATTGTGTAGAGACTATACATACTGTTTATTTACTTTGATGTGTGCCTGGACTTGGATGTACATGTTTCCATTTACAGTTTATATCAAGGGTAGCTTAAGAATAGACGTTATGTTTACATTCAATAAGGGTAAGAGTTAGGTTCATGATTGTAATAAGGGATATATTTAAGGGTAAGGTTAGTGTTGAAGAAAGTGTGAGAAATTTTGTTTGGGTGTGTTTAGGCTTAGATTTTGGACAAGGTTTAAATTTAATTTAGGTTAAGATTAGGTTTGCCATGGATTTACTACATCTAGCTTTCTTTGTAAAGTGTTTGTTTAATTGTTAATTTAATATAAAAATCATTTTTCATTTTAATGGATTCTTCATGATCCATTTTCATATATGCATTTCATTATTATTATCCGTCAATACCATGCACATCTATTGAAAAATGTGCCTGTTACAAATGTAACTGTAGTTAAATTTACAGGGATGCATTTCTTCCAAAAACATGTTCTCCACTGAGGATCATCACAATGGTATGTGCAAGGGTTAACTCATATTTTTCTTTCCATGACACTTGACCAAGAAACAATTCCCTATCTTCCATATGTAAATGTTCCAGTGGACAAAAAGTTATTTTGCTTTGATTCAAAAACATTTTCTTTAATGTATTAAACCATGTGACTTGTTGAACTTAATATATGTTATACCTAATCTTGGAATTCCCTACTTCACTGTCACTTGAAATATCCATTGATATCTCCATTTCCAAATTCAGCACCACAAACAATACACATTTACTAAGTTCTTAACTCGTTGTTATAAAGGCTTTACTTTAATAAATATGACATAACTTCTTTAATGTCACATTTAAGACTTTTGTAAACACTTTTAGCATTTATGGGGCATGATGTCATAACTTTATTGGTTTGCACTGAGATGTACAATATGAATTTCTAAAAGTTGCTAATCAGCAATAGGTTTATGCAGTCTGTTATTTACCTAACAGAGGTACTCCATTGTCCATGTTGCAATGGAGTTGACGCATTGCTGGACAAAAACTATCTATCAATATAAGCTCGCATTGCTTCAAGGGATGTTTTCACAGGGACAACGCCTGAAGAGTATCGCAGTTTCGAATCTCAGCAGATCAAGCACATAGCAGCCGGTGTTGCGGCTTCTGTCCCTTTGGTATATTATAATGTGTGTGGCTTCTGTCCCTTTGGTATATTATAATGTTCCCCACTAGTCTAAGTGAGTCACCACATACCTCATTTGATAATGCAGCGTTATCCGTGGCCACTTTGACAGCCCCAATGGAATCTATGGCTCACAAACCACTAATGTTAACTTGTGAAAGTAATAATTACCATTACTAATGCTAAATCGTAGCTGAGTATAGTTATATTTTAAGTTAAACAAGGCAGTTTAAACTCCAAGAAAATAATATTCTTTGAGTCCTGAATTTCAAAGCATGTTTTACTTGAGGTAATATGAACTCCACAGGAAGTTCTATGTAAGAAATAAGCTTGTCACTGTTAGTAATAGAAAAAACTTTTCCAATTATGCCATAATGAATTCCAAAATCAAACATGCTGTCTCAATACGGAAGCTGGAAAAGCTTTCCATTTTATTTAAGAAAATGAATGGTTCCCTTTAGCAGCATATTTTGCCTTTATATTGAGCCATATATAGTCCTTATTAAAGTCTGCTGAGAAATTAACAAAAACAGCTGCATGTACGAATAATTCTTTTGTATATGCATTGTGTTCAGAAGGGCCTTACCAGCAATTGAAGAAGATGCAGTTATGTCTTGAGGATCCAGTAAATTTCAATATTTGGCCCTTCTCTTCTATAAAAACAGAAAGAATACAATTTTAGAGCTCAATGATAGCACATTAAGTAAAATATTACACTCAAAATTTCTGAAACGGTGATTCAAAGTACATATGGTATCGTAGGAGAATTTAATTTCACCTGGTTCCCTGTAGATGCTCTAAAGTGGAATACCTTCAGTTTTCCTATACACTAATAAAATTGTGTGAAACATATTATGGTAGATCTCAGTTCTCTCATGTTAGTTTTAAAGATGTTAAAACTAGATATAATATAACCAAACAAGAATTTCTTAAAAGTATGCATATATTGTTTTTTTGAAGCTAAATACACCACATAAATGGCACCCAATACCATCAGCAATACATTATAATATTTAGGTTCTGCACTTGCTTTCTTAATATTTGCTTTATAATCGCTCTTTGTGGGAGAACTGAAGGAGTACAAGATTAAAATGTGTGTCAAGGTGATTACCAGACTGACAATAATAATCCACTTATTTTCAAGTAAGCTCCTCATATTGCTAGCACCGTATTAGTTGCTGATACCTATAGATAAGAATTAACACCTAAGATTTATCTTCCACATGACGCTTTGCTTGGAAAATTGCAATACATTTCATTTCATAAAGCTTTATTCGGAGCATATAAAACATGTCCATAAAAGCACACATGGTTACAGATACTAACAATTCTTACAAAATTTCATTAAAAAAAGCACACAATAAAAACAATATAGAATAACAATTATTAATTACAAAGAATTCATTACACAATACATATATCATTTGAAAAAAAAAAAAAAAAAAAACATATGATGCAAAATATCCAGAGGGGGATGGAATAAATATTTAAAATAGTCCGTTATTTTCAAAAACACATACTTTTCCTAACGCTTATAGCTTTGAGCAGAAAAGTAGCAGTAAAAAAGCAAATGTCCGGGTGATTCAAATTAAAAAGTAGCTTCATAGCATCCGTAGTATTTCTCACTCCAAATCTGTTTAACATAGGCTTCAGGTAGAATTTCCGTAATTCCCTATACAAATCGCATGTTAGTAAAAAGTGCTTAGTGCTTTGTTCTGTTTTATTATCACATTCACATGGGCCAATAGGGCGCAATTTAATATTGGGGCACGCGACCAGATAATGTACTACTCCCATCCTCATTCTGGTTAGTACAAACTGGCGCGAAACTCTTGTTACTTGTGACAAATATTGACTAAAACCGGTAAGTTCATTCATGCTATTGTACAGTGCACATGTAGTTAACTTAGAATCCTCCAGATAATGCCTTTCATTACAGTAATTCAGAAAGACGGTTTTCACATTAGATTTGGATATATCCGAGACACTATAAGGGTCATCAAGCACATTGGCCCCAAGGATCTTTTGAGAGCATTCAATAATATATTTGATCCAGGGGATCTTTAGGTGATGGTCCAATGAAAGACAGTCCTTGATAATTGCTCTATTCAATGAGGTACCATCGCTAAGCCAAATAGAGCGCCACAATAGTAAGGGCCTTAACATAATCAAATCACTCAGGGCTTGGGTCCCTGTTTCCCTGTGGACCAAGGAGTTGGAGGTAGACTTGGGCAAGCACAAGAGCCTTTTCAGGAAGATATTCTCCTCTACTTGTAGGCTCTTTGCAGATGACACACCCCAGACACCTGCCCCATATAGGGCTGCAGAAAGACATTTAGCATGATAGATTTTTAACATGTCTTTAATACGTCTATTCCCCAACTTCTTGGCAAACAAGAAGACCCCATTGGCACTCCTAATCATCTTTGTTCTGACGACTTTGTGTTCAGTGGCCCAGCTCCCATTATTAGAAAAGGTAATTCCTAGGTAACAAAAATGTTCAACTATTTTAACCCGTTCACCCTCAATCAGATATTGAGTTTTACCTTTAGTTTTTACTTTTCCCGGTCCGCACTCCATTACATATGTTTTAGACTTATTAATCACCATTTTCCTATTTTTGATGAAAGATACAAAACAATCCATCAAACGTTGAAGACCCAGGGGGGTCCTTGACAGTAACACTGCGTCGTCCGCATAGAGTAGTACAGGTATATTAAAATTGTTAACTCTCGGGACGTCCGCAGCGACTGCTTGCAGGGCAGATTCAACCTCATTAATGAAAAGAGTAAAAAGCAGGGGTGCTAAAACGCACCCCTGTCTTATACCTCTTCTAATCCCAAACATTGTTGTACATTCCCCATTGGGTCCATAACGGACGCTGGTGCGGAGCTTTTCATACAGGCGGGCTAGAAAATATATTATGCCTTCAGGTGCCCCCATTTCCAATAATTTGACCCACAAAATAGCGTGATCCACCAAATCAAAAGCACTACTAAGGTCGGCGAAACATAAATAAAGCGACCCTTTTTTTGCCTGGGTATATTTCCCTACCAATAGCTCTAAATTCAGACACTGTTCGATGGTGCCGCGGCCTTTTCTAAAACCAAACTGACAGTTACTTAGGATCTCATTGGTTTCTGCCCACTCCTCTAATCTTACTAAGAGGACCCTACTCATAATTTTAACAGATGAGTCCAGTAGGGATATTGGTCGGTAATTTTTTGCATCCCCCCGATCACCTTTCTTATAAATGGGGATGATTATTGACTCTTCCCATGATGGCGGTATTTTACAGCATATGGCTGCATTAAAGATTTTGGTCAGCAATGGACCCCAAATCTCCGGTGCAGTCCTATACACGTCCATGGGAACGCCATCCGGGCCCTGGGCCTTACCTCCTTTACTGGTTCTTATACTAGCCATAACTTCTTCAATAGTAATATCTAATACTAATATTGGCCAGCCTTCTACATGTGAAACTGTTAAATTACTAGAGTCGAAAATATTGGAAAAATGACTAATCCACGACTCCATACTCACGTTAGATGTGAGTTCTGGGACCTTGTCATCTTTTAGGAATGGGTTATTCACCGTGGACCAGAACAGGGAACAGTTATTCGTATCTGCGGCTTGGGTAAGGTTATCCCAGGCTTCCTGCTGTAATTCTGCTTTTCTACGTTTGAGGGTCATATTATATCCCTGTCTAAGTTGGGCCACCAAGTTCTTATCCCTTGGTTTGGCAGCTAGTGCATTTTTAAGATCAGTCCGGGCAGTAGAGCAAGCATGATCAAACCAGCCCCTTTTACACCTAGCCTTTGCCCCTGCCTTTTTAGTGAACTTCTTGTTGATGATTGAGTTAATTTTGTTAAAGTGGTCAACACTGTCAGACGAGGCCTCATCCTGTTCTAATATTGCCACAATCTCTAACACACAACTAGAAATGATGGAGTCTGATGTTATTTCCGCTTTTTCTCCCTTCCACCTCAGTCTATATCCATTCTGTCTATGGGGTTCAATGTTAACAATTATATCCTGTTCACTACCATAAACATTTTCCCAAAAAGTTAATTCGGTGGTCAGACAGTTACGGTCACTTAACATAATATCAATCACCTTAGGCATGGGGTATAACGGAGCAATGGTTGAAGACATGCACATAAAATCGATAATCGTGTTGGCGCCCCTTCCTATAAAAGTTGGTATATTTTCATCCATATCATTTTTAGCATTGTCCATAATTTCCATGTCATATTGTACCAGAAAATTATTCAAGGTTTCCCCATAGGTGTGATGAGGAAAATGGACTTCAGCTACCCCCAGTCGGTTATACACACCGCATACCTTCTGAGTGGAAAGTGGGCACACAGAAACATTAAAATCCCCCACAAAAACAAATTCAAATACACCAAGAGAACAAAATTGCAATACATTTCCAATGCCTTCAAGTTAATAATGACATGCAGAACACAAGAAAACTCACAAACAAATTTATAAAGTAAATAGTGCAAAATACTATTTAATAAGATGGTATGAGAACAACAAAAATCCCTTCATTAGACCTGTAGATTTGCGATTTTAAAGTTTAAGTAGATATAGAGCCTAAAAGCACTAAGCACCACTCACGGTCATTTGGTTGAGCTAGACCAGAAGGAGGTCACAAGTTCAGGCCTACCATAATGGACTTCAGGCCAGATCTCGGACCCAGGTTAGTCCTGCTGAAACGAATTACCTTATCAAAGACCAGTGTGAAGAGTTCAGTTTGTGGTGGAAGAGACAGAGAGGAGCAGGAAAAGTGTAGCAGATGGTCATTGCTGGAGCACATACAGCTGACCAGGCGAGCAAGCCAGGCTGTTGTCTCTATATTGCGAACAGCTAATCTAGTGTCGCAGGGAGTCCTGGCGGTGCTTCGAATTGGTGTTCACCGCTGCTTGGCTTTGCTGTAGTGAGAAGTGCAGACCTGGCACTGCTGATCACTGCTAGTGGTCGCTATAGCGTGAAAAGATGGGTTCATTGGCGCTTTGCATAGGAGTTCATCACAGGCAGCAGAATCTTGGTGTGACCAGGCCCATTCGCAGTTTCAAAGAGACCAGAACTTCAGGATGTACTCTTTAGTCTTAGGAGGAGCAAAGCTGATGCCAGCCAAGGGTCCAGGACCTGAGGAGATATCTCTTGGGGACCAGGAACTCACTCCAGCAGAGACCAGCAATGATCTTACAGGTCCAGTTGCAGATCCAGGAGGGTACAGTGCAGCAGGTCAGCTAGGCAGTTGTAGGGAGGCCTCTAGAGCTTGTTGTGTCCCTGCAGCTCAGACAGGAGGTCAGCCAACTGACCCTTGGAGTCCCTCAGGTTAGCCTGAGATAAAGGGAACATAGCCTTCCTTCCAAGAGCAGCAGGGTAGTCCTCTGGTAGCAGCAGGGCAGTCCTCTTGTGGCAGGGCAGTCTTTCTTCAGTAATATCTATAGGTCCAGGAGTGTACAGATGAGTTGCTCTGGAGGTCCAATATTTATAACTGATGCCTGCCTTTGAAGTGGAGGAATTCTGTATACTACCCACACATCTGGGTCTAGAAAGTTATTCCCTTCCCCTGTCAAGGCTCCAAGAAGTATGGGGTGGCAAAAGACAGGTCAGGCTTCATTCCTTTGTGTGTGTATAAGGCAGAGTCCTTTGAAGTGCAAGTGAGGCTGAGTGCAGATCCTCTGAGTCATCCTGCAAAGATAGCCCATCCTTTCCAGACGTAAGCATCATTTGTCTCACTATCTGGAAGGAATACACAAACCCCAGCAGTAACGAAATGTTCAGTCATGTGACCCAGAGCACAGGCAGAAGGCACAAACCTTAGGACAAGAAAATTCCAACTTTCTAAAAGTGGTATTTTCAGAATTGTGACTTAAAGTCCACATTTTCCATTAAAGAGGATTTTATATTACAACTCAATTGAGTGTAAACGTCAAATCTCTATCTGCTCCCAATCAAAGGTCATTATGCATTAAATGCAATAAGGTAACCCAATGTTAGTCAATGGGAGAGATAGGACTTATAACAGTGAAAAATCGAATTAAAGAATTTTTTACTGCTAAGGACATGTAAAATTTAAGCCCACATGTCCTAGTTTTTAATAACAATGCAACCTGCTGTATGAGCCTTTAGTGCCTAGTTTAAGGATGAGATATATATATATATATATATATATATATATATATATATATATATATATATATATATATATATATATATATATATATATATATATATATATATATATATATATATATTTATATATATTTATATTACCCACTGGCGGTCGCCAGTAGGTAGTTATAGTTAGAACCTATTTTCCATTGGGAAATCTGCACAATTCTATTTGGAATAACTTTGGCGCCGGTTCACAAATCTTTGCGACAGTTTCAAAACTCGTGGGGCGCTCTGGTCTGCTCCTATCCTAAAAGTTTGAGAGTGATTCGTCAAGCGGGGGCTGAGAAAAAAGGGGGTTCCCAAAACGTGTTTTCCCCGTGCAATTCCCCATAGGAACTGTTCATCGCAGCTACAGCCCGAACTGCTAAACGGAATTATGCCAAATTTGGCAAAGAGGAAGACCTCAGTTCAGACTCATGCATTTTGCTGATATGGTGTAAATCTGTTCAGTAGTTCCTGAAAAAATGACATTTAAAAGTACATATATATCTATTGCCGCGCAGGATCCGCGCATCCTGAGCGCACCCTAAGCGCACCTTCCCGATCACGCGCTGAATGCTAATTGGCTGTCAAGTAGGTGTCAACATTCGAAACCAGGAAGTGTTGGCAGCCATTTTGTGCCACAGTAGAAACGAGGGACTTAAAATGAGTGGAATAAGTGTTCAAAATATATAAAGGGGGCAGGTTAGAAATATTTTGACCCTCTAGACGTGCTTAGGAGGTCCTAGATGGACCCCTAGGGCCCCCACATTTTTTTTTTAAATACCGCAAAGTACACGCAGGGTGCGCGGATCCTGCCGTAAACAAAAAATAAATATAACGGAGCTTTTTTTATAATTAACCCCTGTGGGGGCCAAATCCAGCGGGCACATTTTAAAAATGTATGGGGGGCCGAATGGTACCCCCCAGCCCTGGGGACCGCCACCTCGGGACTATACAAAAAATGGTTGGGGGGGCTCCAAGGCTCCCCCCAGCAAAATTCGTGGTTGGGGGGTGTCAATAACCCCCCCAAGCCCCGGGGACGACGACCCCCGGAGCTTTGTGTATAGTTGGTGGGGGACCCGGCGGGCCCCCCTCCTGGAGCCTTGTTGTGGCCCTGGGGACCACCATCCCCCGGGGCCAGCTCCTGCAGTGTCCTAGGGTGCCCACCCCTGGAACACTGTAGTGTGCTATGGGATGGCGGGAGCCGAGGCTTTCACCCTCTCATAGCAAACTTGGTTTGGATTTTGAAAGAGAGATCAGGGAAACCTGCTCTCTCTTTCAAAATCCAAACCATATTGCTTTTCCACACAGGGAGCTGCATATTAGTAGCTCCCCTTGTGGAAAAGCAATGCCGGCTCCTGAAGGACGTGCGGAGCCGGCGGGACCGTGGGGGCATTGGGGCTCCCCCCATGGTCCCCAATGTTTTATATAAGCCCCGGGGGATGGGGTCCCCGGGGATAATAGAAATGAGTGATTAATGCTAGTTTTTTTACAGTAAAATTAGGAGTTGCGTACCCAGTGCGTTGCTCAATGCAGCCCCATGGTGTGCACGCATTGGATGCATGATTCATAACCTGTAAGGTGCGCGACTCCACTCGTTTGGTGTACGACTTCTATGCGTTCAGTGCACGACTCTGACGAGTTGGGTGCGCGACTCCAAGCAAAAAAACAAATAATATTTTTCAGATATACATCAAGCTTATGTGTTTAGTTCTTAGGTGGCTCTAAAAAGAGCCCTTGTATTTATTGAGAGATTTTGGTACCTACAAGTAAGTACCTATGCAGAGTCTAAAGTTCAAGAGGAAGACTCTGTTACCCTCATCTGTAAAATGTACACCATCTCTCCTATAGATGCCATCCATATTGAAACACAGATTGTTATGGTCAATGGACCCCATTCTATAATCTCGGAGAAAATCAGAAACAGATTTATTGACATGTTTCCTAGCTTTCTCAATCTGTGGACAAAATTGATTGGATCAGTTCAATTTCTGCCTTTGGCATATGTTAGAATAGACGAAGGCAGTTTGGGGGAAAAGTGACATCAATTCTGTAAAGGAGTCCTTTATAAGCATTTCCAGACCTACCCCAGTGAAAGTGCATAGGTAATTGCCACAACAGTGCACAATTATGAGGTCAGGGTGTTGGATATGCATGTTTTTTATTGGCTTACAAAAAGTATTTGAAAGGAACATTACATAGGATACGTTGATATTTTGAAAAGTCAAGCACACTTGCTGTTTGGATTAGAAACATTGTGTGCTGAACTTGTGACCTGTGAGTTCAGTTAAGTGTTCCATGAACTGTTTCTATGGTAACAGGCAGTGAGCAGATTGGGGATAGGGTTCAAATTTATGTCACTTGGAATCGGCTGAAATGTGTAACCAATAGAAATGTGTGTTAGCTTTTGAATTAATGTGGGAAGCAATGTGATTTGATATTTTCATGTATATGTGTGCAGAATGAGAGGGAAAGCTTGCCATTTTATTGGTTTTGCTAAGAGCTTCAGAGTACAGAGATTCTGTATAAGAACATCTGGTGTGTGACTGACATACTTCTTAATCTACAAATCAATTTGAAACGTAACTTATTCTTTTGTGAGAGGTTGTATGTGGTGTGTTAGTTTTTAATAAGATTAATGTGTTTCTCTTGGTAAAGTCCAGGAAGTAGTCTAGCTTGTTTAGAATCTCATGATGAGACTGTGTTCTAAAATATGTGGAATGTGTGCATTTATGTCACATGTTCCAGAGTACTAAATGTTTGTTGGTAAAGTGCAAGGGATACTTTTATTTGTCCAGAATCACACTGTGAGTCAGTGTACATTTGGGAACTGTTATGAGAAAAGCCTGTGGACGTTTCATGTGTTTGCTGATATGTAACTGGTTAAAAACCTATGCGGTTGCCAAGTTTTGGTATAATTTGAAAGCAGTTATTGTTTATGTATTTGTAAAATGAGTAAGGTTTCCCCAGTACACTGCATTTCTAAAATATGTGGAATGTGTGCAGTTATGTCACCTGTTCCAGACTACTAAATATTTTTTGCTAAAGTGCAAGGGATGCTGTTATCTGTCTAGAATCACACTGTGAGTCAGTGTGCATTTGGGAAAATTGAGAGAGAATTATTTGGTTGCTTGATGTGTTTGCAGACATATAAGTGCTTAAAAAACTATTTTGTTGTTAAGTTTTGGTAGAATTAGAAAATAGACATTGCTTATGCATTTGGAAAATGAGTTAGCTTTAACACTGAGATGCAGTACTAAAATATGTCGAATGTGTGCAGTCATCTTAGTTTTTCTAGATCAGTTAATGTGTTTTGATAAAGTTCAAGGACTAGTCTTGGTTGTCTAGAATCACACTGTGAGTCTTTGTACATTTGGGAACTGTAGTGGGAGAAGCATTTGGGTGGTTCATGTGTTTGCAGACACATAAGTGCTTAAAAACCTGCAATTGTGTGAGCGTGCATGACAAAAAAAGTCCAAAGATCACAGAGTTCCTTTATTTCATGTTGATGTCCAAACAAATTCTTTAATTTCCAACTAACGCGTTTCGTTCTCCATCAGAGAACTTCATCGGGGCTTATTGTTAGTAAGACGCCGTTCTGTACGGAGAAAAAATATCAATCAATTTTCGTTTGTTCACAAAAGCATGTAGACGGTCCCAGACGGAAGCTCTTAATCCTTTGATAAGTGCTGGAGTTTGACAATTGAACTCTGAGAATAAAAACATATACCCATCACAGCGGTGTCACTCTTGTCCGTATTCTATTTGGCGTGCGGACATGAATATTTATCCTCCTTGGTCTGATGAAATCAAAAGTGTACCTGACTAAATAATATAGTCCCGGACATCAAAGTAATCCTGTTATTCACAAAAATGGAACCGACAATAGCAAAAGAGGTCCTTATGCGGGACCGCTAGATTGTAGCGGGAAAGTTCCCAAGGCTTTGATATGCCTGATCATAAGTGCTTAAAAAGTTTCTAGTTGTCAAGTTTTGATAGAATTAAAAATAGTCATTGTTTATGTATTTACAAAATGAGTTAGGCTTTAACTGTAAAATAATGAATTGAAACTCCTATGCACTATACATGTGGTAGTCTAACCACCTTCACACTTGTGTTTCATGCCAATTGCCCAGTTAGTATCCATACACTCCAGCAAACACCCTGTGAGTGTTCTTGAAATCCCATAGTGACTCTTTCAGTATCACGTACTAATCCATTCACTAAAGTAAAACTCAACCAATAATACATTCACCCAGTGTATCTCCTTATAGTACCGTAATCATTCAGTCAGTATACATGTACTCATGCAGTGAGCTAGGCTTTAGAACACAGAGTGCTTCAAACTCTTAAGCACTATGCATGAAGTGGTGTAACCACCTTCACACTTGTATTTCAGGCCTACAATTCCCCAGTTAGTATCCATACACTCCAGCAAACACCCTGTGAGTGCTCTTGCAATCCCATAGTGACTCATTCACTAACCTAAAACTAAATTAATTATGAATTCACCCACAGACTCTCCTTATAGTACTGTAATCATTCATTCAGTATACATGTACTCATGCAGTGAGTCAGCAATTACGGCACGGACCGTTTCAAACTCCTATGCACTATGCATGGGTGATCTAACCACCTTCACACTTGTCTTTCAGGCCTATAATTCCCCAGTTAGTATACCTAAACTCCAGTAAACACCCTGTGAGTGCTATTGCAATCCCATAGTGACTCTTTCAGTACCATGTACTAATCCATTTGCTGAACTGAAACTAAATAAATTATGAATTCACCTATTGACTCTCCTTATAGTACTGTAATCATTTAGTCAGTATACATGTTCTCATGCACTGAGACAGGATTGAGGGCACAGACCGTTTCAAACTCCTATGCACTATACATGTAGTGGTCTAACCACCTTCACACTTGTCTTTCAGGCCTACAATTCCTCAGTTAGTATCCATACACTCCAGCAAACACCCTGTGAGTGCTCTTGCAATCCCATAGTGACTCTTTCAGTACCATGTACTAATCCATTTGCAAAACTAAAACTAAATAAATTATGAATTCACCCACAGACTCTCCTTATAGTACTGTAATCATTCAGTCAGTATACATGTGCTCATGCACTGAACCAGGATTTAGAGCATGGACAGTTTTAACCTCCCATGTACTATGCATGTAGTGGTCTAATTACCTTCACACCTGTCTTTCAGGCCTATAATTCCCCAGTTAGTATGTATACACTCCAACAAACACCCTGCGAGTGCTCTTGCAATCCCATAGTTACTCTTTCAGTACCATGTATTAATCTATTCGCTAAACTAAAATTAAATAAATTATGAATTCATCCACTGTCTCTTCTTATATTACTGCAATCATTTAGTCAGTATACATGTACTCATGCAGTGAGCCAGGATTTAGGGCACGGACTGTTTCAAACTCCTATGCACCAGGCATGTGGTGGTCTAATCACCTTCACACTTGTCTTTCAGGCCTATAATTCCCCAGTTAGTGTCCCTACACTCCAGCAAACACCCTGTGAGTAATCTTGCAATCACATAGTGACTCTTTCAGTACCACATACTAATCCATTCACTAAACTAAAACTAAATAAATTATGAATTCACCCACAGACTCTCCTTATAGTACTGTAATCATTTAGTCAGTATACATGTACTCATGCACTGAGCCAGGATTTAGGGCACGGACCATTTCAAACTCCTATGCACTATGCATGTAGTGGTCTAACCACCTTCACACTTGCCTTTCAGGCCTACAATTCCCCAGTTAGTATCCATACACTCCAACAAACACCCTGTGAGTGCTCTTGCAATCCCATAGTGACGCTTTCAGTACTATGTACTAATCCATTTGCTAAACTAAAACTAAATAAATTATGAATTCACCCACTGACTCTCCTTATAGTATTGTAATAATTCAGTCAGTATACATGAACTCATGCACTGAGCCAGGATTTAGGGCAAGGACCGTGTCAAACTCCTATCCACTATGCATGTAGTGGTCTAACCATCTTCACACTTCTCTTGTAGGCCTATAATTCCCCAGTTAGTATTCACACACTCCAGCAAACACCCTGTGAGTGCTATTGCAATCCCATAGTGACTCTTTCAGTACCATGTACAAATCCATTCACTAAAGTAAACGTCAATGAATTATGAATCCACTCACTGCCTCTCCTTATAATACTGTAATCATTAATTCAGTATGTATGTGCTCATGCAGTGAGCCAGGCTTTAAACTGGTATGCATTATGCATGTAGTTATGTAACCACCTTTACACTTGTGTTTCAGGCCTACAATTCCCCATTAGTATCTATGTAGAATGTGTTTGTATAGTAATAGAAAAGTATGATTTATAAAGTTATTAATATACTTTTATTTATATTTATTTTTTACAGATATTTTTTATCATTATTAAAATTAAGTTATCATGCCTGAGAAAAACAGAAGAAGAAAAAGAGAGCTAAAGGACAGTTATTTGAAGAAAACTCAACAAGTAATTGATGACCAAAATAATGTGACTAAAATAAGAAAATGTACTGGCAAGACCACTAACAAATTTATTAAAATTTTTACTAGACTCAGAACGAATATTAAAAATGTTAAAATCACTGAAAAGGTACCAAGCACAAAAAAGTGCAAAAAATAGGAAAGGAAAAAAAGCAATATACATACAAAGGATACAACTAATAGCAAAAGAAGAGAAAATCAATATAAGGAAATACGTAAAAAAAGAAAATATAATGGAGTAGTGCATAATTTGCTGAAAGATATGAAGAAATATAAAAAGAGAGCACTGATTTATAAAAAGAAGAAGCATATTGAATCTACTGTCGAAAAGGCTTATGAAGTAAAGAGGAAATTATTCATTTTCATTTTAAACAGAATTCGATCACTAGATAAAATCCATTTAATGAAGGCCAAAACTAAGAACAAAAGAGTAATTAATAGAACTAATTTTTGTGATTTTTTTGGTGAGAATGGAAACACAGTTCAAGTTCAGAACCTTTCTTTAATGAAGAGAATTATTTTCAGACCAATGATTTGTTGCATGCAGTTGACACCAGTGGTCGAGCTTATGAAGTTAGAAATGGTTGTCCAATTGCGAAAGACAAAATCGTTCCCAGAAATTCAGAAGAAGTGATAGCTGATGACGTTCTAGCTCGACGTTCTAAAGCCCCAGTGTTCACTTGGGATTGCAGAGGTATTTGTAGGGTATGACAGGAATCTATTGATCTTTTACGCAATTTCTTACGAGAATATAGTAAAAAAAAGTATAAACAAAAGATTAAGATGTTGCAAGGACTAGACCCTTGCAGAGTAAGAAGAAATACTGGTTTGCAAGGTCATTCTCTGGCTTGTCTTTCTAGGAAAGTATGTCAAAATGTTTTTCACCATTTCAGGATGTTGGCAGTACATCATACTCAAGTGCGGAAGTTAGTCAGAAGATTATATTAGGCAAAAAGTCCAGCACTAAAGTTAAATCAGTTGATCAGTGCTCTTTTGCATGGGTCAGTATCCGATGTGAAGAAGGTTTGTGATGAAATTGAGTTTTGTTACTTTGGTCCTGAACAAGAGAGTGCAGAAACTGAGACATTAATGGAAGAAAATGTTGAAGAGAATGTTGAACATAGTTGTACAAAAAAGTTTGAAGGTGAAATTACAAAGTTTAGGGTGATTTAAGGTCACAGGCCAAATAATTCTTGTATATCACTATAAAAATCAGACTAGGAGTGTTGATCTGTATTTAAAAAGTGAAAAAGAAAATAATGATAAGTAGAAGGAATTTGCAACTTATTTGTTGGTAAAGAAATTGTTTTGATTTGGGTTCAGATCAGTGTATTTGTAAATATTCTTATAACAAATTAGATGAGAACAAAATGCCTGCTCGAGCTGTGCATAATAATTTAGAGTTAGTTGCTATTCCTCCAGAACTGATAGATTTAAATATCTATGAGTCTATTCTCATTCAATGTGTGTACCCGTTTCAGGCTATTGTTCGTATCGAGCCTAAAACAGGTAAATTGCCTACTTCAGATTTACAAAGTGGATTAAAAGGAAGAGCTGTGTATTTACCGTTAGATTTAAAGAAAAATATTGTAACTATTGGTGTAGAGAGTGTAGAAAGTGAACCACTAGTTATTCTTGTTAATGGATTGCTGACTAAGAGTAAGAAAATCTGGCAGGAGTTAGTGGATGTTAGGAAAGTATAACAATAGCCTGAAAGGGTGCACACATTGAATGAGAATAGACTCACAGGTATTTAAATCTATCAGTTCTGGAGGAATAGCAGCTAACTCTAAATTATTATGCACAGCTCGAGCGGGCATTTTGTTTTCATCTTATTTGTTATAACAATATTTACAAATACGCTGATCAGAAGGCAACTTTGTATTTGATAAAAACAATACGTACTATAAAAATGTTTATATGTGAGAACATGAAATACTTTTAGCAGAAGATACTGAAACATCAAGTGGACAAATTGAAAAAGTGGACATGTCAAGATGTGAAGAAGTCTATGAACATTACAGTGTACATCCACTTCATTCAAAAGAAGTGATGGGGAAATGAAATGAAATGAAAAAGAAATTTCTAAAGCGCACTGCGGCCAAGCGGCTTCCTGGCGCTAAGGAACACATCAGTATCTGCAGAGGAGCCCAGGGGGATTAGCCAGGGAAAGCCTGAAGAAAAAGAAAAGTTTTGAGGGCTTTACGAAAGTGGGAAAAGATGGGGATAGAGCGAATGGAGAGAGGGAGATTGCTCCAAATCTGGGGGGCCCGCACCGAGAAACGAGTGCCCCCGGTGCGGGATTTATGGAAGCGGGGGACGTGAAGAAGAGAAAGAGAAGAAGAGCGGAGAGAGCGACTGGGGGCGTGAGAAGAAATTAAAGAGTTAATGAAAAGCGGGGCAGAACGGGCGTGCGCCCGGAAGGCCAAACATGCAAGTTTAAACTGGGACCTAAAATGAACGGGGAGCCAGTGAAGGGTTTTGAGGGCCGGAGTGATGTGGGAGGATTTGGGAAGACGAGGATAAGACGGGCCGCCTGGTTTTGGATAGCCTGGAGACGGCGAGTTTCGTAGGCAGGGATGCCTACGTACAAGCCGTTTCCATAATCCAGGCGGGATGTAATGAGGGCCGTGATAATGGCTTTGAGAGCATCAACAGAAAAAAACCGGGAAATTTTGCGAATGAGGCGGAGGGAGAAGAAGCAGGAGGAAACAACGGAACTAATTTGGGCATGCATAGATAGATCGTTACTGATCTTGATGCCCAAAGTCCGGACAGAGGAAGCTGGGGAAGGGGGAGGGCCAAAAGAAAGGGGCCAGTGAGCTGAGGACCAGGGATTGAGCGAGCCACCAGTGAGGACGAGCTCTGTCTTGTCGGGATTGAGCTTCAAATGATTGAAGCTCATCCACTGGGAAATGAAAACAAGAGTAGAGCAAAACTTGGGAAGAGAGTCAGTTGGGGAAGAAAGATCAAAGACGAGCTGGAGGTCATCTGCGTAGTTATACACAGAGACCCCCAGCTCGAGAAGGGAAGAGATGAGGGGGCGGATGTAAAGATTGAAGAGAAGGGGGGAAAGGGAAGAGCCTTGAGGTACCCCACATGTGACCGGAAGGGGGGGAGCAGAGAAGTCAGAAAGGTGAACTGCCTGTGATCTGCCCTGAAGAAAGGACACGATCCAGGAGAAGGCAGTGCCTTGGATGCCCGCTGCGCTGACCCGGTCGAGAAGGATGGCATGATCAACCGTATCAAACGCAGCGGACAGATCCAAAAGGACCAAGGCCTGGGGGAGGTTGCTGTCGGCCTTCCCCTTAAGTTCATCCAGGACCTCGAGGACCACACCCTCAGTGGAGTGGCCGGGACTAAAGCCAGCCTGGTGAGAGGCCAGGATATTGTTCTCCTCAATGTAGGTGGAAAGGCAGGATGTCACGTAGCTTTCGAGAATCTTCCCTAGGTAGGGGAGGAGGGAGATCGGCCTGAAGTTCGACGGAAGGGAGGGGTCCAGGTCGGCTTTCTTCAAGATAGGAAAAACAATAGCAGATTTAAAGGAAGAGGGAACGCAGCCCGAAGCCAGGGAAGAGTTAAGAAAAGTGAGGGGAGGGATGGGACAACTGGTGTAGAGAGTTCTGAGGATCCGTGCAGGTGCACAGTCCGTGGGGGAGCCAGACTTGACCTTGACAAGCAGGTTGAGGAAGAGCTCAGATGAGATTGATTCAAAATGATCCAAAGCAGAGGGAGAGGGGTAAGAGTGATCAGGCAAGTCAGGTTGAGGCACTATTGAGTTGTTCCAAATTAAAAAAGCAAAGGAAGTCCCATGAGTGTATGGGAAGGGAGCTTGGAAGCTCGCTGTTTTCCGCAGTTGTTTCCAACAGGAAAAGGTGGACGATATGATGAAGGTCCTGTGCAGATTCCTTTATCTGAATATCGGACAACAAGATTATATGCAGAAGATCCAAGATTTCGACAATGTATCCCTTATATATTTCATCTTTTGTCTGAAAGTGACTTTGCTGGACTTTCATATGCAGTTAATCACATATTGAAAACTGGAGTACATCTGCAAAATGTATCTGCAAAGGATTTTATGGATAAAGTGCATCAGAGAGATGTTCATTTAGAATCTCAGCTGATTAATCTGATGGCATGTCAGCGTGGGACTAATGAATATTGATACCATCGTCATGGAGATCTGAAATGCATGCAACAGAACTTAGGAACCCTAAGCTGTGCTGAGTACGCTTGGGATGATTTACTTGAATTTCTTCGATAGGCAAATTCCAATATAAAAAATATTGAATACAAGACACCTGGAGAATTGTGCTCTTTGGATCCTGTAAATGTATGCAGGTATTTTATTCATAGATTTGAAGCTATGATGTCTTTTACCTGCAATTAAACAAATCCTCCTCTTGGAGAAGTTGTGGATTTCTTTTGGAGAAAGGAGTATCAAGCAAGAGGTGCTCCTCATATGCATATGCTGTCTTGCATGCTTGCTCGAAGCATGGGTGCAGCAGGGGGCTTCTCCTGGATGGGGAGAAACTCTAGGCCAGAGCTTCATTGAAAGGGATTGGTGAAAGCGGGGCCTCGAATCTGGTGCTATCGAATGATAAGTTAAGACTACACTGGAAAGGGGTTGATAGTGATAAAGTACTTTGGGAACTAATTAAGGGCACTATGCATCGTGTTGATTCTTGCCTGTCACTGCAACCCCTACACACAGAGATAATCCAGGATTTTAATCTCTTCTGTCAAGCTATAAAAACACTTCTATCAAAACCCGTACCCCAAATAGTAAGTAGCCCAAGGTGGTTTGACCATGAATGCACATTGGCTAATAGGAACTTACGTAGGGCACTTTCAGCCAACCCGAGGTGCGCAACGGAGGTCCAACTAGCCAGAAAGGAATATGATGTGGTGACTACATATAGAAAGAAGGCCCTCCTGACTGAACGCTGGGAAACCCTTTCTGAGGCGGCCAACATCAAAAAAGGTAACACTTTCTGGGCAGCAGTAAAGGATCTTCGATCAATGGGCCAGCTATCAACCCCGATTAGTTGCAATATTTCTAGTGACGCCTCGGAAAATCACTTTTCAGCAATATACGCTACCCCATTAACGGGGACAGAATCATACGCACCTGGCACTTTAGCCCCAATAGAGATAACCATTACAGAAGTACAAGAGGCCATTTGGCAGAGTCTAGGGAATAAAGCTCCGGGGCCAGACAGGTTCCCAAATGATTTAATTAATTGGAACCCCGATTTTTGGGCCCCACTGCTTCTGAATGTTTTTAATAACCTGACCTCTGCCAATGTATCTGTTACATGGGCCAAGAGTATCATCGTACCGGTTTATAAGAAAGGAGACAGGTCCCGCCATGTAACTGCAGACCTATATCCCTAATAGATAATACTCTAAAAATATTGGGGAGAGTTCTGTATAATAGAATTGTAACATGGACGGAGGACAACGACATTTTGGAACCATGTCAGTTGGGATTCCGGAGCAAGGTGGGAACAGTAGAGCAATGCCTTAACCTTAACTTGGCTATTGGTAAATACACCATTGCACAGAGGTCACCCATTTATATGGCGTTTATGGACTTGGCCACAGCTTTTGACCTCGTTGACAGGGCAAAGTTGTGGACAATCCTTTTGGCGAGTGGGCTGGATGAGCCGTTGGTACATTGTTTAGCGCATCTTCATAAAGATCTTAAGGCACAGGTGAGGATTGGTTTGGGAGGGGAGGTTTTGGGAGCAATTGATGTAGGAAGGGGGGTCAGACAGGGATGTGTCCTGGCCTCCCTTCTCTTCATCATTTATATTAATGGGTTGAACAATTCTCTCAAAACTGCCACCCAAGATGTACCCAAAATGAATGGGAAACCAATCCCCGTACTTTTATATGCAGATGATGCTGTCCTCATAGGCCGGACCCCCAATTCCCAGCGTAATGTGGTCCAAAATGTAACAATTTTATGAATGACTTAGACTTGCGTGTTAACTTCAAGAAATCCTTTTTAATGTGCAGTGGGCCAGAGAAGAGAGAGATAGGTACTATCACAGTAGATAGCCAAAAGTTGACATGTATATGTTCGTTTATTTATTTGGGGTTGGTCTTTGCTGTGAACGGCTCCTGGAGTGAGCATTTAGCCCACTCCAGGAGCAAGTTCTCAAAGGCCACCAATTAAATTTTGAGTCTTCCCTGTCCTAAGACTACCGGGGCCATTTTAGCTATTCAGAAAATCAACAAACTACAGTGTATCCCGGTGGCTACATATGGTGCTGAGATTTGGGGCATAGTAAAAAGTTCATGTATCCAACAAGAAGAAAACAGGTTCTGTAGGAAACTGTTGGGTGTCCCAAACTCGACCCCTCAATACATATGCCACAAGGAACTCAACATTGATTTTATATCTGATTTTATTCGTGCTCGTCCAGCTCGTTTTTGGCTTTCAGTGTGGAAGAACCAAGCATCTTCCCTCACCCGACAGATTATTAGCGACTGTTTAAAGTGTGTCAAGGGGATGGAAATTCCATGGCTAAGAGGTGTGCAACAAAGTTTGAGCAGCATTAATGAAGAACATATCTTCCTAGATCCCAGCACAGCAGAAGTAGTGCCCAAAAAGGAACTGAGGAATGCACTTTACTCTAGTTATAACAAAGAGAGGATTGATTTGGAATCTGGGAAAACATCTGTGCGCAACTATGTGTCTATTGAACACCTTTGTTACCCCCTCTACCTTACCTATGAGTCGCTGGGAGAGGAGCTTATTATGCTGTTTAAGAGCTGGCATTATCAGATTTGCACTTTGTTTACCTCTCGGGTACCACCCCAATCTTAACCAAATATCATGTCCATGTGACGGGAGGAGAGGTCAATCGACTATACATTTTTTATTTTTTTTATAAATATTATATTAAATACTCCATGTGGCTTTTAAATTCTTATTTTAAAAAGAAATGGCCTATTAGCCTGGACGAGGCCTATTTGTGTATAGTAACCCTGGATGATGAAGATTTGATCTTTCACACATGCACTTTTCTTAGAATAGCTATCACAACACGCAGGTCTATGCTGGATACCTGAGCCTCTGGATGTAACTGAAAAATGTTTAACGATTGAATGGTTTTATGTAATATTTTATTATGAGCGAAATCATTATTAACTGGCAGTTTTTTAAGAAATATTAACAATTATGTAATATTTGGTATGTTTATATACGATATTGTATTTTCTTGTATTTGTTATGACTTTGTGCTTTTATGGGTACCGAGGTACCCGAATAAAGTTTAAGAACTGAACTGAATCGAACTTATGCTGTTATGGATCAAGGACACCCCCAAATTTGGAACAGATGCGGATGATACTGTTTTGTCTTTTATTGAAGAATATGCCACATGTGCTATACCCAAAAGCACAGAAGAAAACAACTTAAGACAACAAGTCTTACGATTCCGAAGCCATCGATGTGGAAAATACTGTCGACGAAAGTACAAGTCTAAGGATAAGTTCTATACCAAATGTTGTTTTGCATTTCCACGTCCTGTAATATCCAAAGAAGAGAAAACAGTTTTATGTCATCTATGTGACATACCATCACAAGAAAGTCTCCAAAAAATACCTACAACTTAAGAAGAAGCGAAGAGTCAAAATACATAAATGACTACAATCCATTTATTCTGTCCATGTGGAATGCTAACATGGATATTCAGTATTGCAGACAATTTCATTGCTGTTGCTCGATATGTAACATCCTACATTACAAAATCAGGAAAGACGGAATTGAAGGAAATGTGGGAAGAGATTTCTCACAAGAAGACTCTAAGTAAAAAATTATACAGTTTCAGTTTGAAGATGTTTTTGCATCGAGAAATTGGAGCATATGAATGCTCAGATTGGTTATCATCTGCAAGTCTATATTCCAAATATAGAAGAACAATTTAGGTGATTCTAGGTCTTGCAGCAATGTGAAATCAGGTACTGAAATTTGTTCAAGAAATTGAATATTTAGCAGAAAAAGATCCAGAAAGTACAGATATTTTAAAAACGAATATGTTGGACACATATTACACAAACAGAAGTCATCATCTTGAGAACATGTGTCCCTATGAAGTGCTGCAAAACTACACTTTCAAACGGAATACTACAAAGAACATCAATGATGGAAAATATGGAGTCATTGGCTCCGAAGAATGTTTGGTGAAACAAATGAAAGCAAATTTGAATAATCACAGGAAGCTGAGTTGCGACACTGCTGATAAAAGGGAATTTTACTATTTAGCCCTTTTGTAACTGTTCAAACCTTGGCGTTCTGAACTGGAATTATTTGGAGATTTCCAGAGCTAGGAAAATTCCTTCAATGCTTGTAAAGATACCATACAATTCAGTGCTTTTGCAAATTATGTGAAAATGTTGAATGATGAATTGATCAAGAAGCTACAATTGCAGCTGAGATTGCTAGAGACAGTTCTCAAGACAGTCAAAGTTCTGCTGCGCTGAGTCAAGATCCACTAGGACAACCAATGCTTCAACATAAAGCAGCAATCGCCATAAATGAGGTGGAAACAGCAATGCATCAAGCTCAAGAAGATGTAATGGACTTAGCAAACTTGGAAGAACAATTAAATGTTGAACAGAAAGAAATATATCAGCAAGAGAGACAACAGATTGACCATGGATTTGTTCATGAAAAGAAAGAATGCACATGCACATCATTTCAACCTATCTGAATGTACGTGAGTGGACAAGATGGAACAGGAAAACGTTTCCCAATTAAAGTAATCACCAGTTATCTACAGAAAACAACTGAGTCACATTTGTCTTGTGTTGTAACTACTCCAACTTGGTTGGCAGCACACAACATTAAAGGAATTATATTGCAACGTTTACTAATGCTGCCTGTGGAGCATGAAAACAAGTTGGAATATCACAAGCTATCTGGAGAAGCTTAGTGTGAAGCTTCAAGAGTGCTGAAGAAATGAAACTTCTGATTATTGATGAGGTAAGCATGGTCCTAAACTTAATACTTGCTTTTGTGCATTTAAGAATGAAGCAAATTCTTAAAACAGTATGACGTGTTCTTTGGATGAAAACATGTCATAGTTTTCAGAGATCTATTGCAACTTACTCCTGTAAAAGGGCAACCAGTATTTACAACACTTGCACATGAAGACACCAGAAAGTCTCTGGGTAGTGTTGGAAACGTGAACATTTGGTCATATTTTGAATACAAAGAACTCATTACAAATATGCGACAAGAAAATGATGTTGTTTATGGAACTATTCTTCAAGATACTGACATCACTGATGACATCACTGATGACATCATCCAGTGAATGTGGTTTAGTTTGAAATTTAAATATGTATTATATATATACCAATCTGTATTGAAGATTTAGTGGATATATAACTGTTGGATGGAGGATTTAGTAGCTATCTGACTGTCTGTTTAAGTGAGTAATTAAAAGTGTCTTACTTATTACACGGATTAGTAACAAAACTATGTGAATGTGTGCATCACTGTCTTTTGTTGTATAACATTGTGCATCAGCTGGTCACTAACTACATGAGTGTATATATTAGTTATTGATCAGTTGGGTGAGTATTTGTATGGGACACTGAGTTTGTGTGTGGTTGAATGGTTTGTGTGTAACTCTATGCATTGATGTGTGAATGGGTGATTGACTAGGTGTATAGGTTTAAGAGTGCATGTGGAAACAGTTGTTTGGGTGACTGAATGTATTTATTTGTGTGGGCAAGAGATTATCTAAGATATTCATAAAAATGATATATTTGTACTTATAATAAAATGTTCGTTAAAATGTGACCTAAAAAAAAAATATTTCATTGGTTCATAACATTTCCCACTGTCTCTATTGAAGGACCCCACCCATTTTAATCATTCTTGTTGGAGCATCTTTAGAGAGAAATCTCTTTTCCTACAGGAACCATTTTGCTTGTTTTTTTGGGGTTTTTCAAAAAATATCAAACAAAATGGCATCTGGACAGCAGCAGCAGGAGGAAGTCTCTTCTGGAGAATAATTCTTGCAGAAGGCACCACGTCCACAGAGGCCAGAATCTGTTGTGTGGAAATTCTTTACTTGTCCACCTGGAGAAAAGAAATTAAATGCGAGAAAGGCGGCATGCAAAATTTGTGACCGAGACCTGTCAAGAGGCAGTGAAAAAAAATACTCTTGTGGCACTGCTTCTATGTAGAAGCATCTCCGGACCACACAAGCTCTCAATCTTGCTCGCAGGAAATGAGGCGAGCTGCTTTGAACCCCTCACCTGCTGTGGCAAGTATGTCTGGAGAGTCCTCAGGAACACCTGCAATGGACATTAGGCCAGAATTCGCCTTTCTCGAGCAACACTGCATGAAGTGTAAGAAACATTTGCTTCGTTGAGCAGTCGGTGGATACAGTTTGTAAATGTAAATGTAAATGTAGGAATTTGTAAAGCGCACAGCTACCTCCACCAAAGGTGTCCCGGCGCTGTCCGTATACCGCTTAGGAACCCTTCCTGGCTTTCCTGGGAAATGTCCACTCCTGGGCACCCCCAGGTGCAGCCAGGCATCCCAGCGCTTTTGGGGCCGTTGTGGAGACTAAGCAAGCTATTGCCCAGAGTTGCAGCGTGGGACCCATGATCAGAACAGGTACTGAGGCGAGAATATCCAGTCGGGGGAATTAATGAGCCGGAGACCAGCCGATGCGGGAATCGAACCCTGGTCCCTGGCCAGAGCTCTGCATCAAGGTCTGCCTGCTCTAACCATTGAGCCACACTTCTCCAGTTTGTGGTGCGCCACGCAACCATCGTTGTTAAAAAAAATTGTTTGTTTTTGGAATGATAAGTAATTCCAAAAGTTTCCTGTTTTATTCGTTCTTTTTTGTTCATTTTTTGAAAAAACACAAGAAATTCAAAATTGTTAAAAAAAATAAAAATACAAAATAAAAAAGAAGAAATACAATTTCTTATCAGAACTACCTTATCCGGTTAAAGAAAGGACTATAATTGCAAAGTAATATGTGAAAGTTTGGTTGAATATATGTATACAACATGATTGACTGAAAGAATCCTTTAGTAGTGTATGGTGAATTTATAGGTGAAGATTTATGAGGAAGTACTGCAGCTAGACACTGCAAGCTCTTTAGCTGCACTGCACTGTGGCACTTCCGAAGCTTAGAGATGTGACATATGTACATGAATATGTTGCAACTCTGTGCTTCCCTCTGCACTGCTGCACAAACTGCAGCCATGCGGTGAGACAGGCACCCTTGCACCATGGTGCAAGGATGTCTGTGTCGTGTGGAGATTGTTTTTGTGCAGGCAGGGACTGCTTCCTGCACAAAAACAATCAGTAAAGGCAATTTCCTCTTTCAATGTATGCTGGGAATGCAGCATGCATTGAAAGAGGAAATAATTAGGAGAAATGAAAACAATTCTTCTTGTTGCGCCTTGCTACACCAACTCTAGGATGGCGCAGCATTCACACACATCTCCAGATTTACAATTTCTCATAAATCTGGAGATGTGTCTTGTTCTATCCATGTTGTGTGGGAACACCCAAAGCAACACCAATGGAACGCCCCTTCAATGAAAAGTTTTGTGTATGAAGGGGTCGTATTTACAAGGAGAGGATAAACCACGCAGGGTGACTTTTCCTCTCCTTATAAATATGAAGGAGTGCCTGGCGCCATCACTATGTTACAAAAAGTGACATACTGGTGGCGCAGGGTGCTTGTAAATCTGCCCCATAACTGCTTAGGTATTGGCAGACTGATACAATAAGAACATAGTGCTGGATGGGTGATTGAAGAATTGCATGAGACTGACAAGAGGTATCCTACGCTGCATGGGTACTACTTCAGTATTTAATGGAGTGGACCAATAGTATGTATCTGCTTAGAGATTTGTAGGGATTATGCACAGACTATTTTATGTGTACTTATGTTGGTGCCTAGGTCATTTTATAAGAATACCACTAGTAACTGGAATGATGACAGTGCTGCAAATAGAGTGCACACTTAATTTATAAGTGCTTACGTATTGGTGGAGTGATAGGATAAGTAGATAGTGGTAGATAAGTGATTAAAGAAGTGCACGGGACAGACTGGAAGATTCCTACACTGCATGAATACTAACTGGGTATTTAGAAAAGTGTATCAATAGTACGTAGGTAGTTAGAGGTCTGCTTGGGTAGTGCACAAAATATTATAGCTCTACTCGTGTTAGTAGCTAGGCCAATCCATAAGTTCATGACTAGTAACTAGAATAAGTAAAGTATTACAAATAGAGTGTATAGTGAATTTATAAGTGCTTAAGTACTGATGGAGTAATAGGATAAGTAGATAGTGCTGGATGGGTGAATGGAGAAGTGCATGGGACAGACAGAAGGATTCCTAGACTGCATAGGTACTAACTGGGTATTTAGAAGAGCGTATCAATAGTATGTAGCTGGTTAGAGGTCTGCATGCACAGTGTGCAAAATATTGTACCTGCACTTGTGTTAGTGGCTAGGACATTCCTTAAGTATTTGACTAATAACTGGAATCATTTCAGTGCTTCAAAGAGAGTACATGTTAAATTTATAAGTGCTTAGGTATTGCAGAGTGATAGGATACATAGATAGTGCTGGATGGGTGATTGGAGAAGTGCATGGGACAGACAGGAGGATCCTAGGTTGGATGGGTAGTACTTTACTAAGTAGCTGGTTAGAGGTTTATGTATATAGTGCACAGCTGAATGTAGTTGTGCATTGATATTGTTTGGATTACTTTTTTTTTTTTTTTTTTTTGGAGTTCAAATCTGCTTTATTGTATGAGATAGAGCACAGTACACAGCTTGCTTCGCCCACAACCCGGAGGCCGGCAGCAGAATGGAGAGGTCTGTACACAGCCATATAGCCGGCATCCCGGGGGCCCGGCGGCAATCATACACACATGGTAATCTTGTTCGGCAGCCGATGGCGTGGGGCTAGCAAGGATGAGCAGCAGTGGAACAGGGTTTTTTGCGAGAGAGGGTTCTCTCCCGTTTGTCGAAAGTCATAAACAGTAACACAAAAACACCCCAACTAGGTAACAACGAAAAGGCAATGCATGACTGTATAGCAGGATCAGTGATAGAGTTCTGGCATGGCGACCCAGGCAAGCAGAGGTGCGTGTGAGATCTCGTGTTCAGAATGCATGATCCAATACAAGAGGAACCAACAAGGGTCGGTCGTGGAAAGGTGCAGGGAACCCTGGAGCATCATCCGCTGAAGGTGTAGGAGCGTGCAGAGAGTATAGTATAGAGCTTACACGTACAGAGAGGGAGGAGCGGTGGGCAGGCCAAGGCAGGATAGCCTATAATGTCAATGACTGCTCAGGGGTACAAGGGGGGGCCCGGGCAATGAGAATCAAGATAGCCCAGACGGGACTTCAGGCTGGGTCTAGAGCACAATTCAGGTTCTTAATTGACGTCGGGCTGACCTTCCGATCGAGCATTGTCATCCGGGCGTGCGAGCAGATAGTGCACAAGCGGCTCCCAGATGTCACTGGGACGACACGAGGGAGGCAGCAGTTCTGCAAAGGTAGCATGCTGGTCTTGGCAGTATATCAAGTCTGTGAGCCAGTCTTTGAATTTGGGCGCCCTTCCTCTGCCCCATCGGCACGCGACCCGCCGCTTGGCCAAGAGTAAGGCAGTGTCAATGAATTTCCTGCAGCCTCTAGGCATCTGCATCGTATACCCGAGGAGGGCCACCAGGGGGTCCGCAGGAACCACCTCCTCCGCCATTTCGGCAAGAGCTTCCAGCACCTGCCGCCAGTAGTGAGCCACCTGGGGACAATCCCATGCCAGATGAAGAAAATCAGCATGGTCAGCACAACAGCGCTCGCACCGGTCACTATCCGCCAGTCCGAACCTACGTTTCCGCACCGGCGTGTAGTACACTCGTTGAAGAAATTTATAGTGGATAATTTTCAACCTGCTACTGGCAGAGATACGGGAAGTGAGCATACAGCAGTAGTGCCATTGGTCGTCCGACACCTCAGTCGCAAGCTCAGCAGACCAGCGCATCCGAGCAGCGGACTCCGGATCAGGGGCAGCACTGCGGATCTGACGGTAGAGTCCAGAGACCAGATGTGCCCCGTCCTGTGACCCTAATAGGTAGTGCAGCGGAGGAAGGATCTTGGGCTCAATAGGATAATCAGGTAAGATATCTTTCATCCCCGCACGCAAACGAATGTAATAAAAGAGCTCGAGGGGAGTGCGCTCATGCGTACTGAAAAACAGTTCAGCTGACTTGAAACCACCCTCATGAAACAGATCGCCCCAGCAGGTGACACGCAGTGTATCACAAAGACGTCGGAAACCCGTTTCCGATAACAGTGTGAGCTCTGGGTGATAGGCAAGCGGTAACCTGGGCGAGTAGATCAATGGGCACGATAAACTCTTAGCCATGCGGCGCCACGCGTCCAGAGTGCAGGAAACCGAGGTATTCGGCGTGGTTATGGACGCCTCAGGACAGTGCAGCAGCCCATTGAGAGGGATCGGGTGCACGATCCAGTCTTCGACCGCTATGTGTGGCATAAAGGGGGTAGGAGCCATCCAGTGGTAGGCGAATTGCGCCTGTGCGCACTGGTAGTATGCCTCAAAATCAGGGACATCAAAACCTCCCTTGTCATAGGGAAGGATCAGCGTCGACCATTTTAACCGGGGGCTCTTGCCTCCCCAGAAAAGCCTGCGCAACTCCGACCGGAGCGTTTTGAAAAAGAAAGCGCCAGGGAAATAAGGGATATTGAGGAAAAGGTACAGAAAGCGGGGTAGGACCACCATTTTTATGAGCGAGGCCCTCCCGGCCATAGAGAGTGGTAACGTGATCCATCTGTCAACGGAGGCAGTTAATTTGGTCATGGCCACTCCGTAATTGGAACGCAGTGTCTCGTCCTTGTCACGAGAGATGCGGATTCCGAGATAACGGAGATCCGTACTACACCACTCCAACGGGTAATCAAGGGGGAAGTCGCGCACCGCATCCGTTAGTGGGAAAAATTGCGACTTGGTCCAGTTTATGTGGACTCCCGACACTCCGCCGAATAGAATAAATTCCCGAAGTAGGGGATTCAGATGCGTCTCAGGGTGCTTGACGTATAGCGTGATGTCATCCGCATAGAGCGATACGTCAATTTGCCGCTGAAGGCACTGCACAGCACCAGTTCGATGCAGTTGCCGTAGGCGACAGGCAAGAGGCTCAACCGCGATGGCGAATAACAGGGGAGAGAGCGGGCATCCCTGACGGGTGCCCCTCGTGAGCGTGATGGCCTGCGACAGTCGTCCATTAATCAGCACCCTGGCCGTGGGATCCGTGTACAGGAGGCGGACCCAAGACAGGAATAGTTGAGGGAACCCCATGCTGGCAAGCACCGAAAAAAGGTAAGGCCATTCAATAGAATCGAAAGCCTTGGTGGCATCAAGGAATACAGCTGCCACCGGGGTATCAGGGTGAACCGTGCGGAGCAAGGAGAAGAGGGTGCGAAGATTGTGGGACGTAGATCTGCCCGCCACAAAGCCAGACTGATCAGGCAATACAAGTCTGGTCATAAGGAGCGATAGCCGAGTGGCTAGTACCTTAGCAAGTATCTTGACGTCGCAGTTTAAGAGGGAGAGCGGGCGGTAAGAATCGCAGGATGTGGGGTCTTTATCTGGTTTTAAGAGGGAGGTGATCACCACCTCGCGCATAGAGCGGGGAAGAATACCATCAGCAAGGGATTCCGTAAACACCTCACGGAGCACTGGCGCCATAACATCGATGTAGGCTTTATAAAACTCGGCAGGAATGCCATCAAGGCCCGGGGCCTTGCCGTTCCTGAGGGACATAATGGCCTCCCGCACCTCTTCGAGCTCGAAGGGCGCCGCCAGAAACTCCCTGTCCCCATCGCTGAGCCAGCATAACGCCACATCGCTGAGGTACGATGCATATGGCGCATCCGCCTCAGCCGTGGAAGTGTACAGTGAGGAGTAGTGTGTTACGAATGTGTGTAATATCGCATCCGAGTCACTCACAGTGGTACCGGCGGCGTCAGTGATTCCTAATATGGTGTGGTGTATATGTGAGGGTTGCGTGAGTGTAGCCAGTACCTTCCCGGGCCTATCACCTTCACAGTATTTACGGGCTGCCCAGTGTTTGCCCCGGTATTTCACTTCCCTGGCAGCCTCCTCCTCATACCTTGACAGTGTCTCCCTAAAGGTGGCATGCAGGCCGGGGTCAGTGTCCGATGTCATGCGGAGTTCCAGGGCCCGTAGCTCCTTCTCCAGTGTGGTAATGGAATGCAAAATATCACGTAATACCCCGTGGCTTTTAGATATGCAGTACCCCCTGACAGTGACCTTAAACGCCTCCCATATGTTTTCAACCGATTCGACCGACCCCTTGTTCCTGGGAAAGAAGTCCGCTATCTCCTCCCCCAGTTCAGTGCGAAACAGGTTGTCAAGAAGTACGGCAGGGCGTAACCGCCACTGCGGTCGGGGAGCGTCCCACCCAGGGATACAGAACCGTAAAAGTACAGGGCCGTGATCAGAGTAGGTTCTAGGCAGGTGAGTAGCCCCCACTAATTCCGCAGCGACCATCCTAGTGACTAAGAAGTAATCCAGGCGTGCCCACGTCCCAGTATGAGAAGTGAAATGTGTACCCTCCCTTCCATTAGGATGTAAGTGTCTCCAGACATCTAAAAGGCCACCCTCCTCGATAACTCCCTCCAGTGCCTCCCTGGCCCTCGGCTTATAGGAGCCAACCCCATCTGCTCTGTCTAATGTGGGTACCAACGCCAGGTTGAAATCACCACCCCATATTATGTGTCGCGCCCCAACAGCCACAATCCTACCCCATAGAGTGGTGAAAAAGGCAGGTGAATCAATATTAGGTGCATATACGGACACAAACAGATACAGGTCACGGCCTATTCTGCCCCACAATAGAGCATAACGACCCTCTCTGTCCGATATGTCCCCACATGGTTGGAAAGGCACATTGCGGGCAACAAGAATTACCACACCTCTGGCATAAGTCGAATAAGAGGAAAAGATACGGTGTCCAGCCCATCTCTTCGCAAAAGTGGCGCCACCCTGTGCGGGCAGATGTGTCTCCTGTAACATGGCTAACTGCACATGATGTCTATCGAGGTAGGCAATAACATTTCGGCATTTCTTAGCATTGTTCAGTCCGCGGACATTCCAGGATAAACATGTCAATTGCGCATTCGCGTTTAAATCAGCCATGGACAAAACAACAATGAGTAAGGTAGAGCCCGAGAGGGCCGCAAAGTGCAACCTCCCCCACCCTGGCGGTGCCAGAGTGTACCCCAGGTTATCATAAAGATACATAGTTTGTACAGCCCCCAGGCATTAAGGGACAAACAGGCTAGCAGAATGCACTCAGACAGAGCCTCCATGGATAGAGCAGTAAGATAACATAGCGGTGCTAAGAAAGGCAGCGTAACATAGCCACCCCTGCCCAGCCAGCAACGGTGCGCACACCAGAACAATGTCCACGTGGAAAGTCTAGTCAATGGTTGCCTCTTGAAACATCCCCACCCCCACCCACCCCAGCATCCCAATCATGCCAGAAGCCGATCTCTCCCACCCAACAGCCCATCCCCCAACCCTCCCCACCCAATTCCCGCAACAGCAACAACTCAAACATTGGCAAGGTAAAGGGGATCACCCAATAGGGGTAACACATAGAGTACGCACAGTCACTCCCTGACCCTGAGCTCCATCACTGTACCGCCCTCGGGGGAGACTAGGGTCAGAAAAGTGGACCTTGGTTTTACGTTACCACAGGGGTGCAGGGTCAGCGCAGGTCCATCATCCGCAATTCCCCCAGTGTCTGTGCAGTAGATTGTATAAAGAACACCATCCAGAGTAGACAAGGCGTAAGGAGCAGCACATGGCTTTAGTTAGCCGTTTCAGGGCGCTGGGGACTAGTCTGCCTCTTCTTGTCCTTCATCATCTGCTCGACCATCCCGCTGGGTCCTTCGAAGCGATTTCAGGAAGTCCTCAACTTTTTGCGGATTAGTGAAGAATCTTTGTGTGCCTTGGTGCGTGACTCGGAGCTTCGCAGGATACAAGAGCGCATAGTCTATCTGGGCCTCTCGCAACTTTTTCTTTACCGGAAGGAATTTGCGCCGCTCTTCCTGAACCATGGGTGTGAAGTCTGGATAAATGGAGAACGTCACGCCATTATAATGTAGCGACCCCTGAGTCCGGGCCGCCCGAAGCGCAGTATCCCGGTCACGGTAATTCAAGAGACGAGCTATTATGGGCCTCGGTGGGAGCCCAGGCTTGGGCACGGGTGCCAGGGCGCGGTGGGCCCTTTCCACGATGAATTGTGGCGAGAAGGCATCCTCGCCAATCGAGCCTCTGAGCAACTTCTCGATGTACAGCTCCATCCTGCCCGTGTCTGTGGATTCCGGCACGTTGGTGACCCGTATGTTATTCCGGCGGCTGCGAGCTTCCAAGTCCTCATTTTTAGCCGCAATGACCCTAAGCAAGTTGTCCATCCTACTCAATTGCGTCGTGTGGGTCGCGGTAACATCTGAAGTGTCGGATATACGTTGCTCCGCAGCTGTGATGCGCTCTTCGTGACGGTCAACTTTGTGTACCAGCGCGTCCAGTCGAGCAGTGACTCCATCCACCTTCTCAACCACCGTGGCAAACCCCTGCCGCATCTCCTGTATTAGGTTGGTCAGATCAATGTTTGTGGTAGCTGAGCCGGTAGCTTGTGGGGACGATGCACTGGGTGCAGGATCCGCTTGTACCGGTTTCGCGCCTTTTTTTGCGCCTCCAAAGCTAAGTTTCGCCTGCCGATGTTCAGGCCGCACCATGGTGGTAAGCTATCTCCGCACCTGTGCGCCGTGGAGCGTGGTAGCGCGTCAGGGTATCCCAGAGGGAGGCGACTGCAGAAGAGCAGCGACGCCGCAAGCGCCACGGTAGGGCAGCAAGGGCCAATGCAAAGGCGGGCTCAGGGGTACAGGAGGCCTGCGTGGATCTCAGGTGCCGTGAGGCCGAGCAGGAGAAGGCGCCGAGGCAGGGGAGGCTCCGGGACCTCCGTGCGCGTTTCAATGGAGGCGCCGATGGCCCAGGTGAGTGGACTCCGGGAGTGGCGGGGCACCGATGAAGAGGGGTGGCATAGGAGGAGCCCCCTCGGGAAGGTGCAGCGTGAGTCTCCCGTGTATCGTGGTCCCCGAAGGAGGAGCCAGGCCGCAGCCGAGTCGGGAGAGGAGCAGGGCCCCGTCCGGAGGAGCAGCCGGCGGCGCAGCAGTCCGCAGGCCCACTCAGGGTCCAGAGGTGGGGCAGCAGCGTAATGGACGCTCCGGGTAAAAGCGCGGCGGCGCCGTGCACCACGGGGGCCAAGCGCAACACACGATCCCAGATCCGGTATGCTTCAGGGACTCACCGCACCGCCAAGAGCCCCGGGCAGTCGGGGGTCCCCACACGGATCCAGGACACAGGCCGCGCCGCGGCTCCCGCCAGCAACCAGTAGCGGGTCAGTCCAAAGCCCCAGGAGCGAGGGTAGTAGCAGTAGATGGGAGGGGGTTCTACACGGGCGGGGTGACAGCCTCCTACCGCCCGGCCAGGTCCACACACGAGGTCTCAGCAGCAGGCCGCCGTCAGCTCCGTCATGTGGCCCAGACCCTCGTGGTCATCCCCGGTGTATCGTAGACCGCTGCAGCCGGCCACCGCAATCCGTCAGCTCCAGTGCGATCTCCGCTGGAACTTCAACCGCTCACATCCCGAGTTGCGAGCAACAGAGCGCCACCAGACTTGGGACGATTGTAGAGTGGGACACCTGCAGCAGATGACGTGAAAATCAGGAGGTTTGGCACTCCGTGGCAGCAGATATATGCAGGATCATTTACCAAGGTGCGGGAGCTGCGTGTTCAAGCAGCCATTCCGCTTGCGCGCCCTCTAGCGCCCCTTGTTTGGATTACTTAATCTTACCTTGATAGTAGTACATATAAAAAAACGTATTATCTGTTATTATAAGTGCTTAGGTATTGGTGGAGTAATAGGATAAGTAGCTAGTGCTGGATGGGTGATTGGTGAAATGCATGGGACGCACAGGAGGATTCCTACACTGCATAGGTACTAACTGGATATTTAGAAGAGCGTATCAATAGTATGTAGCTGGTTAAAGGTCTGCATGGTCTGCATGCATAAAGTACAAAATATTGTACCTGCACTTGTATTAGTGGATCGGCCATTCTTTAAGTATATGACTAATAACTGGAATAATTTCAGTGCTGCAAAGAGAGTACATGTTGAATTTATAAGTGCTTAGGTATTGGCGGAGTGATAGGATGCGTAGATAGTGCTAGATGGGTGATTGGAGAAACACATGGCACTCCATAGGTATTAACTGGGTATTTAGAAGAGCATATAAATAGTATTTAGCTTGTCAGAGATCTGCATGCATAGTGTACAAAACATTGTACCTGTACTTGGCATTAGTGGCTAGCCTATTCCTTAAGTGTATGACTAATAACTGGAGTAATTTTAGTGCTGCAAAGAGAGTGCTGCTAAATTTATAAGTGATCAGGTATTGGCCGAGTGATAGGATACGTACATAGTGCTGGATGGGTGAATGGACAAGTACATGGGACAGACAGAGGGATTCCTAGACTGCATGGGTACTAACTGAGTATTTCAAATACTGTATCAATGCTATATAGCTGATTAGAGGTCTGCATGCACAGTGCACAGAATATTGTAGCTAGACTAGTATTTGTGTGTCTATGGTTTTGAGAATGGTAGTCTGTATTTAGGGTGTGTGGAGGTGCATCAGATGATCATGTAGATGATGTCATCAGTGATGTCATTTTCAATGTCATCAGTGATGTCATCAGTAATGTCACTGACCATGTCATGAGTGATGTAATATGTGACGTCATCAGCAGTGCTTTGCGGGGCACGAGTTATAGTTATCACAACTAACTATAACGGCCGAATTTCTCTCGTTTTGTACGAGTGAAATGTCCAACTAATTATGACGTCCATGAAACCTGTGTTTTTTTCAGTGAATTTCTGAGGTTTTTTAAATGCTAATTTCTACTTATAATGTCCCTAAAACTTGTGGTTTTGTCAGTGAATTCTATATATATGTATTTCATCTCCTCTCACTCTTACAATGAAGGAATCAGCACTCAGGGTGTAGTTTGGAAGTCTTTAATCTGCAAAGGACGTGATCCACGCATTTCGGCTTGTCCGAACGTTGATAATGATAGAAGACGTCATTGTAGCATCCTTATTTAAATGTACAAATGCCTCCAGTTGCCAACATTAACAAAGGACTACATATTACTTTAATACAAAAAGCTGGCGGCCATATTGGCCCAGTCACGATGTGAAAATTCTGGAATTGATACAATAAAGAAAAGAAAACAAGTGTTATTATGCACACAATGTAATTTCAGCATATCTTGCCCTGTGACCGGCATACCTGTATGTTTGTCAATGTGACTTATTCATAATAAACATACTTAGGATTGCAAACATCAACATAAACAATGGACTACTCATTACTTTAAAGTAAAAGGCTATCAGCCATATTAATCTGAGCATGTTGCGTATTATAATGGTTCTTACACGAAAGAAAAGAAAAAAAGGGGTGTTAATATACCCACACTATCCCTAAATAAAGTTCTAGCGATTATAGTTCCATTCCATTCACAGCTCATTTGAGATGTCACGAGTGATGTCATGAGTGATGTAACTGACCATGTCATGAATGATGTAATGTCTGAGGTCATTAGCAGTACATTGCGGGGGCAAAAGTTATAGTTAGCTCAGGTAACTATAACTGCTGAATTTCACTGGTTGTGTATGAGTAAAATCTATACCGTCCCTGTAATCTTTGTCTTTTTCAGCAAATTTCTAATTTCTTTTAACGTTAAGTAAGATGCATATCACAATGAATGGTCAGGGGTTGGAAGCAGGGCCTGGCATTGTGTTGCCCCCACCCAAACTTACTGCTCCTGCCTTCCCTCCTCCTAGCCATCCATTGTCCAAGTCCATGTCCCTGCTCCCTTATTACAGTCCTGTGTGGCCGTTGTTCTGCCACTGGCCTTGCCGCCTTCTCTGAACAGTTAGCTTGCTGCCCCATTCACCTCCTCCCTTTCCTTTGTAGTCTGAATCCATGGACTAGCCTCCTCCCTCCTGCCATGCAGAGTCTGATGTGCTGTCACTGCCCTCCATTTAGCATGATGTACCAGTCCACTCCACCTGCCCCCATTGCCCAATTCTATGACCCATCATTGACCTCCTGCTTATCCTCTGTACTTAGCTTGCTTCCCATATTCTCCATCCCCCAGCCCTCCGATGTCTGTGTGCATGCCTATGCTCCATCCTTTTTGCCCACCATGTTCCATGGACCTGCCACTCCTCTCTACTCTGAGTGTTCTGTTGAGCTGCCACTCCCCTCTCACCTGCCTCGCATTGTCAGATGTCTATAACCTGTCCCTGCCACCTCCACCCTGTCTGTCCACAGTCCCTGCCCCTATCCCCTTCCTCCTGTCCTCCATGGTCCATTTTACTGCCACACCCTTCTGCCCTCCCTGGTCTGTTGTGCTGCAACTGCTCCTCCTGCCTGCCCCACGTGGTCTGATTTAGGCCTCTTCCCCTTAACTCTCTTATCTGTGCCCAGGTCTTGACCCTCCCTTCCATCCTCCATGGTCCCATGTGCATGCCCCTGCAACCTCCTTCTTGCCCATCATAGCCATTGTGCTGCCACTAACCCTCTGGCTTGCCATGTAAGGTCTTCTGTACTGCCACAGCCCCTCCCACCTTCCCTGTGTGGTCAGCTAGCTGCCCCTCACCCCATCCCACCTTACCTCCATGGTCTGTGTGTATGCCATTATAGTCTCACTGTTGCTCTCCATGGTGTGTGTTGCTTCTAGTGCCCATCCTGCCTGACCTCCATGGTCATCTTGCTGCTCCAGCCCTGCCCCCTTACCCCCAGCCCTCTGTTTCCATGTGCAGAGCCCTATACCCTCCCTCCTGGCTTGTCTGTTCCATTGTAATGCCCCTGGTCCGTCCCTCCTGCCCTTTATGGTCTGTTATGCTACAGCTTTCTCTCCTGTCTGTCTGTCCATTATGGTCAGCTAGCTATCACTGCCCCTTCCACTCTGTTTTCTGTTGTCCATGTGCATGGTCCTGTCCCCTCCCTATTGCGTTCTATGGATTGTTGTGCTCCACTCCCGTCCCGCATGCCCTGTGTGGTGTATTGTGCTGCTGCAAACTCTGATGCCTGCCCGTAGGGTCAGTTTGTTGCACCTCTCCATGTCCCTCGTGTCCTCTGTTATCCGAGTCCATGTCCCTACCCCAAATCCTCCTGCCTTCCATGATCCAATGTACCATACTTGCAAAGATTTTGAAAAAAAACTGGGGTATTGATTTTCCTCTTTGACCTACTTTGAAAAAGAGGAGATTTTAGACAGGATCCAGATCAAATAAAGCCCATTTGGGCTTAAAAACATTGGACGTTTCCTGGCTGAATCGGGTCTGTTGGCTTGTATGGTTGTACTACCACTGCCTCTTCCTTCTCCCCACAATGGTCTATTATATTGCCTCAGCCTCTCTTGCCAGTCCTTTATTGTTGGTTTGTTGCCCCTGCCCCCCTTTCCACTGCCCTCCATAGTCTGTTGTGCTGCCTCTGCCCTTCCTGCCAGCCCAGTATGGTCAAATTGTTACCTCTGCACCCTCCTACCTTCCTTCAATTTTCAGGGTCCGTGCCCCTGGCCCCTGCCTCTCAACAGTATCCTAATGAACAACTAGATTGCTAACATTCTATATTTAATACAAAAGTGTGGAACGCCTGACGTCATCTTGATGTAATCAAAACTGTAATACCTAGAGCATTTCTTCTAGAAATGACATATATGAGAGTGCCTTATTTGCATCAAAATTATGGTTCGTGCTCTAAAAAACTAAAATGAGGACATATTTACTGAGTTTTCAAATAGCGACAAAGCACTTATGTTTTTTTTTTTATCCAGTTGACCACTTGATTAAATGTTGCACTTAGGGAAGAGGATGTGGTGTTACTTCCAGAGCTGCAGACTTTCCAACTGGGGAACCAGGTTGGAGTTTCTGCTTCAGCTCAACATTCTGTGATGCTGGTCAAATCCCTTAATCTCTCGCAGGTCCACGTGGGTGTTGATGAATCGCAAGGAAGCGCCGATGTGCCCGCCTTTGCGTCTGTGTTGAACGTTTCAGCTGCGCCTGTCTTTGTGGAGACGCCGATGGACCCGGTCTGTTGCATCGCTCTGGATTGCCCTGTGGTGTTTGGGAGTGACTCGTCGGGATCTGCATATATACGGCGGCGGAGGAAACAACGCCGATCCATGGTTTGGGTCGCCTCGGTGGCGCTTCGACAATTGTTGGATTGTGTGTCTCTCTCCTCCTGGCCGGTGAGACTGTGTTCTGCCTGGGGGATGTTTCCGGCATCGATGCCGCCACGCATGGAGTTCCGCCATGCGCCCTTGACTGGGAGTGGGGGGCTACGGTCCCATGGAGTATTGGCGCCTCTCGGACCGCCCGGTTCGGCTGGACCCGACACATTGTACTGTATGCCGATTGATGAATGGCCATATGTGGGTACTACTGATAGAGAAGGCCAGGGATGATATCGTCTCGGATATGATGGAACACATTGTCGGCTGACTGTGTTTTGGAGGGACACTCCACGGGGATGATACCGATTGACTATATGATTCTTGCTACTGTGGCTCTTCTGACGTTGCTCCTTTTGTATATTGTGCGTGATAGGGGAGGGGGGGGTCGGGTGGTCTGCTCGATGGCCCTTCTCCGTATTTTTTCCTTTCTTTTTCTTCCTCTTTCTTCTATATTTCGGGTCTCTTTTAGGGCGATAGGCACGCTGCTGGGGGGGGTAGGCCGTAGCCTTCTGCAGGGGTGCAGGGTGGGGGGAGGGGGGAAGCGGGTTGTTTCTTTGTCCTTTCTTTGTCTCTATGGCCCTTTGCTTCGTCTTTTTCTGGGTGTCGTCGTCTTCATGTTTCCTATAATCTGTTTTGTTTTTAAGGGTTGGGGTGCTGATTCGCCATGCCGTGTCTGTGTTGTTTACTTTCATCCTGACTCGCATGCCTTGCCCGTGTCCTTAATTGTGTTCGCACTCATTCCGGGGTTCTGTTTCATGTTGCTATTGTAGGATCGTGTGTGACTGACTGGCACTTCTTCTGATGTTTTTCTGTTTAATTTTTCTTCATTTTAAAATTGACCTTCTTCAGTCCTGTATTTTACGCTGTACGCTTCAATACGAGTTATATCCTGGATACTTACCTGCCCCGGCTTCTCGTCCGCTGTTTCTTTTACACTGCTCTGCTTACCTTGCGACTTGCTTAGCGGCCGGCCGAGATGGTTGTAGGCCCATGCTTGTATTGCTGTGAAGTGAAAATAAAGGTCTTAAAAAATCCCTTAATCTCCCCATGTCTACAACCAAAATGAATTTGTTCTTGTGTGGTGTAAGCCAATGCTCATGTAAAGCACTCCAATACCTGACAAGTCTGCACTATATAAAACTGCAAAAACACAAAGAAAATAAAAAGTGTTTTGCACACTTCTGTCATTGGGCTAAATGTGGGCTACATCTCTGTGATATTTGTGCTACATTTGGGCTCTTTTGTCTCTTTTGTCTCTGGTGGCCATCTTGGGAGATTTATTTGTTATGAAGGTTCCTAATTTCCTCATTTACTGCAGTCTCCTCAGTAGGACAAGCTTTCAGTTTTTTACTTTGATTCCATCAAGAAGGCATTCAGATATGTCACACATTTGCCATACATTCCGAATGTTAGCACTCTAGTTGCTCATTAGATCACTGTAGTAAAGCTACTGCTCACCCCGGAAGTCTGCTGCTGGTATTAAAAGTGCATGTTTCAGCCTGCATGTCAGAATGTTTTAATGAAATAGAAGAGGATTTGAGAAGTCACTCAAAATGTGCCCTAATTTTTCTTTCTTCAGCACTAATCATAATTTCAATGGCAAAATGAACCCCCTCATTCTGTTCCTTTTTAATTTAAATGTTTTAAGAGTTATCACTTTATTCCAATCAAGATGGTTTCAGGTGTGCCATACTTTTGTCATAAGTAAGATAGTAAGCGCTCTAGTTGTTCTTAAGAAGACTCTGGGACATTCTGTCATAAAGTTTCCTATGGAAAATTGCGTGGGGAAAACACATTTTGGGACCCCCCTTTTTTCTCGCCCCCCCTGACGAATCACACGGCAACTTTTAAGATAAGTGCTGACTGGAGCGGGCCATACATTTTGAAAATTTTGCGAAGATTCATCAATTGGCGCCAAAGTTATTGGGAATAGAATGTTGCAGTTTTCCCATGGTACTAAGGTCCTAACTATAACTACCTACTGGCAAGCGCCAGTAGGTAATATATATTAAATATATATATATATATATATATATATATATATATATATACATATATATATATATATATTCACAGAAAAAACCATAGGTTATAGACCATATATAGTTAGGAATTAGCATTTACAAAACCTTGAAAATTCACTGAAAAAACCATAGGTTATAGACCATATATAGTTAGGAAATAGCATTTAGAAAACCTTATTTTACTCACACAAAACCATTGAAATTCCATATATAGTTAGTTGCACTAACTATATATCGCGCACCTGCAATCCACTGCTGATGATGTCACATATTACATCATTCATGACATGGTCAGTGACATCACTGATGACATCACTGATGACATCTCAAATGACATCACTGATGACATCACTGATGACATCTCATTTGACATCATTCTTGTGCTAATACGATAAACCTCTTCAGACTCTAATATAACCTTAGATACACTCAGTGTAAACAGACACTCACAGACTGTCACTCATCCATGGAGTTACTCACACACCTAGTCAGTCTTGCAAAGAATCAATCACACCTCGATTTCCTCAACTATATAGTTATACACACCTTACTTATTGGAACATATAATAACACATATTTACTCTGTTATACAATCCCTGATACAAGTTCACAATAATCCATACAGCCACTCACACATTCACTGGCTCTTATGCACAGTTATTTATATATGTCAACTATCACATGTACTGTGTTTTACATATGTACTTACTTTGACATGTAGCACTGAGATATCCATTCACTCACCAATACACTCATGCACACAGTCAACCGCCCATACAGATGTTTCCACATGCACTTTTGAACCCATACATCTAGTGAATCAACTGCTCACACATCTATGCACAGAGTCATACACCTCCCAGACACCCACACACACACTCAATCTCCCATACAAATACTTGGGCAACTAATCAATAACCCATATAGTTAGTCATATAGCTAATGATCAACACATGCATCAGATTACAAAACAACAGACACAATGATGCACAATTTAAAACAGTTTAGTCACTAACCCATGCACTCAGTGAGACACATTTAATCACTCACTTATACAGTCAGTCATGCACCTACTAAATCCTTCATCCAGACACTTATACATCCACTCATTCTTCAATATGTAAGACATATTTTAACTTTACAGAAGCATACAGTCACTGGATGTTGTCATCAGTGATGTCATCAGTGATGTCATTTGAGATGTCATCAGTGATGTCATCAGTGATGTCACTGACCATGTCATGAATGATGTAATATGTGACATCATCAGCAGTGGATTGCAGGTGCGCGATATATAGTTAGTGCAACTAACTATATATGGAATTTCAATGGTTTTGTGTGAGTAAAATAAGGTTTTCTAAATGCTATTTCCTAACTATATATGGTCTATAACCTATGGTTTTTTCAGTGAATTTTCAAGGTTTTGTAAATGCTAATTCCTAACTATATATGGTCTATAACCTATGGTTTTTTCTGTGAATTTCATTGGTTTTTTAACAGCTAATATCTGTAGCTGTAAAATGTATTCTTCTTTAAATCCAAAAATATATTTTATATGTTTATGAATATTTTTTTTTTTAAATATTTTTTTTTCTTCGTTCCCGCTTCGCGAATCAGGAAGCTTCCCGTTAGCTGACCTTGATGCCGCGAAATAGACCGCGAGCCGGTAAACGTTTCTTTACCGCAAGTGCCGCGTTAGAAAACAACATCGTGACGCCTCCCGTCCGCATGACGTTCCACGTTGTCGCTTGATACGTCATATGACGTGCTACGTTAGCGAACTGGTACGCGAAGCGAGTGCCAAAGCGCAGGTTTCTGGAAGCAAACAGGGAGGCCCTGCAAAGCGCTTAACGTAAACACAGCAAGTCATGTGACTTGGTAATAACACTTTTCATTGGTTCATTTCACTTTTGGTTTCCTAATGATGTAAGACTAGGTCATATAATCTAAAATGAACACTTTTGATTGGTTGAGAACTCTTGTTTTTCCCAAATGATGAAAATCCCTCCTTCTTTCCTCACTCTGACTTTCATCATTGTGAGAGAAAGACCCTTTGTGATCACTGAGCAATGGCTTCTTTAGTAGCTTCAGCTGGTGCTTCCCCACCACCTCCACCACATCCAAGGAAGAGTGGACCACCTGCTCAAGTTGTAATTCAACAAGAAGAAGAAGAAGAGGAACAGGAGGACGAGCACGAAGAGAGGCAGTTTTTGCCTGAGCAGCCCAAGACGTCTCACCGGAAAGAAAACTTCATTTGGCAATTTTTTAAAATTCCCAAAGGTCAGAAAAAAGTAAATGCAAGATACGTAACTTGCCTTATATGTCAAGATAGACTGTCCAGAGGGACCGACAAAAAATACAGTTTCGGAAACTACACAATGCATCGCCATATGACTAGGTGGCATCCTAACAACTACAGTGCTGCACAGTTTCGGAACGACCTAGATAATCTCCCTATTATGGCCAGAAGATCTGTTGTACCGGAAGTAACGGGACCAGAGGGCAGGGAGATGGTGCCAAATATACAAATGAGATTTGGTGAAGTAAAACACACCTGCGTATTTTGCGATGGATTCATTTCCTACGGAGAAAGAAGCATCACTCTGATCAACAGAGCTATTGACTATCATATGCAAGTTTGTCCGAAACGCCCAAAATAATAAATACTTCTTTTTTTTGTTTTGTTGCTCCTGTTGAGCCCTTTACAATGAATCGTTTTCATTGCCCCCTCCAAGAAAAACCCCAAAAAATATAAAACTGTTCCGAAAAATTCAAAAACAGTAAAAAAATGTTCAGAAAAATAAAAAAAAAAGTTATTTTCAGAACTACCTCCCCGTTATTAAAAAATTGGTACAATATTTGGAACTGTGCCAACCTCTATTTCTCTTAGTTCGCTTCCTAGTTCGCTCGCTGGTACGCGAACTGGAAGCGAACCAAAAACAGTAAGTATAAGGGAAGGAAACACACACTTATGTTAAAAGAAAGACAGCTATAGGGGAGTAAACTAGAGATACTATTACCCATAATCCACTACTGATGATGTCACATATTACATCATTCATGACATGCTCAGTGACATCATCAGCAGAGGATTGCGGGTTTCTTGGCAACATGCCTTATCCACGGTTTAATAACGCTGCCTTTTGCTTTATATAAGTTTTCAAATTGTATGAAATATATACCAATAGGTCTTTATGAACCTTTAGGTAGTGCTTTTGTTCATGAGGTCTGGTCGCTTCCATACACATACAGATGTTTCAAAGATGATCAAGAAGTTTATCTGAATGGAGAGGAATGCACTGAGACGCCAGATCATTCACTAATGTGTAGGCACATACAGTTACACGATTCATGCAACAAACACCGACCAAATATGGCTTGCGTGTTGCAAGGCACGCCAGTTCCTGCTATCATCCCCACGTTCAAGTTGTTGGAAAATGGTAGTTATTTGATGCTCAATAATGAAGATTGTTCTGAGTTAATTAAAAGTATTCCTTTTATCGTAACAGTAAGTGAACGGGTTATTTGCTGCAGAAATGTTCTATTTCCTCCCACACATGAACATAGGGAGTTTTCAATCTGGCCACAAATACCAACCTTGGGACACGTTTCAACGGCATGACAAGAATAAGAGCTCTTTTGTCTCAGAGAGAGGTGGCCTTGAGTTCGGCCCGTGAAACTTTCGTACTTCACATAGCGAACACCCGTACACAGGTTTGCCTTTCAATTTCAGCAACATGTTTCCGACTATCTTTAACGCATCCTCCACAAAATCCCTGGCACACTTTTTTAAAGTTGTTACCAGTGGTCTCGTGACTTCATTTGAGAAAATCTTTGGAGTCATCCCTGCTCCCTTTCATTCCATTTTCTCCACTCTGGTTCGTGGATTGCATTTTTACTTGCATTACCAGCGGACGCTCTTGTGCTTTTTTACATTTTTAAATATGGATGTCCCTCCTATGCAACCTCCGACCCTGCAGCTGCTGACACTGTTCCGCAATCGCATGCTAGAATATTATGGCACAATGCCGTTGGCGATATTAAGCACGGCATATGGATTATCTTTTCGGTTCTCCTACTTCACCTGTGTCCAGCCTGTATTTCACTGCCTGACCTGTGATTTCGATTGGGCCATTGATTTGTGTCTCTGCGGACCGGTTTCTCCTGACGTCGACTTTAATCAGCTGATGACTCCTATCATTACTCACGAGTTGATTTGTCCTGGCGAAAGGATTATGGCTGTGGCATTGATGCATGGACTACTTGGTCCCTGGAATTTACTGGCGGCAGCACAGTCTTTCTTGGAACACAGCTTTCTTGAAAACCCACCGAGCTGTCCTCTGATGGTGATAGAGGATCCGGTGCTGGGAGAGCACGTATGTTCTTTTCCGCTTTTAAATTGGATGGCTGAACTGTTTTCGGATGAAGACGGTGACTTCCTATTGGAGGCTGTTGCAGCTTATTTTGCATACACAGTTATGTCATAGACCTTTTTCATGTTTCATATGCTGAGTACTAGCATTTCATTGACAATTCATTGACTTATTTGTCAAGTTTTTATTATTTACCTTGCCTATTGGCTTAAGACTCGATAAAGTACTTGGCTGTTTTATTTTTCTTTAGCATTGAATTTTCCTAGTTTTTAATGCTTTACCTTGCGGACCGTCCACATATAAACTTGCAATCTGCTCTCATGAGATGGCACTTCTATTATCTTATTCAGTTCGTTTCCGGATCATGAGGAGGTGTCATCTAGGTCCTGGATATCTTTACACCGTGTTAAGTTAGCATGGGCTCATTACCGGTTTAAACGCCATTTTTCCTTTTTTGCAACTTCTGCACACGACACTTAGTTGTTGCTTTAGCTTTCCACCTAGTAGTTCATCGTGGTTTACATGAGAATAATATGTTATTGGTCTACTATCTGCTTTACTTGTTAAACTATATCTGTACAGCGAGTGCTAAAGTTTCAAGAACAACACGATACAGAATTGTTATGAGGTCTGATCTCCACGACTTCATACTCATAACATAAGTGCAACTTCTGCCAATTCTGGGCATGAGGCGGGTTTTATATTGCTTTGCCGAACACACATACACAACAGTTGATGCGGTTCACATGAAGAGAGAGCTGGTGTATGCTGATGTGATTCCTTCAAATCTAAGACACTAAAGTATGGGCACGCCCTAAACCAACACAAAGAGACCTTCTTAGCAAATAATATAATATGTGTATTAGGGAGGGTGAGATATAAGCAGCCGCGGGCCGTGGAGGGAGTTACGGTGAGGCAGGGAGGCGGGGAGGGGGAGAAGCAGGGTGGAGCCCTCTCTACCTTGCCCCTCCCCCTCCCCGCCTCCCTGCCCCACCGTAACTCCCTCCACGGCCCGCGGCTGCTTATAAGTGTTGCTAACTCTTATTCATTTACAGCATGTTAACATACTGTCACCATTCGCTTTTTATGTACTAGTAACTATGCTGGTAATTTTGCTACTGATAATATGTGTACTTGTATTCTCCACCCTGCTTCTCCCCCTCCCCGCCTCCCTGCCTCACCGTAACTCCCTCCATGGCCCGCGGCTGCTTATAAGTGTTGCTAACTCTTATTCATTTACAGCATGTTAACATACTATCACCATTCACTTTTTATGTACTAGTAACTATGCTGGTAATTTTGCTACTGATAATATGTGTACTTTTATTATCTAAGGTACTACGCCTGAGAAGACGGCATTAGTAAATAAACATTTCAAATACACATGTGTTCTTCTTAACTCCATGTTCTGGTTTCTAAGAAATATATAACGACCGACTGTTCATGAGTTCCACGTATCCTGAGGTACTATAAGTTCATATTCTGGATTGTCTAAACATTGAGAGTTTGTTATATCCAATGTGACACTGTACCTAGCTTGCTAAATAGTTTTTGATTACTAACGTGAGTTTTGGGACACCCTAATTCGCCGAGGTTCCAATCCTCTGTCCACAGTTCTGTGTGAGAACAGAAACCCTGCGACAGGGGCACCCCCGACCCTTGCTGGACCTTCATCACACTTGCGATACAACTCCAGCAATGCGCCACCTTTACGGCACAGATACATCACGCATCTGTGCTGTTTTTGCCCCATGATGCGCCGCATTGTAAATGCAGCACACCATAGGTGACGGAACAGCGGCACAGAATGACTAACACATCCCTGGTGATGCGCCAGTCATCATAAATCTATCCCTATGCTTCTTATCTTGTTAGAGATGAACCGCCATATGTATCATCAAAGTTATTTGCATTTCCTAAATAGCGAACTTTAAGGAATAAATAGCGATTCTTTACCATTCCTAGTTTGCGATGAGCTATTTGCTAATTAGCCGAATGTAGCCCAATGAAGCCCAATGTAGCCCAATGTAGCCCAAAGATGGCCGCCAGACACACAAAAAAACAAATGTAGCCCAAATATCAGCCAGATGTAGCCCAACTATAGCCCAGTGACAGAATGACCAATCAGCTTCGCAAACCTCCGTTACGCGAAGCGGAGCGCTGTTACAGATATATATCTTTTTTTGAACGTTAATTTCTCAAAATCCACTGGAGCACATATATTGAGACCTAGCAAAGGCACATCGGGCTACCAGTCCCTAATATTTTGCCAAGTTTCGTGCAAATCCATTCAGCCGTTCAATTATTATTTTTATTATTTTTTTTTGCCCCGCGGGGCCCTTTTAAAACCTCCACATCAAACCTAGGGGGTCAGCGAGGATCTACTATGCCCCCTTATAGTTATTTCCCCCTTTGTTTTGACCTCCTCTTGTCTCTCGATCCTACCGAGAGACAAGATGGCGGCCGCTACGGACTGTTTGGAATGTTGACAGACGCCGGAGAACCAATCAGCTTCGCTTCACAAAGCTCCGTTGCGCGAAAAGTCCGCGAACCAGAGCGCTAACCGGTCCGCTGTTACAGATATATATCTTTTTTTAAACGTTAATTTCTCAAAATCCACTGGAGCACATATATTGAGACCTACAAAAGGCACATCGGGCTACCAGTCCCTACAATTTTGCCAAGTTTCGTGCAAATCCATTCAGCCGTTCGGGCTAAAAGTGAGGCCAACCGCCCTATGGAAAACTCAATGTTAAAAACACGTTTTGGGACCCCCCTTTTTTCTCGGCCCCCACTGGACGAACCCCCCCCCAAATTTTCAAGGGCTGCTCAGAAACAAAATGTGCCATTTTCCTGAAAATTTCAGCCAATTCCGTCCACAAACGCCAAAGTTATTAGACATAGAATTTTCAAAAAACCCATAGAGAAAAAATCCTAACTATATATACCTACTGGCGACCGCCAGTAGGTAATATATATATATATAAATATATTCCAAGGATAATCCGGCACGGCGCAGGCTTTCTCTAGGCTGCAAGTACGGACACGAACCCAGGTACAGTGCAAAAAAGTGATTTATTAGGCTTCGGTGCTCCCAGTCATCACGACGCGTTTCACGCTTCACAGAGCGCTTGATCACATGACACAGTTGATCACCGGACATAGGTTTAAATACATTAATCACATGACATGAAAGCCTACAAATGGTATAGACATAGAAGAGTTGTAACGTCAAAAATCTACACACGATGTTTAAACGTTTTAGCGAGTTTAGTATACTTTGCGCTTTGAATTTAACTATTTATTTAAAGCAAAGACTATCGTTGTAGTACGTTATGTGAAATGTAAAACCTTTTGTCTAAGAATAATTAATAATAATAAGTTTGTATTACATTCAAAATTTCAGATAATGTGAAAAACTTAAAGTGCAAAGCTACTACTGATGTTCGAGATATTGCGGTATGTGCTTTCTTTTACAGAAATTAGTTGCACAGATATTTTTAAAAATGGAAACGATATGGAGCCCCATATGCTTTTAATGTCTATGTGTGGTGATAACCCAAAGGGGGAGTAAAGTGTTGCAATAAGGTGAAAAATCACAACTCAGCATGAGGATTAGTACCATAGGTATACTGGGCTTGCAAAAATTGGGAAATAATATTGGTAAAATACCTTAATACCCCATTGTAACACCCAAATAACTGTTGCCATCCTGAATGTCTAAAGTAGGAAGTTGTGCAAATAGAGCATATTTTGAAGATGACATCTTATATTACATACAGATAAATTAACAATCAATACAAGGTAATTAATAGATAAACACCAGCATAGGATTCATAAATACGCCAGTAGGTAGTTATAGTTAGGACCCAGTTTCCATAAGAAATCCGCAACATTCTATTTGGAATAACTTTGGCGCAGGTGGACGAATCTTCGCGGAATTCTCCAAGAAGATGGCCTGCTCTACTCAGCTCCTTCTCTGAAAGTTTGGGGCTGATTCGTCAAGCGGGGGCCGAGACAAAAGGGGAGTCCCAAAACATGTTTTCCCCATGCAATTTTCTATAGGACCTTTAGCCAGGGCTACAGCCCGAACGGCTGAACAAAATTACACCAAATTTGGCAAAAAGGTAGAGTTTGGTTCACAGATTACCCTTTTTGTTAAATGGTATAAATCCGTTCAGTAGTTCATGAGAAAATCAAAAGTAAAATCATAGATATATCTAGAGGCGCTTACTGTACGCGTACGGTAAGAGTACGGTCAAGCGTACCATTACGAGCACGAGCTGCATGCTCATTGGCTGTCAACTGTCTGTCAACACTCCAAACCAGGTAGTGTTGGCAGCCATCTTGTGCCTCGGTAGAACGAAGGCACAAGAAAGCAGTGAAAAAAGTGTGCAAAAAACACAAAGGGGGCAGGGTAGAAACACCCTGACCCCCTGGGCCTACTCAGGGGGTCCCACAAGGACCCCCAAGGCCCCCCCCTTTTTATTTTTTTTTAAAAATCGCAGGGTACGCGTCGGTAAGCGTAGGTACGCGTACCCCGTGAAAAAAAACAAAAACAACCTGGTCTGCTTTTTTTAAAAATTAGCCCTCGGGGGGACCTAATCCCAGGGGCATAATGTAAAAAAAGGTGTGGGGGGACCCAATCCCCCCCACACTGCCCCAGGGACCGCCTCCCCCCTGGGCAAAGTATTTATGATAGCGGGGGGCACAAGGGCCCCTGCAGTCCCGGGGACCGCCACCCTCCGGGGCTTTGATATTAATGATGGGGGGCCTCTAAGGTCCCCCGAGCCCCAGGGACCACCACCCCTGGGGCTTTCTTACTAAGTATGCGGGGGGCCCATGCCCCCGCCCCGCAGCCCTGGGGACCGCCACCCCACGGGTTTCGTTTAAAAAAAAAACCTGTGTGGGGGGCTCAAGCCCCCCCACATGCCCCGGGGACCGCCACCCCCAGGGCTTTGATATTAATGATGGGGGCCTCTAAGGCCCCCCGAGCCCCGGGGACTGCCACCCCCCGGGGCTTTCTTACTAAGTATGCGGGGGTCTCACGGCCCCCCAGCCCCGGGGACCACCACCCCCGGGCTTTTAACAGGTGGGAGGGGGGCTGAGCGCCCCCCCTCTTGGAGCCCTCGATGGCCCTGGGGACTGCCACCCCCCAGGGCCGGCTCCTGCAGTGTCCCGAGGTGCCCACCCCCGGGACACTGCTGTTTGCTCTGGTAGGGCGGGAGCCTCGCGGCTCCCACCCTACCATAGCAAACTGCTTTGATTTTTGAAAGAGAGAGCAGGAAACCTGCTCTCTCTTTCAAAAATCAAAGCGGATTGCAATGCGGGGAGCCGGCAGGGACTGTGGGGGGCTTGGGTACCGACCCACGGCCCCCAACGAGGAGGGCCAGGCCCTGGGGGATGGGGTCCCCAGGGCCAGAAGTGGCCCGGGAGGGGGGGCCACGCCGCCCCTCTTCCAAAAAAAAATAAAAAGGCAGGCCCCGGGGGAAGGGAACTTATTCCCCTTGCATACTGGGGGTCCCTGGGGGCCAACTAGCCCACCAGGAACCTCCAGTATTCCAGTATGCACCAGGGAGCTGGGTTGCCGAGAGGTGTAATGAGGCCACGCCCCTTTTTACACCTCTCGGCAATGCAGCCCCCTGGCACATACTGAAGGTTGCTGGTGGGCTTTTTCTTTTTTTTTTTGGCCCTGGGACCCCATCCCCCAGGGCCTGCCCCAATTCTTTTTTTTTTAAATTCTTTACGGGAAGGGGGCCGCATAGCCACCCTCCCGTGGCCAATTCCGGCCTCGGGGACCCCATCCTTCGGGGCATGGCCAACTACTTTTTTTTTCTCGTGGAGGGGGGCAAACATACTGGAGAATCACAGTTTACAGGTAAGTAACTTTTGTTCTTATATTACGCTGAGAGGAGGTCTGCCACTCTTTCACAAGGATGATGTTATGAGTGATGTCATCAGTGATGTTATTTGAGATGTCATCAGTGAGGTCATGAGTGATGTAACTTTTGTTCTTCTCAGTATTAGGGTGTCTTTCATAGATTCACATGCTTGGATAAGAATAGAAAGCAGTAAGCAATAACCATAACCAACATAAAAGGTAACTCATGAAAATGCAGTCATACAGCGATATATTGTAAGAACACATATATATATATGCAAGAAAACCTCTTATGAGAGGAGGCGGGAAGCAACAGAGGCTCACCTTTATTTGAAGAGATTTCGTAGCACCGCTTGACCCACAGCAGTGTCCGCAGCATTAGCTGTCTCCAGACAGTAGTGCCTCGTGAACGTGTGCCTGATGGACCATGTTGCCGCCCTGCAGATCTGATGCAGAGGCACTCCAGGGAACAGGGCAGTAGAGGATGCTACTGCTCTCGTCGAATGTGCTCTCATCGGAGCAGAAAGAGGCTTGCCAGCTCGTTGATGGCAGAAGGAAATGGCAGAAGAAATCCAGTGGGTGATGGTCTGCTTGGTGACCGGATGTCCCTTGCGCATCCGCCCATATGCCACAAAGAGTTGGTCTGACTTTCTAAATGCAGCAGTATGTTGGATATAGAATTTGAGTCATCGCTTCAGGTCAAGCGAATAAAGAGTACACTCAGCAGGAGACTGAGGGTTAGAGAAGAAAGTTTTGAGTATCACAGGTTCATTAAGGTGGAAGTCTGATGGAACCTTTGGTATAAACTTTGGGTTTGTACGTAATATGACAGCGTCTTTTGAAAACTGTAGAAAAGGGAACTGAATGGTAAAAGCTTGTATGTCACTCACACACCGAGATGACGTAAGTGCGATAAGGAGGGAAACCTTACAAGTAAGGAATTTCAAATCCGCTGAGTGGATTGGTTCCAATGGAGGCCTGAGAAGCTGAGTCAAGACGAGATTCAGTTGCCATGACGGTGGAGGACATCAGATGGACGGAAACATCCGGAATAGCCCCATAAAGAACTGGCGAATGATCCGAGAGGAGTATAGAGATGTGGAACCATCTTGTTGGAAGCGAGAAATCGCAGCCAGAAAGGCCTTCAGGGTGGAATGAGAAAGGCCTGATCTCGTCAGGAGGAGGAAGAATGGTAGGATTTGCTCAGGGGCAACAAGCATAGGGTCAATGTCTACTGAGTTGCACCAAATACAAAAGCGCTTCCATTTTAATTTATAAGTCTTGATGGTGGAAAGAGCTCGTGCATGAGCGAGGACCTCCCTACAATAGTTAAATGGGCAAACTCAAGGTGCTCAGGTTCCAAGCGGTGAGATGGAGAGATGCCGGGTCTGGATGGCAAATCCGTCCGTGGTTCATGGTGAGAAGTTGAGTCAGTGGGCGAAGAGTTATTGGTGGGCACAGAGAGAGGAGAAGGAGGTCTGTGAATCATGGTTGACGCGGTCACCTGGGCGCAATTAGCAGGATGTGATATGGCTCTGATCTCATCTTGCGCAGGAGGCAAGGCAGAAGAGGGATCGTCCGAAAAGCGTATGCAAATTTTCACGACCAATTGATCGAAAATGCATTCACGCTCGACCCTTTGTGGGGAAGCTAGCTTACATAGTGTAGGCATTTGTGATTGAGTAGAGTTGCAAAAAGATCCAGATCTGGCTGGCCCCACAGGCGAAAGACATACTCTAGAGTTGGTTGGTGTAGTTCCCACTCGTGGTTGCCGGTTGTAGTTCTGCTGAGAGAGTCTGCAAAGGCGTTGGAGATGCCCGGTACGTGAACTGCAGTCAATTGGACTCGATGTTTTATTGCCCATTCCCAGATTTGCTGTGCCTGCTTGGAGAGCAGCCGTGATCTCGTACCTCCCTGCTTGTTTATGTAGTGCATACTGGTGGTGTTGGCTGTACGCACTAACACTGACTCTCCTTCCAGTAGGAGACGGAAGGACTTTAGAGCGAGGAAAATGGCCAAGAGCTCTAGACGGTTGATGTGCCACTAGGCGAGACAATCGTAATGGAAAGATACAAAAACAGTAGTTTATTGATAGTCATATATTCTTTTTTTTAATATAAAATATAAGCAACCTGCATACACGCTACATCCATCTAATTACACTCACTCAACATTCAAAAATATATACATGTACAGGTATATTCAATATTTGAGACCATGTCTGTCAAAATATTTTATACATGTTCTGATGCATTAGATCCAAATATCAGCACATGATTATTTTTAAAAAAATTCCGAAATTGACCTTTTCTTTAGGCTTTTAATAAAGAACAGGTATCTGTGTCGTGAAGCGACTGCAGTTCCCGAGTGGTTTCTGCACGCGTTTCGGCATATGAATGCCTTCTTCAGGGAAAGCCACCACATGTACTATCCAAGATTCTGATGCACCTCCAGCCTGACCGATGCAGAAAAACGGAAGTCTTTCCCCAAAAGGAACGTCACTAAGTCTTCCTAAATGGTATAGAACCCCTAGGAGGACAAAGCCTTAGGGATGATGGTTGCGATTATACTCCGTAATGTTCAACAGATTTAGATACACAGAGCAATGGCTGGTAGTCTGTTTCCTCAGACGGTTCTTCAGAGTCCAGCCCGTAATGGGTGGTTACCACATGATGGCAAAGAGGTTATCTTCAAACCAGCGAATCTATGGTGGTGCCCAACACAATATGTACCGGTGATGCTAAGAAAATGATACACACAACGGAACGTGTCCGGACAAGTATGTGGGGATCATGCAATTGGAAATGTAGGTGGAGATGAGCATTTTCTACACAGATGACACCCAACTCATTATCTTCCTCACCGACAAACCCACCACCAGAACCAACTTCTACAGACGCATGACCAATGTCGCAGACTGAATGAAGAACAACTGCCTGCAGCTGAAAACAGACAAAATAGAAGTACTGATCTTTGGCAACCGCAGTAACACATGAAAAGACTCCTGGTGGCCATCAGACCTAGGCTCCACACCCACTCCCTCTGGCCATGCCAGAAAGCTCGGATTCATTATTGACAACAAGCTCACCATGAAATCACAGATCAATGATGTCTCCTCCGCCTGCCTCCTCACTCTGCAAATGCAGCATAAGATCTTCTAGTAGCTACCCCCTACACACGCGAAGCACCATGACACAGGCCCTCTTCACCAGCAGACTGGACTTCAGCAACGTCCTCTATGTAAGAATGGCTGCACACCTCCTACAGAGACTTGAGACCATACAGAACGTCATAGCCACACTCATCCTTGTCCTTCCCCGACAAACCCACATCACACCCCACCTCAGGCAACTCCACTGGCTCCCCGTACCGAAGAGAGGCCAATTCCAGTTGCTGGCACACACACACAATGCTCTACACAACCAAGGAATCACATTCATTAACCACTGCCTGAACTTCCACCAACCATGGAGAAGATTACACTCCACCCCCCTTTTACGTGTCATACTCCCAACATCTACCGAAGCAGAAGTGGAGGATGCTCCTTCTAGTACATCACCGCAAAGACCTGGAACGTCCTCCCTATGTACCTCCGGACCATCACCACACTTCCGGAATTCCAAATGACCCTCAAGACGTGGCTGTTCCAATAAGCTTCTGGGACCTGCAAGTGCCTGGAACCCTTGTAGGATGATTAGCCGTGCTTTATAAATCCTGATTGATTGATTGAAGCAAAAGTTGGAGTCCCTAGTCCCCAACCACACACTCTTCACTCCATGTTTGTTCAATCTTTAGCCACTATAAACCCACATGCATCCTTGCCCTGTTCCATTTCGTATGTGTTGACTTTTCACAAAATTACTTCATGGAATTCTCTGATTAGATCTTACTTTATATTTACACATTTGTAAGGGTAACAAGAAACCCTAACATAGGAATGATTACGATGCCTATACAGTCATGAGACGCCATTTTCAAGGAAAATATGCTGCTGTTGTCTGCAGAGTAGTCTAGCGATTTTAAGTACAGAAATTTTTACTCTGACTAAACTTGATGTAATTATATTGACTTATTATCTTAACTGCTTCATCCTCGCTCACAAAAATATTATGAAAATGGTTCATATTTCACTATACTAATTTAATCCTTTATGGGTTTGCGGAGTAGCGTGCTACTCGCCAAAAAAAGTGCTTCAACACCCCATCACGGGTTAGAAGCGCTATATAAATACAAACCTTCTTTCCTCTTCTATCCTTCTGCTATCCTTCCGAATCCAAATAACTGACTAACATATCCACCACTTAAAATTTACTTGCATGTTTCACTATACTAATTCAACACTAATCCTCTATGGGTGCCGGAGTAGCGGGCTACTTCCTGAAAAAGCGGTTTGACGCCTCGTATGGGGTTGTAAGCGCTATACAAATGCAATTACAATACAATACAATACATGTAGCCACTACCTTGGGAGGGCATTAAAATATATCTGTAGAAGTGTTTGTACTTTACATTAATAACAGGACACCTTTCACCCAAACAAAAAACACAAGATAAAAAGAAAGTAAGATAAACAAACAAACAAGCATCACAAACACCAAGGCTACTCATCTGGATTCAACTAGAGTACTCTCATGGTCATTCACATTGAGAACATGAGCCAGTGGCTGTGATACTTGATGCAAACGATTAAGCTGCAGGTATTCAATTCAGTCTCAAAGCAACGTCTGTTTGATTGAGTGCATTCATGGTAGAGAGCAGAGTGTAAATGAGCATGAGCAGAGTGCAGGTATTCAATTCAGTCTCAAAGCAACTTCTGTTTGATTGAGTGCATTCATGGTAGAGAGCAGAGTGCAAATCAGCATGAGTAGAGTGCAAATCATCCAAGAGTTCACACAGCAATACATCAGTCTTGCCAGATGAAAAATATCTATAGAATGCATCATCAACTGAAAACAGCTGGCAATGAATACCAAACACATTTCCTCAACCTCCCTAAATACCACAAAACTGTAGCAATTATGTGGCTCACGTCAGCCTCCATGATACTACATTTGTTTCTTGATATAATGTTTGATAAAAAAAGAAATTAGCTGTCACAAAGAGGAAACCCTCTTTTGAGTGGGTCACATAATTTATTGGTACACTAACAAATGTTTGATTTCCTAAAAAAACCTCGAACCAATTCTGTTAAGATATTTATCGAGACTGTAACCGTCATTAGTGCTAAAAATATAACCGTACTCTCAGCGAGTTTCCTCACTCTTCTCGTCCAGGAAGTCTGTTCCGTTATCTCAGGGATGATATCTCTGTTTTTACAAGTTGGCTGGTACAGGCATTAACATTCTGGAAATGAGTTTCACCAGTACTGAGTGGTCAGCGTGGTATTTAGAGACTTATGTAGATTTGGTAGTAAACATGGAATTTAAATATTCGACCATTAGATATTTTATAGTGCCAAAACCAAGCTCTTACTTACATGTATCGGTGAGGGCTCTTGCTTGTGGACTATATATGTTTAAAACGAGTTTATTTTGCTTTTAAATGATTTTCATTTATAAAATCAATGCTTGCAGTTCTTGTCACTGGCTAGACTTTGCACTGTTTACTTTGCATATATCCCTACATGTTTCCTTCACAGTCTGCCTTATAACATAATGAGAAGCCCTGCAGACAAAAGAGGGTAGATTTATGGTGTCTGATTCATTACACCATTGACATCATTGACATCAGTGTCCAAACATACACGTACTCTCCAATGCAAATTGATTTGTGATCCTTACCCATGTATAGATATTACTTCCTGGCTCACTTAAATGTTTCTGCAGCTGTTAGCTACTTTCAATGTCGTGGGAACGTCACACCCCATTCGGACCTCGCTGCCCATGCATGCTCCCTAACCTTCACACCTTCCTGGATACCATCTTATTTGCCTTTTAAAGACAGCAGTGCTAGGTGGCTTTGTAGCTAATCCATGTCTACACACAGAGTGTCTTTGAAGTGTAGAGGTATTTTAAAAATACCAAGAAAATAAAATAGTTTTAATGATATGCAGAAATTAACGTGTAAGCTTTCATGAAAAAAAGATGTGCTTAACTGCATACAAAATGTAGTAGGCAGCCATATTTAATTGTACTAGTTCTCAAATGGCTAATACAACATTGTCTGACATGCTGATTTGACAAGAAACTCTAAATATGCATAAAATGTTTATTTCGTAACCTTTCCATGAACATGTTTTTTCATGATAAATATTAGTTGCATAAATGTTTTCATATATTTCATTGTTAAAGAAGTTAGGGGCATATTCTCAAGAACATGTGATAACCATTGCAAAAGTAACTTAACGCAACACTCAACATCACAGTCTATTGCGGGAAAATTACGCCGCGTTAACTAAGTATTCTCAACACGGCGGTACCATGCGATAGTCTCCAGATAACGCATCAAATAACTGTGTTAAAATCAAAGCCACGCCGCAAAAAGTGAAACACGAATACAAAAAATCTTGCGATGAGACCAACTGCGGTACAAAAAGCAGCGAAAACCAGCAACAGATCTGAAAATTCACTATAAAAGCTACAAAAACAACATACCAGAAACAATCCAAAGTGCGTAGCAACATGGATGCAGACTGAGAGCAGAGGCCAATGCAAACCTCACAACCCCCACAGACCACCAGCAAGGAACAACGGGGTCGGGGAAGGCCAAGGAGAAGAGAGAGAGGAAGACGGGGTGCAGTCTGCAGCAAAACCAGATCAGCGTCACAGAGTTGACAGAACACTACCATCAACTGACCCACAATTAGACCACCAGGAATGCAGTCAGAGTGTCGAGGAGGCCTAGAGGCACTGGCATGATGTGAACATCTAAACCAGGCAAAAAGCCGCTGCCAACAGGAAGGCAGCAATGGCGACAGGAGGTGGGAGTCCTGCGCCACAGGAGGAACTGGTGGAAATGGAGGCCACAGTCAACAGTGTGGAGATAGAGCAAGGAGTTGGGAGTGAGGACACAGCTCGGGAGGACCTGACACAACATCAACAGGGTGAGTAATGACCAGGGACTGGGGGACGGGGGGAGATGGGCACAATGGCACACATGTTCAACGATGTGTAGCACACTGCACACCCACAATGATCCTGGATCATGTCTCCGATCCCCGTGGCACATTCCACATAGCAAGAACAGCACACCCACATTGATGACAATATGGAACAATGCGCAGCCCAAGACTGCAGAACAAAGGACACAACTGGCTCCGCACACGTGCAGAAACAGGCCTACTACATCTGACAGAGCTGGAAACTGTAAAATGGAAATGTACACGTACAACCTCACATCTGTCATGTAGCCCAAATGTACAGGTCCCACATCTAAATCCTGCACTTCCAAAACAGTCAAAATGTACATTGTCATAGAGTCTGCATGTAAACAAGAACAATGCGCCAACATACATGCCAACACAATGTCAACATGCATCTCCCCTTCACATTGCAGAGGGATACACTTCACCTCCAGCAGAGCACAGAAAACCACACATCAGTGATGCCGGAGAGGACCACCACACCTTTGACACTGATGCCCTACAACAGCCCATGGACGTACCACGCAACCCACCACCAGGAGCAGGGCAGCCAAGCCACTTAGAGGAGCACACAGACCCTGCACCAGACCACAAAGCAGGAAGCACCGGCAAGCACGGCAGGCTCACAACACTTCACCAACCCACACTTGGCACTCCAATGCCAGGTGTCAGAACACCAAAACAAGGTGGCTGAACAGGTGCGGGTGGGGTCTGAACCCAAGGAAGGCGAACGTGGGCCCACAGAAACTTGCAGTTGTGATGCACTGCTAAGACCTGGTGGCACCACATCGAAGGGAGTACAGTGACATCAAGTCAGCCATAAATATTGTTCTCTGCCATAGTGTAATCAAGACTTAGTTCCAAATATGTGACCTACTAGTCCGCTGTGTATGCCGGTGGAGTACGTCAACACGAAAGGAGTACTGGGGGCCTGTGTCGCGGAGGTAGTGATGGTCGGAGTAGGCTGCCAAGGTCACGGGCCTCGGGCTTGAAGCCTGCAACGGTACGTGGTGGGCCCTCTTCGACACATGCCGGTGTCTGCAGGTGAGCAGTGAGACCTGGGTACGAAGGGGCGGGCAAGTTGAGTTCGGGAACCAGCGGCCCGGGTGCAGCAGGTGCACAGGATCGCAGGCACTGCTGCACACGGCATCAATACACAAAAAACAACAAAGCAGATATGTCCGTTTTCACATGCACATCCATCCCTTCCGTCCATCGGAAGGTAATTATCCCATATCTAAGTAAACTATAGTGCTCTCCAGGCATAGAGCCCCCCTCTGCTCATAGGAGGCCAAATCAACTCCCAAGATGGAAAATCCCTCTTGATGTTTAACAATGGGCTACACAAATGACGAGGCACAAAAAGAAGTCCATTTCAGTGCAATTGGCTTTAGCCACTCAAGTAAGCAAGAAGTCCATAAAGCGGTCTTGATTTTTATTTGCATATCCTTTATTCCAAATCAAGCACCATTTTCATATCATCCTAAACAGGCAGCCAACACGTGTTTCGTCTGAATGGACTTTCCCAAGGCTAAACACGATAGTAGACCAATATCTAAATTAGAGTTCTTTGTCCATGTAAGAAACATGTTCCACCTGCATTGAAGATGTGACACCTGTAGACTAGAGAGTTGAAAGTATCCTCTCTCACTCCAAATCCGTATGCACTTGTAAGCCTTGATAAACCTTCAAGCATAAGCAGTCTCGTCACGCGTGTTTAATTTAGAAGTGGCAGGGTGTGAGGCGCCGCCCTGGCAGAGACGTTGGGCATTCCGGAAGAGGACCACACCCAGAGTTACGTGCTTTTTATTCACACCCCTATGTTGGCCTGGCATATGCCGGGCCAGCCCACTCCGCTCATGCTTAGAGGGGGGGACGTAACTAGCTACATTTCCGCGAACTTCCCCAGTGGTTGGGATGACATGGTTGTGTCCACTGCCCACTACACTCCATACATCAGAGGTGTAATGTCAACATGGATATGTGTGTTGTCTGCATACTGAAGTCTGGCCATCACATCCATGCCACATTTGGCAATGGGCACCTTCTCATTCATGGGTCACTTGCATCCTTCGCACATGCCTGGTTCCAGCCTGTCACCACATTCAGCTATTGTGTGGCTGAGGTGCCATGACGCTGATAGCTCATGTACATGGCTGGCCCAGGTTCCCACAGTAAGTTGTGCTGTCATGTCTGGTGGGTGGGCATGGTGTTTGGCATGTTGTATGTGAGTTTGTGGCTTGCGCATTCCCAGTGGTGTGTGTTGCTTGTTTGTGGATTTGAGGTGTGTGTTGTGTTCATTTGGTACTTGCCAACGAGCAGTGCATTTCCTTAGGTGCCATACTGGAAGCGGCGGTTGATGATGGACTGTTGGAAGATGTAGAATCATGCACACTGCCTGGGTGGTTGTCGGCGACGTTGGTGGAGATTTCCCGGGGGACCGCTATTGCCTGCACATTGATGGGATGTGTGTGCTTTCTGTTGCAGTTCTTGCTTGGTCTCCAGCTGTTCCTGTGCAGTGTGGGGGTAGGATAGGTACTGGGGTACCAAGCTGGTGATGACATCCAGGACAGGTTTCAGGAGCAAAGATGTAGCTTCTCCGACTCTGGCAGTTGTTGGTTGGTATGTACCAGAGACCAACAGGTGCAGCACGGCCAGCAGTGTTGTCTGTGGTGGGATGTTGGTTGTCCCTTTGGGCTAGTAGTAGGCAATGGCATTCTCTGGTGATGGGTGTGTGAGGTGGGTGCATTTTAAGCGGGTCGCTGTCTTTGCCTGCACTGCCTTAGTACTGGTACGGGGGTGGTGGGGTCCAGAGAGTGGGGTGTGGTCCTGGGGGTTGTGGCGGTGGGTGTTGTGGCCCTCTTGGGTGTCCGGCCTGCATGATCAGTGGCTCTGTGGCATCTGTTGCCCTTCAGGTGTAGCTCTGGCCTGGGCTCCTTTTTGTGGTGCATGTTGTGGTCCGACTTTACACCAGGTCAGAGCAAGTGTTAATTTCCTGCTGCTAATGCGCTTTGTCACCTGTTTAGTGATCTTATCGCCGATCTGGCTGGTCGTTAAGAATGTTGCGGAGTGTTGTTGTCGCGGCATTTGGCACGGGAACGCCTACACTGCATCTCATTAGCGATAGTTGCTGGGGTCATCTATGGCAATGTTTTGGGCGGCTGCTATTGCAGGTAAACTGGTGATATCGGCTGTTTGCGCCAGCTTGTGAATAATGTGTTAGTTTTATTGCAACTTTGGCTGCGATAAATTGCCGATAACGCAGCGATAGTTCCTTGAGAATATGCCCCTTAGCCTTTTAATGGGGTAGTGAAGATTTCATATAAGCAGATGCAGAATTCTTAAAGAAAATTAATAGTGCAGCATCCTCCCCTAGCCTGGGTACCCACAAAGGACTACGCCACACACACAGCTTAGTAACACATGCCTTAATCTTCTGTGTGTAGCCGCAAACTCAGCATTCTAAAATAGCCTTCAGTGCATTCCACTCTAACACTTACATCACAGTTCTACTCAGTCCGTCTGGAGCCAAGAGGGTGCCATCATTTCTAATTCGCTAGACACTATGGGCCTAATTTTGGATGTCAGTCAGAAAGCCTTCGAATGCAGGTCGGATGCTTTCCGACCGACATCCAAGGTTTCAAATCCGACCGCCATATTATAATGGTTGCGGTTAGATTTGAAACCTGCCAGTCCATCCGGCTGGATTCAGACATAGAACCACCACATAATCCTGTGTGGACGGCGTTTCCGGCTTCAGGATTATGATGGTTTCTGACAGTCTTTCCATGTCGTGCTTTCTTACATAGAAAACATGTAGGAAAGAGACATTGGGGGCTCCTAGCAGGGCCCCCTTTCCTCCAAAACATCTGGTTGGGGGCCAAGGGAGCACCTATGATGCTCCCCTGTAAATCCCTGCATCACGTGGCAGGCACCATGGGGTATTCATGCCAATGTATCCAACTAATGTAACAAACGCGCATTGTGCCCCATTGCCCTTGGAATCTGTCAGAGTGTAACGAGGAAGGAGAAAAATGGCAGCTTGTGGCACTTAAAACTGGGTGAAAGTGACAGAAGTTAAATCGGAAGAAATAATATGACTATTTAGTGGGCAGTCAACTAACAAAAAATGCATGTTGTTATTAACTTCAACACAGTCCTTGGCTTGCACTGCACATACATTTTGAAAAACAGAAACAGGTTCCTGGTAATACACTGCAACTCATATAAGTGTTAGGACAGGAATTGTTTTATTTTTTTGAGTAACAGTCAATCCAAGTTAATGATAATTAAAGGCATATTAAATAATGGATCAAAAAACATCATTATCTGAAGTCCGGGGGCTGTAATACAGGAGTGCCCAGGAGCACGTTGCCATTACAGAAGGAGCCATGGACACTTGTGCATCCCCTTCTGTAATACCAATAGCGCTGGCACATAAAAAGGGCCGGCGCTATCATCAGAGGACGTTCACTCATTTGTATGGGGGCATGGTCCCATGCAAATGAGGAAGTCGCTTTGCCTCTGAGCCGTGCCATAATACAGATGTGGGCGCAGAGGCAAAGAAGTTGTCAGAAGAAGCACTGACAGTGCACCACCTAGAAAGTGATGGCAGCCCTCTGGAGGGTGGAAATGGGGTCCAATGGACCCCCAAACATCCCCTTACAGGCGGGTGCAGTCATTCACTGCACACCTGCATGGGGTTCTCTAATTCCCCTTCAACGTGCAGGTGGGTTGCCGCCTCCACTGTGTAACATGGAGAGGCTTCAAAGCATCCGCTCCATTTTTCACCTGAATGTGCTGCCCTGGGGGTAGTGCATTCACTATAATGCAGCACATTTTCCTGGTTAGCGCTGGGTGCACCTTTTCAAAGGAGCACCCAACGCTAATCAGGAAAATCCACTGCATACGTAATACAGCCCCTGGTCTTTCTACATCCTGTCTTTGAGAGGACCAGAGCTATAGAGGATCCCATTAGGTTTCAGTTAAATAACAGGGGACATATCAATGTAGTGTATTGTAATGTATTCTTTTGTAGTATTTGTACAACACATACTACTCCTATCTGGAGCTTTGCAGGGCTTACCTACTTTCCCTCGGGGACCCCTTCCAGGTTGTGAATGGGTTATCACCTTCTTCGCGGAGTCGGTAAAATATGAAAGTTTTGTAACCGCATTCCAGTTGCATGACATTCATAAATGCTACTACAACTCTTTATTAGAAGGGACACCCTTGAAACGCCCCTTTCTAACAGTGACTCGCAAACCCTGTTTTGTGAGTCGGTAATAGGTTAACGACTCACAAAATAGGGATGGTACATGCAGACAACCATTTTAGAGGTCGCAAGCTGCCCGATTCTTCATTTGTGACCGCTAAAAACAGTTGTATATCTGGCCCTTAAATGAGTCAGTTCATGCCTATTATGAGAGATTGATACAGGCTTTCAAACCGTACAGTGGAATGAAAAATGTGCCCACGAAAGAAATGGGACATTTTGTTTACAGATTCATGAATGGTTTGAGACCTGATATTTCTTCTATGATTTAGCAGCAATTAATCTGTTGGCAAAATAAACCACTTGATGAGATCTTGTGTTATACCAAGTATTGTGGAGACAAAATTTAGGTGAAACATCAGAAGCTAAAAGAGAAATCGATTGTTGCACAAATGAGAGTTAGGCAGAAAGGTCAGAATCAGTCCGGTTTTAAAAACACAATTACGGCACAGGAAGGATATTATCAAGTCCTGATGATGCAATGTGTTACTGGTTTTTAACAGCAGAATAATCAGTCACAGTGTAGAGATCGTGGTGTTCCAATAGATTCTAGAACTGGTATTGATGTGCCAGCTTTTAAGAAAACAAATCGATGTCACATGTACGGAAAATGAGGGCATTGGAAACGAGAGTGTAGGTTTAATGTGACTAATACTGGAAATCGGTTACAGTATGGAGGGTATACACACTCTAAGGGACATAACATGGCCCAGACTCAACAGGTACAAATACAGAGAATTCAAAATCCTAAAATATCTCAATCAATGCAGATACCACAAGCTCTGATGACTCAACAGAATGTTCAGGTAGGAAGGTACGACATGAAGCAAAATCAGCAGCTGAATCTCGGGAGAATGTATCCAAGTTGTAGGAGTTACAAATAAAAAGTTGTCCATCCCAATTTCTGAAGCAGTTTCTGTTAAAATAGGGTACTTCGAGGATCAACATCGAATTCTGGCGTGTGATTCAAGTCCAGTGAATCTGCTTGGACGTGACTTCTGCAAGCTTGATTGTTCCATCCATTGCACACTAAAAGGTACTGAGTTTCTGTAGTGGTTTCTCTGTATTTCTCTGTAGCTTGCCCTTTATGCATACTGTATTCTAATGATGTCATTACCATGACAATGGAACGTTATGCTTTGAATACCAGCAAATTGTCAGTTGCTGGAAGCTGTGGAGATGAACAGTCAATAAAGTAGTTTTTACACTTACCTGCTCCTGTGTGATTTCTACAAAATTGGCGACGAGTTGTACTGTTCCTCTCTCCACCTACGTGTGCAGATTTGTTTACTGTGTTTCCAGTCTTGTTTCCAGTCTTTTTGGACTTACATCTCTGAAGGTTCTGAAGATAAAGACAGTGGATTACAGTGGGCTATTTGTGCAACCTCTGAAGATCTTACAGGCACATACAGGTTGATGAGATGTCATTCTACGTGCTCTAAATTGTGAGCACTGTGGGGCATATTATCAAGGGGGTTTATCTCCACTTTTTTGGCTTTAAAAGACAAGAAAGCGGAGATAAAATTATCTCCCTATTACCTAGCTGTCGCTAACACCACTTAGCGACAGCTAGTAGGAGATAGCGACCATCTTGGGCCCCGCTTTGCATGTCAGTGATATTTATCACTAATGACATGCAAAGTGGGCGTGCCAAGATGTTAGCGACTGGAAACAGTCGCTAACATCGCTATCTCCTATTACCAACTTTTGGAGATATTCGCACTAAGCGCGAATATCTCCTAAAGCTAACACCTGCCCCTGAGCAATTCTTAGCCATGTTATCCAATGGTAGGTGGATAACATGGCTAAGAGCATTAGCTCGGTAATGCATGAATATCGCTGACTTTTCAGCGATATTCATGCATTTCGGACGATTTTTATCACTTAGGAGATAAACCTTGATAATATCAAGGCCCCTAAGCGATAAAAATCGCCGCAGCTCGGCGATAAAAATATCGCCGCTAAACCAACATAGCGAAAATTATCGCTGGTTGTTGGTAATATGCCTCTGTGTTTTTGCCGGAGGTCAGCAGTTGAGAGTATGAAAATGTACTGTCTTACTCCTTTTTGCAACGTGCTCGAAGTGAAGCTGGCTGTCTGTCAATTTCATCATCGAGTTACAGAGTTTCAAAGCGCTTTAGTATCAAGGCTACAAAGGTGAGTGCTTTGTCTGCTGTGTGTGGCGCATTCATTATTCTTCTCTACGCTGTGGTGTCTGTGACTGTGAGCCGATGCGGAGCTCTGACGGTGTTTTGAGTCCCAAGTTTAAAAGACTGATACTAAAGTCAGCGCTTTGTTTGTTGTGCATCACTTTAAGTGAGCGCTTTGTTTGCTGTCCAACGTTCTCCTCACCTGTCCTTCAACCATCTTTTTGAGGAGCGACGGACTTGCCTGCCTGCTTCCCGAGTGCTGAATGTTGACGTATTAGAATTCGTTCTTGGTGTTGGGGATTCATCCCAACGTGACGTCATTCCTGCACACGCCCCCTTTTTGATGTCAGTGTCAGTGTCTGAAAACATCATCTTTGCGTGCGCATTGAGCGGAAGTCTGGAGCACTGTCAAGTGAGTGTGCGCATTCTCATCATAGCTGGGCATTTGTGTCAGTTGGGTGGCAGTGTTAGGAAACGTCCTGTTTCTGCCTCCCTAATCAATCGTATGCTGAGAAGTTACTAGCACGATCAGTGTCATTTGCTGGAAATACTATCAGCGAGCGGCAGAGTGGTGCACATCGGATGAAGTCATTCCAGTGAGACAGACAGAATATGTTTTCGGTGTCTGTTGAGTGAAGGGGCATCTTCGTGGGCAACTTGTCTGGTGAAACTTGTTCATTAACCAAGTATAAAACAACTCTTGGCGGCTATTTTTTTTTTCAGTGTTTTTTTTTCATTGTTTAAATTAGGTTTCTCTTCACAGGTTTTTATTCATTTAAAAAAAAGTATAGGCTAATTCAGACTTTGATTTCTAAGTGTGATGTATTTAAACAATCTACTATTTAATGTCACTATATTTCTTATCACAGGTATAGCATTGGTTAATTGTGTTCAACTTCACAAGTTGTTAGCTGATGTGTTAATATTCATTTCAAGTTTTAAAAAAACCAAAATATATATTTTTTTTGGCGCACAATCTGCAGAACGTCCTACCTCCTCCTCCTTTTTTACAGCTTCCAGGTGACCCTCCTGTAAAATGGAAAGTGTGGTATAGAGCCTTTGGTAAATATTTAGGCGCAATAGGGGGTTCGAGGTTCAGCGCTGAAAGGAAGCGTTTCATTCTAGAGCACAATTTGCGGTTTGAGGGTCAAGCTGTCTTAGAACATCTTCCGCCTTTAGTTGCTGCTCTAGGTGAAGAGGAATTGAATGTGTTTGATCAAGCTGTGGGTATGTTGGAGAAACAGTTCGATGTAGAGAGTAGTATTGTTCTTGCTAGGCACATGTTTTTTACTAGGAGGCAGGAGTGTGAAGAAAGTATTGTGTCCTATTTTGCTGCTTTGCGCATTCTTGCTTCTGAATGCGAATTTGAACACTTTACTTCTCAACTCATTTGTGATCAAATTGTTGTACATTGTTTTTTTTGTTGTTTTTTAAAGTTCAAAAAACCTTTATTGATGTACACACAGACTCCACAGCTTTAAGCCAACAACCCGGAGGCAGGCAGCAACTTAATTCCACATATGTATAGTTCTATAATACACAGCCATAATGCCGACAGCACAACGTGCCCGGCGGCGATCCATGTCAAATACAACCCACATAATATGTATCCGTGTGATATATATACCTTGAATACCAATATAAAGAATTTATAATAATGCAATAAAAACCTACAGCCCCACCCACCCAGCCAACCTCAGCATATCTTACCCTGATACCAAAGTTCTTGATAGTCAATCAAAAATGACAAATCTCAACCAACATGTTCAATATCTACTCCACTCATCCAAACATATACACGCGTTCACACCTCTATCGCAACAACTCGCAACTTACACAGACATCCACAGCCCATATACCACCCCCTTTCCCGCCAGTCATTCAATGTCCACATAGTTCAGATCCTTCTTGACCTAGTCATTCCACCAAGGGTTCCCAGATATCAACTGGCCTTGACCTTTGAGGCATAAGTTCCCAATAGGATGTTAATTGTTCCTTGCAATATACAGCCGATCGTATCCAGCCTGCCACTGTCGGTGGGGTCGTTCTCTTCCAGTAAAGCGCAATCTGACGTTTACCTAATAACAGCAGCATGGCCACTAATTTGCGCGACTTGCAGGGTATGTCCATTATGAAACCCAATAACGCCATAAGTGGGTCCATACGGAGTTCTAATTCAACAATGTGACCGATATGTCGCAACACCTCCGCCCAGTACGTTCCTATCTGGCCGCATTCCCAAGTCAAGTGAAAGAACGTTGCCTCCAAAGTCCCACATCTCCAGCATTTTGCGTCGGTTTGAAGCCCCATCCACAAAAGCTATTTAGGCGTTCGATAAGTTCTATGCAAATAATTGAAATGTATTAGTCTCAACCTATAGTTAGGTGAGAGATTTTCATGCTGTGAACAGCAAAACAGCCACTATTTGTCGGTGATGGTTATACTAGCTTCCCTCTCCCAATCTGATCTTGACATGCTGAGTATTACAGGTGCGGTGTCTTGAGTAATTCTATAGATACGCATTTTTAGCTTAGGAGGGGAGTCGTTAGAAAGAAGGTCCTCTAGTGCAGGCAGTACAGGCGGGGCAGTCGGAAACTCTGGGTAACGAGCCTTACAGGACGCTCTAAGCTGATAATACAACAATAGGTCAGAGGCCGTGGGGTCACTTGGCTCACACATTTTCTGCAATGATAAGAATGTATTGTCTGGGTACAAGTCGCCAGCAGTGGTTAGCCCTCGGCTATGTGCTCTATTTGTAACTGCTCTATCCGTCAGTGGGACCAAAAGTGGGTTCCCCCCTAATGGCATAGACGGTGCGAATAGCTCCGCAAGTCCAGCACGTTTTGCTAGTTTCAACCACGCCCATCTCACAACTTCAACCGTATTTATATCTGTTGGGGATCTTTTAAATGGGTGGTAAACAGTTACATTAAGTGGGGTAGGCGCAGCCACATCCAGTTCAATGGCCACGTGTGGTTGAAAAGGGAAGCGGCGACAGAGGGCAACCCTGTCTAGTGCCTCTTTTAATGTTAATTAGATCCGAAATCTGTCCATTAACCTTCACTCTAGATGTAGGGGCAGTATATAGCACCTTAATTTGTTGTGTAAGTAGGGGGCTAAATCCCATCCTCGTGAACAAGGCAAATAGAAACCTCCACTCCAAAGCGTCAAAGGCCTTGGTGGCGTCCAACAATGCAGCGGCAGCCCTTATCCCAGGGTCCAGATAGTGCAATAGGCCAAATAACACTTTTAAATTGCGAGAGGTGGACCTTCCCGGAACGAACCCCGATTGGTCCGACAACGCAATTTGGGGTAACATAGGCTTTAATCTATCTGCCAATAGTTTTGCATATATCTTTGCATCTAACTTGATTAACGAGAGGGGGCGGTAAGATTCGGGGCTGGTCGGATCCTTATTTGGTTTCAAGAATGTGATAATCATGGCCTCCCGTAACGTAGGCGGCAGAGTCCCCGATTCCATAGCTTCAAGATATACCCGGTGCAGTCTGGGTGCGACAATATCTATATATTCTTTATAAAATGCTGCTGTGAGTCCGTCTGAACCTGGGGCCTTATCAGCCGGCATGCCAGCTATAACTCCCCGTACATCTTCAACAGTGATCGGGAGATCCATATACTGTCTCGCCCAATCATTAAACCATGCTAAACTAATTAGATCCAGATATTTTGTTATATCCGCCCCCCCAGGGGTTATCTGAGAGGTATAGAGTGATCCGTAAAAATCTGTCATAGTTTTTAGTATGTCCGGGGGGTCCTAGCTATCTGTCCATCAGCATCTCATAGCTCAGTAATGCATCCCGCCCCTCTGGGCACCCGTAAAAGGGATGCTAGAGTTTTCCCTGCACATTCCCCCTCCCCGTATCGCCCAGCCTGCGCATATTTGTTAAGAAATGCTGTCTCTCTTTCCGCCTCCTCCTGATACTGCGTAAGCGTGGTCCTAAACTCCGCCTGGGCAGAGGATGAAGGGACCTTGGAAATCACAGTTTCTAGCCTCGCAAGTTCCTTCTCCAGTCATTCCAGAGTGTCCCTCATGGATCTAAGCACACCAGTTTTGAGAGCCATGCAGCTGCCCCTCGTCACAACCTTGAAGGCTTCCCATAGGGTACCTGGTGAGTCAACCGACCCTTCATTTAATTCAAAATATTCCACCATTTTCTCGCGGAGTTCTTCCCGAAAGACCTGATCAAGCAAGGCACGTGAAGGGAATCGCCAGCTAAAGCGCTGTATATAAGGCGGTGGTATGGTTAATTTAACTCTTACAGGCGCATTATCGGAAAGCGACCTCGGGAGGTGATCTGCTTCTGCCACTTGGGAATGTAAGTCTCTGGACAGCAACCAATAATCTATTCTCGACCACGCAATTCGATGTGCTGTTACACATGTACCCACCCGTGTCCCCGGATGGAGCGCTCTCCCTGAATCTATCAAGCCAGCCTCCGTTATAATATCACCCAGTACCTCTGCTGCCTTAGGGTGATGTTCCCGGGGCACCCCCTGTCTGTCCACCGAAGGGGACAACACCACATTGGAATCTCCACCCCACAACACCGCTGCCCCGTCACACATTCGAACTTTGTGCCATACAGTCTGGGAAAAGGATGGGCAGTCTGTATTAGGGCCATAAACATTCAGTATCATCACCTGGACGCCACACAAAACCCCCAATAGCAATATATATCTACCTTCCGGGTCAATGATCGTGGAATAGGTTTTCCACTGTAAACCTCTACGGATTAATATAGCCGCACCTCTGGCATAGTTGGAGTATGGTGCTTCCACTACCTCCCTCATCTACTGTGTCTGAGCATAGGTGCCCTAACAGCTGCCAAATGAGTTTCCTGCAACAAACAGATGTCTACATCTTTACGCAGCAAATAGGAATGTACCAATCTCGCCTTTCGTCGGTCATTTAACCCTCTGATATTCCAAGAAATACAGGTGATGGTCTTCACAGGGATTTACAAACTAACAAATAATCAACCTTACTGAATCTTCCTTCTGTGAACAAAGATATTCCAATTCTTATAAGCATACCACAGATATCAATGACATTTCCCGTCAAAATCCAAACGAGCACTCCAGGCTGCCTTCGCCTATGTGTACTATGAATCATTGGTAGATTAGCCCAAAACCAGAGCATAGACATGCTGAGTAGTATCTGCTGAGTTATAACACTCTCCCCCCAACACTTTCTCTAAAGACCACAACTGCAGGGTCCCCCCGTCCCACCCACCCCCCAATCAGGTCGTGTATTTACCCACCCATCTCCCTTTCTGTACAACCCAACTAAAAGCAAAAACAAAGTCAAGACAGCGGGAATCATCCCAGGGGGTACGCAGGGTGGTCGCCATATTCCCTGTACTTGTGACAGGGTGGCCGAGCTGCTGGCGCCACTTCTTCATCACAAGGACCCGCCTGTTACAGGGTGAGCCACTGCGCACATGTTAACGGTCAAGCCTCAGGATATACTGGGGCCTACGCCAAATGAACATGAGTACCCATCCCGATAATAATACAATGTACACCAGAGCAAATATCCCATCACCCAGCAACATTTATACTATCTTAATGCATTTAATAACACAAAACATTCAATGTCACTTAGCCTCTCAGTGGACTCCTGCTCTTCCGGTGTCTTCTGTTGCTTCTGATCTCTGGCCAGTTGTTTGGCATAGTTCAGTGCCGCCTTTGCATCGACAAAGAAGGTGGGCCTGCCAGGTCCCTGAACTCGCAATTTCGTTGGATATATCAAAGCATATTTCGTCCCTGTTTGCTGGAAAATCTTTTTCGCCAGCATAAACTCTCTACGTGCAGCCTGTACCTGCAGGGTGAAATCTGGATACAATGCTATGTCATTTCTGCGATATTGTATCTTATCCTTATCTCTAGCGAGGCGCAGTATTGCGTCCCAATCTCTATAGTTTAGTATTCTAGCCAAGATCGGTCTGGGCGGAGCACCCGGCTTGGGTCTGGGTCCCAGGGATCTGTGAGCCCTCTCAATCAAAAACATTGGAGACAGACCATCACCAAAGAGATCCTTCATCATAGTCTCAATGTATCTTTCCATATTAGGAATGTCTGTGGATTGAGTAACCCCCGTGATTCGTATGTTATTTCGCCTCGACCTCGCTTCCAAATCCTTGTTCTTCTGTTGAATGAGGGCCAGTACTTTATCCATACCTCTCACTTTCTTATCCAGCTCTGTTTGGCCCTCCTCCGTCTCGGTAACACGCGTTTCCAGCACCCCCACTCTACCCTCTTGCTTGTCCATCCGCCTTGTGATGCCGTCCATGCGAGCGGCCAACGTGTCCATTTTGGCGTCGATGCCCTGCAGGCTTGTTTTCGACCCCTGAAACATGGATCGTATATCCGCAGCCGGCAGCTGACTTGCGCTGTCATCCGCCGCCTCGTGATCTGGGTGTTCAGGGTCGGGCGGTTTAGGATTCTTCTTGTCGAAATCTATTTTGGGCTGACGTGTTTCTGGTTTACCCATCTCGGCACTTGGGCTACTGCGCTACTCAGCAGCCTACTCTTACCGCGACCTGATTGGGTTCCTCAAACTTGCACCTCTAAGGTATCGCAGTCTTCATTCACTAGATCAGGCCTGCACAGCTAATGAACTCAAAGTTCATGCGGTGCACACCAGCGAGGGACACCTTGCCACGTCGTGTCTGTATGGGGAATCAATGTCACAAAGCATCCCCCACTACGTTAGAGAAAGATCTCCTACCCGCACCGTCGCGGAGCTACCACCACAATCACACAGTTGTTCCATAAACAGGCTAAAGGCGATGGAGTTTGCAGCCAAACACTAATATCCTACACTACACGTCAAATATCCACTGAGGCAGCACCCTCGGTACAATCGACTTTCCTCAGCTGTGGTAGTGTGAGCATCGCAGTAGCGTGGTGTCCCTCACCCTCTACAATCCAAAATGGCAGCAGTGATTATCCTGAGTAGGCACAGTGCATCGTCAACACTCCGCACATGTCTCGCCATGTAAAACGGCTATAAAGTGAAAGCCAATCAGTTGCACAGCATCCACCATCCGCTAAATTTTGTGATACAGGTGCATTAAAACCGAAGACCCATGGCAGGGGAGGTAACCAACTGGCGGGGTCAATGCGACCAATTTAGCGGCGGCCCGCACCCGGCCTGTAAGCACCAGCGCAAGACGTCAAGCACCGCTTCTCAACGAGCAATCTAGCTGCCGTTACCTTTAGATGCCAGAGTCCTATTGCCCATGTAATTGCTCCTACACTCTCGATCCCCACTGGAGCAATCACCACACGTCCTCCGGTCCAATCTCAGCAGCCCGTGTCTCCGAGGTCACAAGATGGCAGCCTCCAACCACCTATTTAAACCAGCGTGGCTGAAATATATCGACAGCTCCGACATTCGCAAACCTCCGGTGCAGCCTTGCTGCGTGCCCCGTTTCCAATTAGCAGGTCTCCGCCAGCCCCTAGCAATCTCCTACGTCCGGCAGTCCCACCTTGTAACTCGCGATCTCTCCAAGGAAGGCCCCTCAACACCGGCCAGTCGCGCCGTATTCCCGGCCACGTCCGCTTCACCCAGGAGCCCACAGCTGTGTTCTGAGGATGTCCTCCTCCGATACCTCTTTCCGCTGCCCAGCCGGGTGCAGCATCAATCGTCTCCGGGCCCCAGCTCGCTGTTTCCTCAGGGTTTCCAGCACTCGAGTCCCCGGCCGCACGTCGTCACGTAGGCCTTTCTTCTGCCCGGAAAAGTTCGCGGCCGATGCACTACGGCCGTGTGCGCTGGACCTCCGATCTCTCAGCCGATCAATGCGGAGTATACCCGCAAGCTCTGGCCCCAGGCAGGTCCGAAAATCAGCATTGTTTTGAAGGATATTTATCGGATTTTGGGCTCGCCGGCGGAGCTGCAAAGTTAGGCAGCCATTCCGCTCAGCGGCCAAGCCACGCCCCCGTTGTAAATTGTTGGGAGAAGAAAGTTCAAGAGAAATTACTAACCTTAAAGAATCCACATTTGGATGAGACCATTACAATTGTCAAAAGTGTTGAGCTGTCTCAAAAAGCATCTAAGGAACTCAAAACCAATGACTGTAGTGAAAGATCTTAAAGACCAGGTTGTGAAAAATCAAGATGATAAAAGTCAGATTGATAAAAATAAAACTCAATCCGAGCAAAAGGGGAACAGATTTAGTTCCTCTAGGTCTGAGAAGAAAGGTTCTAATTCTAAGAATGTGTGTAATAAATGTATTTTCCCAATCCCAAGAAATGTCCGGCAAAGAATGTACCTTGTCATAAGTGTGGGAAGCAAGGACATTTTGTCAAAATGTGTGGTTTCCATGGGGGTGTAAATGTTGTGTATTCTGAGGAATCCAAGTGTGATGCTGTCTCGGAAGTTATTAGCTCTATAGCTGATTTTGTTGTGATTGTCAAAGATGATTCTGAGGATTGTGTTAATCCCATTGTAGATGTGTTGTTTGATGGTAAATGTCTTCATCTCCAAGTGCATTCAGGGGCACGTATGACAATGATCACAGAAGAGTTGTTTGAGTGCATGTGGGGGAATAGGGCTCTTGAGCCTCCTGATAGAAGTCCGGTCTCTAATGAAGGAAGGAAAATTGATTTGACAGGGTTTTTTGTCACTTCCTTAGTTTTTAAGGATAGGCATATCCAAGGAAAGGTGTATGTGGCCAAAAAGGGGCTCAACATCCTGGTTGGTACCACCAGGGGTTGTTTGGCATGACTCTTAGGCCTGGTACTTCCGAACAGGTGTCACTAGTTGGTGAACAGGTAGAAGGTGAAAGTTTTGTTTATTGGTCTATGAAGTACCCCAATGAATTGTTGACAAACTTCGTGTGTTAAGGGGTTTAAACATCTTATTAAAGTCAAAGAAGGCACTGTCCCGATCAAACATAAATTACGCAATGTGCCTTTTAGTACCAGGGATGATCTCTCTTTGGAACTTAAGAAGATGTGTGAGTCTGGAGTTATTGAACCGATTGAGTCTTCACTCTGGTTATCTCCCTTGGTGGTTGCACGCAAAAAGAATGGCAATCTTAGGGTCTGCATTGACTTGCGCAGTGACAAAAGGGAGATTTGGGTGGATTCCCACCCTCTGCCCCGTATTGATGACATACTGTCAAAATTTGAGGGTGCTGTGTTATTTTCTAAGATTGATCTGGCATCCGCATACCATCAGGTTGAACTTGATCCAGCTTGTAAACATGTAACTGCTTTTGTATCACCAGTGGGTACTTTCCAGTTTAAGAGGATGCCTTTCAGGCTTGCCTCAGCAGCCTCAATTTTCCAACGTGTCATGGAAAAGATTTTAGAGGGTGTCACAGATAGTGTTGTTTTTCAGGAGGATATCTTGGTCGCTTGAAAGAACAAGGAGTTGCATGACAGAAATCTGGCTGAAGTGTTAGGAAGGTTGGAAAGTCAAGGTATAGTTGCAAACACACTCAAATGTGTTGAATCCATTGAATATCTGGGACATCGTGTTTCAGGTGAGGGTATTGTACCAAGGGAAGGTCTCATTGAAGCTATTTCCAACGCTCCTTGTCCCACCTCTAAAGAGCATGTGTCTTCTTTTTTGGGTTTGTGTGAGTTTTACACAAAGTTTATTTCTAACTTTGCTGCGAAAACCGTTCACATGAGGGATCTTCTCAAAAGAAAATCTGTATTTATTTGGAGTAATACATGTCAGGAAGAGTTTGTACTTATCAAAAAAGAGTTGGGGTCATGTAACATTCTTACTCCTTTTGAGCCTTCATTTTCATGTACTGTATCTGTCGATGCAAGTCTTGATGGTCTCGGGGGCATGATCTCCCAAGTCAAGCAAGGGAAGGAATTCATGATTGGTTTTGCATCACGGGCTTTACGCCCCAGTGAGAAGAATTATTCGGTCATTGAGCGAGAATTGCTTGCGTGTTGCTGGGCTGTTGAACGGTTCAAGTGTTTTTTGTGGGGAAAGTCTTTCACACTTCTTACTGACCATAAACCTCTAATTCCCATTCTGGAAGGGAAGATTGTCAAAGATCACACTCCCAGGATTGCCAAGCTGAGTTCAAAGCTGCTTCAATATAATTTTGGAGTAGCACATATTCCTGGTGGGAAAAATACACGTGCAGATTATCTGTCTAGGTCTCCTTTACCCCTTGGGAAATCTGAACATGATAATGATGCTGATGAAGATTATCTGATTGCTGCTGTGGATGTGTGTGGTGTGAGTAATGTTTCTGAGGGTGATTGGTTTTGGGGTATGGTGAATGATTCTCTTCTTAGGAGAGTTTAGGAGTTTATTGTTACTGGCTGGCCAAAGGAGAAGCATCTTGATGGTGATCTACATGCTTTTGCCAAGGTTGCGGACGTGCTTCCTTTAGAGGGTGGAGACATAATCATGCGTGGGGACAAGTTTGTTCCTCCTGAATGTCTCAGAGCTCATATCATTGAGTTTGGGCATAAAGAACATCTTGGGCAGACGAACACAAAAAAAGGATTAGAAGTGTGTATTGGTGGCCTTCTATGGACCGTCAAATAAACAATATTGTGGAAATATGTTTGACATGTTCCACCAGTGATAAAGTTGTCAAAATTGTGTCTCCTCCTTTACATCAAATAATGGCACCTGAAGGTCCCTAGTTGACATTTGCCATCAATTTTGTGGGGCCTTTTAATGCGTTAGGGAACAAGTACAAGTTCGCTCTGGTGGTTGCTGACTATTCCAGTAAGTGGTGGGAGGTTTGTTTTATGACTGATCCAAATTCATTGGAGGTCATCAAATTTCTTCAAACTTTGTTTGGAAGAGAGGGTTTCCCCAAGGAGATCGTATCCGATAATGGGGTACAGTTTACCTCCAGGGAAATGTCTGTTTTTCTGTCCGAATGTGGTATAACCCACCGTCGTGTGGCATTGTATCACCCCCAGGCTAATGGTTTCATTGAGCGCAATAACCGCATGTTGGTTGAGTGTGTTCATAGGCTGTTTCGTCCAAAGTTGACATCAAGGAAGCTGTCCAAAGTATGTTGTGGGCACATCACACTACACCTAGCTCTAGCACTAATTCAAGTCCATTTGCTCTATTTCGGGGTAGACAAGCTTCTTTTGACATGTGTCCTGCTTGGATGAAGAAGTGGAGTTTGGTTTCCAAGTGCCAAGAGACACAGAGTGACATTCCGAAACAAGATTCAAATGAAGATGTGAGCAACTTTAAAACCACAGTTTCTGTGGGAGACTGGGTCAGAATCAAGACTCCTGTCAATGTCCCAAGGGGTCAATCTAAGTTTGGCTCTCCTGTCAAAGTGGATGCTGTCTCTCGCTTTGCTGTGAGAGTCAATGGTAAGAATTGTTGGAATCTGGCTAGGATGTATAAGATACCTTCGAAGATTGTTCTACAATTGGGCTTGGAGACAAGTGACAGTTTGCAGAAGTCTGATTTTCATGTTGATTTAAGATATGTTCCTCCACGGAGGAGTGGTAGGAGAAGTATTCCCCCAAAACGTTTAAACCTTTGATGTGGTAGGACTTTCTATCTTGCTTTAACCTTTATATCCATTTATTTGGCTTTTATCTTTCTTTCATGCTTGCTTTATTTTTATATTCTTAGTTTCTAATGTTCTGTGCATTTTATCACAATTGGTAACTTTTTACTTTGTTTTCTTCTATTTTATATATCTATGGAAATAGAGGAGATGTTGTCGTGGTTTCTCTGTATTTCTCTGTAGCTTGCCCTTTATGCATACTGTATTCTAATGATGTCATTACCATGACAATGGAACGTTATGCTTTGAATACCAGCAAATTGTCAGTTGCTGGAAGCTGTGGAGATGAACAGTCAATAAAGTAGTTGTTCTCACACTTACCTGCTCCTGTGTGATTACTGCAGTTTCATACCAATGTTGTTTTTAAATTTGCTCAACAGAAATCTGACATGGGAAGGTATTCTCTCTTAACAAGAGATGATTTGCTTATTGAACTAAGAGATACAGTGTGTCCTAAAGTCTTGGACTTTAAAGGTAAAGATATTGGACTAATCAAAGGTGTTGAACCAGTCCAAATCACTATCAAACCAAATGCAGAGTCTCCAAGAATCCCACATTACAATTTGATTCCAGATACTAGTGATGGTATTAATCCCTTGATGGACTTAAAGATTGAGCAAGGATCTTAAAAGAGATAATGGAGAGTGCATGTAACTTACCCATTATGGGCTTGCATAAGCTGAATGGCAAATATTGTATTGTGCATGATTTGCGGAAGGTGAATACCATAGTTGGTCCATGTTGTCCTGTGGTACCTAATTCAGCTATGATATTGTTTTATATTCCATGCGAAGCCGAATGGTTTTCAGTCATTGACATATGCCAGGCATTTTTCTCTTTTCTGTTGCATGAGTGTTAGACCTGGCACCATTGGTGTGGGTTTCCCTTCCATTTTTTGCGGTTGCTTTCCTCTATTTTTGCTATGTGTGTTGCTGGTCTAGATGCTGTGGGCACTTTGCCAGTGCTATTCAGTGCCAAAGTGCAAGTGTTCCCTATTGTAAATTGTTGTAATGGATTAGTGACTCTGTGATTGGCTTATTTGATTTACTTGTCAGACCCTAGTACAGTGCACCCTGTGTGCCCAGGGACTGTAAATCAAATGCTGCTGGGGGGCTTGCAGCACGGGTTGTGCCACCCACTGAAGCAGCTTGTAAAATGTAACTCAGGCTTGCCATTGCAGAGCCTATGTGCAGCCTGGAGCTGCCATGTCGACTTGGCAAGTGCACCACTTGCTAGTCCCTAAACCTTCCCTTTTCTACATATTAGTCACCCCTAAGGTAGGCATTGTATGTAAAAGGTAGGACATGCGCTGATGTGTGTGGCATGTCCTGATAGTGAATTACAGCCAATTTTGTTTTTCACTATTGCAAGGCTACCTGTTCCCATAGGCCAGAATGGCCAGTTTGATTATAACATCTTAAAATTCTAACTGACTCAGGGAACTAGGTAGAAATTCGAGTTTAGTATGCCTGAACGCAGAATGATAAAATACATCTTTTAGTGAAGTTGGTGTTTGAAAATACCACTTTTAGAAAGCAGATGTTTTCTTGCCTAACCATCCAAGCCTGCCCCTGCTAGGTTGTGTATTCCATGCCTGGCTTGGGAGTGACAGGGGCTGGGGTGGCTCCAGGAGACAGGGTGAGTCAACACAAGGCTGAACAGACCCATCTGCATTGGGAGTGGTGGGAAGAGTAGCTACTGGGCCTGAATTGGGCTGTGCTTGCCTTCGACAATGCTGGCTCCATCTCCTGTGGTGTGTCTGATAACCCTGGCCCACACTGACAAAGGAAGAAGTTGTGCACTCGCAGAATGCACCCAGAACTGGTTTCGACTAGGTACAGACACTCTGTGCCTTCAGAGACACATGATTTTTGAGATAAAAAGAGGGACCCAGACCGCAGAACTTTAGATCACTTCAGGGAATCAAAACGACCCTTTACCAAAGAGAAGAACCAAGGAAGCTGAAGGAGGAGACTGCGAGTCGCTGGGAGCTGGAACCGCGACTCAACGAGGAGAAGCGTGTCACCGCCACATCAGTTGTTGTTGCATCGCCGAAGAAGCATGCCGCCGCTGCAGCTGTTCGCCGTCACATCATCAACAAAGCGTGCCGCATCACCGGAGAAGCGTGTCGCCGCCACAGAGGTCACCATCGCATCACCGGAGAAGTGTGTCACACAGCCTATCGCAGCTCAGAAGTTACCAAGTTCACCGCACGGCCGTCGGGCGTGCACGCATCATATCCAACATTGTCGCACCGCATCAAGATGCCATTTTGTCCCATCGCACCGGATCATCGCATCGCATCAAGCCGCCATCTTGTCGCATCGCAACGGATCACAGTAAGAAAACGATGCATCACCTCCTCTCCAATAAGGATCCAACACATCACCTCCCCTGCTCTGCAGTAAGGAACCGACGCATCGCCTCCCGTGCGGCAAGGAACCGATGCATCACCTTCCCTGTGACCCTTTTGTTTGTATTGCGTGATGCATCCATGGTACTTTGAGATTAATGTATTGCATTTACCATCTACATTGAACCAAGCTATTTCTAACATTTTAAAGTCTATTTATGATTATAGTATTGTGGATATTTGTCGTTTGGTCTTGTGTTAAGTGTAGTAAAGATTATTTATTTTTCTAAACTGGTGTGGTGTCCATTTCTAGTGTTTTTACTGTATTACTGTATCTGTTCACAAATGCTTTACATACTGCCTCTGAGATAAGCCTGTCTGCTCATGCCAAGCTACCAAGAGGGTGAGCAGGGGTTATTTCAGAGGTGTAGCCCCTTACCCTTACTAGAAGCAAGGGTCCCTATTTGGTCAAAGGTACCTACCTCTGCCAAATAGAGACCCCCAAGTTCTAACATTGGTTAACAGCGGTGAGGATTTGGACTTGCATTTGTGATTCATATACAGTGATTGGTGTACACTACTAGTGAGTGAAGACCACAACGCAACCACATAATTTTTGGTAGAATTTTCTTTGGAACTTCTTTTTGCTTTTTGAGATCTACCAACTGTTTTTCACCATGAGCAAAGCAGCATCCAACGCATCAATGGATCTACAGTTTGATATACCTACACTGCCCCACAGCTTAAAGCCTTCTGTAAAAAATGTAAAATCCCTGAGGAAGACATCACCAAGAAGGAAGAGTTCCAAAAGGCACTGAGGGCCAGGTTGGAATCTAGAAATGCTACTTAGCATCCTGAAGAGCCTAGGGATGAGGCAGAGAATACAGATGAGCAGCTGGATGGGCCATTGGGCCTAACCTGGGAGAAGTACTTTCAAGGCCAGGAGCAGCTGGATGGGCCATTGGGCCTAACCTGGGAGAAGTACTTTCAAGGCCAGGCAGTAGTGTTTCTTCAAAGGGCCTGTCCCCAGAGGAGCTGGAGAATAGGGAGAATGATAGAATGCATAAGATGGAGCTAGCCAAGCTCAAAATGGGTGGTCAGATAAAGTAATAGAATAGGAAATTAGCCTTGGAGGAAAAGAGGATGCATTTAGAGCATGAAAAAATGTTGAGGGAGTTGGAACTGAAAGCCAACAGTTTAGAAATTACTTCCTCTGGTGGCATCACACCATCCGTGCCTGTAGAAACAAGAGTGTTCATTCCCAAGAATGTTATTAAGGAGTGTCATAAGAATGAAGATATTGGGCAATGGTTCAAGGCCTATGAGGTAGCTATTACCTCCCACCGGATCCCTGAGAAGGATTGGGGAGGGGGTTGTGGAGGTGGTTCCTCAGTGATGGGTGGGATACCTTATTGGATTTGCCTTCTGAAGATCAGAACTCTTATGCACACATGAAAGAGGTCTTAATGTATAGGTATAGGTTGACCCCTGAGCTTTATAGACAAAGGTTTAGGAATTGTAAGAAACTGGAGTCTAGCACTTGGGTAGAATAGGTTTCTTTCTTTGGCAGAGCATTGTATGGTTGGGTGAAGGGTAGCAAAGTGAATGATTTTGAAGCACTCTATAATTTGATTGCATGGGAGCACTTGACAATAATTGTTTTCCAGAGCTACGCAAGCACCTTATTGCTAGCAAGCTGACTAACCCTAGGAAACTTGCTGAGGAGGCAGACCACTGGGTGAGCACCGGGGTCCAGATGGGTCAGCTGGGAGACTTCATTAAAGGTGGCCAGGATCCCCAGAAGAAGAGAGGGGGCACAAGGGTAAACAGAGGGAGTTCCAGAAAGGGCCCCAAAGTAATCCCTAATGGAACCAAGGGAAGGGTTCACAGCCTCCCCCTGAGAAGAAGCCCGGGGCCCCGACAGGTAAACCTGTTCATAGGGGACCCATTAAATGTTTTCAGTGCAGTGAAGTGGGCCACAGGTTCTAAGATCCCCAGTGCCCACAGAGAGGCAAAACAGCATACACTGGTGCACCACCCCAGCAGATGGCTAGTGTAGCCCTGGGGGAGGAGTTGGGTGCCCAAGGTGGGTGGGGTCCTACAGAGATGTCCCTTTTCCTTTTAGGAGACTGTGAGGTGGTCCCCAGTGCCCAGCTGCCTGATAACATTAAAAAGTACAGGCAGTGGATGACCGTCAATGGCCATAGAGTGGAGGCTCTGAGAGACATCGGAGCCAGTCTGACAGCTGTCAGTTGTCGGCTGGTGTCTGAAGAGCAGGTGGTCCCCAATACATTTTACCTATTTGTTGCCACTGACAACACTGAGAGCCACTACAAGATGGCTCAGGTTCCCTTTGAGTGGGGGAGGGGGGCTCTCTGGTACTCTTCAAGAAGCCTTTTGACTGTCTGTTGGGTAACGATTTGGAGAGCTCCCCTTTGGCTAAAGTGGAGCACTCATTTGGAGATGTTGGGTCTGCCTGAGTGGGTGTGTGTGACCACAAAGTCCATGGCAGCCAGGAGGGGTGTTCAAGAGGACCTGGAAGCTGGAAGAGTGGCCCAGGTGTCTGCCTTAAAGACAAGAGGCTTGGTGTGCGGGAAACCCACCCCCACAGTTCCCACGGTCCAGGAGGAGGCAGACCTTGAGGGTGATGCCCTAGAACCCAGGGAATCAGGTAGCTGAACTGGGGGACCTGCCTGAGCTGACCCATTGGAAGCAGGAAGAGGGACCCTCCAGGGAAGAGTTCTGTGAGGAGCAGAACAAGTGTCCTTCTCTTGTGGGTTTGCTGCAACAGGCTGCAAACCAGGCAGCAGGTGGTCAGTCTGGATCACATTGGATCTACTAGAAAAATGGTATCCTGAATAGCGAGCCTAAGGTTGCTGAGCCTGGGTCAGCCCGTGTGCTAATGGTACCCCAGCGCTTCAGAGTCTTCCTACTGGGTTTGGCTCATGATGTGCCTATAGCAGGACATTTGGGGCAGGACAAGCCAGGCTAGCTTGAATCCAGTGGCAAAGTGGTAACTTATAAGTTCACCACTCCTTACCAACCCCAAGTTAATGGGCTGGTTGAGAGATTCAACCGGAACCTCAAAGGCATGATTATGGGTCTTGAGAAACCTGAGGTGTAAGTGGGATGCCCTCTTTCCATGCCTTCTCTTTGCTTACAGAGAGGTGCCACTGAAGTCCTTAGGGTTCAGCTCCTTTGAACTGCTGTATGGTCACCCTGTAAGAGGACCTCTGAGTTTCGTAAAGGAAGGCTGGGAGAAAGCAGGATGTATATAGTTAAATACTGGCCTTCAGAAACCAAACCCGGTGTTTCAGGCAACTCGCCCATTCAAATCTGGAAGTCAGCCATGAAGAGATGAAGCAGTGGTACAATCAGAACGCCACTCTGATTGAGCTTCAACCTGGTCAGATACCTTGGTCATGGCCCCCTTGGAGCCCTGTGCGCTCCAGGATAAGTGAACCAGACCATTTTAGGTGGTGGTGCACAAAAGTAATGTCACCTATTTGGTAGACTTGCGGTCTCCCAGGAACCCTTTGTGGGTCCTGCATTTCAACCGCCTGTAGCCACACTTAGAGAGGTCCGAAGTGGGCATGCTCCTAGTGATAGATGATGGAATGGAGGAGGAGACTGAGCCTCTTCCTGACCTCCTGTCTGCAACAGAGAAAGATGGGTCAGTGGATGGTATAAACCTCTCTTCCACCCTGACCTCTGAATAGCAGAATTACTGTCGCCAGTTGTTGGGACAGATTTCTGATCTGTTCTCCCTGATTCCAAGTGTTACTGATTGGTGTGTCCATGATGTAGACACTGGGGACAGTCCTCCTGTTAAGCACAAAACTTACTGAGTGACTGACAGGGTGAGAGCTTGCATCAAGGAGGAGGTCTCCTAGATGCTTGCATTAGGGGTGATTGAGTCCTCTAACAGTCCTTGGGCTAGCCCAGTGGTCTTGGTCCCAAAGGCTACCGCACCAGGTGTCACGCCAGAACCCCGGTTCTGTGTGGACTACAGAGGGCTCAATTCATTCACCAGGACTGACGCACACCCCATCCCCAGAGCTGATGAGCTCACTGATCGGTTAGGGGCTGCCCGGTACCTCAGTACGTTTGATCTAACGTCTGGGTACTTGCAGATCGCCTTAACTGATGGGGCAAGAGTGAGGTCAGCATTCTCCACACCAGATAGGAACTACCAATTCCGGGTTATGCCCTTTGGGATGAATAATGCCCCTGCCACCTTTCAGAGGTTGGTCAACCAAGTGTTGGCTGGACTGGAAGATTTCAGTGCTGCCTACCTGGATGACATTGCAGTGTTCAGCGCCAGTTGGGAAGAACATTTGCGCCACTTCTGGGAAGTGTTGATGGTGCTGCGGAGAGCAGGCCTCACGATCAAGGCGAGTAGGTGCCAGATCAGACAGGGTTCTGTGGTGTACTTGGGACATCAGGTTGGGAGCGACCAGGAGGCACCACTTCAGCCCAAGATTGAGACCATCCTGGCTTGGGAACCCCAAGACCCAGAGGTGAGAGCCTTTTTAGGACTCACTGGGTACTACAGGAGGTTTGTCAAGGGGTATGGCAGCATTGTTGCATCCTTGACAGACTGACTTCCAGGAAGCAGCCCAAGAAAGTGTACAGGACTGACACCTGTCAGAAAGCTTTTGATAACCTGAAGACTGCCATGTGCACCTGATACCTGTTCCCATAGGCCAGAATGTGCAGTTTGATCATAACCTCTTATAATCCTAACTGACTCAGGGAACTAGGTAGAAATTTGAGTTTAGTATGCCTTAAATGAGAATGATAAAATACATATTTTAGTGAAGTTAGTTTTAACATTCTGTGTTTGAAAATACCACTTTTAGAAAGGGGGTGTTTTCTTGCCTAACCATCCAAGCCTGTTTATGCTAGGTTGGGAATTACATGTCTGGTTTGTGAGTGACAGGGGCTGGGGTGGCTCCAGGAGACAGGGTAAGTCAGCACAAGGCTGAATAGATCTATCTGCATTGGGAGTGGTGGGAGGAGTAGCACCTGGGCCTGAGTAGGGATGTGCCTGCCTTCCACAATGCTGGCTCCACCTCCTGTGGTGTGTCTGATGACCCTGGCCCACACTGACAAAGGATTAAGTTGTGCACTGGCAGAATGCAACAAGAACTGGTTTGGACTAGGTACAGACACTCTCTGCCTTCAGCAACAAAGGATTTTTGTGTATAAGAACGTGGACCCAGACCCCAGCGTGTCGCCCCGCAGAGGTCGCGGTCTCATCACCAGAGAAGCGTGTCGCAGGGTCTGTCGTGGCTCAGAAGTTACCGAGTTCGCCGCACGGCCATCGGACGTGCACGCATCACATCCAACGTGGTTGCATCGCATCAAGACGCCATTTTGTCACATCACACCGGATCATCCCATCGCATCTAGGCACCATCTTGTTGAATCGCACCAGATAACAGTAAGAAACAGATGCATCACCTCCTCTCCGGTAAGGAACCAACGCATCAGCTCCCCTGCGCTGCAGTAAGGAACCGACGCATCACCTCCCCGAAGCAAGGAACTGATGCATCACCTTTCCTGCAAACCTTTTGTTTGTATTGCGTGACGCATCCAAGACACTTTGAGAGTAAAGTGTTGCATTTACCATCTACATTGAACTAAGCTATTTCTAACATTTTAAAGTCTATTTTTGATTACAGTATTGTGGATTTTTGTCGTTTGGTCTTGTGTTAAGTCTAGTAAACATTATTTATGGTGTGGTGTCCATTTGTAGTGTTTTTACTGTATTACTGCCTGTGTTCACAAATGCTTTACATACTCCCTCTCAGATAAGCCTGTCTGCTCATGCCAAGCTACCAAGGTGGTGAGCAGGGGTTATTTTAGAAGTGATGCCTCTTACCCTGACCAGAAGCAAGGGTCCCTATTTGGTCAAAGGCACCTACCACTGCCAACTAGATCCCCAAGTTCTACCAATGAGGATAGTTAATTCCTTTTTGCTTTCCATTTTGGTAATTGCGTTTTGGCATGGCGCTGAGTCCTATAAGGATTACGGAAAGCCACTTGATTTTTAATCAGATTCTTAAAAAGAATCTTGAGTCTCTGACTATTCTGAATCATCCAGTGCTAGTACAATATATTGACGACCTACTGGTGGTTTCAAATACGAAGGAGGATTGCAAGATTGACACTGTTGCCCTTTTAAATCCTCTTACTGAGAATGGATGTAAAGTATCTCTAACCAAAATACAGTTTTGCCAAACTGAAGTCCTGTACTTAGGACACCACATTGAAAAAGGAGCAAATAAAGTGTCACAAGAAAGAATCTCTGCTATTCTTAACATGAGTCCGCCAACTACCAAAAAAAGTAGTCTATATGTTCTTAGGAATGGTGGGTTACTGTCATCAATGGGTTCCAAACTTTTACTTAGCAGCAAAACCTCTCCAGATGTTGACACACAAAGATGTGTCTGATCCGGTACTTTAGGATGACAGTTGTATGACTGCCTTCACTAACCTGCGAGAATGCTTTTGTAGGGCACCAGCTCTAGGAATGCCTGATTACAAGTGCTTTGTGCTATTCTGTAGTGAAAGAGAGGGCTGGGCTCTTTAAGTACTGACACAAATGCATGCAAGTAGTTGCAGGCCCATAGCCTACTTCTCAGCGACTCTTGACCCTATTTCTGCAGTGCGGCCAGGATGTTTGAAAGTGGTTGTGTCTGCATTTGTGAGTCTTGAACAGTGTGAAAGTATAGTTATGGGACATGCACTGACTGTATTTGAACCCCATTCAGTGGAAATTCTGCTAACATGTACTGGACAAAGTATCTAACAAACAGTGCACTTATAAAGTATGAACAAATACTGTTGAGCGCAGAGAATGAGACCCTTAAAAGGGGCACTATTCTGAACCCATCCACTCTTTTTCCATGGCCTAGAAATGGAACTGTTACTGATAAAGTTGAACATGATTGCTTGGATGTGACTGAGTTATGCACCAAACCCTGACCTAATATATACAGGATGAGCCAATGCCTTAATCTGATTATGTGTTGTTTGTTGAAGGTTCCTGTTTGAGAGACAGTGAAGGAAATGTGAACGCTGCCAATGCTTTTTGTACAGTTGCAGATGTTGTTGTGGAAGTGTCATGATTGCAAGGAGTGTATTCGGCATAGGTTGCCAAGCTGATCACCTTGACACAGGCTTGCAGCATTTCAGAACAACTTAGAGTAGCAATCTTTACTGATAGTCACTACAGATTTTAAATTGTACATGCCTTTGGGCAATTGTGGTCACAGCGTGGTTTCACGACTTCCCTCGCATTGCCTTATCAAATGGAGAAAGTGTGAGGAACCTGTTGCGGTTCCTACAGTTGCCTGCCCACATTTCAGTAGTTAAGTGCGTAGCTCATTAGCAAGGCACTGACTAAGGGACTGTTGGAAATGGGTATGCCGATAAAATCGCAACATTTTGTACATTAAATTCCCATACCTTTAATGGGTATTTGTTGGATGAAACATCAGACGTCACAAATCGAAACCTGTTGTTCGCTGCTACTGACACATGGGAAGAGGTTAGGAGAATGTAGTAAAGAATGACAGAAGCTGAAAAGCAAAGTTGGGTGCGAGCTAGATGGACCAAAATGGAAGATGAAGTTTGGGTTTACACTGAAGGCAGGCCTGTATTACCTGAGAGTTTGTTGTCACCTATGTACATGTAGGAAGAGATGCATTGATATGTCTCTTTTGACAGGTATGGTTTAATCTCAGATTCAGATTAAGTGTTGAATATTTGTGCCACTGCTGCGTGGTGTGTCAACAACAAAACGCTAGGAAATAAAACAAGTTAAATTGAGTCATGTAGGGAAGTAGCGGGTCCGTTTAACCAAATGCAAATTGACTAACTGGAGATGCCACTTTGCAATGGTTTTTAATTTATTTTAGTCAGTGTTTGCATTTTCTCAAAATGGATGGAAGCTTATCCCACATGAATAAATTAGTCTTACAGTAGCTAAATTGTTGTTAAGAGAGGTGATTCCACGTTTTGTATTTTGGACTTCTCTTGAGTCAGACAAAGAAACTAATTTTAACAATTAGGTCCTGAAAATATTATGAGCAATTAGGTCCTGAAAATGTTATGTGCAGCACTACAAGTTGAGCAAAAGCTCAATTGCAGTTCCCGTCCAGAGGCTTCTGGACTGGTGGAGCAGATAAATGGCACACTGAAATCCAGATTGCCAAAGGTGTGCACCTCAACATCTTTGAAGTGGTGAATGCATTGCCTCTTGTGTTGATGAGTCTCAGAAGTACACCAGACATGAGGACAGGATTGTTTCCCCATGAAGTCATTATGGACAGAGTGATGAGACAGCCAGCTGTCCCTGAAAACGGTCTTGTCAATATCTCAGATGACCTAATTCTTGACTACTGCATAGGTTTGGCTGATGTTGTATGTTCTGTGTCTCACTATGGTGAAGAGGCTGCACTTGCAGGAGCATTGTCATGACTTCAGTCCTGGTGACTAGGTAATGGTGAAGAAGCACATACAGAAATTGTGCTTGGAACCCCGTTGCTGAGGGCCATATCAGGTGATCCTGGTCACTAACCCTGCTGTGAAGTGTGTGGTTCTTCTGCATTCTGTACATGCTGGCCATACTTGCTGAGTCCTATGTCCCCTTGATGATACAACATCACCTGTTCCTGATGTGCCAGTGGTTACTATGAGACAGAGGGAGCAGGTTAGGTAAGCTGTTGGGGACCAACCCGCAGCTGGGATAACACTTGATTAGCCTGAGGGGGTCTAAGAGAGTCAACTGTTGTGAGTACTGAGGGGTCTCAGTCAGTAGAGTTGACTACGAGAGATACAAATCCTATCAAAGAGCTTAGTGAAACAAGAAGTTGTACCCAGAGACCGTTGGCCCAGAAAAGGTGAGATCCGGAGAAACTGGTAAACTAAAGGACGAGTACAATTTCGTTGGTAGTAATGTAACGGAAGCGCACCTCATATACATTTACAATCAGAGAAGGACATGAGTTTTTGGGTTTTCAAAAATATTTACACTTCATATACTATCATTTGGGATTGGTGCCTCTTGGGATATAAACACCCTACTACCTAGGTGCACACTAACATGAGGTATGTCATAGACATCCCCCATGTAACACAACTTTTTTATCCAAAAAATCCCAGCACTCCACTGTAATTAGGCTAAATCAAAACACACAAGATGATGGACGGAATGTTGCACAATGGCTAAACATTCACCCCCAGTAACAGATCTGGGTTTAATCCATCGTTATTTTGCTCATCAAGCCACCCCAGTTCAGACATGGCCATATGCAAATCAGTCTTGACCCTGTGCCTCATGGGAACAGTCCAGACCGAATTGCCAAGCCATGTCTTCCCTGGTCCAGAATCAAGCATCCTAGGACCGGTTTCAGGCTATCAGCCGTCTTCAACCAGGATAGCTTGACTCCAGTGGCGTAGTGAGCACGGGACCCATGTCTGGGCATACCCTTCCCACATAGGGTGAACAGCAAAACACACAAGATGATGGACGGAATGTTGCACAATGGCTAAACATTCACCCCCAGTAACAGATCTGGGTTTAATCCATCGTTATTTTGCTCACCAAGCCACCCCAGTTCAGACATGGCCATATGCAAATCAGTCTTGACCCTGTGCCTCATGGGAACAGTCCAGACCGAACTGCCAAGCCATGTCTTCCCTGGTCCGGAATCAAGCATCCTAGGACCGGTTTCTGGCTATCAGCCGTCTTCAACCAGGATAGCTTGACTCCAGTGGCGTAGTGAGCACGGGACCCATGTCTGGGCATACCCTTCCACATAGGGTGAACAGCAAAACACACAAGATGATGGACGGAATGTTGCACAATGGCTAAACATTCACCCCCAGTAACAGATCTGGGTTTAATCCATCGTTATTTTGCTCACCAAGCCACCCCAGTTCAGACATGGACATATGCAAATCAGTCTTGACCCTGTGACTCATGGGAACAGTCCAGACTGAACTGCCAAGCCATGTCTTCCCTGGTCCGGAATCAAGCATCCTAGGACCGGTTTCTGGCTATCAGCCGTCTTCAACCAGGATAGCTTGACTCCAGTGGCGTAGTGAGCACGGGACCCATGTCTGGGCATACCCTTCCCACATAGGGTGAACAGCAAAACACACAAGATGATGGACGGAATGTTGCACAATGGCTAAACATTCACCCCCAGTAACAGATCTGGGTTTAATCCATCGTTATTTTGCTCACCAAGCCACCCCAGTTCAGACATGGCCATATGCAAATCAGTCTTGACCCTGTGCCTCATGGGAACAGTCCAGACCGAACTGCCAAGCCATGTCTTCCCTGGTCCGGAATCAAGCATCCTAGGACCGGTTTCTGGCTATCAGCCATCTTCAACCAGGATAGCTTGACTCCAGTGGCGTAGTGAGCACGGGACCCATGCCTGGGCATACCCTTCCCACATAGGGTGAACAGCAAAACACACAAGATGATGGACGGAATGTTGCACAATGGCTAAACATTCACCTCCAGTAACAGATCTGGGTTTAATCCATCGTTATTTTGCTCACCAAGCCACCCCAGTTCAGACATGGCCATATGCAAATCAGTCTTGACCCTGTGCCTCATGGGAACAGTCCAGACCGAACTGCCAAGCCATGTCTTCCCTGGTCCGGAATCAAGCATCCTAGGACCGGTTTCTGGCTATCAGCCGTCTTCAACCAGGATAGCTTGACTCCAGTGGTGTAGTGAGCACGGGACCCATGTCTGGGCATACCCTTCCCACATAGGGTGAACAGCAAAACACACAAGATGATGGACGGAATGTTGCACGATGGCTAAACATTCACCCCCAGTAACAGATCTGGGTTTAATCCATCGTTATTTTGCTCACCAAGCCACCCCAGTTCAGACATGGCCATATGCAAATCAGTCTTGTCCCTGTGCCTCATGGGAACAGTCCAGACCGAACTGCCAAGCCATGTCTTCCCTGGTCCGGAATCAAGCATCCTAGGACTGGTTTCTGGCTATCAGCCGTCTTCAAAAAGGATAGCTTGACTCCAGTGGCGTAGTGAGCACGGGACCCATGTCTGGGCATACCCTTCCCACATAGGGTGAACAGCAAAACACACAAGATGATGGACGGAATGTCGCACAATGGCTAAACATTCACCCCCAGTAACCGATCTGGGTTTAATCCATCGTTATTTTGCTCACCAAGCCACCCCAGTTCAGACATGGCCATATGCAAATCAGTCTTGACCCTGTGCCTCATGGGAACAGTCCAGACCGAACTGCCAAGCCATGTCTTCCCCGGTCCGGAATCAAGCATCCTAGGACCGGTTTCTGGCTATCAGCCGTCTTCAACCAGGATAGCTTGACTCCAGTGGCGTAGTGAGCACGGGACCCATGTCTGGGCATACCCTTCCCACATAGGGTGAACAGCAAAACACACAAGATGATGGACTGAATGTTGCACAATGGCTAAACATTCGCCCCCAGTAACAGATCTGGGTTTAATCCATCGTTATTTTGCTCACCAAGCCACCCCAGTTCAGACATGGCCATATGCAAATCAGTCTTGACCCTGTGCCTCATGGGAACAGTCCAGACCGAACTGCCAAGCCATGTCTTCCCTGGTCCGGAATCAAGCATCCTAGGACCGGTTTCTGGCTATCAGCCGTCTTCAACCAGGATAGCTTGACTCCAGTGGCGTAGTGAGCACGGGACCCATGTCTGGGCATACCCTTCCCACAAAGGGTGAACAGCAAAACACACAAGATGATGGACGGAATGTTGCACAATGGCTAAACATTCACCCCCAGTAACAGATCAGGGTTTAATCCATCGTTATTTTGCTCACCAAGCCACCCCAGTTCAGACATGGCCATATGCAAATCAGTCTTGACCCTGTGCCTCATGGGAACAGTCCAGACCGAACTGCCAAGCCATGTCTTCCCTGGTCCGGAATCAAGCATCCTAGGATCGGTTTCTGGCTATCAGCCGTCTTCATCGTTTTGGCCACCACAAGTGTGGAAGGGTATGCTCAGATGTGAGTCCCTTGCTCACTGCACCATCAGGATTCAAGCAAGCCGGGCCGAAGACGGCTGTTATGCCAGAAACCGGTCCCCGGAAGCTTGTTTCCTTTCCAGTAAAGAATTGGCTTGGTAGTTTGGTCTGCCCTGTTCCCATGATGCACTGGGCCAGGGTCAGACTAATTTGCATGTAGCCGGGTTCTGAGCTGGGATGGGCAGTGAGCTAAAAAACGGTGATGGATCAAGCCCTGATATTTTGACTGGGTAGGAGTGTTCTGCCTAATTCAGATACTCTGTCCATCACCACCCCCTTTATGAATCGTTTTGGCCACCACAAGTGTGGAAGGGTATGCTCAGATGTGAGTCCCTTGCTCACTGCACCATCAGGATTCAAGCAAGCTGGGCCGAAGACGGCTGTAATGCCAGAAACCGGTCCCCGGAAGCTTGTTTCCTTTCCAGTAAAGAATTGGCTTGGTAGTTTGGTCTGCCCTGTTCCCATGATGCACTGGGCCAGGGTCAGACTAATTTGCATGTAGCCGGGTTCTGAGCTGGGATGGTGCAGTGAGCTAAAAAACGGTGATGGATCAAGCCCTGATCTTTTGACTGGGTAGGAGTGTTCTGCTTAATTCAGATACTCTGTCCATCACCACCCCCTTTATGAATCGTTTTGGCCACCAAAAGTGTGGAAGGGTATGCTCAGATGTGAGTCCCTTGCTCACTGCACCATCAGGATTCAAGCAAGCCGGGCCGAAGACGGCTGTTATGCCAGAAACCGGTCCCCGGAAGCTTGTTTCCTTTCCAGTAAAGAATTGGCTTGGTAGTTTGGTCTGCCCTGTTCCCATGATGCACTGGGCCAGGGTCAGACTAATTTGCATGTAGCCGGGGTCTGAGCTGGGATGGTGCAGTGAGCTAAAAAACGGTGATGGATCAAGCCCTGATCTTTTGACTGGGTAGGAGTGTTCTGCTTAATTCAGATACTCTGTCCATCACCACCCCCTTTATGAATCGATTAGGCTAAATCAATACATATTGTATATAGAACACATATCATAAAATGTTCATCAAGTATTCACAGACTACCAACAATTTTGGGTTCTCACAAAAATGGATAATTTATTTCCAAAAAGAAAATATAAATCATCTCATTATTGACAAACATGCATAGAATTTAACAAGGAGTTTGAAATATCCACGATCAGTAAAGAGCATTAGATATTTATACAACACTAGAGATAGTTATGTATCCTCCTCTTCCTGGTCCACAAACGACAACAGCCGACACGTGTTTTGTCACGTCATGTGACTTTCTCAAGGCTTCTAGACTCCCCCAAGACAACGGAATTTAGTCTCTTGGCCTAAGTTGTTCTTCGTTCGTCACCACTGTAACATAACGATCTTCAATATTATCGATTTATTTGTGGGTTATCCATTTTTGTGAGAACCCAAAATTGTTGGTAGTCTGTGAATACTTGATGAACATTTTATGATATGTGTTCTATATAAAATATGTATTGATTTAGCCTAATTACAGTGGAGTGCTGGGATATTTTGGATATAAAGGACGAGTACCACCAACTATTCCTGAAAGCTCCGATCAATCCGATCAGAGTGACAGTGATGATGAGTAAACAGCTGTAGGGAGATCAAAAAGAGCAAGAGTAGCCAGTCAAAAGTATTAATCCCCTAAATGGACTTATCTGGTAGCAAATGATTGGGAGCATGAGTTTGCTGCCTTTTGCTTTAACAATATGAGTCCACCTGAACTTTCTTAAAACAAATATTGTTGTGGATTTGAATTTCCATTTTGGTGTACCACTTGAAGGACTGACGCACTTTATCCTGAATGTACTCAACAATTAAACTGATCTGCATGTTTTGCATATTGAACAAAACTATCTGGTTGTACCTTCGTATTTTTGTGGTGATATTGAGCTGCTCAAACTACTTTCTGATTTTTTTATTTTCTTAATTAAATGGTCTGAATTGGGCGAAGCAATGCGGCCTAACACTTAATTCTCTCTTAGATTCAAACATGTATATACTGGAATCTTTTCCGTTATTAATTTGATATTAGTAGCATTGCTTATTATTTTAAACCTGCCACATTATGTACCTATAGAAGATTCTAAGCTTACAACTTCTTCTGAAACTACTAAAATTAAGAGCGCCGATTCCATTGCTTTGAATAAAAACTCCTTACATAATGATTTTCCAAACACTGATCGTTCATTAAATGTGTACACTAGTCTACTAAATGAATACATTGACACAAAGGATGTTGGTGATTGCAACATATGTGTGCAATTGCCTACATCAGTTGTGGAATATGTTACCTATCATAGTTAACCATTAACATATGTTAACCTGTGCTAAAACGCTTAAATCCACATTCTGAAGCTTCACTAGCTGTGACTATACCCTATCAATTTAGACCAACTCAATCTTTGGGCATGGCTTATGTACACAGAATTAACCTAATATGTAAATTAGGGAGAGCTGAAAAGAAATTCTTAAATTTAGTAGAAGGATGCAAAAGTTAATACAATTTCACCTCCTAAATTAACTCCTTGAAAATTACAGGAAGAAGAAAACAAAAAGGTAGAAGGAATGGCTACATTTACTTTAGACTATCAACATAAAGGAAAATTTTTTATATATAGAAAACGATAAAATATTAACACAAATTTCTAGGTCTTCGTGATTGTAAACATACAGTTGATGTTTATGATTACTGGGGAAGATATTTAGAAGGAGTCAATCCTATCTTTCATGGAGTGTATTATATTTGTGGGAAGAATGCTTTTTATAAATTACCGAAAGGATGGTATGGAAGTTGTAACCTGGGAATTGGAGAATTAGAAGAGGAGAACAGGAGAATGAAGAGAGGTGTGAGGGCAAATGAATAGTGGGTGATATCTTTGGAGTTTTAACACGTTCTGTAGGGGTAGAATTAAACTCACAGAAAATTAGAAAACGTTCTGCTATAGTTGATAAATTTGCCACCATTCCGCTGAAGGATTTTCTGTTGTAGATGTTGAAGTTATTTCAATAAGATTGATGGTGATGCAAAATTGATTTGCCCTTCACATTCTTCTCTCGAAGGATGGCAGAGTATGTTGGTTGTTAAAGGTCCAACATTGTTGTACATACATACCAGATAAGAGCAGAGACTTAGAAAGCTACATTATAAACATTATTGACTTAAACAAAGACTTCAACTATTTAAAAGCTGATGGAGCCTGAGAAATGATAGGTAAAGGATTGTCAACTGTTAGCAACTGGTTGGGTAACTTAGGTAATGGAGTAGTGATTTCTATCTTTAGACCATTAGTGGGGATCTCTTTGTGCCTAATGCTGATGATAGTATCTATCAAATTCTGTAGGTATAAAAAGAATAAACATGGAGTGAAAAGAACAAGATCTGATCTTGAACTAGAAGAATAACAATGTAAATATTTTGATTAAATGAAATGTCTGGAGGAGTCCAGAAGAAAAAGTCTGAAGACAACAAAACGGTGATGTGTGATGATTCGCCATCAGAGAGGGGCTTGATGCAGCATGAAAACTGATAATTCCTTACACAACATACAAACGGATTTGACACTGAAAACGCTAATGTGCATTTTGCACACGCTGACAAAAACAACATTGAAACTAAGAAAAGTTGAAGTACCAGCATCATAAAAGTGTGCTTGCCTTTTGTAGAAATAGAAGAGCTTAAATACAATGAATTTAACATGCTGATTGATTGATCACTATATTATTTAAAAAATGGTAATGAAAATTGTTAGTGGTGAGATTTAGTATCTCTACTGCTTTCATTGTAATACATCACATGAGACTAAGTGGCGCAAAAGTTACATGCAATATGCTACATGAATTAAACTCGTGTAACGTAACTGGTGCTATGTAAAGCGCTGTGATACTCGATTTGGGTCAAGTTAGCACTACATAAAACTGCAAAAAAAAAAAAAATAATGTCAAGTATTAATACTGAAAGTTTCATTCATGAAGCATTAGACATTATTAGAGTCAAAATCTTATAAAAAACAAATTTGAGTAAAATGATTTTTAAGAATCATTTAGATGTGTGTTTTAAAAATTGTGGTAGTATGCCATATTCAAGTTTAGACATTTCTACGCAATAATCACTGACAACGTTACAAATTATTTCTCTAGATGAAATGCTTGATTTATTTCATTATGCTTGAACCTAATTAAGAAATGTTAACTTTAAATGCATTCAATTGCTTTTAATTCCCATAGCAAACACAACTAGATGATGGATGGGGTGCTGAAATGTTTCAACCGCTCACCATTCACCCCCAGTTGGGTTTAATCCATTGTTCTTTTGCTCACTATAACACCCCAGCTTTGACACAACAATATGCAAATCAGCCTTGACCCTGCTCCTCATAGGAACAGTCCAGCCTGAACTGCCAGGCAAGGCCCTCCCTGGTCCGGAAACAATCATCCTGGGATGGGTTATGGGGTATCACCTACCTTTTGCCACTTAAGAGGTGTGGCACAGTGGCCAGGGTGCCTGACTCAGGACCACGGGGTACACGGTTCAATTGCCAGCAGCAGGTTAGCCCAGCACCATGTGACTCTGGGCAATAGCTTGCTTAATCTTCCCATTGGCCCCCAGCGCCGGGCCACCTCTCCAGAGGTAGCTGTGCACTTTACAAATGCTGGTATTTCATTTCATGGTGAACATAGCAAACAAAATAAGATGATGGATGGAGTGTTGGGTATGCCCAGACGTGGGTCCTTTGCTTTGCTCGCAGTGAAACTAGATTGAAGTAGGCCTGGGTAGAGTTCACAGAGTTCCGCTCTGCGAAACTCTTCAAAGTGACAGAAAATTCTGCAATGCTATGCGAAGTTCTGCAAGTGGCGGAGTGCATTAAGTCACGGTGTTTGCATTTCTTTTTAGCGTGGGGTGTTTGTCTTGTGCTGTAAAATCAGCATAAATGGCACCATGCACAGCACAAGAGGGCGCTGCTTCTTTCTGCTGCTCAAAAAGAAGTTCTACTTCAGCGGCAGCTTCATCAACACGAAAGGACGGTTTCTTAATTTGAGCGGTAGTGACCTTCCACGACCGCCAGCATTGGGAAATATTGCAGGGAGGTGGTCTAATGTAAGATTTTCCTAGCTGGCACTTGCCAACTTAACTTTGATGGGTGTGAGTGAGGAAAAACTCTGTTCCATATGTTTTTTGAAACTTTGTGTGCTCCACGGAGCATGGAGTGCGGAAAACTGCAAACTCCGTGAACGGAGCAGAGTTACCTGCCCAGGCCTAGATACAAGCTAGTCTAGCAGATCTGGGGTGATACCTGGAAACCGGTCCCAGGATGCTTGTTTCTGGCCCAGGGAGGACCCAGATTTGCAGTTGGGGCTAGATTGTTCCCATGAGGAGCATAGTCTAGACTGATTTGCATATGGCTGAGTCCAAACTGGGGCGGTGTATTGGGGAAAAGAATGATGGATTTAACCCACATCTCCTGACGAGGAGTGAATGTTTGATTTATTCAGCATTCCATCCATCTTTTGTTGGTTCACCATTTGTCGTCCTAAGTAGGATGGGTATGCCCAGACATGGGTCTCTTGCTCGCTGTGCCACTGGATTCAAGCTAGTTTGGCTGATAAGGGGTGATACCTTGAAAACAGTCTCAGGAGGATTGTTTTTGGACTAAGGAGGACCCGGCTTGGCAGATCAAGCTGGACCATTCCCAGAGGAGCAGGATCAAAACTGATTTGCATATAACTTGGTCCAAACTGGTGTGGTGTAGTGAGTAAAAGAACAAACGATTTAGCCCAGCTCTCTTGACTGGGGGTGAATGTTTGATTTGTTTAGCATTCCATCCATCATTTGGTGCTGCTCCCTTTTTTCCCCAAAGATGCATTATTTCACAGCCTGGTAATGGACTTTGCTATATTTCTTCAAATACTGCTTTATATGTTCTGTTTATGCAACATTCTCTTATTAAATGGACACTTTTCTAATATTCTTTGTGAGTGATCTGTGGGAACTCGACCTTTACTTTAAAACAATGAAGAGCAACAAAGTATGTAGCTCTTTGTCAACTATCCTGTGAGGATGGAATTGACAGTCATTTCAAATGAGAAACATGAGAAAATATGCTGAACTATCAAATTTGTACCTCACGGATGAAAAAGTTATCACATGATGGTCAGACCATTGTGGAATGACATCTGATGTCACATATGGATGATTGTTTGTATAAAAAGTTGTCTCTCCAAATGAGGGAGCTCTTGATCTTTAGACTTCTACTGCAGCTGCTACTTTGGCTGCAGCTGATCGATTTGGAATCCTTTTTTGCCGACAGACTGATCACCTTTCCATGTCCCTGCAAATGAACTTGCCAGCTGAACTATTTGGAGGTGTCTGCTGAGGGAACAGATCTGAACTTTCCTGTTTTTGCTCCATTACCCTTTGCCCATGGACCTTCCCCCAGTGGACTTTAACTTGATCCCTTTACCCCTTCTGAGAGAACGTTTTGAACCATCTTCCTACCTTCATTGATAGTATGAATCTGTAACTTTAACCATCCTCTTCATGAATAGAATACTCTGACTATATGTGTGGTTTAATACTACGAGCTGTCGGATTTACGACGGGCATACTTAAAATGTTACTTATATGCATTGATTTTGGATCTTTACTACAATATCCAAATTATCTAAATTGCCTGAGTCTTGTCATTGTATCCTAATGTTCTTTCTGTCGAAACTGTGCTTATGATATATTGATTTCTAAATGCGTGACAGGGACAGTCATAGATTATTTTCAGAACATCAGGTTCTGCTGCTTTTATTCTGTGTAGCAACTGATGATCTCTTAGGTTGTAAGATTCTGGTTAGACTGAACTTCTTTAAGAGGTTGGGTCTTCCAATTACAATACTTTATTTCTATAGCATGGCTCTGAGAGTAGTGTATTTGAACTTACTATCTAACTTGCGAGTTGGCTGCCAATTATTGGTCCTCATTGGGTAGCTAACGGTTGGGACATTCTGAATTCTCACCTAATACCTCTGTGGTAAAGTCTAGAATATGCATTCAGTAACAACAAGTTATAAAACGCATTTGTTGGTCCAAACAGTGATTACAATAGATAAAGCTTCTGCTGCAACACTAGCAAAACACTTACAAAATATGTAAACTGTCACATAAGTTGCATCAATCAGTTACACATATTACAATGTAATTTTAAACTGTATACAAATAGTCTTTCTTTGTGCATAAGCCATTCACATGATCAATTTAAGTACACCTCATTTTAAATTTGTTGAACAAATGTGTATATTCAATCTGCTCTAATTAACTTGCCTTTGACTTGAATGCTGGAATTGACATTTGCCATACTTTTAATGCAGTATTCTGTCCATCAAACTCTAAAAAAGCTTCAATCTTTTACATTGATATATCTCAACAAATTCATGTGTTTACATTTTGCCATGATGCAAAAGCAAATTGCACCTTGGCAGTTTAACAATATATTTGTAGGAGTTTAAATTGTGTAGAAAAGTAGATAACTGTGGTCCTTATTTAGCCTTTGGCTGGACTGCCCTGCCCTGTATCCAGATGATATGACCTATGCCTCCCAGGTGAAGAAAAATCCACCATGCTAATATTGGTTATTTTTACTGCTGTGGATGGATCAGCTTCCACAGCCTCTCTTTTCACTGCACTAAAGTTGTGCATGTGTGCCGTTTACTATTCTTCTTAATTGTATGAAACAAACTTTTAAAGTGCCATTTTGTGTAAAGATGAAAAATAGTGGCCATATGACCATGGTTAATTTTAACTGTGCCTGCGCAAGGTTGATCTGTTCTTCCGCCCTATGCATTTGTAGCATTTTAGACATAGGCATGGAAAAAAAGTGTGTGTTTTCCTGTTCCAAATATGGAAGTGTATGGAAGCAGAGAAGTATTTTGTGTTTTCCTGGTCCAAATATGGTGGTTAAAAAAGTGTTTTTGCAGGGAGGAAGGAATCTTGTTTTATGTCATTCTTACTGCTCAGCTCAGCTCAGCTCAGCTCAGCTCAAAACAAGATGCCTGTATAGTTTCTTTAATAATGTTCTGGATTAGATAACTATCAATACCATTTTTTTCTATTGCTATAGGCAAAGAATATTTACTGCTTCAGAGGTCAAGAAATTATGCATTTTTTGTTCAGTACACTCAAGCAGAACAATACAATCTCAACTCCAAAGAAGTTTGAAATTATATTCTATCAACTATGAAGAAATACCCTCAGTTTAATTTATTCTTCAACCACACACACATCAAATATGTTAATGTTTCATTATATAATGTTTGAGACTAACTCCTTTACTGCTGTGATCTGACATGCAGCTCCTCAGCCAATCTAAGGTAGGCCACTTCTAATATGTGACGCATAAGGGTGTCATTGAGCACCACACCATTTTCTTCCTCTGGGTTCACCTCCCCAACTGATGTATGCAATTAATCAGCTCCATTGTGGATGGCCTCTCAGTGTTTCTTGGCATGGATGCTGCATTGCTCGTAAACCCCATTGGTCAGGACACTTTCAGTGAAGGTTTTCCAGGTTTTTGCCTTGACATGTGTGCTCATCAAAACAGTGGTTGTAAAAGCCAATAAAAAGATGTATCACTAGTTTACATTACATGCACAAGGTATACTGCACACCCATTTTAAAATAAAGATTGCATATAATAAAAAAGTTAAACTATAATTAATATGGTCATTTATTTCTCTTAATATAATTGTTTTTTTACTTAGTGACTGTTGGGGTGCTATCCAGCAAAGGTGGCTGAAGTCTTAACCTAAGCCACCCTGGAAGATGACAGTCAACCATATTAACATTTTTCCACCTGCTTGCCTTTGCAGAGAGTTGTGTGCCTTCAGAGAGTCCTCCATGCTGGTAGCTCCTTTGAAGGCACAGACATATCCACCAGGCAGGTGGACCTCTGTGAATATGGCAGGCAGTCTTCTGCCAATGTGGCACAGGTTAAAACCTCTGTCACCTTCGTGCGATAGCTGTCTGCCCACCAAAATGTAAATAACCTTTGGGTCTTATTTATACTTTGGCAGATGGATTACTATACATCACTTGTAATACAGTGAACAGGACAGACTCATGTTTTTATCCTGTACACACAGATACCTATATTATTATTATTCAGCTTATAGAGTGCCTTGTTACTCCAATGGAGTGTCCCCGTGCTAGAACACCAACAATGCCTTGACAGCTGGCCTGAGCCTACCACCCTCCCTCTAGCCTGAGTCCCCGGAAGAACAGGTACAAAGGCCTACTTTCGGCCTCCTGGGGGATGCTGGAAGAGCCACGTTTTTATTTTTTTCCGGAACAAAAACTCTGATGGGCACGTCCTTAAGTGAACAGATAGGTCATTCCAGGCCTTAGCCACAAGGAAGCCATACGAGCTCCCTCCAGCCTATACCTTCTGTATCTTAGGCACAATCATCTTTGCCGTGCCAACAGACCTTAGATAATGAGCTGCTCTATATGCGGAAGGAAGGGGGTGCAAAAAACTTGGACCTTTCTTATTGAAGATCCTGTGGCCAAACACAAGGCCTTAAAGGTGACTCTAGCCTGTATGGGGAGCCAACGTGATTTCCTAAAGGCCTCCCCCACCGAGGCCTGCCTAGGAATATTCAGATTTAACTGAGGTGCAGCATTCTGAACCTTCTGCAGTATGTGGCCTTATTGAATATGGGGGATGCACAGCAAATTTAGAATCCTAATTTACCATTCATGGTATACAATCATCTTTAGCCGGCAGTCTAGGATTAGCAAATATTGGTCGATATATTGGGCTAATACTGAATAAAGCTTCACTGTTGAGCCCTGGTGACCCTGAATATACTCTTCTTAGTATCTAAATTAGTTTTAGCAATAAAATGAAATTGATCAAAATGTGACCCCCTTTTAAAACCGTAATGACATTTGGTAAAAACATACATAACACTACAAATGTTTGAAAATTAAATTAGGAATCAAGTGATAAACACATAATATTATGACTACTAGGTCCATAACCTCCTCAGCCAAAATATTAAACAATATTAGACTGACAAATTGCCTGTTTGGCTGCTTCACCATATAACTGAGGGTACCTTGTCAACATCTTCAGCTCTTCCTGAGTGAAGCTGGGTGCTCTACTGTGGATCCATTATCCAGCATCTCTTCTCAGCTGAACAATTTAACAGCAGCAGTGGAGAAGTTGTTATTTCAGTTGTGGCAAGAAGCATAGTTAAGTACCCTAAAGTGGTGGTGGTATTACACTGATGGATAATACACAGTGGTTGGAGTACTTCTATCAATCCAACTGTAAGTCCACCAATGATGATGCTTGTCCAAGGAATGGGGATTACACCACACTGGGGAGATATCCTCCTTCAAAGGTGGACATGTACATAACTACTATGTTGTGTATGCTTTGATTATCACTTATTGTCACAAAGGTTAAAGCCTGACAAGATGCTGGCTAGGAACTTCATCATTAACAGACTCTAAGGGCTGTCGTGTAGTTCCTAATAATACATAGGATCTGCACATTTAGATACCATAAACTAAGAAATTGATTCCAAACAGCCCCAAAGGATATGTTATCCTTTAGACCAGTTAGCTCACAGTGTCACCATAAGCCCCCTAATTTTACTAAGAAGCGAATAGTTTCTGATAACTATCACACATGACAACCTTTGATCCTTCAGGGATCTTGGAAACAGTACAGCACTTTTCGCTCAGTCAAACATGCTCACTTAGGGGCTCATTACGATAGCGGTGATCCAGGCAGGTATGAAGTGTTGGGAGAGTGGTACATACATGAATCTTGGGTATTATGAATCTTGGGACAGATTTAGATGTAGGAACAGGGACACTGACGTTTTTCTCTGCGGTTCAGACTGTGAGAGTACTTTAAGTGGCTCTCCAAGTTGTCAGGATATTTTGGTTCACAGAGCCTGTAATGCTTTGGTTGCAAACCTATCGTGTCACTTGAAAGGATGCCCAGCTGCCGTGATTGATCCAGTGTTCAAACTTCTCTTGAATTGAAGTTATTCAATTTTGCGTGATCAAGGTTGTTGTGGTATGGTACCCAGCATCACATATCTGGTCATAGTAAGTTCCAGGGTTACTTGTTGTGTGCAAGTATTGTTTCCGTCGACCCACACAGTTAGGGAGGCAACACTATGCCCTTCATTGGATGTTTCCCTTATTGATTCTCTGAGCAGACTGAAAGCCATGCTGTTACAGAAGGATGTGACCTTAACCTCAGACCAAGAGACTTTTGATCTCCAGGTTGCAAGGTCTTCGGCTGAGACACAGGCACTAGTCCGAACAAATTTTCCTGGTGATGCTGTAGACAGTACTGAAATTGGAATATCGTGACTGGTAGTGTAATATGGCCATGGATTAACCATTCTGTGGAGGGTGACTCAGCACGGTAAAAAGTAATTGGTCCAATTTTTCAATGGGCAGCTTCATTTATTTTGCGTCTCTTTGTGCCATTGTTGTGTATCTTACTGTTAGATTATATGCAGAAAACAAAGACGTACTGTTGATATACCCCAGGGCATGTGACCAGAATGCAGTGATTGCAGCATCCAGCTCAATATTAAATGGATAGCAATTGTGATTGCCCATGTTGAAGAAATAGACAAATCCTGTTCTATTATATCTATTGCAGAAGACACAATGTTGCCCAGGGAATATGTCCTGGATGTTAGTGTGGTCATGCCATTGTCAACCACTGCCAAAGCCTTTTCTAGGTTAACCTTGTCAATCTCACGTAGTCTCTCAGAGATCTCCCAAACCTCGTTGTAAGTGGCCTAAAGGAAGTACTTCTGATGTAGTTTTGGGGGCCTAAAAAAAAATCCCTATGATCCAAGTCAACTGAGAGTAAGGACAAGTGTTTCATCTGGGACAGTGTTGAGGTCTTTAGCTACTCTAGGCATAACTTCCCAACACTGTAGGATGTTACCACCCAAGTGTTCTCGTTATACGTAGTGTTGTTCAGGCCTATGGTTACTAAACCCTTCAGTGGTACCCCTGAATCTTGACTGACACCTGTTTGTGTCGATAGGCCTAACCAACCATCCCTTCCAATTGGGGTCTGATGAGTTGTACGAACCATCATGTAGAATGTAATCTAATGTGTCCTCCTATTTTGTGTAAAACTTTTTCCATCCCTCAAAGTGTGAAAGAGAGGGAATTTGAGGGATGTTTAGGTCCTTGATCTTGGCTAGACCAAGAAGGATGTCTGTTGCACTGTGTCGTTCAGGAAGATAATTTGCTGTAGTATGAGGCATGCTCTAAATAAGGCTTCAGTTCCTGAACGTGCCAATCTTTATTCCCCGAGACAGATTTTGTGTTTATGGCAACCCTCCAAAAGTTAAATCCCTTTTCAGATTGGGACTTAGGAACTTGTTTAAATGTCCCTACTTTTAGGCCCTAGCAGGGCCAATCTACTTGTTGTACCTGACAAGTGCCCCATCATGGTCAGCCTCAAATCGCACCTAGGTACTAGTCTACTGCAACCATAGACCATAATTGGGGCTTTCTCTTAAATCTCCCATACCCCATGTAGGATTTTTGTTGTTTTGCTGTCATTTTGCTTATTAAAATGTTCTCTCTTTTTATAAATTAGAGAGGGACTTTTTTGTGTTGTGTTTTTGACTTTTTAACTGCCTTGGTACTTTTAAATGCTCTAGCCATTTTCTCTAGGTAAAGCCTATCTTCTCTGTGCCACAGCTACCAGGGGTTGGGCTCAGGTTTAAATTACTGAAACACTTGAATGAAACTAAATAGTTAGTAATTGTATTAATTGTGTTGGAATACCAACCACCCCAATTAATAATTTACTTTCTCACAAGCACTGAGTTCCTTTCCTAGATGCTGAAATAAGATAAACTGCATTGCGATTAAGAGCATAGCCAGTCCTTGGAACTCGCAAAATAGACTGATATTGTTGTGTTCATTTCTTACTTGAGTAAGCTCAGACAAAGATTTCAACTAATGTCAATTTGAGCCTGAATAGTGCCAGATTACTTCATTTATTAAAGTCTCAGCTAAAAATAACTGTAAAGCATGCCAAAAATATTTGGGAAAAATTCAGCTCCACACCTTCAAAGCAGAGCTTGAGATGTTGACCCTGACTGATGGACGCTGTATTTGTGTAACTTGAACTCTGTTTTAAATATATGATTTTTGTTTCAGAACGAGACACTTCCTGTTCTGCACCACCTAATTCCACTCCAAAATTCTCTTTTCTCGAACTGAAAAAGCTCAAACCTATGAAACGACTACGAGAAATGCAAACCATTTTGAGCATATTAAAGTACCACCTTCCTCAAATCGCCCAAGATTTCTTTGATTCCTTTGAAACCTTCTTTGAAGTTTTACCTTGAATATCATTAACTATGTTAGATGTAAAAATACCTCCTTTTCACTGACCTTTTAATTAGAATGAGTGCATCTCTATTACGGAAAAAAACAGGAAAAAAACAAAACGAACTGATGACTTGCTGCTACTTATAAAGAAACCACACAGAAATATAAACTGGCGAAATGCCCCACAGAGAAGAGATTTCTGAAACACTGGAAAAGAAAGTAACACATTTGTAGATTTGAAAAGCTGCCTCTAAAATCAGTTTTGCTAACTAGTATTTGAAGTGGGAGAAACAAAATTTTCCCTGCTTGCATTTGTGAATTATGGTGGCAAAAGAATATATACAACAATTGACCAGAATCATTACCAATTGTTGAAACAAGTATAACAATGACAATAGGTCTTGTTCTATTAAACAAGCATTGCCAAAGCCGATAGTTCTAACTTGTAAATGAAAATGTAACCCAAACCAATCAGCTTTGTTTATGATTGTTCATATTGTAAATTCAGTCCCACTATTTGCCGAAATCTTTAGATTCAGAATAAAACAAAAAGGTCACAGCCAAAAGTGTCCTTCTCATGCCCTTGGCAAAGCTGCAACTTGCACTTTCCTGTTGCAGGCAACGCTGTTACTAGAGTTTCCTCAAACCAAGTATAACTCCTTGCTGTAACAGACTGCAGTACCTTAGGTAAAATACTATATAGCTCCCTTGATTCAGACACAAACCTTTTCTGTCGCAGGCTCCTGGAGCAACACACAAATATTTCCTGTATCAGGCTGCAGAAACTTTGATCATGGCAGTACCATAGGTTGAAACTAAAGTCAGAACACTTTTATTTCCTTTCTGAAGCATGGTGCAGTACCTTAGGTCTTTACCGTAGGACCTGGGAATAAACACAAATGCTTTACTATAGCAGACTAGAGTACCTTAGATCATGAATGGAGGCCCCTCCCTTGAGTCAGAAGCGGCTTTATTTCTGTAGAAGATAACAGCGCCTTAGGTCATTACAAGAGGTCACTAGAGTCCCTGGAATAAAAAAAAAACTTTTTCTGAAGGAGTGCAGCGCCAGATTGTTTTTAGAGGTCTTTGTAGTCTGACATATGGTCTTGCTGTAAGCAGACTGCAGTATCATAAGTTGTTACTAGAGGTCCATGAAGTAAGGCACAAACAGGGGCGGCTCCACCGCTATGGCGGAGGAGCGCCACCCCACTGCTTTCGTGCAGAGCGAGAAGCCTAAACATAAAATGGTAATAACTTACAGTTATTACCATTTTATGTTTGCTTTGCTACGGGACTGCTCTGCTCTCCGAGCAGGGCAGGGGAGGAGTGGTTTGCCCACTCCTGAGTGCGCAAGGACTGTTTGGTCAGCCCTGTTAAGCCAACCAACCCGTCATGCACACTTTACCCTTCTCCATGCATGCCGCATTGCAGCCTGCATGGAGAACATGCACATCCCTCTAGCCCCTGGCTGAGCGCTGAATGACAAAAAGTTGACTGCAAATTTGTTTTCAACAGGTCAGATCACAGACATGGCGTGGCTTCAATATATATATGCGTATTTACTTCCATAAGAGTATTCATTTTAGCTTGACTTTGGGTTCCTAATAAATATGTTAATACTGGTTTTAATTATCATTACTAAGACTGTAAACGTATTTTCATGTGTTCTATAAAAATTCACAACAAAATTGCTAACTTATACCAGGCACTGGCATGCTAAAATCAACAATATTCAGTGATTGGGTAGCAGGTAGTGTTACTTTTCTGTTGTGAAAGGTGGTTAGATGGCATAAATGCAGGCCTGGAACAAGGATGGACATTAACAACTTCACAATCCCAGACCTGTATGCTACTGACTTGGGGCCTCATTTATGAGGCTCCTTGCGCCATCGGAACGTCACTTTTTGTGATGTTTCCTGGCACAGAATCCTGCGTGATATTTATCAAGCAGCACTAGTCCCTTTTTTTTAGCTTATTGATACCTGATAAATATCGGTACCCTGAACGCAGTTTCGTACGTTAAAGGGGTGTGCAATGGCGTTTCCAGCAACATGGCTTTTTGATACTGCCTAAGATTTACGAAAAATCATAAATCTGAAGCAGCGTCAAAAACGTACGCCTCCACCGGATAGGCGTAAGGGAGGCACAACAAGGAGAAATATCTTTATTTCTCTTCGTTTTTCCTTTTTCTATGTGTGCGCATTTTGCAACTCACCCTTGCACCATGGTGCAAAGTTGCCTACGTTGGCACACAGCAGCCAATTGTGCGCCGGCGCAGGGGAAAAGGACAGGGAATGCGCTGTATCTGATAGATACAGCACATTCTTGCCCTTTTCTTTTGCCCTAGGGCAGTGTAGCAGGAAGGCCTGCTGCACTGCTCTACGACTAACACCTCATAAATAAGGCCCTAAATGTGCAGAACCAGGCCTTGAAAAAGAGCAGTAGAGAATTCAGGGAACAGGAAATAGAGCGATTTGGAGAGATAGTTACACAGCAGAACACAGGGAGAGATGACTGTGCATCAGAGGGGAAGGATAATCACTGATAGGGTTGGCAGCATAACTGTGCAGGACTACTTCTAGATGTCCCATTCCAAAGAAATGAGACAATGGAACTGGGTGTGATGAAAATCCAATAAATAGCAGACCGCTAAAACACTTCAGAGCGAATGATTGAATAGGGCTGACCCAACGCCCACTCTCTCTACCTCTTCGTATATGCATATTGTTTCAATTGTTGGGAACAGACGGTCTTTGAGATGCAAGGCTTTAAATAGAAATAAGTACACAAGACTGTATAGAGAAAGTAACATATAAATATTCATGTATGTATTCAACAAAGAGCAACTGCTAAAGTATTCTGATGTTCCATGTGGGCATGGACCTCAATTAACCCAAATGGCAGAGATTTCAGGATAGTCGTCATGCACCCTTTGACCTCAGACAGTAAGACCAAGGCCTTCTAATTTCTATCAAGGGGCTGAGGAATGGCAAGGAATTAACATTTCAAAATGTAAACTGCTCTCCTGGAATCCTGATGACCTTCTGTCTCTGCCACAGTTTTCATGACCGAAGAGTACACTGGTAGTAGTATGTACAGAGCGAGCAGTACCAAACCAAAGCCAGGAGTTGCAAGAGATTCCTGGCTGCTCCTAGGTGACGTCCATAGCTGGTTTACTGACAAAATATGGATGTAAAAAACTATAGCAGTAAAAAATATCGATGACAAAATATAGAATGCAAAAATATCGACTCCCTATACTTAAACAGGTGAGTACAAAAATATCGGAAAAAATGTTGATGGAAAAAATATAGTTGTACAAAATATAAAATAGAATAATAAATATTAAATATGTTTGATAATACAATTCATATGGAAAAAAGTAGATTTAATATAAATTACAAAAATATAATTAAATTAATTAAAACGTTAAACAGACATACATAATAATTCATGTATATTCACTTCACTTTAAAACAATTGCCAAACTATTAATTTTAATTTATTTTATAATTTTAAAATTATATAATGTTTTACCAATATATATATTCATCCCACAGATGGCACATGATGCCATTGACATGTTTCATGACCTGGTCACAGGTGCAGGCGAGAGGACCAAACCTGACAAAGCAAAATTTGACAACTCATCAAAAGAAAATTCTAAAGGATCTAGGTGATGATGACAGCCTTGTAATATAAGCTTCTGACAAGGGAGTAAATGTTGTCATAATGGACGAACTGAATTACCTGAATGAAGCACGGAGACAATTATATGACACCCAATGCGACATTGTAACTATACGGAACAACTATGAAAGTAGGATTCGAGAGTTTGCAAACTGGCAAAAAAGTGGAGAGACAAAGGGATACCTAGGGAGGAGGATTTTAAGTTAATCTATTGCGAGTCCCCAGAACTACCTACCTTTTACCATCTCCCAAAAGTCCACAAGAGTGCAGCAAATTCGCCGGGACGGCCAATCGTATCATCTAAGAACAGCTAACTGGAGAACACTTCCATTTATATTGACTGTTTTTTGAAGCCACTAGTGGTCAATCTCTGCTCCTATGTTAAGGGCACTAAAGGTTTTTTGAGAATAATTTCCAACATTGAGTGGGAACCTGACATACTGCTGCTGACCCTGGACATAACGGGCCTCTATACAAGTATAGAACACCGAAAAGGTGTAGAGGCTGTGGAGTTTTTTCTTAAAAAGAGAGAGCTGAAATATTTTGAGCACAACGTTATGTTAATTGAATTGATTACATACTGCCTGGAAAATAAAAAATAATTGTTTGCAGGAGAACTGTTTCAACAGTGTCAGTGTACCACGATAGGCATGTGTTTCACCCCCAGCTACGCAAACTTGTTCGTCGGCTGGTGGGAGAAGCACATGGCCTGGGCGGGGAAAAACGAGATCTGGTCAGACAAAGTGATCCTGTGGTCAATATGCATTGACAACCTCTTCATTGTATGGAGAGGGTCAATGGAGGAGGCCAGAAAGTACTTAATAGAGCTTAACAACAATGAGGTCAACTTAAAATTCACTGAATGAGTGAGAAAAAACAGTGTACAATACTTAGATCTAATGGTGTTCATAAAAAACAACAGGATTGAGACTACACTATATAGAAAGCCCACAGCGAGCAATAGTGTATTGCACGCAAACAGTTTTCACCCCAAAAGTGTGATCAATGGAATCCCTTATTGGGAGATTGAGATGTAACTGTTCACTTGATGAAGACTTTAAGACAGAAAATAAAAAACATTTGATTGCTTTATGAAGATAGGGTACAGAGAGGAACTCTCAAAAAAGCCAGTGACAACATAAAACAGGTAGTGAGGGAAAATCTTGTATCCACCACAGATGAGAATAAGAAAACTGAGGTTACAGGACCAGTAAGGATAATAACCGAATACTCTACAGGGTCCACTGAGCTGTTTTAGATTTTCCGAAGGAATTGGAAAGTCTTGAGATCAGGTCATATGCTCTCTAATCTCACAATCTCCCCTTATTACCTTCAGGAGAGGTCCAGCACTAAAATATCAGCTTGTGGAAGTAATTTTTCAAAAACTGCGAGGAAAAAAGATATGATTACCAGCTTCTATCCCTGCAAGGCCTGCAAGGCATGCAGGAATAGCGGCAAGGTGAAGGAATTTTCAGTACCAGGAAGGAAGAAAATGCACAGGATCAATAAATTGATGAACTGTAATTCAGATCATACGGTTTATTGTCTCATCTGCCCATGCAACAGAAGATATCGGGGAAGTATGATCCATCCCACAAAAAAAGGATATTGGAGCACATGTGTCCTATTTAAAATCATGACTCAGCATATCCCGTGGCAAGGCATTTCGAAGAGCAACATAAATCGAATGCCAATTTGCTCAAATTCTTCTGTTTAGATCAGGGTATCAAAAAAAGAGGAGGTGATAGAGTTACAGTGTTACGCAAACTCGAATTCCGAAACATCATTGAATTGCAAACCAAAGCCCCACAGGGTTTAAACAATGATGAGGTGCTTTGGGTCCATGTAGAATAGAGATGAGAATCTAAAATAAACCACATGGACCAACATCACCATAGGCAGGAGATAAGGAAATAGGTCCCCAGGCGAAAGTGTGAGAAAAATGCCCATTCAGGGCACAATTATGGTGAGTGGCCTATATAGGTCTTAGATGATGCAAATGCCTACACATGGCGAAAATATAATAAATTGTAATATTCATGTGGAACACAACATATATTAGTTGACTTTAAAAACAATTCATGGGTCTAATGAATTGAGTATATTGAGTTGTATATATGTATATAACTGATTGAAATATGAGATTATTTTCGCATCATCGCATCTAATTGTAAAGGTTGAAAATGTTAAGACCTTAAAATATGGCCGCCATGTTGATTTGAGAAAACATTTACTTTTTGTCCCTCATTGATGTTGCCCTTTCCATGAACTGTGAGTCCCCTCTTAATTTTCATAATCTTGTTCACATATTTTCTTTATAAAGTTGCATCACTTTCAAATGAATTTTGTGACATTGAGGAAGGCGTAGCCGAAACGTGTCTGTCCATATACTTGAGTAACTGAATAAATCTTTAAAAATGTACCTTGTCAGTGTGCGCCTCAATCAGTGACCATTGGATTTGGTCACACACTGGGAATATATATCTATATATATATCTATATCTATATCTATATCTATATCTATATCTATATCGATATCTATATATATATATATATATTAGAGAAACCACTCCCCAAAAGCAATACTCTAAGAACTATGAGCGGTTTTTTCCCTTGTGGGAAATGTAAAGCCTGCGCCGGGAGTAAAAGAGTTCTCACAGTGGAGAACCAAGATACGGGCAAGATACTGCGTATAAAACAGTTCATCACGTGCAGCACCCCCCTAGCAGTGTATTGTTTAGTGTGCCCTTGTGGCCTTCGCTACATAGGGAGCACTATCAATATGCTGAAACTGCGGATCCTAGAACACCTTAGAGCTATCGATAAGGCCGACCAAGCATATCCGGTAGCCCGGCATTTCGCCGAGAAACATAATAGAGACCGCAACCAGCTTCAATACTTTGGCCTTGACACCATCAAAACTAATGCCAGAGGGGGGGATTGCCTACGACGCCTGCGGGGGCTCGAGTCGCGTTACATCATAGACCTCTCCACGAAGTGGCCTAAAGGGATGAATAGTGGGGAAGAAATGGTGGTCCATTTAGGTGAATAGCAGCTGCACTGTCTCATGATCCAAGTCTACTCTGTATTCTCTGAAACTTGGTGGATCACACTGTATATATCATTGTATATAAATGGTTGCTTGTGTACATATTGTATAGTGGTGCATAGTCGTAGGAGGGGTATGATCATACACTGACTTCCTTTCCAATATAGGCATATGCATACTTACCATTATAGAGAATTAGTTTCTGTACACATGCCATAAGCGGTATTTTGTTAGGTTCAAAGGGCTCTTTGATTCCTACGTTGCGTGTTTAAATTAACGCTTAACTAGATTTCCATTTACCACTTATAGGATGTTTTCATCTCTCCATTTTTTCTCTCTTTTCTTATTCTTCTTTTTTGGAACCTCACACATTTTTGCACTGTCCATGACATGTTGAAGGTTAATAATCTTTTTGATGCATATAAAATGTATAATAGGATGTATATATAGTCACCTCTCTTTAGTTTAGAGGACCATTGCCGATCCACGGCTTTATTCAGCAATGTATAGTACACTATTTGTAAATTACTATGTATCCCCCATACGAGCAGTGTTACCTATCCAAGGTATGATATACGGTGAAGATTTAATTTTTAGCCATTGTGGTATCATGTATATAATTGACCATTGTAAGATGGCGCTCACTGGGTGATCTGAAGTCCTCTGTCGATGTCGACTGAGAGGTGTTCCCTTTATACTTTGCAATGTATATTTAATGACCGGTTAACGTGTGTAACTCACACACACTGACGAAGGCCAAGTGCTGAAACGCGTCTGTGGCGAGCTTGTAGTTAATAAACTACTGTGTGACGAGTACCCCTCGAGTGCTGTCTTCTCTTTTCCTGCAATATTGGATTTGAATGAGCGCGATATATATATATATATATAGATATATATATATATATATATATATATATATATCTATATATATATATATATATATATATATATATATACTCAACGACAAGGTTGCCCATTAGAAGATTCCTCTCAAGAAGGGTTTTCAGCACAAATCATCCCAGGCAGCAAGCACTCCACCCGGAAGCCAACCTCCCTATGGCCATACGCGTTTCGAGCAGTCTTCGTGCTCTTGTTCACTGGCAAACTGACACACAGGCCGGCTGAGTTTGAACAATTAATTTATTCCGTAGTGAGCCCCGCCCACATGGCGGCAGGCATTGTGGTACAGGTAGTCCAAAATACAAGCCTATGGCTTCAAAGTTCTTTTTCCAAGTGGATACCAAGCCTGGGTCAGTGTAAATATATATTTCAATGTTAGGTGAGAGCGCTGCCTTCTATGATGAGAACTTGCCGGTATCTACCTGGGACTGAGGCTCCCTCCTTTCCAGCGAGCGCCCGTAGTTCATGGCACTCAGGATCCGCCTCAGTCGAGCAGCGGGGAATCTTCGCGACCGGGCCGGCCGCTCTTAAATTATACTCAACGACAAGGTTGCCCATTAGAAGATTCCTCTCAAGAAGGGTTTTCAGCACAAATCATCCCAGGCAGCAAGCACTCCACCCGGAAGCCAACCTCCCTATGGCCATACGCGTTTCGAGCAGTCTTCGTGCTCTTGTTCACTGGCAAACTGACACACAGGCCGGCTGAGTTTGAACAATTAATTTATTCCGTAGTGAGCCCCGCCCACATGGCGGCAGGCATTGTGGTACAGGTAGTCCAAAATACAAGCGTATGGCTTCAAAGTTCTTTTTCCAAGTGGATACCAAGCCTGGGTCAGTGTAAATATATATTTCAATGTTAGGTGAGAGCGCTGCCTTCTATGATGAGAACTTGCCGGTATCTACCTGGGACTGAGGCTCCCTCCTTTCCAGCGAGCGCCCGTAGTTCATGGCACTCAGGATCCGCCTCAGTCGAGCAGCGGGGAATCTTCGCGACCGGGCCGGCCGCTCTTAAATTATACTCAACGACAAGGTTGCCCATTAGAAGATTCCTCTCAAGAAGGGTTTTCAGCACAAATCATCCCAGGCAGCAAGCACTCCACCCGGAAGCCAACCTCCCTATGGCCATACGCGTTTCGAGCAGTCTTCGTGCTCTTGTTCACTGGCAAACTGACACACAGGCCGGCTGAGTTTGAACAATTAATTTATTCCGTAGTGAGCCCCGCCCACATGGCGGCAGGCATTGTGGTACAGGTAGTCCAAAATACAAGCCTATGGCTTCAAAGTTCTTTTTCCAAGTGGATACCAAGCCTGGGTCAGTGTAAATATATATTTCAATGTTAGGTGAGAGCGCTGCCTTCTATGATGAGAACTTGCCGGTATCTACCTGGGACTGAGGCTCCCTCCTTTCCAGCGAGCGCCCGTAGTTCATGGCACTCAGGATCCGCCTCAGTCGAGCAGCGGGGAATCTTCGCGACCGGGCCGGCCGCTCTTAAATTATACTCAACGACAAGGTTGCCCATTAGAAGATTCCTCTCAAGAAGGGTTTTCAGCACAAATCATCCCAGGCAGCAAGCACTCCACCCGGAAGCCAACCTCCCTATGGCCATACGCGTTTCGAGCAGTCTTCGTGCTCTTGTTCACTGGCAAACTGACACACAGGCCGGCTGAGTTTGAACAATTAATTTATTCCGTAGTGAGCCCCGCCCACATGGCGGCAGGCATTGTGGTACAGGTAGTCCAAAATACAAGCCTATGGCTTCAAAGTTCTTTTTCCAAGTGGATACCAAGCCTGGGTCAGTGTAAATATATATTTCAATGTTAGGTGAGAGCGCTGCCTTCTATGATGAGAACTTGCCGGTATCTACCTGGGACTGAGGCTCCCTCCTTTCCAGCGAGCGCCCGTAGTTCATGGCACTCAGGATCCGCCTCAGTCGAGCAGCGGGGAATCTTCGCGACCGGGCCGGCCGCTCTTAAATTATACTCAACGACAAGGTTGCCCATTAGAAGATTCCTCTCAAGAAGGGTTTTCAGCACAAATCATCCCAGGCAGCAAGCACTCCACCCGGAAGCCAACCTCCCTATGGCCATACGCGTTTCGAGCAGTCTTCGTGCTCTTGTTCACTGGCAAACTGACACACAGGCCGGCTGAGTTTGAACAATTAATTTATTCCGTAGTGAGCCCCGCCCACATGGCGGCAGGCATTGTGGTACAGGTAGTCCAAAATACAAGCCTATGGCTTCAAAGTTCTTTTTCCAAGTGGATACCAAGCCTGGGTCAGTGTAAATATATATTTCAATGTTAGGTGAGAGCGCTGCCTTCTATGATGAGAACTTGCCGGTATCTACCTGGGACTGAGGCTCCCTCCTTTCCAGCGAGCGCCCGTAGTTCATGGCACTCAGGATCCGCCTCAGTCGAGCAGCGGGGAATCTTCGCGACCGGGCCGGCCGCTCTTAAATTATACTCAACGACAAGGTTGCCCATTAGAAGATTCCTCTCAAGAAGGGTTTTCAGCACAAATCATCCCAGGCAGCAAGCACTCCACCCGGAAGCCAACCTCCCTATGGCCATACGCGTTTCGAGCAGTCTTCGTGCTCTTGTTCACTGGCAAACTGACACACAGGCCGGCTGAGTTTGAACAATTAATTTATTCCGTAGTGAGCCCCGCCCACATGGCGGCAGGCATTGTGGTACAGGTAGTCCAAAATACAAGCCTATGGCTTCAAAGTTCTTTTTCCAAGTGGATACCAAGCCTGGGTCAGTGTAAATATATATTTCAATGTTAGGTGAGAGCGCTGCCTTCTATGATGAGAACTTGCCGGTATCTACCTGGGACTGAGGCTCCCTCCTTTCCAGCGAGCGCCCGTAGTTCATGGCACTCAGGATCCGCCTCAGTCGAGCAGCGGGGAATCTTCGCGACCGGGCCGGCCGCTCTTAAATTATACTCAACGACAAGGTTGCCCATTAGAAGATTCCTCTCAAGAAGGGTTTTCAGCACAAATCATCCCAGGCAGCAAGCACTCCACCCGGAAGCCAACCTCCCTATGGCCATACGCGTTTTGAGCAGTCTTCGTGCTCTTGTTCACTGGCAAACTGACACACAGGCCGGCTGAGTTTGAACAATTAATTTATTCCGTAGTGAGCCGGGTGGAGTGCTTGCTGCCTGGGATGATTTGTGCTGAAAACCCTTCTTGAGAGGAATCTTCTAATGGGCAACCTTGTCGTTGAGTATAATTTAAGAGCGGCCGGCCCGGTCGCGAAGATTCCCCGCTGCTCGACTGAGGCGGATCCTGAGTGCCATGAACTACGGGCGCTCGCTGGAAAGGAGGGAGCCTCAGTCCCAGGTAGATACCGGCAAGTTCTCATCATAGAAGGCAGCGCTCTCACCTAACATTGAAATATATATTTACACTGACCCAGGCTTGGTATCCACTTGGAAAAAGAACTTTGAAGCCATAGGCTTGTATTTTGGACTACCTGTACCACAATGCCTGCCGCCATGTGGGCGGGGCTCACTACGGAATAAATTAATTGTTCAAACTCAGCCGGCCTGTGTGTCAGTTTGCCAGTGAACAAGAGCACGAAGACTGCTCGAAACGCGTATGGCCATAGGGAGGTTGGCTTCCGGGTGGAGTGCTTGCTGCCTGGGATGATTTGTGCTGAAAACCCTTCTTGAGAGGAATCTTCTAATGGGCAACCTTGTCGTTGAGTATAATTTAAGAGCGGCCGGCCCGGTCGCGAAGATTCCCCGCTGCTCGACTGAGGCGGATCCTGAGTGCCATGAACTACGGGCGCTCGCTGGAAAGGAGGGAGCCTCAGTCCCAGGTAGATACCGGCAAGTTCTCATCATAGAAGGCAGCGCTCTCACCTAACATTGAAATATATATTTACACTGACCCAGGCTTGGTATCCACTTGGAAAAAGAACTTTGAAGCCATAGGCTTGTATTTTGGACTACCTGTACCACAATGCCTGCCGCCATGTGGGCGGGGCTCACTACGGAATAAATTAATTGTTCAAACTCAGCCGGCCTGTGTGTCAGTTTGCCAGTGAACAAGAGCACGAAGACTGCTCGAAACGCGTATGGCCATAGGGAGCTTGGCTTCCGGGTGGAGTGCTTGCTGCCTGGGATGATTTGTGCTGAAAACCCTTCTTGAGAGGAATCTTCTAATGGGCAACCTTGTCGTTGAGTATAATTTAAGAGAGGCCGGCCCGGTCGCGAAGATTCCCCGCTGCTCGACTGAGGCGGATCCTGAGTGCCATGAACTACGGGCGCTCGCTGGAAAGGAGGGAGCCTCAGTCCCAGGTAGATACCGGCAAGTTCTCATCATAGAAGGCAGCGCTCTCACCTAACATTGAAATATATATTTACACTGACCCAGGCTTGGTATCCACTTGGAAAAAGAACTTTGAAGCCATAGGCTTGTATTTTGGACTACCTGTACCACAATGCCTGCCGCCATGTGGGCGGGGCTCACTACGGAATAAATTAATTGTTCAAACTCAGCCGGCCTGTGTGTCAGTTTGCCAGTGAACAAGAGCACGAAGTCTGCTCGAAACGCATATGGCCATAGGGAGGTTGGCTTCCGGGTGGAGTGCTTGCTGCCTGGGATGATTTGTGCTGAAAACCCTTCTTGAGAGGAATCTTCTAATGGGCAACCTTGTCGTTGAGTATAATTTAAGAGCGGCCGGCACGGTCGCGAAGATTCCCCGCTGCTCGACTGAGGCGGATCCTGAGTGCCATGAACTACGGGCGCTCGCTGGAAAGGAGGGAGCCTCAGTCCCAGGTAGATACCGGCAAGTTCTCATCATAGAAGGCAGCGCTCTCACCTAACATTGAAATATATATTTACACTGACCCAGGCTTGGTATCCACTTGGAAAAAGAACTTTGAAGCCATAGGCTTGTATTTTGGACTACCTGTACCACAATGCCTGCCGCCATGTGGGCGGGGCTCACTACGGAATAAATTAATTGTTCAAACTCAGCCGGCCTGTGTGTCAGTTTGCCAGTGAACAAGAGCACGAAGACTGCTCGAAACGCGTATGGCCATAGGGAGGTTGGCTTCCGGGTGGAGTGCTTGCTGCCTGGGATGATTTGTGCTGAAAACCCTTCTTGAGAGGAATCTTCTAATGGGCAACCTTGTCGTTGAGTATATATATATATATTCACTGAAAAAAACATAGGTTTTAGGGGTGTTATAGTTAGCTGGACATTTCACTCCTACAAACCCATTGAAATTCCTCCGTTATAGTTAGTTGTACTAACTGTAACTCTCGTGCCCGCAATCCATTGGTGATGATGTCACATATTACATCATTCATGACATGGTCAGTGACATCACTGATGACATCTCAAATGACATCACTGATGACATCACTGATGACATCATCCAGTGAATGTAGTTTGGTTTGTTTTTTAAATATGTATTATATACACACTAATCTGCATTGAAGAATCAGTGGATCTATAAATATCTGGATAGAGGAGTTAGTAGCAGTGTGATTGACTGTTTACTTGACTAATTTATAGTGTCTCACTAAATATATTGGATAGAGACTAAACTATGTGAATATCTGTATTCCTTTGTCAGTTGTTTTGTAAACTGCTGCTCCATTTGGTTACTAGCTACGTGAAAGTGTATAATAGTTATTGATTAGTTAACTGATTATTTGTATAGCAGAGTGAATGTGTGTGTGGTTTGGAGGGGGGGGTGTGACTGCCCAAAGATGTGTCAATAGTTCATTCAGTAGGTATATGACGTTCAGACTACAAGTTATAATACTTGTTTGGGTGAGTGAATATGTATATGCATGTGCTGATGAGCAAATATATCTCTCAATAGTACACGTCCAACAAACTAGAATAATAAAAGGCGGTGTATGTGACATTTGCTGTATATAAATAAGTATACATAAGACTCAGTGATTGCATGAGTGTATGGATAACTGTATACTTGTAATAGTGATTTTATAACAAACTAAGTATGAGTTACTATCTATATGAATAAATGAAGTGGTGATTGTATAAGTGTGTAGCGGAGTAAATATAAGTATGATCCATCGGTTGCATAAGTGAGTACGATGAGTGCATATGTAAATAGGATGTGTGCTGGTTTGTAATGTCAATATAGGTGTATAAGTATATTTGATAGTGTTCTATTGATCATTGACAGCATGTATGAGTGAATCTATAGATAATTGATTACATGTTTGTGTAGCTCTAGGAATAACTAAGTTGGTTTTTAGATACTTGTATTGGTGTTAGTGGATTCAAATATGGTACTCTGTATTTTACAGTGAGTGTTGAAAGGTTATAGTAGTGTATGCTGAGGGTTATCTGATTGTCACGTGGATCATGTCATCAGTGATGTCATTTGAGATGTCATCTGTGATGTCATCAGTGACGTCACTGACCATGTCATGAATGATGTAATATGTGACATCATCACCAGTAGATTGCGGGCGCAAGAGTTACAGTTAGTACAACTAACTATAACGGAGGAATTTCAATGGTTTTGTATGAGTGAAATATCCAGCTAACTATAACACCCCTAAAACCTATGTTTTTTTTCAGTGAATTTCTAAGGTTTTTTAAATGTTAATTCCTAACTATAACCTGCCTGAAACCTATGGTTTTTTCAGTGAATTTCAAAGGTTTTTTAAATGCTAATTCCTAACTATAACCTGCCTGAAACCTATGGTTTTTTCAGTGAATTTCAAAGGTTTTTTAAATGACAATTCCTACTTATAATGTTGACCACTTTCCCATATTTTCAACAAGAAACTAAATCTGCAAAGCTACCTAAAAAATCAGGCATTAGTTCCACTTACCACTAACAAATTAACATCAACATTTAAGTACTGTAATAACGTTAAATATGTACTGCGTGAATTACATTCAACTCACAACAATGTTTAAAGAGCAATATGTGATGGAGGTTCCAATTATACACTTTCGACACCCAACAAAATCGCAATACCCAGCACCACGATCACCACAACCATCCTTATGGACCCCTCTCTCCTACTACCTCAGAGGCAGCGCAAAACAGGATAACTGTACTTTTCCAAAATAATATATCCCCTGAACAGTACACTAGCTTAATCTACAGAGATGTGGCAAGCAAGTATGTATAAGGGAAAGAACTCAAACATCAACAATAATGTACACAACGCTAAGACTACAGGGGAAAAAATATACACAATTCACTATAGAAATCAAAAACTTTTCAGTTTGTAGATATACCATTGATACGTGTAGTGTACTGAATAGTGGGCGCAACCATATTATCCAAGACACTGGGGAATATTTCGGTCATGTAGCTCTGTTCACCCCCCCTCCCCCTTGAAACAGAAGCCGAGTGGGCTAGTCCAACGTAAACAACGTCAATGTAAGATTATAAATAATTATGTTACGCCTTGGGCGTGGTTCACTTCTGTAAAGAGAAGAGACTCCGCCACAGCAAAGGTCCTCACCCTGCCACGTGGCTGCCGCCATGAACACGTGCCTCCTCGATATAGGCCCATTCCGAACTCAACGCCACAGCACCGCAGACTTATGTCTGTATGAACTACTGCCTTCGATCTCCATTGTGAACAGCAGAGTTCACAATTTGAATTCAGCTTTGCATCTGCACTATGTACAGCATTGAATCCAGCCTTGCTTTATTTAAGGTATAGACAATTGAACTCTATGTCTTCCGAAATTTGTAAAAGGATGTGACAAAAAGCATTCATCTATAACTGTGTTGACTACAGCCTTCAGTCTACACTGCGGACAGCAGAGTTCACAACTTGAATTCAGCTTTGCATCAACACTACGGACAACATTGAATCTAGCCTTGTTTTATTTAAGGTAGCGATAACTGTACTATATGTCTTCCGGAATTTGTAAAAGGATGTGACAAAAAGCATTCATCTATAACTGTGCTGACTACAGCCTTCAATTTACACTGCGGACTGCAGGGTTCACAACTTGAATTCAGCTTTCCATCTACACTAAGGACAGCATTCAAGTTACCCTTGATTTATGTAAGGCAAAGACAATTTTGTTAATGGATGCCACAAAAAAACATTCCTCTAAGTCTGTACAAAATACTGCCTTCAAATGTACACTGCGATCAACAGAATTCACTACTAGATACCAGAAGCAGAGAAGCACTACAAACAACATTTAATTCAGTCTCGATTTATTTAAGGTAGAGACAATTGTACTGTGTCCTCAGATTCTGTTAACTGTGACAAAATAGCATTCATCGATGTTTATGTTGACTACTGTCTTCAATCTACACTGCGTATAACAGGATTCACAACTTGAATTCAGCTTTCCATCTACACTACGGACAGCATTCAAGATATCCTTGATTTATGTAAGGCAAAGACTATTTTGTTGAAGGATGCCACAAAAAACATTCCCCAATGACTGTAGTGAGTTCTGTTTTCAAATGTAAACTGCGATCAAAAGAGTTTACGGCTTGATACTGTGGCGCATAAGCACTACAGACAACATAAAATTCAGTCTCGATTTATTTAAGGCAGAAAAATACTACTGTGTTGTCAGATTTTGTTAAAGTATGTGACAAAAAAAAATCCTCAATGTCTGTGTTTTCGATGTACTCTGCGGACAGCAGGGTTCACAACTTGAAGTCACCTTTGCATGTATACTACGGACAATAAGGAATTCAACCTTGATTAATTTAATGCAGTGACAATTGTACTGTATGTGTTCAGATTTTTTTCCCATAGAATGACGATTGTACATGAGGCATTCCAGTATACAAGAGACATTATAATCATCACAGGGTACACAATCGCTGAGTTCTTTCGGTACCAATCAATCACAAGTCACAAGTCATTTCCCCGTAGCCTTAACAAAGCAGAATTCACTAGACAAAAAACAATGCTCCCAGTACAGCCCCCCTGCATTACGCATTATCGCAGAGTACGTACAAGGTCAGCGCCAAAGATACTACTAACTCAGTGCACCATAAATTATCGGAAAGAAGAGTGAACAGTTTTATGTCAGCAATGAGGGATACTATCACTTTTAAGTGGAATTCATGCAGAATCCAAAACACATTACTCCAATTACTGCCCCCCCTGCCCCCCAGACTACGCATCATTGCAGAATATGTACACGCTAAGCACCAAAGATACTAGTAACTCAGTGCACCAAAAATGATTATCACTTGGCCTTACTAAGGAACCATTCACAACACAAAAAACATTACTATCAGTACAGCCTGCCAGGACCAGGCATCATCGCAGGCTCCACAGAACCTTCTTGTTTTAGATACCACTAACTCAGTCTAAACCAAAGAAAGTATAACACCTATCAAACCCTACACAATATCCCTTTATTATGCTTCCTTGAAAAACTTATTTTATATCACTTATACATTTAGTTCAATAATAAAATGTACGCTGCATATATGTTCTATCTTCCACTTCAATCATAATTGCAGATGATGCACTCCACCCTAAGATGTACACTGCTGACAGCAGGGTTTACAACTTGAATTCACCTTTGCATATACTCTACAGACAGTAGGAAATTCAACCTTGATTTTTTTAATGCAGGGACAATTATACTGTATGTATTCAGATTTTGTTAAATTTAGTGAAACAAAGCATTGTTCTATAACTGTACTGACTAGTAGCTTCCATGTACACTGTGCACACTAGGGTTCACAACTTGAATTTACCTTTTTATCTACACTACAGACAGGATTAAATGCAGCCTCGATTTATTTAAAGCAGACAAAAAAATAGTGCTGTTGCACAGCTAGTATGCGCAAGCTATGATAACAAAGAATGTAGAAAGTTGCGCCAAAATGTACCTCTACCACCGGCAATACCAAGTACCTCTCGGATATCACCTTTAACATCGCCACCAGACATACGTCCCCATTTTGAGAAAGTTAGAATGCACTACGTGAAATGCAATCGTTTAATTTGTTATGGCGGGCAATCAGTAGACCTAGTTTACAGAGCAATTGATAACCATTGATGCTAGTTTTTTTCCCCCCTCAAAGTTCATATAGTCCAGTATGCAACAGTGAATGATTTCAGTACAGCCCGCTCAGACCACACATCATCGCATGGTGAGCACACGATAAACACCAGACGTACCACTAACTCAGTACACCGTAAATAATTGCCACATGCCCTTGGTAAGGCAAAATTCAATAGTCAAAACACATTTTTACCAGTGTGGTCTGCCTGAACCACGCATCATCATAGGCTCCACACAAACCACCCCTACCTCAGTGCATGACAACTCATGAACTCTTTACGATAGAATCTTCTGTGCATTATTTCACATACAATGTTCCTACCTTTCTACAACAGAAGTCATAAACCATTTATGATTAAATATCTGTATATGATATCATGATTACTATTCTACTTGTTACCAACAACAATGTAATAAAATGGAGTCGAGCACACGTGCCCGTACCCACTTCAACTATCTATCTGGGTCTGTGTATTTATTGTGTTTGTAAAATGCTGCTCCTGCTCCCTACCACATTATATTGTGCTATAAATAGCGTATGCAACCATCTTACCTGTGACAGTCAGTGTGGGCTATTCCTCCTTTTTAAAAAAAAAAAAGCATATTTATATAGCGCAAAATCAACCCCAAACTATATCAGCTATTTATATGAGCACCGTATTTACAATACATTTTCAGGCACGCGTACATTACATCATTACTCTACAATAACAGGATGTGGACGCAACTCCGAGACTCGAACACGTATTTCCAGCATCAAGTTCTACAGTCTACATAAATGACCACATACGTATTTATATTAGCTGTCCTTCATGTGCCAAAAACTGCAACATTGCCCAGATTTCCATTGTAGTGATTTCTTAGTTCCAGGTGTAGTTGTCAGTACGGCACACACACACTCCCTCATGGCTGGTATACACCCACACCACACCCATACAGCGCATCCGACACTACACATGTGACCCTACTTATTAAAAAGACAGGGCGCACATGCTGCACCCCTTTTTAGAGTTGCTCCCATCGCAAGCGCTGTGATGGCCCATCCTGGTGGTTTGGACGCCTCATGTAGGCCTGAACCACCGAACGGGGGGCCACCACCATGTGCGTGGCCTCTTGGGTTACTGAGTTAGTGGCACCGGAAGGACTGAGCGGGTGAAGAACCTGCGATGATGATGGGAGCACGAGTATGTCGTTAACCACGTCGATATCAAGTCTCAGCACCATATGTGTGACTTCTTGGTGGCAGCGCAGGACTGCATGATGTAAAAGGTGTCCTGTCCACGAAAAGGTGAGCAGTGAGGCCTGGGTGCGCATCGGAGGGAGTCGATGGGCTGCAGCAGAATGGATACAAAAAAGCGATGCAGCGATGCAGCGATTTAGGCGTACACAGTCCTTTATAGCATATCTTATTGCATGTATATATATTTTTTCCAATAGCAGGAATGTTTTTATAATTGGTCAAACGTCCGGAATATAAACTATACAACTAGTTGTTTTTAAATGCGAGAGGGAAGATGTGTGAAAGGGAGATGTTATTCAACTCCACATTAAGATAGTAACAAATTCCAATCATAACATCTTTCTTTTACTCTCTTTTAGATGTAGAGCTTCAGGGTGCATTATGTCCCGGCACGTGGTGAAAAACACACCGGTGACAGAAAGGTGAGTTGCGAATATTCTTTGCAGTCACTCTCTCACTTCCTCTCTTCTTTGATAAAAAAAATGACACACAATGTTAACTTCCTTTTTATCTTACAGGTTGTGTTTCACAAATTGGCGTCCCCCCAACGCCTCTAAAGCTCAACGTTCGAGGATTGTGCGATGATGCATTGCCATTGTAACAACTTCTAAGAAGGCTGTTTCTACACGTAGTGCACCTTCTTTGAATCCGGCCAATGGCACAAGGTAAGCAAAGAAGCTTGTTTCCGAAACAACGCCAAGTCATCTGTGAAAGGAGAGAGTGGGTAGTGTGCATCAGCTTCACTGCGTAGGAATGTACAATTACCTCCGGGCAGTGAGAATAGATAGGTTACAACAGTTTGAGGGGCAGATGTTCGAGCCCCTTGCACAACTTTTGTGTCACTTTTAATAAGAGAAAAGTATCGCAAGGACCTTCTAAATCTGCCTCTGACTTCCCAAAAAAAACACTCACCTCCGAACTCTAAGAGTCAATGGGGTGCAACAATCTAGCTACGCAATATTGAGAACTCACAGCTATGCAGTGGAAGTGCATGGGATATACCACTTTGGAAAAAACAGCTCACAGACAACTCCTTACAGTAGAACTTGTTGTAATATAGTATCCTGAGTGTACAAACCAAATATATACGTGTGCATTTGTATGTACTTGGCTATTACTAACTCTATATACTATCTTTCAGATCCCTGAACTAGAGGGTGCACTATGAACCAGCACGTGCTTGGACACACAACGTAGGCAAAAGGTGAGCTACGAGTATTTTCTCTCTCTCACGCTCTCTCACATCATTTCTCTTTCTCTTTTAAAGTTATGGACACTGCTATCCACTCTGACGTGTAGAACCAAAGCTGAGTTCTAGTTGTGAACTCTGTTGGTCACAGTGTTTACACAAGGTAAGCCGAGCGGCCTAGATATACAATCCCTCCGATTAAATGCATTAGAAATAAAAGAGCTTATTTACCAGCCCCTTGCACCACTTTTGCATCACTTTCAACATGAGAAAAGTAACACAAAAGTAGCGCAAGTCTTGTAAATAAGCCCTAAAGAATATTGTCCTGCATAATGGCTTGATCTCTCACCTAATTCTGTCTCATCTGTGAATCATTTTAAAGACCTGTTGATCTATACTGTAAATCGGACGCAGTAGGCACTTCCATACAGACATGTCTTGAACGTGGGCCTATAAGACAAGTGAAATGTATCAGGCACACTGCAGACGTAAAAATAAAGAAATATCACCAAGTGTTACCTTGACTTGTAATGTTTGACCTCATTAAGTCACATCGATCTAATTTTAAAAACTAATTTTCGTTTTTGTTTTACAGATTACCTACCATACTTCTATTGGACTCCATATCACATTTTTTTTATTATATTGTTTTGTTGAAGTTATGTTTCTAGTTATTTATTATATTGTTATCTTCAAGTTACGTTTCCAGTTATTTATTGTTGTTTCAATAAAAGTTAATATAAACAAAATTATGTACATCTTCTTTTTTTGGAGGGTGACGGTCCCCAAAAGAAATGATATTGATAATTTGAAGTACAATTCTGAGGCTAACTCTTTACCAGATCTTTACCAGAGTCTATAGCAACGACTAACGGTTCCTATGGAAAAGTTTTAAAACTCCAACACAGTAACTTTTTACATTCGCATCATAGTGTGGTGAACTTCTAACCTCTGTGCTCATGTAAGTGTTCCATGAACTGTTACTATGGTAACAGGCAGAAAGCCATTTGGGGTTAGAGTTGAAAGGTACTGGCTGTACAGAAACCGTTATATTTACCCTGGATCCTCTATATTACAGAAAGGAAAGCAAAGTAAAACAAAACACTGTGTACCAGATTTACAACCCCTCGTGCCACTTTTGAGTCCAAGGCCCCCCCTGGAAAATTAGAAGTGTGTGGGCCTCAACGACACCCCTCAAGCCCCGGGAACCACCACCCCCCGGGATTTGTGTATTGTGGGAGGCAGGCTGCGTGGCCCTCCGCCTAAAGCCCTCGAGGGCCCTGGGGACTGCCATGCCCAGGGCCGGCTCCTGCAGTGTCCCTGGGTGCTTACCCCCGGAACACTGCTGTTTGCTATGAGAGGGCGGGAGTCTCGCGCCTTCCGCCCTCACATAGCAAACTTAGTTGGCATTTTGAAAGATACAGCAGTGAAATCTGTTCTCACTTTCAAAATCCAAACCAGATTGCATTTGCACATGTAAGTTAGCATCTCCCCATGTAAAAAAGCAATGCCAGCTCCAGAAGAACGCGGGAAGCCGGCAGGACCGTGGGGGCATTGTAGCTCCCCTCCCACGGTCCCCAACATTTTTTATAAGACCCGGGGATACGGTCCCCGAGAATATTAAAAATTGCTGATGGGGCTATTTTTTGATGGTAAAAGTAAAAGTCGCGCACCCAGCGCAGTGCTCGGTGCGGCCCTTTGGTGTGCACAGGCTGGATGCACGACTCATAATCTGTAGGGTGCGCGACTCCAGCGCCTATGGTGCACAACTTCTACGTGTATGGGAGACGACTTTTCCACATATGGAACTACTAACATGCAGCTCTCCATGTGGAAAAGCACTCTGATTTACATTTTGAAAGAGAGAACAGATTTCCTTGCTATGGGAGGGCGAGATGGACACCCCAGGACACTGCAGGAGCCGGCCCTCCCACAATACATAAAGACCCTGGGAGTGGTGGTCCCCGGGGCTTTGGAGACCTTGCAGCCCCCCCAGCTATGTTTTTTTTGTAGCCCCTGGGGTTAATGGGCCCTCGGGTGCTCCAAGACGGAGGCCATGCAGTCCCCCTCCCACAATACAAAAAGCCCCGGGGGGTGGTGGTCCCCGTGGCTTTTAGGACCTTCGACCCCTCCTCCCACCAATTTTTTTCTTTTTAGCCCTGGGGGGTGACGATCCCCGAGCCTGGGGAGCCCCTCTGGGCCCCACATAAAATTTTATAAATTTGCCCCCGGTATTTAACCTCCCGGGGTCTAATTATTAAAAAAACCCTCAGTTTTATTTTATTTATTTTACGGCACAGTCCGCACACCCTACACGCACCTGCCGGGTTTAAAAAAAATAATAATTGTGGGCCCTGGGGGTCCTTCTGCGACCCCCAAAGCAGGTATAGAGGGTAACATTATTTCTACCCTGCCCCCTTTCTCCTTGTTGCACACATATTCCACTGACTTCCTCAGCCTCGCTTCAGGCGAGGCACAAAATGGCTGCCAACAGTTCCTGGTTTCAAATGTTGACAACCACTTGATAGCCAATTAGCCTTCAGCGCGTGATTGGAAGGGTGCACTTATGGTACGATGACAATCCTTGCACACTCCGTGGATCCACCGCGCCCATTGATATAAAATTACTTTAATTGTAATTTTCTCAGGAATTACTGAACAGATTGACACCATATGAGCAAAAGGCACAAGTCGGAACTGAGGACTACCTCTTTGTCAAATTCGGCGTAATTCCGCTCAGCCGTTCGAGCTGTAACTGTGGCTGAAGTTCCTATGGGAAATTGCATGGGGAAAACATGTTTTGGGACCCCCCTTTTTTCTCGGCCCCCACTTGACAATCACCCCGAAACTTTCAGGATAGGAGCGAACCAGAGCTGGCCAAAAGTTTGGAAAAGTTAGCAAAGATTCATCAATTGGTGCCAAAGATTTTGGGAATAGAATGTTGCGGATTTCCTATGCATAATAGGTCCTAACTATAACTACCAAATGTCGATCGCCAGTAGGTAATATATATATATATATATATATATATATATATATATATATATATATATATATATATATATATAGATATATATGAGATGTCATCAGTGATGTCACTGACCATGTCATGAATGATGTAATATGTGACATCATCAGCAGTGGATTGCGGGTGCGCGATATATAGTTAGTGCAACTAACTATATATGGAATTTCAATGGTTTTATGTGAGTAAAATAAGGTTTTTTAAATGCTAATTCCTAACTATATATGGTCTATAACCTATGGTTTTTTCAGTGAATTTTCAAGGTTTTGTAAATGCTAATTCCTAACTATATATGGTCTATAACCTATGGTTTTTTCAGTGAATTTCAATGTTTTTTTAATAGCAAATATCAAAAGCTTTTTTGTGGAAAATGACTAAAATTAGGTATACATAAGCGGCGTTCATTTATGTTCACCACAGCCACTGTTGAAAGTAAAGTGAAAGTCGCGAAACAGTGGCCACGCCATCTAGTCCCTTTTAGGCCCCATCATGCACGTAAGTGACAGCCATTTTGTGTGTCATGGCCTCTCTGGCCACTGCCAATAGCCTATGATCGTTCGGAATTGGTTCTCTTTGGGTGATTCTCTATTCACAAATAAGCACAGAGTCGCAATACTCTGTTTAGTCTTTGCGGATAGTGAAGGATAGGTAGTGAAGACTTTTGTCCCCTTTGTAACCCATCATGCCTATCTGAATTTGAATTTAAAATATTTATATAGCGCAGCGTACACCAGACGGTTTCTTGGCGCATTAGGAGGCATGGGAAGAAAAAAAGTGAAGAGGGAGAATTACTGTGGGAAAGCTTGGACAAACAAGAAAGTTTTCAAGCCCTTGCGAAAGAGGGAGTAATGTTTGGTCGCTCGTAGATGGTCTGGGAGGGAATTCCAAAAAATGGGAGCCAAAACTGAGAAATTGGACCCTCCCCATTTTTTCCTCTTGTAGCGAGGGACCTGTAGAAGGGATTGGGAGGATGATCGGAGCTGTCTAGTGGGGACATATTCTTTTAGCAGAGAAGAGATGAAAACAGGGGCCATTCCCTGGCATGCCTGGAAGACCATGCAACCGGTTTTAAAGAGTAAACGTTGCTGGACAGGCAACCAGTGTAGCGCCTTCAGTAGTGGTGTGGAATGATGGAAGCGGGGGAGACCGTACACCAGCCGTGCTGCCTGGTTTTGCACGAGCTGGAGTTTACGTAGGCTATAGGCTGGAATGCCATTGTACAGAGCATTGGCATAGTCTAGCCGGGAGATCACAAGGGCAGACATAATAAGTTTAAGTGCCAGAGGGGAAAAAAATCGGGAAACAGTGCGAATAGTGCAGAGCATGAGAAAGCAAGCAGAGACAACAGAACTGATTTGTGAGTGAAGGGTAAGATGATTATTGATTTTTATACCTAGGGTCTTAACTGTGGAAGAGGGGACAGGGGAGGAACCAAGGGAAGAAGGCCAAAAGGAAGAATTCCAGGGACTGGAAGAGCCACCAGTGAGCACCAGCTCGGTTTTATCCGGGTTCAGCTTCAGATGGTTATGGCTCATCCAGTCCCTGATGAAGATCATGATAGTTTGAAAATTAGAGATAGCGTGAGGGGAATTTATTTTAATTTAATTGTGGGTTTATATAGCGCTAGAATCAACTCCCGGAGGAGTATCTCCGCGCTTCGACCGCTGGGGAACCCGTCCTGGCTCACCCTGAGAGATGGTCCCTAATGGGTATCTCTAAGGTGCGACCAAGCATCCCCGGTGGTCTGGGGGGCCGTTGTGAAGATGAGGCAAGCTAATGCCCAGAGTTGCCGAGTGTGATTCCTGACTGGAGTAGGCACCGAGGCGAGAATTATCGAGCCCGCTGACCCTGGTCCACGACCCTGCCGCGTCGGGAATTGAACCCTGGTCCCGGGCCGTCCTCTGCTTACGGGTCTGCCGCCTCTAACCAGTGAGCCACACCACTCCACACCAGTGAGCCACACCACTCCACACCAGTGAGCCACACCACTCCACAGAGATGAGGAGAGATTGAAGACAAGCTGGAGGTCGTCTGCATAATTGTATACAGTGACCTCCAGCTGTTGAAGTGCAAAGATTAGAGGGTAGATATAGAGGTTGAACAGTAGGGGAGAGAGAGAAGAACCCTGGGGGACACCACAAGAGATCTTAAGTGGGGTTGCCGTGAACTCCCCCAGCCGGACCGCCTGTGTGCGATCCCGCAGGAAGGACGAGAGCCAGACTAGTGCTGAGCCCCGATTCCCACCGCTCTGATACGTGAAAGCAAGATGGAATGATCCACCGTATCAAAAGCGGCGGAGAGATCGAGGAGCACCAGGGCTTGATGTTTATTTTGGTCCAAGCCCTCCCTGAGGTTGTTAAGGACCGACACCACGACGGACTCAGTGGAGTGCTTAGGACGGAAACCCACTTGACAGGACGCCAAACCTCCAGTAGCCTCCACGTGAGCGCTAAGTGCCGAGGCAACATGGCGCTCAAGCACCTTGCCCAGGTAGGGCAGCAAGGAGATGGGCCGGTAATTAATTGGAGTGGATGGATCGGCGCCTGGTTTCTTCAGAATAGGCACAATGGTGGCCGCTTTGAGAGCTGGAGTCACAACCCCTTGTGCAAGGGAACTATTGAGGAAGGTGATGGGGGGCTGAGTACAAACGGAATAAATTTGTTGGAGAATGCGAGCCGGACAGAAATCGGCTGGAGAGCCTGACTTGACTTTGAGAAGTGTTTCCAGGAACACCTCTTCCGTGAAAAGGGGGATTGAAGTTAGACAGGGTTGAAGGATAGGAGGGAGGGGATCAACATAAATGGCAGAAGGAGAAGGGATATTGCTTTTGATATTGGCAATTTTTTCAAGGAAGTAGTAATTCAGAGAGTCACACAAAGATTGAGTGGGAGGAGGTTTAGACATAATCCTCTCTGAAAAAGCTAGCTCATGGACGATGGTAAAAATTTCTCTCGATTGATTTCCTGCTGTTAGGATTTTAGATGAGAAATGGGCGGTTTTGGCTTCTAAGATAGCTTTTTTGTATTCCTGCAATAATGTGATGTAGTATGTCTTCTGCAGGGGGCAATATTCCCTTCTCCATGATCTCTCATCACGCCGGAGTGACAGCTTTTTTTCCTTTAGGTCTTCATTAAACCACCGATTCGCCTCCTTAGGTCTTTTGGTTGATATCCGGCGTAGAGGGGGCTAATGAATTACAGCCTCCCGCAAGCCAGGTGTCAATCCCGGCAGCTTGTGACGAGGAAGGTAGACCAGCCAAGTCAGGTGCAGAAATTAAAAGAGAGGATGATAATGAAGTCAGATCAACACGGTTCCAGTTCCGTGCCCAGGTTTTTTTTGCCAGCGGGATCTTAGCAGAGAGGTTAAGGTGAAGAGAGAAAAAAATAAAAGCATGGTCCTACCATGGACAAGGGGACACTAATATGGAAGAGATGGAATGGTTAAAAGACCAGACTTGGTCTAACCCGTGGCCGCCTACATGTGTGGGGACTAGGATATGGGAGGTAAAATTTAATGACTGAAGCAGTTCAGTAAATTGCTTTGAAGCTGGGCATTCGGACGGATCATTGGGCCAGTAGTTGAAATCGCCCAACACCAAGACAGAAGCATAATTGACCACTAACGTGCTCAGTAAATCATGAAAGGCCGATATAAACAAGGGAGTAGACTGGGGTGGTCGATATGTTAACAGACAGACAAGCGGGGGGAAAAAGTGGCAGAGCGAGCCACAAGGTACTCAGTGGAGTCGATAGAGGTGAAAGGGAGAAGTTGAAAGTTATACTCTGATCTAGCAATGAATGCCACGCCACCCCCTTTTTTCCCTGCCGGGCGGTCAACACAAAGGGCCGCGTAAGCAGGGGAGAGAGCAGCCAAGAGGGATGGCAAGGAGGACTCACAAAACCACGTCTCGGTTAGACACAGTATGTCTGGCTTATGGGAGTCAAGCAGGATAAACAGCTCCTGGTGGTGTTTCACCGCCGATCTGGTGTTCAATAGGATGAAGGACAGGGGAGGAGGGGGGGTAGGAGGGGATGAACGGGGCAACAAAGGGGAGGGAGCAAGACCAAGGATGGAGATAGTGCTGCTAACGGAGAATGGAAGCGGCCAGTTACCTTGCATATGTTTAAGACTCTCCGAGGAGTAGGTGATGAGAGGGGCATAAGGACACGCCCCTAGCCCCGGCCGGCCGCGGACGGGCGCAGACGGGCTTAACCCAGGCGCAACTCCGGCGCGCCTACGACGCGCCCGCTGCGCTCGTCCGCTGCACTGACACATAGTAAATGTTTAAATAGGATATGACGATGGGGGTGTGGCGGAGGTCGAACTCGCCGACCAACCCAACCCAAAATGGCGCCCGCGGCCGCTGGGGAGCACCGTTAGGCGGTCAGCCCACAGCGGGTGGCTGGCTTCTAGGGAGGAACAGGCAGGATGGAAGGTGAGTGTCCCTGCTAGTAATCAGCAGGACCAAGTGAAGGGGGGTTATTAAAAAATAGCGCCGCTGCTCGTAATCAGCAGGGTAGGAGTTTAAGAAATTAGAATTCCCTGCTCATAATCAGCAGGAAAATAAAGTTAAAACTGAGTTGCCTCAGCCCTCCAATAGTCGCGCACAAGCCCTCTGCCACCGGGCTGTTTGCGATCTCCCGTTTGTTGGTAGTTGGTTCAACCCGGACCGTTTATTAGAGGTAGATCATCCGACTCCACCGGAGGACACGCCTAATAAAAAGGACATATATATAAAATGCGGACTAGCCGCTGTATCGTGCTAGCAAACTATAACATAAAAATCGTTAGAAAAAACAAAAGGAATCGAGCAAAATCAGTAGGCCACTGATGGGATCACTTTTTGACCTCGCTAAAATAGAAACATTAGGAACAACCCCTCATGAGAAATATGAAACTAGTGAGAGGAACCGAGCTCGACGCCATGATGTCTGCAAGACAGCTCGGCTCCGCCGCCCACCCCGCCCAAAATAACGACAAACCCTATGCAAATATTATAAATATATACAACACACCAGCAAAGTAACAGGGTAAAACGTTGTGACGCGGGGGACCCGGACTCGGGCCCCCCTGGCCTACCTATTCATGTAATGTCTATGTTGTTTCAGCACACAGACTCGTGGAAAACATCAGACGTTGCCAGCTGTCTACCGGTGTTGGAAAGTGAGGGCCCCTGCACCTTTAAGTGGGCGGCGACGGAGCCTGGACCCTCCCACAACAGCTCGGTAAAACCCTGCCCAGAACTGAGACAGGTGTGTGTTACACCTGGAGGAGTAGAGTGGAGACTGGAGTGCGAGGACGGAGTGGAGAGGCATTGGAACGAGGACGGAGTGGAGAGGCGTGGAAGCGAGGACGGAGAAGAGTGGTGGAGGATCAAGGACGGAGAGGAGCTGAGGACGAGCCAGGACGGAGAGGAGTGGAGGAAAACCGAGGACAGAGCGGAGGAAGGCCAAAACAACAGCCACAGCGGGAATAGGCGAGACCAGGACGGACCGGGAGAGGAGAGCAGTGGAACCATCCCCACGGAGACGCGAGACAGCAGCGACACGCCAGGAGGCCACCGAGAAGGCGCATCGCCCAGCCACGCTTCCCGGGAAGTGTGGCTCGGACAGGTACGGTCTCGTTTCCTGGGCTGGGCGGGACGTAGCTTGGTCAAACCACCCTGATCCTACCGCGGCACTGTTATCTTTAATCCCCGACGTTCCCCTGCACCATCCCTCACATATAGCGGGGTAGATAACTTGCACGCGTGTCTCCTCACTACCCACCCCTCACCACGGTTCGGCTAGAACAGCCGAGTAACTCTGGTTCTCTTTTGTTTTCTGCACTCTGGCATCCTTCCCCGGACTCCACGCGACCACGGCGGAAGCCCGGACTACGAATCCCAGCAGACACCGGGAGACGAGGAGGCGGAGCGGAGTACGGGAGGCCGCTGAAGAGGCTGCTAACCCTCTTCCCTTCTACCGGTTCCCTGTTGCAAAGCGTAGACTGTACAAAACAATAAAACCTGCACTTCCCACAACCCCTTTGTCAGTGGATTTGTTTGACTCCCCGGCAGAAACCCCACAAACGTTTTATTAAATAACTATTTACATGGCAGCCTGCTGCATCATCGATCCAAATGCATGACGCTGTTCCTGTCCCTCCTTGTGCAGCAGGTCCGCGGCTACGCCCATCCGGAAGACGAGGCCCCCGGCACGTATAGGGCGGGGCCTTGCTGGCAGCCATCGGCCGAAGAGGTCGTTGGGTGGATGGCCCGGAAGCACCACGGCCACGATGTTGTTGTACTGGCCTTCCCATTCGTCCACCCTGAGGTGGCATCCAGCGAGCCACGGGTGGGAGGGGGTGAATGCCTTGCTGATGACCCCCCCCTCTTATTGCCTGGTCCGACCATCACATATACCTGCGCCAGGAGACGGCGTGGGGTGCACTGGGAGAGAGATGCGGCGCGAACGAGCCTCCCCCACCTCCCCAGGTGGAGGTCCTCAGCTGCACCCCAGCGCTTCACTCGGCCAGCGGAGTTGCGCCCGCTCTTGCGGCACAGTGCCTCGCTCGGCCAGCTGAGTCTCACCCGCTCTTGCGGCACAGTGCCTCACTCGGCCGGTTGAGTTTTGCCTGCTCTTGCGGCTACAGCGTCTCACCCGCCATGCGGCTGAAATGCACCCACTCTTGCGGTACAGCGACAGGTGGCTGCCACGGAGCTCACGAAATGGCGGTCGGCTCCACAGACTTGGGCCTGGCCTGCAAGGATGGCTCTGGGCAACCCTGGAACTCGGACGCTTGACTGCTAGGGCATGGGCCCCATTCCCGAAAGCGTCCCCTCAGCCTTGAAGATTCTACAAGAGTCACCGGGGCCCCCGACTCCCGCAGGCTTCCGGTGGGGAGCGACTGCCATGATTGCTCGCGGAATGGCCACGACGTAGCCACGGGATGGTGGTGCTCTCATGCTGACGCCAGCTTCAGTCTGAAACATCCAGAAACACTGTAGACTACCAATTCGATCAGTTCCGGTGGAGCCCCAACGTGACCCGGTAGGGAAGAACTTGCCCTCCCCTCTTTGACTGATGGTTCTTGTTGCCTGTCCCTTCTGTTGTGATTTAACGGAACTTTTTGGACTGCTGAAAGGGGTTCTGGTCCGACCGCTGGTTGGTGGAGACATTTTGACTATATTCTGGACCTGCCCGGCCTCGCCCAAAATGGCGCCGGTATAAATGAGACTCGCAACTCCTTGATGTGTACTGGTTGCTCAGCCTTGATATCACGAGATATGTAAGCAGTTTTGGAGCACATGGCGGGCGGGGACGGGTACTGATTGAACATTTGGACATCCCTATTGATATTAAGTTCTGATGTATTATTGATTACTGTAATATTGAAAGTTCGAATTAACGTTACTCATGGTACTTGCCCGCAAATGTATATCTAGATAATTTCATTGTAACTGGTCCTGTCGTACTTTGATTATAAAATTAACGTCCACCGATTCCGCAACTGTTAGACACCTTAATTCCTGCAACCTAATGGCCCGCCCGTTACGTTTTTCTACAGTGTAAATGTCCCCTCATCATATATGATTCCAGTTTGCTCCGTAGCCGGCCCACATGGTTGTAGGCCCGTATTTGTATACTGACATTTTTGCAATAAAGAGTTTTCGAAGGAAGTATGGAATCAGCATCATAACAATCGTGTAGGTTGGTAGGGTTTTTGAATAATGGCTGTTATTCCCAAACAATAGAAGACAGATAATGCAGACCCTTTGCCTGAATTTTGGATTGATTGAAATTTGTATCCGTCACACCTGCCCTTTTTCCAGAATTGTTAGAAAATGGTCGACCGTAGCTTAAGGTATCTGCCGAATGTAAGGTGTGGTATTTTGTCCCATAAAATACGACTAATTGAGAAACAAATACACGAAGAGGGAACTCGAATTTAGAGACAAACAAAATGAAAAATTTTTTGGCATCATAAGAAGGGGAGGATATGTTACACAGAAAAATAATGCGAAAGGTATAGCCAAGATCTGTTGTATCACACGTTCCTGCAGCTAGTCTGATACATGGTAAGTAGAAGCTTTTTCGTGTTTGCGCGCGCTGACATGCTCTGAATGCTGTATCCCCCCCTTTCTTTTCTCCTCTGTAGGTTACATCGGAGTTCCGACTGAAGAATGGAGTGGACATGGACCGCACCGTGCTCCATGTAGGGAAAGACATAGACAAGCGCTGTGAGATATTGCATGGAGTGCAGACCATCACTGGGAACGTGAAAAATTGTATGGTGTGACTGTGCGTACGTGCCCTGATTGTATGGTATGAATGTGCATGTATTCCATATGCCCGGGTCGTTGGAGAGAACGTCTTTTGTATGACTGAAATGCTGGTCTACCGATCAAGGGGATGGGGAAATAAGCCAGAATATGGTAACTCCTCGTCTGAAGAAACAACTCTCCCTCAGTCCAGGAGTTGGGGATATTGGCATGTTTTAGATTCACCACATAAAAAAAATAAGAGGTGTACCACTGAACGCCCGACCGATACCCCTCCTCTGTCCCGGTTTTTGATCACCGCCGGCCCAGAGGTTGGAAGGCTCCACCGTGAGTATAAGCACGACTGGACTAATGTCCGACCGGAAAAAGAGGAGTAAGTATTTTTTTGAAATGAGGCCTCCAACAAAATTGCCCAGAAAGGGAGGGGAGTGAAAAGTCCCACCCCCCCCCCAAAAGAATTACGGACAATACTGAAAATACGCAGCACGCATAGAAAAAGGAAAGGAAAAGAAAGGTCCCCTTACCCAAAATAGCTCTGTGTCTTCGTCTTAGATTTCTGCGTTTGATGTATGTACTGTCACACCCTATCCGGTATTTGTGTGTACGTGAACGTTGAATTTATGTTTTCCCTCAGCTTGTGTTCTTGTACGTAAACCTGACCCGTGTTGCTCTATGTTGTGTGTGCACCAAGTAGCCTATTATCGTACACGTTTGTCTCTCTCTCTCCCTCGTTTTATGTCGTACGTATACCAAATAGCCTACTTGATGCGCACGTCTCTTTCTCTCTCTCTCTCTCTCTCTCTCTCTCTCTCTCTCTCTCTCTCTCTCTCTTTCTTTCTTTCTTCCTCGCTGAAGGCCCCTTGCCCTCTTTTAAATAAGTAACGACACTGTACCTCCTCGGTATATGTATAATTGGCTTAAACTCGACAGGGTTCGAACAAATTATCAGAAGCAAAACAACCGTATTTTGCCACACTACTACCTCTCCTTTCTGTAAAATAATGGAACTTAATTGGCTGAGAAAGAAAGGACAGGTAAGACGACTGATGTCCCCCAATCTGGCCCTTTTTACGGGAACTATACGTCAGTGGTTCTGCATGTGTTGATCAGTAGCTATATCAGTAACTATATGGGTTATTGATTGATTGCCCAAGTATTTGTATGGGAGACTGAGTGTGTGTGTGGCTGGCTGGGAGGTGTGTGACTCTGTGCAGATCAATGTGTACTTGTATCAATGATTGTATAAGAGAGTAAGTATGTGTTAGTATATGTTTGAAAATGTAAGGTACTCTATGTTTAACTGTATAGATTAGAAAATGGAAGTGTGATTGATTCTTTACAGGACTGACTAGGTGTGTGAGTAACTCCATGGATGAGTGGCAGAGTGTGAGTGTCTGTATAGGTGTATGAGTGCATATGATAGTGTTGTAAAGATGAGTGATTGTATGTATGAATGATTTTATGGGTGAATGAGTGAATGTGTGTGTAGACGTAGGAATCAGTGAGTGCGTATGTAGTAACTAGTATTGGTGTGTCAATGGTTTCAAAAATTATACTCTGTATTTAACACTGGGTGTAACAGAGGTTATATTAAAATGTGAGGAGATGCATTGTATTGTCACATGAATGATATCATCAGTGATGTGGTCATTGATGTCAAATGAGATGTCATCAGTGATGTCATCAGTGATGTCATTTGAGATGTCATCAGTGATGTCATCAGTGATGTCACTGACCATGTCATGAATGATGTAATATGTGACATCATCAGCAGTGGATTGCGGGTGCGCGATATATAGTTAGTGCAACTAACTATATATGGAATTTCAATGGTTTTGTGTGAGTAAAATAAGGTTTTTTAAATGCTAATTCCTAACTATATATGGTCTATAACCTATGGTTTTTTCAGTGAATTTTCAAGGTTTTGTAAATGCTAATTCCTAACTATATATGGTCTAAAACCTATGGTTTTTTCAGTGAATTTCAATGGTTTTTTAATAGCAAATATCAAAAGCTTTAAAATGTCAAGTACGTGGTAGGTAAAAACATTTTCGTGTTTATGCACGCTGATGTGCTTTGAACGCTGCCCCCTTCTTTTCTTTTAGGAGTATTCTCTCTTTGCAGATAGTGAAGGGTAGGTAACACAGGCCTTTGCCCCCGTTGTAATCCGTCTTGCCTGCTTCCCTCTCCATTTGATTGATTGTTATCCAAGCATTTACTGTTTTGGAATTGGTTCTCTTTAGTTCATTCTCTATTTACAAACAAGCACAGAGTCGCAATACTCTGTTTAGTCTTTGCAGATAGTGAAGGATAGGTAACGCAGGCTTTAGCCCCCGTTGTAATCCGTTGTGCCTATTTTTATCCCTCATTTGATTGATTGTTTGGCCGAACATTGATCGTTCAGAATTGGTTCTCTTTGGGTGATTCTCTATTCACAAATAAGTACAGAGTCGCAATACTCTGTTTAGTCTTTGCGGATAGTGAAGGATAGGTAGTGCAGACTTTTGTCCCCTTTGTAATCCGTCATGCCTATCTCTGCCCCGTTTGTTGGTAGTTGGTTCAGCCCGGACCGTTTATTAGAGGTAGATCATCCGACTCCACCGGAGGACACCCCTAATAAAAAGGACATATATATAAAATGCGGACTAGCCGCTGTATCGTGCAAGCAAACTATAACATAAAAATCATTAGAAAAAACCAAAGGAATCAAGCAAAATCAGTAGGCCACTGATGGGATCTCTTTTTGACCTCGCTAAAATAGAAACATTAGGAACAACCCCTCATGAGAAATATGAAACTAGTGAGAGGAACCGAGCTCGACGCCATGATGGCTGCAAGACAGCTCGGCTCCGCCGCCCACCCCGCCCAAAATAACGACAAACCCTATGCAAATATTATAAATATATACAACACACCAGCAAAGTAACAGGTTAAAACGTTTTATTAAATAACTATTTACATGGCAGCCTGCTGCAACATCGATCCAAATGCATGACGCTGTTCCTGTCCCTCCTTCCTTAAAGTAGCAATGCTGGGCTACTTTGGGCTACTTTTTAGTAGGATGTGGGCTTTAGAAAGTCTACAAAGGCCATCAGCCGGCGAGGTAGCGGCCTAGGGGTGGAGGACCGTTGTGCAAATAGCCCGGGGGCGACACCACGCGCCAAGGCTCGTCCCCAATACACCCAGAGATGATGTCCAGCAAGTTGTGTGGGGGGATGCCTTGCTGATGCCGCCACCCCCCCCACCTTCTTGTTGCCTGATCCGGCCAGCTCAATCGATCGAGCATGAGACTCTTAAACCCAGGGTCGTAGGCCCGGCCATCTTAGTGATGTGTAATGCATGCCGCCGTTCCCGGGATTTCTCCCCGACTACTCTGCGGCCTACGAGATGGAGAGGCCGGGGCGTTGACTAGGCGGGGCCTCCGGCCGCAACCACAGCGCCAACGATCGCTGCTGACGGAGGGGAGCCTTGCCGGTGAGAGCCACTGATCTGAAGAACCGCTGCCTGCGGTGCCTCCCTGAGCCGCTTGACGGAGGCCCCCGAGGGGCGGTGTGGTGGCGCGGACTCGGAGGGGGCGCTTGGCTCCTGCCTCCTCCCCAAGTCTTGTTGCCCTGGTGTGGCCTGAGATCGCCCCCTACATAGGCGGCCGGCTCCCGGGGTCCGGCGGGACTTTTAGCCTTTTGGTGACTCTTCCATTCTGGACCTTGTCCCACAATCCGTTTGACCTTAAGACACGTCCTGCGGTGCCCTCGCAATGCGGCCTAGTCCCTGAATGTGTGCGGGGGGACGGTATTGATTGGATCAAGATGGCGGCTTCACACAAAGCTGACTCAAGTGTTGCTGCTGATGCTATGAAGACAAAAACTGGTTTTCAGTTTGTACATTCTTCAGGATTTTTCCATCCAAGGCTGGTTGAGAGTTTGTAGAACGATGGCTTCAGATTTTCAACATACTACTCTTCAACATTCTTCATAAATGTAAGAATGTGAGACTCACTAGGAGAACGGCCGTTTATCTTTCCTTTCAAAATGCTGCCAACAATATTTTCTGAATGGAAGACACCATCTTGTAGCATAAAGGGCTGCGCCAAGGGTGGTATTGCCCATAATGTCTTGTTTTCAAGTGCTCGTAATGACGAAGCCAGGACTGTGGCAGAGCGTCCAAAATCTACAAAAAACACCACTGCCAACTCTTCAATAACTTCCATCACCCAGCACCGCATTTCCAAAGAAACAGCATAGCAAGCTTTCGTGGCCTTTAGAGTTTTTGGAAGCAGTTTCCCAAGACCATCACTGCAGCCATTGCAATCCAACAGAGGAACTTTTTCCAAGATCGGCATATTAACAGGGCTGCTGGTGTAATCGGGGCTCTTGCAGCCATTCAACTTAATTGAAGCTTTCACAATGACAGACCGCCCACTGAACTTCGTGCCATGACATTTACTTACAACATTCTGCTGGGTCTTCGTCGAACTGAAGTCTACAAATGCAAAGCATTTCATTCCGCTTTGACATTTCTTGACATGTAGTGGGTTGAAGTCTTTAAAGAGGTCCACAATTTGCTCCTCAGTCACATCACTTGAAAGATTCCCCAAGCCAGGCAGGTCCCACACCACTTGAAAGGACTGCCTGGCCTCGACCAAAATGGCGCCAGTATGGGAGCGACTTGCAACTCCTTATGACGTTCTAGTTACTTAGCCTTGACGTTATGGGGGATGTATGCGGTCTTTGTGCACATGGCGGGCGGGGAAGGGTACTGACTGGGCATACGGACAACCCTATTGATGTCGGTTTTTCATTATTGATTATTGTATTATTAAAGCTTCGAAGTAGTGTTACCCATGATACTCGCCCTTGGTGTGCGTATGGACGATTTTATTGTAACTGATCCTGTTATACTTTCGACTAAAAAATCAACCTTCACTGATCCTACAACCGTTTGTCACGTTTATTTTTTTCAATTAAATGGCTCGCTTGTTACATACTCCTATACCCCTGGCTTTTGACCCTTTCCTACGCGCGGTCTGTACTACCGCCCTCGGGCGATCTATGTAATGAACAGACTACCATTGCCGAGACACAAGGGAATGCATCTCAGAGAGATAAGTCAAGTACGTGGTAGATAAAAACATTTTCGTGTTTATGCACGCTGATGTGCTTTGAACGCTGCCCCCCCCTCTTTTCTTTTTCTGCAGGTTACATTGGAATTTCAGCTAAAGTATGGAGAAGACCTAAACCGCACTGTGTTCCACGCGAGGAAAAATAGGCTAGCTCTGTGAGACGGTACATTATATGTACGAGCTATCTCTGGGAGCGTGAAAGATTGTATGGTATGAATGTGCGCATGGGCCCTGATTTGTACTGTATGAATGCGTATGTGTGGCGCACGACTGGGTCAATAAAAGAATGCTTTTTGTATGACTGAGGCGTTGATCGAACGGTTAATGGATAGAGAAAAAAAAGCCCGAACATGGTATCCGCATGTGAAGGACGAAAAAGAATATAGCACTTTCCTTACTTAGGAACGACTCTCTCTGGAGCTAGTGAATGGGAGAGTAGCCTACACCAGAAACTTGAAGGGTTATTTCAGTACGACGAACCCGACCCCAACCGATATTCCAAATGTACACCCAAAATAATGCGCACCAGTAAGTCAATTTATGTGCTGACTAAATAAGAGAAGTTAGCTTGGCTCCGCTGCCCACCCCGCCCAAAATAACGACAAACCCTATGCAAATATTATAAATATATACAACACACCAGCAAGGGAATGCATCTCAGAGAGATAAGTCAAGTACGTGGTAGATAAAAACATTTTCGTGTTTATGCACGCTGATGTGCTTTGAACGCTGCCCCCCCCCCTCATCATTTAGATTACCACCGCCCATTGCACAAAAGCGTACCGGGCGCTCCCCACGCAAAAAAAACTATATTTTTTTTGCCCCGCGGGGCCCTTTTAAAGCCTCCACATCAAACCTAGGGGGTCAGGGAGGATCTACTATGCCCCCTTATGGTCATTTCCCCCTTTGTTTTGGCCTCCTCTTGTCTCTTGATCCTACCGAGAGACAAGATGGCGGCCGCTCCGGACTGTTTAGAATGTTGACAGACACCGGAGAGCCAATCAGCTTCGCTTCGCGAAGTTCCGTTACGCGTCAAGTATGCGAACCGGAGCGCTACCCGGAGCGCTGTTACAGATATATATATTTTTTTGAACGTTAATTTATCAAAATCCACTGGAGCACATATATTGAGACCTAGCAAAGGCACATCGGGCTAACAGTCCCTACAATTTTGCCAAGTTTCATGCAAATCCATTCAGCCGTTCGGGCTAAAAGTGAGGCCAACCGCCCTATGGAAATTAACATGGGAAAAACGCGTTTTGGGACCCACTTTTTTCTCGGCCCCCCCTTGACGAACCCCCCCAAATTTTCAGGGGCTGCTCAGAAACAAAATGTTCAATTTCCCTGAAAATTTCAGCCAATTCCGTCCACAAAAGCCAAAGTTATTAGACATAGAATTTTCAAAAATCCCATAGAGAAAAAATCCTAACTATATATACCTACTGGCGACCGCCAGTAGGTAATATATATATATATATATATACATATATACATATATACACACACATATATATATATATATATTTTATTTATTTTTTTGATGAAGAGATGTGGGTACATCTCTAGATAGCGATGAGTTGCTCTCCTTCTGAACAAATTGGAATATAAATAACAACATGAATTGTGACTGTACAATTACAACTCCTTAGAAGTGTGACATTGTGCCATGTTTATGATGAATTTTTTACACACATTAGCAAAAAACTAGCCCATCCAGGGCGTAATAATAGGTCCCACAGCCAGAAATGGAGGGAATATGACCTCTAGAAAAGAAAGAATAAGGGGGATACAACCCGTGATGTGAAAAACAATGGTTTCAAACAAACTGAGGAAGCTTATGTCGAAACAAAGGGACAATACAAAAAAGTAATGTGATGAACTGTAAAGAATGGAACTTGCACAAAAATATATTGATATGTTTGTTGCTGTCACTGTTTTTAATTTGCACTGAAGCACTTTATATTCGCCCTTTTAAACAATGTTAAAGATGGAAAATAAGACACTTCAAAATGGCCACCATGTTTACTATAGTTGACCATCATCTATGTTGTTGAACATTTGCAATGCCTGGTGGGGTTTAAAATGGCGATTCTTGTAAGGCACAAACTGACACTGACGAAGCTCAAAGCGAAACGCGTCTGTCAAGGGTGAAGGGGGTTTGGAAATAAACACTTTTTGTAATCGGATATCCGTGTGCTGGCCATTAATCGACCGAAAATTGGTGGATTGTACGACTATATATATATATATATATATATATATATATATATATATATATATATATATATATATATATATATATTACCTACTGGCGGTCGCCGGTAGGTAGTTATAGTTAGGATTGTTTTCCATAGGGAAATCGCAACATTCTATTGGGAATAACTTTGGTGTCGGTTGAGGAATCTGCCTGAATTTTTCCTCAACTTTGCCTCGCGGCTCTCCGCTCCTTCCCTGAAAGTTTGGGGGGGATTCGTCAAGCGGGGGCTGAGATAAAAGGGGGGTCCCAAAACGTGTTTTCCCCATGTTGATTTCCATAGGGCGGTCGAATTCACTTTCAGCTCGAATGGCTGAATGGATTTTCACCAAACTTGGCAACATTGTAGGGACTGGTAGCCCGATGTGCCTTTGCTATATCTCAAGATATGTGCTCCAGAGGATTTTGAGTAATTTGAGTTAAAAAAAATAAATATATTTATAAGCGCGCCCCGGTACGCGTACCGGGGAGCGCACCGGGCGCGCTACGCGACTTGCGCACGGAAAGCTGATTGGCTCTCGGGTGTCTGTAAACATTAGAAACAGTCCGCAGCGGCCGCCATCTTGTGTCTCGGTAGGATCGAGACACAAGAGGTGGCAAAAAACAAAGGGGGAAATGACCAAAAGGGGGCACGGTACACCCCCCCCTGACCCCCTAGGTTTGATGTGGGGGCCATAAAAGGGTCCCGCGGGACAAACATTTATTTTATTTTTTTTCGATTTTCGCGGGGGGAGCGCCCGGTACGCGCACCGGGGAGCTTACCGGGGAGCGTACCAAGAGGGAAACCCAGTGAAACAGTAAAATAATAATTTATAGTGATTAGAGGTAGGGTAGCTCTGCATAGAGTTGTTGTGTTGTTTGGGTGTTTTAAGTACCAACATGTAGGTACCAATGCAGAGTCTTAAATTCAATGTACACCTTCTTTTCTGTAGATATCTTGCATGTTGTTACAGAAGTTATTGTGGTATATGGAATCCATACCATAGTCTGTCAGGAAAGCAGAAACAACATGGAGGCAGGAGATGAAAAAGAGATGTCAATTACACATTGGAGATAATAAAGTGGGAGAAAGGAAGTAACTATGAGCAAAATTACTATGTAAGACAAAAAAGTTGCACAGTATACTATAAGTCTCACTTTATGTTATATTCATTTTGGTACTATTTCTTGAATTACATATAAAAAAGAATAATGTCTAGAGCAATTTTTAATTAATAAATAAAAATGTATTGCTCTGATTTTTCAAAATTTAATAACACTTCCAACATTATCTCATCAGGAATGTCCTCATTTTCAGTCCATGATTCGATTTTTTCCACACAATTAACTAATTCTTCGTCTAGAGACTGATCCATAAAGTCCAAGTCTTCCTCAGGATTGTTTTGAAGAACTATTTTGAAAGAAATATTTGCTTCTCCTTCCATTTTCTTGCTGTAAATTGCATTAAAAATAAATATATCAGTAGAGTTAGGGCACTGTTGGGTTTAAGTTCAGACAGGTAGTTTCGATTTTTTAACAGTGAAGTTATCTTTGGGCAGTGTATGGTATCAGGGTGGAAGTAGAAATATAAAAAAGTGCATGTGATGAAGCCTAAGTAAATTCATAATTATACCAGAGAAGCCTAACTCCATCCATAACTATAACAGAGAAGCCTATCTCAATCTATAACTATTACAGAGGGATAGTATATAACTATCAGAAAATGTTTTGCAAATTAACTTAAAGTGCACAACATACTTCACTTTCCAAAATAACAACTTACCTTTGAGAAAGCAGTTGAAGTTCTCAGTGAAAATCCTTTTCAAATGTACTTCAGGAAGTAGTAGTCAAAATGGCTGTGTTTCCCTCTCTTTCTTTATATATATTCATGTACATAACCGATCAAATGTCATACAATAATAGTAGAAAATGAAAGTAACAGTTTAATTGGTTGTAAATACTAACACTTGAGATGTGTTTTTGTCAAGTAATTCACCTCAGGATATTTAGAGAGGGCTACAGGCCAAATGGCTCAATGGAATTCCACCAAATTTGGGAAAATGGTAGGGACTGGTAAGTAGTATGGCCTATTCTATATTTGGTGAAAGTGTCTCCAGTGGTTTTTATGTAAATTAACTTTTAAAAAATTTTGGGAGCGGTTCCCGGTGCGCGCCCCGGTACGCGTACCGGTAAGCGTAACGGGAGTCCTCCATTTTGTGTTTCGGTAGATTTGAGACAGAAAATGGAGGACAAACAACGTTGGGAATGGGTATAAGCGGGCATCGTAGGCACTCCCTGACCCTCTAGGTTTTCTGAGGGGGTCTTAGGAGGCCCATATAGGCGAAAAAAATATATATATTTTTCGCAGGGGGAGCGCCCGGTACGCGCACCGGGGAGCGTACCGGGGAGCGTACTTTGGTGAAAAATAGTAAAAAAAGTTAGAAAAAGATAATCATTTGGAGTGATCAGAGGTAGGGTAGCCCTGAAAAGAGCTTTTAGGTTCTATGGCTGATTTAGGTACCTACAAGTAGGTACCAATGCAGAGTCTTAAAATCAGGAGGAATATTCTATTCCCCTCATCTGAGAAGTGCACACCATCTCCTCTGTAGATATCTTGCATGTTGTAACGCAAGTTGTTGTTGTATATTGAACCCATTCCATAGTCTCTCATGTAAGCAGAAACAGATTTATTCACATGTTTCCGTGCTTTCTCAAATTGTGGACAAAATTGGTTGGACCAGTTCCATTTCTGTCTATTGCATATATTGGAATATACCATGGCAGTTTGTGGAAAAAGTGTCATCAATTGCCCAAAGGTGTCCTTTAAAACCATCTCCAGACCTACCCCAGTCAAAGTGCCTAGGTCATTTCCACCACAGTGCAAAATTATGAGGTCAGGGTGCGGCAGATGGTAAAAGGTTTTCACCAATCGTATCAATTGATGACATCTCAATCCTCTTTGGCCAATCCATTTTATGTGCACATTTGGTAAATCAAGGTTGTGAACATTTCTGGTAGATGCATACCTTTGAGCCCAGTGAATGTAGCTATGTCCAATAATCCAGACAGAGTACATGGTGGGAGGAGGTTCTGGTGCAGTCAGATGAAGTGTAGGAATGAAATGGCAGTTGGAACAGTAGGAGTTTGCAAAAAAAACCTGTGGAGTTTCAGTGCTCTTGAATCACAAGCAATGATTGGTAGATTCAGATAGTTGAAAACTGAAAGTTAGGGTGCATGGTTCTGTTATGTGAAAGAAGTAATTTGAGTGGTTAAGAAAAAGTCATTTAAAGAAAGATTGCAGTGGATAAGCTGGTGTATTGAGAGGTCAAACATGCTTGCTGATTTGATTTGCAACATTGTAGAATAAACTTTTAACCCTGGGAGCTCAGTGAGGAGGGAGTTGCTATGGTAACAGGTAGAAAGGGCTGAGGGGGGAAGGGTGTTGATTTGAAAATAGAGAGGGAAGAGTTTTGATTGGCTACCATGAGGAATATGTGTGTAGAATTAGAGGTTTTCTGTGCCATTAATGGTTGCAGTGCCTGGAGAACATACCTTTTGCTCTGCTAAAGAAATATTGGTGTGTGTATCTGACACTGTTCTGAATCTCCTAAAGCATTTGTAAAGGTGAGTTATGATTCATTTAGATAGAGAGTTCAGATTAAGAAGCACATTGATTTTCTTTGCTGTTGGTTTGTGTGATGCATTTTTGATAATGCATGGTTTCTATATTTGTAAAATAGAGGATTTGTATTTTGTGAAATAGTGATGTTTCAGTAGTGAAGTTGAATGGTTGTACATAGGACTTGCACTCTGTATCTAAAATGTTAATTTAAAAATAAATTTTAGGGTAAATGAATGGGTTTCAGTAGTGAAAATGAATGCTTGTACATAGGACCTGTGTTGTGTTCCTAAAATGGTAATTGAAAAACGATTTTAGTACAAATCAATGGGTTTCAGTAGTGAAAATGAATGCTTGTATATAGGATCTGTGCAGTGTTTCTAAAATGTTAATTGAAAAACGATTTTAGTGCAAAACAATGGGTTTTAGTAGTGAAAATGAATGCTTGTAAATAGGATCTGTGCTCTGTTCATAAAATATTAAATAAAAAACGATTTTAGGGCAAATTAATGGCTTTCAGTAGTGAAAATGAATGCTTGTATATAGGACCTGTGTTCTGTTCCTAAAATGGTAATTGAAAAACGATTTTAGTGCAAATCCATGGCTTTAACATTTTTAAGAAGGAATAAATAGTGTGTGCATAATTATATAAAAATATTTGAATCTTTTACAAACATGTTACCTGTTTTACCTCAGATTGGGAAGCAGACTGAGTTTCTTTGCTGTTGGTTTGTTTCATTTTTTGGGTAATGCTTGGTAGGAATGTTTGCAAGAGATAGGAAATGTATTTTGTAAAATAGTGACTTTTCAGTACTGAAATGGAATGCTTGTACTCCAGCAATGCATCCTTTCACATGGGGAAAGCTGCATGTGAAAGCGTTTGTACATAGGACCTGCACTGTGTTTCTAAAATGTTATTGAAAAATCGATTTTGGGGCAAATTAATAGCTTTTACATTTTTGAGAAAGAATAAAAAGTGTGTGCATGATTAAATAGAATAATTTGAAGCTTTCACAATCATGTCACCTGTGTTACCTCAGATTAGGAAGCACACTAAGAGCCTTATTTATGAAAATAGCGATGCGTCACTTTTAACTGTGCACTCCTTGTGACAGCAATGATGCATTATATTTAATGTATGATGCATCATGTTTCTAGGACTTACAGATAAGTCAGTATTTCTGATGTATCTGTAAGCGCAAAAGTGACGAATTGCTGGAGTGTGTCACAAAAATGACTCAACTCTAGCAATGCATCCTTTCACATGGGGAAAGCCCCATGTGAAAGCGTTTGCCTCAGTCTTACGCCTGCTGTGAGTCAGGTGCAAGATTTTGACGTAACAGTGTCCTAAAAGTGATGCAGTGAAATCTCATAGATTTCACTGCGTCACTATTACGAGGCTTTTTGCTGGGGAATGCCCCCTCTGTGTACATTACACCTGACGGAGGTATAATGTGGCGCAGAGGTTTAAAAAGTGACGCATCTACCTGCATGCGTCACTTTTTAAATATGGCGCAAAAAGGTACATGTTTTATGCCGCCGATGCGTCACAAAAAGTGACGCATCAGCAGTGCAAAACTGACGCAGGGCCTCATAAATGAGGTTCATCTTTTTTTGCACACTACTCCAGTTTAGTCCTGTCCACTGCACTCTTGGACACAAGCCTCACCTTTTGTGCTCCCCTGGACAGGCTTCATCTCATCTGCACTCCTGCTTAGGTGTCAGAATCCTTTCATATGGGGAAAGCCCCATGTGAAAGTGTTTGCCTCAGTCTTATGCCTGCTGTGAGGCAGGTGCAAGATTTTGACGTAACAGTGTCCTAAAAGTGACGCAGTGAAATCTCATAGATTTCACTGCGTCAGTACTACGAGGCTTTTTGCGGAGAAATGACCCCTCTGTGTACATTACACCTGACAGAGGTATAATGTGGCGCAGAGGTTTAAAAAATGACGCATCTACCTACATGCGTCACTTTTTAAATATGGCGCAACAAGGCACATGTTTTATGCCGCCAATGCGTCACACAAAGTGACGCATCAGTAGCGCAAAACTGACGCAGGGCTTTATAAATGAGGCTCATCTTTTTTTTGCACACTACTCCAGTTTAGTCCTGTCCACTGCACTCTTGGACACAAGCCTCATGTTTTGTGCTCCCCTGGACAGGCTTCATTACATGAGCACTCCTGCTTAGGCCTTATAATCTTTTTTTAAAATAACATTTGAAAAACAGAGAAAAGGTCATATGTATAAGCTTTTCATTACACTACTAAAATATTTTTTGTGCAAATTAATGAGTTTTACATTTTTGAGAAAGAATAAATAGTAGGACCTGCACTGTGTTTGTAAATTGTTATTGAAAAATCGATTTTGGGACAAATCAATGAATTCTACATTTTTGAGAAAGAATAAATAGTGTGTGCATGATTACATAAAAAAATTGAACTTTTCACAATTATGTCACCTGTGTTACCTCAGATTAGGAAGCACACTAAGCTTCTTTGCTGTTGGTTTGTGTTATTTTTTTGGTAATGCTTGGTAGGATTGTTTGCAAGAGAGAGGAAATGTATTTTGTAAAATAGTGAGTTTTCAGTACTGAAATGGAATGCTTGTACTCCAGCAATGCATCCTTTCACATGGGGAAAGCTGCATGTGAAAGCGTTTGCCTCAGTCTTATATCTGCTGTAAGGCAGGCGCAAGATTTTGACGTAAAAGTGTCCTAAAAGTGACGCAGTGAAATCTCATAGATTTCACTGTGTCACTGTTACGAGGCTTTTTGCGGAGAAATGACCCCTTTGTGTACATTACACCTGAAAGAGGTATAATGTTGCGCAGAGGTTTAAAAAGTGAAGCATCTACCTACATGCGTCACTTTTTTAAATATGATTCAGAAAAGGGGGTGGTGATGAACAGAGTGCCTGAATTAAGCAGACCACTCTTACCCAGTCCAAAGATCAGGGCTTGATCCATCACCGTTTTTTAGCTCACTGCACCATCCCAGCTCAGAACTTGGCTATATGCAAATTAGTCTGTTGCTGTCCCAGTGCATGATGGGAACAGGGCAAACCAAACTACAAAGCCAATTCTTATACTGGGAAGGAAAAAGCTTCCGGGGACCGGTTTCTGCCATTTCAGGCGTCGTCGGCCCGGCTTGCTTGAATCCTGATGGTGCAATGAGCAAGGGACTCACATCTGAGTATACCCTTCCACGCTTATGGTGGACAAAATGATTCAGAAAAGGGGGTGGTGATGAACAGAGTGCCTGAATTAAGCAGACCACTCTTACCCAGTCCAAAGATCAGGGCTTGATCCATCACCGTTTTTTAGCTCACTGCACCATCCCAGCTCAGAACTTGGCTATATGCAAATTAGTCTGTTCCTGTCCCAGTGCATGATGGGAACAGGGCAAACCAAACTACAAAGCCAATTCTTATACTGGGAAGGAAACAAGCTTCTGGGGACCGGTTTCTGCCATTTCAGGCGTCGTCGGCCCGGCTTGCTTGAATCCTGATGGTGCAATGAGCAAGGGACTCACATCTGAGTATACCCTTCCACGCTTATGGTGGACAAAATGATTCAGAAAAGGGGGTGGTGATGAACAAAGTACCTGAATTAAGCAGACCACTCTTACCCAGTCCAAAGATCAGGGCTTGATCCATCACCGTTTTTTAGCTCACTGCACCATCCCAGCTCAGAACTTGGCTATATGCAAATTAGTCTGTTCCTGTCCCAGTGCATGATGGGAACAGGGCAAACCAAACTACAAAGCCAATTCTTATACTGGGAAGGAAACAAGCTTCCGGGGACCGGTTTCTGCCATTTCAGGCGTCGTCGGCCCGGCTTGCTTGAATCCTGATGGTGCAATGAGCAAGGGACTCACATCTGAGTATACCCTTCCACGCTTATGGTGGACAAAATGATTCAGAAAAGGGGGTGGTGATGAACAAAGTGCCTGAATTAAGCAGACCACTCTTACCCAGTCCAAAGATCAGGGCTTGATCCATCACCGTTTTTTAGCTCACTGCACTATCCCAGCTCAGAACTTGGCTATATGCAAATTAGTCTGTTCCTGTCCCAGTGCATGATGGGAACAGGGCAAACCAAACTACAAAGCCAATTCTTATACTGGGAAGGAAACAAGCTTCCGGGGACCAGTTTCTGCCATTTCAGGCGTCGTCGGCCCGGCTTGCTTGAATCCTGATGGTGCAATGAGCAAGGGACTCACATCTGAGTATACCCTTCCACGCTTATGTTATGTTGTTATGTTATGTTATGCACTTTTGTATTGCGCACAGCTGCCCCAGCTAAGGGGCGTCCTGGCGCATGGCAGGCAAAGTGCAACAGGTAGCAGAAACACAACACCGATAAAAGAATTTATTTAAAAAGAAAAGTTTTCAGGGCTTTGCGAAAGGCCAAAAGATCAGCCAGTAGCCGCAAGTCCACTGGGAGGGAATTCCAGAGTTCAGCCGCCCTCACCCGAAAAGAGCGACCACCAACCCGACACAACCTGTATCGGGGAACCACCGCGAGCGCCTGGCTTCCCGATCTCAGAGCGCGGGAAGGAACATACCACGACAGGAGATCAGCAAGAATTGGCGGACCCACTCCCCTCAAGATCTTAAACGCCCAGCACAACACCTTAAACTGAATGCGTGATTTAATGGGGAGCCAATGCAAAGATCTCAAGACTCCTGAAACAGAGCTCCTTCGGGGTAGGCCAACAATGGCTCTCGCCGCGGCGTTCTGCACTCGTTGGAGGCGGGTAGTCTCCGCCACATTGGTCCCTACCAAAAGCGAGCTGGCATAGTCCAGGCGAGATAATACCGTGGCCTGGACTATCAGCTGCCTGGTACCACGGTCGAAGAACTTAAGAATGGGCCTCAGCGACCGCAAGATGCCAAAACAGCAGGCCGCGATTTTCTTCGAGTGGCCCTCGTAACTGAGAGCGGGATCCATCCACACCCCCAGGTTCCTAAGTTCAGTGACCGGGAGAGGGACCGGCCCCAGTTCAACTGGCCACCACTTGTCCCCCCACAGTTCCGCCCTCCTGCCAACGATCATGATCTCCGTTTTCTTCGCGTTGAGCTGGAGACAGTTGTTCTTCATCCAGCTTGCCACCGCCCTAAGTCCACTCTGAAACCTGGGGGCATCCCGGTCCGCATCCCCGCTGATAGTAACCGCTAGCTGAGTATCGTCAGCATACGAGACCATAGTCATGTCCCATTGCTTGACGATCTCAGCCAGCGGTCTCACATACAGATTGAACAGCGTGGGACTCAGCGAGGAGCCTTGCGGGACCCCCTGTCTCAGAGGAAGGAATTGGGACTGGTGCGGTGGCAACGCAGCGCTAAAGAAACGATCGTTCAGGATGGAGCGGAACCACTGGAGGGCAGCGCCACCCAGCCCGACCTCCTCCAGGCGATGCAACAGGATGGGATGGGACACAGTATCGAACGCGGCGCTCAGATCTAATAAAACGAGCGCCGCTGTCTGCCCCGCATCCATCACTGTGCGAAGGTATTCAGCCATGGAGAGAAGGGCGGACTCCGTGCTGTGACCAGCTCGGAAACTATTTTGGGTGGGATCCAAGATGTTAAACTGGATAAGGTGCGCCGAGAGAACTTTGTTGACATGGGCCTCCATTACTTTGGTAGGCCAGGGAAGCAAAGAGATAGGCCGATAGTTTTCCGGCTTGTCAGGGTCCAGTGAGGGTTTTTTTAAGATGGGGGAAACCATCGCCCGCTTCCAACTACGGGGGACCGTGCCCGACTCCAACGAGGTGTTGATCAAGGAGTGTACCACGGTCCGACCCACAAACGACTCATCCCTAAAGAGAGCCGAGCTAAGAGGGTCGGCGGGGGACCCAGATTTCACCTGCTTTGCCAAGATGTTAAACCCTTCCAATGTCAACAGGGGCAGCGAGTGCAGAGACGTGTCTCCGCAGATGGAAATCGGAGACTCAACAGGAGGTGCTGTAGATGGAAAGGTCATGTAGATGTTTTGGACCTTTTCCTGAAAGAACGCCGCTAGGGCCTCACAATGAGCAGTAGAGCCCGTTGTCGGAGCATCAGGGCGCTTAGCTAGAAGATCCTTCATCAATTTGAAAATAGTTTTCGAGGGGTTGGAGCTGTTGCCGACTTCGGCAGTATAATACATTGCCCGAGCACGGCACACAGCCCGATGGTATACTTTGACGGAGGCGAGATAAATAGCTTTTTTCCCTGCATCGTACGCCTTCCGCCAAGCCCTCTCTGCACGCCTACAACTGCCCTTGAGCGCACGTAGGGCGCCATCGTACCATGGGCTAGATTCTCTAGCACTGGTCTTACAGGCGGTGAGTGGAATAAGCGCATCAAGCGCCTTGGAGATCCACGCGCAGAACCCATCGTAACCTGAATCAACAGTTACGAACGGATCTAATGGCTCTGCAGCGAGGACACGGTGCAGATCTTCCAACCGTAATTTGCCCCAATGCCGCCTTACGACCAGCTTGGCAGGAGGGATGACAGTCCTACCTGGTAAAGGGGTACTAATGGCGACCAACGAATGGTCAGTCCAACCCAGGGGCGAGACGGCAGTGACAGAAGCATCTGTCAAATTAGTGAAGAAGGGATTTAGCGTGTGGCCACCACTGTGGGTGGACTGCTGAACAAGCTGCAACAACTGTAAGGCCTCCAGATCCGCGAGAATGCCACTGACCACAGGTAGATTAGGTCTATCGAAATGGAGATTAAGGTCCCCCAAAATCGAAAAATTGGGACACCCCACCACCAAGGAGCTGACCACATCAGGGAAAGCAGTGCGAAACGCCGCCTCGCTCCCTGGGGGGCGATAGACCACCATCCCCGAGAGTGAAAAGTGAGGAGTAACCAGAATCTTAAACAGCGCACTTTCACATCCCGCAATGGTCAGTGCGGTCCAGGAGCAAGTGAAACTGGAACGGATAGCCAAGGCAATTCCACCACCCCTAGAAGATCGATTAAGGGTACGGACTATATAGTCCGGGGGGAATGCCAGATTAATAATGGCTGCGTCCTCGTCTTTCAGCCATGTTTCGGTGATAGCCACGATGTCCGGGCTTTCCTCCTGCAACAGGTCAAATACTGCCTGGTAGTGCGACACCAGGGACCTAGTATTAAGACTAAAAATACGGAGAACATGCTCCGAGCGAGTATTGCAAACGGCTGCCACCGGAGGTGTGGAAGCGATGGAAGTAGCTCGCTCCAAAAGCCATTGACAGCCAGCGCAGTAATAAGGACCATCCAATGGGTGTAGGAGAGGTGAACCACAGCCCGCAATCCGGCGTCCCAGGTCGCGCAGGGTGTCACCGGAGTATGTCAGCATGGCAGTGAAAGGAGTACCCGCACACCGCACCAGCAGGGCCCTGCCCGAGTCCTGCACGTCCTTAGCGCGGACTGGCGCAGACGGGCAGGACTCAGGCACGACTCCGGCTAAGTGACGGCGTCCCAGCTGCGCGTTCCCGCTGCGCGGAGAGGACGACTTTAAATAGGCGTCCCCTGGACTGAAGCGAGCGTCAGTTATGGTGGACAAAATGATTCCGAAAAAGGGGTGGTGATGAACAGAGTGCCTGAATTAAGCAGACCACTCGTACCCAGTCCAAAGATCAGGGCTTGATCCATCACCGTTTTTTAGCTCACTGCACCATCCCAGCTCAGAACTTGGCTATATGCAAATTAGTCTGTTCCTGTCCCAGTGCATGATGGGAACAGGGCAAACCAAACTACAAAGCCAATTCTTATACTGGGAAGGAAAAAAGCTTCCGGGGACCGGTTTCTGCCATTTCAGGCATCGTCGGCCCGGCTTGCTTGAATCCTGATGGTGCAATGAGCAAGGGACTCACATCTGAGTATACCCTTCCACGCTTATGGTGGACAAAATGATTCAGAAAAGGGGGTGGTGATGAACAGAGTGCCTGAATTAAGCAGACCACTCTTACCCAGTCCAAAGATCAGGACTTGATCCATCACCGTTTTTTAGCTCACTGCACCATCCCAGCTCAGAACTTGGCTATATGCAAATTAGTCTGTTCCTGTCCCAGTGCATGATGGGAACAGGGCAAACCAAACTACAAAGCCAATTCTTATACTGGGAAGGAAACAAGCATCCGGGGACCGGTTTCTGCCATTTCAGGCGTCGTCGGCCCGGCTTGCTTGAATCCTGATGGTGCAATGAGCAAGGGACTCACATCTGAGTATACCCTTCCACGCTTATGGTGGACAAAATGATTCAGAAAAGGGGGTGGTGATGAACAGAGTGCCTGAATTAAGCTCACTGCTCCATCAGGATTCAAGCAAGCCGGGCCGACGAGGCTGAAATGCCAGAAACCGGTCCCCGGTAGCTTGTCTCCTTTCTGGTGAAGAATTGGCTTGGTAGTTTGGTCTGCCCTGTTCCCATGATGCACTGGGCCAGGGACAGACTAATTTGCATATAGCCAGGTTCTGAGCTGGGATGGGGCAGTGAGCTAAATAACGGTGATGGATCAAGCCCTGATCTTTGGACTGGGTAAGAGTGGTCTGCTTAATTCAGACACTCTGTTCATCACCACCCCCTTTTCTGAATCGTTTTTGGCCACTATAGGTGTAGCAGGGTATACTCAGACATGAGTCCCTTGCTCACTGCTCCATCAGGATTCAAGCAAGCCGGGCCGACGAGGCTGAAATGCCAGAAACCGGTCCCCGGTAGCTTGTCTCCTTTCTGGTGAAGAATTGGCTTGGTAGTTTGGTCTGCCCTGTTCCCATGATGCACTGGGCCAGGGACAGACTAATTTGCATATAGCCAGGTTCTGAGCTGGGATGGGGCAGTGAGCTAAATAACGGTGATGGATCAAGCCCTGATCTTTGGACTGGGTAAGAGTGGTCTGCTTAATTCAGACACTCTGTTCATCACCACCCCCTTTTCTGAATCGTTTTTGGCCACTATAGGTGTGGCAGGGTATACTCAGATATGAGTCCCTTGCTCACTGCTCCATCAGGATTCAAGCAAGCCGGGCCGACGAGGCTGAAATGCCAGAAACCGGTCCCCGGTAGCTTGTCTCCTTTCTGGTGAAGAATTGGCTTGGTAGTTTGGTCTGCCCTGTTCCCATGATGCACTGGGCCAGGGACAGACTAATTTGCATATAGCCAGGTTCTGAGCTGGGATGGGGCAGTGAGCTAAATAACGGTGATGGATCAAGCCCTGATCTTTGGACTGGGTAAGAGTGGTCTGCTTAATTCAGACACTCTGTTCATCACCACCCCCTTTTCTGAATCGTTTTTGGCCACTATAGGTGTGGCAGGGTATACTCAGACATGAGTCCCTTGCTCACTGCTCCATCAGGATTCAAGCAAGCCGGGCCGACGAGGCTGAAATGCCAGAAACCGGTCCCCGGTAGCTTGTCTCCTTTCTGGTGAAGAATTGGCTTGGTAGTTTGGTCTGCCCTGTTCCCATGATGCACTGGGCCAGGGACAGACTAATTTGCATATAGCCAGGTTCTGAGCTGGGATGGGGCAGTGAGCTAAATAACGGTGATGGATCAAGCCCTGATCTTTGGACTGGGTAAGAGTGGTCTGCTTAATTCAGACACTCTGTTCATCACCACCCCCTTTTCTGAATCGTTTTTGGCCACTATAGGTGTGGCAGGGTATACTCAGATATGAGTCCCTTGCTCACTGCTCCATCAGGATTCAAGCAAGCCGGGCCGACGAGGCTGAAATGCCAGAAACCGGTCCCCGGTAGCTTGTCTCCTTTCTGGTGAAGAATTGGCTTGGTAGTTTGGTCTGCCCTGTTCCCATGATGCACTGGGCCAGGGACAGACTAATTTGCATATAGCCAGGTTCTGAGCTGGGATGGGGCAGTGAGCTAAATAACGGTGATGGATCAAGCCCTGATCTTTGGACTGGGTAAGAGTGGTCTGCTTAATTCAGACACTCTGTTCATCACCACCCCCTTTTCTGAATCGTTTTGGCCACTATAGGTGTGGCAGGGTATACTCAGACATGAGTCCCTTGCTCACTGCTCCATCAGGATTCAAGCAAGCCGGGCCGACGAGGCTGAAATGCCAGAAACCGGTCCCCGGTAGCTTGTCTCCTTTCTGGTGAAGAATTGGCTTGGTAGTTTGGTCTGCCCTGTTCCCATGATGCACTGGGCCAGGGACAGACTAATTTGCATATAGCCAGGTTCTGAGCTGGGATGGGGCAGTGAGCTAAATAACGGTGATGGATCAAGCCCTGATCTTTGGACTGGGTAAGAGTGGTCTGCTTAATTCAGACACTCTGTTCATCACCACCCCCTTTTCTGAATCGTTTTTGGCCACTATAGGTGTGGCAGGGTATACTCAGACATGAGTCCCTTGCTCACTGCTCCATCAGGATTCAAGCAAGCCGGGCCGACGAGGCTGAAATGCCAGAAACCGGTCCCCGGTAGCTTGTCTCCTTTCTGGTGAAGAATTGGCTTGGTAGTTTGGTCTGCCCTGTTCCCATGATGCACTGGGCCAGGGACAGACTAATTTGCATATAGCCAGGTTCTGAGCTGGGATGGGGCAGTGAGCTAAATAACGGTGATGGATCAAGCCCTGATCTTTGGACTGGGTAAGAGTGGTCTGCTTAATTCAGACACTCTGTTCATCACCACCCCCTTTTCTGAATCGTTTTTGGCCACTATAGGTGTGGCAGGGTATACTCAGACATGAGTCCCTTGCTCACTGCTCCATCAGGATTCAAGCAAGCCGGGCCGACGAGGCTGAAATGCCAGAAACCGGTCCCCGGTAGCTTGTCTCCTTTCTGGTGAAGAATTGGCTTGGTAGTTTGGTCTGCCCTGTTCCCATGATGCACTGGGCCAGGGACAGACTAATTTGCATACAGCCAGGTTCTGAGCTGGGATGGGGCAGTGAGCTAAATAACGGTGATGGATCAAGCCCTGATCTTTGGACTGGGTAAGAGTGGTCTGCTTAATTCAGACACTCTGTTCATCACCACCCCCTTTTCTGAATCGTTTTTGGCCACTATAGGTGTGGCAGGGTATACTCAGACATGAGTCCCTTGCTCACTGCTCCATCAGGATTCAAGCAAGCCGGGCCGACGAGGCTGAAATGCCAGAAACCGGTCCCCGGTAGCTTGTCTCCTTTCTGGTGAAGAATTGGCTTGGTAGTTTGGTCTGCCATGTTCCCATGATGCACTGGGCCAGGGACAGACTAATTTGCATATAGCCAGGTTCTGAGCTGGGATGGGGCAGTGATCTAAATAACGGTGATGGATCAAGCCCTGATCTTTGGACTGGGTAATAGTGGTCTGCTTAATGCAGACACTCTGTTCATCACCACCCCTTTTCTGTAACTTTTTTAAATATGGCGCAACAAGGCACATGTTTTATGCCGCCGATGCGTCACAAAAAGTGACGCATCAGTAGCGCAAAACTGACGCTGGGCTTTATAAATGAGGCTCATTTATTTTTTTGCACACTACTCCAGTTTAGTCCTGTCCACTGCACTCTTGGACACAAGCCTCACCTTTTGTGCTCCCCTGGACAGGCTTCATCACATCTGCACTCCTGCTTAGGCCTCATAATCTTTTTTTAGAATAAAAATTGAAAAACAGAGAAACGGTCATATGTATAAGCTTTTCATTGCACTACTGAAACATTTTTGGGGCAAATTAATGTCTTTTACATTTTTGAGAAAGAATAAATAGTGTGTGCATGATTACATAAAAAAATTGACCTTTTCACAATCATGTCACCTGTGTTACCTCAGATTAGGAAGTAGATTGTACAGATGAGGTGAGGCATGTCCAGAGGGACAGAGGAGGTGAGGCCTGTGTTCAAGACTGTAGTGGGAGAGAGGCTTTTCTTGGAGAGCGTAAATGGTGAGACCTGTGTCTAAGAGTGCAGTGGACTAGGCTTCATGAAGCCTATCCCCCACTGCACTCTTAGACACAGGTCTCAAGTTCTTTGCACCCGTGGACAGACCTCTATTCTACTACACTCTTCAATAGAGGCCATACCTCTTGTGCACCCCTAGACAATCCTTACCTCTTCTGCAACCCTGAATAGACTTCAACTAATTGGCATGCTTAGACAGGCCTCAGCTTATTTACACCCTTGGACATGCGTCACCTCATATGCACCTACTTACTATCAATTATACTCAATACATTGAGGCCTGTTCAGAGGACAGAGATGAGGTAAGGCTTGTCCAAGGGTGAGAGGAGGTTAGTCCTCTCCATTGTAGTCATGGACACTGAATGCTTGTACATAGGACCTGCACTGTGTGTCTAAAATGTTATTTAAAAAACGATTTTGGTGAAAGAAAATGACTTTTAGTTTTTTGAGAAGGAATAAATAGTGTCTGCATGATTAAATACATATATTTCATCTTTTCACAATAATGTCACCTGTGTTACCTTAGATTAGGAAGTAGATTGTGTAGATGAGGTGAGGCATGTCCAGAGGGACAGACGAGGTGAGGCCTGAGTTCAAGACTGTAGTGGGAGAGAGGCCTTTCCTGGAGAACATAGGTGGTGAAGCCTGTGTGTAAGAGTGCAGTGGACTAGACTTCATGAAGCTTATCTCCTACTGCACTGTTAGACACAGGTCTCACTTTCTTTGTACCTGTGGACATACCTCTCTTCCACTACACTCTTCAATACAGGTCTCACCTCTTCTGCACCCTTGGAGAATCCTCACTTGATCTGTAACCCTGAATAGACCGTTTGCTTTTTGTCATTGCTTTGTTGTTTGATAATAGTGTTCTATAATGTGCTATTTTTTTTTAACACAGATTGAAATCAAGATTTTAAGAGTAAGGAAAGATGCCCTCAAGGCAAAGAAGAAGGAAAAATGAAATACGGTTACAAACAAAAACAGCATCGGAATTACAGCAGTCCTCCACAACAAAGACTTCAAAAAACAGGAAAGAAGCTCCTGGTAAGATAACTAAGTCTTTCGTACGGAACATATGTAGAACAAAAAAAAATGTTGGACAGCATGTAGAAAAAGAGAAGGAGAGAGTAAGTTTGAAAAGGAAGGAGAGGCCCTCAAAAAATGTTAGTACTGGAGCAGGAGAGAATAATATGTATCGGAATAGAAGGCAGAATCAGTTTAGAGACATTCGTAAACGAATGTTTCGCAATAGGGTGGTTTTAAATTTGTTAAAAAACATTAGGAAAGGAAAACAGAGAGCTGCTTTTTATAAGAAAAAAATGTAGAGAAGATTGTTGATCAGGCTTTTGAAGTTAAGAAAAAATTATTTATTTTAATAATCAATAGAATTAGGACACTTAACAAGACAATTGATGTTTTTAAATCAAACAGTAGATGGAAAAGAGTAATTAATCGGACTAATTTTTGTCAAGTTTTTTCAGGAGAATGGATGCACAGTTCAAGTTGTGAGCCCTTTTTTAATGAGGAGAGTTACTTTCAGGAGAATGATTTAGTGCATGCAGTTGACACCAGTGGTCGAGCATATGAGGTGAAAGACGGTTGTCCGATTGAAAAAGAGAAACTTGTGCCTAGAGAACCTGAAGAGGTGTTAACTGATGAAGTTTTACGGAGACGTACTAAGGGTCCAGTGTACACTTGGAAGTGTAGTCGTATTTGTAGTGTGCGACAGGAATCAATTGATTTGTTTTGTAATTTCTTACGCACATATAGTAAGAAAAGTCTGAAGCAGAAAATGAAGTTGCTGCAAGATTTAGATCCTTGCAGAGTGAGAGAAAAGACAGGTTTGCAAGGCCATTCACTGGCTTGTCTTTCTAGAAAAGTCAGTCAAAGTGTTTTTCATCATTTTAGGATGTTAGCAGCGCATCATACCAAAATGAGGAAATTAGTGAGAATGTTGTATTATGCAAAAAGTCCAGCACTTAAGCTTAAACAATTAAACAGTGCTCTTTTGCATGGAACTGAATTAGATGTGAAGAAGATTTGTGAAAAATTTGAGATTTCTTATTTTGGTGAAAAAGAGGACAGTGTAGAAATTAACACAGAAATTCAAGGTATTGTGGAAGACAATGTACTCCTGCATCCGGACCTGCACGGCACCCGCACCCGCCAACCCGAAAACCAGCAGCAACCACCTGAAGTGCATCCTGCTCAACACCCGCTCCGTCCACAGACTCGCCGTGGAACTCTGGAACTTGCGCGACACAACATCACCAGACGTCGCCTTCCTCACGGAAACCTGGATGAACGCCTCCTCAGCACCCGACATCGCCATCGCCATCCCAGACGGATACAAGATCACCCGGAGGGACCGCGTCAATCAGACCGGAGGAGGCATCGCCATCATCCACAGGAGCACCATCCGCATCACGACCAACATCGACGACACCTTCAGAGCCGCTGAACACCTGCACTTCCAGATCCACACCGACCCCAAGACCACCCTCAGAGGCACCCTCATCTACAGACCCCCGGGACCACGCACACAATTCAGCGAAAACATCGCCGACTTCATCAGCCCGCACGCCCTCCCCTCCGTTGACTACATCCTCCTCGGGGACCTCAACTTCCACCTGGAGAACAACAACGACCGCAACACCACCACCTTACTGGACAACCTCGCCAACCTCGGTCTCAAGCAGCTGGTGACCACCCCCACCCACTACGCCGGACACACGCTCGACCCCGTCTTCTCCTCCAGCAAGGACATCGCCTTCAGCCACGCCACCGGACTCCACTGGACGGACCACAGCTGCGTCCACTTCAGCTTCAAAAAGAACACGATCCACCACCACCAGCAACAGGTTGCACGCAGAAGCTGGAACAAGATCACAACCGACCAGCTCGTCGCATCCCTGAGCCAGGACCCCCCCGCCAGCTCAGCGAACCCCAGCCTGGCCGCCAACAACCTCACGAGGTGGATCAGCAACTGCGCAGATGACCTCGCCCCACTGAGGACCCCGCCCAGCAGACCCGGCAGTAAGAAAGCACCATGGTTCACCGACGAACTGAAGAGCTCCAAGAAGAACTGCCGAGCCCTCGAGAGAGCCTGGCGCAGAGACCCAACACCAGACAACATGACCACCCTCAAGCTCGCCACCCGAAAACACCACCAACTGATCCACACCACCAAGAAAACCGCATTCAAGGAGCGACTAGACAACAACGCACACAACAGCAAGGAACTCTTCAAAATCGTCAAAGAGCTCTCCAATCCCAGCGCCGGAAACAACGACATCACCCCATCGCAAGACCTCTGCAACTCCCTCGCCTCCTACTTCCACAACAAGATCGCAGATATACAAAACAGCTTCAACACACAGCCAACGCTCCCCACGACCGCACCTGCACCCCCCACCACCACCCTCCGCGCCTGGACCCCGATCAACACCGAAGAAACCCTACGCACGATGAACTCCATCCACTCCGGATCTCCAACCGACCCCTGCCCTCACCACGTCTTCAACAAGGCTGACTCCATCATCGCACCGCACCTACGGGACATCATCAACACCTCCTTCGCCACCGCAACCTTCCCGGAGAGCTGGAAGCACGCCGAACTCAGCGCTCTACTGAAGAAACCATCAGCGGACCCCACCGAACTCAAAAACTACTGCCCCATCTCGCTCCTCCCGTTTCCGACCAAAGTCATCGAGAAGACCGCCAACAAGCAGCTCGAGACGAATGGATCCCTCGACCCCTCGCAGTCTGGCTTCCGGGCCAACCACAGCACCGAGACCGCCCTCATTGCTGCCACTGACGACATCCGTGCCCTGCTCGACAACGGGGAAACAGCGGCCCTCATCCTCCTGGACCTCTCTTCAGCATTCGACACTGTCTGCCACCGCACCCTAGTACAGCGCCTCAGCAATGTCGGAATCCAAGAGAAGGCACTAGAATGGATCACCTCCTTCCTCGCCGGAAGGACACAGAGAGTCCGCCTCCCCCGTTCAAATCAGAGGCCACCGAAGGCATCTGCGGAGTCCCCCAAGGTTCATCGCTCAGCCCTACCCTCTTCAATGTCTACATGAGCCCCCTTGCGGCCATCGCACGCCAGCACAACCTCAACATCATCTCTTACGCCGATGACTCCCAGCTGATCCTCTCCCTCACCAACGACCCCGCCACCGCCAGAGCCAACCTACACGAAGGGATGAAAGACGTAGCCGAGTGGATGATGAACAGCCGCCTGAAACTGAACTCAGATAAGACGGAAGTCCTCATCCTGGGATCTTCACCCTCCGCCTGGGACGACTCCTGGTGGCCCCCTGCCCTGGGCAGCGCACCCAAACCAACGGACCACGCACGAAACCTGGGCTTCATCCTGGACTCCTCCCTGTCCATGACCAGACAAGTCAACGCCGTCTCCTCGTCATGCTTCAACACCCTGCGCATGCTACGCAAGATCTTCCGGTGGATCCCCACCGAGACTAGGAAGACGGTCACCCAGGCCCTCGTCACCAGCCGACTGGACTACGGCAACTCCCTCTACGCCAGAACCACTGCCAAACTCCAGAGGAGACTCCAGCGGATCCAGAACGCCTCAGCAAGACTCATCCTGGACATCCCCCGACACAGCCACATCTCCGGACACCTGAGAGACCTGCACTGGCTCCCCGTCAGCAAGAGAATCACGTTCCGTCTTCTCACCCAAGCACACAAGGCCCTCCACGACTCAGGCCCAGGACACCTCAACAACCGACTCAACTTCTACACTCTCACCCGCCAGCTTTGATCGACCAACCATGCCCTCGCCGCTGTCCCCCGCATCCGAAGAGTCACCACAGGAGGAAGGTCCTTCTCCTACCTGGCCGCCAAGACATGGAACTCCCTCCCCACCCACCTTCGCCTCACCCAGGACCACCTCGCCTTCAGGAAGCAGCTCAAGACCTGGCTGTTCGAGCAGTAGCGGACCCCCCCAAGCGCCTTGAGACCCTCTGGGTGAGTAGCGCGCTATATAAATGCATTAATTGATTGATTGAATGTACAGATTTCAAGTACAGAAAAGTTTGACCAGGAAATTACCAGGTTTAAGGTGAAATCAAGTGAAAGGCCGAATTTTACTTGTGTGTGTTGTCGACGAACTCATTATAAGCATCAAACTAGATTAGTTGATTTATACGTAAAAAGTGAAAAGATAAATAATTATGAGTGGAAGGATTTTGCAACTTATTTGTGGGTGGAGAATTCTTTTGATTTGAGTTCTGATCAGCGTATTTGTAAATATTGTTATGATAAATTAAATCAAAACAGAATGCCTGCTAGAGCTGTTCATAATAATCTTGAGTTGGTAGACATTCCTCCTGAATTGATAGATTTAAATACATATGAGTCTATTTTGATTCAATGTGTCCATCCTTTTCAGGCTATTGTTCGCATGGAGCCTAAGATAGGGAAATTGCCTCCTTCAGATTTACAGAGAGGATTAAAGGGAAGAGTTGTTTATTTGCCTCTAGATTTGAAGAAAAATATTGATACAATTGGTGTAGAGAAAGTGGAACCTTTGGTTATTCTAGTTAATGGGGTTCCGACAAAGAGTAAGACAATCTGGCAAGATTTAGTGGATGTTAGGAAAGTCAAAAAGGCAAAGTTGTATTGGTCAAAAACAATGAGTACTACAAACATGTATGTGTTGAAGCAGAGGAAACAGCTGCAGATGAAGACAGTGATTGTTCAGGTGGCCAAATTGAAAAAGTTGATGTATCAAGAAGTGAAGAAATATATGAACATTATACTGTTCATCCTTTGCATGGGGAATGCAATTGACTTGTTTCAAATGAAAGCAGAAAAAGGAAGTCCCATTAGTGTATGGGAAGAAAGTTTGGAAGCTCGTTGTTTTCCACATTTATTTCCAACAGGTCGAGGTGCACGATATGACGATCGACCACTTCAAATTCCTGCATCTGAATACCGAACTGTAAGATTATATACTGAAGATCCAAGGTTTCGTCAATGCATTCCCTATTTGTTTCATCTACTGTATGAAAGTGACTTGTCCTGGCTTTCTTATGCAGTAAACCATATACTGAAAAGTGGAGCACATCTCCAAAATGTTTCGGCGAGGGACTTTATGGAGAAAGTGAATCTGCAGGATAATATTTTGGAATCTCATCTAATCAATCTCATGGCTTGTCAGCGTGGTACAAACGAGTATTGGTTCCGTTGTCATGGGGAATTGAAATGTATGCTAAGAAACTTAGGAACTCCTACATGGTTCCTCACTCTTAGCTGTGCCTAGTATGCATGGGACGACTTACTTCCATTTCTACGAGAGGCAAATGCAAATATTCAAAATATAGAATTCAAAACTGCTGGAGAACTGTGTTCTTTGGATCCAGTGAATGTATGCAGATATTTCAATCATAGATTTGAAGCTATGATGTCTTTTATTACCAACAAAAAAAATCCTCCCCTTGGAGAAGTTTTGGATTTCTATTGGAGAAAGGAGTATCAAGCGAGAGGTGCTCCTCATATACATATGTTGTTGTGGATTAAAGATGCACCCAAATTTGGAACAGATTCGGATGAGACAGTGATGAGCTTCATTGAAGAGTATTCAACATGTGCTGTTCCGAAAAGTACCGAAGAAAACAGTTTAAGGCAACAAGTTTTACGCTTTCAATCCCATCGTTGTGGAAAGTACTGTCGTCGAAAATTCAGAAACAAGGACAAGTTCTACACAAAATGTCGTTTCGGCTTTCCACGACCAGTGATTTCTAAAGGAAGAGTACATAATTTGATGTCTTCTCTGCAACATACTGTGACGAGGAAATCACCAAAAAATACATACAATTTAAAAAGAAACGAAGAGTCCAAGTACATCAACGACTACAACCCAGTGATTTTGTCCATGTGGAATGCTAACATGGATATTCAATTCGTTGCTGACAATTCTATTGCTGTGGCTCGATATGTGATGTCTTACATCACAAAAAAAGAAAAGACAGAACTGAAGGAAATGTGGGAGGACATTTCACATGAAAAGAGTCTAAGCAAGAAATTATATAGTTACAGTCTCAAGATGTTGTCGCATCGAGAAATTGGAGCATACGAATGTTCTGATCGATTGTCATCAGCAAGTCTCTATGCCAAATCTAGAACCATCATTTGGATAAGTCTAGGTCTTGCTGCAACACGAAACCGAGTTTTGAAATCTGTACAAGAGATAGAGTATTTGGCAGAGAAAGAACCAGAAAGTACAGATATTTTGAAGACAAACATGTTGGATACATACTATCCAAATAGAAGTCCTCACCTTGAGAACGCTTGTCTGTATGAAGTTCTGCAAAGATATATTTATAAAAGGAACATCAGAGAAGATATCAATAATGGATTATATGCTGTCATTGGATGTGAAGGATGTTTAGTGAAACAGAGAAACGGTCATTTGATTAATCATCGAAAATTGAGTTGTGAAAATCCAGACAAAAGAGAATTTTACCATTTGGCTCTTTTGCAACTCTTTAAACCATGGCGTACAGAAGAGGAACTACTTGGAGATTTTCTCTGTTATGAAACCTCTTTTAATGCAACCAGGGATACCATAGAATGTCCTGTTTTTCCAAATTAGCTGCAAATGTTAAATGAAGAAATAGAGCAAGAAGCAACAATTGCTGCAGAGATTGCGAGCGACAGTTCTCAAGACAGTCAGAGTTCTGCTTCATTGAGTCAGGAACCACTAGGAGGACCAATTATCCAAAATGAAGCTGACACTGCCATGGATGAGGTAGAAAGAGCTATGGAGCAAGCTCAAGAGGATGTAATTAATTTAGAAGATTTTGTGAAACAATTAAACCTTGAGCAGAAACAGATATATGACGAAGTCACAGAACAGGTTGAACATGGATTGAGTCATGAGAAGAAAGAGTGCTCATGTACATCATTTAAGCCTATCCGACTGTACGTGAGTGGAGAAGCGGGAACTGGAAAAAGTTTTCTGATGAAAGCAATTGCAACTTATCTGCAGAAAAGGACTGAATCACCGCTGTCTTGTGCTGTTACCGCTCCAACTGGGCTGGCAGCACATAATATTAAAGGGATTACTTTACATCGCTTACTGATGCTGCCAGTGGAGCATGATAACAAATTGCAATACCATAAGCTATCTGGAGATGCGTGTTCTGATGTTTCCAGAGTCCTGAAGAAAATTAAACTTCTTATCATTGATGAAGTAAGCATGGTCTCAAATCTAATGCTTGCTTTTGTGCATTTCAGAATGCAAGAAATTCTTAGAACAGACTATGATGTCTTATTTGGAGGAAAACACATTATTGTTTTTGGAGATCTACTGCAGTTGACTCCAGTGAAAGGTCAACCAGTGTTTAAAATGGTCACGCATGAAGATACCAGGAAGTGCCTAGGAAGCATTGGAAACGTTAATATATGGTTAAATTTCAAATATGCAGAACTAGTCCAAAATATGCGGCAGGCAAAGGATGAAGATTATACAAATATTCTACAAGATGTAAGAATTGGAAAAATAAGTCAGCATGGGAAAGAAGCTTTACATGGACGATTAATTTCAAATTTGTACCCAAATGAAAACATTCTTCCAGAGAATATTTTTAAGTAAATTAACGAGAAGAAATCTGGCATATGTTTGATGCCTACTCTGAAAGAATGTTCCATGTTCAACAACAAAATGTTAAACTTAGAAAATGAAGAGATAGTGAAACTGGAAGCTATAGATAAAATAGAGCATATGGGAGCAACAATTATTTTGTCAGAAAATTTGAAATCAAAATTGGATTCATTAGAGAAGACTATATCTAAAACACCTGGTTTTGAAAAGACTCTGAATGTGTGTTTAAATTGTCGTATCATTTTGAGAAGGAATTTAAATGTTGAAAGAGGTCTGGTAAATGGAGCAATGGGTCATGTTGTTGGTTTTGTGAATTACAAAAATAGAGATGGAATTGAAATTTTAAAAATTAAATTTGATGGCATTGACGAAATAGAACAAATTTGTCGCTGTTCAGCTAGATTTTTGCTTGTGAAAGACTTATATGTTCGCCGAAAACAGTTTCCTGTTTGTTTGGCATATGCAGTGACAATTCATAAATCTCAAGGTTTAAGTGTAGATAGTGCTTTGGTGAACATTGGAAGTTCTGTGTTTAAAGAGGGTATGGCATATGTGGCATTATCACGAGTCAGAACTTTATCAGGATTGTACTTGATTGAGTGTGATGAAACAAAGATTTGTGCTGATCTAGATTGTGTGCAAGAATACAATAGGTTAAGAAGAGAGTATGCTCCACATTTGCCTCAATATCCTCTGTCTGAAAAATGTGTGGTAGGCCGAAAAAGAAGAAATGAGATTAATTGCAGTGAGGTACTAGCAAAATGACAAAAAGTAGATAAAACTGTAATTGTAAGCAGAAAGAAAAAGGATTCTGTTGAAGATGTTGTTGGATTTCAGTTTGAAAACAGTTCTGGTGTCAACTGCTATGCTAATGTAGTAGTTAATGTTGGTTTTTTTCTTCAAAATTTACAAGAACAGATTGTTGAAAATCGGGATCAAACATTTTGCTGTTTATTGAATTCTGCGTTAGAGAAATGTAGCAGTGATAGAGCAAAAATAGAAAGTGTTTCAGAAATTAGAAATCATCTAGACATATGTTCTGGTCAAAATCAATTTTCACAGATAATTCAGCAGGATTGTCAGGAATTTTTAATGTATATGTTTGATGTATTGGAAGATGAAGGAGTAGATATAAAAAATCTTTTTAACCTTTCTTATCAATGGCAACATGACTGTGATAACTGTACTTTATCAAGTACGACTAGAATAGACACTGAAAGATTTATACATTTGACTTTACCAGACTGCAAATCAGTGTCTTTCAATAATCTAGTTAAAGCAGCTGATCACAATATGGTGTGCACCCAATGTAAGTCTACAATGCTGTCCACATTATTTCTACAAAGTTATGGTCACTATGTCATTTTAATGTTCCAACGATGTAGACCTGATGGAAGTAAATTGTCAACTTCTTTTAAAAATGTTGTGGCTTCTCAATTATCAATTTCAGGAAGAACCTTTGCAACTGTAGCTATTATTTATCATGACGGTCCTTCAACAACATCAGGGCATTACACATGTTATTTAAAAAGTTGTAAAGGTTGGGCCCTTTGTAATGACACTCATTTGACTTTTAAACAACGTTTGCCTTTTGACTTAAAAAATTCATATCTAGTGTTTTTCGAACCGAAATGTAAGTAAAGGTAATTGGCCTATGAAAACGGGAGCAGTTAATAAAGGTTAGTTTGCTATTTAAAATTATATTCAGAGTAAAAGTGATCAAGATAATATAAATAATTGATTTGTCATATAGGTACTGTAAGTGGATCTTATAGGAAGTGATATCAGTATTATTGGAAATGATGAACATGAGTAAGTCACAGATGGAATTAGGTAAATTAAAATATTATGAAAATGTTGTTTGAGCCTTTCTTTCAGAATGTCGGAAAAACAGTAATTTTAGAGTTTGTTTTAATTCATTTGAAAATATAATGATACATCTAACACTATTTGGCCTTAAGGAATGGTGAAGGAATGAGCAAAGAGTTATGACTGAACAGAAGGAGTATATGAAAATAATGAAAATATTTCAGATGTTCTTCAAGGTTGTCTTCTAGAAAGTCGATGAAATGGAACAGCAGAGTATTTTCCAACGAAAAGGAACTTGATGATATACTATTTGGCCTAAAGGAAAAGTAAGTAAATCAAAGATTAGTGTACGTTTGTTATTTATAACTTTAGATGTTTATTTTTAAAACACAATCTTTTTGATTGTGTTTTTTTCCCCCGCTGTAATATGAGTAGTTTGAACTCACTTTTTTAAGTGAAATTCAATATATTCTGAGAACAGCAAAAATAAACTAGGTAATATGTTGTACAAGTTAATGTATAGTTTGTATTCTGTAATTTAAATTATATTCCCATTGTCTCACACTCACTTTTCTTTTTCCACCCTCTTTCAGCTCTTTTTACTCACTTATAATGTCTTTCTTTCACTCTCTTTCAACCCTGTTGTTTTTCTCCACTTCTTTCACAACCCCTCATTCTCATTTCAACTGTCTGCATCCCCTCTCTCCCTTGCATAACTTTTCAGCTTTCAGTCTCTCTGCTTTACTTCCCTTTTCCGTATTTTCCTACTTTGCTCTTTTAGTAATTCCTCTTTACTCACTCAGCAGTATTGTCGCACTCTATCACTATAAATCACCCACTCTCCTTCGCTTATCTTTGTTTGTTCTTTTCTTTTGACCTCTTCTCCCTATTTTTCGTTCACTACCTCTATGTCCTCAGTGCCTCACTCTTCTTGTGTTATGTTCACTTGTGTTTATCTACCTTCCATCATTTCTTTTACAACAACTTTACTGCTCCTCTGTCATCGTTCTTCATCCTATTTATTTTACTCTGGTTCCATTAGTATCCCTCATTTCCTTACTTTCAATGTCCTTCTCTTTACGTTCATCACCAAATTATTTTCTCTCAGTACCACTGTTTTAGTCGTCTTCTCCTCTGTTTCTTTTTTTTGCTCCCTTACTCATTCCCTTCGCTCACTCATTGTACTCCACCGCACTCAGTTTTTCTCTTAGTGTGTCTGTGTACTAACTTCCTCACTCCATTTCCCTCAATCATTGTATATTATCCTCTCTCTCTTCATCCCTTCACTCTATGACTGTTCTTCACTTACTCTCAGTTATCTTCTATTCCTCATTCTTCTAAATGCATCCTTAATTAGACTCTTTTCCATCTCTGTCATTATCGTTTTACTTACTACTCTTTCCTGACTTAGTTTTACTAACTCACAATGTTTTAGTATCTTTCTTACCTTCAGTTTATTTCTCTGTTCTTCTCTTCCTCTCTGTCAGTGAATCTATATGCCTTACTCTTAGTAATTTGCTCTCCTTCTATTTCTTTTTCTCTCTTTTTCTCATTCTACCTTACTTTATTTCCCTTTCTATGTCCTTCACTCTTACTTTATTTCTAAATACACTGTTATGATTTTTAACCTCTTCATTTGTATCTTTTAATTTATAATACATATTTTACTAATTATAACTTATTTTTTCTTCTCTCTTTCACAGATACAAAGTGTAGTAAAAAAATGTAATTACAGTTACATTTATTATACGGTAAGTGTGACTAAAAAAATGTAGTGTGTCATCACCCTTTGCTTTAAGCTCACTAATATTTTCTGAACCAACCTCACTCCTGTTTCTTTACTCTGCTTCCCTCACTTATTCATATTCTCCATGTTTACTCCCCTTTCCCTATTTCACCTCTCATATTCAACTTTTTTCAGTCCCTATTCTTTACTTCACTTACCCTCTGTTTCCTTCCTTTGCTTCTTCACTCATTCTGTTTTTCTTAATTATTTACTTCACTCCTACACACACACCTCATCCCCCTCCCAACACATACACACACCTCTGACATACACCCCACAGACACACCCCACACACACCTCATACTTACACACACCTCCCCACACACAATACTCTCACACACACACACATTTCATACACACACATACATCCCGCACACATACTCCCCACACCCATACACCCCTCACACATATCTCACACACCCTCACCTCCACCCACACCGAAGTACCCCACACACTCACACCCACAGACACACCTTACACACCCACACCCTGACCTACACCCACTGACTCCCTATAAGTCACACATACTGCATTACTTACCTTTCTTTGCTGTGTCACTCAGACCTATTCAGGCACTTTTTCCTTTACTGTCTCTGTCCTTTCTCTTTATCACTCCCCATGTGTTATCCTACTTCAATTTTTCACCCTCTTTCACCCCTCTTTACTTATACTCACTGCTCTTTTCTTACCCTCTCTCACCGTTGTTCATTTATCCCGGATCCGTCACTACCCTTCATTCCCCATTTTTTACTGTCCTTTCTTTTTCTTTCAACACCCACTCACATTCTCTCACTATCTCTACTTTAGTCTTCTTCCTCTCTCTTCTTTCGCTCCCTTATTCATTTTCCTTTTCTCACTTTCACCCTATTACACCTTCGCTGTTTTTTACTATGTAATAAACAATCCCTCTGTGTTTCTCCCTCTAGCTCTCTTTCTCTTAACATTACTCTCTTTCTGTTCTTCCCTCATTCTTACTCCTTCATTAATTTTTTTTTCTTTTTTTTTTGGTGCGCTCCCCGGTGCGCGCCCTGGTGCACGTACCGGTACGCGTACCCTGCAGAAAAAAGATTGACACAGATTCTTTAAAAATATAGGTTTATTTTTATAAAGTAAAGGTAGTTCTAAAAAGAACTGTTTTTTTCTTTTTGTTGTTTTATATTTTTTTAATGTTTTTTTGAACATTTTGTACTTTTTTGGGCTTTTATGAACACTTTTATATTTTTTTTGTATTTTTTATGAGGAGAAACAAAAAACAGGGAATAGTAAATGGCTCAACTGGAGCATAAAAAAAATCAGGAAAAATTAGTTTTTTTTCTGGACACTTATGGTTATCACCAGCAACCATGATAAGTTCGATGCTTTGCTCACCATAGCAAAGTGTCTTGTTACAATATTTGCACACAATATTGTAATCGCCAAACTTAGGTTGAATAGTAGCCAATGTGTCTCTTGCCCTCGGACCCGATGGAGTGGGTTGTTTTGATGTTGAGGGTCTAGACGTTGATGGGGGTAGCTTACTGCAGAGGTCCCTTAACTCTGCATTAGAATAATTGTTTGGATGCCAACGCATCATGTGGCGAATCATGGTATGATTCCCGAAGGAATACTTTTTGTTAGGGTTCCCCCTGGATAGCTCAGCACCACAAATTAAACAAGTCACCTTTGCAGCGTTGACTTTTTTAAAACCCCTTGGGATTTTGTAGAACTCCCATATAAAGTGCTCTTTTGGTTTGTAGGGCTGTTTATCTTCTGGCAGGTACTCCCTTGTCTGTGCCTCCTCTTCATCATCCTCCTCCTCTTCCTCTTGACCACCAATGTAAGCTTCTGGTGGTCTTTTAGATGGTGGTGGTGGTGGTGGTGGTGGTGGGGCAGATGCTCCAGCTGCTGCTGCTACTGTAGCCATTTTCTACTAGTAAAGAGTAGAGATAGAACTCGAAACAGGTCTTCCCCAGTCAAAGGACAAAGTCAGAATAAGGAAAAAAGGTGGGGGCTTTCATCATTTGGAAAACAAAACTGTTCTGGACCAATGAAAAGTGTTATTTTCAAGTCACATGATCCAGGCTTTCATCATTTGGAAACCAAAACTGATCTGCACCAATGAAAAGTGTTATTTTCAGATCACATGACCCGACGCGCTTACGCTACGCGCCCCGGGGCGCGTCGCGTAAGCGAGTCGAGACGTTGCGCGATCGTATGCGATCGCGTACTTCCGGGTGCGCTTACGCAGTGCGTCATATGACGCATCACGCGTCTACGCGAAATGTCACGATGTTCTTTTCGTTCGCGGGAATAGCGCTAATGGGACGCTCACCGGGACGCGCCGTAACATTGCGCTTACCCGTGCGTTCACCAGTACGCGCCCCGGGAGCGCCCCGGGGCAAAAAAAAAAATAATAAAAAAAAAATATATTACATATTTATACAATATAAAATTCGTTATAAAAAATATTACTTTTCATACCTATAGAGATTTGCTATTAAAAAACCATTGAAATTCACTGAAAAAACCATAGGTTTCACATCAGTTATAGTTAGGAAATAGCATTAAAAAAACCTAATAAATTCACTGAAAAAACCATAGGTTTCACACCAGTTATAGTTAGCTGGAAATTTTACTCGCATAAAACCATTGAAATTCCCACGTTATAGTTAGTTGGACTCACTATAACTTGCGCATGCAATGCACTGCTGATGACGTCACATATTACATCACTCATGACATGGTCAGTGACATCACTCATGACATCACTGATGACACCATCCTTGTGACAGAGTGACAGACCTCCTTTCACTGTAATCTAACCCTTGAAACACATATTCAAAAATAGAAACTAAAATTTTCAAAAAAATGGAGATACCCATATCAGTTACAACAACCAATTCAATAATTCCACCATCTATATACACATCCACTCATTCACAAACAGTTCTATATAGTCACTCATACATATACTCACTCATCATATGTAGTGATACACCTATACATCCTGTTACACACCGACAGTCATCCAAAAGTTACTCACACACATACTCACAGATGGAAATAGACTATTGAACATCCATTTATTTGCATATAGAGCTATACACACACTACCACCTTACTTCTAAGGAAATTTACACATATTTATTCTCTTAAACAATCACTTATAGAAACACATACTTATTTAAACAGGAACTCTTACAATCTCTTACTCTCACATATACTCATTTATATACATCAATATTCACATATACTAGATTAAAACATATGTAGTTACTGATAAAGACACTAGTGAGACAGTCATTCACTCACTAACATACACATATACACACTCATCCACCCATACAGTCCTGCACATATGCTGTCTTCAAAACACATACAAACAGAGAGCCAGTCATTCATGCATCTATGTGCTACGTAATACCCCCACCAAACCATATAGACACTCATACTGATATTAAAACAAACATCTAATAACCCATATACATACACATGTAGCTACTCACCAACCCATGCAGCCACTTATACACAAAGTGAAGCACTAATCCTTATATTTAAATATTTAAATATTACTCTCTAATATATGTATTCACTAAGATACACTTAATAAGCTAATTAACCAATCAATTTAAAAAAAAAAACATCCATGTAAACACTTATTTAAACATTTATTCTTCCATCAACTTTTACATATACATATATAACACATATTTATTTTTCGGAAAGACACACATTCACTGGATGGTGTCATTAGTGATTTCATGAGTGATGTCACTGACCATGTCATGAGTGATGTAATATGTGACGTCATCAGCAGTGCATTGCACGCGCAAGTTATAGTGAGTCCAACTAACTATAACGTGGGAATTTCAATGGTTTTATGCGAGTAAAATTTCCAGCTAACTATAACTGGTGTGAAACCTATGGTTTTTTCAGTGAATTTAATAGTTTTTTTTAATGCTAATTCCTAACTATAACTGATGTGAAACCTATGGTTTTTTCAGTGAATATATATATATATATATATATTACCTACTGGCGGTCGCCAGTAGGTATATATAGTTAGGATTTTTTGTCTATGGGATTTTTGAAAATTCTATGTCTAATAACTTTGGCGTTTGTGGGCGGAATTGGCTGAAATTTTCAGGAAAATGGAACATTTTGTTTCTGAGCAGCCCCTGAAAATTTGGGGGGGGGTTCGTCAAGGGGGGGCCGAGAAAAAAGGGGGGTCCCAAAACGCGTTTTTCCCATGTTAATTTCCATAGGGCGGTTGGCTTCACTTTTAGCCCGAACGGCTAAATGGATTTGCACGAAAATTGGCAAAATTGTAGGGACTGTTAGCCCGATGTGCCTTTGCTAGGTCTCAATATATGTGCTCCAGAGGATTTTGAGAAATTAACGTTCAAAAAAAGATATATATCTGTGACAGAGCACCGGGCAGCGCTCCGCTTCGCGTACTTTTCGCGTTACGGAGCTTTGCGAAGCGAAGCTGATTGGTTCTCCGGCGTCTGTAAACATTCCAAACAGTCCGTAGCGGCCGCCATCTTGTCTCTCGGTAGGATCGAGAGACAAGAGGAGGCCAAAGCGAAGGGGCAAATGACCATAAGGGGGCATAGTAGATCCTCCCTGACCCCCTAGGTTTGATGTGGAGGTTTTAAAAGGGCCCCGCGGGGCAAAAAAAAAAATAATCGAACGGGTGAATGGATTTGCATGAAACTTGGCAAAATTGTAGGGACCTGTAGCCCGATGTGCCTTTGCTGGGTCTCAATATATGTGCTGCAGTGGATTTTGAGAAAATAACGTTCAAAAAAAGATATATATCTGTGACAGTGTCCCGGGTAGCGCTCCGTTTCGCGTACTTTTCGCGTTACGGAGCTTTGCGATGCGAAGCTGATTGGCTCTCCGGTGTCTGTAAACATTCCAAACAGTACGGAGTGGCCGCCATCTTGTCTCTCGGTAGGATCGAGAGACAAGAGGAGGCCAAAGCGAAGGGGCAAATGACCATAAGGGGGCATAGTAGGTCCTTCCTGACCCCATAGGTTTGATGTGGAGGCTTTAAAAGGGCTCCGCGGGGCAAAAAAAAAAAAAAAAAACGTTTTTTTTGGTGGGGTGCGCCCGGTTAGCTTACGGGAAGCGGACTGGGGAGCGTACTACAAGGAAACAAGAATGATTGACTTTTAACTTATTGTATGTTTATAGACTTTTTTTTTTCTTTTTTTTCTGCTGAGTGACGTCTCGGCCTATCTCCACGGGATGCAGTCCCTACCATCTCGGCGTTTAAGCCCAGGGGGACCGGTAGTGTGGGAGAGATAACGTCTGTTAACGTTCGATTCGAAGGAAATCAGGAAGTGTTGAAAAACATTGTCTGCGCCATCTTGCCTTTTTTCAAATGCCACACTTTTGTCGTGCACGGCAGCCATTTTAGATGCCTTGACCAGACCCACTCTCTGCACGCTGTCGATCCTTAGCATTGCTCCCCACCCTCGCAAGCATCTCCCCCAGGCACTGGTCACCCCCGCTCTCTGTCTTATGCATGGGCAATAAACCTCCCCCCATCTGCGCTGTTCTTCCCTGAGAATCACACCCTGTGCCCGCCCGACACCTCCCTTTCGCCCTATTCACTACCGCACCCTCTGACACTCCTCTTCCTCTGTGTCCGATTGTCCAGGCCGGTCCCAGGCTATCAGGTAGCCCTGCAGATGTAGTTTATGGCCCCAGCTGTAAAGAATCACCCCTCTGCAAAGGAGTTATAGTAGATCAAGGCCCACACCCGATGAGATCTGTCACACCACACGCGTTCCTACTATCTGAAAACCATCCTGTATTGTGATTGGGGAGGGGACCGAGCCTGAAGCGGAAGATTCCAGGGATGCCTCTTTGTACATCAAAGTTTTTACAATTATGTGTCACATTAAAAATATATAGCACTCCAACAAAGTAGTAGGATTATAAAACTTTAATAACTTATAAATATATACAACGCAACAAAAACAGTAAAAACATTTAAACATTTTTAGGAAAAAAGAAGGAACAATGGTCAGTAGCGGTCGATTGTGCGAATAGTCCCAAGGCAGCACAACGTCCTGAGTTCTGGATGGCACCCAGGTGATGTTGCCTGGGTGCCGCACTGGTTTTGGGTATCCTACAATGCTGCTCCGAATAACGGCGTGGGGCGTCCCGGGGGGTGGGTCGTCAGTAGCGGTCTGTTGTGCGAATAGTCCCAAGGCAGCAGAACGCGCTGAGATGTGGATGGCACCCAGGTGATGTCCAGTAAGTTGCCGCACTGGTTTTGGTATCCTACAATGCTGCTCCGAATAACGGCGTGGGGCGCCCCGGGGGGGGGGGTGAGGCGGCGTGAACGGGCCTCCCCAGGTGGAGGCTCGTCTGCTGTAGTGGGGCGCCCCTTTACCGTTTCAGTTGCCATTCCGTCCGCTTTTGGTACACTGTGTCAAAATCCGCCATTCAGCTGAGTTGCGCCCACTCTTGCGGTGCAGCGATAGGCGGCTGCCACAGGACTCTCAAAATGGCGGCAGGCTCTTTCCTTTTTGGGCCTGGTCCACTGAAATGGCCCTGGGACACCTTGGAAATCGGACGCTTGTCTGCTAGGTCTTGGACCCCATTCTCGAAAGCGTCCCCTCAGCCTTGAGGATTCTACAAAAGTCTTGGGGGCCCCCGACTCCTGCAGGCTTCCGGTGGGGAGCGGCTGCCATGATTGCTCGCGGAATGATCACGACAGAGCCACGAGATGGTGGAGCTCTCATGCTGACGCCAGCTTCAGTCTGAAACATCCAGAAACAAGGTGGGGCTTTCATCGTTTGGGAAAAAAAAAGTTTTCATCCAATGAAAAGTGTTATTTTTAGGTCATATGATCAAGCCTTCCATCATTAGGAAACCAAAAGTAAAATGAACCAATGAAAAGTTTTATAAACAAGTCACATGACCTGTTATGCGGCATAGGGTATAAAAAGCATAGAAAATCCGTTGGCACGTGAGGCGGCGTCAGTAGCGGACCGATGTGCGAATAGGCCGAAGGCAGCAGAACGCGCCAAGATCCGGATGGCACCGAGGTGGTGTCTAGGAAGTTGCCGCACTGGTGTGGCCATCCTACAATGCTGAAAGTCGGCGTGGGGCGCCCCGTTGGCCTGTGAGTTCGCGTCAGTAGCGGACCGATGTGCGAATAGGCCGAAGGCAGCAGAACGCGCCAAGATCCGGATGGCACCGAGGTGGTGTCTAGCAAGTTGCCGCACTGGTGTGGCCATCCTACAATGCTGAAAGTCGGCGTGGGGCGCCCCGTTGGCCTGTGAGTTCGGGTCAGTAGCGGACCGATGTGCGAATAGGCCGAAGGCAGCACAACGCGCCAAGATCCGGATGGCACCGAGGTGGTGTCTAGCAAGTTGCCGCACTGGTGTGGCCATCCTACAATGCTGAAAGTCGGCGTGGGGCGCCCCGTTGGCCTGTGAGGTGGCGTCAGTAGCGGACTGATGTGCGAATAGGGCCAAAGGCAGCGCAACGCGCCAAGATCCGGATGGCACCGAGGTGGTGTCTAGCAAGTTGCCGCACTGGTGTGGCCATCCTACCATGCTGAAAGTCGGCGTGGGGCGCCCCGATGGCCTGTGAGTTCGCGTCAGTAGCGGACCGATGTGCGAATAGGCCGAAGGCAGCAGAACGCGCCAAGATCCGGATGGCACCGAGGTGGTGTCTAGCAAGTTGCCGCACTGGTGTGGCCATCCTACAATGCTGAAAGTCGGCGTGGGGCGCCCCGTTGGCCTGTGAGTTCGCGTCAGTAGCGGACCGATGTGCGAATAGGCCGAAGGCAGCAGAACGCGCCAAGATCCGGATGGCACCGAGGTGGTGTCTAGCAAGTTGCCGCACTGGTGTGGCCATCCTACAATGCTGAAAGTCGGCGTGGGGCGCCCCGTTGGCCTGTGAGTTCGCGTCAGTAGCGGACCGATGTGCGAATAGGCCGAAGGCAGCACAACGCGCCAAGATCCGGATGGCACCGAGGTGGTGTCTAGCAAGTTGCCGCACTGGTGTGGCCATCCTACAATGCTGAAAGTCGGCATGGGGCGCCCCGTTGGCCTGTGAGGTGGCGTCAGTAGCGGACCGATGTGCGAATAGGGCCAAAGGCAGCGCAACGCGCCAAGATCCGGATGGCACCGAGGTGGTGTCTAGCAAGTTGCCGCACTGGTGTGGCCATCCTACAATGCTGCGCCGAAAGTCGGCGTGGGGCGCTCCATTGGCCTGTGAGTTCGCGTCAGTCAGTGGGGGTTGTTTGAGGATCTGACTGCATTGGAAAGCAATGTGATGCTGTGCGTCGCCCCCAAGATGAAGGTTCCTCGGCTGCAGTGGGGCGCCCCTTGGTGTTTCACTCGCTATGCAGCTGAGTTGCGTGCGCACTTGCGGCGAATAGGTCGAAGGCAGCACAACAATATTTTCTGAATAGAAGACACCACAAGGCGCTGAGATTCGGTTGGCACCGAGGTGGTGTCTAGCAAGTTGCCGCACTGGTGTGGCCATCCTACAATCCTGCTCCGAATAACGGCGTGGGGTGCCCGAAGGGGGGGGGAGGAGGCGGCGTGAACGGGCCTTCCCAGGTGGAGGCTCGTCTGCTGTAGTGGGGCGCCCCTTTACCGTTTCAGTTGCCATTCAGCTGAGTTTCGGCCGCTCTTGATGCTACAGCGACAGGCGGCTGCAACAGGACTCTCAAAATGGCGGCCTGTTCTTTGGATTTGGGCCTGGTCCACTAAAATGGCCCTGGGACACCTTAGAACTCGGACGCTCAAATTTTTTTTCCTTTCCTCTACATGCAAAAAAGGTAAATGCCCGGTACGTTACACGCCTCATCTGCCACGATGTACTCTCCAGAGGAACCGAAAAAATATATAGTTATGGTAACTATACCATGCATCGTCATATGGAGAGGTGGCACCGATTAATTATAGTGCTGCATAAAAGAGAGATTTGGAGGAGAACCCCCGACCTGCCAGTACATTCACCAAAGAAGTGGCACTGACAGCATCAGAGGCAAGGGAAACGGTCCCAAATATTTAGAAGAACTTTGGAAAGATTAAAATGACATGTTTAGATTGTGGCAAATTAATTTCATGTGGACAGATGAGTGTTACTCTAATAAATACAGCATATGAACATCATCATAGTCGATGGTTGGTAGAGACATTTTGACTATATCCTGGACCTGCCCGTCCTCGCCCAAAATGGCGCCGGAATAAATGGGACTCGTAACTCCTTGTTGTGTACTGGTTGCAGAACCTTGAAATCACGAGATACGTATGCAGTTTTGAAGCACATGGCGGGCGGGGACGAGAATTGATTGAATATTTTGACATCCCTATTGATATTAAGTTCTGATGTGTTATTGATTACTGTACTATTGAAAGTTCGAATTAACGTCACCCATGGTACTTGCCCGCAAATGTATATCTAGATAATTTTATTGTAACTGGCTCTGTCGTATTTTAATTATAAAATGTATGTCCACCGATTCCGTAACTGTTAGACATCTTAGTTCTTGCAACCTAATGGCCCGCCCGTTACGTTCCTCTACAGTGTAAATGTCTACTCATCATATACGATTACAGTTTGCTCCGTGGCCGGCCCACGTGGTTATAGGCCCGTATTTGTATACTGACATTTTCACAATAAAGGTTTTTAAAAGAAAACATGGTAGTAGTTTTTACATTGGTAAAGTTTTTAATAATAGTCACTGTTTTAGAATCAGTAAAAGGCAAGTGAAATAAAGCAGTCCAATTACATGAAGGGTAAAAGGTATAATACGCAGGAACGCAGTAAAGATAAATGGTCAAGGGCTGTTGTGTTTTCTACTCCTGCAACATAAAGTGATCGATAAGAATCTGATATTCAGGCGTATCGGCGACTAAGACAGCAGGCCGAGCCTCTTTTGCTCAACGGCTCCGTCATGGGACGAAGAAACGCCCTTTTTCTCGAAAAAGGAATATATTTTACTTGCAGGACAGTTGTAAATTTTCCGGGAAAGTACATTAGCCTGGAACATTATAACATATGTTTAAGAAAAAATAATGTTCGAAAGTAATAAAAAGCGTAATTTTTAGGTCATATGACCAAGCCTTTCATCATTAGAATAAGAAAAGTAAAATGAACCAATGAAAAGTTTTATTAACAAGTCACATGACCTGTTATGCTTACGTTACGCGCTGCGCGCCGCGCCCCGGATCGCTTCCGGGAAGCTGCGCTTCGCGCACCGGAGCACTTCCGGGTGCGCTAACGCGGCGCGTCATATGACGCATTACGCGACAACGCAGGTCCAGAATATAGTCAAAATGTCTCCACCAACCAGCGGTCGGAACACAACCCCTTTCAGCAGGCTAAATAGTTCTGTTAAATGACAACAGAAGGGACAGGCAACAAGAACCATCAGTCAAAGAGGGGAGGGCAAGTTCTTCTCTACCGGGTCACGTTGGGGCGCTACCGGAACTGATCGAATTGGTAGTCTACAGTGTTTCTGGATGTTTCAGACTGTAGCTGGCGTTAGCATGAGAGCACCACCATCTCGTAGCTCCGTCGTGGCCATTCCACGAGCAATCATGGCAGCCGCTCCCCACCAGAAGCCTGCGGGAGTCGGGGGCCCCCAAGACTTTTGTAGAATCTTCAAGGCTGAGGGGACGCTTTCGAGAATGGAGCCCAAGCTCTAGCAGACAAGCGTCCGAGTTCCAAGGTGTCGCAGGCCCATTTTAGTGGACCACGCCCAAATCTGAAGAGCCGGCCGCCATTTTGAGAGTCCTGTGGCAGCCGCCTATCGCTGCACCGCAAGAGCGGGAGCAACTCAAGTACATGGTGAGCGAGACGCTGTAGTCGAAAGAGCGGGCGGTAAACAGCTGAATAGCGGAAGAGGCACAGTGTAGCAAAAGCGGGCGGAATGGCAACTGAAACGGAAAAGGGGCGCCCCACTACAGCGTGTCTTTAGGTGAAACGGATTGTGGGACAAGGTCAAGAATGGAAGAGTCACCAAAAGGCAAAAAGTTCCGCTTGACCCCGGGAGCCGGCCACCTATGTCGGGGGCGATCTCAGGCCACACCAGGGCAACACGACTTGGGGAGGGTGCCGGAGCCAAGCGCCCCCTCCGAGTCCGCGCCATGACACCGTCTCTCGGGGGCCTCCGTCAAGCGGTTCAGGGTGGCACCGCATCACATTGTTTTCAAATGCAGTCACGTCCTCAAACAGCCCCCACTTACATTAAGAATAGTGAAGCTGAAGCAAGTGCAAATAGGCTTCAGATAGTGTTACAAGCACTCATCAAAACTTTGAACCATCAGAGTGCATGAGTTTCATGCTCGATCGATTGAGCAACAAAAAGTATAAAATAGTTATGTAAATAGTTATTTAATAAAATGTTTTACCCTGTTACTTTGCTGGTGTGTTGTATATATTTGTAATATTTGCATACAGTTTATCGTTATTTTGGGCGGGGTGGGTGGCGGAGCCGAGCTATCTTGCATACATCATGGTGTGGAGTTCAGTTCATCTCACTAGTTTCGTATTTCTCATGAGGGGTTGTTCCTAATGTTTCTATTTTAGCGAGGTCAAAAAGAGATCCCATTAGTGGCCTACTGATTTTGCTCGATTCCTTTTGTTTTTTTACACGATTTTTCGCTATCTGCAAAGACTAAACAGAGTATTGCGACTCTGTGCTTGTTTGTAAATAGAGAATGAACCAAAGAGAACCAATTCTAAAATAGTAAATGCTTGGATAACAATCAATCAAATGGAGAGAGAAGCAGGCACGACGGATTACAACGGGGGCAAAGGCCTGCGTTAACTACCCTTCACTATCTGCAAAGAGAGAGTACTCCTAATAGAAATGAGGGGGGGGCAGCATTCAAAGCAGATCAGTGTGCATAAACACGAAAATGTTTTTTCTTACCATGTACTTGACATTCGAGAGCTTATGATATTTGCTATTAAAAAACCATTGAAATTCACTGAAAAAACCATAGGTTATAGACCATATATAGTTAGGAATTAGCATTTACAAAACCTTGAAAATTCACTGAAAAAACCATAGGTTATAGACCATATATAGTTAGGAATTAGCATTTAAAAAAACTTTTTTTACTCACACAAAACCATTGAAATTCCATATATAGTTAGTAGTACTAACTATATATCGCGCACCCGCAATCCACTGCTGATCATGTCACATATTACATCATTCATGACATGGTCAGTGACATGTATAAACAAAAAGATTCTATCAAAGTGTAGTGATTTTTATTATTTTTATTAAATACTGTGGGTGAAAAAAACTAATAGATGAGCTCTCTCTTAGGGTGGTAAAGATGGGAGCACAGTGTGCTTTTTAAAATACCCCTCACACACTAAAAAAATCCAGTAGTGTCATGCTTCATCATTGGGGTCTTCCCGTCCCTCTACGGGGCGGGGCGTGCTACGACCTGACCGACTACGCGGGAGCACTAGTATAGTGACAGGACTATGTGACTGTGCAAGTGTGGGTGATGTCAGTGAAGTGTAGGGACCTAATTATGTGTGGGAATAAAAAAATTAAAAATCCTCTGGCTAGTGGAAAAAAACAATTTATTCACTTCCCTAGCTGGGGACGTTAAGAAGGGGGTTTTGGGGTAGAGCAATTCGCTACTACCTGGTCTACATGTTTCGTAGGCAGTCCCCTACTGCCTACTCATCAGGACCTTCTAATGGTCCCTACTGGAACAAAGCTCAGTTGCTAAATGTAATAAGCCTGTCGTCCTAGAGACCAGCAGTAAAAATCCACTGCTAGTTTCTGCTTCAGGGCATGAGCTGGCCCTCTGTAAGCAAAAGGTTTCAAAAATAATGACCTGAATGTGGTCTCTGTAAAATAAGGAGAAAAAAAAGGGAGAGAAACATACAGAATTATACAATGATACTGTAATCTGTCTGTGAATGCTCATTATTGTTGGCGCCACAGGAGTTGCAATTGCCCATACCACAGATGATACACGTAAGACTTTATGGACAGAATGATTGGTCAATCCTCCATCCCCTAAATGTTTGTTTCATAATGAACATTGTCACGCCCCTTTAGATATAGGCTGTTTTTATGGCGCGAATGATAATGCAATCTGCCATCCCCTATATGTTCGTTGTTGTCGACGAACATAGGGAAGCCCCTTGTAATTAGGGCTGTATCCATCATCAACATACACACACTCTCACGACTCAATACATACAACGGAACTCTGCAGGGTAAAAATAGAGGAACCCGACTTGATCAATAACTGTAGTGATCTGAGGAACGATCGTTCTAAAAACCAAGGGGCACACCCCAGTCATAAAGTAGTGTGCAATACATACTGCTGTTGCGCAGAAGATATGCCCCATGAGCTGGTACTTGGTAGGTATTCAACGCGGCGTCCTGAAAAGAAAGAGACCGCGCCCTTAGCAAACTCGTCAATATACACCCATGTCATGTAGCCCTCGTCTTGTTAGCCAAGTGTTTAGCGACTTTTGGCAAAGTCAAATACTCACAGTGACCGCTATATCATTAAGGCTTACTTCTACCACGAGGTACCGCTCCGAAGACTAGTCGCGTCTGCGGCTCAGCGGTTAAATGAGCTCTGCTTACGCGCCTGTTTCGCTTGGGGAATCGCCCGCAAACGCTAGAACGCTCACCCCAAGATGGCCGCCCTGGAATGGAACAAGCGTGTGCTGAAAACGGAAGTCTGTCTTCCGTATCCATTGGGAGAACCAATGTGATAGAATAGGAAGATACATTTTAAGATATATTTTAAAATAGCAAAATATCTCCTCCTCGCCCCCTGCATTAATACCAAGTTAACTGGAAAACAACTATGTTAATATATTACAGAGAAAAATGTTTAGTTGAAATGCAATATAATGAAACCGGCTCCTGAGTGGCTCAGGGATGAATCTTTTGGCCGAACAATAATATTACCCATGTTGCCACAGATAATTAAAACAAAGATCAATATGATAATATATTACACAGAAACATGTTGTCCAAACAACAATGTTGTAACACGCTTCCTCGATTTCCCAGGGGTTACTGGTGTTGCCGGACAATTATCTTAGATAAACTATAGATCTACTTGGGATGCATACATGTCCGGATGTCTAGTAGGTTATAATGACGGGGTGCCTCCAACCGCAGGATTGGGACCTTTAATCCCCAATGTGTAACAAAATGTGGGCAATGGGTTGTGGGATACTAGGGTGGATATTGTCAGTGGATCACTGATAGGACGCAGGGGTCTCCTCGAGGCCACGGATGGACTGCCTCTCAATGGGATGATGGTGCGAGGCTTATAGCTGACCCCACGGAATTTCATCGTTCAATCCATGTTTGTTTGACTGGACACGGAAAACCCATCTCTGTTCTTTCTCTAGTAGATGTTTCTCATTGTCAATCTGTTCGATGACAGTCCAAGTGATGTCCTCAGGTTTGTGCCCACTTTCCAGGAAGTGGTTTGTCAATTTCGTACTCGCCTTTTTACATTTAATGGTGCTCTTATGTTCGCCTATTCTCAATTTCACTGCCCTGCTTGTCATACCAATGTATTCCAGATGGCAGGGGCAAGTAATGAGATAGACGACGTTCGAACTGTTGCAATTTGTAAAGGCTCTTTGTTCCCATGAGGTCCCGTTGTTGAAGGTTAGTTTTTTGCTCTTTTTGGTCAGGCAGCATACCTTACATCCGCCGCACGGGTAATGCCCTTGTACAAAGTTGGGATTGATTTGGGTGTTGGCTTTACTGTCCTTTGGTCTCGTGTGTACTAGTATATCTCTGACACTCTGTGCTCTTTTGTGTGAAAACATGGGTTTAGGAATGTCGAGACCTCCACTGTTCAGAATTCTCCAGTTTTTGTTGATGATCTTGCTAACTTGGTTGGAGTTGGTGTTATATGTTGTAACACATATTGGTCGCTGTACTTCCACTGTTTTCGCTTTTTCTTCCAGGAGGCTGTCTCTGCAGTTGTTTCTCGCTCTTTTATAAGCTTGGTCAATGGTTCTCTGTGGATAATTTCTCAGTTGTAACTTTTTCCTCAGGTCATTAGACTGCGCTTTGAAACTAGCGACTTCTGTGCAGTTTCTACGGAGTCGCAGAAATTGACCGTAGGGTAGATTATCCCTCAGATGCCTTGGGTGGAAGCTCTGATACAACAAGAGACAATTCTTAGAGGTGCTCTTGAAATGTGTCGTTGACATTAGTCTTCCATGTTTGGGAAAGATGTTTAAATCCAAAAATACCAGATTGGTTTTGGTAGTGACACTGGTGAATTTAAGGAACTCGTCTTGGTAGTTGAGCCACGTGAGGAACTGCTGGGCGGTCTTATCATCTCCATCCCAGATGATCAGGATATCATCAATGTACCTCTTCCAGGTCAAGATCTTTTGTCGGAAGGGGTTGCTGGTACTTAATATTTTCGTCTCCTCAAGATGGTGAACATAGAGACCAGCTATGCTTGGAGCAAATGTGCTTCCCATGCTGGTCCCATGTTTTTGGAGGTACAGGGTCCCATTGTGCTCAAAAAAGTTCTCCTTAAGTGCCAAGGAGCAACATTCCATAACCACGTTCCGTGGGGTCTGGTACTCCCAGTCGTCGGCAAAAAGTACATCTTCAATAATTGCCAAGGTGTCGTTGTGTGGCAAACTCGTGTACAGACTTTCCACATCACAGCTTATTAAGAGTTGTGTCTCTGGGTCAAATGACACCTCTTCCAGTAGGTTTAACACATCTTTTGTATCTCTCAGGTAAGTGGATGTCCTCTGTACCATTGGTCTTAAAAATGCGTCTGCAAACCTAGAAACTGGTTCGAGAACTGACCCAATCCCTGATACTATGGGTCTCCCTGGTGGGTTCTCGAGATTCTTGTGAATCTTAGGTAGGATGTACAGGTAAGGGGTTCTAGGGTTCTTTTGGCACAGGAACTCCCCTTCCTTGTTGGTGATCCAATTATGTGACAGTGCCTCCTCTACCATTGTTTTGATCTTAGTTGTTATTTTTTCAGTTGGATCGGTCAGTAGGACCTCGTAGTTCCTTTTGTCTTGGAGCAGTCTGGAACACTCATTGTCATATTGTTCCCTTTTCATAAGGACAGTGGCACCCCCCTTGTCTGCTGGCTTAATGACAACCTGTTTGTTACTGCTCAGTTCGCGGAGTGCCTGCCGTTCATCTTTAGAAATGTTTTGAAAAACCCGTTTCTGTGCTGGGTCCAGTGCTTCAAGATCCTTCATGACCGCCTTCTCGAAGGTCAGGAGTTCAATAGGGAGAGTGTGATTCATGGGAGTGAAGGTGGACCGTGGTTTTAGTCCTGTGTCTCCCTTGTCTTGATTGTCTGTTTTATCTTTAAAGAAGACCTGCAGTTTCAGTCTCCTTATAAATTCTTGGATTTCCTTGCAGAGGTGAAATTTGTCCATGTTGGCAGTAGGAACATATCCTAGGCCTTTCTCTAGAACTTTCTTCTGTGATTCCGATAGTTCACTGCCCGTAAGGTTTACCACTAGGCTTGCTTCTGGTTCTTGGATGCCCCTGTCATACTCCTCGTTGATACTCTTGGAGTTCCTTCTTCTTCGTTGCTCCAGTGTACTGAATTGCCTCTCCGGTTCCTTCCTTTGTTCTGTCCTCGGCGTGACCCTAAAAAAGGAGCCGAGTTGTCGAAATAGCCATAATCTTGCTGAAAACCCCATGGCGGATAAGGGGCATTCGGATGTTTCGGATCATTGGTTGGGGGTTGGGGGTAGCTATTCCATCCCCGCATGCGGGGATGGAATAGCTACCCCCAACCAATGATGTACCCTCCACAACAATTTGGCCCACCACCCTTCCAACATCCGAATGCCCCTTATCCGCCATGGGGTTTTCAGCAAGATTATGGCTATTTCGACAACTCGGCTCCTTTTTTAGGGTCACGCCGAGGACAGAACAAAGGAAGGAACCGGAGAGGCAATTCAGTACACTGGAGCAACGAAGAAGAAGGAACTCCAAGAGTATCAACGAGGAGTATGACAGGGGCATCCAAGAACCAGAAGCAAGCCTAGTGGTAAACCTTACGGGCAGTGAACTATCGGAATCACAGAAGAAAGTTCTAGAGAAAGGCCTAGGATATGTTCCTACTGCCAACATGGACAAATTTCACCTCTGCAAGGAAATCCAGGAATTTATAAGGAGACTGAAACTGCAGGTCTTCTTTAAAGATAAAACAGACAATCAAGACAAGGGAGACACAGGACTAAAACCACGGTCCACCTTCACTCCCATGAATCACACTCTCCCTATTGAACTCCTGACCTTCGAGAAGGCGGTCATGAAGGATCTTGAAGCACTGGACCCAGCACAGAAACGGGTTTTTCAAAACATTTCTAAAGATGAACGGCAGGCACTCCGCGAACTGAGCAGTAACAAACAGGTTGTCATTAAGCCAGCAGACAAGGGGGGTGCCACTGTCCTTATGAAAAGGGAACAATATGACAATGAGTGTTCCAGACTGCTCCAAGACAAAAGGAACTACGAGGTCCTACTGACCGATCCAACTGAAAAAATAACAACTAAGATCAAAACAATGGTAGAGGAGGCACTGTCACATAATTGGATCACCAACAAGGAAGGGGAGTTCCTGTGCCAAAAGAACCCTAGAACCCCTTACCTGTACATCCTACCTAAGATTCACAAGAATCTCGAGAACCCACCAGGGAGACCCATAGTATCAGGGATTGGGTCAGTTCTCGAACCAGTTTCTAGGTTTGCAGACGCATTTTTAAGACCAATGGTACAGAGGACATCCACTTACCTGAGAGATACAAAAGATGTGTTAAACCTACTGGAAGAGGTGTCATTTGACCCAGAGACACAACTCTTAATAAGCTGTGATGTGGAAAGTCTGTACACGAGTTTGCCACACAACGACACCTTGGCAATTATTGAAGATGTACTTTTTGCCGACGACTGGGAGTACCAGACCCCACGGAACGTGGTTATGGAATGTTGCTCCTTGGCACTTAAGGAGAACTTTTTTGAGCACAATGGGACCCTGTACCTCCAAAAACATGGGACCAGCATGGGAAGCACATTTGCTCCAAGCATAGCTGGTCTCTATGTTCACCATCTTGAGGAGACGAAAATATTAAGTACCAGCAACCCCTTCCGACAAAAGATCTTGACCTGGAAGAGGTACATTGATGATATCCTGATCATCTGGGATGGAGATGATAAGACCGCCCAGCAGTTCCTCACGTGGCTCAACTACCAAGACGAGTTCCTTAAATTCACCAGTGTCACTACCAAAACCAATCTGGTATTTTTGGATTTAAACATCTTTCCCAAACATGGAAGACTAATGTCAACGACACATTTCAAGAGCACCTCTAAGAATTGTCTCTTGTTGTATCAGAGCTTCCACCCAAGGCATCTGAGGGATAATCTACCCTACGGTCAATTTCTGCGACTCCGTAGAAACTGCACAGAAGTCGCTAGTTTCAAAGCGCAGTCTAATGACCTGAGGAAAAAGTTACAACTGAGAAATTATCCACAGAGAACCATTGACCAAGCTTATAAAAGAGCGAGAAACAACTGCAGAGACAGCCTCCTGGAAGAAAAAGCGAAAACAGTGGAAGTACAGCGACCAATATGTGTTACAACATATAACACCAACTCCAACCAAGTTAGCAAGATCATCAACAAAAACTGGAGAATTCTGAACAGTGGAGGTCTCGACATTCCTAAACCCATGTTTTCACACAAAAGAGCACAGAGTGTCAGAGATATACTAGTACACACGAGACCAAAGGACAGTAAAGCCAACACCCAAATCAATCCCAACTTTGTACAAGGGCATTACCCGTGCGGCGGATGTAAGGTATGCTGCCTGACCAAAAAGAGCAAAAAACTAACCTTCAACAACGGGACCTCATGGGAACAAAGAGCCTTTACAAATTGCAACAGTTCGAACGTCGTCTATCTCATTACTTGCCCCTGCCATCTGGAATACATTGGTATGACAAGCAGGGCAGTGAAATTGAGAATAGGCGAACATAAGAGCACCATTAAATGTAAAAAGGCGAGTACGAAATTGACAAACCACTTCCTGGAAAGTGGGCACAAACCTGAGGACATCACTTGGACTGTCATCGAACAGATTGACAATGAGAAACATCTACTAGAGAAAGAACAGAGATGGGTTTTCCGTGTCCAGTCAAACAAACATGGATTGAACGATGAAATTCCGTGGGGTCAGCTATAAGCCTCGCACCATCATCCCATTGAGAGGCAGTCCATCCGTGGCCTCGAGGAGACCCCTGCGTCCTATCAGTGATCCACTGACAATATCCACCCTAGTATCCCACAACCCATTGCCCACATTTTGTTACACATTGGGGATTAAAGGTCCCAATCCTGCGGTTGGAGGCACCCCGTCATTATAACCTACTAGACATCCGGACATGTATGCATCCCAAGTAGATCTATAGTTTATCTAAGATAATTGTCCGGCAACACCAGTAACCCCTGGGAAATCGAGGAAGCGTGTTACAACATTGTTGTTTGGACAACATGTTTCTGTGTAATATATTATCATATTGATCTTTGTTTTAATTATCTGTGGCAACATGGGTAATATTATTGTTCGGCCAAAAGATTCATCCCTGAGCCACTCAGGAGCCGGTTTCATTATATTGCATTTCAACTAAACATTTTTCTCTGTAATATATTAACATAGTTGTTTTCCAGTTAACTTGGTATTAATGCAGGGGGCGAGGAGGAGATATTTTGCTATTTTAAAATATATCTTAAAATGTATCTTCCTATTCTATCACATTGGTTCTCCCAATGGATACGGAAGACAGACTTCCGTTTTCAGCACACGCTTGTTCCATTCCAGGGCGGCCATCTTGGGGTGAGCGTTCTAGCGTTTGCGGGCGATTCCCCAAGCGAAACAGGCGCGTAAGCAGAGCTCATTTAACCGCTGAGCCGCAGACGCGACTAGTCTTCGGAGCGGTACCTCGTGGTAGAAGTAAGCCTTAATGATATAGCGGTCACTGTGAGTATTTGACTTTGCCAAAAGTCGCTAAACACTTGGCTAACAAGACGAGGGCTACATGACATGGGTGTATATTGACGAGTTTGCTAAGGGCGCGGTCTCTTTCTTTTCAGGACGCCGCGTTGAATACCTACCAAGTACCAGCTCATGGGGCATATCTTCTGCGCAACAGCAGTATGTATTGCACACTACTTTATGACTGGGGTGTGCCCCTTGGTTTTTAGAACGATCGTTCCTCAGATCACTACAGTTATTGATCAAGTCGGGTTCCTCTATTTTTACCCTGCAGAGTTCCGTTGTATGTATTGAGTCGTGAGAGTGTGTGTATGTTGATGATGGATACAGCCCTAATTACAAGGGGCTTCCCTATGTTCGTCGACAACAACGAACATATAGGGGATGGCAGATTGCATTATCATTCGCGCCATAAAAACAGCCTATATCAAAAGGGGCGTGACAATGTTCATTATGAAACAAACATTTAGGGGATGGAGGATTGACCAATCATTCTGTCCATAAAGTCTTACGTGTATCATCTGTGGTATGGGCAATTGCAACTCCTGTGGCGCCAACAATAATGAGCATTCACAGACAGATTACAGTATCATTGTATAATTCTGTATGTTTCTCTCCCTTTTTTTTCTCCTTATTTTACAGAGACCACATTCAGGTCATTATTTTTGAAACCTTTTGCTTACAGAGGGCCAGCTCATGCCCTGAAGCAGAAACTAGCAGTGGATTTTTACTGCTGGTCTCTAGGACGACAGGCTTATTACATTTAGCAACTGAGCTTTGTTCCAGTAGGGACCATTAGAAGGTCCTGATGAGTAGGCAGTAGGGGACTGCCTACGAAACATGTAGACCAGGTAGTAGCGAATTGCTCTACCCCAAAACCCCCTTCTTAACGTCCCCAGCTAGGGAAGTGAATAAATTGTTTTTTTCCACTAGCCAGAGGATTTTTAATTTTTTTATTCCCACACATAATTAGGTCCCTACACTTCACTGACATCACCCACACTTGCACAGTCACATAGTCCTGTCACTATACGAGTGCTCCCGCGTAGTCGGTCAGGTCGTAGCACGCCCCGCCCCGTAGAGGGACGGGAAGACCCCAATGATGAAGCATGACACTACTGGATTTTTTTAGTGTGTGAGGGGTATTTTAAAAAGCACACTGTGCTCCCATCTTTACCACCCTAAGAGAGAGCTCATCTATTAGTTTTTTTCACCCACAGTATTTAATAAAAATAATAAAAATCACTACACTTTGATAGAATCTTTTTGTTTATACATATCTGACCGGAGGGTGATTCTGTCAACACCTCTTCACTTCCTCAATTGTTTTGGAATGGTCAGTGACATCACTGATGACATCACTGATGACATCTCAAATGACATCACTGATGACATCTCAAATGACATCACTGATGACATCACTGATGACATCTCAAATGACATCACTGATGACATCACTGATGACATCTCATTTGACATTACTGATCACATCACTGATGACATCATTCATGTGATAATACGATGAACCTCTTCAGACTCTAATATAACCTTAGATACACTCAGTGTAAACAGACACTCACAGACTGTCACTCATCCATGGAGTTACTTACACACCTAGTCAGTCATGCAAAGAATCAATCACACCTCCATTTCCTCAACTATACAGTTATACACACCTTACTTATTCAAACATATACTAACACATATTTACTCTCTTTTACAATCCCTGATACAAGTTCACAATCATCCATACAGCCACTCACACATTCACTGGCTCTTATGCACAGTTATTTATATATGCCAACTCTCACATGTACTGTGTTTTACATATGTACTTACTTTGACATGTAGCACTGAGATATCCATTCACTCACCAATACAATGATGCACACAGTCAACCACCCATACAGCTGTTTCCACGTGCACTTTTGAACCCATACATCTAGTGAATCAACTGCTCACACATCTATGCACAGAGTCATACACCTCCCAGCCACCGACACACACACTCAGTCTCCCATACAAATACTTGAGCAACCAATCAATAACCCATATACTTACTCATATAGCTACTGATCAACACATGCAGCAGTTTACAGTACAACAAACATAATGATGCACAAATTAACACAGTTCAGTCACTAACCCATGCACTCAGTGAGACACATTTAACCACTCACTCATACAGTCAGTCATGCACCTACTAAATCCTTCATCCAGACACTTCTACATCCACTCATTCTTCAATATGTAAGACATATTTTAACTTTACAGAAATACACAGTCACTGGATGTTGTCATCAGTGATGTCATTTGAGATGTCATCAGTGATGTCATCAGTGATGTCATTTGAGATGTCATCAGTGATGTCATCAGTGATGTCACTGACCATGTCATGAATGATGTAATATGTGACATGATCAGCAGTGGATTGCGGGTGCGCGATATATAGTTAGTACTACTAACTATATATGGAATTTCAATGGTTTTGTGTGAGTAAAAAAAGGTTTTTTAAATGCTAATTCCTAACTATATATGGTCTATAACCTATGGTTTTTTCAGTGAATATATATATATATATATATATATATATATATATATATATATATATATATATATATATATATATATATATATATATATACACATGCATATACCTGGTATACATTGGCGTGAGTCTCCCTTTCATTTTTTACTGATTACCTCTGTTTTTGATCTGTTTTGCTGGTTAGATGCATTGGGCACTGTGCCACTGCAATTCGGTGCCACAGTGCAAGTGCTCCCTATGTTAAATTGATGTATTGATTAGTGACTCCATGATTGGGTAATTTGATTTACTCTTCAGACCCTAGTACAGTGCACCATGTGTGCCCAGGTCTTGCAAATCAAATGCTGTTGGTGGGCTTGCAGCACTGGTCGTGCCACCCACAGAAGCAGCTTGTAAAGTGTGTCTGAGGCCTGCCATTGCAGGGCCTGTGTGCAGTCTGTGACTGCCATGTAGACTTGGCAAGTGCACCCACTTTTCTTCATATCAGACACCCCTATGATAGGCTCAAGGGCAGGGTGCATTGTAAGGATAAGGTAGCACATTCCCTGGTGTGTGTGTCATGTCGTAATAGTGAATAACAGCCATTTTCGTTTTTCACTATTGCAAGGCTACCTATTCCCCATACGCCAGAATGGGAAGTTTGATTATTACATCTTATAATCCTAACTGACTCAGGGAACTAGGTAGAAATTCGAGTTTAGTATGCCTGAACTCAGAGTGATAAAATACATCTTTTAGTGAAGTTGGTTTTAACATTCTGTGTTTGAAAATACCCCTTTTAGAAAGTAGGTATTTTCTTGCATAACTATCCAAGGCTGCCTCTGCTAGGTTGTGTATCTCTTGTCTGGAGTTTGAGTGACAGGGGCTGGGGGATTCCAGGAGACAGGGTGAGTCAGCACAGGGCTGAATAGAGAGATTTGCATGTAGATGGGAGGGAGGAGTTGCACCCGGGACCTGAATAGGTCGGTACAGATGCTGTACCGAAGAATTCCCCTTCAGAAAAATGCTCAAGACCTGGTTATTCTAGACTCTTTTTCTGATTGTGCATCTTTCTTTTCCTTAAAGACAGCAGACAGCACCAGGACACCTCCGGGCAACAGTTGCGCTATACAAATTAATTAACATAACATAACATAGGGTTGTGCCTTCCCTCCACAATGCTGGCTCCACCCCCTGTGGTGTGTCTGATGTCCCTGACCTAAACTGTGAAAGGAAAGGAGTCTTGTCAACAAAGTGCTCCATGGCGGACCAGAACTGGTTTGGACTAGACAGAGGGCCCTCTACCTTCAGAGAACAAAGAGAATAGTAGTATAAATATGGGGACCCAGACCCCAAGACTTTAGATCACTTCTGGAGGAACAAGACAAACCTCTGCCAAGGAGAAGAACCAAGGAAGCTGTAGGAGTTGGACTGCCCCACCTGCCAGTGTGCTGTGTTGCTGGGTTGGCCTGCAGTGGTATCTTCATTGCCAAGGAAAGGAGAAGGAACTTTTAAAGAACTTTCATCACCTTGCAGAATATTACTCCAAGGGCTTGATTTGAGCTTGCCTCCTGACCGAAGTCTCAGGGATACCAGACTTCACCCCTTCTGTTTGCCTGCATCTGGAACTTGGTGTTCTAGCTGCTACAGGAGAATTCTGCAACACAGAAACCGGCGAGCGACGCCATCATCTGCATCGAAGCCGTGAGCGCTGCTCCGACTTGCAACGTAGACCGACGCCGACCGCCGTGCAAACAACATCGACGCCAGCAAACAACATAAGCCTGCCATAACTGTGAGCACTGCTCTGACTTGTGACAACGGCCCGACGCCTGCTGCTTTGCGGCATCGACTCCAAAGCCGACATCGTCGCGGGGCCGTTCGTTGACGTGGGTGGTCAAGAATCCATCGACATAGTGACATCGCACGGAACCATGGTTTCGGCACCACCGTGACGTCACCTCCTCTCCGGTCAGGAACCGACGCATCCCCTGCCTGCGTAAGCATCCAGGACACAGACGCGTCATCTCCCCCAAAGTAAGGAACCAACACCGCACCATGCCAACGATGCTGCATCTCCCCGACGCCGTGAGCTGTCTTTGTTTTTGCTTTTTCCAAGGTACTGTTCTTTGTGGGTCTGTTTTGACTCCGGGCCCGACGCCGGGCACCCCGGGGACGGCGCCGTGCTTTGGGATTTCTTTACCCTTGACGTCGTAATAACTCCTGTTGGGTTTATTTGTTGCTAAAGACTATTCTTAAGTGAATATCCTATTTTTGAACTATTTCTACCATCTTGAAGAATTCTTATTGGGTGCAGTATTGTGGATTTTTGTTGTTTATGGTCTTGTGATAAGTCTATATAAAGTATACTTATTTTTATAAAACCTGTGTTGTGTCCATCTGTAGTGTTTTCACTGAATTACTGTGTGTGTTCACAAATGCTTAACACACTGCCTCTGAGATAAGCCTGTCTGCTCATGCCAAACTACCACGAGGGTGAGCTGGGGTTATCCAGTAGTGTAATGCCCTTTCCTTGACTTAGAAACAAGGGTCCCTATTTGGTCATGGCTGTATACCATTTCCAATTAGAGACCTCCAGTTCTAACAGTACCCATAATATAAAATCTAATTTAAATCTATTATAAATTAAAACATTAAACTTAAATTTCCCCCTACAGTTAGTGCAACAGTAGGGAAAGTGTTGGATAGCCGAGGGGTAAAAATTACTATTCCCACTCCAGTGAGTGGAACAGTAGGGAAAGTGTTGGATAGCGGCGGGGTAAAAAATACTATTCAGACTTCAGAGAGTGTAACAGTAGGGAACGTGTTGTATAGTGGCGGGAGAAAATGTACTATTCCCACTCGAATAATTGTAAAAGTAGGGAAAGTGTTGGATAGCAGAGGGGTAAAAATTATTATTTCCACTCCAGTGAGTGCAACAGTAGGGAAATTGTTGGATTGCAGAGGAGTAACAATTAATAGTGTCACTCCTGTCAGTTCAAAATTAAAAACAAACAAAATTTTAACAACAAAAATGTTTAAAAACAAAATAAACTAAAAAATATATAAATATGATAAACATTGAAATACAAATATATGTAATATTAAAAACAGTTAAAAAATATAATATAAATACATAAAGCAAATACCTACAAATATTATATTAAATAAAATAAAAGATGATTACCAAACAAATAAATATTGTTAATTAGAAATTATTTAGAAACAAAAATAGTATTACATAAATGTACTTTTTTATTTCTTACTCTACAATACCACATAATTCACAACCCAAATCTAAATCTAAAAGACAATGTACTTCTTTAACTAACATAATTCCAATTAAAGAAATATTATTAATTATAAAACAAATTAAAACTCATCAAAATTATTTAACTTCCCACACTTTACCCCTATAATCCCCACAACCCACAGCTAAAATTAAACTGTAAAGAAATGTATTACACAATTAAAACATATTTTCAATTAAAAAACTAACAATATTTAACTAAATATAAAGTAAGTAAAATTGTTTTACTCCCCACACTGTACACCTATGACAATAAAACCCACACACAAAAATATAAACAAATGCCCTAGATACATATAAATTAATTAACTAATATTGATGATCAACAATTATTTTATAAATTAAACATAAATTAATTCCCAAACTTTACCCCTATAAACCCCACAACCCACACCTTACTTTAATTACACAAACCCCATTTTTAATTTCTAATAAATTAATTATTATTAATTAAAAACGAATTATTAATTAATTAATTAAACATAAAATACTTCCCATTGTTTACCCCATAAACTCCACAACCCACACCCAAGCAAATCACACACGTACCACAATTAATTATCACTAATTAGTTCATATAAATTAACAACACATTAGTAATAATTAAACATAAATTACTTTCCACCCTTTACGCATATAAACCCCACAACCCACACATAAAATTTATTACACAATTTTCTTAATTAATTTTTGATCAATTAATTAATATAAATTAACAAATAAATATGAATTAATCAAAAATAAATTACTTCCTACCCTTTACCCCTATACACCCCACAACCTGCACCTATTTAGTTTTACACAATTACCATAATTAATTATCAATTAATTAATATTACTTAACAACCAATTAATAATTAATTACAAATAAACTACTTCCCACAATTAACACTATAAAATCTAAATAAAATAAATACAAATAATCATATATTAATATAATTAAATTACTTCCCACCCTATTGCCCTATAAACCCACAACCCACTACGGAACTAAAAATGCATTTAATTAAAATAAAATTCATAACTACTAAAAATGTAACACATATATTAAAAAACATACATCACATACATTTAAAATATAAACTAAAATACATAACACTGATTAAAAAATCGATATTTTAAACATCTATATTTTTGCAAACAATATTAATGACTTCTATATTTTTTAAAACAATAGTTCTTACCTTAAATTCGATATTCTTGACCATGAAATTCTTGCTGTCGATATTTCTGAATCACGATATTTCCAACTCGATGTTTGTGTAAGTCGACATTTCCAACTCAATATTCTACCTCAACACCCGATAGCTTTGGGAGCCAATAAAACCACAGTACACTTTTTATATGAACTGCTAACAGCCAAAAGAGCAGGGTTTTACCCTGACAAACTTTGAAGTTGACCCCCAATCATTCTCTTTAGTCTGAACTGTCTTTTCAGTACAAGATGGGCAGGTCTTGCCTTTATGTTCTGATTGAGAAGAAATGTATTGAGCAGAGAAAATAAATTCACTCCCGCCCATTAAATAGTAATCTAATCATCCCAATGTATTTGAAGTAGGTACATTAGTTCCGTAATGAAAATAAATTAAATCTTTGCATAAGAGGAAAGAGTTACACCGAATAATGCAATTTAAATTGTTCACATGTTGGTTTCCATGCCTATTATGTGGTCAGATCACAAGCAGTTGTGTTTTAGCTCCTAAAAACTGCTCAAAAAGAGCCAAGTTTCTCTCTACACGCAGAAGCCGAAATCTAAGTTAACAGTATCCAGACGCTACAGTCATAACTCAGTGATAATAATAAATATTAAATGAGACGGCGCTCCAAAGTTCAGTCTTGATCAAAACTATATTCAAGTTATTGATCTTTAGGTTAGTTGTTGGATTGAGGAAAACATGACAGAAAAGACATATTAGGTATAAATAAAACTGAACAACACAAATCTACCTTCTTCAGAGATAGACTTTTCACAGCAGAAATATCTTAGAGGCGTTCACTTTTTGATGAGGATGCTTTAGGGGTATAGATAATGTGCTATGTCCAGACTATAGATGATGTTATATGCACAAAGCAGTTGATATGTTTGCTGGTCCTTAAAATGAATTTGTTTCCTTCTATGAAGAACTGAAATAACGTTCCCTTCATCCTATAAATGCTTCTATAGACTGTCTGCCCTTTCAATGCAGGGTAGTTAATTCAAAATTCAAATTCAAAAATGTTTCCTGGTTTGAACAAGACTCAATGAAGATAAATTTACTTCTGAAAGATGTTGACTGAACTTCTGCCAAGTGGACTATGTTGTGGAATATAGTCTGCCAAGTAATATAAAGGTTGTTGAAGGCCCTGACTCTGCGTAATAGGCTTGAGTGACTAGAAGGCCTTTAATAATCGGAATAGACCATGGCAGAATTGCTAAAAGACTATGAGAACATTTCACCCACTGCGGGAAGAATGTTCTAAATTAAAAAGGGAGAAACAGGAAGACAAACGTTGGAATGTTGGAGCACAAGGTTTATACCAGCCATTATAAGCCCGGAGCTACTCCATAGTGTTCAATGAAGCTTCCAACATTCCAATGTTCTGATATAGCTTTATAGCCCGCGGTAGCCGGCTATACTGGCCATTAAAGGCCTACTCCAGTGTTAAAGGTCAGAGCTGAAGACGAGGGCCTTTAATAAGGTAGCAGGCTTTTAATGGCTGGTATGGCGCAGCTTTGGTGGGCAGGATGTTCTAAATAGAAAAACAAAGGTCTTTCAGAGCCTGAGGCGGTTGAAAATCCCCCCAGTTCCATAATCTTTGTGCACTGCTTTTGCTGTAAATGTTCTAAAGTTAACAGCTGTGCGCAGGGTCACGGCTGTTGAACATTCACAGCAAGAGCTGTGAAATGGAGCATGCGTCTACCCCATGGTTCTTCCTGGCTTGGCAGAACTACATTTTGTAGTTCAGCCAAGCAAGGGAGACCAAGGGTCAGAGCAGCATTCACCCCTCCCTCCTTCTCAAGCCCTTGTGACACTGAGCCACAGCTGGAGGGGAGGATAAAGGCTGCATGTGACCTCCTTTCACTTTCATCTGCCTAATAAATATATTTTAGAGAGGCAGGGGGAATTAAAAGGCAGAGGCTGTGTATTAGAAATGTTGAGAGCAGTGGGCTTATACCACTTCATATAGGCCACTGCTGCTCAATTGTCTTCAATGGAGCTCCCAAGATTATAGTGTTCTAATGGACCTTAAAATGCTTTTGAGATTTAGTAGGACCTTTAGTAAAATCATCAATGTTTTCAACAATCTTGAAAGTCTTAAATTGCCTCTACGTGTACAGGAACTTAACCACGGCACTGCAGAGGATAAGATGTTCATACTCTCCCACTGTCCAGGCATCATATCCCCAAGGTGATGGAACCCAGTAGTTTTTCAGTCCCCTAGAGGTCAGATGTGGGAAATTACCCACAATCAGCCCTCCCTGGGTAGAATACCCTCGAGACGCTTGGGACCCAATTCACAAAGGTAAAAGTTTGGGTAAGTTTACTGTTTTTTTGCTACTTACCAACAAATAGTAAGTTTACAACTGCTGAGACTCCACTGTTGAGGACCTGAAATCCGTACATAAAAAGATAGGTCTGGCCTATCTTTTTTTAGTGCCTATCATTTTATGTGCAGAGTCTCCGCAATGAGTTCGGAGACTCCGCAGCCATAAAGATGCTACCTGTAAAATTGCTTTGTGAATTGTAAAAAAACATAAACTTGCACAAAAGTGTAAGTTTATTTTAGTGAATCAGGCACTTTTATCTGTTCACAGGATCAGAAAGACTGTTGGGGTTTTAGGGGTGGGTGTAAGGACTGACACGTGTATGAGCCAGCGTCCACCTAATTTCTGTTAAAAAAATATATAAAAATTCATAAGGCTGATTCCCAAAGATTAACTTACATTTCTGTGCGAGTGTAAGATTTTCTGCAATTCGCAAAGCAATTTTATGAGTAGTATCTTTACGACTGCAGACTCTTAAAACTCCTGGTAAACACTTTGCACATATAAAGACAGGCAGTCATAAAGATAGGCCAGGCCTATCTTTTTATGTGTGTAGTTATCAGCCCCATCTGCGGAGTCTCCAAAGTCATAAAGTTACTATTAAATGGTAGCTTGTGAATAACATAAAAAAATAAACTTACACAGAAGTGTATGTTTACTTCAAATTCCCCATCACCAGCAGAGTCTCATGGATGTGATAGTATATCCATCAAGGCAAAACTTCACAAATAAAAACATTGTCACCTATTACTATTTTAATATTTGCTGTTATTTTTTCCAACAATGTGGTTTTATTATTATTTTTTGCATATATTTCTTTGGGAAAACCATGTGTGAACTACAGAAAAGGCCACTTGCTGAATTGAGGTTCATACATGGGTATCACACCTATTTCCGCCGCAAGTTACAAGTAGAAACAAAAAATTGACCACTGCTTTCAAAATGGTAAAAACTGTTTAAAAAATATTTTTTACAACTATGCCTGTTCCTGAAAGTTGCAAAAGGTGTGATCTTAGCAAAATAAACCTTTAGAGATTGTCAATTTTAAGAAAAATATATACTTTCTTGCACGGTACATGTTCTCATTTTTCCAAATAATCTAAAACTTGCTACATTTTGGTAATTCCCCGATTAACTCCAGGGGAATCAACAAACATTGGGTACCACAACAAGTTCCAGCTTACAGGAAATAAAGCATGCAAATTTGGCCAGAATCACTTTTGTGAAAAAAACTTATGAAGGCTTAAGTAAGAATTATCCTAAACATCAACACAAGTGATCGGCACAATGTTTGTGGGGCTGTTACGTGGGGTGGGCTGAATGCCTCTGGTCTTATGAGGCTAACAGATCTCTATAAGCTTTAATTGGCAGGTCTGTTGCTATGAACGAAACATTCTAATAACCCTTGAAAACAATCTCCATAGAAATTATTAGAATTCTTCTTGCTTTTAGATTCCCTTCCTTTTTAATTTTTGGCCATTCTTAGGTGAGGGGACCTTGATCTCATGGATGAAGCCGGCTACCTGGTAGGGTAAAGTTGCGCTTCTCGCCACCCCACCAGATCTAGAAAGGTTGGTGAAATTAAAGGCCATAGTCACAACTTACTTATGTCACTTCTCAGCAAAAGACATCAGTTGATAATGAGGCCATAGGAGATAAATACCAATTAATTCATAACTCCTCCACACCAGAATGCGAGGTTCAACATAACTTCGTATTGTCCAATATATTGTTTTAAATGTAGAAGACTTCCCTAATTATGTATTAAATTCACTGACTCAATGTACACATTTTTACCAATGATGCGCACGTTTCTTTACAAATTGATAGCATTGGAACATTGCATTAAGTGCACCTCATTTGCCTGATGGACATACTGGTCGATTCATAACTTGCTATAATTGACTTTGAAGTATCCAACTGCTGAATGATGTCACAACAGATCTTAAAAAATAAGTATGCATCATCAAACAAATTAATATTCTAGAATGCTTGCTGCTTGTAAATGTTAGCAATGTACGACTGGTTAAAAAAGCAGACTAGATGGGCACTTTTACTCCGAATGGCAAAAGTGATTATCCTGTGACGAAATAGAAACAGTATGTTATTCTGATAACTGTACTTAAAATCGCTGAGTTATTTTAGTTGACAAGTTCACCATGAGACTGCAAACTGAAAACCATGAAAAAAGAAATTACGAGAAATATGCTACTCCCTGAATCTCAGAACTTGGAATAGGCGTTCACATGGAACTCATTTGTAAGAAAATTAAGATAGCACAGAGTTTTCTGTGTAGATTTATTCTAAGGTCATATTTAATTCCTATTTATTGACAGAAGTTATTCAGTTTTAGACAATCTTATGCAAACATTTCATTTCCCAAAAAGGAGAACAGCCAGTAACTTGTAGTACAATTCGATTCAGCTTAATCTAATTCTATTCCATTCAATTCACACATCAATAGACACCCCTAGTATTGACAAATATGTGAGTGATAGAAGAAGGTCGCTCTTGTTTCCGTTTAAGTACTCCCCTGACTCTCAGCAGCAAATGCACTCTCAATATAACCTGCCTTGCTTCCTGTAGCATATATAATTTTTTAACCTATATAATCTGTTGGAAATATTTTTTGTGATGTACCCCCACATTTATGCCTTGCCTGCTTTGTTGGCTGTAACCAGTGTTAAAGTGCCTGTGCCCCCTCTTTGAACCTAATGAAATTGCCATTCCCCTAAGTAGCATATTTAACTTACCTAGAGGTCCCTAGTTTATGGTACAAAGTGCACCCAGGGCCTGTAAGTTAAATGTCACAAGTAGGCTGCAGCACCAATTGTACCATCCACTGCAGTGGCAGTGCAAACATGACTGCAGGCCTAGCATTTGTATCCTAGGTTTTAAAACTGCAAATTCAATCTATCAAAATAATAATAAAGGAGGAACCACAGTATTTTAAAGTAAGGCATATAAAGATTTAATGGTAAACATGTCCTTAGACTGAAAATGTCCTAAAGACGAATTTCACTGTAGCAGGGTTGGCAGTTGCATAAGAAAACACTGGGTTACAATATTAAAGAAAATAATGTTATCTCTGGCTCGGAAACACCTACAAAGGCTTTTCTTGGACGTTTTAAAATATTTATTACAGGACCAATTCACTGGTAGAACCTGATTTATAATAAATAGTTTTCAGAAAGTTACCTTTTCCCTGCCTAAAACCTCTGGAATACCATTTGCAATCGCTCCAATTGTCACCTGGCAGCTAAATATCCCCGTCAGTGAGTTGTGAATGTGCTCCCAGAGCAAGGACAAAGGGCCTTGGGTGTGGGGAGGTGATGCTGTTTCCATGACTGGACGGCCAATGGGCTATGCCCGGGAACTTAATTTGATGAACTTCAAAAAGGCCTACCCTATCTCAGACAAATTGTTACCTAACACCTTGGCAGAGACCTCCTTTTTTCCCCCAGCCAGGTACCAATCCCAATGGGAGAAGACCTGCCCCCAGAACTGGCTGGACCAGGGGAAGAAAGGGTCTGCCACTTGGTTTTCAGTAGGGAGGGGCACAGTGTGTTTGTATGCAGTAGGGTACACAAGAACTGCTGCAAAAATGGGTAGAGTCACATCTAGGAATATTTACCCAATTGGTTTGGGAGTGGCTAGGAATTTTCCCCACCTGCAGGATGATGCAAGACATAAAGTAGCATCCCCAGTACCCTCCTCAGAATACTTTCTGGAGCAGAGGAAAAACACAAGTGGACTTGACAGCTGTCTGTGAACTGAGAAGAGCTTGATCTGCTCTACATCTGGTACAAAGGATAAAGAAGTGGGATGCACGGTTCCTAAGGCTGACCTCCTTTTCAAGCCACAGGGACACAACAAGCTACTATAGGTCATTCCTGCAACTGTCAAACTGACTAGTTCCTCCTACCAAACTGTCTAGTTCCAAGCCTGCTGCTAGCCACTGCTGGAGTGAGTCTTGACCCAGAGGGCTGCCCCCAAAGTCCTGGTCCCTTGGCTGGTGTCAAAGTGTGCTAACAAATACAGAATCCTGTGTCTTAGAAACTTTTGGCCTCCAAAGAAGGTGAGGTGATGCTGGGCCAAAGACTCAGGTTGCTCCCACTCCAAGCATTTCTGCAGCATTAAACCCAATTCATTGGGACTACGCAGAGAAGACATCCAGCCTCATGAAGCCCTCTTCAGCTACAGCCTGCAGCCTTGATACACTGGAAGAATCAAAGCTTCAAGAAGGGAGTAAGTCAGAAGTTAGAAATCTTCAAAAAGGGAAGGTTCCAAAAGTATCTGGCTGGTGACTGACCTTTCCTGGGACTTGAAACAGTAGGGGTGCGCAGTGGACTCTGCTCCACTGATGGAGTTATCTGAGTTTTCCCACTCAGTGGTACACTTTGATCGTAAAGTTCAACAAAAAACTCCATCACCACTGCGTAGCGGAGTTTACTGGCACTGTGGCCCCCACCCCTACTTTTTGCTCCTTTATCTGTTAGGCATTGCTTGGTTTGGCCTATTAGTATTTTGCACCTCAAGGCTGCACCAGGGAGAATCCCTATGTGCACATTTTCAATCTATGTGGTTGCTGCCTGGTCTAGTGCTCCTTTTACTCCTCAACGTTGCCCCGAGCATGTACATTTTTAAACATATCTGTCACTGATACATCAGATGTTGCAGCCCCTTCAGTTCACGAGTTGTAAAACTGAAACACTGTGGAATGTGTGCTCTTTGTACATTCACAGAGAATCTCTTATTCCATTAATGTGGTGGACAATGGACTTCATAAATGCAGTGACACGTATCAGTAAGTTAAGCCACGTAGAGCTGGCCACCTGGGGCAGTGCACATCTTACCCAATCCTCTTCTCTGCCTGCTTTTGTGCATCTCCCCTCTCTGGAATGGGCGGAGTGGGCTGCACAGGCATCCATCTTCACACACAAAATCCTTCCTGAGCTGTTCACTTACTGAGCTGGCAGGTCTCAGGATCTGCCGCTGCACCTGTGGGATGCCCGGTGAAAGCGTGACCTAATGGCATGCCCAGCACAGATCTCCCTCCTGGCCCAAAGAGGAGGAGATGGATTAAGGACTGGCAAATGGTGGAGTTGCCCTGTTCTGGGTTTCTGAGCTGCAGTCAAGGTAAGTGGGACTTAACGCATTAGAATATATATTTGTGCTGTAGCTGATGCATATTTGTTCATGTACGTGGAGTGGACCAGTCTAACTCCATGTACAGCTTTTTTCCTATAATGCAAGCTTACCACAGCACCACTGGCACTTAGCGCCTGAGGGGACATATGCAAACTGTATCTGGTTGCCTTATCTTGCCTACTCCTCACATGCACGGAACTCAGCAGAATTAGGTAGAGTTTGTTGGTAGCTCCTCTGAATTATGAAGAGTGCGGAGTGCAATTCTGCGAGCTCTGCCAACCACTAGTCAACAGCTTCTCTGAAATCTCATCCAGTGGCTATCCAACAATGTGGCGCTGTCTTAGTTCACAGCCTGCTGCCATGGACCACTGATGATTTTCGACTTCAATCTCCGAGGCAAAGGGCCTGATTAGGTCTTGGCCTGATCCAGCGCATGTGCTGGTCTCGGCCGAGACATTTTGGGGCTCTAAGAAATGCTACTTTGCCGGCGATCAGCTTGCTAGAATGCACACAAGAGCGCGCGTTCACATGCACATTTTAGCAAGCTGATCGCCGGCAAGATCGCGCACTTTCATTTCCTGTAATGGCGCTGCATTGTTTACTTTACCATGCGCCCACAACTCCCGTCACCAGCCCCGATTACTTTCACTTTTGCGGCGCCGCGATTACTTTCACTTTCGCTGCGCCTCAATGTAATGCAGTGCATATGTTTAAGCGGCGAATGTTTGTTTTATTTACGCTGTACGCCTGCTACAGAACTTTTACAGTGCAATACAGTGATACTCACTCTGCCCCTCGCCAGTGATGTCTTGGGGATAACTAATATTGCCTAAAGGTAAGGTTGCCTAGTCCTGTACACGCTCTGCCATTTGCTGCTAATTAAAAATGCTGATAAGGAGATTACAAGAACGGGCCGTCTCCCCAAAAATGCTTGTTTTCGCAATGACCACATTCCTTTGACACGAGAAGCTATGGTAAAGGCAGAAAGGTTCAGCAACGGTCGGATCCGCCGCTGAGACCCCCGACCCCCGCGATGAATAACCCCTACTGCTGTCTTGAAAACCAGGAGGTTTCAGCCTGCTTAAGCCTTGACCATGAAGCACGCACAGTGTTTTCTCCCTGCCTAATACGGCCGAACCAGACTCTTTCCCGACTCGCTGGATCCTGTTTGGACCTAATGCACCCCACTGCAAACATCCTGTTATTCGAACTTCTACGTATATTGTATATTTTATACCAGCTTCTTTCTTGTTTATGGGGTTCCTAGTAAGCCCATTTTTGATATATCCACATGCACACTACACGAAAAGACGTTCTGTAACTTTGTTCATCATAGTTGTATCTTTGTTTCAATTGTGTTTAAACATAAAGCTAGGGTTGTTATGTATGCGTCCAATTCTCAGTAGCATTTTTTTTCTGTACACATATTTGTTTCGTCCCTGAACAACTGCTGTTTATTTATTTACTTTATTAGAAGTGTTTTCTTTTGTTCTGCTCAGGTCCCCACATCAGAGCGCCAGCTCATTGACTCGGCATCAACTGCCCCAGGAATGTTATGGTTTGGATTAGTGACGTCACCCCTGGCTGCTGTCAGTCTACCAGGGACGTGAGATGCAACATGCAAATCCACAGAGAAGAACAAAGGACTACAACAAAACAAATGACACCCAACACCTTGTTGCAAAGTGGGAAAACTCCACCCCTCTTTCAAACATGGATCCTTCCAATAATTCTTGCTAGAACTTGACGTAATTGCGATCATACGACTTGAAAAGGCAGACTCCCTGGATTCACATATAAGGTACAAGAGGTCTCCCAGTTGTGGTCACATTGCAGGACTTGTAAGCCCTGCAAAGAGTCCTGATTTCAACCTGCCAGCCCTCTATAAAAGATATTAAGAAAACTCCCCTGATTTCGTTTTCTGATGTACTCGAAATGCCCCTTGTAGAATGTTTCTCTGTTTTTGAATACCCTACACATCGACACCTCTTTCTTTGTGAGGTGCCGATCTGACCAACTTTAACAGGCCATCGGACATCTTTATCACCTACCCAGAACAGGTGGTAGGTATAAGCGTTAAACTTCCAGACTCGGGGAAAACCTGTGCAAAAGAACCAAGTAAATCTGGAACTAGAACGTTATTCACCATTTCATAGAATTTAAGTTGCAATTCCTGTTAAGCCAAGGGGTGATAGCAGCTAGAATAGTTCTATCTAGCTGAGGAAACTCCCTAAGTAGTTATCAGTGATGGCAATCGGTGGCAGAGTGCTTCACAGATCCACAGACCATGACTCCTTGTGACTGCATATACCTACTCTCTGCGACTCCACTGTACAGTGCTTCACATGCACCTTGCAGTAGCTACAAACTGCACCATTGCCCACCGCAGTCACGCTTATTTTTTTTGTCTTCTGTCTCATCTCTCAACACTCTACAATATGTGGCATTTGCACTGTTTGGGATTCTGCATCCCTCAAACCAGGTAGGAAAGCCGTCAGTGGGATTAGAAAGGTTCTAATCGCTACTCTGACATCAAATGAGTGAAACTTAGACATGAGAGTTGGGTAAGGATCATTGTACTGAATCTGGGTGATCAGTTCCCTTTCTTTCACTGTGGGGTAGTGAAAGGTGTTTTAATTGTACTTTTAATTAGTGTTAAAGCTTTTAAAGATTACATACCGTACAGCACACCAGATGTGTTCTTCTACTGCAAGGCTATGCATGCTGAAATCCTGCATGACTACATACCAAAGACCACCAGCAGAACTTAAGGCATTACAATATGCTATCCGAGGTCAAGGCCTACCGTGCTTAGGCTGCAAGGTAATATCACTCCAGGTCCGTGTGTGAAATATTTAAAAGAGGTAAATAAATCCGTGCAGGACAACCATCCTTATCTGTTTGATTCTGACCAGGATGTTCTGGAGCAGTTGGATCTAGCACAAAATATGGCTCTGTCGCTGATCTAGAGCGAACCTGTAACGGATTACAGCAAAGCTGTGGCCTTGCTCACTGCGACGCCTGCTATCACACCATCCTGAACTCCGTATCTGCCCTGCACCTGTTTGTCAGGGGTTTCCTGTCAGATGGAGTAATTCCAACTTTGTCGAGTTGATATGTAATACGGACTGTTAGCCACATTCGCAAAATATCCATGACTATTGGCGTCCAATCGGCGTAACGTTGCCTCGCATAGACGTTGATTTAATCTGCATTCAGTTTATCAATAACTCTGCATGGAGAAAACAATGTACCATATTTTTTTCATAAGTAAGCAAACTAGGGGTTCAATAATAAGTACAACAAACATTGGCAGGGCCAATAGGTCGCGTCTTTGGGACCTTATAGCAACAGTTTATGTTGTTGCAACAAGGATATTGTGCTGGATAACTATACACTTATAAGGTCCCAAAGGCGAGACCTATTGGCTATGCCAATTCTTGTTTATATGGTGGCAGTAAGCATGCTCCTTCTCAACACTAATGGAATAGCCTTACCGACAACAAAATGGCCTACCCGCCCGATTTAAATATGGGCGGACCAGTGGTTTGACTACGGGGCTGACTACTCTACCACCAAACCTCTCTGATGGCCCAACTGAGTAAGGGCTGTTGAAGAAATGGTACCTTGTATCAGCATCACCCCATCCTGCTGTTGATAGATAAAGTGTTACCCATTAGTATGTGGGCCAGCAAACGATGAACTGTCACGTAACCACTTTCGCACTTCAGCAAAGTGTTGCATGATTTAAGATTTGCCCTTCTATGTGTTTGATACTAAAAAAAGTATATGGTTTAGTGCATGTTTAGGGTAGAGGACCACAAAGAATCAATGAGTAGATATGTCTGCAAGGATACCATCAGAGAACACCTCACTAAATCATGCGGCCGAAAGTTGGAGGAAAAGGGAGAGTTTGGCAGAAAGATTACTTCAGTACATTTAGATTTTTTTCTGCATATGATATGTCTTAGTATATGGGAGTGGTTTTTTTATAGATTAGGGCCACTAACACAGAATCTGTGCTCCTCTTGTAATGCACATAGTCTTGGTGACAACCAAGACCACAGATCAGAAGGCCAACATTTCTGGTGGCAGAAAGCTAGGGGAAAGGAGAGAGTTTGGTAAAAAGATGACTTCAATACATGCTGCCACAGTCCTGTACCAAACAGTGAAATGATTGGCACGAACCGTCGAGGTAGCAGTTCCTGACAATGCACTAAAAATGACCGCCTGCTTGGCGGTCATTTATAAATTTGGCAGGCAGTCCCTCACCACTAGGAAGGAGTAATTTACTCCGTCCCCTTAACAGTAAGACAGGCTGTACACCAAATAATTATTCAGGACCTAAATCCGTGGGAGCCTGGTTTTTGTATCCAACCCACGCTCTATCACGGTCGGCCTTAACTTGCCCGGTCAAACACAATCACATGAATGCTGGTTGGCTCATAATGCTTTTTGGTGCTATTTTCACTTTAAAATTCAAATATTCAGCTCTCTGAATTCCCTTTTTAGATTTTTGTCTTTTGAGTGTGATTTTATTTATTAAAATGAATTCTATTTTTCTAAGTTGATTTAGGATGTTTCTTTTGTTGTGTTTTGACTTTAATACTGTTTTGGTATTGCATCAATTCTTTACTCACTACCTCTACATTTTGTCTGTCTGCTTTGTGGCATAGATACCAGGGAATTGAGCTCAGATTTATTTAGTGACTTCAGTGGTTCACCCTCACAAAGGTTGTGATTATTTCTTGAGGAAGATACTCACCCCACTGACCTAATACCTCAATGTCTTACAAACGACATATAATGACAAAGTAGAAAATTATCACAATGCCACTAGACGAGTAACTGGAGAACCGATTCGCAGGGACAATGTATGACCCAGAAGATAAAAAGTCCACTGTGTACAACTACCTGATGCACAACTATGTCCTAATGGTGGTCTCAAGTTATATTGGCAAACATATTGAATTATACACTAACTCAAGAAATGTTGGCCTTCTGATCTGTGGTCTTGGTTATCACCAAGCCTATGTGCATTACCAGAGGGGCACAGATTCTGGGTTAGTGGCCCTAACCTATGAAACACCCACTCCCCTACGCTATGACATATCAAATGCTGTAGAAAAATCTATATGTACTGAAGTCATCGTTCTTGTCCAACTCTCTCTTTCCCCCAACTTTCTGCCTCATGATTTAGTGGGGTGTGCGCTGATGAGATCTTTGCAGACATAATTGCTCTTAAAATCTTTGTGGTCCTCTACCTTGCACGTGCCCAAGATCATATCTTTTTTAGTAAGAAACACACGGCAAGGCAAATCTTACATCACACAACACTTTACTGAAGTGCGAAAGTGTAGACGCCACAGTTCCTCTTTTGCTGGACCACATATCAAAAGCAGGATGTGGTGATACTGATACAATGTGACACACACTGCAAGATTTCTGAAATTTAACAAAGAGCATAGAGCAAAATGGGCCAACAGAGAGCAATGGAGAAAGCCATATGTGCTGCATTGTGAAAAATATAAACAAAATTCTGACTTTGTGATAGACAGAGATAAGGAGAGAGAGAAATAGAAGGAGAGAGTGTGAAAGAGACAGAGAGAGATGGTACTAAGCCCGATAAGTTAAGCGGAACTGACACTAAGGCACTGACTGTCCAACCCGATGTATATGTCTCTAGATGTTTTTTTTTCCTTCTCTTTTGAATCTCTCAGCATTTGCAATGCTTTTTAAATGCTTTTCTTTTATCAACTTACTGTTTTAACTATGATAGTAATATGCATTGCTTTTGTAAATCCTTTTAGGTAATCATACAATAAAGTATTCATTCATTCAGAGACAGAGAGAGAGCGAGAGAGGCAATGGGAGAGGGAACTGTAATTCTATGTGTACTATAACTATCCCATGGAGAAGATAGAGGGTGAAGAAGCAAAACGTTGACAAGAACAGAATTAGGTTATGTGCATGAAATCAAATGAAAAAAACATAACAGATCAAAAGTCAAGAATTACAGTTTATACAACCATATTGTAAAAAAAAAATCTCGACAGTTATCTTAAATGTGTTAGGGCTCTTCCACAGCAGACAATGAAAAAACCCATTTGTTATCTACTTAGGTTTACATGCTGCATAATGCAATATGAAAATAAAGTAAATAATAAAACAAAATATGAACTACCTGTAGCTCAGGGGAATGCATATGATATGTAATAGATATTTAATATGTTATGTTAGGTTAGTTTGTATAGCGCATGACTACCCCAGCAATGGGGCGTCCCAGCGCTGCGGACGAACATAACAATATGCATTTGAATTCCAACGATTAAGAGCCTGAATTATTTCTGTAAAACTTCTAATCAAAATGAATACATCTTCGGACCAATATAGTTTTGATCTGAGACCACTGCAGAATTGTGGCTCATCCTAATACAAGGTTTTCAAATTCAGAAATTGCGGTCTATCGGAGGTGTATCCTCAACATGACATTCATTACACAGTCACACCTTGCGTTATCTGAGGAGCAGTTAGTCCTGCTTATTTATATCTCGCAAACTATAAATGAATTGGAGATGTATTGGCAATGGAGAAAGTTCTGGCTTTCCAATAGCTACCTTATTTATCTGAAAAAAACAAGTGAAACCTCTGCTCAGGATATAGCGGCCAGATGTACTATGCTTTTATTTCAGTTCCAAATGGCTGATTCACATAATCGGGCTATTTACGACCGGGAAAAAGTATTTTCATATGTACCAAACCATATTTTACAATTTGCAAAATGGGTAGGCGATTTGGTATCAAGAAGGGGCACGTTAAGGACATCTCTTTCTAATAGTAACTCACAGTGGTAAGTGTGAATGTTTAGTGATCGTAATGCGGTCGCTAAACATTTGCATTTTACTGCCTACTTCAAATAGGTGGTAACCAAATTGTGAATGGTCGTAAAGGCGTTTTTTACCAGCAGGCAGTGGGCCCACGGACCACAGCCTACACTTAAAAAATCAGAAGAAAGAGATTCTTTTCATTTTTTTAAAAAACAATAATCCTGTTTTCCTTTAAGGAAAATGGGCTGCTTTTCACAAAAATAAATGTTGCTTTATTTAAAAGCAGTCACAGAAATAGGGCACAACCCAGTGATTTTAGAGATTCCCAATGGGCCGACTTGCCTCATGAATATTACTGAAGTAGGTCAATTTGGGACCCACCAGCAATCGCAAATAATCTAAAACACACTGTAGCAGTGGCGAATGGCGTTTTCCAAGGGTTGTAGGGTGGGGGGCACATAACAAAATAAAAAATAAAAGCACTTACCTTTTCCACGAGCATGGCGTCCTCCTCGATCCTTCTCTCCTCGAGGCAGGCAGCAGGCAGTCTCCCGACTCCTAAGTCAATCCAGGCGCTGCTCTTATGCAGCATGAGAGCAGTACTAGGATTGGTGTGAGCAGCCTCTATCAGCACTCACAAGAGCACTAGAGGCCTTTGCTTTCTCTAACCCATCTGTCTTAAGATAGCTAGGTTAGCGAGGTCTAAAATGTTCATGCCTGGCTGGCCATCGTAAGACGGCTGGCCAAAGAGACATGCGCATTTTAAACTCGAGAGCACAAAGCTCCCTGCTGCCACTCAGCAGCAATGGCCCTCCCCATCCTGATGCTGAGTTTAGGATGGGCCGGTTGCTGGTAAAAATAAAATGGGAATAAACAAACTTTTTCAAGTCTGACCTGGGGGTTTTGTTTGTGGGGCTACACTCTACTCAAACGGAGGAGCCACCCTTGCACTGTGGTACATAGTTGTTTGTGATTACCTAATAACAAATCACAAAAAGTCTCTATTATGCAATTGCAAACACAAACCTATGTTCATCTGGCCCATAGGTATTTAAAATAGGTATTAAGCATAAGGCTATGATATAGTTTCACCCTATCCTATTAGGCACAAGAACAGATGGAGTGGAATAACCCACAAAGTGGCATATCTTATCCTCGACAGATGTCCATTAGGGTATCCAATCTTTCATACTAGGAGCTATAGGGCCAGATGTACTAAACTAGCAGTCACAAACTCCTGCAATTTGCTAAATTAGTGGGTTTGTGATGACTAAAATGATTTTTCCAATGTACTAATTCATTCTTCCGAATTGCAGCGGTAGCTGTGATTCATTAAATGGTTTGAAAATGGTTTACGGAATTGCTACTTGAAACAGGTGATTTAAGGGCACCCCTTCCAAAGAGCGGTTTGTTACAGTATGTATGAATGGTTTGCAACCGCAATGCCAGGTTCAAACTAATCAGAAGTTACAGACACTTCAATATAGGAAGCAAGCTATTTGGGATCCCTTCCCCTTTGTGAATGTTAAAAAACTGTTTGTTTGGAGTGGGTCGTAGTTCATGAAACCACTGCCAACTCTAAAACATACATTTTCAAAAATAGAAACGTTTCTTTTTAAACACTGCTCTGTTTCTGCCACTTTAAAAAACTCAGAGACAATTATATTTAAAGGTGATCACAGACAAGATGGTCTGATGACCCTTGCATGCCACCATCTCTATGATGGCTAGCGACTGGTGTTTGCTGCTCAATATTCACTTTGTTATAAAACAAACAGAATTGCCAGTACTGATATGAGTGAATTGGAGTAAACAAATACACGTCCTAAACTAGAAGAGAAATTCCAGAAAGGGAATTTCTAATTAATAGCTTTTTATTTTAGCAGATTATGACATAAATATTTCAAACAAATTCTTCAAATTATCATACAAAAAAAGAGATTCTTATAAAAAGGGACACATAAGACATTAAATTGTAACTATACATTAATCAATCATTCAAAAATTTCACGCATGTCACAGCCAAACAATACACACTCTTAATATTGAAAAACAAACAAACAGCGTATAATACAATATTTACATTACAATACATAGAAAAGAGAGAAGCCACGGTCTGCCAAGATTTTACAATAAGGTGAAAAACTTAATTTTTGCCAAGTATATTCCTACAAAACAAAACGATCAAAACTTATTGGAATTATTAATCAGAGGTAATATACAACATTGGGCTGCAGGAGGAATTCATTCGATAACCAGCAGCTCTCGCAGACCAGTGTGTGGCAGAGCCTACGCGTTTCGAATCACGACAGATTATTAGGGATTCTCTTCAGGGCCTAATGAAATATCTGGAATAGGATGAAACAAGAACAAATCAATTAAGAAACAAAGAATTGGACAACTGATACATTAAAATGCTGGACCTGACATCAGGAGTATATTCGCTGAGCGACCCTGGCCTAACCTCGACGGCTTACCAATGGAGTGAATCAAAAGCGAGAGGTGGAGGCCGTCAGACTATAGGAGCACATCCGTGTAAATCTGGAAAGGAACAACGTGATAGTAAGAAGAACTCTCCTTTTGGCAATTTAAACAACACTGACTCAGGGTTTCTATAAAGATGACTGATCATGTTCCCACTTTTACTCACCTTGTGCGTGTCGGATGGGGTATTTATTCAAAAGATGCCCATTGGATCATGATTCCAAACTGCCAATTGGAGGACAAGGACCTGTTGTAAATATATAAATGACTATCTTAAAAAACTGCAAGCGCAGGGTTGTTCGGCACAGGTGAAGGAATCAAAAATGAATTCTCACCCCTATGTTCAATGGGTATAGTGTCAGGGTCAGATGAATTTGACAATTGTTGCGCGGTCGGTTCTTTAATCTATATGAAAAATGGAAGTCGAAATTAATATGGGGGTTGCCGAAAAAAGGGGGTGACTCATCTCGTAGTTTTTTTTTTTTTTTTTTTTTTTTAAATGAAACAAAAACAAATATCTTACCGCTTGCCAAGCCTTATGGACTTTTCAGCAACTAAAGAGGATGGAGACGTGAATGGGGCCGCTTCATGCTGTGAGTGAAAAAGTCAGACGTGGATTGAAAGGCATGAAACGAATTGCGTGAAATAATGTTTACAGAAGCTTTAGGGGATTACCTAGATTAGTGAAGCCTACCGATGGTTGGGGCCCAAGGTCGAACAAATGTAGGTTAGAAGTCCCTGAAAAATAATTAAAAATAATTAAAAACCGGATCGTCAATAGGAGCCTGTGGAGCCTAACAGAGGCTTGAGTCTATTAGAGCGGCCGGGGCTTACCGCGAAAGATGCTGTCAGTTGCAAAAGGATCCAAATTAATCGAAGACGAGGTTGTCATCTACCACGGGCACTGTAATAGAAACAGTGTATATATTAATTAACCGGGTAGGGCAGGGTGAACAAGAAGACAAAGCGGGACGGGAAATACACTTACTAAGAAGTTCAAACGACAGCGCGCTTCAATGGCACTATACCTTAGCGCATGCGTCCAAGACCCGAGACAAGAAGGAGCACCTTTTTAAAGGGCACGCTATGTAAGGGGCGTGGTTCAGTTAATTGTCACAAGGGGACGGGCAGCCCTTGCTTCGAGCAATGTCACGTTTTTAGTAAAAGGGGAAAAGACAAAACCAACGTACCGTGAACGTAGAGGGGGACTCCGTTCATGGATCGATCCAAAAATTCGGCGTGAGTCGGGGAAAATATTATGCCAATGACCCTGGACAAGTACCAAGGGATGGCAAAAATCTGGAAGGTGATGAGCGGGGAAACATGGTTAAAGTAACATGGTTCTTAGACCTATAAGGTCTGCAGTGTTAGCCACAAAGCGGCTTTGGGAACCGAATTGCAAGGAGTAGAACTTGTTGGCCCTCATGGCATGAGAAGGTTGAAAGCGAAGTAGGTATAGAAGCTAGATTGGCACAGTTGAGATCAAGAATCAAGCATACCATATTAAAGTTTAAAGATTTCACTGAGTTCGTTCAAGCCTGATGTTGCCGTATCGAATTTACCAATAAGGAAAGCCTCCCTTTTGGACAGTTTTAGATTCCAATCACCACCTCGAGGGTCGTTTTCAACTTTGGATATCACTGTCCACCTCAGGTCATCTATCTGATGGTGCATACGTTTCCAATGGTAAACCAATGGGGCATTTTCCACTTTTCTTTTTAGTCTCGATTTGTGCTGGGAAATGCGTTGGCGGACCTCTTGGTTTGTCTTTCCTATGTAAAATAAAACAAAAAAAAAACTACGAGATGAGTCACCCCCTTTTTTCGGCAACCCCCATATTCATTTCGACTTCCATTTTTCATATAGATTAAAGAACCGACCGCGCAACAATTGTCAAATTCATCTGACCCTGAAACGATACCCATTGAACATAGGGGTGAGAATTCATTTTTGATTCCTTCACCTGTGCCGAACAACCCTGCGCTTGCAGTTTTTTAAGATAGTCGTTTATATATTTACAACAGGTCCTTGTCCTCCAATTGGCAGTTTGGAATCATGATCCAATGGACATCTTTTGAATAAATACCCCATCCGACACGCACAAGGTGAGTAAAAGTGGGAACATGATCAGTCATCTTTATAGAAACCCTGAGTCAGTGTTGTTTAAATTACCAAAAGGAGAGTTCTTCTTACTATCACGTTGTTCCTTTCCAGATTTACACGGATGTGCTCCTATAGTCTGACGGCCTCCACCTCTCGCTTTTGATTCACTCCATTGGTAAGCCGTCGAGGTTAGGCCAGGGTCGCTCAGCGAATATACTCCTGATGTCAGGTCCAGCATTTTAATGTATCAGTTGTCCAATTCTTTGTTTCTTAATTGATTTTTTCTTGTTTCATCCTATTCCAGATATTTCATTAGGCCCTGAAGAGAATCCCTAATAATCTGTCGGGATTCGAAATGCGTAGGCTCTGCCACACACTGGTCTGCGAGAGCTGCTGGTTATCGAATGAATTCCTCCTGCAGCCCAATGTTGTATATTACCTCTGATTAATAATTCCAATAAGTTTTGATCGTTTTGTTTTGTAGGAATATACTTGGCAAAAATTAAGTTTTTCACCTTATTGTAAAATCTTGGCAGACCGTGGCTTCTCTCTTTTCTATGTATTGTAATGTAAATATTGTATTATACGCTGTTTGTTTGTTTTTCAATATTAAGAGTGTGTATTGTTTGGCTGTGACATGCGTGAAATTTTTGAATGATTGATTAATGTATAGTTACAATGTAATGTCTTATGTGTCCCTTTTTATAAGAATCTCTTTTTTTGTATGATAATTTGAAGAATTTGTTTGAAATATTTATGTCATAATCTGCTAAAATAAAAGGCTATTAATTAGAAATTCCCTTTCTGGAATTTCTCTTCTAGTTTAGGACGTGTATTTGTTTACTCCAATTCACTCATATCAGTACTGGCAATTCTGTTTGTTTTATAATTATTTAGGCTTAGCCTTACTGATTAGAGCCATCCCTTAGTGCTTTTTTGCCAATATTCACTTTGTAGCATTGTTTGTGGCCCAATCTGAATCAGAATTTTATGGACTTACCTATTAGTATGCAGGTCAATTTCTAAATCTTTTTACTGGTTGCCAAAATACTTGTTACAAATTGCAACCAGTCCCTTGTAGATCAGGCCCATAATCTCCACATTTCTGCCAGCAATGGTCTCAATTCTTCTTTTTAAAAGTGTGTTAAATTGTTACTAGTCATCTGTAAAATGGCATCATATGAATTCTCACACCACTAATGTATTTCACTGCAAATGGTTGTTGATCCAGGCCCGCAGGCTTCTCCACCAAGACCCATGGGCTACGGACAGCTCTTTACAAGATTTAATCCAGCCTGCAGCAACTTTAGCATCAATAGGCAAAAAATTTAACTTCTTGTTGTTTTCAAAAGCCTTGGATTCCGATGATAAAGGGAAATATATATTCAATTTCTTTGACTGCAGCAGAGCCTCTTGAATCATCTCTAATATTTAAAATCAATTAAAAATGTAATAGCTTGCTTTTCGTATCTACAGTTAAGTCATTGAATATTTTGGCAGAGCATTTGCTAATGTTTGATATGTCTACTCATTGTATATATTTTTTCAGTTCAAGCACAGCATAGTCACATTTCTCTTTTATTCTGAATCATATTATACTGATTACAAAAAAGTAAACCTTTTGTTCATTTACAAAACAGTTTTTTTTGGGGTGCAAATATTTGTAAAATATGTGATGTGACCCTTGTACCGAAAAGAGACCATACAGGTGTCCTCTTTCATATCAGTGGATGAGCACATTTCACCAAAATGAGGCCATATCTTTGGCCTCAGATAAAAGAAAACAGTAATAAAACACTGAAGAAACTGAATGGAATCTTATTTGTTATAATGAGGAATTATATCCTGTTTCTGCCCTTAGAATATGACAGGGCCAATTATCAAGATGAAACATAGATTTGGTGACTCCTGCTTGCTTACCACCCACTGCAAAGTATTTGTGCGGATACAAGAGCAAGATATCATCCCGGTTTTGCATATTTAAAAACATAATGGATTTACAAACTGGACAGCGAGCTCGGTGGGTACAAAAAGTTCAAGCACTATTTAGAGTTAAGACCATTGCGAATCTGCACAAATGATGCTATGGAGCTGGTCAACAGTCTGCCTCTGACAAGAAACAGATGTAGCTGTCTGCCACAACTGATGATATGAGAAGGAAGAAAGTACAAAAAGAGAGGGGCTTTAGATCAGCCTTCTTTTGCTGTTTCTGGTTTGAGTCAGCCCCTGCCAGACATTGCTTGTGGAAAGTGTCATTTATGTTTGGATTCGCCCAAAGGAGTAATTTTCTGCACCACTCCAGACATTTCATTGTTATTTACTCATGAGGGCCTTTAATCGGCCACTGCAACGAATGTATTGTGAAGTGTTCTTGCACTGAAATGCAAGTCTATGATAGCTAAGAAGTCCACTGTTATTGTCCCTCTTTATGATCTCTGCTCATCAAATAATCATCACCACGTGTCGTACATATCAGTTAGAGCACTTGTGCTTCTACATGTTGACGTTTTTCTGTAGTTTGAAGTAGAACACTTGCAAATATGAAACTATGTCAGCTAAAAATAATGTTGCAGAGCTTGGGCGGTCCTGCTGATTACAAGCATGGCATCATCAAATCCTGGATTTATAGGCGGATAAGGTCTGCTGCCTTATGTCTTTCTTTTTTACACTTCCATGTCTCCAATCGGATTGCGTCCTGGCTGCAGGAATACTGAGAGCCACTGGAGAAGGTGGGTATGTCAGTCAGATAGGTAGGGATGCTGGTCATGCTGGCTTTATACATAATGCAGCTGTTTTTTGAAAATAGTGTGGAGGGATGACGTGGCCATATTCTTCTGACTCTGTAGACGTGTACTGTGTTGTAAGGTTGCCCTTACTGGAGGCTAATGTGGGATATGGTAGACAGCGGAGCAAGATGCTGCCAACATCAAGATGCAAGAGAACAAAAGCTTGCTTGATTTGCAGCTTCGATGTTGCTTTTAGGGAGGAACAGTTTCTTATTATGGTTTATAGAGCGAATTTAGAGTGGCATGGTGGTGGTAAACGCATGAGCTTTGAATCTGTCTGGATATCATGTGTAAGTCAGGTCAGGACTTATTGTTGCGAGTTATTCTTGGCAAATAACAAAAACCCAGTTTGGGGAAGTTGAACTTCTCTGGTAGCTGCAAGTCACCCGGCTCTGGAAGTGTTTGAGACATTGAATGTCTTCAGTGGAAGGGACTTTCAAGTAGGGTTGTGTGTTGATGTATTGGGGAATATTGCAGCTGTCATCTTTGAGCAATCAGAGCCACTAGGAACTATATATCGAATGCTGAGAAGAAAAAAAAAGTACGAAAGCACATCTTTCTGCCAATAACTCTCTTTTCCCCAACCTTTTTGCCGCATGTTTTATTTGCGTGTGATCTGATGGTGCCGTCTACCCTGCACGTGTACAAAATCATATCATTTTGTTTGTAAGAAGCAGAGAGAAGGATACATCTTACACTGTACACGGTACCACTTTCTGAAGTGCACAAGGGAAGGCGCCATAGTTCCGCTTTTGTTGGCTCACCTACTAATGCGGAATGCTTCACCCATCAACAACAGGATGGGGTAATAAAATGTGACACACATGGCAAGTATGCACATTTCTAAAATTTAACACAGAGCATAGTGCGTAATGGTAGATAGAGAAAAGAAGACAGCGTTGAGGAGAAGGAGCAGGAGAGATATAGAATAAGAGAGAACGAGAAAGAGAGAGAGAGATGGAGAGAGACAGACAGAGGCAACAGGAAAATACCTGTAGATATATATGGTGACCATCACTATTCCAAGAAGAATAAAGAATGTTTCCTCTATTCAAACGTCTGTATGGTATATCCTTAGAAAGTCTAAAGCCACATAGCATTTTCCCACCGAATAACGCGGTCACTGAAAATAAGTAGATTTACCACACACATTGCAGAACCCCCTCATACTAGCTTCTTGTCCTGTTAATGCTGGATCCTTCAACAGAAATATCTGGTCACAGTTGCTCCTACTCACCCTTTCTGCAGTCTGGCTCCCTTCCCTTTCACGGATGACGCATAGTTTTTCTCTCTGCCAAATCCAAGTTTAACCTTGGATTTATTTCTGTCCTTTTATCTTTCTCTTTCCCCGGCTTTTACTTACTTTTTGTCCCATCATTTGAACGTCCCCTCTCCTTTCTTATCCTTTCATTAAATTCATCCATAAAAATCCTTTCAGCGTGGTAATTTTACATGACAGTTCATGTGCACTTGGGTTAGTCGTATTATTTTAAAAATAAAGCAGAAAATATTTCACTATGTTATTTTCTATTCTTACCAGAAGTACAAATTCGAAGACTTAGTGAGATTTCTTTCTCTAAACGTGATTCATAATCAGAATAAAACAGTTCGATGGTATCCTAGCGATCCAACAGATTGATAAGCACACTACAGGAAAACAAATAAGATAACGGGAGATGAAAACAACTAGTTTCCTTAGCTGCAAAGGAATACGAGTAATACGAGCACACATGACAATTTTCTACATTCATTAGCTGTAAGTACTCTGCTAGGATTTGATAAATATGTGCCCCTTTCCACGCAGAAAACTGTGTGAAAGGGGTATTCCATGGGTGTTACTAGGGGTGTTCCTAGCAACTTTCATGTTTTTTTTACACTGCCCCAGACTTACGAATAATCGTAAATCTGAGGCAGCCCCAAAAATGTACGCCTCCCAGGGGAGGCGTAATGGAGGCACAACGAGGAGAAATATCTTTATTTCTCCATCGTTTTTCCTCTTTCTATGTTTGCTACATTCTACAGTAAAGATAGAAAGATGTAAAAGCCTATTGTGATTGTTTTTGTGCAGGAAGGTTTCCCTTCCTGTACAAAAATAATCATCCCCGCAATGCAGGCACCCTTGCACCATGGTGCAAAGGTGCCTACGTTGGAGCACGGCAGCCCATTGTGCTCCGGCGCAGTGGAAAAGAACAGGAATGTGCTGTATCTAATAGACATGCTGCATTCCTGCCCTTTTCTTTTAGACCAGGCAGCGCAGCAGCAAGGCCTGCTTTGCTGCTCTACGGCAAAAACCCATAGATGAGGACCTAAGCGACCATCATCTTCTTCAGCTGGATAACTCTAGTCTCTAAAGTCCTTCAACTGATGGCTTAAGTTCCAAAAGCAAAAATGATTTCTTCTTTCAGTGAGTTCTTGTATGTTAACAAATTGTTTGGCATAAATTAGTTTACCTTGGCTACCATTTTGCATTTCACAGGGGCTATTCAAAATAAATCTGATAGTCCCTCAAGTCAATGTCGCCTCTGACAAAATCCATTCAGGGCCTGAGAACTTTTTTGGTAGCTGAACCTTCTTTGTTTCTTGAATTTTGGTCGCTAACGGTGACTGCCACTAGGCCCTGCCTATTGTAAGTCTTCTTGTTCTTCTAGCTCTCTTTCCTGTCTTATAGTCTCTGGTCTTCTTGAGCTTGTCAGCACTCTACTTTTTGCATTTCATTGTTCTGCTATTTATCTTTGTGATGCAGTCTCTCCTTTGTGGAACTTGTCGCTTCTGATTCTTGGAGCACAGTTTCATTTTCGGAATCTGGATGTATCTCTGCTGCATTTACTGCATCGTCTTCAACCGGCTGTGCACAGATTCCTGTTTGATGGCTCACCAGTGACTCGACAGATGCAGAGTCTCAGTCTTCGTCTCTGCGTCTTTCCTTGAGCTAGATACCCTGGTGCTTCTCCCAGACTCGCTCTGGATGTTTTTCAGGCAGATGGGTCTGCATAATCTCAAGTAGGATGTCTTCTTCCTCTTTCTCTGACACCTCAGAAACTTTGAATGAAGCTGGAATCAGAGAATAAGTGGTTGTTGCCCCCACTTCTTCTTCTGCTTGGCTTACTCTCTTCAGGTGCGATGCATGCATTCAGTTCAGTAGGCCTGCTCATTTCACAGCACCGTTAGTCGCAAGGATTAATTCATAAGATCCTCTCCAGTGGGCTTCTAGACAGGACTTGCACACATGCTTCTTCATGAGAACCCTGTCACCAGGGTTCACATCATTGCAACGTTTCAGTCTCACTAGAGGAGTCAGCAAGCCTAACCTGATGAGAGAAAGAACGCACCATATGAGGTTGCCCTTACTGCAAAGGTCGAGAGCTAAGCAGTCTATAATATTCACCAGTGTAGTTGCAGAAACAGAAGGAATTTTCATGGCTCTTCTTATCAGGGGAAAGAGACCTTTTCTTAAGCCATTTGACCAGGAGTCGTCCCAGGCCGAAGGGGTGGATCCGAGGATGAGGACCTTTGTCTTGTCCGAGTTCAGCTTCAGTCGGCTGTTCCTCATCCATTCAGCGACGGTCTTCATTCCTTCGTGAAGGTTGGTTTTGGGGGTGTGGGGGTCCTTGGTGAGGGAGAGGATCACCTGGGTGTCATTGGCATAGGAGATGATGTTGAGGTCGTGCTGACGGGCGACGTGGGCAAGCGGTGCCATGTAGAGGTTAAACAGAGTTGGGTTGAGGGATGAGCCCTGGGGTACGCCGCAGATGATCTCAGTGGCTTCGCAGCGGAAAGGGGGAAGGCGGATGCTTTGTGTTCTGCCAGAGAGGAAGGAGGTGGTGCAGTCCAGGGCCTTCTCTTGGATCCCGGCATTCTGGAGGCATGTTCGTAGTGTGTGGTGGCAGACCGTGTCGAAGGTGGCCGACACGTCAGTTCTTACAGACAATGGGGTGCAATTCACTTCTGGTCTTGTTGAGTGTTTTCTGAGTGAGAGGAGCATTGTTCACAAGCGTGCTTCTTTGTATCATCCAGAAAGCAATGGAATTGTCGAGAGATTCATCAAGGTCCTTAAGGAAAGCATGCAGTTGGCTCGTTTCTAGATGTGATTGGGAGGAGGCCATTAAGATAAAGGTTTGTGAGTATAGGTTCACTGCGCATTCCTATACTGGTGTCACACATTTTGCTTTGTTTAAGGGAAGGTCAGCTCGCACTCCCCTCAAACCCTCTTGGGTTTCTACAAAACTCGGTGATGCTGTGGGCCCTAGCAACAACTCACACAACACTACCTGTTGGAAAGAAAAAGAGTTGAAAAGGATGGATAAAAGGAAGTGTGAGTATGATGTGAGGAAGGCTTTGAAAAGAACTGTTGTGTGTGTGGGAGATAGGGTGAGGATTAAGCTGCCTGAGAGGAAGTTTGGTGTTTCCAAGTTTAGTCTGAATATAAAATTTATCAAGCTGTTAGGTAATGCTGTTAGGACACAGGACCATAAGGTTCGGAACCTCAACAGGATTGCTGTATGTCGCTCCAATAATATTGGGGATGGATTTTCTTCTCCTTCCACTTCTTCGCCTGCTGGTCATGTGAGAAGATCTGCAAGGGAGAGATCTACTCCTTCTCATTTAAAAGATTTTGTTTCATCTTAATTCACTTCGCTTTGGGTTCTATTCATGTTGTGGTAGATAAGAGGGAGGTGTTGTGGTATTCTTCATTAAGCTCAATCTCATTCATGTGTTATCTACTGTGCTACTTGCATGTGCATGAGGTTCTAATGTGGAATATATTTAGTTTAGAATGTTTGGCCTCAAGCTAAAGTCAGTTGTATGCTGGACTTTGGAGGATGAGGTCTGTAGCTTAGAGTTTACAATAAAACTCTTGTTTACTTTACCTCTGCCTGCCTGCTCATCATTTCATCGACCACACTACACCCTGGCATCGTGGGAGCCGGTACGCGGGTCCGTGCCTCCCATGGGTCATTCTTTGTGTCCAGGGATGTGATCTATGGTGATGTAACAACAAGTTTACTAACCACAGACGTAAAAAATACAAAGACACTCACAGATATAAAGACACCCACTTTCGCCACACATAACTGCACCTGCACACATCACACATGCACAAGCACACACACAATGCACAAGTACTTACTGACTCACAAGCACACACATATACCCACAAACTCCAAACATGTATAGGGCACACCACACACATGCGTGCGCTCCATGTACACAAAGTACAAATACTCGTAAAATACACAGCAACACGCTGACTTTCATACTCACAGATCCGAAACACATTCACCGACATGTTGCACACATAGAGATACACAGAAACACACGTACAGACACACACAGACACACACACTTACGAGGCAGATAAACACAACCTCACACGGCGCATCATAAAATCCACCGTAAAGAATAAATATTTGCAACTTTAGAAAACTGGTCGTCGAGCAATTGTGTATTTATGTTGGACTATCTGTTTTGCTCCTGTATTGCAAACCAGTACTCGAGTGTGTGTTTTTTGTCTTGAATGCAGTACGCTCATTTGATTTTAGGAATCGTTCATGCAATATATTCTAAGTCAAGCAAATAAGCTTGCCCGCTGCCTCCTCCGCCGCCTCCCCCCTCGCCGCCGGGCTGCAGGGAGAGCTGTTCCCCAGAAATGCGGCCAGGGGAAGGCGTGGAAGAAAGCCTTCTATCTGGTGAGGATAAAGCCGCTATAGGCTCGACCTGAAAAACAATCCAGCTGTAGTCATTTAGAAAGTAGACTACCGATTTACACATTGGTCCCTGAGTGCAGATCTTAAAAGGCAGTTATCTGGTACACAAATTTGATCATGTTAAAAAGATAAGCATACTCATTGCCAGGCACGAAATGACTGATGTTCAAAAAGCAAATGTGCAGGGAATGGAACAACTAAAAAAGAACTAATGTCAAAACACTTAAAAATCAAATGAACAGTGACAGTGTGAAAATTCAATAACAATACAAATTTAATCTAGCTAAATCATACAAAGGAGACGTTAAAAAACAACGTCCGTATAAACCATTCCTATAACTTGTTGAAAGCGGAATGATATGCAGCTTTAGAATAGACAAATATGAAAAAGCTGGAAGCAAATAAAAAGTCGAGCATATTTGCAGAAGAGGTTGATAAGGACACTTGCAACAAAAATAAGTGAAATCCTTGTCCTGCAAACCCACAGATAACCCAAAGATTCGCTGCCTATCACCTGGTTTCCTGTATTGGTTTTTCATTTGGTTTTGCTGCTTGAAACTTTTAACCTACAGCTGACCCACGATGGGGATATTGGCTTTAACATGACGTAGGGCAGGGCCAGTGCTGGGCATGGGCAGTGTGGACAGCTACCCAGGGCCTTGGCCTGGTCAAAACTACAGGCCCGCACCAGAGCACCGCCTTTATAAAGGCTTCAGTGTTACGAGCTACAAGTGGGCAGACCCTCCCTGAGGTCTTGCAGCTGTGGTGCAGTGATGTGGGGCACAAGAGAACCCCCCTCCCCATCCCTGGGTCCTTTAGCTATCGGCTGAAAGGGCAAATGATCACCTCAACTCCCCTGTCAGCTCCCAGTCATAATGAAAATATTTTAATGGCCCTTCATTTTCTGCCAGAGTTGCTTTGGTGGCACCCCTCCCTCGGCTGCAGTGGTCCGTGCAGCTAAGCGCGGTGGGGCGGGCAGGGTGCAGTTGACAGACGACAGAATAGGATTTATTTCATTTTCCCTCTTCCGTTGTCTGTTGACTTCCCAACACTGTGCTTACCTGCATTGACCGCCGCTATCCCTCTGCCTAATCGCAGCATATGCATGGTAACAGTGATTCGCCACCGCTCTTGAAGGTGCATTATCTGTGAACGGGTCCCTGCCCCTGCATGAAGGGAAAGTAGAGTATCCTACTGGGCTCCCAACAAACGAAAGAATGACCTCCATTGTGACCTTTCATCACAATGGGCACTGCGCACCAGGTATGAAGGGAAAGGGAGAGAAGAGTAGAGAATGGAGGGGGAGGCAATTTTTTTTTTTTTTTAATATTTCTTTTTATTTAAAATAAACAAGAAAAAATACAAACAAACATTGCATTGGGAATGTGAGACATCAATACAATAGTCCTCGGAGCAGAAGAACACCAGCTAAGAGGATAATACAGAATGTACAAGCATTAGTGATCAGGGGAATCCAGAGTGTCTAGATCAGGCCGTCTGGCCGGGGGAACACACAGATCACCCCGATAAACATTCCAAGGCCCCCATACCTTCACCCATTTCTCAGGGCAGCCCCTCGCAACATACACATCCCGCTCTCGAAACATACACCAGTCCAGGTCCTGGGCCCACCTGGAACGCTGGGGCGGAAGAGCAGCCCCCCACAACTGAGCTATATTGCGCTTGGCAATCATACATGCAAGGGTGACCCATTGTTTAAGATATTGATTGAGATCCGTGGGCTCCCAAACGTTCAAGAGGCATCTACGCGCCTCCAGGCGCACCTCACAACCCAGGACATCCCGCATAGCGTCGTGTATGGCGCACCAATAGGTCTGTACTCAGTCACAGTGCCACAGTATGTGGAAGAACGTTGCGACCTCCCCACAGCCCCTCTTACACTCGCCAGATGCACTCCACCCCATCTTCACCAACCCGGGACCTGTAACATAGGATCTATGGAGGATCTTCAATTGTACCAGTCGCAACCGCATCTGCACAGCCACCACCCTGGGGGAGGAGACGGCCTCCACCCAGTCTTCATCATCCAATTCTATGCCATCAGCCACCCAAGCCTCCCGCAGAGACCCGAGGGGGTCACCCATGTGGTTAATCAATTTGCGGTACATTAAAGAGATGGTCTTTTCGGGCACATGCCCATCCAATACTCGATCCTCCAGGGGGGAGGCCTCGGGGAGGGGATCCCCAGGCAAAACATGAGACAGAAGGGCATGTCTGACCTGGAGGTATCGGAAGTGCTCATTAGGATGGAGGTTGTGACTCTGCCGGAGAGCTTCAAAGGTCAATATCTCATCTCTCCCCCAGACATCTTTTATCCGACTGAGTCCAATCAATTCCCACTTATCGAAGCCCTTGGAGGTACACAAGTTACCCAACTTGGCAGAGCTAAAGAGGGGGGTTGCGAGCGTCAGCCTACCGTCCCATCCCAGACTTCTGTTAGCCACATCCCAAACTTTCACCGCATGCAAGGTGGGGCCCGTGAGCGAAAACCGCCCTGGTCTATTATAAAGGGTTCGAAGAAAATCTCCACCCGGAGCCTGACTACGATCCATCGCATACCCGGGGTCCCCCGGCAGCCCATAGATAATCTGATTGACGGCCGCCAACTGGGAGGCCCAGTAGTACTTCCGCAGATCCGGAAGCCCAATACCGCCATCGTACCAGGCCAGTGTAAGCTTAGAGTATGCAATACGGGATCTGCCACCCCAGAGGAGGAGTCGCTGGAGCTTGAAATACTTAACAGGCACTGGGTCCATAGCATTCTGGAGAGCGTATAGGAAGCGCGGCAGAGCCAACATCTTAAAAAGAACCGCTCTACCCAGAAGCGACAGGGGCAATGCCCTCCACCGTCCAACATCTGCGCGCAATCTAATCAACGGCGGCAGCAAGTTCTCAGTGTACCTAGTCCTAGAATCCAAGGTGACATATATCCCCAAGTAGACAAAGCCTTTAGTAGCCAACTGAAGAGGACAATTCTGCGGGACCACCGGCGGAGCCCCGGACAACACCAGTAACACGGATTTAGACCAGTTAATGGAAAACCCAGAGAACTCACCAAACACCCTGAGTATGTCCAGAAAGACATCCAGAGAGGATCTGGGCGTGGAGAGATAAAGCAAGATGTCATCGGCATAAAGAGAAATTTTGTCCTCCCAATCAGGGGACCATCTCAGGCCCCGTATCATACGTTCCCATCGAATCCAAGCCGCCAGGGGCTCCAAGGCCAGAGCGAACAGAAGGGGAGACAACGGGCAACCCTGTCGCGTTCCCCTCTCCAATACAAAATCAGCAGACTGGCAATTATTCACAACCACTCGGGCCAAGGGGGCCGTATAAAGCAAACGCACCCACCCGACAAACTCAGGGCCGAAGCCCAGCTTCTCCAGGACAGCAAAGAGATAGGACCATTCAATCCGATCAAAAGCCATAGTGGCATCAAGCGACACCAGAACAGCAGGTTGGGACAGGGTATGGGCTCTACCCAAAACACAGTGAAGACGCCGAAGATTAAGTGCGGTGTTACGGCGTGGCATAAAGCCAGACTGATCGGGATGCACCAAAGTGGAGATCACCTTCACCAGCCTGGTCGCCAACAGTTTAGCCAATATTTTCGGCTCGGCGTTAAGCAAGGAAATGGGTCTATAGGAGGAGGGGGAAGTGCGGGACTTACCAGGCTTATGTATCACAACAACATTGGCGACACGCTGATCATAAGGAAGTGACCCAACCTGCTTACTATGAAGAAACATGTGTCGCAAGTGCGGCGCTATTTTGTGGGCATTCATTTTATAAAGTTCAATAGGAATACCGTTAGGGCCGGTCGCCTTCCCGGAATTTATACTCCTAATGGCCCTTCCGAGTTCGTCATCAGTAATACCTGAGTCCATATATTCCCGATCACTCTCAGACAACCGGGGCATGATAATATTTTTAATCATCTCAGCATGTTCAGAGCTATCGTGAGTGTCCGAAGAAGCATATACGTCACCGTAATACGTGCCAAAAGCATCCGCAATCAACTGAGGGTCGGTCAGGGTTACAGAATCAGAACCAACCAGCTCAGGGACCAGCCGGGAAGCACAATCTCCACGCTTCAACCAAGCAATAAGTTTACCGGCCTTATCCCCATGTTCATAGATCCTACTTTGAACATCATTATGTTGCGTGACCGCCGACTCCCTAGACAATCCATGAAATTCATCCCGTTTGAGACGCAGCAGATGCCGAATCTCATCAGTGGCATCCCCCGCAGCTCGCTGCTCCAAAATAACAAGATCAGACTCAACCGAGGTGATCTCGGCCAACCGCTTCTTCTTCTTACCCGCAATAAGAGACAACGCTTCACCACGCAAGACAGTTTTATAAGCCTCCCACAGCGTCTGAGCTGAGTCCACCGATCCCAGATTATGCTGGAAATAACGCTCCGAAGCCACACACAGCTCCTTCCTAATAAACGGGTCCCGCAGATGCCAAGCATTAATAGGTGCAACTCTACCAACCGAAGGCTGTCCCAACTCCACCCGGACCCACACCGGTGAATGATCGGAGACACCCCTGCCCAGGTGACAAGCCTCTCTCACAGTAGTAACCAAAGCAGCAGGGAGTAGAATATAATTGAGGCGAGACATGGACCCGTGCGCCGCCGAAAGATGAGTGTAACTCTTAAGTGTAGGGTTCAGGAGTCGCCAGGTGTCTACCAAACCCAAGGAATCCATGAAGTCAGAGAGCCACTGGCGGCCGGGGGGCAGCGCTCTCGGCGGAACACGGTCCAAACTCCCATCCAAGACAGTATTAAAATCACCCCCCAGACACAGGTGACCAAGAGGAAACAGGAGAAAAACTTTAGCAAGATCTTTAAAGGTTTCAGATTGGAGGGCCGGGGGAACGTAGACAGAAAGAAAGGTGACAGTTTTACCCCCGATAGCACCCGAGACCCCCACATATCTGCCCCTCTGGTCAGACCAGACAGCCTGGACTTCAAACGGGAGGGCCCTCCTCACCAGGATCCCAACACCCCGAGACCCTGACGTGAATCCAGCATGCGCAATCAATTTATAGCCCCCTCGGTGTAAGGCCATGCAACGATTACCCACAAGATGGGTCTCCTGCAAGAGGACCACATCCGGTGAGTGGCGTCTAATAAACTGATTAACCATACCCCTCTTGATTTTATCTCCCAGCCCATTAACATTCCAACTCATCACTCGTATCCCCGATCCCGGTCCACGGCTAGCCATTCACTCCACCCCTGCGCGCACACTCACAACAGGCAACACCCAATGCAATGCAAAACGAAACTAAAAACAGGAAACAGGAAACAGAAACAACCCCCCTTCCCCAAGCCCTAGGAACGCCCCCCACCCTGCACCCCTGCATCAGGACTACGCCCCATTCCCAACTAGCAGTGTGCCTGTCGCCCCACCCAACAATGGTTACTAAAAGTAGGAAGAGGAGGCGCCTGCCGCGCAGCCCCACAACCAGTTCCATAGTAAATGTCCCAAGGAATAAGATAAAAATCGACTATAAGACAGTGAAATATCGAGGAGGACATACCCACACCCCTATAAGGCATAAAAGAAAAAAATTGTCACATCCAAACAAAAACGTCTCATCCCGAGTCCTGTAGATCCCCCTCAGCGGCCTGCTGTTGTTCTTCGGTGTCCGCAGGCCTCACAGTATCCAACCAGTGCGACGCCATCTCCGCGTTATCAAAAAACCAAGTCCGCTCGTTCACTTCAATCCGTAGCTTGGCCGGATACAGCATAGAGTACTTAATCCCTTTATCACGCAGCCGCCTTTTAACATGGAGGAAAGTCTGACGTAGTTTCTGTACATGTTGTGTGAAGTCCAGGAAGAAGGACACGGTGACATTATCATAGCCAAGCGGGCCGTTCATCCGCGAAGCCTGCAAGATGGCGTCACGGTCACGAAAGTTCAGAACTCTCGCAATCAATGGCCTTGGTGAAGCACCCACTTTCGGCGGTCCGCCTGGCACCCTATGCGCCCTCTCCACAATAAAAAAGTTGGTCAGCCCTTTAGGTTTCAGATGGTTGAGGATAAGGTCTTCAACAAAGAGATCCGGCGCACGAGCCTCCGCATTTTCAGGAACACCCAAAAGGCGAACGTTGTTGCGACGATTACGGCCTTCATAGTCGTCGAGCAGCCGTTTAGTCTCCGCTTGCGCCAGCTGTAAGGTCCGGACCTCTCTCTGGAGCTCAGCGGTATCATCAACCAAGCTCGACGTCTTGAGGTCAAGGGACTTCACCTTCTCACTGGTCTTTGAATGATCGGTGCGCAACAGGTTAACGTCACTCTTAACCGAGTCCAATTTAGAATCAAGAGCATCCATTCTGGCCACCATAGACGACTCAATCCTGGTGACAACCTCCATGATGTCTTGCAAAGTCGGTTCTGAGCCGGAGGTCGGGGACGCGGCCCCGGCCAAAGGCGGCTGTTTCAGTTCGCTGGGAGAGCCCTTAGGAAGAGTGTATCTGTCCAACTTATTGGATTGGACCAGTCTCTGGGCCCTGGCACCCTTACCAGGAGGTTTCTCAGGGTCGCCTCTCCCGGCCATAACGGGCAGACAAACCAATGGGCTCAGCGATCAAGGGGCCAGGCGACACTTCCAGCCAGAAAGCACACGTCCCCAACCTCCAGACAGCCAGCTGTGACTAGTCAGGCAAAATTGGAAAAGATCAAACAATGAATCCGGGAAGAGGGACCACTTCCGGTGGGCACTGCCGCTGTTGTCGCATCGAGTCTCAGCCACTCCCGACACCAGAGTCTGCCGTCAGGGGGGCAGGAAGGCCCAGAACTTCAGACGACGATTCGGGAGGGTAGGAAGACACTCCACGAGCCGCGGTTGGACGAACGTGCAGCGGTGCTATTCACGCATCGAAAGTCATCCTCGGGACACAGGATAAGTGATAGGATAGACGAACGGAGGAACGGGGCTCACGGAGCTACGCGATCACGCGGCCATCTTGGTCCCGTGCTAGGCTCCTCCGGGAGGCAATTTTTTTAACAATTCTCTTTAATTGTTTTTTTTCGTACAAGCAGAAGTTAGGCAGAATGAAACAAACATGGGCACTAGCTGAGCATAAGCAAGCAGAGTCTTTTTGTATTTGTGCAATTTTTGAGAAACGAAGGAATAATAAATAATTGAGGCAGTAACATAGCAAGCAGAGATGACCTTGACTTCAACATAAAATTTCAGAGATCCAGACACTAAATCACAATTGGTGTCTGTGAAAAAACTACAAGAAGGGGAGGTTGCGACCCAAAAAATGTGTTATCTGCCAAGCAGCCAGACAGGATGTATTAGGTGTAAAGCTCATCAAGACTTGTGCCTGTGACTAGGATAGAGGGCCATGGCCTGCTAGTCTCCCTGCTGGGAGTGGGGACATATTGAAGGGAGTGAAGTCCTGTGGGGAGTCCTGCTAAGCAAGCTCCCGGTGCGAGGAGACTGTTGTGCTTGGAAAGGCAACCCCCATATGTCAGGAGAGGGTCGCTGATAACAGAACTCAAGCGCCATGCAGGGAGCGTGAAACCTGAACCGCCTCATTGTGGTGACTCTGTATGCCAGGATGGGCCACCACAAAAGTACTTGTTGCTGAGAAAGCCCAAAGACCTGTGCGGGCCTTAGCTGTAGCGCTATGCCAAGAGGAGCCACAGTGGTATAAGAGGCTATGAAGCAAAACGAAGACTGATACCTTGCCAGGGGGTACTGCAGCAAACTTGTATGCTACGAGGATTCTGCCAGTACCAGGTACTGTGAAGTATGAGTCATCACCCAGACTGGGATGTGATATTGATGGAGCTGAACCTTGCAGACAGGGAAACCGAAAGCAATAACTCACAAAATGGAGATAGGTCAGACATGGGCGCCCAAACACACTGCAGACTAGGTCCAAGCTATGTCATCTGAATGTACATGCAGTATGGGAAGGAGCAAGAGTGATATGCAAGAGGGTGGGAGAGATCCGTAGCTGTATCTTACTTAGTACTGCATGGTGGGGTGTGAGATGTGTACAAAAAACTTCCTTCAGAATGCAGCCATGACTATTTGCAAGGAACGACCTAGATGTGATGGAATGTTATTGTTGTTTTGTTAAATATTGTGTTAAATTTGCATCAAGCTGTTCATATGATGTGGGCATGGGGTATGAGTGGTAAAACCAGACAGACAAGTGGACACACAAACCCATTGAGAAATGACATGATTTGGATACAGGAATCTACTGTTCCCATAACTATTGGACACTTTAAAAATGTACGATAATTATTGTGCATTAAAGATGTAACAAGGACTTTCCTCTTCCGGTCAACAGAGACTAAGCAGATCTGATTTGCTATGTATCTATGTACAAGTGAAGGCACCAGTGGAACCCAAGTATGTATACCATGTACTACTTCTTCTGTGAACGGTATTTTTTATATAAAAAAAAAATGCAAAGAAAGAAATAAAATTTAAAAAAGAGTCATCACCCAGAAAACTGAAACTTCGACCTGCGGATCAGAAATAAACACTGAGAACTTCCCCAGAACTGACCTGTGCACTCTGGAGAACGTCAAGACGGCATCTCTCCATCACTTGGATCCGGTTAGGAGAAAGAGCACCAATCCCTCCTGTTTGGGGATGTGCTGAACTTGCTGCAGCAACAGAAGCCAGGGGCACCTCTGATTGCTGTTGGAAGTGGCAGCACTGCTTGGGAAAAGTCTGCACCTTCTAGGTGCTGCCCCGCATCCCATTTGCAGACCGTCTCGGCAGAGAAGGACTGGAGCACTGCAAGTGACAACGGTCAGGCACCCGCTGAAACCTTCCTTCCTGCTGCAGGGCCTGCCGGGCCTTGGAAGACTCAATGCTAAAGGCACTCTGGCATCATAGACAATTTTGACAGTTTCCTAAGAGTAGGAGAGGCCTCTTGAGTAAGGCCCACTAGGGAGCACCCCAACGAGGCTGTCACCAAGAATAACCCTGACCACATTATGATGAAAAAGGTGCTATTTCCAGTTTTTCAGCTTATGAATGTAATAATTCTTCTTTGAATGTATAGAGTTAGAAATACATACTTCTTTTGAATATAAAAACAAGTATTGGACATTGATTTATTGACATTGCTGTGTGCATTTTGAGTATTAATCATGTTCACTAACCAGCATTGACACTATCCCCCCCCCCCCCGAAGCCATTTGTTGTTCATCCACAGCTACCATTGAGAGTCAAGAGAAGAAAGAACTATAGTAGGTCCAGCCCCAGGCCCTCAGGCATAAAAGGCCTCAACCGCCACAGTTAGGCCCAGTAGCCCGCAAGTACCCCATGGCAGTCTGAAATGCAGAAACGTAAAATTTGAAGATTTGTGTGTGTGTGCTTCTTGGTGATTTTTGAGAATGCTAAAAAAGTTCGAATTCTATGCAATTCATAGGTGAAAATCTATGATGAGTACATTTCGGACTATCCACGAACCATTTGCACAACAGGATCAGCGATTTGTTTCATCCAATAAATGCTTGTTTTCCTAGGTATGTCTATCCATAACCATATTGTGCTACATATTTACTTTGACTCATAGGATAAACATATAACACTTGCCATTGAAAAAAGTATAGGCTATGAGTTTCTTCACAGTGGAGTTGTTCTGGTATATGTTACGGTTGCAATAGGTATATTTAATGTATACTTCAGGCCACATCCAAATGTTGGCTTTACGAACCCAAACATCGGGAGCTGAAGCCATGATCACAGAATCAAATATATGGATTCAAGAACCTCGGGTGTTTTGATGCCAGTGAGGTCTGGAGTAATACGTTTCATTAAATAAATCAAATACTGTAGATAAAAACATATATATATAGATCAAAATTGAAAATGAACAAGAAAACAAACAACATTTGTTGTGAGGGGGCATGTGTGTGTAGCAACGTCTTCTGATGACCAGTCCATGTAGTGTTATTAGGTACTTTTAATGAGAGTCTTTAAAATATCGGCACAGAAACATTTAACTTGGGAGCATATTATCAAGACAAGCGATAAAATTATCGCCGTTTTAGTGGCAGAAAACTGTCGCTAAAATGGCGATAATGGGCTTAATAATATGCTCTATGGAATTCCGATTGAAACCCATGTTAAATGTGAAGGACATTTAACATGGGCTTCAATTGAAATTCCATAGAGCATATTATCAAGCCCATTATCGCCCTTTTAGCGGCAGTTTTCTGCCGCAAAAACTATATTTTATCGCCTGTCTTGATAATATGCCCCTGGTTCTCTGAACAATAAACTTCAGTGTCCAGGTGGACGAGAATTTGGAATACTAAATAACTGCTTCATTGAAGTGCACCACTGGTCCTAATGACAGATGTATAAAAATAGTCGAAATCCATCAATTTAACTATAACTCTACTGTGTTTTTGAATAACACAAGATCATATAGCATCACTAATTAAGAGGCGTCGAATTGATACTTTCACTTTCGAGTGTTGTACGTCACATTTTGAAAAGCTTGGGATATATCTACTCTTCTGCCAATGTCCACTTCGCAGTCATAAGGTGATTGCTTAATGTTGTTACAAATACAATAACAGTTTAAAAAAAAGGATAATCTACTTTCTTTTTATCTATCCTAACTTTAAACACCTTATTTTCCTATAAAATATGCACTTTGTGCCTTATCTGATAGCTTACATTATTATTTTCAAGTATATTTTGAAATGCTCCCTGGTGTGCCTACCTGCAGCATTCTTTTAAATGACACATCGGATGAACTGCTTTGAATAACTGTGCTACATATTGCTGCCCAGATAAAAGATGTTGCACTGGTGTTTTATAACACGCTATCCGTTATTAATGCAAATCATTTTCACAGAAGCTAACCAGTCTATTTTGGATCATGGATTCTGGCATGAACCATAGCCCTGATTACAAATGTTTATGTTGCTATTGGAAAACAATGAAATAGTGCCACGAACAGCACCAATAACCCTAGATGCTATGTTTCAGGCCAGATTAACTTAAAGTTTTGTATCATGGTTGCATCATACATTCCGTAGCACACATAGAAAGAGGAAAGAGAAAGTACCCCTTTCTGCACAATAACTATCCTGGCCACATCATAGGCACCACTGTACAAGTGTGCCTGCGTGACACTAGGCAGCCACAAGTGCACCAGCTCAAGGAGGAAGCAGAAGTGCAACATATCTCAGTAAATGTGACCCATGTCTGCTCTCTCTCTTAATAATATGCTCTATGGAATTCCGATTGAAACCCATGTTAAATGTGAAGGACATTTAACATGGGCTTCAATTGAAATTCCATAGAGCATATTATCAAGCCCATTATCGCCGTTTTAGCGGCAGTTTTCTGCCGCAAAAACTATATTTTATCGCCTGTCTTGATAATATGCCCCTGGTTCTCTGAACAATAAACTTCAGTGTCCAGGTGGACGAGAATTTGGAATACTAAATAACTGCTTCATTGAAGTGCACCACTGGTCCTAATGACAGATGTATAAAAATAGTTGAAATCCATCAATTTAACTATCTCTACTGTGTTTTTGAATAACACAAGATCGTATAGCATCACTAATTAAGAGGCGTCGAATTGATACTTTCACTTTCGAGTGTTGTACGTCACATTTTGAAAAGCTTGGGATATATCTACTCTTCTGCCAATGTCCACTTCGCAGTCATAAGGTGATTGCTTGATGTTGTTACAAATACAATAACAGTTTAAAAAAAGGATAATCTACTTTCTTTTTATCTATCCTAACTTTAAACACCTTATTTTCCTATAAAATATGCACTTTGTGCCTTATCTGATAGCTTACATGATTATTTTCAAGTATATTTTGAAATGCTCCCTGGTGTGCCTACCTGCAGCATTCTTTTAAATGACACATCGGATGAACTGCTTTGAATAACTGTGCTACATATTGCTGCCCAGATAAAAGATGTTGCACTGGTGTTTTATAACACGCTATCCGTTATTAATGCAAATCATTTTCACAGAAGCTAACCAGTCTATTTTGGATCATGGATTCTGGCATGAACCATAGCCCTGATTACAAATGTTTATGTTGCTATTGGAAAACAATGAAATAGTGCCACGAACAGCACCAATAACCCTAGATGCTGTGTTTCAGGCCAGATTAACTTAAAGTTTTGTATCATGGTTGCATCATACATTCCGTAGCACACATAGAAAGAGAAAGTACCCCTTTCTGCACAAAAACTATCCTTGCCACATCATAGGCACCACTGTACAAGTGTGCCTGCGTGACACTAGGCAGCCACAAGTGCACCAGCTCAAGGAGGAAGCAGAAGGGCAACATATCTCAGTAAATGTGACCCATGTCTGCTCTCTCTCTTTGACACAATGCAGTGCCTTTCCGAACTGCATTGCGTGAAAGCTTAGTAAAGTAGGATGCTTCTTACCAAGGGCTGTGGTAACTAAGCCAAGCCGTCTGCCTGCACTCAGAATGAGACCGTTTGCACGTATGCATTTATGTTGTAAAATGTCGCCACTGGCGTAACGAAACTTAGCCCCCCCCCCTCCCCCCGCCCTTGCAAGTTACGTGGAGGATCCCCCTCTGGACTCATGAAGGAGCTCTCTAAGCAGAGTACTGTGCTGAGGGGGGCCCCTGGAACTTGCCCCCCCTCTCGCAAAGGGGGGGCTGCGGGGCCTGTGTTATGCCACTGAATGTGCACAAGTCGATTGAAGCAGGACTGAGGCCTCAGCTATGCCGCACGTCTGTGCTCTTTACAGTAATGCCACCCTTCCCATCCTCCTGGGGCTCACAAGATCAGCATTTCAGCGCGCAAACCCTCATCCTCACTGATTATCCTCATGTCAGATTATCAGTCAAGAGATATATAACACACATTAAGCACATTACATTAGCTCACGTGTATTCCATTTGGAATTTGATTATACACAATCTAGCTATACTCAGTCAGAATGCAGAATACCCAATTAGATATTGGTACATGAGAGCTGATGTTGAAATGCAGTTATCTGGTACACAAATTTGATCATGTTAAGAACTCAGTTAAGCTGACTCATTGACAGGCATTAAATGCTTCATGTTCGAGTAGTTAATGTGAAGGGAATGGAGCAATTAAATAAAGAACTCATTTCAAGCCTCTTAAATAATCAAATGAACAGTGCCTTGACATGAGAATTCAATACAAATAAAACTGTAATCTAGCTAAAGCACACAAAGTGGAACTAATACTACTGAAATCATTCATATAACTCACTTGTTAAAAGTGGAATGATATGCAGATAGAGATCGAGCAAATTTGGAAAAGATGGAAAGACAAGGCTCGAGCATGTGCACAGATATGTTTGAGAAATACTACCTGGGCCTCGGGATTATTGTTTGTTGCAGTTTGTTTTAGAAGCCCCCCCCCACCTGCTTTCACAATACATTTTGGAAATGCAAGAAAATGCTAAATGGGTCACCAAGGCCTGGCACTGCAATTGCATTAGAATGGCTTCCACCTCGTACCAGAGCAGAGAAAATAAAACCACCAAAGCAGCCTCTATAGCAGAGGTGTGATCTGCAGTCTGGTGGTCTGTACACTTCATGCGCTCGAGCGTTCAAGAGTCTGTGGGACCCATTAGTTGTTCTCATTGTTCCCTATTCTGCAGGTCTAAGAATGGTCTGGCTTGTTTATGGCTAGTGAGGAGTACCTACATTTCAGCATCAATATTAGAGGATAAGTGCTGCATTGTGAGACTTATTTATCACTGGTTCCCTTTTTATAAGTTTTCACTGAAATCCCACAAGTATATTTATCTTCTTGACTGCACTTCTCTAGAGTACTCATTAAACAGGAATATATGACATAACAACGCAAACAATTACAGCGCATGCCTTTGCAACACACTTTTTCCATCACAACTACCATTACAACGGATGATTTTACAAACTGTGCCATTACAACGCATACCATTACAATGCATACCATTACAACGCATACCATTACAACGCATACCATTACAATGCATACCATTACAACGCATAATACTTTTGGGACAACAGTAAGGTAAGTGTTGGATAGTGTAGAGGTAAAAATTACTATTCCCACTGTAGTGAGTGCAACAGTAGGGTAAGTGTTGGATAGTGTATGGGTAAACATGCTTTCCCCGTGTACCCCAAAACCCATACCCACCCTAAAACTAAAAAATCCTCATTACTTACCTTATAATGTGTTGTAATGGCATGTGTTGTAATGGTATGCGTTGTATTGGCATGCGTCGTAGTGACATGCGTTTATAATGGCATGCGTTGTAAGAGCATGCGATGTAAAGGCAGTTGCGTTGTAAAGGTGGTTCATTGTAATGACTGTGTTCTAATGGTTGTTTCCCTTTAAACAGCAGAATAGCCTGCAGTGGATCGTGAGGCAATTCATGGCTCCAAAGGGTTTGAAGGCAAGTGATGAAATATAACAAACCTTACTGTGATGATCTTGGGATTGTCACCTGTTGAATACTTTAAGAATGGTGATCGGTGTACCAGTTCAATGATTACACTGTTGTGCCTATCCACATGGTTACAGTCTATAAACGAATGAGAAGATAAGAAATAACGCTGGACCCCTTCCTTCTCTTCTAGCAGAAACTCCAGGCAGATACCAATGAAAGTGATTCTGGAGGTGCAACAGGTGTGTGTGTGTATACGGTTTTTGTGCCACCAGGCAACTTTGGTATTAAAGAAGGGCTGCAGACGCTTAAGCAGCCCTTCTGTAATTAAGACTGCACAGGCACTATATATGCCAGCAAGATCTCAAGGGTACGTTTGGTTTAATCCCTTGGCCACAGCGGTAATTCTGCCGCGGCGTATCGCGCGGCGCCGCCATGCTCGTGACGGAACCACTCCGTCACGAGCCATATGCGCGCTGTGCTAGTGACGGAGTTGTTCCGTTACGGCCCTGCCCGCTCATCAATTCAGCCGCGCAGGCGTGGAATTGATGCAGTGTGGGCAGAGCGGCCGCGGCGTGACGGAACCACTCCGTCACTAGCACAGTGCGCCTGTGGCTCGTGACGGAGTGGTTCCGTCATGAGCACGGAACAGGTTAATTTGTCCCATGCCATTTTACAGATGCGGGAGCAGATGCCGTGAGGAGGCTCACTGACTGTGCACCATATTGAGCTGGTGAACAGTCAGTGCACCACTGACATCCCTCCAACCCCAACCCCCGTAGGTGTCTGTCTCTCACTGACTGGGACACTCATCAAAAATCATAATCTGACTGTTGGCTCTATTATAGCACTATCTTTGCTTTATCTGAACAACATGTCTTCATAAATTACAGGTGACTGAATACCTTGGAGATATCAATGAAAGCAGAGGGCAGCAGCACAGCATTCGAGTCTAATGTCTGACTCACAAAAAGGACCAGAGGCACTCAACTGTGTACTATATATAGATCCCCGGTGAAAGCCCATCTGAGAGAGAGAATAGATAGTATCACTAGTACAAGTTTTCAGCTCGGTGAGCAGGATTTCAGAAAACATCCTGGCTTCAGGGCACAACATTGATAGCAGTTGGTAGTCTCCTCAATTAATAAGGGTGCCTTTCTTCAAATTGCTGCTGAAGGCCCCCCTCTCCAATCATTTAGTATTCTGACTTCTAGGGCATACCAGTGAAACGAGGGGTTAATACTGGCAATTACCATTGTGGGTCTTTTTTTATAATATTTTAGAAAAACTGCTCGAACCTCTGCACCAGAAAATGTAGGCTTTAGCATTGTGTTTATCAATTGCTTCATTGGGCTATTGTCCTAGACCTGACACTGAAATCCGGTTGCAATTATTTAAGGTGCCAATATGTACAAAAACAAAGATCATCAAAAGTCCTGGGGGCCGTTTCTGTTATGTTATGCTTTGTAGATCTGTAGAGCAGACTTACACCCTGGAGGGTATCCTGGTGCTGAGCAGGTGTGGGTTTAGGCACACCTAGGAGCCTACATGAAAAGCCAGGTCTTCAGCTTCCTGCAGAATTGCAGAAGTAAGGGACGAGGAGGCTATACTGTGTAGGGGCAGGTAGATCCACGATATAAGGATTTGCAGTTGAACCCAGAGAAACTATCTTCGAGAACTGCTTTTGATTAGCACATTTTACAGTTTTAAACATTGCTGTCAAATTTTCATTTGAACGTTCTGATTTTATATGTAATTCATGGTTTAATTTAGAGTTTGGAGAACTAGTTACGCTGTCACAATTGTAAGGAAGATACCGTCCATCGTATTTACATGTACATTATCTCCAATGGCACTTGAAATACAGCGTATGGGATATCCATCATGTTTGTGATGGATGACCCATTTGCCAAACTATCAGACTCTAAGTTCTTTAAACATTGCTTCTGCTTCCTTAGAATGTCCTAATGTGAGCTAATTGCCTTAGATAACACACTCAGCTCAAAGTTTGCTACTCTATCAAATAATATTCTGATGTATATTATTCTGCTGATTTAGAGACATGAGATCAATGATTGTACTATGCAACTCCTTTATTAAGTTTTTGTAAACTATGGATCTCTCAGATAAATTAATTGAGTACCCCTTTATAATGACATTATTAACATATAATCAGTCTCTAGGAACATTATTGTTGGTTTAAGGCTACCTATGGAGTTCTTTCGTTTTGGTGCATGGACTGTGACGCGCCCTTGAACTGAAATGGCAGCCCAGTGTGTTTTTGTATATATATTCACTGCTCATCATGTGAGTATTGCCATCCAGCTGAAAAGCAGGTCCGAGTGCTTGCAGCCTGCAATGGGCGCTACCTTTGTAAAGGGCATGATGAAGTGTCTGAACTGAAAGAAAAGGTCAGCTGTAAACAACTGAACACCGGCCCTTTCCTCATGACCACCAGCCTCTAAGGTGCTTCTTTGTGTGAAATATTTCAAACCAACTCCTGCCATCAGTAAAACCCTAAACTCCCCCAACCAGCAGAAGATGACTCACCTATCACCAAAAAGACTGCTCTTCTGCTGCTCTGGGGAGGGTCCTTCCGCTACATTAGGAGAGACCCGCTCCTCTGCTTTGCGTGTTCCTTGGCCACTACATTTGAAAATGTGGAAAGGCAAAGGTGTCCTAGTTTGGAAGCATGCAGGATGTTTAGGTCATGGAAGATGTCTTCAGGCCTTACCAAGGTAAAGCCAGTCGTGATCCTAAACTGCTGCTGCACCAGATACAGGCAGTATTGCATACTAAACATGGAAACATGCTAGTGTGAATTGGCGTAGATTCCTCTTTTTTTAGCATTACTGTGCTAAAAGATGGAAGGGGTTGAGGAGGAGGAATCAATTGCTGTGTAGAAGATGATAAATGAATGAACCTCTGTACATCCACAGGTTCTCCCTTCCCTTTATTCTCGGTGTGAAGGCCTCTGCTTCCCTCTGTGACAGGCGCCACGCTCCCCCCACTTTTTTCCAATTCTTATTCATACCGTAGGGCTTTACCTGTCATCAGTGTAAGTGTATAAGCTTAGCATACGAACCTGAACACCCCATCTTTGAGCGCATGTTTTTTCTCAGGTAATTCACGTTGATCTGTCAAAAGAAGGAACCCGCAACTGCAGCCAACATCCTTGCATGTGTTTATGTGTTGCCATACTTGTGTTTGCTTTACTTGTCACATATTTGAATTATCACCCCAGAAATCATCATGGAATGGGCATACGCAGCAGTTTATTTTATATGGGGCATGGGCATTTGCAACCGTTTATTATTTTTTTATTATTATAGTTTATTACTATTTTCATTATTTAAAATTAAAATCGTAATGGTTGCATTTAGTCTGCCCCAGGCGCTTGCTTTATGCAAAGTGTGTAGCGGTTCCATGTAATCTGTTCTGTACAGTTATTGAAACAAAGCTTTTAAAACAATTGTTGAAACATAAGTTAAGCAAGGATTCCATTAAGGAACGCATTGCTATTGTACGGCATTATTATATTAGTACCACTAGTAGCATAATCCTGTAGGCATGTGTTCAGGGGGGAGGGGGGCACAGCAAAGACAGGGCTTTTTGTTTCTGGTACATTGTATATGTCGGTAGTTCATTTGATTCCTTAGCAACAGCTATTTAGAGGCATCATGAGGAAAACCAGAAGGGAGGCTGGCACGCGGACGAAGGAGTTAGCTGTCCTCAATAAAAGGGCATCACACCGAAGTCTAAACAGAGCATCTGCTTCGGAAGGTTCTGAGTTGCCCTACCTCACACTGTTATCCTTCAGTGCACTTTCTGGAAAAATGATTTGCCATTTAAGCGACTATTTTGTTGCCTTAAGAGGCTGGCATTTGAATCTTGCTGTTTCCTGATTTCCCTGCACTTTGTTTTGGATGCCTCGTGCTAGCTGCTGTAGTTTGCACCTGGGCTCTCAAGGAAAAACAAAAAAAGACTGAGAAATAGAAAACTAAACAAAAAAATCCTTATCCAGATCGCTGAAGGACAGGCAATCAAAAGGGTCTGGAAGGCATGCAAGTCTACCCACTCTTCAGACTCCCTCAAGATACCAAGACTGATTCCTGCTCACCAGAGCAACTGAAGACATTCTCAAAACACGCACACGATCAACGGCGTGGCTAAACAAATGTCTAACTCTCTAAAATAAGGGCTCCAGAGCACTGGACCACAGGAACTCATAAACTTACGCTCATCCATACATTGATTTACCCATCTATTCCTTCAGCCATCAACACATTATATCATCCATTCACATACCCAAAGTCATAATCACAAACTTGTCACTGATGGAAGAAGCAATTTCATTTATAGCGAAACCTTTGTATTTGCCAAAGCTTGTTATCTTAGGCTGCTGAATAATCCATTACAATTTTTAAAGAACCCAAACACCAGTGGCAGCCGGTAATTTTACCAGGGAGATGGGTGGGGGCACACGCACACACACGCGCACACACACACACACACACACCCATACGGTGAACAACCGTTACAACGAAACTTGTACAACACACTACCATTACAGCGCGGTCATTACAACGCAAACTATTACAACGCATTGCTCTGGGGGGCGCTCTAGGATAGGGAATAGGTTAATTTACTATCCAATAACCTTCCCTAGTGTCCACGGGGACTGGAGTTGGAATAGTAAATTAAACTATTCACTATCCAGCACCCCAAAGCGCTATGCGTTGTAATGGACTGCGATGTAAAAACCGCATTGTAAAGGCAGGCGTTGTAATAGCCTGCGTTGTAACGTCATACATCCACCCATACACACACACATACACACCTCACACACCCATTAATTACCACAATCACACAAAACCATTGACAATATTCTCTAACAAATGCAAATACATTCATACATACACAGATGTACGCATCAAACATAAAAAAACACATACAACTTACCTTAATTGCAGCTCTCTGAGAGGGAAACCTCCGAGTTTAGCCAATGATGGAAGGCACTAGTCTCAAGCCTCAGAGGTCCCAGGAGGGTTGGGACCGCTGCCTTTCCTCATTGGCTCACCATTAGTCAGCCAATGAGGGAAGGCAACAGTCCCAACCTCATCAGCTGACCCCACTCCACTCCACTCTGTGATGAAGTGTCACTGATGTACACTCAGTCTTGTGCGCTTCAGAACGTAAAATTGAAGCACCCAGGTCTGAAACAATCAGTGAAGCTCCCCCTCGTCAACACGGGAAGGGCCTTCAGGAACTTTTGCTAGGCTGAGGAGGTCATGCTCACAGGGCTGTGAAATGCTTAGCCTGGCAATGTACAGCTCAGGCAGCTGGGAGACTGCACATTTAGTGCATGTCTAGCTCCTGCCTGCCTGACACTAAAAGAAAAAAGTGTCTGTCAGTCTGACTTTTGTTCAGCATGACAGACACTCTTAATGCCTGGAAAAAGGTGGCGGCGTGGCCTCTCAGTCCGCACAGACAGGCTGCTGCTGCCATAAGCCCATCATTTTGAACCCCTACTGGAGGGTCTTTGATGCTCAAGCAAAGCACAAAATAATTCTCTTTAACATTCAAAACAAGCAGTGGCAAAGCCAAAAGGTCTCACCTATACTTGTTTTTTTACTGCTCTGAGGTGGTTATCTTCCATCTTAGAAAAAACAAAAAAAATCCACAAGATTACCGCCACATATGCAGGTGCATGCACAGCAGCTATCTTGGAATTATTTTTTTTAAGTAAAAGGTAACGAGGAAAATGTTGCACTCCTGTTGAGTGCTGCAATTGAAATAAGAACGCGATTCCCTGCATATCAGCAGTGGAAGGTTATATGCCAATCAATCAGAAAAATGGGAAAAAGTATGATCCAAGGGTGGGAAAACACAAGAATAAGGAGAAAAGTAATTGAATAAGAATCAGGGAACTAGGTCTACCACAACAGACAGCTAAAGCTTGCAGTATATGGAGACCTCTAAAAGCTCTGCAGGATATACACAGGGATATTCTGAAGTATGAAAAGGAGTATGATTATTTTAGTCACTTCACGGCGGTAAATGCAAATGGACAGTCAGAATATTTTTTCTTTGTATTGTTAAACAATTTGATTGAGGGGAGCCACTTGAAGGTGCAATTGACACTGGGACTTTGCTGCCACTGCGAGGATAACACCGCCAGCCATACCGGCAATTTTAAGGACTCGGGGCATTTGTTGAAGTCTGCAGCGGGACTGCGAGGACCAGGTTGCAGAGCGTCATAGCCAACGGCCGCACCTGGTTCCTTTTCCCGCTCCGCCCCCCAGCACCTCCTATTTAGGTAGGTGAACATACGCGCACGTGGGACGCGCGCGGGTGGGTCGCCGGGCTAAGCCCGGGCCAAGGGCAGGCCCGTTCTAGCCCGTTTCATTCCCTATGTTGTTTAAATTCCGCTCTTTTATAAATTGTATTAACACAACATTTAATAGCTGTCTACATTTGATTCTATGGTAATATAGAGTGAGGTTAATTAGGGATGGCCACTCGAGAAAGTAGAAGCAAGGCTGCTAAAGGGGGGAAACAGTTAACAGGTACCCTCGATGATTTCATTACCAAAACTAATTCTGTAATAGATATGGGCATAAGTCTAATGGAGCATAGAGTCTCATTGGACCTTGCAGCTGCGAGAAGAATATCGCAGGACCCTGTAATGGCAAAAAAAAATCATCTCTGGGTCACATAGCATCTGCAAGAACCCCAGAACGTGCGGTCGGCCCTGCTCCTATTGTGGCGCAAGCTGATGTGCACAATATTCCAGCCCCACATCCCCAAATGCCAATCCCTACTGAAGTGTCCTCGCAATTGTTTATTGACATCACAGATCCCTTAGGGTCTGCTGTGGTGGGCGATATTCCAGTTGAAACTATTGAGACAGATGCCCAGGGAGATGAGGTTAGTATGAGACAACTACGTGGGAGGCAGGAGGGTGCCATACCAAAAAGGAAACGTCCCACCACCTCAGCTTATGCTAGGAAAAAGGCGAAAGTCGCAAAGGAATTGGAGCATAGGGGTAGGGTGCATAAAGAAGGAGATGGGAATGAACTGGTTCCACAGGCGTCATCGATTGGGCATAATGAGGCCCAAAATGTTGCAAACTTAGATGCATCAGAGGGTCAGCATGATCTGTTAACTTCAGGTAATATGGGAGACAGCAGAGCTGGCAATATGGAAGAGGGGAATGAGATGCTATTGAAGAACATAGGGGAAATCTTAAAAAAACGTCTAACACCACTTGAAACTAGACTAACATGCATAGAAAATCAGCTAATCGAGGTGGAAAAAAGTATTATAACATTGGCTAGCATCAGTATAGTGGGATCAACGCGCAACTGTACTGCGGGTGCCGCCCAGATTCCGACGGTACCTTCAGCACTGCATGTGAATAAACCCCAGCCCCCGGCCCAGGGTAGGAGTGTTAATAACACAAATGCAACTATGTTGAATCCAGCAGTTACTGTTCCAATAGATAAAGAAATCCCAGCACAGAGTATAAATGCCATCAAAACCAACAAGCAGAACCAAAAAGGGTTTCAAACAGGGAGGAAACCGAGGGGAGGCTATATTGATTTACCACCAGATGTTAGCCCCTATGCAGTAGTGCTGACGGGGGTCCCTGAATTAGACAACCAACCTGAGGAGGAAACGTTCCGGACACTTAAAAATAAAGTCTCACACTGGCTGAATGAAAAGAGGCCCTTACCACATCACATAAAGAGTAAAATTCTAATGGTTCGTAGGGTTCCATGGATAGGCCCTACATACAAAACTATCGTTGGAGACTGTGTTGTTGTCACGTTTGAAGACCCACGTACTGCGTACTATATATGTACATGGAATTTTCATGGTGGAAATTCCACTATTGAAACTAGATGCTCTCATTCTTTTATCCACCAAAGAAGCGTCCTGAGGGGGGTGAAAGTTGGATTGAGGTTAACCATCATGCTCAGGGTGGGTCTAGTGGTGGGAGACAGGGCAATCCAAGCTGATGGATGGGGGTACCGACCTATAACAGATTTAGCTGCTTGGAAGCAGTGGACTGACTGATGCCGACGGTGGGTTGCATAACCAGCACCAAAGGCTCTTCATGTACACTGAGCCCCATGAATATGTATAACCTTAGGGAATGTATCACAGTAATGAATATAGAAGTGAATGTGGGAGTAAATAATAATAATGGCTCTGGTGTTTATGTTGCCCCCAGGGAATTATGAGTAGCCAGTGCAAATAGTAGTCAAGGTGAATTGATGGCAGCTCGTGAGGGAAGATAGCCTAACTATACTAAAGAGGGGGCGTACAAACAATGTTGCTATACAAGGGGAGCGAAGTATGCTGCAAGATGTGCAAAATTCGTTGGGAGTACAGCCCACGTGAACTGTCGTCCCAAACACAAGGTCTCCAAACTTAGAGCTAGTACCGATAAGCAGCTGTAATGAGACAACCATGAAATTAATATCATGGAATATAGCTGGTGTAGCTAAGAACCTGAGGGACCCAGATTGGGCAAAGTACATTGATTCTAGTGATCTTTGTCTTTTACAAGAATCATGGGCACTCGAGACACCGCACAGGGTAGGCTACAAAACGTTTGGAATTGGAGCAGTCCCCTCTATAAGGGGCAGGCCTGCAGGTGGCCTAATAACCTGGGTCAAAGTTACCCTAAGGATCTGGGTTGAAGTCATAGATACCAGCTCTTTAGATATACTAGCATTAAAAATTACAACTGGCGAAGGGAAATTACTTTACCTAATTAATGTTTATAATAGACCTGCATCTGCATCCAAGGAATCACTCACCTTGGTTAAACTAGATTCCCTTCTGGGTAGGACAGTTGGAAAGAAGCGGCTATCATAGCTGGCGACCTAAATTGCAACTTTGAACCAGTTCCAGGGCTTAGTGATGTTTTTTATGAAGAAGAGCAAGCCAATAATATTCCTCCGCTGGACAATATAAAATCTGCAAACTGTTCAGTTTTGGCAGTTCAACTAGTAAAGTTGACCGCGGAACACGGCCTTAGGGCTTGCAATGGTCGCCTCCCATCGGACATCTCCAAAAAAACAACTTTTTCCAGAAATAATAGCAAAAAGCAATTTAGATTTTGTAATTGTCTCGTTGTACATTTGGCAGCACATGGTTGACCTCGAAGTGAAAGATAGGTAAAAGAGTGACCACTACCCTCTGGATCTATTGCTAGAAGCACGCTTGGTCATAGAGGCTGGGAACGTAATGCCAATAGATGTACACAGCTCTTTATGTGATGAGGTTCTGGTTAGTAACAACAGGCGAGCATTAAAGTGGTCACACATATTAGAGCACGGGGATATCCTAGCAGCAATCTAATCACACTTCGCAAGGTGCTTTGAAGCCTTCACGGGCTCCTCATCCGGGCCCAATACTCATGAACATTTTATTGCACTTCACAACGCGTTTTTTATGGCATTGAAAACACTAGTGACAAAAATGCCAAAAAAAAGCCAGCAAAACCCGAATAATCTGTTACATAGCAAACCATGGTATGACAAGTCTTGTAGGGTATCCAAGGGGAATCTCCTGCTAGCGATTAAAACCAAAACCCCAGCTGATGTTAGAATAGCAAGGAAAACCTACAAGCGAGTGCAGGCTGCCTCAAGGAAGACGTGGGAGGAGGATAGTTGGGCGAACATGTTGGAAGCTGCTAAAGCGAAGGATACTGTAGGGTTTTGGAGGTTAGTCGCGAGTGGGAACCACAAAGGGAGAGTTGTCAGGGACGCCCACCTTGACGAATCCACGTGGGTTAACCATTTCACGACTCTCTATAAAAAATATGATGGAAACCCTAATGAAAACAGTGACGAAGCACTATGGCTCACACCCCCAAACGATTATTTGGAGTTCACAATTGAGGAAACAGAGGCGGCAAATAATGCACTGAAAAGTGGTAAAGCGCCAGGATTCGATAAAATTCCCGGGGACCTTTACAAGCATGACTTAAAGGTATGGGCACCTTATATAAATTATTTATGTAGCACGCTGTCCCGTAGTACAGATTTCCCAGATAGTTGGCGGGGAGCTGAGATTGTCCTAATTTTTAAAAAAGGCGATTGGTCGGAACCTTCAAATTATCGACCAATCAGCCTAATGGACATCCTGTCAGAAAATTTATTCGAAACAGATTTTAACCCATGTAAATGAGTGGCTGGAAGATAGGATGGTCCTTACGAAGTTCCAAGCTGGGTTCAGGAGCAAAGTGAGCGCCATCGACCAAGTTTTTAGGTTCTGCTGCCTTTACTGGAAATATGTCCATATCAAAAAGGGTCATTTATAAGTCGCCTTTGTAGACCTTAGAGCGGCGTTCGATTTAGTGCCACGAGATCTCCTTTGGAGGTCCCTCCACAAGGCTGGGTTACCTGGCTGCTTGTTTGCCCAGATAATTGAGCTGCATGCTAGGAACTTTGCCAAAGTGAGATGGGGCCCCAACGGGGAATTAACTCAGAACATACCGATTGAGCGTGGCGTCCACCAAGGCTGCGTCCTGGCCCCAACTTTATTTTCCCTTTTTGTGAATGACATTCCCGAACACTTAGAGGGTTGCATGAACGATTCACCTAAACTAAGTGGAGAAAGGGTACCTGCGTTACTTTTTGCGGAGGATACCATTCTAATTTTGCAAACCAAGGAAGATCTCCAGGCACTACTTCATTCATTTAGTGATTACTGCAATAAGAAAGGTTTGGAAATCAATGCCAAAAAAACAAAATGCATGGCCTTAAACCCTATCAAACCAGATAAAGGATACTTATCACTAAATGGCCAAAAACTGGAATCGGTTGAACATTTTTCCTACCTGGGGGTCTCGCTTGATTCCAATTTCACGTGGAAGCCCCAAATTGAAAAAAGTAAGGTATTATTTGCACAGAATACTAAACCTATCCTAGGAAAGCAAAGCTCAAGTTCCAGCAAAGCTGTCTCACCAGTAGTGGAGCTCTTTAAATTCAAAGTCCAATCGGCAGCTCTTTATGGCGCAGAGATTTGGGGGCCCATGTCAAAGGATGCCTTTGCCATTATGGACAACAAATTGATGCGAAGCATTGTAAGGGCCCCAAAAGGTCCCCCTTTGGTACCTCTTCAGTTGGACTTGAATCTTAAGAGGACTGACCACTACACTATTGTCCGGCCACTAATGTTTTGGGTGAGACTCTGGCAGACACCAGAATTGCTTGATTATAGGAATGGGTTAAAAGAGATATTGTGCTTAGATGTATCAAATTCCAATGTCTGGCTTAAACATATTAGAATATGGTTTACCAAAATAGGTCTTCCTCAATTTTGGGAATGCCCTGAAAGGTTACCTCCGAATTTAAAAAATACGGTGAAAAGGCTTTTTGGGGTTTTATTAATTACCAATTAACTAATGGAAATAGTGGTGAGACCTTCAAGGATGAGCCACTTTTTGAGGTTTTCCTTAATAAAGTTGAGCCCCCACTTGCCAAAACCCTATTTATGAAATTAAGATACGGCAACCTTATGACCAACTCTACCCTGGCGCGTTGGTCTAGGAAAAATAGGGACGATATTTCAATGGCAAGTGAAATCTGCACTATGTGTGAGGGCAACCACAAGGAGGACGACCTTCACATCCTTTTTTCCTGCCCAGCCTATGTGTTGGCCAGAAAAAAGTGGATTAAACCCTTGTTGTAATCTGTTGGGTATTAGGTCATGCAAGACGGCACTTAGAATAATTAAATCTGATACAACTCAAACCATAGTATTCAGTGCAAGTAGATTTCTCCATTCCATCTATTTTGTTCGTAGGAAAAAAGGTCTAAAGCTGAAATGATAAAGGGGTGGCGATATGTACTTTTAAGACTCATCCTCCAGCCCATTGAACCATATAGGCATGTTGCTATGTTTTAATGTTTCTTTTAAGAACACCAATTTTATCAGGCATAATTGCTTTATTTTTAACAAAAGTATAACAAATTGGGAATCGGAATGGTTTGTTAATGAAATGTATTGTTGTGCAAATCTTTTATGGCAATTTAATGCTGAAATAAAGAATAAATAAATAAATACATTTGATTTTCTCTTCAACAGCGTTGGGAAGGTTTTTAGGTCGAGCCTGGGCATGTGCTACTCTGTGAGTCATGCTGTATTCGAGTATGGACATGAAGCTCCGCCAACTCTCTGCCCATATTTTGCATTGGCTTGTGTCATTGTCCTTTGTAAATGCTGGGTTCCGATTCATTAAAAGGCTTGTTAGTGCTGCCTTTGTAACCTCCCATGAGGACTGGCCCTTTTACTTCTGTTGTTAAACGTTACATTTTCTTTAATTACTTTCTTCCACTGCAGGCACGACATGCTTTCCTGCAACACTCAGCATGCCCTGCATGTTTTCACTTTCCAAGCAGCCCGGGACAATTGCAGCCACTTCTTTGAAATGAAATAGGTCTTGCATTTACAAGATTTTAAGCTATTGTCATTGCAAATTACAATGTTTTTTATTTATGTGTTAATTGCCAATGTCATTTGAGATGTCATCAGTGATATTAACACATAGGGAGGGAATAGGGTCCAGGGGAATATTTAAACACCAATACACAGTTATAGCCCCCTAAACAAGACACTATACTACCAATGGATAACTGTGGGTCTGAAGTAACAGCTTACTCTGTGATCTGTCAGTGTCTAATCTCAAAACTAGTACCCGAATGAACTCTATAGGATACAGCGGGACTATTCACAATGTGATTTCGTTCCCATCAGTTACACACACTCAGCCGCCCCTTTATCATCATTTGGGCCACTTCACAGAGTGGTCAGTCCACGTTGTAGACATCAGTTCTTCATATAGTGTCTACTAATTAATCAGTTAGATACATGGACTCTACGGGCAGTTCATAGATGTAGGGTGGTAACTGGAAGCAGTGCTAAACACAAAAGGTGAGTGATAGAAGGTGCTTTATAAAAATTGGATAGTGGGTGCAGAACAATTTTATTAAGAGGCAAACCACTTCCAACTATTAAAAACAGGGAGTGCAAAGTATCAGTAGTTTATAACAAATATCTACTGGATGGATGATAAGGTCGACATGTTTCTGCAGTTTTTAGATCCTAACGGTATCCTCTGCTTCTTCAGGACCACTATTAAACTTTGCTACTGCTTCAAAAACAGGTGATTGCATAAAAGTTATGAAAATGAAAAGGTATCACCTGATTTTGTCCTCTCACTCTTCTTGTATGGTGAAAAAGACATCCGCACATAGGAGATACCATGCAGAAAAGACACCAACAAAAGTAAACAGAGAAAGTAAGATAACACACTAAATTTTAGAATAGGTTATCTACCAAACAAGAACTTTATACAATCATAATAGCACTTCGTTAGTATGCTCAAAGCATTACCCAATCCAATTTTTGGGCCACCTCTGACTCACCTTGAGTATGAGAGGCACGCGCCGCTCCTCACCTGGCTAACGCTCAGGAAAGTGGGGCACCGCTCTCATGGTCAAAAAAACGTAAAATCGATAGTGAGAGAAATCTCTCACGACTGCTACTCAACATTCAAACTGATGAATACATAAATGTACTACTTTTTTTCAATGGCAGGTATTGTGTTCATAATATTGGTTGTAAATGAAGAATACATTATGTATTAGAATGCGCTCAATGCACAAACTTTATGTGGGGTACTCGTAGGCTTATATCTGACAGTTAGGCTAGGTAATGGCTTTAAAGACTCAAAGCAGCTATTGTCCACACACATTTCTTAATACTCCATTGCAGTGTAGACCCAGTCTATAGGCAAATGTGGGCAGCTAAAAGGGACCGGTAAACAAAACTGCTCAGTTCTACAATTATGCACACCACATGTAGACAGCTAGTGGCCGCTTCTAAAAGACCTCGGATGTGGTCGTGCGAGCGTCCAACACACCAAATACTACATTAGACAGCTCACATGCGACAACACCCGTCTGTATAAGTATGTGTAACAGTCCATGTCTCACATTCTCGCGTAGACACATAACCTGCTCGTATATTCTAATCTGGTGCCTACCTGTCCGTCGGTACGCCAAACAGTCTTCTGGGCTGTTCGGGGAGGTACCGCGGCGATGTTCGGCGCCATACTTCAAGTTCCCAGGGGAGAAACCCATTGGCTGACCCCTCAATACTTAGTTCTGGCAGTCATATCGCGCATACTTATTGGTCCAAATGAGTATGAGAGGAGCCCAATGGCTGCTCCTTCATGTCATGATACCGCGCCAGCATTAGGACTTGGAAAGTGTAGTTCAGGAAGTCATAACGCGCGTGCCTATAGGTTAAGAATTCACCATCATCATAGCGCGTGTCGCGGGCTGATGGGTAATGTAGTCTCAGCCACCCCTATCGTTGCTCGACAAAGAGCGAACGATTTTACCGCAGAGTGTAATCATGTTGTACCAGAGTCATGCGGTTACTACTGTATTTTTGTATTTGAAGCCCTTCAACAATTGTTGCACTGGCCACACCCAAGTCATGCTTGTATCTCTGTATTGATTCTAAAGTCGATCTTTATTTCTTTTTTTCGTCAGAGACATTAGTACTGATCTCTTATGATGTAAGTCTGTTCTTTTATTTTATAATACTAAACCGGGGCCTGGGTTTTGTTCAAACCACAACTGGAGATCCTTTTCAGATCCAAGTGGAGTTGGCCAAATTTTTAGAAAAGTGAGGCTTCACTTTTTCTTTTCTAAATGTGAGAACGCCCCCAATGGTGAACAGAACACGGGGCTTAAGAAACCATCTACTTTTACGCCACTAGCTAGTACCATACCAGCTAAAGTAATAACTTTTGAAGAGGCAGTGCAACATGACATCCAGACTCTGTTTTCAAAAACTGAGAGACCATTCATGAATCTTCCTAAAGTAGAACAGGAAGCATTGTCTAAGTTAACCAAGGACCCCTCTGTGACAATTAAGCCCACTGATAAAGGGGGTGCCACGGTACTTATGGACACTACCACATACAGAGAGGAATGTCTTAGACAACTACATGACATCAAGTCTTACAGTCCACTGCCAGAAGATCCTACAGAAAGACTAGCGAGTACTATTGGCCATCTTGTCGAAGAGGCGCTCTCTGAGGGATGGATCACTGCCAACGAAGCTGCTTTCTTACGTACATCCTGTCCGGTGATGCCATATTTTTATGTGCTCCCGAAGGTTCACAAAGAGAAACGGCCAACCCCAGGACGCCCGATAATATCCGGCATTGGGTCGCTTCTGGAACCATTATCGACATTCGTCGATATTTTTCTGAGACCTTTGGTAAAATTGATGCCAACCTATCTCCAAGACACAAAAGATCTTTTAAGGATTCTCCCCAACATCGAGTTTGATACCACCACAGACATATTAGTGTCTTTTGATATAGAGTCCCTCTTCACTTCGATACCCCAAAATGAGACCTTGGAGGTAATCGAGATGCTATTACGAGAGCAAGAGTGGGACTCCATCACACCGATATCCTTTATCATGGAGCTGGTTACTCTGGCTATGAAGGAGAACTTCTTCCACTTCGAGGAGACCGTGTTCTTCCAGACATCAGGTACCAGCATGGGCAGTGTTTTCGCCCCAAGCCTGGCGAACTTGTATGTTCACAAGTTCAAACAGATCAGTGTGTTAACACCAACCAACCCTCACTTACCATCGGTGCGGGTCTGGAAGCGTAACATAGATGATATCCTTGTGGTGTGGCGTGGAACTATAATTGAACTTGAGTTATTTCACGCGTGGCTGAATGAACAAAACACCTTTTTGCGCTTCACGGTGGAACATTCCAAATCAACTTTGGCTTTCCTTGATCTCCAAATTACTGCAACATCAGGTGTCCTGACATCGGAGCTATACAAGAAGCCCATGGCCCGTAACTCACTGCTCCAGTATGACAGATGTCATCCAAAAGCTTTACGGGACAATTTGCTCTTCGGGCAGTTTTTGCGCATTCAGCGCAACTGCACTACCAAGGAGTTTCCAAATACATGCAGGCAACCTAGAAAACCAGCTCCTACAGAAGAAGTACCCCAAGAAACTGATCCGTAAACCTAGAAAAAGAGCTTCAAAAAATAACCGGGAGTCACTTTTGGAACTGGCGCCACCTAAACCTAAAAATGAAAGAATAACATGTGTCAACACCTTCAGCACAAAATCCAATGCCATACAAAAGATTGTGAAGAGACACTGGAAGATCTTAAACACTGGTCCTGCCACATTAAAAGAGCCAGTTTTTGCCTTCAAAAGGGGTACCAGTAACAAAGATCGTCTAGTACATTCTAGACCACCGGCAAAAATGACCCATCAGGTTGGAACACTGTGGGATTTACCACCAGTTGAGGGACACCATCCCTGTGGTAATTGTGCTGCCTGCCCACAGACCACCCGCTCTACTAGTATTGACATCGGCACCCCGCGGCAATGGGAACAAAAACGGTTCACCAATTGTAATAGTAATAATCTCATTTATTTAATTACATGCCCGTGTCATTTGAAGTATGTCGGGATGACGACAAGAAAAGTAAAAACGAGGATATCGGAACATAAAAGCACGATAAGGTGTAAGAAGCAGGCAACTCGCCTTACCAACCACTTTTTGGAGGTAGGACATCAGCCTACAGACTTCACCTGGACCGTGTTGGAACAGCCACCTATCCCCCCTCATGTCACTGACATCACCAAACATCTATTCAAACTGGAGCAGAAATGGGTGTACCGTCTGAATACTGACAAAAGTGGCTTGAATGAAGACATCCCATGGATGGTATTATAATACAGTATCCTCCAAATACACCTACACGGCTAGGGGAATGACAGAGGACTAAGTCCAGTATAAGGCTCATAAGCTCGCAACAACAATGCGATGATGGTTCACTCAAAATCTACCAACATTTGGGCCTATGCATGGGTATTATAGTTCTAAAATAAAAGAACAGACTTGCATCATAAGAGATCAGTACTAATGTCTCTGACGAAAAAAAGAAAAAAGATCGACTTTAGAGTCAATACAGAGATACAAGCATGACTCGGGTGTGGCCAGTGCAACAATTGTTGAAGGGCTTCAAATACAAAAATACAGTAGTAACCGCATGACTCCGGTACAACATGATTACACACTGGGGTAAAATCGTTCGCTCTTTGTCGAACAACGATAGGGATGGCTGAGACTACATCACCCATCAGCCGACGACACGCGCTATGATGATGGTGAATTTTTAACCTATAGGCGCGCGCGTTATGACTGCCTGAACTACACTTCCCAAGTCCTAATGCTGGCACGGTATCATGACATGAAGGAGCAGCCAACGGGCTCCTCTCATACTCATTTGGACCAATAAGCATGCGCGATATGACTGCCAGAACTAAGTATTGAGGGGTCAGCCAATGGGTTTCTCCCCTGGGAACTTGAAGTATGGCGCCGAACATCGCCGCGGTACCTCCCCGAACAGCCCAGAAGACTGTTTTGCATACCGACGGACAGGTAGGCACCAGATTAGAATGTACGAGCAGGTTATGTGTCTACGCGAGAATGTGAGACACGGACTGTTACACACACTTATACAGACGGGTGTTGTCGCATGTGAGCTGTCTAATGTAGTATTTGGTATGTTGGATGCTCGCACGACCACATCCGAGGTCTTTTAGAAGCGGCCACTAGCTGTCTACATGTGGTGTGCATAATTGTAGAACTGAGCAGTTTTGTTTACCGGTCCCTTTTAGCTGCCCATATTTGCCTATAGACTGGGTCTACACTGCAGCGGAGTATTAAGAAATGTGTGTGGACAATAGCTCCTTTGAGTCTTTAAAGCCATTACCTAGCCTAACTGTCAGATATAAGCCTACGAGTACCCCACATAAAGTTTGTGCATTGAGCGCATTCTAATACATAATGTATTCTTCATTTACAACCAATATTATGAACACAATACCTGCCATTGAAAAAAGTAGTACATTTATGTATTGATCAGTTTGAATGTTGAGTAGCAGTCGTGAGAGATTTCTCTCACTATCGATTTTACGTTTTTTTTACCATTAGAGCGGTGCCCCACTTTTCTGAGTGGGGCCAGGTGAGGAGCGGCGCGTGCCTCTCATACTCAAGGTGAGTCAGGGGTGGCCCAAAAATTGGGTTGGGTAATGCTTTGAGCATACTAACGAAGTGCTATTATGATTATATAAAGCTCATGTTTGGTAGATAACCTAGTCTAAAATTTTATGTGTTATCTTACTTTCTCTGTTTACTTTTGTTGGTGCCTTTTCTGCATGGTATCTCCTATGTGCGGATGTATTTTTCACCATACAAGAAGAGTGAGAGGACAAAATCAGGTGATACCTTTTCATTTAATTACTTTTATGCACTCACCTTTTTTGAAGCAGTAGCAACGTTTAATAGTGGTCCTGAAGAAGCAGAGGATACCGTTAGGATCTAAAAACTGCAGAAAAATGTCGACCTTATCATCCATCCAGTAGATATTTGTTATAAACTACTGATACTTTGCACTCCCTGTTTTTAATAGTTGGAAGTGGTTTGCCTCTTAATAAAATTGTTCTGCACCCACTATCCAATTTTAATGGAGCACCTTCTATCACTCACGTTTTTTGTTTAGCACGGCTTCCAGTTACCACCCTACATTTATGAACTGCCGTAGAGTCCATGTATCTAACTAATTAATTAGTAGACACTATATGAAGAACTGATGTCTACAACGTGGACTGACCACTCTGTGAAGTGGCCCAAATGATGATAAAGGGGTGGCTCCATGTCATCAGTGATGTCACTGACCATGTCATGAATGATGTAATATGTGACATCATCAGCAGTGGATTGCGGGCGCGCGAGTTATAGTTAGTACAACTAACTATAAGAGGAATTTCAATGGTTTTGTACGAGTGAAATATCCAGCTACTGATAACACCCCTAAAACCTAGGGTTTTTTCAATGAATTTCTAAGGTTTTTTAAATGCTAATTCCTAACTATAACATGTCTGAAACCTATGGTTTTTCCAGTGAATTTTAAAGGTTTTTTCAATGACAATTTTTAAATGTATTAATTATTATATTTACTTTTTATGATGCTGATTTACTACATTTGTTTAAACTATTTATTTTTAGATTAAAAAAAAATAACATTACATACTTTTTACATAAATAAAAAATAAAAATAAAATATTGAAGTTCTATATTTCTACTATTTTATATTTTTTTTACATTTTTTAAATGTATTTATTATATTTTCTTAATAGTTTTTTCCCCAAATTTTTTGAGGAGTCGCGCACCCAAAGTGTACCTTCCTCGATTACTGCATGGAAGATAGCCGCAATTTCAGGATTGCTGTGCAGGATCCGCGTAGGGTGTGCGATGGGTGCGTATTTCCCTGCGTGATCGCTATGCGGCTCGTACTCGACTTCAAGCGCATACGCGACATGTACGTATTACGTTATGCAACACTTGTGTGTTTCTGTGTGACATCATCTACGTGTTCGACGCGGTGGGTGTGCGACTCTTGCAAAAAAAATTATGTCTAAAAAGCTATATGTATGTATTTAGTATAAATATTAAGGCAATACATTATCTGAGCTAATCATAAAAATAATATTCTTTTAGTTTTAATACTTTTCAATGCAATTTCGTGAAGTTGGGCTGGGTGAGTGCTGCCTGTGCACACCCTACACGGACCCCAGGTGACCAGAAAAAAAGAGATTTGATTGGTTCATGACACTTCCTATTCTAACTATTGAAGGACCCCACCCATTTCAATCACTCTTCTTAGACCTTCCTTGTGAGAAGACGTGTCCTGAGAAGAACCTCATTTTTCTTCATTGGAGACCTGAATTTCCTTTCTGCAGACAAAAAGGGTTACACCACTGCAAGAGTCATCAGATTCTAACCATTCAGATGCAGAGGGATTTCCACCAGAACATCCCCATCCCGAAAAATACACATCCATCGTATGTAAATATTTCACTTTTCGAGAGGGACAAAAAAAAGTTAATGCCACGAAGGTGACATGTATGATTTGCAGTTCTGTGCTATCCAGAGGAGATCCTAATAAAAAATACTCCTGTGGCACTGCAAGTATGCAGAAGCACCTACAATCTCTGGATCCAGTGAATTATGCTCATGAAGAATGCAGAAGACTCCGCCAAAATGCACCTCCATCACCGACAAGTCCTAGTACCTCTGGGGCATCACCTTTAACTTCACATCCGGACGTACGTCCCCAATTTGGAAAAGTTAAAATGAACTGTGTGAAGAGTAATTGGTTAATCTGCTTTGGGGAGCAATCGGTAGACTTAGGCCCTCATTAGGATGACAGGCGGACTTTGTCCGCCCGCCATCCCATCGGAAAAAGGGACCGCCCTCCATAAGGGCGGGGTCCGGATGGTGGCATTAGAATGCGCCCGCCACAGTCGCGGGCACATCCTGTATTTTTACCATTGTGGCGGGTGGTGCTGAAAGCGCTACTGCCGCAATGGTAAGAATGCACATCGTGCATTTCAAAGCACAACATGACAGGCACCGCGCGGTGCCTGCCATGTTGCACTTTGAAATGCGGGGGGATACCATAGGTACCCCCATGCGCACCCCCCGAAGTCCCTGGGGGCCGCAACGGGCCCCCGCATGGATTTTCCGTATGCCTTTCCGTGGTGGCATTGCCGCCACGGAAAGGCATTCACATTGGCCCATCATAATATGGCTGGCGGTGTTTCATAGACACTGCCACCATATTATACCTTTTCCGCCCCGGTCGCCTTGCCGGTCGTCTTACCGTCCGCCGCGGTCCCCCCACCATCCTAATATGGCGGGGGATTTTCAGAGCAAGGATGGCGGGCGGATCGCCCCCGCCAGGCCGGCGGCAGCCTAATGGGCCCCTTAGTTTGCAGAGCTATTTATAACCATTGATGCTAGTTTTTTTTTTTTTTAAACAAACTTCATGGTTTTGCTCATCCCCTTGAGTTTTTGTTCCTTTAAAAAAAAAAATCGTTCAATTTATTTTTTATTTTTTATAAAACTACAAAAAGAAAAAAAAAGTTATTTTCAGAACTAACCACTCTGGTTAAAAAAAGAGCTACATTTGTATGCAAGTGTGTGAAAGTTTAGATGAATGTATGTGTACTGCATAATTGACTGAAAGAATGCATTTGTGGAGTATGGTGAAGTGCAGAACTATAAGGAAGTGCTGCAGCATGACACTGTAAGCTCTTTAGCTACAGCGTGCTGAGGTACTTCCGAAGCACAGGGATGCAATATATGTACATGAATATGTTGCAAATCTACGCTTCCCTCTGCACTGCTGCTTAAAATGAAGCCATGTGGTGACACAAGCACCCTGGCACCATGGTGCAAGGATATCTGTGTCATGTGGAGATTGTTTTTGTGCAAAATGACACACCTTCCTGCACAAAAACAATCAGTGAACTAATTTTTCTCTTTCAATGTATGCTGTGCATTGTAGCATATATTGAAGGAGAAAAAATGAGGAGAAATGACAATAATTCTCCTTGTTGTGCCTTGCTACATCAATTGGACAATCGTGCAACATTCACACATATGTCCAGATTCATAATTTCTGATTAATCTGGTGATGTGTCTCGTTCTATTAGTGTTCCGTGTATACGCACATCGACACCTATAGAACACCGTTTCAACGCAAAGTGGTGTGTATGATGAGGTTGTGTTTACATGAAGAAAAGGTACACAGAGTGCTTTTTCCTCTCCTTGTAAATATGAAAGAGTTTTTTGCGCTATCACTATGTTACAAAAAGTGACATATTGTTGGCACAGGATGCTTTCTACACACATCTGGTGGGTTAGTTGGCACCCAGTGACACTCAGTATTCATGTTAACTTTATCGTGTAACTTAAAACGCCCACAGAGCATCTTTCCACACATATCTACTCCATCCATCTCCACTTTCTTCACCTGTGTGCAAACACATGCCATTGTGCATTTAAATACTTAGTTAAACTTACCTTCACAGTAATAGAAATAAAAAATGCTACACATTTTTTTCAGTTGTTTTTTATAATCTAACTTTGTGAAAATGTGATATTTCAGAATTAGGATCTGTGAAAGTATTTTTTACAATACAGCATAATTTTAACATTTTACAAAATATTTTCCTTTGCTTTCTTTGCTGTTCTCAGAATATATTGAATTTCAATAGAAACAGTGATTTCAATCGTACTTATCACATAACAACGGGCAAAAAAAACCAATCAATAAGATTGTTTAAAAAAACTCAAGACCACATCCTCAATAACATACCATATAATGCAAATAACACATATATAAAATGCTTACTCCTAAGAAAATTTTCTAACTTACATTTATATACACTGTAAATGTTGTTGTTTAAAAATATACGCTGAGAGAATGTGCAAGAAAAAGTCCTTAATTCAAATATATACATTCCCCCTAGGCCAAATAGTATTCTTGGAATCCTTTATATTGAAATTGTCCAATAGTAATCGTATTACTAAATATTAATAAATTCCTCAGAGGCCAAATTATGTTCCTAAAGCTTTGGCTTTAAAAATATTAGGTAGGAATTTGATAATTCACTTGGCAAACGTTGTTTAAAAACCAACTGAGCATCATTACAATATGTCCAGCCTTTATCACATTTTAAATAGGCAGTGTAATAACTTTAACTAGTTTATTGAAAGTCACTGATTTACAGTCTGGTAACTTCAAATATATAAATATTTCAGTGTCTATGTTAGTGCTACTTGTAAACATATAATTTTCACAATGATGTTCCCATTTATATCAAAGTCCAAAAAGATTTTCAATTTCCATGCCTTCATTTTCCAATATGGTAAGCATATACATTAGAAATTCCTGAGCATCTTGTTTGATATTCTGCGTAAATTGTGTAGAACCAGAACATACATCCAAAAGATTATGAATATCACAAACGCCTTGTATTTTACTTATATCATTTCTCAATTTTTCATAAACACAATGCAACAAGGAACAAAATCATTTTTTCAGATTCTCCATCATTTGCTGTTGCAAACCTTCTAGAAAAAAAACAACATTGACCACTACATTAGCATAGCAGTTGACACCTGAACTATTTTCAAACTGATAACCAACAATCTCTTCAACAGTGTCCTTTTTAGGTCTCGGCCTGCGTCGCACTGCGTAAGCAGTGGGCGGAGTCCGAGATTTTATGTTTTGGCTACAGTGGGGCTTGAACCGGCCCCTCTTCTACATTGGCTGGCTTCCTAAATGGAGGCCAGCCATTGGAGGAGAGGGGCGTCACTCTGTTTAAGCCCCGTCTTTTTGCGATTCGGGGGCGTGTTTTTTGCAGTTTTTAAGCTGTGACGTCATCCGTCACTCAACTGCTAAAAACACGCCCCCGAATTGCAAAAATGTCGGAGCTTTGCGGCAGCCATTTCAGGCTGACCGCCGCCGGAAGGAGTCGTCCTCAGGTGAGTGCTTGTTCTGTCCGTCACTGCCCCATGATGCCTCGTTCTCCCTCTTACTCTCTCTCCCTTACTTGTGTTCCGCAGCCTCTCTTTTGATCTGTGCACTTTCCCTCAGCCTTGCTCTAAAGTTCACTCTCTCGCCCTCTAGATTCTTTGACTTTTTCCCTCGCAGTCTTTCTCACGGACATATTACATCTCCCTGCCCCGTCACTCCGCTTGTTCTTTGTGCTTCGTCTGTGTTCCTATGCTGATAAGAGTTGTCATTCTGCGCAGCACCAGTGACGTAAAATTCTAGTCCTTCCAGTGCTTAATTTGTGCCGATACATAAAATATTTAAAGTTGGACGCCGTGCCCGAACGCGTGGGTGAGGTCCCTATAGAAGCTACAAATCACAATTGAAAAATTGATTTTTTGCCAGCCCGTGTCTGTTCCTCCTTGGCGCAGAAGTCTTTCCCCTTGAGGAGTCGGACAAATGCTGATCAGACCAGTTTGCCCAGTTTTGCCCCTCGTTCCCTCCCCCCGTGCTGCGCAGGCACAGCAGCGCTGCTCAGTCGAGTCCACCCATAAGCAGCAGCGTGTGCTGCTCTGACTGCTCAGCAGCGGCTTCGAAAACCAAAGGCAAAGTAAGTAACGATTCGATCACTTTAATATGTGGTAGTATTGTAGTGTGAAGCAAGTGTGTTTTTAATGGCTGAGGACGAGTACATTCAAGGCACACATAGGGCGGGTTTGAGTCTGCATGTGGTGCTCAGTAGGGTTATCAATGCCCCCTTGTCGATGCCGGTGGGTGGTGGGACTTGGTATATTGATTAGTGATCTGACTGCTGGAAAATACTGGAGCAAGTTCTCTAGGTTTGGATTCATTTTTCTCTTGTTCCCAGGGCACTACTTACATCAGGCAGTATTAATAAAATATACCCTGGAGCCTCAGCTGCCCCGGTGTGGGGCGAAGGGGGCAGAGCTGTTGCATCGGATGTGGGATTGTGACCGCCTCCAGCTCTGGGGGGAGACTGACTATATTAATGACGTCACTGAACGCCATATTCTGCATTCACCGGTGACGTGTTTGTGGGGCTGTTCCCACATCCAGCAAAGTATGAGGGCTGCCCTAGATTTATAGGCTTGGATTTGATTTTAGCAAAGCGCCTTATAACCATTGAATGGATGGGGGGAGGGTCCCTTCTGCTTTGATCTCTACCAGTGGGACTCGTGGTTTCGCGCAGTAGGTATTAGTCGGTGAGCCCCGCCCCCGCTACCTCCCTGGTGCTTTCCACCCTGTGTTACGTGGCAGGCTCCCTTTAGTTCTCCGCATGACCTTTTGTACACCTTGGAGCAGCAGATGTGAGACAACCGGTGGACTCGGAGGGGCTTCTAAAGGTTGAATGGTTTACTGTGCAGTCATTTGCTGCTGCTGTTTATGGTAATACTGATTCTCTGGCAGTGGGTTGTGGTGGTGCATACATGCTGCATCCATGCCTACTGTTGGATGTGTGTGTTGGGCTCTGTGTTTGTAGCTTTTTTTGTAGGCGGGTCTGTGAGGGTGGCTCTGTGTGTGTGTAGGTGGGTCTGTGTGAGGGTGGCTCTGTGTGTGTGTGTAGGTGGCTCTGTGTGGGTACCTCTGTGTGGGTGGCTCTGTGTGGGTGGCTCTGTGTGGGTGGCTCTGTATGTGTGTGTGGGTGGCTTTGTGTGTGTGGGTGAAAATCCAGTAGGTCTCGTATTTGCGAGAGATTCAGCTATTGGCATTGTAAATGACAATGCCATTTATTTATGTTTTAAAAACATAAATAAAAATAATGTCGTGAGCAATGCCAATAGCTCTAACTTTAACAATGCCGAGACCATTGCATTGTAAATGCTTGTTCTTTTTGCTTGCAATGGCAACATTATCTTGCTTTTTTCCTTCTCTATACCTTCACTACAGATATTCTCATACCTTCTTTTTCGACCTACTACATGCTTTTCAAATACAGGATATTGACCTAAATTGGGAGCATACACTCTTCTTAACCTATTATACTCTTTTACACAGTTTACATCTACAGTAACCTTTGTTCCATCAAAATCAATCAAAAACAAACCAGATAAAGTTCTGACTCGTGACAAAGCAACATATGCCATACCCTCTTTAAACACGGTACTTCCAATGTTCACCAAACCACTGCCTACACTTAAATCTTGATATTTATGAATAGTCACTACATATGCCAGAGAAACTGGAAACTGGTTTCTATGGACATATAAATCTTTAACAAGCAAAAAACGAACTGAACAACGACCAATTTGTTTCACTTCTTCAATCTGATCAAATTCAATTTTTTTAAATTCAATACCATCTTGATTCGGATAATTAACAAAATCCACAACTTTGCCCATTGCTCCATTAACTAAACCTTTTTCTACATCCAAATTACGCCTTAAAATTACCCCACAGTTTCTAAATGCATTTAGGTTATTTTCTAAACCAGCATTTTTAGATATCAATTTTTCTAAAAAATCCAATTTTGTTTTCAACTTTTCTGTCAAAATAATAGTGATTCCTTCATGCTCTATATTATCAATGGCTTCCATTTTTACTATTTCTTCATTTTCCAACTTCAAAAGTTGTTTATTGAATATAGAACACTCACACAGTGTTGGCATTATGCAGATTACAGATTTGTTTTCTGCAATATTCATATATATTTTCTCAGGAACTATATTTTCATTGGGAAACAAATTGGAAAGTAACCGACTCTGCAAAGCTTGTTTCCCATGTTATGTCAGTACTCCAATTCTTATATCTTGAAGAATAGTTCCATAATCAACATCATTTGCCTGTTGCATATTTGTAATGAGTTCTTTGTATTCAAATTTGACCAAATGTTAACGTTTCCAACACTACCCAGAGACTTTCTGGTGTCTTCATGCGCAAGTGTTTTAAATACTGGTTGTTCTTTTACGGGAGTAAGTTGCAGTAGATCTCCGAAAGCTATGACATGTTTCCTCCAAATAACACGTCGTACTCTGTTTTAAGAATTTGCTGCATTCTTAAATGCACAAAAGCAAGCATTAAGTTTGGGACCATGCTTACCTCAGAAGTTTCATTTTTTTCAGCACTCTTGAAACTTCACAACAAGCTTCTCCAGATAGCGTGTGATATTCCAATTTGTGTTCATGCTCCACAGGTAGCATCAGTAAACTATGTAATGTAATTCCTTTAATGTTGTGTGCTGCCAATCCAGTTCGAGCAGTTACAACACAAGACAAATGTGGCTCAGTTGTTTTCTGTAGATAACTGGTGATTACTTTAATTAAGAAACTTTTTCCTGTTCCAGCTTTTCCACTCGCATACATTTGGATAGGTTTAAATGATGTACATGTGCATTCTTTGTTTTCATGAAGAAATCCATGGTAAATCTGTTGCTTCACTTCCTGATATATTTCTTTTTGTTCAACATTTATTTGTTCTTCTAAGTTTGTTAAGTCCATTACATCTTCTCGAGCTTGATGCATTGCTGTTTCCACCTCATTCATGGCGATTGCTGCTTCATTTTCAACAGTGGATCTTGACTCAGCAGACCAGAACTTTGACTGCCTTGAGAACTGTCTCTAGCAATCTCAGCTGCAATTGTAGCTTCTTAATCAATTTCTTCGTTCAACATTTTCACATAATTTGCAAAAACAGTGCATTGTATGGTATCTTTACAAGCATTAAAAGAATCTTCATAGCTCTGAAATTCTCCAAGTAATTCCAATTCGGAACGCCACAGTTTGAACAGTTGCAAAAGGGCTAAATAGTAAAATTCCCTTTTATCAGCAGTGTCACAACTCAGCTTCCCGTGATTAATCAAATTTCCTTCGTTTGTTTCACCAAACATCCTTCAGAACCAAAATAGCCATGTTAGCATTCCACATGGACAGAATAACCAGATTGTAATAATTTATGTATTTTGATTCTTCGCTTCGTCCCAAATTATAGGTATTGTTTGGAGACTTTCTTGTGATGGTATGTTGCATAGCTGACTGTTCACTCTTCCTTTGGATATTACAGGATGTAGAAATGTAAAATGACATTTGGTATAGAACTTATCCTTAGACTTGTACTTTCGTCGACAATATTTTCCACATCAATGGCTTCGGAATCGTAGGACTTGTTTTCTTAAATTGTTTTCTTCTGTGCTTTTGGATATAGCACATGTAGCATATTCTTCAATAAAAGACAAAACAGTATCATCCGAATCTGTTCCGAATTTGGAGGCATCCTTGATCCATATCAACAAATGTATATGAGGAGCACCTCTTGCTTGATACTTCTTTCTCCAAAATAAATCCACTTCTCCAAGAGGAGGATTTTTTTTTTTATTACAGATAAAAGACATCATAGCTTCAAATCTATGATTAAAATACCTGCATACATTAACAGGATCCAAAGAGCACAATTCTCCTGGGGTCTTGTATTCAATATTTTTTATATTGGAATTTGCCTCTCGAAGAAATTCAAGTAAATCATTTCAAGCATACTCAGCACAGCTTAGGGTACAGAACCATGTAGGAGTTCCTAAGTTCCATAGCATACATTTAAGTTCTCCATGACGACGGTACCAATATTCAAAAGTCCCATGCTGACAAGCCATCAGATTAATCAGCTGAGATTCTAAATGATCATCTCTCTGGTGCACTTTATCCATGAAATCCTTTGCAGAAACATTTTGCAGATGTACTCCTGTTTTCAATATGTGATTGACTGCATATGAAAGTCCAGACAAGTCACTTTCAAACAAAAGATTAAATATGTATGGGATACATTGTCGAAATCTTGGATCTTCTGCATACAATCTTGTTGTCCGATATTCCGTATCAGGAATCTGCACAGGTCGTTCATCATATCGTCCTCCTTTTCCTGTCTAGAACAACTATGGAAAACAACGAGCTTCCAAGCTTTCTTCCCATACACTCATGGGACTTCGCTTCGCTTATTTTATTTGAAATAACTCAATAGTATTCCCCATCACTTCTTTTTAATGAAGTGGATGTACACTGTAATGCTCATAGATTTGTTCACTTCTGGACATGTCCACTTTTTCAATTTGTCCACTTGACGTTTCAGTATCTTCTGCTAAAAGTATTTCTTCTTCTGCAAAATAATCATTTTTATAGTACTCATTGTTTTTTATCAAATACAAAGTTGCCTTTTGTACTTTCCTAACATCCACTAACTCCTGACAGATTTTCTTACTTTTAGTAGGCTCGCCATTAACTAGAATGACTAGTGGTTCATTTACTACACATTCTACACCAGTAGTTTCAAAATGTTTCTTTAAATCTAGAGGTAACTATACAACTCTTCCTTTTAATCCTCTCAGTTTTTCTGAAGGAGGCAATTTATCTGTTTTAGGCTCCATAAGAACAGTATCCTGAAACGGGTGTACATATTGAATCAGGTTAGACTCATAGGTATTTAAATCTATTAGTTCTGGAGGAATAGCAACTAACTCTAGGTTATTATGGATAGCTCAAGTGGGCATTTTATCCTCATCTAATTTGTTATAACAATAGTTACAAATACGCTGATCAGAACCCAAATCAAAACAATTCTCTACCCACAAATAATTTGCAAATTCCTTCCACTTATCATTATTTTCTCTTTCACTTTTTAAATACAGATCAACAGTCCTATTCTGATTTTTATAGTGAGTTCGCCGATAACATATACAAGAATAATTTTGCCTTTCACCTGAAATCACCTTAAACTTTGTAATTTGTTCTTCAAAGTTTTTTGTAGTAGTATGTTGCACAATCTCTTCAACATTTTCTTATATTAATGTCTCAGTTTCTGTACTCTCTTGTTCAGGACCAAAGTAACAAAACTCAATTTTATCACAAACCATCTTCACATCTGATACTGACCCACGCAAAAGAGCACTGTTCAACTCATTTAATTTTAGTGCTGGACTTTTTGCATAATACAATCTTCTGTATAACTTCCGCATTTGAGAATGATGTACTGCTAACATCCTGAAATAATGAAAAACACTTTGACATACTTTCATAGAAAGATAAGCCAGAGAATGACCTTGCCCACCAGTGTTTCTTCTCACTCTGCAAGGGTCTAGTCCTTGCAACATCTTAATCTTTTGTTTAACACTTTTTTTTACTATATTCTCATAAGAAATTGAGTAAAATATCAATAAATTCTTGTTGTACACTACAAATACTACTGCAATCCTAAGTGTACACTGGGGCTTTAGGACGTCTGCCTAGAACTTCATCAGCTATCTCTTCTTTTGCATTTCTGGGAACCATCTTCTCTTTCTCAATTGGACAACTATTTCTAACCTCATAAGCTCGATCGCTGGTATCAACTGCATGCAATAAATCATTGGCCTGAAAATAACTCTCTTCATTAAAGAAAGGCTCTGAACTTGAACTGTGTTTACATTCACCCAAAAAATTCACAAAAATTAGTTCTGTTAATTACTCTTTTCCGCTTACTTTTGGCCTTCATGAAATGGATTGGTTTATCTAGTGATCAAATTCTGTTTAAACTAAAATGAATAGTTTCCTTTTTACTTCAAAAGCCTTTTCAACTATGGATTAATTATGCTTTTTCTCTTGATAAAATAGTGCTCTTTTGTTATATTTCTTCATATCTTTGAGCACAATATGTAGTACTCTATTATAAAAAAAAGTGCGTATTTCTTTATCCTGATTTTGTCTTCTTTTACCATACTTCGTATATTTTGACTGTACATTTCCTATTTTTCCTTTCCTGTTATTTTGACTATTTTTTCTGCTTGAAGCATTGTCAGTAGTTTCAACATTCTGTACATTGTTTCTGGGTCTAGAAAGTTTTTTAATGAATTCCTTGGTTGTCTTACCAGAAGACTTCTTCTTTTTAGCCACATGTTGTTGGTCATCCAATACTTGTTGTTCAGTTTTCTTCAAAAAACTGTCCTTTAGCTCTCTTTTTCTCTTTCTTGATTTTTTCAGTCATGATAACTTTATTTTAATGATGATAAACAATATGTAAAAAATAAACATAAATAAGTGTATATTAATAACTTTATAACATACTTTTCTATTACTATACAAACACATCCTATATAAAAATCATTTACCCACTTTCTTTTCCCATCACTAATTGAAATTGTAATTCAAGGCGTATACATAACTGTTTAGGAAAGCAAGGAGAGTAACAGGGTGTTTCCTGCAGTGCATACATACTGACTGAGGAATTGTAGACAAGAAGCACAAGTGTGAAGGTGGTTAGAGCACTACATGCATAGTGCATAGGAGTTTGAAGCAGTCCTTGCCCTAAAACCTGGCTCACTGCATGTGTGCATGCATATTGACTGAATGATTAAAGTACTATAAGGAAAGACACTGGGTGAATTTATAATTGGTTAAGTTTTACTTTAGTGAATGGATTAGTACATGTAGCTGAAAGGGTCACTATGGGATTGCAAGGGCAGTGACAGGGTGTTTCCTGTAGTGTATGCATACTGATTGGGGAATTGTAGGCCTAAAACACACGTGAAAAGGTGGTTAGACCACTACATGCATAGTGCTTAGGAGTTTAAAGCAGTCTATGTCCTAAGGCCTGGCTCGCTGCATGAGTACATAGATACTGACTAAATGATTAGAGTACTACAAGGAGATACACTGGGTGAATTTATAATTGATTGAGTTTTACTTTAGTGAATGAATTAGTATATGATACTGAAAGAGTCAATTGGGATTGCAAGAGCAGTCACAGGGTGTTTGCTGGAGTGTATGGACACTGACTGGGGAATTGTAGGTCTGAAACACAAGTGAAAAGGTAGTTAGACCACTACATGCATAGTGCATAGGAGTTTAAAGCAGTCCATGTCCTAAGGCCTGGCTCACTGCATGAGTACATAGATACTGACTGAATGATTAGAGTACTACAAGGAGATACACTGGGCGAATTAATAATTGGTTGAGTTTTATTTTAGTGAATGGATTAGTACATGGTACTGAAAGAGTCATATGAGATTGCAAGAGCAGTCACAGGATGTTTGCTGAACTGCATGGACACTGACTGGGGAATTTTAGGCCTGAAACACAAGTGAAAATGTGGTTAGACCACTACATGCATAGTGCATAGGAGTTTAAAGTAGTCCATGTCCTAAGGCCTGGCTCGCTGCATGAGTACATAGATACTGACTAAATGATTAGAGTACTACAAGGAGATACACTGTGTGAATTTATAATTGATTGAGTTTTACTTTAGTGAATGAATTAGTACATGGTACTGAAAGAGTCATATGGGATTGCAAGAGCAGTCACAGGGTGTTTGCTGGAGTGTATGGACACTGACTTGAGAATTGTAAGCCTGAAACACAAGTGAAAAGGTGGTTAGGCCACTACATGCATAGTGCATAGGAGTTTAAAGCAGTCCATGTCATAAGTTCTGGCTTGCTCCATGAGTACATAGATACTGACTGAATGCTTAGAGTACTACAAGGAGATACACTGGGTGAATTAATTGGTTGAGTTTTACTTTAGTGAATGGATTTGTATATGGCATTGAAAGAGTCACTGTGGGATTGCAAGAGCAGTCACAGGGTGTTTGCTGGAGTGTATGGACACTGACTGGGGAATTGTAGGCCTGAAACACAAGTGAAAAGGTGGTTAGACCCCTACATGCTTAGTGCATAGGAGTTTAAAGCAGTCCATGTCATAAGTTCTGGCTCGCTCCATGAGTACATAGATACTGACTGAATGCTTAGAGTACTACAAGGAGATACACTAGGTGAATTTATAATTGGTTGAGTTTTACTTTAGTGAATGGATTAGTACATGTAGCTGTAAGGGTCACTATGGGATTGCAAAAGCAGTGACGGCGTGTTTGCTGGATTGTATGGGTACTGACTGTGGAATTGTAGGCCTGAAACACATGTGAAAAGGTGGTTATACCACTACATGCATAGTGCATAGGAGTTTAAAGCAGTCCATGTCCTAAGGCCTGGCTCGCTGCATGAGTACATGGATCCTGACTGGATGATTAGAGTACTACAAGGAGATACACTAGGTGAATTTATAATTGCTTGAGTTTTACTTTAGTGAATGGATTAGTACATGGTACTGAAAGAGTCATTATGGGATTGCAAGAGCAGTCACAGTGTGTTTGCTGGAGTGTATGGATACTGACTGGGGTACTGTAGGCCTGAAACACATGTGAAAAGGTGGTTAGACCACTACATGCATAGTGCATAGGAGTTTAAAGCACTCCATGTCCTAAGGCCTGGCTCGCTGCATGAGTACATGGATACTGACTGAATGATTAGAGTACTACAAAGACGCATAAAGTTACCAAATGCTTCTCTCACAATGGTTCACACATGCACACACACTTACAGTGTGATTCTAGACAACCAACACTATTCACTAGTGTAGAAAAGATAAGTCCACTGCACACATTCCACATATTTAATTACTGCTCTTTAGAGTAGAATCCTGACACATTTTCAAATACATAAGCAATGACTGCTTTCAAATTCTACCAAAACTTGTCAACAGGATACATTTTTAACCAGTTATGTATCTGCAAACAGATGAAGTACCCAAATGCTTCTCTGAAAACGTTTCTCAAATGTACACAGACTCACAGTGTGATTCTAGACATCCAACACTATCCCTTGTAATTCATCAAAACACATTTACTGATCTAGAAAAAGTAAGGTGACAGCACACATTCCCCATATTTCAGTACTGCATTTTAGAGTTATGTTATGTTATTTAATTTTATAAGGCGCTCAGCTACCCAAGGGTTTCCCGGCCCCGCCTGGAGAGGTCAATAGCAAATAGGGATGGAAGCCTATTGATTAAAAAGCCAGGTTTTCAACATCCTACGAAAGTGCACAAAATTAGACTCATTCCTTAAAGACAGAGGAAGAGAATTCCACAAAGTAGGCCCTAGGTAGGAGAAGGAACAACCACCTACTCTAGATAATCTATACCTTGGGACAACACATTTTGTCTGGTTGGCTGAACAAAGACAACGAGGAGGAACATACAGTTGAGCAATAGATCTCAAATATTGGGGGGCCTTACCCATTTTAATCCTATACATATAGGTTAAGATCTTAAATGTAATTTGATTCTACACTTTCAACCAGTGGAGGTCGCTCAAGGAACTAGACACAGAAGAAAATTTGGGAATCTGGCAGAGCAAGCGGGCCGCAGAATTTTGAACAATTTGTAAATTAAGAATCACCTCCTTATTAGCTCCAAGAAAGAGGATGTTGCCATAGTCCAGGCGAGAAGTGATCAAAGCCCGGACTACCGTTTTTTTTGTAGATTCCGGCTGCATCCATAAGATCTTTTTGAACCATCTAAGAATGGAGAAACATGTTGCAGCCACCTTTATGGCTTGAGGCCTCATTGAAAGCTGATCGTCGAATACAAAACCCAAATTACAGGCTTGTTTAGTAGGCTGAGGGGTAACACCCAATTCAGGAGGCCAATGTTGAGGGCCCCAAAGTTCTTTATCTTTCCCTAGGATGAGCACCTCTGTCTTTTCTCCATTAAGCTTAAGCTAATTGACTTGCATCCACTGCATGATTTTACTCAATCCTGCTTGAAGAAAAAAGGTCCGGAAGGCTCCTTTAGCAGAAAGGGAGAAGACTATTTGGGTGTCATCAGCATAGGAAGAAATTGACAGCCCTGCCTCTTCCGCAATATCAGCCAATGGTTTAACATAAATGTAAAACAATAACGGGCTGAGAATCGAGCCCTGTGGCACTCCATAAGGGGAAGCATGAACTTTAGAAACTGCTTTAGAGATAGAAGAAACATGAAATGTGCGGCCAGACAGAAAGTTTACTATCCATTCCAAAGCTACTCCCGTCACACCAATGGATCTAAGTGTTTGCAAGAGCACAGTATGGGACACCGTATCAAATGCGGCGCTCAGGTCTAACAATATGAGCGCCACAGTGTCCCCATTATCGAAATGGTTCCACAACATTTCACTCACTCCCAAAAGTATGGTTTCTGTCGAGTAACCTTCTCTAACCCCTGATTGAGATGGGTGTAATAGCTTATGGGACTCCACATAGTGAGTTAGTTGCCAGTTCACATGTTTCTCCAATTACTTGGAGAAAACTGGGAGCAGGGAAATATGTCATAAATTGGAGAGCTGGGCTGGGTCACCATTAGGTTTCTTTAACAATGGAAGAACCATTGCATGCTTCCATTCAGGAGGAATCAGGGCTTCACGTAGGGAGGCATTAAGTAGCTCCTTAATCTGATGTAGAATAAAAGGGTCAATTTTTTGCAATATAGTAATGGGAAGCGGGTCCCGAGGAGAACCTGATTTAACGATTTAATGCTATTTAAGACATGATTCAAAGAAATCGGGTCAAACAGTGTACATTGTTCAAGTTTATTCATACTGTTCTCATCCTGAGCCACTAACTGAGTTCCAGGATTTAATAAACCAGTAGTGACCATCCACTGTTGTGGAGTGGACATTTTAGGGATATTTAATCTGGAATAGATCTGCTCCACTTTATCAAGGAAAAATGTTGCAAGCTCCTCACATTGTGATTCTGATAGAGTAGGTTGTGGAGCTTGACAGACTGTACTAGAAAGTTCTTTAACAAAATTAAACAGGACTTTAGGGCAATTTTGAGCGTTTGAAATAGTAGTACTTACATACTCAGCCCGAGCAATATTAAAGAGAGAATGATGCTCTCTGATAGATTGTTTATATCTTACTTTAGATTCTGGTGCGTAATCTTTCTTCCAGTGTCTCTCCATTGCTTTGCACTTGCTTTACACTTTTCAAAGCCCAATTCATTTAGCAAATACATAAGCAATGAGTATTTTCTAATTCAACCAAAACTTGACAACAAAATAGATTTTTAAGCAGTTATGTCCCTGCAAACACATTGAACACCCAAATGCTTTTCCCACAATGTTTCACAAATGCACACAGATTCACAGTGTGATGATTCTAGACAAATAACTAGGGGAGGGCGGAATTTGCGAAATTGCGTTACGCAAATCTCTGCGAAATGTTAAAAAAATCTCTGCGAACACGCAGAAATTCCGCTTGTTCACGATGCTTTTTTCCTATTCTTAATCGCTGTTTGCGTGCTCGGGGGGAAATATCTCCTGAACAAGCATTTTGAGAACGCGAACAAGCAAAAATTTTAAAAAGTCGCGGAACGCAGCATTTTAGGCAATTTCAAATTCTCTGGGGAACGCGAAATTGTCCAAATTGCGCAAATCCCATGAGCGGAACGGAATTTACCGCCCATGCCTACAAATAACAATATCCCTTGGACTTTACCAAAAAACATTTACTAGTATTTGTATTTGTATTTGTATTTAATTATACTTATAGAGCGCCTATGACCCAAGGTCTCTAAGCGCTAAGATGTTGACACAGTTCGAAATACAAATGCACTACAGTATCTGGCAGAAGAGAAAGAAACTCGCAACTAGAGGGGCAACCTCCTGTGGACCTAACCATAGGCTTCTCGAAAAAGTACTGTTTTCAAGCACTTTCTGAACGGTAAGAGCCTGGTTTCTTTACGAAGAGTGTCTGGTAGTTTATTCCAGAGTTTCTGAGCCACTACGGAGAAGGTTCGGCCACCCAGTCTAGCGCCTTTAAACCGTGTGCAGACCAAAAGATTTGAGTCTGATGACCGGAGCAGACGACTGGGTGCGTAAACCTTCAAACGGTCCCTGATATATTCTGGGACTATGTCATATTGTGATTTATGTGCAATACATAAAACCTTGAATTCGATGCGCTGTTTCATTGGGAGCCAATGCAGCTGCTTTAATACTGGGGTTGCGTGGGCGCTTCTGGGTAGCATGTAGATTAACCTAGCAGCATCATTCATGACAACCTGCAGTTTTTTTTGGAGTACCTCAGGTAGCCCAAGATACACTGCATTCCCATAGTCTAGATGGGAAAGAATGAGCGCAGTCGCCACAGTCTGTCTAGTTGATACTGACAGCAGATGAACCAACTTCCAGAGTTGCCGCATTAAGCCAACACAGCTCCCAACTACTGCTGAAATTTGCTGCTTTAGTTCCACTAGTGTGGAACAGGTGAGAAAACTACACACATTCCACATATTGTAGAAACTTCACTTTATTGTGAAAGCGTAACTCATTTTGCAAATACATACGCAATAACTTGTTTCTAATTCTACCAAAACATGAGAACAGGATAGGTTTTTAAGTAGTTTTATGTCTTCAAAATCATGAAGTACCCAAATGCTTCTGTCACAATGGTTCCCAAATGAACACAGACTAACATTGTGATTCTAGACAAGCAACTCTATCCCTTGGACTTTACCTAAAATCATTTACTAATCTGGAAGAGATAAGATGACAGCACACATTCCACATATTTTAGAACTGTAGTTTAGTGTGGAAGCCTGACTCATTTTGCAAATACATAAGCAATCACTGGTTTCTAATTCTACCAAAACTTGAGAACAGCGTAGGTTTTTAAGCACTTATGTATCTGCAAGCACATGAAGTATCCAAATGCTTCTGTCACACTAGTTCCCAAATGCACACAGACTCACAGTGTGATTCTAGACAAGCAAGAGTACTCCCTGGACTTTACCAGGAAAAACACATTAATCTTATTAAAAACAAAGACACCACATACACCCCTTCACAAATTAATAACTCACCTTTCAAATTGATTTGTAGATTAAGATGTATGTCAGTCACACACCAGATTTTCTTATTCAGAATCTCTGGACTGCACTGCTCTTATCAAAACCAAAAAATGGCAAAGTTTCCCTCTCATTCTGCACACACATACATGTAAATATCAAATCACATTACTTCCCACATAAATTCAAAAGCTAACACACATTTCTATTGGTGACACATTTCAACCCTTTCCAATTGACATACGTGTGAACTCTACCCCCAATGTTCCTACTGCCTGTTACCATAGTAACAGTTCATGGAACACTCAACTGAGCACACAGGTCACAATTTCAGCACGCAATGGTGCTAATCCAAACACCAAGTGTGCTTGACTTTTCAAAATGTCAGCTTATCCTATATAATGTACCTTTCAAACAGTTTTTCTTAACCAATAAGAAACTTGCTTTTAAAAAACAGAAACATGCAGCCTATTTTTCACTTTAGAATGTTGTCAAACAGCCAATCATTTCTTTTATTTTTTCAAAACGGCATCTTATCCACCATTTTAGAAAAATCTTACTTCTCAAACTGCCATTTCACACACAGATACCTTCTGAGTGATCCTTTCAAGATGCTTAAAGTGTGGATTGTCAGACACAGCTATATTTTCTGGAGCCATAGGTAAGCAGAAAACAAAGGCATTGCCAAATGTAGACATTAAATGTATTGGAAAGAGAGGGTTAAAGTTGCACCAATTGATGCCGTTGGTTAAATCCTTTTTGCATCTCCAACACCCTGACCTCATAATTGTGCACTGTGGTGGCAATGACCTAGGCACTTTGACTGGGGTAGGTCTGGAAATGCTTATGAAGGACACCTTTGGAGAATTGATGTCACTTTTCCCCCAAACTGCCTTTGTCTACTCCAACATATGCCAAAGGCAGAAATGCAACTGGTCCAATTAATTTTGTCCACAGATTGAGAAAGCTAGGAAACATGTCAATCAAACTGTTTCTGCTTTTCTCCGAGATTATAAGATGGGGTCCATTTACCACAACAATCTGTGTTTCAATATGGATGGCATCTATAGGAGAGATGGTGCAAATTTTACAGATGAGGGTTACAGAGTCTTCCTCATGAACTTTAGACTCTGCATGGGTACTTACTTGTAGGTACCAAAATCTCTCAATAAACACAATGGCTCTTTTTAGAGCCACCCAAGATCTATACACACAAGCTTGATGTATATCGGGAAAATATTACTCTTTTTTGCTTGGAGTTGCTCACCCAACGCGTTAGAATCGTGCACCCAAAGCGACAAGATCATGCACCCAACCCGCTGGAGTCGCGCACCCTACACGTTAGGAATCGTGCACCCAACGCGTGCACACCAGGGGGCCGCGCCGAGCGCAGCCACTGGCTACAGGACACCTTATTTTACCATTAAAAAAAATAGCACCTTTCGCTAATTTCAATTCTACCTGAGGACCCCATCCCCCGGGGCTTATATATAACATTGGGGACTGTTGGGGGAGCCCCAATGCCCCCATAGTCCCAGCCGGCTACCGGCATCCTTCGGGAGCCGGCATTGCTTTTCCACAGGAGAAGCTGCTAACATGCAGCTCCCCGTGTGATAAAGCAATATGGTTTGCATTTTAAAAGAGAGAGCAGGTTTCCAAGTTTGCTATGACAGGGTGGGAGCAGTGTCCCGGGGGTGGCACCCCAGGACACTGCTGGAGCCGGCCCTGGGGGTGGTGGTCCCCAGGGCCCTCGAGGGCTCTGGGAGGGGGGCCAAGTGGCCCCCCTCCCACAATCTTTAAAGCCCGGGGGTGGTGGTCCCCGGGGCTGGGGGGGGCCGTTGAGCCCCCAACCATGTATTTTGCTGGGGGGGCCTTTGAGCGCCCACCCATTTTTTTTAAAGCCTTGGGTAGTGGGGGTCCCCGGGGGTCCCTGGGACTGGGGGGGCCATTGAGCCCCCAACCATGTATTTTGCTGGGGGGACCTTTGAGCCCCCCCAACCATTTAGTTTATAGCCCCGGGGTGTTGCGGTGCCCGAGACGTGAGGGCCCTTTTGGGCATGCCATAAATTTATTATTTTTCCCCCGGGATTTGGCCCCCAGGGGCTAATTACTCACCCACGCTTAGTTTTCATATTTTTTTTAACTGCAGGATCCGCGCACCCTGCGCGCACTTTGCCATTTAAAAAAAATAATATTAATTTGGGGGGCCCTTGGGGTCCTTGTGGGACCCCCTAAGCGGGTCTAGAGGGTCAGGGTATTTCTAACCTGCCCGCTTTAAACGTTTTGCACACTTGTTCCACTGACTTCTTCAGCCTCGCTTCTACTGAGGCACAAAATGGCTGCCAACACTCCCTGGTTTCAAATATTGACAACCACATGACAGCCAATTAGCATTCAGCGCGTGATCGGGACGGTGCGCTTAGGGTGCGCTCAGGATGCACGGATCCACCGCGGCCATAGATATATATGTGATTTTAATTTTGATTTTATCAGGAACTACCAAACGGATTTACACCATTTAAGCAAAAGGCATGAGTCTGAACCAAGGTCTACCTTTCTGCCAAATTTGGTGTAATTCCATCCAGCATTTCGCCCTGATCGCCTCGATGAACGGTTACTTTGGAAAATTGCATGGGAAAAACATGTTTTGGGACCCCCTTTTTTCTTGACCTTCGCTTATCGAATCACCCCAAGACTTTCAGGATAGGAGCGGACCGGAGCGTCCCAACAGTTTTGAAAATTTTGTGACGATTCATCAACCAGCGCCAAAGTTATTCCAAATAGAATGTTGCGGTTTCCTATGGATAATAGGTCCTAACTATAACTATCTACTGGCAACCACCAGTAGGTAATATATATATATATATATATATATAGGACTGGTGTTGGTGTTTAGACGGTGAATCAGGAACCGTTTGTCCGACACGCCCTCTCGGTCTGGAGCTCCGTGCACCCTGCTAAAAACTGTGGTATGGTATGAATACAACACGGCCCCCCCCCCCCGTTTGGAAAAAGAAACTCACCAGAGTGGCTGAAGCCAGAAGGGGAGAGAGGTTGCAGTCTAGTGCTGGATAGGGAGTGAGCCAGAAAAGACTTTGTAGCCGAATACATCCTTTGTGTACGGGGGAAAAAGTGCATTTCTTGACCAGTGTGACTGGGAAGCCACTGGGCTTTTTGTTTGCAGCATCACTGTATCCTTCATTCGTCAAGGAGAACATGAAAACCCCGGCATGGAGGGGTGCCCTAGTGACGGAGGAGGCTGGACTAACATCGACGGCAAATCAGAGCGCAATATGACGTATTTGAAACCAGCCCCCAGGTGAAACATCGAACATAGATCATTGTGTGGAACGAGGCACTGAAGAAAGCCGACAGGCTGAAACGCGTCTGCCAAGCGTTTCCATCGACCTGTAATTCAAGCGCCTGAGTTTGGAAATAAAGCCTTCTGTCAAACTCCGAGCATGTGTCGGACCTGCTTTCTTTTGGGGAAGTAGGACTGGTGTTGATATATATATATATTCACTGAAAAAACCATAGGTTTCAGGCCTTATATAGTTAGGAATTAGCATTTAAAAAAACATTGCGAATTCACTGAAAAAACCATAGGTTTCAGGCCTTATATAGTTAGGAATTAGCATTTAAAAAACCTTTGAAATTCACTGAAAAAACCATAGGTTTCAGGCCTTATATAGTTAGGAATTAGCATTTAAAAAACCTTGCAAATTCACTGAAAAAAACATAGGTTTCAGGCCTTGTAGAGTTAGGAATTAGCATTTAAAAAACCTTTGAAATTCACTGAAAAAACCATAGGTTTCAGGCCTTATATAGTTAGGAATTAGCATTTAAAAAACCTTATTTTACTCACACAAAACCATTGAAATTCCATATATAGTTAGTTGCACAAACTATATATCGCGCACCCGCAATCCACTGCTGATGATGTCACATATTACATCATTCATGACATGGTCAGTGACATCACTGATGACATCACTGATGACATCTCAAATGACATCACTGATGACATCACTGATGACATCTCATTTGACATCATTCTTGTGCTAATACGATAAACCTCTTCAGACTCTAATATAACCTTAGATACACTCAGTGTATACAGACACTCACACACTGTCACTCATCCATGGAGTTACTCACACACCTAGTCAGTCATGCAAAGAAACAATCTCACCTCCATTTCCTCAACTATACAGTTATACACACCTTACTTATTCAAACATATACTAACACATATTTACTCTCTTATACAATCCCTGATGCAAGTTCACAATGATCCATACAGCCACTCACACATTCAGTGGCTCTCATGCACAGTTATTTATATATGCCAACTCTCACATGTACTGTGTTTTACATATGTACTTACTATGACATGTAGCATTGAGATATCCATTCACTCATCAATACACTCATGCACACAGTCAACCGCCCATGTAGCTGTTTCCACATGCACTCTTGAACTCATACACCTAGTGAATCAACTGCTCACACATCTATGCACAGAGTCACACACCTCCCAGCCACCCCCACACAAACTCAATCTCCCATACAAATACTTGGGCAACCAATCAATAATACATATAGCCTCTCGTATTGCTAATGATCAACACATGCAGCAGTTGACATCACAACAGACATACTGATGCACACATTCAGACAGTTTAGTCACTAACCCATGCATTTAGTACGACACATTTATTCACTCACTCATACAGTCAGTCACGCACCTACTAAATCCTTCATCCAGACACTTATACATCCACTCATTCTTCAATATATCAAACATATTTAAACTTTACAGAAACACACAGTCACTGGATGATGTCATCAGTGATGTCATCAGTGATGTCATTTGAGATGTCATCAGTGATGTCATCAGTGATGTCATTTGAGATGTCATCAGTGATGTCATCAGTGATGTCACTGACCATGTCATGAATGATGTAATATGTGACATCATCAGCAGTGGATTGCGGGTGCGCGATATATAGTTAGTGCAACTAACTATATATGGAATTTCAATGGTTTTGTGTGAGTAAAATAAGGTTTTTTAAATGCTAATTCCTAACTATATATGGTCTATAACCTATGGTTTTTTCAGTGAATTTTCAAGGTTTTTTAAATGCTAATTCCTAACTATATATGGTCTCTAACCTATGGTTTTTTCAGTGAATATATATATATATATATATATATATATATATATATATATATATATATATATATATATATATATATATATATATATATATATATATATATATATATATATGTATATGTATATATATATATATATATGTATATGTATATATATATATATATATAAATATATATACATTTATATATATATATATATATATATATATATATATATATATATATATATATATATATATATATATATATATATACATAAATATTCCACAAAAAATCCAAAGGTTACAGGGATGTTATAGTTAGGTTTGGATTATATACACACAAAACCATAGAAATTTCAGCAGTTATAGTTATCTCAAGTGACTATAACTCGCGCCCTAGGGCAACTAAAACTTGTGCTTGCTCCATGACCAGTTTTCTCATCAATGATGTCACTGTAAATGTCAAAGATATCATAGAAGACGTCATGAGTAACGCAATATGTGGGCTGATTAGTAGTGTATGACGAGGGGCGCGAGTTATAGTTACCTTAGGACACGACCTTTCATATCCTATTTCTGCTTTATTTCCCCCCCCCCCCCCGGGAACTGTGTCCCGAAATGGTGACTGCAACTTTTCTTTCAGGTTGGGACCAGCAAATCATGACGCTGCTATTGGTGCATGGAACTCCATCTCTAGATATACATAAGTCTTTAATAACTAGAGGACTACTGAACAGATATACACCGAATTACAATGAGCACTCTTTCTGGACCAAGATCTAGTTTTTTGCCAAATTTTGTATAATTGTGTTCAGTGGTTCGGGCGGTTGGTGTGTGTAAAATCTCTGGGGAAAATTGCATGGGGAAAACGTGTTTTGGGACCACACTCTTTTTCTCAGGCCCTGCTAGACAAATCACCCTGAAACTTTACAGACAACAGCTGAAGTGAGTGAGAAACTTTTTAAAAACATTTTGTGAAACTTATCAAATGGCACCAAAGTTATTAGCAAAACAAAAAGACGTCAGGTCCTAACTATTACTAGTTACACTTACCTGATATATGTATTTACAATTTAGTTGTAAAGGCAAGCGTGGTAAAGGTATATGAGTGATAAAGACCTGCATGGTAAGGCATTGTGTGGTAAAAGATGCGTTGTAAAGGCTGTTCCCCCCCAGTGTTATTTGTCATCAGTGCAGGCCATTATCATTCAGAGTCTGAATCTTACAGATCTAATCACCATTGTCCATCTTTTATTCCCATGACTTCCGTTGTTGAAATAAAAGATGGACAATACTCGACACTCACACAGTCAGAGATGGATACCAGACAACCTGCACCTCAGCTTGTCTGCAGGTGTATCTTTTAGCTGCAGTTTGAAGTGAAGCCATGTTGAGATGTAGCAAGTCCAGATACAAGGTGTTGCTTCCAGTGAGCTTTCACTTGGACAGTGGTGTCTTAAATGTGGATGCCAGGAAGTTTTCTGTCCTTTGGATAAGCAGATGTCTGAATGCTGTAGTGGATGGATCAAAAATTATAATATTCAATGAACTGCTAATAGTATGCTCAAACACAGATCAGAGTATTTTTTTTCAGCTGACTATCTTGGGATGGCAGTATTGGGAACTATTGGGCGCAATCCCCATTGTCCAGCATTTATCCCAGTTGGACAGAACATACAGGTAGGTAGCTGGTGGGCTTTGCTTTGCTGACAAAAGATGCAGGTAATGATAACAAACAAAGCAAAGATCTCTCCCTAAATCTGACCAGAAGTTAACTAACCAGTACACATAGCGCAGGAGCTACTTTGAAAGTTGCACTATAAAAAGGGTCCAGGTGCTTCACATGCTTGATGTTCTGGAGAGTTCTCAATGACCAGTGTAGCATGTCAGCATTTCCTAGTAACAGCTAATGTGGTGTATTTAATAACCGGTGAGCAAGACTGGTCAGTTGCTGTGGTGCTTTTAGAAAGCCCTCAAAGATAGGAGCATTCTGCACAGAACTATTTTACTTGGGTAAAATTATTGGTTTGAAGGCTAACAGTGGCACTTTATTACTGTTGTTACTTTGGATTTTGGCCATATTTTAACTCGGTTTGTCAGGATGAAGAAAGACTTGGAGAACCCTGGTGTGAAGGTTAACACTGACAACTAACTGAGCTGATTTTGGAAACGTCTTAAATCCTGTTAACTGTTGTTTACACCTGAGAAATCATACTCACCTATTAAGGGGTAGATGGGATAGACCTGTTACTAGAAAATATTATGGGAGGTCATCGAAATTTATTGGTAGCTTGTTTTCCAGGATCAGGGAACTGAGTCTGTAGACAATCTAGCCTTGTCCAAAACCACAACACGAGAATTAATCTTAAAGAATTAACAATAGTAATAGTCTCTTTGCAGGCAAAATAAACAAAGATCCCACTTTGGATAGCTTATAAAACCCGTCAGTTATATCTGACAGACTCTTATATATTGATTTCTTCTTGAAACCAATCGCAGAGGGGACTCAGACCTACCTACGCGATAGCACTCAGACCATTAACATCATTGATGGGCGGCCCTTCGATCCTAACAATCAATTGTTAGTCACCGGTGACATTGTTTCACTGTACACTAGCATTCCTCAAGAGACCGCTTTAAAAGTCTTCTCTGCTGCATTGGATCAACGTGAGGCACTGGTCCCCTTACCCACAAATGTCATCATTTGCCTTTTGAAGATCACCATGATGAGGAACTTCTTTATTTTCGAGAACTGCTTCTATTTACAAACTAAGGGAGTAGCGATGGGGGCCACTTTTGCCCCTGACCTGGCTATTATCTTCATGGCAGCTTTCAAAAGCAGGTTAATTTTCAATGACCTTAACCCTTTCCGGCCCAACGTAGGGCTATGGATGCACTATATTGATGACTTCCTCCTTATATGGACAGGTGACCAATCACAGCTGACTGCCTTCCATACATGGCTTAACATGAGATCCTGTGATATTCAATGCACACTGCAATCTGATGCCAATAAGATACATTTCTTGGATCTATCCATCTATGCAGACTGTGACGTTCTACGTACAGCTTTGTACAGAAAACCGGCAGAACGTAATTCACTCCTTTGATACCCCAGTCACGACCCCAGAGGACTGAGGGATAATTTGCCCTACGGGCAGTTCTTGCGCATCAGGAGGAACAGCTCCCTTAAGGAACACTATATGAGTGAATCTGAAGACCTGGTGGATCACCTCATTGAGCGTGGGTACCCTAGAAGGCTTGTCAAGAAGGCAAGAAGACGGGCTTTGTTTAGTACCAGAAAATCACTGCTGCAACCCAGGGACCTGATTAACACCGATGAGAAGAGGTTGATTTGTATTACTACATTTTCAACTAAAAGCAACACAATTAAAAAAAGCCATCAACAAGCACTGGAATCTCATCTCTGCTGATCTCGCGCAGCAGGCACCTCCTATGCACTCTTTCAAAAAGGGGAAGTACATCTCGGACCATGTTGTCCGTTCATTCCTGGACCCACCTGCAGCGACAACGGTACTGTCCCTCTGTAATCTACCTCCTGTGCTCGGACACCACAGATGTGGACACTGTAAAGCTTGCGCTAACACCATCCAAACCAAGGAATTCCAGCACAAACACCACAGGATCCTGCTAAAAGCTCACTCTAATTGCAATACGTCTGATGTTATATATTGTATTGTTTGCCCCTCTGATTTGATCTAAGTGGGACAGACCCAGCAAAAGATCAAAATGAGGATTCTGCAACATTCCAGTCGCATCTGATGTGAAGTAGTGGGTGCACCACTGGTAGAGCATTTCAAACAAGCTGGACATGCACCAGAGAGTTTTAAATGGATTGTGCTTGAAAAAGTAACTCTTGGCCCAAGGGGTGGCAACATTGGATCAGTGCTGGACGTCCGTGAATCTAAATGGATGACTTTCTTTGATTCTGTCAACAGTAGGCTCAATGAGTTGGACAGCAGATATGTCCAACTAGCAACATTATAATCATTGCACTGCACATATGACTGCCTTTCCACTATTCTGAACCTGTGCTATAACTTCTACCTAATGCCACGCCAGGTACCGACGTGCTTTTACCATCATGTATAGATTGGTACGCATGATAGGGCCTGTGCTGGGTCTGACTCATTGCTGTCTGTACATCAGTCATGTATATACTGCCAGTGTGCCTATTTTCCAACATGAGGTATCTCAATAGCGCTTTTTACCACCCTGTGAGGTAGGTACGCGCTTCATCGTGTGCTTCTATCAAGACTGCCTTTGCATTATGTTCATGTACATATGTGCAGCCTTCTCATTTCTTATTGATTGCCTGTGTATTCGCATATTATCTTTGAAATCCTAGCACTCTATGTTACTATACCACTCGGTCCTTTGCCCTGCAGCGCCTTTACCACCCTGTGAGGTAGGTATGCACCCTGGGCTTTAGGTTTCCCTTGTTGATTCTCTCCTAATGATTTACTCTCACTCAGCCCTTGTGACACTGTATGCGTTCTTGCCGACACCGCTGGTGCAATCATGTGCTTTTACCCACCCAGTCTCCCACCGTTTGTCTCGACTTTTTTGAAAATATATCAATGCGCCCTTGTCATCATAATTATCCACACTAATCCTAGATTACATACTAGAGTAATCATGCAATTAGATATATTTCCGACGGTGATTATTTCTCATCTGAGACATCCATCCCTGTCGAGTCTTTCTTCCCTCTCCCTACGCATAGAGCGTGAGCATTACGTGCACGCGCGCCCGACGCAGCTTCTTAAACAGCGCCTGCACATCGGGTCCCCTGCTTGAATTCTGACAGCCTCGGTCTTGAAGGACTGATTCCCTGTTTCAAGTATCGCCTCGCTAACTCCGTTTCTACTCTGGTTTATCTGTTGTTACTGTACACACCAAACGATCCCTGTTTGGAGTGTAACTCGTGTGTCTCATTTTCTTTCAGAAGACCGCGGTATTGCAGACCGCTCCTTGGCGGCTCTACATTCATAAATCAATACCATTACCCATGAACAATTCTACTTTGTAAGTCCGAACCCACTTTGTTAATGTGCTCCATTGGTTTGTTGAGTAAGTCCTTTAGCCCGTTCTGACACGGTACCGCTTACTACTTTTTCACAGATGATATTTTTTCATAGATGAGATCTTGTTTTTGACTCGAGGTTATCAACATGGTTCCCTTGTAAGTTTCGATTTGCAATTTTCTTGCTGTAATTTTCCTGCTGCATCATCTTACACACCATTCGTTTTAGTTATATGGTGTACATTATTTGTCCATAGATGACTACCTGGCTGCATGCACTGCCCTGATCTCCGTTTGTGACCACGCCTGCATGGTATTTATTTAATTTATTATCTAGTACTTCAATCCTCCGCTTTCCACCTGTTTTAGTTCCTTATTGATCCCCTAGGGACTGTGTGTGTTTTTTATGTCTCTGCTCGGGGAAGCTTGCCCATCACCCTTCCCCATCCTGATGAAGACCCACCTGCAAGGGCCAACTTACCCTACGCACATCTGGGTTGAAACGTAGACAACTGTCTCCTTTGCCAACTTCTATCCCTAGCATGAATTTTACTGCTGATTCTAGAAGTTTGGTTCTCAGAAATACATGATCATTTGATGTATCTATGTCTGGCTCTCGCTTGAAGCCATTTCTGAAGAGTTTTATTGTTTTTGAATAAGTACGCTTGACTTGTTTCACGTTCCTTACCTTGCACTACCTCCTACCACTTTCACTTCCCCCCATTACCCGATGGACACTACTATTTGTGGACTTATGAACTAATGCATTGTACTTGTATATGTGTGTTAGTACTTTGTGATTAAATAACAATGTACTCCTAAGTTGAATACTTCTGGCCATTATTTTTGATAATTAGTCATTCCTATTGTGCTTTCCCTTTGTTCTGGGACCCCTCTTTCTGTACTGAAAAAATCAGAGCATCAATCATGTACATCTAGTTGCACCAGACTGGGTCAAAGTCGAAAAATATATCTTAACACGATGGACCGTGGAACAAATACAAAAGGTAGGTTAGGCCCGGACAGCACTGACCTTTCTACTTAAAACAAAATCACCAAATATGTCTTGAGAAAGTAAAGTTCAGAGGGGCAAGGCTGTAGGCGATGTCCTAGAAGGAGGCATTGTCATTTGGGAGCCTGTGGGCGAAGTTGTGGTGAAGATTTCCACGTTCCGACTTTTTGGAAAGTTGAAAATCTTAGGTGGGACGCGGCTGGAGGCAATAGCTGATGAGGGCTCGACGAGGCCAGATAGCCCTTCTGCAAAGGACAACTGAATAGAATTTTCTGTGGAGAAGAACATAGTGGGAACAGTTGCAAAGACAGGTCGACCGACAACGCACCATGGGCAGATTGAAGAGCAAGTTGGCCCTGGCCTCCTCAGTTCACAGAGCAGTTTTTAGCCATAACATTTCTAGATCCCAAGTTTTGGATTTTGGCTATCTGTACACCTTTAGCACCACTTCCAAGGTTCCAGGACTGGATAGGCAACACTTGGAGGGTTGGGGCTCATGCAGGCTGGTCCAGCTGCAGTTTGAAGCTCGTTAGAGCATTTTCTGTCCCTAAGGCTCTGATCAGGAGGTCAGCCAACTAGGCCTGGCAGTCACACTTGTAGTCATTTAAGCATTGTAATAGGGCTCAAGCAGCATGGCAGGACTCTGAGGGTGCAAGGCAGCAAAGCAGGCCTCCCAAGTACACAGCAGGTTACAGCAGCAGGCAGTCTTCTGAGAGTCCTTCCATTGGTCTAGAAAGGGAACTCAAGTTTGGGTCTGAGGGTCCTATATTTACACCTGGTACCTTCTTTAAAGTAAAGGAAGTGTCTGGAGATTTCTCTTTGAAGTGTTTGAAATGTCCTATGTCCTCTGCCCTGGCTCCAGCCTGGCTGCATGAACAAAGAGGTAGTGTTAATTGGTTTGTATGAAGGTAGGCACAATCCATAGACTTGTAAGTGGGGCTGTGTCCAGCTCCGTACGCATTCCTAATAGTGATGGCTCATCCAAACACACCTAACCCCTCTACTGTGTGGCTGTCTGGGAGGAATAAACAAAGTCGAACTACCACCTAGAGATAGTAATGTGACAGAGAAACAGGCACAAAATAGCTAGGGCAGGAAATTTCTAAGTTTCTAAAAGTGGCGTTTTTAAAATTGTTACTAAAAATTTGGCTTTACCAATAAAGAGGATTTAAAAATACAATTTCTAAGACACCAAAAATGAATATCCTACGTGCTCCAAGTTAAATGCTAACACTTATTAAATGTACTAAGGGAAGCCAATCTTATCGTATAGGAGAGGTTGACCTCACAGTAATGAAAACAATATTTAGTAGTTGATCACTACCAGGACATGTAAAACATAAAAATACATGTCCAGCCTTTTAATTCCAATGTACCCTGCCCTATTAGCTACCTATGGCCTGCCTTATGGGTGACTTATGTGCAAAAAAAGAGGAGATTAAGGCTTGGCAATGGGGCTTTATTGCCAAGTCGAATGGTATTTTAAAACTGCATAAAGGCTGCAATGGCAGACCTGGGACAAGTTTTGAAGGACTACTTCAGAGGGTGGTACCATATGTGCTGCAAGCCCAGTAGTAGCATTTCATTTACAGGTCATGAGTATTTTCGTTACCACTTTCTTAGGGACTAATAAGTATAGTAAATATGTCAATCAGGTTTAAGTCAATTTTACAATAGTTTAGGGAGAGAGCACAAGGACTTGTTAGCAGAGAGCACAAGGACTTGTTAGCAGAGGTAAAGTGTGCAGAGTCATGGTCATAAAATCTTTATTTGGATAAAAGAAAAATATCCTTAAAAGCATTACAAATTGAATCCACAAATCGGTACAGTGTAATTAAAAAACTTCAAAACATATTTTTTTTTCACAGCTGAACAGTAAAAATCTATTGACACCTGTTACTTGAATTATATTGCACCTTAAAAATTAAATCAATTGAGTATTAGACAGTGATAACACTTAGCAAAGAGCAGGGGAAATTGATGTGAAGACGTTTAACAACTAAGACTCATAATTTTATACTTAAAACTAAAGGCTAAAATGCAGCTTGGGTTGGGTCGCTGGGCGGGACAGCGCGGGGGATTGCTGCTCTTTACGCCTTTGCTGTAAAGATGCCATAAGCATCCCGAATGTATGTTGTAATGGCGATATTCAGAGCTATATTTTCTGGGCACAGAGAGGTGATAATTGCCTGTCTACAGGTCCGAACACCCAACCTGTTCCACTCTACTCTGAGTTTACGTCTACGTTGGGACGTAAGTGCGGGGCATAAGCAAGCCACGTGCTCTAGCGTTTCAGTTGTCATGCCGCACCCTCTGCAAGTTAAATCTTCCGTGGTACGCTGCCATATGGGCAGATCTTTTAAAAAACGCCAAACCCCATAATCTAATGGCCAGAAAACTCTGCTTTAAATGCAATGAATAAGTACAGGAGAGGTAAGTAGCCGGGGATATGCGCCCATAAGAGTTCATGACTGACCATGCATGACTGCGTCTGCGGAGTAGCTCTTTGTCCATAATAAGTGAGCACATTCTGACGCTCTTTTTGATACATATTTTAAATGCTGTCATACTGGGGTTGAGAGCCCATAGATCACCCGCAGCCATTTCGCGGATAGAGTCTGTAAAAAGGCGTCTATACGAGCCCCCAGGGTTCTTCTGATTGATCTCCAACCAAACTAGAGACTCTAAAGTACCTATTGCTGCTTTTCTAAGTTTGTGACAAAAGTTTAGATATATGCCGGTGTTGAAAGCCTCATGATTTAATAGGCCCAGTTCTAGCCTGATCTGGGCAGCAGAGGCAGATTTGGGCAAATGTAGCACTTTTTTGTAAATCTTGGTCACAAGTTGGTTCAGAGTTGTGTTTAGCTTACCCCTAAATATTTCATTACCATACGTAAGGGTGGGTCCGATTTTTGCTCTCAAAATTTCCAGTAGGAATGAGAGGGTTGGACCGGACAGCTCTTTAGCAAGCTTAGATAATGTGACCTGTAGGATCGTGGCTTTTACTGCAATTTTGTCACGCTGTTTGAAGAAGTTGCCCCTGGAATCAAAGTGGACCCCTAAGTATTTATATGAGCGTCCTGTTGTTAGATTATTATTGTTATATGACCACACACCGCCACCGTTGCGTTTCCTTCCAAAGGACACAACTTGGGTTTTCTTTAAGTTTACCTCAAGTTGGTTCTTAATTGTGTAACTGTGTAGCTTGTCCAAAAGCCTTTGAAGCCCGACCCGAGTAAGGCTAAAAAGAACCAGATCGTCGGCGTAAAGAAGATTGCTTATTGCTACGCCTCCAACCTTAGGGTGTGACTGTTTATTTCAGCAAGTGTGCAATGAACAGGTTAAAAAGGAGGGAGGCCAGCACACACCCCTGTTTGACTCCTCTCGTTGTCATGATTTTCCGTGAGAGGTGCGTGCCGGACCCCAGCTTCACCTGAACCCAGGTGTCTGAGTGAAGTTGGATTATCGCATCCAGAAGTTTTTCAGGAATCCCCCATTTTTTCAGTTTGCCCCATAGAGCTGCCCTTGGGACCCGGTCAAACGCTGCTTTAAAATCAACAAAACAACAGTGCACGGATCTTGATGATAAAAGCGTTTTGTCGATGATTATAGACAATGTAAGCAAGTTAGTCTGGGTCCCTGAATTGGCAGTAAAGCCTGTTTGGTTCATTGGTAACAAATCACGCTGTTCTGCCCATCCCTTCAGCTCCTTCAAAAGAATGCCTGCATAATGCCTTGCCTCGATGTGAAGGAGGGCAATTAGTCTATAGTTGCTTGGAGTGGCTCGGGAGCCTGATTTATGGATTGGGTGAATTATAGCCCCACGCCAGGAATCTGGAACAGTTGAAGTCCTAAGCACAAAGTTAAACAAGGTGGTTAAGTGCCCCGACCAAAGAGCTTTGTTGGATTTGAACAGTCTCTGAGGCAAACCGTTTGGACCCGGGGCCCCGTCCGATCTTGCTTTTGACACAGCGTTGACGACCATTTCTTCGTTGATCTTGATGTCATCTGTACAATAGCCTTCACAGTTTGTGTTCTTGCGTCTGCAGATGCTTTGGGGTGCTTCTACCGCTGTAGAGGGGCTGCTTCCTGTTATCACTGTACTTTCCGGGGACCTAAAGTGGTCGGTCAGGAAGGCGACCCAGTCTGATTCCTGTATGTTTGCCGACCCATCTTTTAATGCCCCCGAGTTGAAGTGGTTGATCAAGGCCCCAAATTTTCTCGCATTGCGGTTTTTGCTTTCCCAAAGGAGCTTGGCCCATAGCTGGTTTTGATATAGACGTTTGTCTTTTTGTGAGGCCATCCTGAATGATTTTTTAGCTAATTTGTACACATTATTTCCTGTGGATTTTGTAAGTGCCTGCAAGGCGTTGTTCCTGGCTTTCTTCAGCGCCCTCGACTGGGTTGAGAGTGAGAACTGCCGGATTGTGTTGACGTTGTGTTGGTGCTGTTTAACAGGAAAATGCGTGACCAGTTGTACGCAGAGAGTCACCCATACGGCAATCGGGGAAGCCGTCTGATTTGTGGCCCCATTGATAAGAGCCAAACTTGTCTTCATGATGTTAGGGCTTATATCATCGCTCCATTTTAAGCGCCTCAGATTCTCGGTGTGAATCCCAGTACAAGTACTTAAGGCAGACGAATGGTACTCAGGCTTTATGTTAAGTGTGATGACCTGTGGACGGTGATCACTTTCCCGTCGTGGTTGGATGCTGAAGCTGGCCAGATGATGGAACAGGACTGAGTTGCCAATAGAGAAGTCCTGAAAGGTTTTCTTGTGCCCGTTTGTCCAGGTCCAATTTGGGGGGGTGTCGTCCGGTATCCTTCCGTTCATTACCTGGTATCCAGCGCTGTAGAGTTGGAACACGAGGAGCTCACCCAGAGCACAACAGGCTTGATTTGGAGGCTTAGATTGGTCTGGCACCTCCAGTTGAGTAAATGGAGAAAGTCCGTCAAGGTCTGCAGGTTTGCCCTGGAAGAGGTTTGTGTTGAAGTCCCCCGTTGCTATGCAGTCCGAATCGGGGTGGTCAGCCGCCAAATCGCTCATAATTGTGGATAAGCGTGCCAGATGTCCTTTTTTTGTCCGCGTACTTGGGTTGATATAAACATTGAGGAGAAGGAGTGAGCGTTGCTTGGACCATGATTTAATTTTAACCCCAAGTAGCCAGTCTTCCTCAAAGTTCAGCGGAACAATCGGGCCTTTTAGGGTATTTGAAACATAGATTGACAGTCCCCCTTTTGGGTGGCCATAGCGGCAGACTCTGATTCCTGGCTTCCATAATTCAATAAACCCTGTGACTGGTGAGCTTTGGGTGGCCCATGTTTCTTGCAGGGCAATTAGTGCTTGCCCGTATATGAAGGAATGTGTCTCTAGATTGGTTAATTTGTGCTGGAGGCCACTGATGTTCCATGAACACAATGTGAAAACGGGGTCTGTCTTTGTCTTTGTCACAGTTTTTTGAAGGTTTAGTTGTACCGGTGCTTTGTGGTTTTGATCCACTGACGGCACATCTTGTGGTCAGACTATTTTCCCGCATGACAGGACGGCAGGAAGCCATCCCCATCCCTGGATCTTGTCGGGGTCGTGTCCCCCAGTAGAGAGGGGTGTCTGAGTTTCTGCGATCCCCAAACACGTTTTTTAGGATTGAATAAGGCTTAATTTTGTTGCCGGCTGGGAGACTTTCTGCTTTTGTTCCTACTCTTGGCCGATTTAAAAGCACTGAGGGGTAGCCAGGGGTGGAGTAAGGGTAAATTCTAATGCCCCAATCCCGAAAGGCGGCTTTGTGGTCCATGAACACTCCTGCCCAGTAGGTTGATCTAAATGACACCAGGGTTGCCTCAGAGGGTTGGGAACCCCTTGGAGGCAGGAATTCAATTGAGTCTATATCATCCGATAATAGTGCTTCAAACCCCGGGATGTCATTTACTAGTTTTAATATATTTGACCTGTTAAGGGTATCATACCTCCCCCTTGATTTATATTCGGGGACTAATAGGATCGTGGTGTATTTTAGGTCGCTTTTGATCCCTGTGAGGTGTGGGTTGTGATTGAGCTGGGGGCTTTTTCAAGGGGGACCCCTATGTCTACTCTTTGATGGGGAGGAGGCTGATGTTGAGATTCTGGCCACGTTACCTGCCTGATTTGCAGATTTGTTAGTTTATGAATGAAGATTGTTTTTAAAGGGATGGTGTCTGTATTGTGTTTTTCTTGCTCTGCCAGAGGAGGTTGAAGGGCTGGTTGGGGATGTAAATCGATGCCTATGTGCCTCGAGATGGGAGGATCCTTGAGTGGTTCCCTTGGTTTTTCTGTATCGAGCTGCGGATCAGGTCCCTCTATTTGTGCAGGAGCCCCTGAGAGGCCAAATGGGATACTTGGGGCACGACCGAATGAGGAGGGATTTTGACCGGGACTTAAGGATAGGCCCCCTAGTGGATCATTGTGCACTGCCTTTATAGGGGATGGAGGTGTTGATGAAATGTTTACACCTGCCTTCTTAGAAGTCGTTGTAAAAACGGGAAATAATTTCTGGAGGGCAGATGTTTCTTTGACTTTAAGTTTATTTCTATGTTTGCGTTGGCGTTTGCGCTCTCTCTTGGAAAGAGGAGGCATAGGAGTGGACTGTATTTCTGAGTTGAGGGATTCAGAGGTCACCTGGCTACCTTGGTGCTCTCCCCCGTTAGGGCTGGTGTAGTTTACTAGCCTGGATGGGACCGGAGCTAGGGTCCGTGAGGGCATTCGGTGTGGAGGTGGTGTTGTTTGGTTAATGCCTTCGCCTAGTTGGGGATCTTGATCCCCACTTGTCTGGGGAGCAGATGCAAGGGATGACTGGATGTTATCAGTTTCTAAACACGAGTTTGTAGAGGTTTGCGGTTTCTTGTGTAGATTTTTTTGCGAGCCGCCTTCTTTCAGCTGCTTAACCTCGTCTATGACGATGGAGAGGATGGCTGGCAGAGAGGAGAGTGAGTCAATAATTGGTGAACAGCAGCAAACCGACTGAACTAGTTTTGAGGATGATTGTGCGTAGATGATTAAATTATTCAGTTGGTCTAGTTTATTGTCGATCCCTGCTGTAAATACTGCTAGCGTGTTCAATAAGTCAACCTGCGTGTCCAGTTTATCTGAATGATTGTTTAATGCAATAACTGTCGATTGGAATGTTTGAAGTAGTTGGGGCCAAAGACTCTGTGTAGTAGGTACTTCTTGCTGTTTGATTATTTTCAGGCTTGGAATAGGAGGGGCTTGCGGATTTTTCAGAAAAAGGGACAAGTCCGCTAGGTTGTAATCGTTTATATCGGGTTTATAGGATGAGTTAGGTGTAGTTATTTTTGCTGTTAGTGGTGAGAGCAGGCATTGTTGTTGGTTGGGCAGGACCGAACTTCCCTTTGGAGGACTATTGGTGTCCAACTGGTGTGCGTTTTCAACGACATTGTTAGATGCCTGGTTGAAGAACTTGTGAATTTGTGGAAAAATTAATTGGCGGTGAGAAGCTGAAATAACCTCCTTTGGGATGTTAAAATATTGAGATAACTGGGATGGCGAGGTCACTAGCTGGCTTTCTTGGGGGAATACGTCAGTGGTAGGCGGCCCAGCTGGCGGTGGGGTGCAACCTGCCTCTTGCTTGTTGGAGGCAAGTGGTCGTTGGAGCTGTATCAATGGGGGCTGGTTGCCTGATGACAAATCTTCCGCCGTCCTCCCACCACCCTCTAGGGCTAGACTCTGATCGTTAAGTACAGATCCGAAGATGAATACATCTTGGTCGGGCCGACGTTTTAGTAGTTGTTGAAAACAGCATTTGCGGTGAAAGCGTGTTTAACTTTACCGGTTTTGCCAAATATCCTGTAGGACCTATGATGCCGGTGTTCGTAACCTCCCCCAGTTGAGGGGGAGGAGTGGCCATTAGTGAACCCGGCGCTTTTTTAAAGTAGTCCAGTAGCGACCGGGGTTTTAGCCCGCTCAAGGCTTGTGCCTGGCCAAGGATCTTGTTGTTCTTGCTGAGGTGTTGCTTCCCAGATGCGGGCAAATTTTGGAGCTTCGGTGAATTACGAGGGCTCGTAAGAGTGGTTTCAAGGACAGCCTCCGGTTTAGCCTTCTTCCTTTTTGTTGCTATGGCGGTTGTTTTTCTTACTCTCCCCGATCTCATTGCTTCTGTTAGGAGGCCGGATCGCAAGGGACCGCTGGTGGTGGGACCAATGAAATGGTAACTTCTTCTGGAGTTTCCGGTCTTCCCTTGGGAGGTTCTACTAGCTACTGGCTCCTAAGTTAAGCGTAAAAGACGTGGGGAGCAGTGGGAGACAGGATCCCCTTTTGCCTCTCTGGGAGGATTTCAAAGTTTTGCTTGTCTATCTTGTGTCGGGGAGGTCCAACTGCCAAGGAGTCTACTGGTACTGCTGTTGTTGCTGTTTGTGTACTGTTCGCGCGTGAGGCTGCCTCCAACTACCCCCTGCTCAGACCTCACCCCCCCCAGCCACCCACCCTGCAACCTGTAGCCACCCAGTAACTGGACCAACTACTCCGGGGGCCGAGGAACTGTGTGTGGCACCGAGCCACACCCTCCCTTGTTGCAGAGCTACGGCCACGTGAGGGCAAGGGGTACGTGTGCCCTCACAGCCTGGTCACCGGTGAATGGTAGATGCCAGTCGAGTGACCACAGGGCGAGGGCAAAGCAGGGGAGGGGTTCAGTGGGACAGGGTGCGAGAAGAGCAGGGGATAGCGCCCAGAGTGGACGACCCAGCAGGGGGGCGGCACACCACAAGAGGAGCGAGCACTGACGAGCAGAACCGGGCGAGAGGAAGAGCTACTATCTTTAAAGCTATCTTTCAAGTGGCTGGGGGCTTGGAGTCAGTGACCCTTTGGGTGAAACTGGTGGAGTAAGCAGAGTATAGCAGTTTAGCGAGAGCCAAGCTGGGCTGGCCGACACACAGTCTGACACCCCGTATGGATCAGGGCGGAGCTCGTTTGTCTCTGGGCTCAGCCATGGCTTGTAACTGCCTGCCCGCAGCTGCCCGCGGCTGGATGGCACCCGCGCTGTTAGGCTGCCACCACTCCCGCCGCTCCCCCGCTCAACTTGTTCAACCTCTGCTACTGCCGCCTCGATGCCGTATTTACCCCGACCACGGAGCCTGGTCACCTTGTCCACGCCGTCCCGTCCCGTCGGAGCCTCCGCGTCTCCCTCCTCCTCGTCTGCTCGCACAGCAAGTCCACGCCCTCCTGCAGCTAGCCACACCTCTGCCACGTCGACACTCGCGTCGCGTCACGAAGCCTCAAACAGATTTCAATAGGAGTACGGAGCTGCAAAACTGTGCTTGAGTCCTAAAGCCAGCAAAAACACATTCAGAAGAGACCACCTTACAGCTGGTAGGTCTAAAACTGGATATCCAGGTTCACCCAAAAGTTACCATTTACTATGCTTTAAAAGTAAATACATTTGAACATAACATAAAAATATGTTGGAAAATGTAAGCTTTTTGATTTTTTTTCCACATTTTCTTGGGGGCAGAACCCCCCCCCCCCCCAACCCCTCCATGCAGCAGGTAGGCACACTCACTATGCTCACATGCTACTCACAATATGGGGGTTGGTCAGATAAAATGTGACAGGGCTGCTTTGGGTTGCCAGTCTGGCCCTGATGTATGTGCTCTCTGCCAGGCTTTTGTGCACTTAGGGCCTTCTTACAACTTTGGCAGTCCTTGTGCGGCACCACCACCACACCATCCACACGAGGACCGCCAAGGCCATGATGTGCCTGCCCACCGAATTCAGAGTTAAATCCAAGACGGGCATGCGGTACTGAAGCGGTCTTAGGACGGTGGTCTATTAGGCTCATCGGAGAGCATAACATACACCCTGCCACCATGACAGCACCGATTGCATGTTCCTACACGGCGTGGCATGCATGCCACACCATGCAGAAATGGGGGTGCAATTACAGGGGGGCACAACATGTGCCACTCTGCATGCAACCCTAGGCCCAGATGCAGCAGAGGGCCTTGTTATGGCCCCCTTAATTGCCTCTCCACTGCTCTTTAGATGGCGGGCTCACAGCCATGAAAAGGGCAGTGAAAAGTCAACTTGTAATATGCTTGGCGGTGCCCCCAGCAGCACAACCAGCATATTCCTGTCGGTTGCAGACCGTCGGCCCAGCAGGATCCTTGATCCCGATGGAGCCAGCGGTCTCGTAGTGGTCGGGCCGCCACACTCAGAATACTGCGGGTGAACCGGCAGTGTGGCGGTGATCGTACTGTCACCATAAGTACAGCGGTCTTGAGGACCGCCGTACTCATAATATGGCCCTAAGTACATAATGTGGAGAGCCGGTCATCTCAGTGGTTATGTCTGGTATACCTCATTATGTAATATCTAGAATGATGAAGAGAATGAAGAGGTAATGTTCTAATTACTTACCAGTAATTCCATTACTCCAAGACTGTTCATCCTGGTTAGAGGAGTCATTACATCCCTTCCCTGCAAACTGGTGTTGATTTAGTTCTTTCACTTTTAGCTTGGTTACAAAACAAGATTTATTCTGTGCAGCTGGTTAATTTCCGTGGAGAGCGGCCGGAGATAAGGGCTTTGATGAGTTGTGTTTTGAAGACTCAATAGGAGAATGTTGCATGAGTGTGTCTGTCGTGGAAGATGCTCTCATCTCATCATCTCGGCTAATCTCATCTCATCATTAACTGTAACAAGGAAGAACAGGCTGGTATAGATGGAATTACCTCAAAAAAATAGGGCCATACCCACACTTGCGATTTTTGGTCTAGTATAAACCAGTAAGGTTTATCAACAGGCTTGCAGTTGAAATTTTGATAAGGGTTGATTTTTATTCTTAACGTTGGAATTTCGTATTCAAATATGTTTTTAAGAAATTAAAAAAGTAATTCTCATGCACAATGCTGATGTCTTTACTTAACATTGTTATTTTGCAGAAAGCAGAGTCTCATTTCACCTATTTGTTACAAAAATGAAAGTTTGTATTTGTGCCTTAAGGACCTTTTAAAGGGACTGTTTGTGATGCCATGCTGCATATGACACAATCATCAGTTGAGTGCGTGAGAAGAAAAAGGCAGACTCATAGTTGTCTACTATACCCCTTTTTGTTTTGTAGGGCGCATTGTTTCTCCTTTCTTTATGTGGAAGTAATGTCCTGATTTCAAAGAACACAATCGGAAGTTATGACCTCTACCTTCATCGCTGGCTGTCAGTATACTTTGCAATTCCCTTTGTAAATAAGACCTTCTCAACATTGTCCAGAATACTACATCTGATTTGCTTTTTTCCATTATTTCTAACATCATCAAGGTCGAGAATAGCACCTGAAACACCTCAAATAGGATGAAAGGTTGCACTTGTGAAAGGGGTCAGAAAACATTAAACGAAAGTCATATATCACCAAACCATCCTTCATACAATTACACATTGAGAGAAGACTTGCCGACTTCGGAAACAGTCTGAGGTAGTTCATATGAGTCCCTGCACCCAATAAATATATTTAAATATAATTTCAGACTTTGATGCACTGAAAAGAAGAATTTATAGGTACATGGGTTCGTCCACTGCAATCATGACTCATTGATCACACCAGCCTTGAGATGGTCCTGCTTAACTCTATATATGGTTCCAATAAAAATAGTTGAAAGTGACAATATATGTGAAGCCTTAACAGGTGGCATCTATACACAGGACACAGAAAGTTTTCAAATAAGTCGAGTCATTTCTTAGTTTGGTGCAATGAAAGATATTTTCCTAGATATTCATAATTACAAATTATAGATAATTCACGGAGTGCCAACCTTTTTTGACTTAAGAAGTGCTTTGTAACTTATCATGCTGAAAATGGCACCTGCTGCATCAGTGACATTCACGGAGGACCATATCGCTGAGGAATAAGGAAGCACAATGAATAGGTGGGCATAGAGCAGTGAGGCGTGGGGTGTCACCAACACGTGAGTAGGAGGCGATAGTGGATTACTTCTGGGTATAAGAAGAAGGGCATAGACATGGACAAAGACCCAGTGTGAGATGAGCAATTTGGCACAGAAAGCAAGGAGGAGATGAAGGCAGGAAGGGCATGGATGAAACAACACAAGCGATGCAGGTCTGTTTTAGGACGAAAGGCAGGCGCAAACCATAGTAACGGTGGGCTGTCCCTCTGCCGTCCATTTTAAATTGGAGAAAGGTATTCAACTTTCTGAAAAGCAAAGATGAGCACTCTGAGAAGAGCAACAGTACTGAGAATGTGCAGCACTTGCTTAAGTCAAGGCGAATCCATCTAGATTCTCACCCTCATCACTGTCCCTATGGAGTCAAGTAACCCACCTACACTGCACCAATCCTGAGTGCAGGACTGTGGAATGGGCGCTTCTAAGTGAGGGCGAGTTATAACAATGCAGGATATTCCAGTAAATCAGTACAAGAAATTACAAGACCTTTATTAGTACTCTCTTGTAATTTGTGGGTGCACAGAAAGAAAGGGGGAAGGGTTATAAGTACAGAGAAGGAATGTATACAGTACCAGGGTTGTAATATTCACTCCAAACAGGGCTTCTTAGAATAGCTCTCCTTACATGAACCGATTAGTCTCATCAATTCCTTGTTTTGCTACAATATCATCTTGCTTTCAGAAAATACAGCATCATCTACTCGACAATCGAAGGAAGCATCTACTCGTTTCCTGTGTTCCTCATTTTTCAGTTCAACGCCATGTACAGAAACAATGTCCGAAGCAGCTTTCCTGAAATCAGTATTTTTTTTGTTTTACAAGCGCAGCGTTTATTTTTATGTATGAGTGTTCCTGTTTATCATTTCCATATCGCTGCCTTTTTTTAAAATTAAGACATTTATCAGTAACATGGTTTAGGAGGTTCTGTGAGGCACATATAACCTTTTAATAGAAGGAATCCCTGCTTTGTTGCGTTGGTCACAGACAATGCCTAATTTGTAACTCAAGTATATAGAGCAGGGGGACACAGATTTTAAAGGAACCTGCTGCGGGCGTCGCCGAATGCGGGGTTTGCTGAATACTAAATCTGCCTAGTTTGATTCCCCCTCATGTTTTTATTCCACAACACTGAATTCTTCATCTCACTCTTGCAGGATATTTATCACCCTGTTTTTTCTTGTCTACATTTGTCAATGTTTCCTTGACTTTCTCTTCCTTCCTCTTGCTTCAATGTTTGCATTCTTTTTCCTGTGGTCAAAATGGAATTCCCCAGGAATGAGGGCCGGATCTATCACCTAATACACCTGCAAAAATTTGGCACTGAATTTTCTTTTGATTGGAAGGGTTGATATTCGTAAGCTACATTTGCTGTAATTTGTTACCTATTTTTGCATGAGCTGTTTCTAAGAAAGGATCTTTTTACCAAGAGGCACTGGCTCAAGTGTCAGCCCATTGGCCATGTAGAGGAAATTTACAGATCAACAGAAAGGCCAACTGTCAAAGCAATTTGAAAATGTCGCAAAATATATTGATCGCACAACATGCGAGCACAGCCATAATCTCAAAGGAGCTCATCTCCATTGATCAAAAGCAACTCTGTATTCTAAGAAGTTTACATAATTCATCCTGACTTTCCCAGTGTCCATAGTACCAACAGGGTTTCACATTATCTTCTATTGCTGAAATCATATTAATCCACCTAATGTAAAAATACGCTAATAAAGAGAGTTTACCCTCCACAGGGGCAGACAGACATTAGTGAAGGAAGGAACTAAAACAGGTGGGACATTTTCATTTTTGCGTTAGTATTCTCGAGTTTGATGGGCAGCTATCTTTTAGTTGTTTTAGACAGAGGATAGAGTTATGTAAGGGGCTTGCTAGAACCACTATTTTTGAAGAATAGCGTCTTCAGGTGGAGTGCCTTTAAAACTTTCAACATTATAATCTAGTATTGACAAAGCCAGAAGATTGACTTTTGGATCGTGCATTCAAGCAGACACACAACATGCATGAATATAGTTGAACATAGTGACTAAGGTCATACATTCATGTATATGTACAGAGTAATAGCAATATATGTACACGCGTGCGCACACACACACACACACACACACACACGCACACACACACACACACACACACAACTACAGATGCCAATACAAAACCCAGTCCAGGAAATAACAGGAACCCACATATACATACCTAATGACAATTAGGCAAATAAACCAGCAATCATGTTATATTATGCTGGTTGCTAAAATAAAGATATTTAACAGAAGTCTGACAAGAATGGGAATGAGTGCTACTGGGGGCATACAAGAGTGTTGTTGCTGATGAAGGCTGGCTACGGAGAACCACGCCTCCGAGTAGCCTTAGGTGACGCTGCCTGCTCCGCCCTCAGCAATGGTAAATTGGACCTCGGCGTTCCTCATGTAGACGCGGCAGGAAAGCTGTCCGAAATTCAAGAAAAACAACGCCAAAAACACGGAGCCCCCGCTGGCCTTTATGCTGCCAGCTTCCCCCCGCTGGAGGATAACATTACTGGATGTTCGTCGTAAATGTGGCAGGAAAGTCGCTTGCACGGAGCCCCGGAGGTCTATTTATTTAATTTCCCGCAGGAAGATAACGGGAAGTTGCACGGCTTCGGACTTTGCCGCCGGTGTTCCCAGGTCTCTCTCCGTACCGCGGACCTGCCGGCACCACATGTCTCGAGGCGCTGGGGATAAAAGGAGGTGATAGCACCAGGGTTTTATTTGAAAGAAGACACCTGGACTCCTGAAAATCAGGAATAACTCCAATGCCAGGTGATGGAGCGGGATAGAAAACAGAAATCTGTTTAAACCCGTGAAGTCACACTTCCATAAATAAATTAATAATGCTAACAATTTGTGCTATGTGTGTGCTAATTCAATCTAGTTTAAAGTTGCATACACAAAAGACACGTGGGAAACTAACATGTGTGCTCATAAATGTGCATTATGTTGCATTCTTATGTATGTGGAAAATAATAAATTAATCTTGTCTATTGTCATGTCATAACTAATAGCAGCTGTTTTTAAAATAATGGCATGTGCTTATTTTGCTTTCCTTGTCTATGTGATGTCTTTTCTACTATTCTAGGTGCACATAAGGTTTTATGGATTCATGAAGACTGGTAGATATAAAAAGCTGCTTTATTTGTGCTTTACTGCTAGGTAATTTAGACTAATGGGTTAATTATTAGCAATGATGGGAGGCAACAGAACAAACTGTATTTCTTTCATTAATTATTCTTTGTGTTTGTTTATATAATAGTTTTACAAATGAAGCTTAGAGATGGCTGCAGAAAAATAGTACACTTTTAAAAGTGGCGCAGGAGAGGTGGCGCAGAAAATTGACGCTCTTTGAAAAGAGGCCTAATGATGAAAAAGGCTCAAGAGAAAATAATTCTGAAAGGATGGAAAAAGCCTCTGAGCTTTTATTTTGAAAGGTTTTGGATTGAACTGCTAAAAAGATGACTCTTTGGAGAAATTTGCTAACGTTTGCTAACGTGCCACGGGAGTTCAGAGCTGACAGGCTCAAGGTTGAAAGGAAGCTTTCGCTACAAAATGTAGCAGCCTAAGGAAGAACTGCCAAGACTTCTAAATGAACAATGAACTAGTGAATTTGCCCGGGCATGTAAGAAGGAGGTGTCACAGTTTACTGTGGTACGAGGTGGCTCAGCCAATGGAGAACTAGAATTCGTCTGCTGGAATGTGAAAAATAGTTAGCTCAGCTTAATTTAGGGTATAAGAATAGGTTCAGAGAACACATAGTCGGCTTACGCTCGAGAAATCTGGAGGACGATGTTATGCTGATGGACTTTACACGTGAGGAAAGGTGTTTTTTATTAATTACTTTATTACTAGGTGATGAGGGTAGAGACAGAGATATAGTTAGGATTTTGGAAAAGCTTAATTTTACTTATTCTTGCTAATGAATAATAATTCTTGATTTATGCTCTTTTTATTAATACTGAATAAATCTTTCTTTATGACATTTTCTAATGCTTGTTTAATAAAATACCAAAACCTAAGTTTTCCTAGATGTGTTTAAATAAACTTTCTAAAATGACAAGCTGGTCTTGATTATTGTGGATAGTTTAAACAACATATTTAGATCTTATCGCCTCATGATTCAGTCGCTCTATTGTTGATATGGGCCTAGTGTTGTATTGTAAGTTTGGTGGTAGTAGATAGTGTTATTTGTGCAATATTTTGGTGAGAGCGCTGGATCAAATTCATGGTAGCCATCGGACGGTTTATATATGTTGTTTTTGACATACATGTTACATGCATGATACTTATATGTTGGTAAAATCATAGGATTAAGTTTTAACACATGTTGAGTTTGTTTATTTTGTGCTATGTGTGTACCGGTACAAAAACTGTGTGATGAGAAGGTAGTCATGCAGAATATCTGATCTGTTTCTGTGATATCGCCGAGTATCACTGTTGGTATCGCCGTGTACCAGAGGTGTTGTCGCCGTGCAACACAGTGTTGTCGCCGTGCAACACAGTTTTAGGGCTAGGTGTGAATCTTGTATAGTGAGGATTGCCTAGGAAATTAGAGCAGCATGAGAATAGGGACAAAGCGCCTTCCATAAAACTCACTGTGATAAGAGTATTAGGTATATTCGAGCTTGAATGAAGGGTAGAGTAATGTCGGTGCATGATTACCTATAAACAGGTTAGAGTCCTGTAAGGGTACATGTTTTATATCTATAAACAGGTTAGAGTCCTGTACGGATAACGTCGTTATTTTGCTAACGGTGCATGATTTCTATAAACAGGTGAGAGTCCTGTACGGATTTCATGTGTGTTAGGGAATTTTCAGTGTGAAAGTGTGAAAGTGCGTTCAGAGGAAAATGAGTTCATATTTTACGTGTTAGAAGGGTAGGGTAAGAGTTGCTCTACTGGCAATTGAAAATTATCCTTAATGAGAATAGCGCCGACTATTCCGAAGTGTGGATACTTGAATGTATGTAAACTATCCTAATTAGAGAAGCAGACAGATGAGTTTCGTTTTATGTATTTACTAAAATGTACCAAAAGTAATTCTAAGGTACTTAGGAATGTTCTAGGTAAAGTCTGTACCATTCTAAGACTTTTTATGATGTTGTGCAGTGTTTAAATACATTTAAAAGCTCTGCACGCTAATAAAATTCAATTCAAAAGTGTTCAGCATAGTTGAAAAGTATAAAAAGGTGAACTGTGCTATTTTAAAACATTCAGGAGCATTTTAGAATGTTCTGTGTTAATTAGGTTATAATTAAGGTATTCCATGTTGTTAAACATTTATAAAAGTAAATTATGATGTTTAAGTAAGTAAAAAGCGATCAGTATTAATTTTATAAACATTCCTCGCTTTAAAAATAGTAATAAATTGTTCTCCGTAGTTTAAAACGATTAAAATGTGCCCCATCGAAAATTGTAAGGGAGGGGCTAGTTTTGCGAGTGAGAGCGTGTGGGGAGAGCCTGCAGCCGCAGCTGCTGCATACGTCATCGCCCTGCCGCGCTCTGATTGGTTTATATCCCTAGAGTGTCAGAGCAAGTGCTCTCATTGGCTAAAGTGCGAATAATAATTTAAGGTGATTCCAGATAGGATATTACTGTTCTATTCTGAGTTCTGCCTTTGTCTCTCGCGCTATTGATTTAAATTAATAAATTGCATATTGCATATGGTGAGGAGCGTGAGAGGAGAGATTACAACAGTAGCAGTGACAGAGTGGCTACAGCTGTATAATAATTGGCTGAGGCGCGATTAATGCTCGAAGTATTATTTTGTTTTATAAGTATTCCCGTTCTGATTTCTGTCCTCCTCTTGCAGATCGCGCTAATTTTAGAGAAAAACTGACTTGATTGCATGTCACATCACAGCTGATGTATGCTGGCGAGCGTTGCACTTTTTAGAAGTGAAGCGTAGTGTTGTGGGCTCATTAAATTGTAATTGTGAAAATCCCCGTATTGGTAGATGTGCGCTAATGCTTTAAACTAAGTTAATGTGTGTCCCGAGCATATTGTGAAGGAGGGGCTGCTGCCTGGGGAGAGCTGCCAGCTGCAGCGGCTGACTACGTCAGCCGCCGCGCTGTCATTGGCTAAAACGCCGTCGCGTCATTGTCAGAGCTCTGCTCTGCTTTCATTGGGCGAGGCTCCGTGAGCTGTGCTCTGATTGGGCGAGGATCGTGGCTGTGTTTTCATTAGGTAAAGCCTGCCTTTGTGTGGTAATAGCGCGTGAGGGAAATGCGCTTCTAATTATGGGGGTCCATACATTATTAGGTCGTGTTATTAAGGAGCCGCGCACTGATTATAACTAAGTGCTGCAGTGTGTCACGGGAAAAGCTGTGACCTCTTGATCAAAGAGAAGAGCTGTGCCCTGATTGGTTAAAGACGCCGTAGCGTCATAAGGGAGCTGCGACCGGATTGGTTGAGGCTCGGGTGGGCACTGTGATTGGCTGAGCATTGTGATAGCCGCGCTGATTGGCTCAAGCATTTGTTGTGCTGATGCCCATTGTTTACTTCTGCCGAGTGATTGGGCTTTGAAATTCTTAGCGCTAGTGCCCAGATTTTCAATTTAAAAATGTTTTAACATGATTTTCTTAGCGCTGTTATCTGGAGTTTTAGTAATATTAAAATTGTTCCCTTCAATTATGATTTAAATGTACTTTGGGGAGGAGGGAGTTGCTGCTTTAGAATAGGAGATAGCACAGCAGCCTCCCTGGTGGGGACAACAGTAGCAGAGGTGTTCAGAACAGAGACAGTGATATCGGCTATTACAAAATTGGGTAGTAACAACGCATTACCAGCTGTCAACAGAGCTGCAAATACAGCCACAGCAGCAACTGCAAAAATAGCACCAACAAAAGTTGTATACTCAGCAGATGTGACAGCAGAAGGAATTCTAGTCATCAGTGCTTGAATAAAAAAAAAACAAAAAAAACACTGTCCTATAGCAAAAGCCATCACAGCTGTGATCCTAAAACTGGTTAAATGGGGAATTGTGTAGCATAAATAAATAAAAGGTTACTATTTGAATTGTAAATTAAATAAAATTTATAGCAGTAATAACTGTTAAAATTGTCTTCAACAGCAACATTGTATTACATTTGGTGAATTATGATTTTCAAGTCAAATTAAATTATTAGTTTAAATAAATTAATAGAAGGAGTCTAAAGGTTATTGCAGCAAGACATTATATTTAAATTAAGGCAAACAGATTAGGTTTTTCTTTTTCCACAGGTATATGTTGCAGAAGGTGTGTAAGTGAAAAATAAGTACATTTAAAACACATGTGATTATATGTTGATATTTATTGTTATAAATAAATATTTTGCGTTGCTATTGTGTTTTTGCAAATTCATGTTTTTCTTTACAGGTAAATTATAATTAGTGATACAGGTAAATTAGGAGATATATTAAATTGACCAAATTATAAAGTTTTCTACACCTGATAGTGTTAAATTAATTAATTAATTGATCAACAAGCGTTGCAAGGCAAATTTAAAGAGTACATTTACCAAATTATTTAAAGAAAATGTCTTCCTTGTATAAGAAAATGAAAAAGGTTGTTGCTAAATGTGAGAGTAAATTAAAGATTCCCAAATTAGCGAAAATAAATAATAAAGGTGTCAGAGTAGAAAATGTTGATCAGTGTACAATTGATGTTGTAAATATGGATCAGAACAGAAATTCAAGAAGACCCCCAGAACAGGTTAATACAACGCTAAAAGTTCCAGATCAGATTGATAGAGTGCCAACTCAGACTTCTTTAAAAAATGATGCAACAGAAAAGCATGATGAGATGCTTAGTACTTCTGGAATTAATATTCCTGGTTATGTGAATTCAACAAATAATTTAAAGGAGTCCATGAAATATATGGAAACAGAGATAGTCCCTGTACTTAGAAAAGATGAAATTAGTTCCGCAGTTTTAAAGGTTCCATTACCTGAAAAGGTTTATTCTATTGTATTTGAGATTGAACTAGTAGGGATTGCAACTCAGCAAGAAACAGAGATGACTTCAGTTTTAGCAAATGAAAAGTCTGATACTGATCTGATTAAATTGACACAGTCTGATGAGTCAACATTATGTTCAAAGGAAAAGGAAATTGAAATAAATGAGTTGAATGAACAGCTACAAATACAGCGACAGGTAATGGTTCAGCAGAATGACATGGCTTCACTGCCATTGCAAAATTTTGTTAATAAACAGACAGAGAATACAGATACAGGATTAAATATAGAACAGGAAAACAGACCACAAAGAATAAATATACTTCCAGAATTTTGGAATAAAAATAATGTTCTTTTGAGTGAAGACATCAAAGTAAAAGATACAATTGATCAACAGATTAAAACTTTGACTTCTGCAAGTTCGTATTTCAGAAATAAAAATTTAATTAAAAGGTTGATTGATGATATTCAATTGGCAGAAAGGTTTGCTGGCGTGATATGTGCAGCACACAAAATAAATGATGAACATGCTTTGAATTCACTAATACTAACATCTGTAGTTGAAACATGGCAGGGAATCAAAGACTTTCAAGATGATGCAACTCATGAGGAGGAAAACACATGGTTGAGAAACACATGGTTGAGTACAGATTTTAGACAGCGAGATGAAGATGAGATTTTGTCACACAAAGATGGTAGAATAGTTTTACCAAATAGCATGATTACTGACATGGACAGTATGTACCATAGATTTGTAGAATTTCTTTACCAGAGGTGTCTGGCTTGCCAGCAAGTGAACTTAATTAAGAGAACAATTGTGGGAATGGGAACAGAATTACAGGAGAGTGGTTCATTGACCAGATTACAAATGGATTTCATTGGGATGGCACTGAATGACAAACTGTGCTACATTTTTGTGATTATTTGTTTGATTACAAAATGGGTTGAAACATTTCAGATGCGACGTAATGATGAAATTACTGTTGCAAATTTACTAGATGACAGAAAACATATTGAAAACAGATGGCTCCATTGTACAGATAGAATAGAAATTTCAAATGTTGAGGAGCATGAGAATGTTACTATAAAAGTCAGAGATGCAAAAATGTGCCTAGCTGCAGGTACAAAGTGGACAAATATCCTTCCACTTGTTTTGAAGTTTCTGAGAAGTACTACTGATAAAAAGACAGATTTAAGTCTACGTAATATTGTGATGGACAAGGTCATGAGACAGACATTCATACTAGAGAAAAGAATGATGACTATCAATAATAGCATCAATTTGGAGAACTGCAGGAATTTATCAGATGAAATGATCTCTATGTTTGATGAAGATGAAACTGAAGTGCAAACAAGAGAAAAAGAGCAAGTACTTGATCTGTTACCAGGTAAAAGGATCAGGAAAAAGGTTCGTCTAAAAAGAAATTATCTAGTGCCAAGGTGGCAGAAAAGGAGGCCAGTCAGTCTTATCACAACAAATGCAGAGAAGTGCAAAAGACTGAAGAGGTGGATTGACACTGGCCATACTTTTCGTGTAACTACACCTGAAAATCCTGATGAGGATAGTGTCACAATTGATAATTCAGATTCTGAAGAAGAGCCTGAAGAGAATCCAGATCTTGAAGGTCGACAAGTTGGTCGATATCTGGAGAACACGAAAAGAAAACAAGCCTTGATTGAAGAAGACTTGAAAGTTGTGACAGAAGACTCAGAAAATGATGGAAATCTGCCAGAAAAAGAAGCAGAAGAAGAATGTGATCAGATTGTGATTCAAGACCAGGAGAGTATTGAAAAGCAGAAAAGTAGCTCTGAAAGCAGGAACAAGAATTCTGAAACTGGGAAGTTAAAGGTAATTGTAGAAAAAGAAGAAAATGAATTGCCAAGTACCAGCTACAAAGATGACGTTCCTAACGGAGTGAAGCTGCCGAGTAAAGAAGTACCTGAGTCTGAAGTTGAAATTTCTGACACTGAAACTGATGAGAATGATGAAGATTCTCAAATAAGAAAATTCAGAAAAGGAGCTTGGAGAACAGAATGTAATGTGACCAAGCAAAAGAAGAAATTACTAAGAAAAAGTGATAACTGGCCAGAAGAAAATGAAGGCCTAAAATTAAAATTGAGATACGGATCAAAGAAACAGATTGATGAAAAATCAAGTCAAAAAGATTGTGTAAAGAAAAGTGAGGCAGGAAAGAAAATAGAAGTGATACCTGTAGTGGAGGTAAATGATGAGAGTCAAAAAGAGATTGAAAACAAAAATGATAATGATTGAAGTACATATCTGTTAAATTTTAGGTTTTCTGTTTTTGGCATAAGGCTGAAGAAAATGTGTTAGATGACACAAGGTCGAAGAAATTCTGTTAGCTGAAAAAATTAATTTGTGACATTAGGTCGAAGAAAAACTGTTAGAAGGTTTAAGTATAAAAAAAAAAAAAAATTTGAAAAAGGGGGGTGTTAGAAATTTTTAGAAAATTTTGGTAAAATTTTTAAAATTTTTTGTTTTATTTTTTCTTTGCAAGCTTAATGAAAATACATTCAACAAGTTCAAGATGCCTAATTTTAAAGAGATATTGTAAGATGTCTCTGATATATATACTTCTAATAATTCTGCTTTGGTTAATTTAGGTTGTTATTGTTCTTTGAGAAATTAATAAGGAGAAGTTTAAGGTTAATATGACAAGCAAGATACTGACATTTTATTAGTTATAGTTTTTGCAACACTTTTATTGAAGCTCAGTTATATGTTACACAAGAGAAAGAAATAGAACTAGAGGGGTTTCTTAAAACTCAAATTGAGAATTGAAGATAAACTGATGAGATAAGTCTTTAGAAATACTAATACAGGTGAAATTGAATCATGTTCATCTTTGATAAAATTTTTGCTAAATTTTGGGTGGTGGTGTGGTGATTTGGTAATCACCAGATGAGGGAGTTGATGGAGCGGGATAGAAAACAGAAATCTGTTTAAACCCGTGAAGTCACACTTCCATAAATAAATTAATAATGCTAACAATTTGTGCTATGTGTGTGGTAATTCAATCTAGTTTAAAGTTGCATACACAAAAGACACGTGGGAAACTAACATGTGTGCTCATAAATGTGCATTATGTTGCATTCTTATGTATGTGGAAAATAATAAATTAATCTTGTCTATTGTCATGTCATAACTAATAGCAGCTGTTTTTAAAATAATGGCATGTGCTTATTTTGCTTTCCTTGTCTATGTGATGTCTTTTCTACTATTCTAGGTGCACATAAGGTTTTATGGATTCATGAAGACTGGTAGATATAAAAAGCTGCTTTATTTGTGCTTTACTGCTAGGTAATTTAGACTAATGGGTTAATTATTAGCAATGATGGGAGGCAACAGAACAAACTGTATTTCTTTCATTAATTATTCTTTGTGTTTGTTTATATAATAGTTTTACAAATGAAGCTTAGAGATGGCTGCAGAAAAATAGTACACTTTTAAAAGTGGCGCAGGAGAGGTGGCGCAGAAAATTGACGCTCTTTGAAAAGAGGCCTAATGATGAAAAAGGCTCAAGAGAAAATAATTCTGAAAGGATGGAAAAAGCCTCTGAGCTTTTATTTTGAAAGGTTTTGGATTGAACTGCTAAAAAGATGACTCTTTGGAGAAATTTGCTAACGTTTGCTAACGTGCCACGGGAGTTCAGAGCTGACAGGCTCAAGGTTGAAAGGAAGCTTTCGCTACAAAATGTAGCAGCCTAAGGAAGAACTGCCAAGACTTCTAAATGAACAATGAACTAGTGAATTTGCCCGGGCATGTAAGAAGGAGGTGTCACAGTTTACTGTGGTACGAGGTGGCTCAGCCAATGGAGAACTAGAATTCGTCTGCTGGAATGTGAAAAATAGTTAGCTCAGCTTAATTTAGGGTATAAGAATAGGTTCAGAGAACACATAGTCGGCTTACGCTCGAGAAATCTGGAGGACGATGTTATGCTGATGGACTTTACACGTGAGGAAAGGTGTTTTTTATTAATTACTTTATTACTAGGTGATGAGGGTAGAGACAGAGATATAGTTAGGATTTTGGAAAAGCTTAATTTTACTTATTCTTGCTAATGAATAATAATTCTTGATTTATGCTCTTTTTATTAATACTGAATAAATCTTTCTTTATGACATTTTCTAATGCTTGTTTAATAAAATACCAAAACCTAAGTTTTCCTAGATGTGTTTAAATAAACTTTCTAAAATGACAAGCTGGTCTTGATTATTGTGGATAGTTTAAACAACATATTTAGATCTTATCGCCTCATGATTCAGTCGCTCTATTGTTGATATGGGCCTAGTGTTGTATTGTAAGTTTGGTGGTAGTAGATAGTGTTATTTGTGCAATATTTTGGTGAGAGCGCTGGATCACAGGATAAACAGTGGAGAAGGACAGGGTGTTTTTTTTTTGCTGTATGTGGAGGAAGCTGAAGAGGCGCTGAGGCTAAGAGGTATGGAACAGCAATAGGTGGAAGGAAGTGGAAGGCCTTTTGTTCTGTGTACATAATCTTATGTGCATAGCACCTGGACTTTTGTGGAGATCCAGGAACAGTGGATGCAGACAGGAGACACCTGGACAGATTTGAGGGGAAATAAGAAGGGCGGAATAAAAAGGTAAACATCTTAAACATTCTAGCGCAGTTGCCAAAGTTTCTTTCAGCAGCCGGGCTGAAAGCCAAAACTCACTTAGCCCAGGCAAAGGCAACTGCATGGATAGCTAGAAGGGAAATAGTACCAATACCCACGATCAGATGTCAACTTTGAAAGTTCAGAAGAAGAGATGCCCCCTCTCTGTCCCAGGAACTGGTAGAATATGAGAATATAGCTGCATCTAATCAGATGGAGGTTCCAGCATCATCGGCTAAAGAACGACAAGACACCCCAATAGTTGATGGACATAAAAAGGAGTTAAAAGGTGCAAAGGAGTTTCCTCTTTTTCTGAAAAAAGCGTCCCTACCACCTCCTCCCAGATCGATTACGAAAGCACCAAATGTGCCAACAGATGCGTCAGGTGATTTACCAGAAGGTTCTGCACAAGACCTGATAACATCACAGTGGGGTCCGTTGCCTGTACAGGCCCCATCTCCATCTCCCCCCCAAAAAACGGCAGTCCATGACCAAAACCAGGGGGGCTCATTAGAACCATCAACTTTGGAAGAAAAGGAGGCTCTAAGTCCGACTCAGCTAATCATACTTCCGTCTGAAGTCAACAAGACACCAGTAAGAGAGGCACAATATCCTGTGGAGAAGTGTGGCTCAGGGGTTAGAGGCAGCAGACCCGGAAGCGGAGATCGGTCCTGGACCAGGGTTCAATTCCTCGCCTCGGCGGGTCTTGGGCTAAAAATTCCACGGACTCGATAATTCTCGCCCGGTGCCTCCTCGACTCACGGGTTCACACTCTGCGACTCTGGGCAATAGCTTGCTTAATCTCCACAACGGCCCCTCGCGGCGGGATGCCTGACTTTCACCTTGTGGATACCCTGCTATCTCACAGGGGAATACCAGGAAGGGTGCCCTAAGCAAGCGCCGGGAAACCCACTGCGGGTAGCTGTGCGCTATATAAGCTCAACTACATACATCCTCCACTACTACAGGAACCAGTCCAATCCCAGTCTCAACTTCGACCTCAGTCTGAGCACCTGATACGGGGGATACCGCCGGGTGACACCTTCCTGGAAACTGAGAATTCATCCACTGAGAATTTGAACCAGGATGGGATGGCATCACAAATCAACTGTAGCAATGGGGTAGAAACACCCTTTATGCATCAGATGGACATATGAGACATACTGAACTTTATTCTGGAAGAGGTCAGGGAAATGAAAAAATCACAAAAACTCGAGATTGCCTCTTTACATCAACGGCTAGGCAAAATTGAAGAAGCAATAAAATGTCTTCCAATTAAATTGCAGGAAGCTGAAACCAGAATCTCGCTGCTGGAAGACCAAATGAATGAGATGCTCGGGAAGGAGAATGAAGCAGTAAAAAACAAAAGCTTTTTGGAGAACAAGTTAGAGGAACCCGAGAATCATTCCCGGAGGTCGAATCTTTGTATAGTGAGGGTCCCCAAAGGAATTGAAGGGATTCTTCAATGCGTCAACATGTTTATTAAACAAAAAGTTCTTCCCAAATTTGATGGAGACTTAACCATCGCAAGGGCATATTGAGTTCCCGCTCATTCCTTCCCAAACTCCACAATACCATGAACAATTTTGCTGAACTTTGAAGACATTTGTGTTAAGGAGCATATTTTAACGAAGGCGATTCAGCAAAGACAGTTTTTTGTAAATGAAACCTCTAAATGTCGAATATTTTCTGTCATGACAACTGTGGCAGCGCGCATACGAAAGGAATTTATAAATATGTTATATCTATTTAAAGCTCAGGGTGCCCAAACATCAATAACACAACAGTCAAAGTTGCGGGTTCTCTCAAATTTGGAAGAGGCTCAGGTGTTACTCAAATAAATCTCGGCTGGATCTAGAACTTGATTTAATACTAAAGAAAGTTTGAGTTTCTTATTTGCTGGGGGCAGCAGGGTCACCTAGGGTGTGGTACCATGACACCCATGAGGTTAGCAGGGTGGTAGAAATATGGCTAGTATGGCTAGCGGGGGGTTCTTCCTTTCGGAATGGAAGTGTGGGTGTGTGGGGGGACTATAAGCAGGAAAAAGTGTAGCAGCAAAAGGAGCAAACAGTGGTATATACAGGTACTTGCTTTTGCGCAAACAAGAAGCTTTTTTAAGAAATAGAAACAGAAATCGCTAGTAAATGTAAGATTTTGTCAGTCAATGACAATGGAATGATCAACAAACAAAAATGTGGTGGGCTTATTAAGTGGCTTGCCTCGTTTAATCCCCGTGTCTTGTTTTTCAAACAGACACATTAAAATCTATTTCACCTGAACTATATTTACCTAGGGCATTTTTGGACGCCTTTTTTGTGTCAGCAGGCCTAGCTATGAGAAGGGTTCTGTTACATCTGGGGGTCTCTAGTTGGCAATGGTATTCACCTTTGTGCAAATAGGGACCCTTACTTCTAAGTCAGGATAAGAGGATTACACTTCTAAATAACCCCTGTTCATCCCCTTGGTAGCTTGGCACGAGCAGGCAGGCTTATCTCAGAGGCAGTGCGTTAAGCATTTGTGAATATATACAATAATACAGTGAAAACACTACAGATGGACACAACAGAGGTTTTATAAAAATAAGTATTCTTTATATAAACTTAGCACAAGACCACAAACGACAAAAATCTACAATACTATACTTAAAGGTGACTTAAAGATGATAAAAGTTGCTTAGTTCAAGTTGATGATAAATGCTACAAAGTTCTCAACAAAGTACCTGGATGCGTAACACAAAATGAACAAAAGGCTTGCAAAAGGGGAGATGTGTCAGTTCCGTGATGCGGGGGAAATGATGCGTCGTGCCTCAATGCTTGCGCAGAGTAGGGGATGCATCGAGATCCTCACCGGTGCGGAGGTTATGCGTAGATTCTAGGCGTGCAGGCTCGTTGCGATGCACAAGATGGCTCCTCGATGATCCAGTTGTGATGCAAGAAGATGGCGCCCTTGATGCGATGACGATGCGTAGACACCCTGGCAGCCTTGCGACGATTCTGTACTTTGGAGCTGCGACAGGCCCCGCGACGAGCTTCTACGCGGATGCGATGGCGACTCTCTCGATGGCATCACGCTTCCCCGGTGATGCGACAGCAGGCAGCTTTGAAGAAGACACGCTTCCAGGGAGATGTTCACCACTGGGCTGCCACAGCCTGTCTCCTGGAATCCCCCAGCTTTGCCACTCAAAACTCCAGACAAGAATACCCAACCTAGCAGAGGCTGGCCTGGACAGTTAGGCAAGAAAATACCTACTTTCTAAAAGAGGTATTTTCAAACACAGAATATTAAAACCAATTTTACTAAAAGATGTATTTTATCATTCTGAGTTCAGGCATACTAAATTTGAATTTCTACCATTGTTCCCTGAGTCAGTTAGGATTACAAGAATGTAATAATCTAACTGCCCATTCCGGCCTATGGGGAACAGGTAGCCTTGCAATAGTGAAAAACGAAAATGGCTGTAATTCACTATTAGGACATGCTACACACACCAGGGCATGTCCTACCTTATACTTACAATGCACCTTGCCCTTGGGCCTACCATAGGGGTGTCTGATATGAAGCAAAGGAAAAGTTTAGGGACTTGCCAAATCAACATGGTAGTCACAGACTGCACACAGGCCTTGCAATGCCAAGCCTGAGACACACTTTACAAGCTGCTTCTGTGGGTGGCACAACCAGTGCTGAAAGCCCACCAGCAGCATTTGATTTACAAGCCCTGGGCACACATGGTGCACTGTACTAGGGTCTGACAAGTAAATCAAATAACCCAATCATGGAATCACTAATCAGTACATCAATTTAACACAGGGAGCACTTGCACTGTGGCACTGAATAGCAGTGGCACAGTGCCTAAAGCATGTAACCAGCAAAAACATATCAAAACAGAAGAGGCAATCAGGAAAAATGGAAGGGAGACTCACACCAATAATGGTAGGTCTGTGATGTATTCCTATAGGTTCTGTATCGATCCCCCTATTCCTGACCCTATTCTGGTTAACAAGTTAACTAGCAGCCAGCCCATGATGCAGAAAACCCCCATGATGCAGGAACCGTTATCTGTTTAAGCCACACTACGGCACAGGAACGTGTTATCTGATTAGGTCATAACGCTTGCCATCTAATTAGACAAGCGATATTCCTCCAGCCCCTGATAAGGCATACGGAGTTCTCAAAACAAATCAAACCTATGACAACCTGGGAAAAACCCTGCGGCCATTGTTTTGATTTCACCGAGAACTTGGGCAAAAGAATGTGCTAACGACCAAGTCGTATGACATCCTTATTGACGTATCTATGTCCATCCTTATGTCAATCTCGGCACCTTAAAGGTATAAATACTACCGATATTGCCCTATGCAAACACACGCGGTGGTGATGAGATCGGAGCAGCCAGACTTGCCGAAGCCCAGAGCAGAGCAGACCCCGCTGGCGCAGCCCCGCCTTCCTGACGCGCTGAGAACGAGAAGCTGCCTTTTCTCCTGCCGAGAAATCCAGCTCCGGCGCTTCCGGGTAGCCCTCGCAGGCAGCCTGGAATATCGAGACCAGAGACGAGAGATACCATCCCTCATCCATCCTAGATTCCAGGTACAGAACTGAATAACCCCTCGCAGAGAATTCTTTAGTCAGTCACTTGGCAAAACAAACTTAACTTAAACTGTAACTTTCTATTCCCGCCCACGTATTAGGCTTAGGTCAGGTACACGGGGTAGGCGTATTTAGAAACACCAGTTGAGTACGATTAGTCAAATGTATATGTGTATGTATCTATTTTATTCATTTTAAACCTTCATATGGCTTAGAAACCATATCAATGTTTTTACAGTATTATTTTATACTTCTGCTTTTAATGTATGCACTTTACTTAACTATAAGTATTGCAATAATATCGATCCATTTCTCTTGTACGAGAAAAGAGACTGATCAATAAATACCATCTTTTATTGAACACGCCCGTCTCTTCCTTTTCTCTACAATCTGATGAGACTAAGAATGCACGTACTGACTGAGTAAAATAAATTGCCTTTTGTTCACACGACTCTCGAGATATACTCTTGATTAGGGGAGAGCAAAGTTGTCATGTTCTATGGTTGTCAGAAACTAAATCCCTTCTTGTCTATCCAGGGAGGTTCAACTCCTCCTTGCCTATTTGAGAAAGTTTCTAGTGAACTCTGAGCTAGCTGGCAAACCCAAAACTTTAAGTCTAATATCGACAGTAGTAGACCTAGTTAACGTCTGGTCTAGGCCTATACTATTGAAGGTATTATTCCAATGCGCAGAGCCTATTGGGATAATAGGAACTACACTACATGGCGCCCAACGCGTTTGGAAGGGCGATAAAACTAACGTAAGACATTTAGAGTAACTCAGTCGTGCTTTCTCACTCAGACCCCTTTTTTCCCATAATACTCCAAAGACGTCTGGAGTGGGTCAAAGGTAATATCCGCCAGACCTCGCAGGAGGGAACTCCTATGTATGGTTCTTGGTTTAGTCAACGTTGAAGGATACACTGTTCCAAAATATTGTGCATCTAATCTTTGTTTCCATAAGAAACCTGATCTGCAAACAAAAGAAATAACCGTCCTGTAGGTAAAATGATAGACAGTGATGATGAAAGAGAGGCAGTTAGATTAGCAACTGAACTCGCAGCAGCTGATACTGCTATACAAGAAGCAGACCAGGATATAATACTCATCCCGGTCATCAAAAGGAAATCTATAACCTTAAAACTTATAGAAAATGGACTGACACCTACAGGTGGCACAGTCATATTCGTAATAGAGGCACACGAATATCGGCAGACAGAGGTATACTATTCATGGATACATTTTCCAGCAGCAAATGCTGTAACAAAGTACTTCCACTATTACAAAATAGAGGAACCTCCTGAAATGTACACTCCTTTCGAGGAGGTGGAAGTACCACTTAAATTTCAAGAGCACCTGCTCTTATTTAATGGCGCCCTAAAACATAATAATCACATCACCAGGCTCGGTCCTTTAGGTAGACCAGGAGCAACGTGGCCGGTCCTAGCCGGATACACACCACATCCAGACATCGACGGGATGTCTGCAGCAGAGCTTTTAACACAGCTAAAACAATTAATAAAATTACATAGACAATTAGTCCAATATGTGATGCGGACTTCAACAATTCAACCAGCAATTAAAATTCCACAGCTGACCCCTCACCAGGGGAACACAAATAAAATTACACCACAGAACATACAGTCCTGCCTAGGTAAAGTACCGGCTAAACGGGAACCAATTCCATTCTGGCTAGCGCAAAAAATCACCCAAATAGAGGCGGTGTTTCCAGACACCACCCCGCTAGAAAAACACAGGATTCTGACTATCTGTCTTCCAATGGGAATCGCACCACACATTGAGGACTGTGACACTTGGGGTACAGTCTTTGCTTCCATTTACACAAAAACGCACGGTGTTCCATCCGTTTCGGTAATACCAGATGTGCTAAAACAAATTCAAGACGAATATGGTCCAGAACCCGCTTTAACTCTTGGTATGAAATTACTGAAAGACTTCAAGCAGGTCTCGGCTATATTATTAGCCAACATAAAGGGAGAAGCAGCAAACGTGGCGATCCGCCAGAGGTTAAAAGAGACAGATATAGCAGACCAACCAGCTGAAATTGCCAGAATCATAGAAAAATCCTATGAGGAACTAGGTAGAGATAGTTTAGGTGGAATACCAGTAAAACCACAACTGATTGAAAGTCCTGAAAAAATATTTTTTAATAACAATTCAACATCACAAAAAAAGAGCTGGGATGGAAACAAACAATCCAATCCTAAAGAAAAGAAATTCCAGTCCAGAGGAAGGTCTCCTCGGCGGAGAGAAAAATCTCCGAACCAAAGACACAGGTCACCCCAGAGTGACCCCTCTGGGAAAAGATATAACCTTAGAAATAGGGATAATATAAAGAAGCCTGATAGATATCAAGACATTGATACACGTCCCTCTCAATCTTTTCAGACTTCCTCGCAGAAATCGGAAAGAAGAGGACGATCAGAACAAAGAGAAGAGCACGCCAAGTCCAAAGACAAGGAACCTGCTCAGCTAAAAAAGAAATTACAATTTCCAAAAAAGAAGGTAGCCAGTATTAAAATAGTTAACAATGCCGAGAATACTGAGGACACAACTGAAAAACGGAGAATGGGCTCAGACAATGCTAGACAGCGCAGCAGAAGTGAGCATAGCTCGCAAAGTCCTTATGAATCATCTGGAGACAGTGGACACGAATGAATATCTTCAAGTGGAAACTGCAGACACCAGAGTTAGCAAACCTCACAAAATATATGAAATAACATTATGTATAGAGGGAGATAAGACTAGAAAAATAAGGGGACTATTTTGGGATAATCTCTCCAAGGGCTATGACATCCTTCTAGCTGAAAAAGACTGGCCACCAGAGTTTGTCAGGGACTGCCCACATGGCGAAGAAATAATTATGCCTGCCTTCTCAAATCATATCCCAATTCATAACAAATACACACTTGCTAGAAAGTGGGCAGTAGCTCAAGCTCCTGCTTTATATAAAAATCATGTAGGATGGGATGAGGACTCTCCTCCTCACAAAATCCAGTTAAAATCACAACCTACTGCACAAAGGCAGTACCCAATTAAGCAAGAAGCTAAAAAACAGGTAAAAGAAATACTAGATCAGCTAGAATACCAGGGGGTGGTTGAAACTTGCACCTCACAAATGAACAACCCTTTGTTTCCGGTCTCCAAACCAGACAATTCACACCGTCTAGTTTTGGATTACCGACACCTTAACTCATGTTGCAAAACTTTTGCAGTGCAAAACTCGCATAGTGCTGCACTAATGAATAACATAGTGCGCAAAAAATACAAAACAACATTAGACATCTCTAATGGATTCTTTTGTCAAAACATAGCACCAGAGAGCAGATATTTGTCTGCGTTCTCAATAAATGGCACTCAAAAACAATTCTGACGGTTAGCCCAGGGGTACAAGAACAGCCCGGGGGTATTCTCAGCGAGAGTAACAGAATTACTACAAACATATGATGACAAAGCATTATCTTATGTCGACGACATTTACTTAACAGATGATGACTTGAATACTCACTTGAAGAGAGTGAACACCATAATACTTGAGTTCGCAGCAGAGGGTTACAAATTCAACTTTAAAAAATCCAGAATTGCCCATCTGACAGTCCTGTTCTTAGGATATGAATTATCAAGTGAAGGCAAAAGCCTGGCTGACAATTTCCTGGAGAAATGTGCCGTACTCCAAGCAACTAGAACACTAAAAAACCTACAGTCAATTCTAGGCTTCCTAAATTTCGGAAGAACATACATTGCAAATTACGCAGAAAGGGTCAAACCCCTTTATGATCTAATAAAACCAGATTTTAAAAGAACCAATTGGACTCAAATACACACAGAAATTCTGAGATCCTTACAAACAGACATGTTAATTAAAACAAAATTAGAAACACGTGATAACACACGCAATCTTGTGATTCGAGTCATCCCAGGAAGATGCGGATTCACATACCTGACCTCTAATGAGGGAGAAAAGGTACCGATTGCATTCAAATCACACTTGTACACTAAGGCTGAAATGAAATTTAGCCCAACAGAAAAAATTCTAACTGCGACACAGACAGCTATAGCAAAAGAACGAGCCCTGGCACAAGGTAAACGAATAATAATCGTGACACCGATACCAGCCCTAGAGGCGGTAACAAAGGCAAGCATTCCGAATGCTAAAGCACTACATCCAAGGTGGATACAGTGGGCTAATTCTCTTGCTGCAACAGACGTGGCATACGAATTTGATCCTAACTTAAAAACACAAGAATTTCTCCAATATGAATTTGAATGTCCTCCGCCGACCGAAATTCTGCCTCTAGAACACTACGGCTGTATAATATATACAGACGGATCAGCACAACCCGCAGTGGGGGGTAAGCAAGCTTACAGTGCTGCGTGCGCGATTGTTAAAGGTCGCTGGCACAAAGGGAAATTTAAACCGGCTATCACTAAAACACAATCCCTAGGAGATTGTACAGCTCAGCGAGCTGAACTACTGGCATTCAAGATGGCGCTTGAAAATACCGATCGAGAATTCCCCACACTCATAGTGTGTGATTCGTATTATTGCGTTCAGTCTTATAATGAATACTTGCAGATCTGGCTTCAGAATGGCTTCAAGGATGCAAAAGGTGGCACAATCAAGCATAAAATGCTCTGGGAACAAGTAGTTCTTTTACAAAAAGAACTACCAAAGACTCACGTGATACATACACTGAGTCATCAACGTGATGGCGTTCACGTTGCAGGGAATTCATTGGCTGATGAGGCCGCGAAGGCAGCTGTGCAAACGGCTTCCGTAGCTGCAATCACACGGTCAAAAACAAAAATAGACAGCGAAATATTACAGGCTGTCAGCGCGACAGAAAAGGATTCGATAGAAACACTCCCGAAAGGCTTTCCAGTAAAATACTCATACATAACTGATGCAAACAATGTTCCTTTTGCTCGAATCCCTGGAGTGGGGGATAGGGCAATTCCAAACATGGAACATAGGTTAGGACTAATAATAGCGGCACACAAAGGGCTTGCTTCTATACATGCTGGCGTCTCAGCCACAGTATCATTATTAAAACAGAGATACTGGTGGCCACAAATGAGAAGACAAACAAGGAACTATGTTTTAGAATGTGAAATATGTCAAAGAATGAAAGTATCAACGGTGAGACGTCCAGCGCAGACGCCCCTTCTAATCTCAGATAAACCATTAGCCTGTGTTTACCTAGACCACTGTGGTCCCTTACAAAGGGATGGTAACTATAAATATATCTTGGTTGCAGTGGACTCATGCACGAGATTCATATGGATGTGGCCCCAGCGAACGGCTGACGCCAGAACTGTTATAAAAGATTTGCGAGTCTTTATCGGCACATACGCAATTGGCATGCTGCATTCGGACCATGGTCCTGCTTTTAGCTCTAGAGCTTATAAGGAGGCCATGGTCAGCATGGGCGTTACATTGCGGTACTCTTGTCCATTTTACCCTGAGGGGAACGGAATTGTTGAAAGAAAAAACCGTGACATAAAGCAATCTATAACGGCAAAGGTATTAGGTTCAGGAGCTGGGTGGGTCAAACATCTAATAAGTGTCCAACGTAGTCTAAATAACCTGCCAAGAAATTCTCTGAAGGGATTCAGTCCGTACGAATTATTATTTGGAACTAGGATGTTAATCTCTGACCTTGACAGTCAGACTTCAGTGGTGAAGGAAAAAAGCTTTGTAATCAAAGATCGTTTGGCTATTTTGCAGGACTTAAACAAAACAAGAAAAGACCTGAGCAACATAAAGTTGAAACAACAGCCAACAACCACTGAAGAACCACCACCTGTCCCAGCAAGACCTGTCTGGATTCCAAAAGTCGGGGATCTAGTCAGAGAAAAGATCGCGGTAAAGAAGGAATTTGGGCCTTCTTACAGAAAAGCAGTTCCTGTCTTGTCTATCAACGGGACAAGATCAGTTGTACTACCGCCGCTTGCTGGTAAAAAGGAGAACCGAGTTGTATCGATCGACCTGGTAAAACCACAATCATGTGGCCGATAACAAATAGTAGGCCAAGTGGACTCCCAATGAGTAGCAGAACACCAAGGTTTGCTACCAGTACAGAGGTCCTAACAAAGAGGCTAATCACATTCGAAACGCCTACAGAAGAACAACAAGGACTATGCAACAATGCAATGGAACTTAGACCTCTGAAAACCCAAATAAAAACATTTAGCAGAGACACACCAATCTACAATGAAGTACCAAATGATAATGCAAGAGACAGTAATCCTGAAGCAATTGGAACAATTGACAGAACAGCATCCGGCTACTTCATAAACTTCGATGATTCCTCTGAAGGCTTCAGTGAATCAAAGACACAGCCATCATCAAAAACCTTTAAAGATAAAGCTAAAGACCTTTTGAAACAACTGAAAGAAACATATCTGATTTCTCCATGGATCGAATTTTGGGTGGGTTTTGGTGCATTTATCCTCATACTTTGGCTCATCATGGTACTAACTTTGGGACGCTTCATTGAGGGAAAATATGCTAAAATGGACACAGCAAGTCAGAAAATCAACTTGATCCTCAAACCACACACATCTTCACACGTCGAGAAAAGAGAACTTTCTTCAGCCAACTTCACAGCCAATCCTATACCGGGTGGGGTAGCATGGGACAACACTGACTACGAAATTTATGGTCCGGTTGAAATCCTGAAATATCCACACCAAATTAAGATCTCATTGAGTGACTTTGTAAAACCGAGCTCATTTGCTGATGATTGGGACTTTGAAAGTATAAATAATATGATGTCTGACTTAGTAATGTCTGCTAAATTTACCAAACATGATTATTTGCAGGGTTCTACAAATTATGATAGTATGTACTGTTACAACCACTATGGTAACCATTTTCTACATAAATCTGCACAACCTAGAAATGTTTTAAATTATAATCAATGGGAACATTGTGCAACCCCTCCAAAAGGAAGCTCAAGAACCGTTTATGACAAATATTCATACTTTTCAGGTTTTAACACAAGTAATGCTGAAACATTTTATTTCAAATTGTCAAATAAGACAGGGACAAAGACCATGATAACAAACACGAAATTGATATATTCAGACTCATTCTTTGAACAAATGAATACTTTTGCTTTTGATTATTGGGACAAAAATGTTGAATTGAAAAGTGTTTGGGGTACGAAAGAATGGCAAGTACAAGGTATAGAATCTTTGTTTAGAGCCTGCATGATCCCAGAACAAATTATATTTTTAAATGACACTGTTCAACAAACTACCTGTCTTGGCCTAGCCAAAATCAAAGACTTAAATAAACCGTCTATTCCTAAACCAACAATGTACAGCAATAGCTCTATAGATGAAGAGATAGACGTAAACTATGTATTAAACCAAAACAGAACACATCCTGATTGGAAACAGTGGTTGATCTGGCCCACAGATACTAATAACTGTCAAGACAGATTCCTGAAAAAAACACAGGGGTTCAAAATGACCAGGCCAGACCCTAGATATCCCCAAAGACATCACCCAGGGATAATAACCACCTACAGTGTGGGCAAATTATGCCTTCAATGGCTACAAACTTCCACACTGGCAGAAATTAAGCAACACCTAACTTTACTTACTGATGGTGCTGACTTGCGTGATTTCATTATGGGACCGCGCAAACAGCGTCAAAAACGTTTCATAGCAGCCTCTGTATATGCAGCATACAACGAGGCCTGGAAGGTGACTCAAATTGAGACAGCAGAAAGAATACGGGAAATTTACCGTATTAATTTGGAAAAATCACTTTCTGTAGTGGACAATGGGTTAATGACTCTGTCCTCCAGAATTTTTTCTTTGGACAGCATTGTGTCTTCAGCAATCGACATATTATCGCAGGACTTACTGTTGTTACAACACCGTCAGTCGCAATTGCGTTCTATTGTACAGCTTGGCTGGACGTTACAAAATCTGCGTTCAGGCTATGTGCCTTGGCGTTTAATCAACACAACGTCACTATTCAATATCTTTAACCTTACTGATAAACAAATCAGTATGGCACAGAAGGGTGCTGATTATACAATCCTGAGCATTGAGAAACTCGAAAGATTACCAGTGACAATGTCAGAACGACCTGTCAGTGAATGGCTAATACATGGGATAATTAATATTCCAATATCAACCTTCAGGTTTCAATACTGCCAAAAATATATACAGGCTGGCATGTACGAAAAATTGGGAAAAGGGTACATTAAAACAACATGGAACCTGCCCTATTCACATGCATGTGTCAGTAATAAAGGACAGAAAGTGTTTCTTAGTGGCAATAATTGTGCAATGTCACTAAGCGGTACACTTCTGTGTAATGGAATTAGTTTGCATGGAGCCTGTGAAGGGAACTCAAATAACCTTTCATGTCACCAGCAAGGCGCACCTGCAACAGAGATAGAACCATTCTTTCAAAGACTCTATAATGGGAGTTACATTCTAATTGTAGATCGCAGATGTTGTAGTCTTATGCCCGGGACTCCTTATCTCGTAACTACGACTGCGAAGGTCAAGTGCTGTGGACACTCATTGTTCCCCAGCTCCTTTCCAGACAGGGAGGCAAGGGCATGGCCCAACTTGAAAATTACTTCTATTCGAATAGATACTTTAAGCAAAATGAAAACAGTGCTTTTTCAGACGCCGACCAGGCTCACGTCATCAAAAGAAACGTATGATCTCCTAGTCGCAAGGACGAGTGCAGAGATACACTCCTTATTATCAACTAATTCCCCCATACATTTCGCAGAAATCCTGAATGAAATCTTAAATATTTCTGAGACCAGTGGAGTCTCAAAAGTATTTAAGACAGTATTTTCGATGGCATTAACACCATTCAAAGCCATACTGGGTATTTTTCCAGATTTCGTCCATTCGATTTTTGGCGGACTTCCCCTCATTTTGGGACTAATTGCAGGAATCCTATTCTTAGTCCTTATATTTCGTTATGGCAAACCATGTCACAGACAAAACACCTGCGACAAGGGAAGAAACAATCCTAGCCATTGGATACCGGGACCGGATATCAAAAATCCTGGGACTATCCCGGCTTAGAGACCTGAACATGACTTGGTTTCTATCATTTCGACCAATGTGGCAACGATGTGTTTTACCTGTATTAAGGTGCCTGCTATGCGGAGAAGAATGCGTGTTAGACACCTGTCTGACGCTACAATCGGATGCGCCAATGGATGCAGAAACATTGTTGAGTCCAATAAAGGCTCACGCTTTGTGCTGCCCTCAACGGCTACCAATCCTGATGACGGCATTCGTGGAAGCTTCACCACTACGATTAAGGGGTAGTGAAGTTCAAGATGAAAGCAGCATCGATCAGGTACGACCTTCTGTCAGCAATCCAAATAAGAACTTCAATGGAGACAATCATGCGCACGAATGCATGGTTACACCTTTTTCCGAGTTAGTGGAACTCTCCCAGGAAGCTGTTGACAGCTTTTTCGAAAGCCTAAATGATATGATGTTCTCACCAGAGCAGAAATAGAGACTTTTGAGCAAGCTAGCACACGGCGTTCCCTGAATTTGGCCTTCAACTTTAATAATAAAGTCACATGAACAATTTTCCCTCCAGTTCATGGACAGCAATTTTTTCAGCAGCCCCCAAATATTTTTACAATTTTTCGGGACACTTATCTTCTGCTTAAAGTAAGGACTATTCTTAGAGAACTAAAATTCCTAATTTTAGGTAGTTTATAGACATTAGCTGCCCGCTGGTATGTTCATAATTATTCTTATTCTGTGATGAAATGGTCTCAAACCTTTTTTCTGTATTAAGAGCCATTTCATGTGTAAATTCTCATATACCAAATAGCAATAATGTATACAAATGCGTAATTACTTTAGCATTATTCTACAGCTTGAGTGCATACAATACATGTGACTGCTTTTTCCGTATATTTGATAAATTTCAAAATGCATTTATGTATTTTGGGGTGGTAAGGTATACACAATACTCTATAGTATGTTGTACTATGTTTTACTATGCCTAGATTAGTAAATATGTCCATAGTTAGCGTGGAGTGGGTGTGATGTATTCCTATAGGTTCTGTATCGATCCCCCTATTCCTGACCCTATTCTGGTTAACAAGTTAACTAGCAGCCAGCCCATGATGCAGAAAACCCCCATGATGCAGGAACCGTTATCTGATTAAGCCACACTACGGCACAGGAACGTGTTATCTGATTAGGTCATAACGCTTGCCATCTAATTAGACAAGCGATATTCCTCCAGCCCCTGATAAGGCATACGGAGTTCTCAAAACAAATCAAACCTATGACAACCTGGGAAAAACCCTGCGGCCATTGTTTTGATTTCACCGAGAACTTCAGCAAAAGAATGTGCTAACGACCAAGTCGTATGACATCCTTATTGACGTATCTATGTCCATCCTTACGTCAATCTCGGCACCTTAAAGGTATAAATATTACCGATATTTCCCTATGCAAACACACGCGGTGGTGACGAGATCGCAGCAGCCAGACTTGCCGAAGCCCAGAGCAGAGCAGACCCCGCTGGCGCAGCCCCGCCTTCCTGACGCGCTGAGAACGAGAAGCTGCCTTTTCTCCTGCCGAGAAATCCAGCTCCGGCGCTTCCGGGTAGCCCTCGCAGGCAGCCTGGAATATCGAGACCAGAGACGAGAGATACCATCCCTCATCCATCCTAGATTCCAGGTACAGAACTGAATAACCCCTCGCAGAGAATTCTTTAGTCAGTCACTTGGCAAAACAAACTTAACTTAAACTGTAACTTTCTATTCCCGCCCACGTATTAGGCTTAGGTCAGGTACACGGGGTAGGCGTATTTAGAAACACCAGTTGAGTACGATTAGTCAAATGTATATGTGTATGTATCTATTTTATTCATTTTAAACCTTCATATGGCTTAGAAACCATATCAATGTTTTTACAGTATTATTTTATACTTCTGCTTTTAATGTATGCACTTTACTTAACTATAAGTATTGCAATAATATCGATCCATTTCTCTTGTACGAGAAAAGAGACTGATCAATAAATACCATCTTTTATTGAACACGCCCGTCTCTTCCTTTTCTCTACAATCTGATGAGACTAAGAATGCACGTATTGACTGAGTAAAATAAATTGCCTTTTGTTCACACAACTCTCGAGATATACTCTTGATTAGGGGAGAGCAAAGTTGTCATGTTCTATGGTTGTCAGAAACTAAATCCCTTCTTGTCTATCCAGGGAGGTTCAACTCCTCCTTGCCTATTTGAGAAAGTTTCTAGTGAACTCTGAGCTAGCTGGCAAACCCAAAACTTTAAGTCTAATATCGACAGTAGTAGACCTAGTTAACGTCTGGTCTAGGCCTATACTATTGAAGGTATTATTCCAATGCGCAGAGCCTATTGGGATAATAGGAACTACACTACAGGTCCAACAGGTTGCTATTTATTTTTCTAAGAATTTGCCATGGGAATTTGAACACATTATTATGGATCCACAGGGGAGATGGCTAAGGGTAGTGGTGAAGTTGAAGGGGAGGATTTTAAACTTTATTAACTACTATGGCCCAGTTACGGATGATGTCTCAGGCTGGTCAAAATCAATGAGCTCCTGATGGGGCCCCCGGGCAGAACCTTATCTATGGAGATTTTAATTATATACAGGATCTAAAGAAGGATACCTCAAATAAAAACAAAAATCAACTGGAACTAAATACTAAAAGAATCTTCGAGGTTATCAGGCATGATTTGCAATTAATAGATCCTTGGCGGAAAGCCAATACCGATAAAAATAGTTCCACTTGTCATTCACACTGCTAACAGACAGAATCCCAAGTTTATTTCTTCTTAATATCGAGATCCCTTCTTGTCTTGAAGGCAGATATTGGGATTAACCCCTTCTCTGACCACTCGTATATAGGGCTTGAGCACGAGTTTGATGAAGGGAGAAGGGAGCGACCCAGATGGCAGATGGATCGCCTCCTTCTCCAAGATCAAGAATGGGTTGAGAGTTTTAGAGCATGGATCTCTGAGTATTTTAGGATTAATGAGGAGATGGCTGGACCCTTTGCGATTTGGGGGGGTTTAAGACCGCAGCTCAACGACAAATAATCTCCTTCACGGCCTCCCAGTATAGAGCTCGGCGGCTACAAATAGCTGAACCTCAGGGGGCAGTGGAAAGGGCACATGCTCAGAGGATCCGGTCATGTCCACATCAATTGGATAAGGCTAGAAAGGCCCTGAGAGACTTTTTTGTTTTATAAGATATTAGCAGCTCCCGATCCTACCAACAAAAGGAGTATGAGGATAGCCAGATGGTTGGCAAATTGCTGGCCAGCTCTACAAAAACTAAACAAGAAGCGGCTTTAGTTTTGAAGGTGATTAACCCCAAGACCAGAGTAGAAGTAACTAATAGTGATGAGATTCCACAGATTTTTTTGGAACATTTCCAGCAACTCTACACTACTGAATACCTGGTGGGGGAAGTACTTTGATAACGTAAATATTCCCAGACTATCCGATTCTCGGAATGATCAGTTAAAATGTGATTCAGAACCTGCTGAGATCTTGGCATCCATTAAATCTATGGCCGGAGCTAAAGCGTGTGGGAAGGACGGGTTCCCAATAGAATTTTATAAGATCTTCTCCAAAAATTTGACCACACCATGAAAAAATGATTTAATCACATCAAAAATGGTGGTCATTTTCCCTCGTTTTTTAAGGAGGCAATTGTTGTCTGCTTCATAAAAAAGGGATAAGATCCCGAAGGATGTTAATTCTTATAGGCCAGTTAATCTCCTTAATTCAGATTATAAGATTTTAATGAAGGTGTGGGCTGAGTGTTTTTTATCGGCTGAACAGGAAACAATTCATAAAGACCAAGCTGACTTTATAGCAGGAAGATCTATGGCAGTTAATCCGGAATGTTTAATACAGGCCTTAGATTATTGTAACAGTAACTCTACCCCAGCCTGCATCATGATGGTCGATGCGGAGAAAGCATTCGATTTGGTGAACTGGAACACTTTGTTTTTTGCTCTTGGTGAATTTGGCATCCCTCCAGGTTATTCTAATGCTGCGAAACATCTATCATGGGGGTGCACAGGCTCAGGTGGTAATTGATACGAAACGGGCCGGCACGGTAAAAATAAATCGGGCGACAAGACAAGGATGTCCAATCTCCCCATTGCCTTTAAATTTCTTTATAGAACCTTTAGTTATTAGAATGCGTGATAATGCAGCAATTAAATCCCCAATCTCTGGTATGGCCAAATTGAAACTTTTGCGGATGATAATGTTTTATATTTGAATCCTAAAATTTACAATTTGGAAGTGGTGATGAGGCAATTTAGTAAATTTGAATTTATTGGGGGATACAAAATAAATCTAAGCAAAACTGAAGTTCTTGTTTTGAATTCAGATATAAACTTTCTCTCACCCAGTCTCAGGGCGCAAGCCACAAAGCAAGACCCCATTAGATACTTGGGGCTCTATGTGACTAATCAATATCAACAGCTTTATAATCTGAATTATGTAAGAACCCAAGAAAAAATAAAGAGATTATTAGAGCAGTGGCTTTTACTCCCCTTGACCTTGGTGGGACGGGTATCACTTATTAAGATTTCCATACTTCCTTTACTCATTTATCTTTATATTAATGTACCCATTATAATAAATATATTTTGTTTTTCTAAGAGATGGAAACCCTGATCAGACAGTTTGTCTGGGGGAAAAAGGTACCAAGGGTTAAGCTCAGATCACTACAATGAACGATTGAACAGGGAGGTCTGGCTTTACCCCATATCCGAACTTACTATAATGCTGCTTTTTTGGATTAACAAGCTGGCTTACTGGGTTCAAATGGGTTTAGAGATAACTTCTTTGTTGACAAAATGGTGCAGATTTTAATATTTTTAAAAACCTCTAAACTTCAGAGAAAAACAAGATATAGGACACTGAAGGACTATTCCACTAGACTGCAGTCTTTTTTCAAAGGGACGGACTCCTCCAAGTTACAGTACTTGAAATTGAGGGAATGCAAGAGTCTCGACCTTCAAATTCAATCATGCAACTTGAAAAATTGGGAAGGCTGTGGTCTAGGAGAGCTAAGATATTTTTTAATACCGAATAGGGTAATCTCTTGGCAGGAGATGTTGCTGAGGAAAGGGAATCAGAGGAAGCCAGCCTTTTTTGAATATTTACAAATTGTTCTTTTCTTTAAAAATTTGAATGCTGTTTTTGATGTGCCAAATAAACTAGTGATAGCCCTTTTCGGGACTAAATTAAGTGGTGTAGGGAATTGGTATCGTCTGTTACGAAATAAGGGGCAACTCCCATTTATAGAGAACCATTTGGAAAGGGTGACCCGTGAAACACAATGTACTTTTTCTAACAATGAATGGGAAGCTATATGTCATTGAGGGAGTAGGGGCCAGATTCATCAAACAAAAATCCGCTCGCAAAGGGCCAGATTCTGAGAATCTGGCCCTTTGCGAGCGGTATTTTTGCATTTGGGATGCATCATCCCAAATGCAAAAATCGCTAATTAAGAATTCGCTAAATTGCGATTCTTTGCATTTAAGGAATCTCAAATTGAGATTCTTTAAATGCAATGCATGAAAGTGAAAAAATAGCGAATTCGCTATTAGGGCACGCAAATTACCATGAAGTACAACTTCATGGTAATTTGCAAAAACTTTGAAAAATGCAATAAAGTGCATTTTTTAAAGTTTCATGTTGCGCACACACATGCCCTAAGGGCATGTGTGTGCGCAACATATGTGCACACATCAATTTCAGGGGTGCAACAGGGTGTCCTTTGGACATCCCTGCACCCTTGAAATCGCAATCTCAATTTGCGAATCGCTAATTGCGATTAGCAAATTGAGATTGTCTTCCTATTCATTCCTATGGGCCTCTAGGCCCATAGGAATGAATGGGGAGATATTCCTTAATTGCGACTCGCAATTTGCGAATCGCAATTAAGGAATTATTAGAAATCGCTATTTTTTTTGTGATTTCTTGATGCATAGCATTTTGCTATTCCTTAATAGCGAATCGGTATTTTTCGCTATTAAGGAATAGCAAAATGTGTTCTTGATGAATATGGGGGTAAGTCTCTGAGAGCAGCCAATTTTAAAAGAATGGCCTTCCTATCCCGTTGGCTGGCCTACCTCACTCTGAAAGCACTCAATAAAAGTTATCCGGAAGCCGAAAATAGTTGCTTCCGATACCAGGTGGAAGGGGAAGGAGGCTGGCTCCATATATTTTTTTTAAATGTCCTAGTTTGAGGTCTTTTTGGGAGGCAATCTTCTCGGCCCTAAATTGGGCATTTGAAAAGAGGGTATTGCCGGAGGCCGAGCTTTTCCCTGTTTGGAATTTGTAGAGATAGAACAATTTTAAGGGAAACAGAGGCAATTTTCCTCTCTATTTCTTCCTTGGTAGCCCCCTCCTTAATTCTCCAAAATTGGAGGTCTAGGCATGTTCCCACTTATGATAAATGGTTAAACAAAATGAAAAGGACACGGGCTTCAGAAGAAGCCTACACGAGAAGGGTGGGAGATTCCAGGAAATTCAACAAGAATTGGAAGATTTTAAGTAACTTGGAAAACCCGATAGAGGGATAGTACTACCTGGAATTTAGAGTCTAGACTCTAGCTTCTGTTCTATCATTCCTAAAATGTTTGGAGGAACTAGACATATGCTCTGTTAAGCACTTTAGCACTTTAATATTTTAACTTGGCATCTTTGCATTAGCACTTGTACTTTCTTGCACTTTTGCACTTTGGTATTATATAATCTTCCATCACTCTCCTTTAGATATTTATGATAGATGTGTTTTAAAATGGTTTTGCAGCTCCATTTTGCCATTGGTCTCAACTTTAAAAGATAAAGTTATCGTTTCTTTTTAAAAAAAAAATTATTTTACTCAAGATCGATTAGCGCTAATGCTTGCTCATATGGTATTTAATTCTCTTGGTGCTCTTCTCAATAAAATAAATTGAAGAGAAAAAAAAGAATGGGAATGAGTAAGGAGGCTTGAGAATGAAATGACACTTCCCAAAGAAAAGAGGTAGTAAGTTGGAAATCTTTGGCTAGGAGGATGCAAAAGAGAAATGTAATGACCACTAGAAGGAAGGAGGAAATACTTGAAATGAAGAGGCAGTAAAAAGGACGGTAAGGAATAATAGTGTTAGGACCATGGTAAATTGTTAGAGAGATGCCATGGCAAACCAAAGAAGACCAGGAGCCCACGTACACAAGCCACCATACTGAGGCTGGAATACACACAATTAAAACAAAAAGACACCTATACAGTCTGACCTAAACAATACTAAGGAAAACAGCACACAAGGGTGCACAAATAAGCAAAGCATGACAAACAGAGTTGGAAGGATATAATGATGTCGGGCAAATTCATGCAGGTTTCATGTTCAATTAATCATTAACTCAATTGGCTGCAATATCAAATTTGAGTTAGAGGGAAGATTATAGTTAACCCATATTCAATTTCTGGCTACTCCTTATTTGTATTTGTATTGTGTAATTGTAGAGTGCACTGGCTCATCCCCAAAGGGATATCCTGGTGCTAGACTATTATTGATACTGGTTCAGATCATAGACCTAAAGTGAGTACAGCCATGTCTTCAAGTTTAAAAAAAAAAAAAGACAGCAAATCTGACCCTTTGCGTAAATCCTGAGGAAGCTTGTTTTAATGAGTGGAAGCTAGAAAGTTAATAGAACGGCCACCCACCTGTGACTTTCTGGTTCTTTTGCAAGATATCAACTCCTTATTGGCTGATCCAAGGTTCCGTATAGGTGTATGGAAATTGACTTTCTTCAAAAATATCGTAGGACCATTTCCATAAAGTGCTCTGTGCGTCTGACACGTTAACATACAAATTACTAATTTATGAACTGGAATCCAATGAAGCTGGTCAAGGCAGGCTGACACTGAGCTCCTTTTGGTTTGATTACAAATAAGTTTAGCAGCTATGTTTTGAATAGTCCTGTGAATAAGTACTCACATGTGCCTACATAAAATGCATTTCTGTAATCAATCCTATTCAGAATTAAAGGATTATGTTCCTTCTCCAGGCTACTGGAATCCATCTGGCAAGTGAAATAGTAATTGCCCTGCAGGTACAATATTGAAGTTACTCAAAGTTGGTCTCCTACTTTGATTATCAGGCGATGTGTAATCTTTGAGAGCAAACCAGTTTTGTAACTTCAGTTTTCTTGAGAACAGGCACTGTAGTGTAGTAACTATATTCCCAATAGATTCGGCGCATTGGAATTATATATCCTATAGATCAGATGTAGGACTGAGGTCAACTAGGTCTCTATCGAATATACTAAACTTAATTGTGTGTGTGCCAGCTAACTCAGAGGTCACTAGAAACTTTCTTGAATGCACAAGAAGGGATTAGTTTCTGACAACTGCATAAACATGACAACTTTGTTTTCCAAGAATACGAATATACCTCTCAGAGTCGCAGAAACAATAGAAAAGTATTTCACTCAGTCAATCATGCATGCTTCGTTTCTACAGAGTTGCAGGGAAATAGCGAGACGGGCGTTTTCAATAAAAAGGTTTATTGAACAGTCTTCTTTCTCATGCAAGAGAGGTGAACTGCTACAATCGTTATGCAGCCTGCAAAGTATAATGCGTACAGCTAGAATAGAATTATAAAATAATACTGTAAAAGCATTGCATGGTTTCTAAGCCATATAAAAATACATACATAAATAACAGACTAAAATACTCAACTGGTGTTTCTAAAATACGCCTACCCCAATGTACCTAACCTAAGTCTAGCACGAGGGAAGAAGTAAGTATTGTGTAGCATAGGTTTAGTTTTTGCCAAGAATCTACCAAAGGTTTCTCTAGGTTCTTATCAGCTCCATACCTTGTTAGAATGAAGGAGATCTGGTACCTCTGTCTCGGTACTTGATTTCCCAACACCCCGCAAGGGGAGCCGGAAACACCGGAGCTGGACTCTCGGTAGGGGAAAGGGAGCTTCTTGATCAGTGCGTCAGCTGGAGAGTCGGCTTCCTTCAGGACTTGCTGTAGCAAGTAGGTCTTCAAACTGCTCTGAACCACAGTAGTTTGCCATAGCACGTGAAGGTATATTTATACCTGTTTAGGAATGCCATAGTTTAACATAAAGTCGGACATCTGAACGTCAGGAAAGAACCTCTAGGGAATATGTGTTCTTTGTAAAGTAACTGAGTTCTTAGACAAATCAATATTCAAGCAAGGGGAGTTCCCTAACTGCTTAAGCTGGTTTTCCAAGAAATCGTTGTGATGTTTGGTACGGGTGGAAGTAGCCATGCCTGTATTTGGGTAGCATGGTATATGCCTAAATAAGGACTTGATTTCTATGCCTATATAAGGGCAATGTGAATTGTACCTATATAAGGGCATGAATCAGGAAAATTCACTCGGAGCTTAAACCGCCACACAACAGCACGGCCCGTGCAGGTAAGAGCGTTGGGAAGGGGCGAGGTGGGGGGGGGTGATTCGACATATGAGACCAAGGGAACATACATTTTAAAAATGTAAGTTTCCCTCGTCTTCATACGTCGAATTCCCCCTGCCGCCCCGCCCCACCGCTCTTAACTGCACGGGCCGCTCCTGTTTGAGGAGTGGAATACAACCAACAATATTCAAGAATTGAAACATACTGAGATGTTAATGCATATGATTGAACTGTGTCTGAGAAACAATATCTTCATTTTCAACCATCAGATATACTCCCAGGCATGCGGAACAGCTATGGGAGTGGAAAATGAGGGATATACAATGTAGATAGCCTTGTGGATGAGGTTTATCAACGATCTATTTTTGATATGTAATGGAACAAAAGAAGAATTCTTGAAGTACTTTGAGATTCTGAATAGCAATGAGGTGGGCCATAAATTCACTTGTAGTACAAGTACAAAGGAGATACAATTCCTGGATGTAACAGTATACATAGAGAATACAAACTACTGTATACAGAAGACCAACATCAACTAACAGCGTTCTCCATAGGTCCAGCTTCCACCCACAGTCACTAAAGCAATGGATCCCCTAAGGGGAGTTTGTGAGGATGAGATGAAATTCCTCAACAGAGGTTGAGATGGAGAAAAAGTTTAAAGGAAACGGAAAGGAGATTTCTACAAAGAGGCTACAAATATAGAGGCATCTAGAGAGGAAATGTATGAGCAAGATCTTTAACACAGGTTCAAATGTTAATAGACAAGGAGAGAAAAACAAATAATGATGATACTCCTGTAAGGATGATTTTAACCTACAGTAAGGAAAATCAGAAATTTGACAACATTCTAAACAAATATTGGGAGCCTTTATGAGAGGACCCAGACATTGGTGGAAAAATAGTCCCGAGGCCACATGTGACACATCTGAAGGTACCCATTCAGAGATAAACCGGTCAGGAGCCAATTGACCATAAGAAACTGAAGAATTAGTAACAACAGCGGCCTCCTCTGGCCCAGCTTGTTTGGCACTCACAATCCAGGCAGATGTTGTCCGGCTCTGATATCTGCATGCACGTCTCCACTGCCTGTATGTGAAGCTAATTTTTTTTTTCACTATGGCAGATGGGTCTCTCTTCTTCCTCAACTCGTCTGGTTCACACGTTCCACGTGTATGCCACAATGCTCTTATTCTCCTTGTGGCCGGTTACTACTGTTACTCAATTATTCCCCAAAATTCGTCCCACAGTAGTGCGCTCTTCTCACAGCTGGTGCCGGCATCAAAGGTGGACAAACCCTTGTAACATATGTCTTCCCAACAACCATAAAATGCTGCACTCCAGAAAGATAGATTCTTTAGCAGGGAGCAGGGTGGGTGTAGCACCTTTAGGGATTGCACTTATATGATAATTTTGATATTGTGCAGTTTTTGCGGAATTCTGTGATTAAAGTGCTTTATTTTGTATAAAGATAAGCACTGGACTGGAGATACAGCTTATTGTATCTGTTGACTAACTGTTGAGTGCTGAGCTTGGGCAATCCCACACTACCTTCCTGAGAAGCCTATGGCTGCTAATCCTTCTTACCCTGAGAGTCAAGTGCAAAAGGGTTTGTTCTTGAACCACAGTGAGTCCGGCACCACCCACAGATGCTTCACAGGTACTTTAACTCTCCCATAGAAAATAATAGAGGTAGGGTCTTATAATGACACCCCATGGGAACTAATGTTAGAATGCTGAGCTTGAGCAATGTAAATGTAAAATGTAAATTGATACTTGTATAGCGCACTACTCACCCGCAAGGGTCTCAAGGCGCTTGTACGAATACCGCTGTGGAACCCATCCTGGCTTTCCCTGTGAGGTGTCCACTCCTGGGCACCCCCAAGGTGGAGGCCAGGCATCCTTAGCGTTGTGGGGGCCGTTGTGGAGATTAAGCAAGCTATTGCCCAGAGTTGCAGAGTGGGACTCCATGACTGGAATAGGCACCGAGGCGAGAATTATCAGGTCCGTGGAATTTTGAGCCCAAGACCCGCCGAGGCGGGGAATTGAACCCTGGTCCCGGGCTAGACCTCTGCATCAGGGTCTGCCGCTCTAACCATTGAGCCACACTTCTCCACCCCTCCACCCCAATCCCACACTACCTCCCTGAGAAGCCTACGGCTGCTCATCCTCCTTACCCTGAGAGTCAAGTGCAGAAGGGTTTGTTCTTGGCCCATTTGATGGGCCCTAGGACATCGCTTGCAAACAACCTCAACCCCCATGGTTGGGAGGGGCATTAACACAATTACCAAAGAGTAGGCCCATTTCTATTCACAAAATGCACTTCTATAGTTACTACAGCCAAAAAAGAACCAGCATATTCATACATGTAATCCAGCTCAGAGCACAGATAGTCCAGCACCACCCACAGACGCTTCACAGGTATTTGAACTCCCCCATAGAAAATAATGGAGGTAGGGTCTTATAACGATAGCCCATTTGAACTAATGTTAGAATGACTTAAATATTAAAAACTATTTATAATGAATCTTTTTTAAATGTTAAAAGATTGTTATGAATAAAACATAATTATTATTTTACATAAAATATTTCATTACACTTTTTAATAAATTAGTAAAAGAATATTTATTAAAACAATTATATTACTTTGAATTAATTCCATGTATCCTGTTTAAGATTTTTAAATCATAATACATTTCTATTTTCTATCTTTAGGTTGGAAATTTATTTAAACTTCAGAAAAAATATTTTAGTATAATTTATCATATTCATAATAATTATATTTTTAATTTAAAATTAAGGTCCTCATTACGATATCCGAATGACATCATAGCGGGAAAGGGGCCGCCTGACAAGGAATCCGAGGTCCCACCCACCTTATTACAATGCAACTGCCAGCACGGCAGACGGAAGCATAGCCTTTTCTATTGCAATTTGTGCTGCCGGCTGAAAAAGGGCTGCAGCACAAGCCACAATAGTAAATGGTATGCTTTCAAACACCCATGGCCGTGTGTCATGTACTATGTGGTTCCTCAGAGCAAAGGCCCAGGGGGATGAGGGCCCTGCTAGGGGCCCACAATGTTCCTTTCCAAAAGCCTTTCTTTGGCAGTCAGACTGCCATGGAAAGGCTGTTGGAAAGGGACATTGTAATCCCTACTGGGGTGCCTGAGAAGGCACCACACTCTATTGTAGGGACTATGATCCGACCAAGTGGACAACAGCTCTTTAAGCCCGTCGGAAGCTTCCGTTGGTCCCTCCGACCGATACGGTCCGAATGCATCATAAAGCGGCAGTCGGACCACAGCTCCAGATACAAGACGGACCAACGGCCTTTCAATGGAAATCCATCAGACATCATAATCGGGCCCTATAAGAATATAACATTAATTACCATTATTATTTAACATAACATTATTTAACATAAAATAAATTTTCCATATTTCTTTTAAAAGTGTAATAAACATTTCCCTATACATTACTTTAAGGAAATCTACCCGATCCCGGAGGTCGCCGCCAAGTGTGCAGAACCTAAAATATGGGCACAAAGTCCCTACTAGTAGTACATTTATGTTCTCATTTGGAGGATTTACTAAAGATACTCAAAAGCTTACACTATTGAGTATCTTTACACTAGTAAAAAGTAAACAGGCAAATGTAATAAAGTCACTCAAAAAGTGTAAAAGTAAATTTACTTGTAGTAAATCCACATATGTAGATTTACCATTGTGAATAGATCCTTGGATCTAAACAGCTCTACCTTAACAGGGATGTGGAATTGCTATAGCCTGACACCCAGGACATATTGTTTGGGGTCAAGGGCAACATGTTTTTTGTATATTTTGTACTTGGGACAAGTAGACCCAACCCCCTGCAGCACAAATCCTTTGGCTGCCAGTGTGCAGTATCACATTATGGATCAGAGAAAAGGGCACTGTCTGCAGTTACGGTAATATTGTTGCCAATATGTTAATGCTGTTCAAACTTGTATTTATGGTTCATTAATTGAAAGGCCTTTTTTATTATGGTGAGCACTTTAAGAAAATGTTGTAAGCTCTGACTGCACTACTGACAGTGGTTCCTGTATAAAAATATGTACACACGTTTTCAAGGTTTAGCAATCTGAGGCTATGTATAATGCTCCCAGAATGATCTCTGATTTGATGCAAATATTTTCAGAAGCTTGAAAGCAAGATTGATGATTCTTTGCTTTCAAAATAAAATGTTCATAAAAAAATGAAAAGAGGGAAAAAAAGCATTTAGCTTAACTACAGTAAATTTCAGGTACCATTTCTTTGCAGCATCATTTAGTAACGTGTTGATGGATGCTAGTATTTCTCAAAAATATTCATAATGGAAAATCAGTGTAACCAGTTTCAATGCGAAACAAAAATAAACAAGCATTGACAAAGTCAGTAGGTCCGAAATTGGTGGTAAGCTTTTTAGTTTTGTCAATGTTGACTTGTTTTAGCATGGTTTTTGTAAAATCTCCTTGGTGTGTGAGCTGCCAGGCCTCATCATTATAACCAACATAGGCAAAAGTAAAAATAGTTTTTAGTCTCAAAAAGCACACACTGCCACACTAGTTACTGGCACTGAACCAAATTACTCTGTGTGCCAATATGCTCCTTGTGAAAGAGCAGAATGCTGTCACTCACAGTGAAGCCAGACGATACAGATAGAGAGACAGAATTTCAATTAACGCAAAAGGTAATGGTCAACGTCAGACCAAATCAGGGGTCCGAATATTAAAGAAAGTCTCAAAAGTGTACTCATGTTATACTTCCTTGCATTAAGTGCAGCTATCCAGCTTTCGTGAATTTTTAAGAATTTACAGAAATAGGAGAAGAAATAGCACTCTTAGAACATATATGTGAACTGCAGTTTAGCATGAGCAAATATGCATGTGCAGATTTTCTCATGCTAAAATATGAGCATTTGCATGTTCACTTTCCCCACAACTGCTTTTTCCCAACTCTGGAAGATGGTTTACGTCTGCCATTGTCAGGGGTAAATTTCCAAAATTTCTCAGTATGGGAAAATATTAGAGAAGAGTTGTTGAAAACCCTTAAAATATGCAAGTTTGTAGGTTTGCAATGACTCAAAAGGGCATTCTAACCCTGGAACAATTGCTTAGCACTACCTTCAGCCCAAGTATGTAGATCTGTGGAAATGTGGCAACAAAAGGGGATTGCAAGTATTCAGTCGCTACTATGGTAGAAGCCCTGGCATAATCAGAGATGCTATATCAGAGCTCCTATATAATTAGATTGCTGCCATAATTTGTCGTGGCACTACATGGCACCAAAGGGACAAGTGGATTTTGTTACAGGACAAGTACATTTATGAAGCAACCTTCCCCAGGGACAAGTAGATATTTTAATAAATTCCACACCCCTGCTTAAACTTAGAGCTGCATAGGCAGAATTAGACTAGAATCTGCACAGCATTATTTTTGACCTTACAATATACCTGGAGCCCTAAAAAAAGGAGCTCAGCTATTTGTTTTTTCTTTGAAATCATTATGATGTTGGCTTTTTTCAGCACTATTTAGCTTAACTATGGAGTGTATTTATTGTACGGCTCGTTTATTATTTAGATGCCACATTATATTTTCCCCCAACCTTCAGCCCGTGAACGTGATTTTGGATTCAAAAGCTCCCTTTGACATAAGAGCAGCCCAGGCCCTGAATTATTCAGTTGAGGTAGCTGATGTAATACTATGGATAGAGATCAGCAGGTCAGAGAAAGCTCTGGAGCCTAATAAAATCCCAATAGATCTCTAGAAGTATCTACCAGATTTCTGGGCCCGTTAATAACCAATGTTATAAAAGCTGTTATAGGGGGACCCCTAGTTAAGACATGGCAGGAAGCCATTAGAGTTACGATTTTTTAAAAGTGGGACAAGAGTCAACCTCACTGTTATCATCCGATTTCTCTGCTGGATGGCTCAGTTAAAATCTTGGGCAGGGTTATTTTGGCCAAATTAGAACTATGGGCGTCCATGTCCCAGGTGCTCTAGGTTTATCATTTTGGGTTTCGACCACGGCTCGGAACCGTGGAGCATTCATTTAACCCTGCCCTAATTGTACAAAAATATACGAAGGCCCAAAAAGGCTGTGTGCACTTAGCTTTCATGGATTTAACATGTGCCTTCAATACAGTAGACCGTCCTAAACTATGGTCCGCAATGGCACATTTAGGGATTGATGGAGCAATTATCACCCTACTTAGCAGGCTCAACAAATGCACATCAGTCAAAGTGCGGTTTAACAGGGAGAGGGATTTAACAGAAGATTTTTCCTCTGATATGGGGGTTAGCCAGGGGTGTGTTCTGTCCCTATTCCATTTTTTATTCTATATTAATGGGCTAGGGGAACATTTATGCAGGGTGGGGAAGGATTCATGCTGAATTTGTGTGTAACTATATGCAGACAATGCTGTCCTCATAGCGAGGACAGCTAACGGCCTACACATTTTGTTTTTATGAACAACCTAGGACTTAAGACCAATCTCTCCAAATCATACATAATGAAATGTGGACCAAAACATGGTAAGACAAGGAAATTCTTACTCGGAGGTGAAGAAATTAGGAAAGTTCCCCATTTTACCTATCTGGGCGTCACATTAGATGTGGATTTTAACTGCTATTATACCTGATTCCATAGGTCTAACCTCTTTATTATGAAAACCTGTTACAAAGGTAGTAAGCCTGACTTATTTATTGTGAGAATCATACAGTAAAACCAGTAGCAACAATGGATAGGTATCACATTATATGACAGACTGTATAAATCTATTCTCACATATTACTATACTGTATGAAGATTTTGCTATTGGTCCCCCACTCTAACAAATTTTAGGAGCAGAATTTCACTTTGATGATTCTTGTTAGGTCCTATTGAGTGGGTTTGTATATTGTCTTGCCAACTGTAATTTTGTATATATTTGTAATTTTATTATTCCTTATATATGATCTCTATAATGAAAAGTTGTGACAAAGCAAGTAGAACTATCTCATTTATTGTAAAAAGGGTGTTTTATAGGCAAAATACATTTAAGGGTGCATTGATGTTACACTGTATTAAACCCTGTAGTAGGTATTTTGTTACATGGAATATTGCAGATTACAGTGTAAGGCAAGGGTATTGGTGTTGGCGACCTACCTAAACAAACCGTGGGGATAGATGATTAGCACTACAGTAACCCTTTTTAGGCTCTATTAGTTGGGATGTTGTATTGTTTTGACAACTTTGTGTTGACCTTATTTGTAATATTGTTATGGTATACCTGATGGCTGCCTAGTGGGAAGGCTTACAAACCAACCCAGTAGGTCTGACTTGCTTATGATGACACAACAATGATATATGGGATAAAGTATCGCCTACTGTACATTATAGGGATATTGCTGTTGCAGGGATTCTGATCTGGAACAGAACTATGCGTGGAAGCATAGAACATCAGTATGAAGGGCTGAGTCACCATGCCACTTCAGTGTCTATGAGTCTGAGTCCGACTAGCTATAGTGCCTCACCTGCCCTCATAACCTTATCAGAGAAACAAGGGAATCGGCATACCAGAACACAACCCTTTCAACCCTCTCAGGGATCACAGTAAAATGACACACCCTTTCGTTCTCTCACTCGTACTTGTCCACAATAAGTTAACCAGGAGACACAAAGGAAGTTTAGAATATTTATTTAATTTATAATTCTCTGAAAGGCAGTATACGTGCACACAGAGTGACCTAAACCCGCCCTCCCCTGCTACTAAAGCTAAATCATGATATATGAAAGATCTCTGGGATTACTGACAGATCTCTTACTTTAACATACACAGATGGACATTCTACATCTCAGTAGATGCAGTGCTTTTCTCTCAAAACTCTTGTTCCATGTGTGTGTTTTTAGCTCATTGGCTCATCTATACGACAAGACTTGTGCACAGCTGCATTCTTGCTTGTCTTGTGTGTTGGTGCTAGTGCCTGAACAGAAAGAATAACAAGGAACTTTGTTGTTTGACCTTGTCTGTGTTCAGACTAAATCCCAGGAAGAGAACAGAGCGCAAAAATATATGCAGGTTCCATCTGAAAGTGCAATGTGGCACAAAAGCAAGCATGTTTATATAGTAATGTGTGCAAAGGAAAATGTGGCCTTCAACATGCAGTTAGGCTAACATAGGAAAAACTACAATTGGACATGATGGAAACACACAACATTCCAAGTGACCGATGAGTTCCATGGCCATAAACAAGAATGAGGCTGAAGTTTATGGAACTTCGAGGTGACTTGCAATATCCTTATCATGTACAGCAAGGGGTTCTTTATCCATTACAATACACAATCACCATCACCATCACCTTTCCCATAAAGCACTTAAATCTTTGGTGCATAGCTCTTTCCTATTAAAGAGAGGGTGTTTGCAAACAACGAAGAATAAAAAGTAGAATCCCTTTTGCAAAATTAAACACGCCAAAAATAGTTGTTAGCTAGTTTTCGACTAAAGATTTGAGAAACATTTGAATAGAAGTCAGTTTAAAAGAAGAAAGGTGTATCAGAAACTTGAATTAATAATAATACTTTTATGTAATATCCCAAATAGTACAAAAATAAACATCCTGCCATAAATATCTACATACTGATTGGCACTTTAGAGTTACAAAAAGCCAAAAGACGAAAAGCACATTTGATTTGCACAGCTGCTTCAGACCTGACCTGCCTCTCACCTGTCTGCTGGCTATGGCAGCAGGCCCTGTGATATCAGAACTCAACAGTAATAAGTTATTACAGTTTACTTCTGACATCTTTTCTTTATAATTGATGACTTAGTGCATCAGAAGTTGCAGATTATAAAGAAATTAGAGACACACATTAATACAGAGATTGCAGAATTCGAGTATTATAAATCTTACATCCTGATTGTTTTTAATGAAAAGTTACAAATAAAGCAGTAGGCCCCACATATTGTGAAAAACATATATTAACGTCAATAGGCATTTAACAGTTGATTGCTATTACTCATGAATAGCGAAGATTTATACTATCTGAATGCTTGTTAGGACCTCTTAGGAGAGATAGTATTTTGCTCTTTCAGCAGTAATTGTGTTTACAATGTAATTTTATGATTGCATGCCTGATGGTTGCCTTGTGGAAAAGCTTATTAGTAGTAGAGGGCCAGTCACACTTCTGAGCACAAGTACTGCAATGCCAATATTCCAGGCTTATGAATGAAAGTGACTTTTGTGTCACTGATGGGTTTAAGCACTTAATGTCGTCATATGTGTACTCTGTCACTAATTTTGCATTCAGGTATGCATTCATCCATCCACTGATTTATTTTTACATTCACCATCTGACACAAACACAACATAGCACATGGAAACTCAAGAACCAAGAACCAAGATAAACTAAAAGAATACAAGTAGAAAAAGAAAACATGCTGCTGTGGGCATAAGCTTACACTTAGTACAAGAGTCCTCAGTTAGTCATGGTGATAAGCCAATGATAACAGCTATACAAAGTTATGTATTTTTTGCCATAGGTCTGATCTGTTTATCATGAAAAGTTATAATACACATATTAGACTTAACATGTTGTTGTGAAAAGCAATTGTTAAAATCAATATGCATTTAAGGGTGGATTGTTTTTTCGCCATTTAAAGCTTGTAGATTGCTTTTTGTCACTATAAAAGTCACAGATTGCCTTTGTAGGAAATGATTTAGGGGCTGATTACTGCTTCTGACAAACCTTAGGGAGTGAACATATTCTTATTAGAATCTCTACTTAGCTGTCTACTTAGCTGTCTGCCATGATTTTGTAACAAAACAAATATTAAATAATACATCAATCCATATAAATAAATATCTAAATAGCTATATAAGGGCCTTTGGGTCAGAGCTGTTTTGTCATTGGTCTGTCTGAGTGTCATTTAGACTATGCTTCCATCCATTACAGTGAACTGCATGAGTTAATTGTTCAGTCCATATCAGTTATTGGCTCGCTTGTCTCTTGCCCTGTGAATGACAGCATTTTCTGATCACATATGTACGTTCACCTGAAAATAAGGGTGCTTCAGTGTCGGTGCCGGTTGGACAGTTCTTTTGTTCTGAATTTTCTATTTTTATAGTTCCTTTTCCGTTTCTTTGCCTCTCCTTTATTTATTTTAATATTAGGTACACCCCTCTAAGCAGTACTGATGGGTCACTTGTTTGCTGCTTATTCAATTTGCAGTGAACTGCATCCTACTTGGTCACTTCCTCTAAACCAGGAGACCACTGTGAAATGCTTTTGTCCATAGTGTATTGTTGTACTATTCCCAGATGACTAATACTTTGGTTTTAAATGTGGTGGTCATGCATTAACTTTAAAACAACAATAGACTGTTTAAAATACCTTTGAAAGATGGACACCGTCTGTTGTGTTTTCAGAGTGGGTGGCTAATGCCAAATCCCTTGCCTGCTACGATAATCTGTGTGATTACATTTAACAAAATACCTGCCTATGACCTGCATGACAATTTGTTAACAACTAACTATTAAATGCTTAGTGGCTTTAACCATATGCGTATACCAATACATAAGCTACAACTGTCTTTGTCAAAAAATTTCAGAATAATGAGACCAGGCCTATGCAATCAGACACAACGTTTTCCAGTGCACCAAACAGGCATATAGATTGTTACCATAAACACTCCGTCTTGCACTTTTAAGTGTAAGTTTTATCACGAGCCAACCATCAGACACAAACTCATAAAAATAGAAAGATATACAAAATGACAGTTGTCTACGTAAAATGCTCTCTCTCCTAAGACAGGCTAACAAGACAGGCTAACAAGGAACTCGGTCCTGCAGTAACTAGTATAAACTTTGCACAAACCAAAAATTACAATACATGCAGTCTTTTTCATGGAAGAGCACTACTGCAGCCCAACAAATCCTGTACTTAGAGGAACCAACATATGGGTGGAACCTAAATCCCACTCTCAGTTGGACTATGAAAGCCTTTTTATTGTCCACATAGTGTCTGGCAACGTACATTAGTGTAGCCCTGAGCCATCAAACAAAAAACTGCACTTTGAAGTCTACAGTTGATGCCTGCCTGCCTCCCATCTGTGCTACTGCCAGAGAAAAACAAACACGTAAATTATTTAGTTTTCTAAGGCAATTTAATAGCATTACAATGTCATGGGAGTGCCCTTGAAAGATCTAGCTCAGGCAGCAGTACTGCTGCTGGTTCTGGACACTGGACAAATAAATAAAATTATCACAGCTGTGTCAATGGAAATTACTTTTCTGTGGAACCACACAACTTCTGCCCTATGAAAATATGTACTCATGGCTATCAACATGTGGGAGGAGCCAAAGCCCCTCTGTGTAGTACTCCTGAAAGCCCTGCAGGTGATCATGTAATATCCAGCGAAAGTTGTGCTGTCAATCAAGACATAAATAATTGAATGCACTGATCACAGTCTAACCTGAAGAGTGGCAATCTAGTTACAGGTAGGCTTATATAGGTAGATGGGCTTTAGGGCTGCCCTTTGCTTATGCTAGTTCAGCTTTCTTGTCTGTTTTAGTTCCCTACTCCTAATTTGGTGGCTTTCTAATTCTTGTAAATGTCGCACCAAGAGGAGCCTTTTGGTCTCCTTGTGTTTTGATTGGATGGGTTAAATCTTCCCACTACTGATGTCAGAGAACTTTTTCCATTTACATTTTGGTTTAAATGTATTGATTTTCCAAAAACGCAAGAACAATGGAGCCAATGTGCTCATCGGGTTACAACCCGGTATTTGCTATGGCATGTAATAAGCGTGAAACAATAAAGGAAAAGGAAACCCCCCCCTTCTCCTCCTCAAAATTAAAAACAACCACCCCAAGAAAACAGAGAAAGGAACGTCGCTCCAGAAGGAAACCCCCAGAGCATGCTAGGTAGTGGGCGCAGCAGGAGCAGATGGTAAAGGAGGATCCGCAAGTCTCAGGAGTCTAAGATATTTGGGGCAGGTGAGCTCCGTGAATTCAGATGTCAACAGTGCTAGGAAGGGCGCCCACAAGTCATGAAAGGTAGCCCCTGGGTTGGTAAAAGAAAGGAAAATCTTCTCCATCCCTAGAACAGTCCATAATCTGTGGAGCCAGCCTAGTCGTGTAGGGGCTGTCCTAGTACCCCAGTGCGTCAGGACATTCTGGACCGCCGCGCCCACTGCCAGCGTCATCTGCTTGCCCCTCCTGGATTTAAGAGGGAAAGTAATAGCATTAGGAAGGCCCAGAAGGACGTAAGCAGGGAATCTGGGAATCTGGGTATCAAAATGTAAATCCACCTCATCCAGAACTTGTTGCCAATAGGACCCCAGGACAGAGCACTCCCAAAGTAGGTGAGTAAGAGTGCCCAGGGAACCGCAGGCTCGCAAGCACAACCGACTACGTGAAGAATTACCCCTATGAAGCCTCACTGGAGTTAAATACAAATGGGTGGCCAGTTTAGTGGCCATCTCGATAGAGGCTACGTTGCGTGACGTGCGGCGGGCCCGGTAATAGATATCCATCCATTCTTTTCGTGAAAGTTCCCTACCCAACTCCCCTTCCCACCGCAGTTGCCCGGGGGATTTCCCAGTATCCGAAGCACCTAGAGTAAATTTGTACAGGTTCGATGTCAATCGTGCGTTGTTGTGTCATGTTAGTAGCCATTTCTCGAATGATGTGAGGAGCCTCCCCGCCCCCTCCCTTATATCCCTCTGGAGTCCCCAGTGCCTTATCTGCAAGTATTGGTAGCGTTCTGCCTCAGGAATTCCGTTCTCAGTGCGGAACTCAGTAAAGGGGCGTAACCCCGAAGATCGAAGAAGTGGCCTATGGAGCGACAATTCCCAGTCGTCCAATGATGGAATTCCCGGTGGTCAAGTCCAGGAGTGAAGTCAGGGTTCTGAACGATAGGTGTGAGAGGGGATGGGAATGTCGTGAGTCCCCTAGTGGTTGTGGTCTTATCCCATGCCAACAGAATGGGTTGGGTGACTTCCGAGAGGTACAAGTTACGAGGGAGCCTCTTAAGCGATAGGAAGGGAACTCCCCACAATGGCTGGCCAGCGAGGGACCTATCCATGAACAGCCAGTGTTTCTCAGATTCAGGGCGTGCCCACATCACCAGCGACCTCATCTGGGCATCCCGCCAGTAAGCCCGTGGGTGGGGAACACCGAGGCCCCCCTCCACCGGATCGCAGTAGATGAGTTCACGACGCATCCGAGCCCTTTGGTCTCGCCAAATGAAACGCTCAACATCCCGCTGTAAAGCCCGTATGGTCCCAGATGGTGGGCGTCAATGGGAGGGTATGAAATAAATAAAGTATCTGAGACAATAACACCATTTTCACCGCCGCTATCCGGCCCAGCCAAGTACGGGAGTGGGGTCTCCACTTCCGGAGGGAGTCCCTGACCTGCTTCAGAAATGCCATGTAGTTTGAGTGTCTAGCAGCAGTGATGGTAGGGGCCACCCGCAGTCCCAGATAGGAGATAGAGTCGTGGGCCCACTGAATCCGGAAATTGCGCCGGAGAAATTCCAGCGTCTCGGATTCTAATGATAAATTTAGGACTTGTGAATTATGCACGTTGATATGGAAACCTGAGGCGAGTGCAAAGCGGTCTAGCTCATCTAAAAAAGCTGGAAGTGAGTCTCTAGGGCATTCCGAAGTCGCCACCACGTCTTCTGCGTATAGGCAGAGTTTTTGCTCAGAGCCCCCGAAGCACGCTCCCTTGATAGCAGGGTCATCACGGACCCTTTGAGCCAAGGGCTCCATATAAAGATCAAAGAGGAGCGGCAACAACGGGCACCCCTGTCTAGTCCCCCTACAAATAGAGAGGGCTGCTAAAGCCATACCGTTCACCCGCACGGTAGCTGTGGGATTCGTGTAGCTCTGGAAGATCCAATCGATAAAACGGTCCGGCAAACCAAAATGGACCAGCGTCGCCCGCAGGTATGGCCAGTGGAGCCTGTCGAACACCTTTTCGGCGTCGACAGAGAGAACCATATGCTCCACTGGGAAGCGTTCTGAGAGGTCTACTAGGTGAAAAAGTCATTTGGTATTGTCAGAGCACTGACGTCCAGGAACAAAACCGGACTGATCCGGGTCTATCAGTCCGGGAAGGTGGCAAGAGAGTCTGGCCACCAGAATACCTGTGAAGAGCTTTAGATCTATGTTAAGGAGGGATAAGGGGCGGTAAGAGCTACAGAGACGCTTGTCCTTGCCTGGCTTAGGGATCACTGTAATTAAGGCCTCCTGCATAGAAGGTGGAAAGGAGGAAGTTGGGGTCAACCCTATTGAATTAAAAACGCACGTCAGAAGCGGGGCCAGCGTTGTACAAAACCTTTTATAAAAAAACGATGTGAACCCATCGGGACCTGGTGACTTGTTAAGTTTCAGACGGGAGATCGCCGAGACAACCTCCTCCAGCCGGATAGAGGCCTCTAAATCAGCTGCTTGGTTTGGGAGTAATTTGGCTGTGGCCACGCCCCGGAGGTATCAGGCCGGCTCATCTTCTGGCAAGGATTGAGCCGTATATAATGTTTCGTAGAATCACCTGAAAGCCTCCACTATCTCTGGGTCGTCTCCACACTCCCCCCCGGGGATCCAGTATCTTGGCAACCCTGTGTGCCTGTCTTTGTGCTAGAAGTCGATGAGCAAGAAGGCGCCCGAATCGATCGCCCCCCACATAAAAAGCATGCTTGAGGCGGAGAGCTGCTTATTCGGCCTGATCGACGTCCAACCCCGCAAACTGTGCGCGGGCAGCTTTGAGAAGTTTCCAGACCCTCGGCGCCCCAGTTCTCTGATGAATACGTTCCAGCTCGGCAACCTCCCGTCTATCCCTATTATCGGCCGCAGCTATACCAATGAGTTCCCCACGAACCACCGCTTTCATCGCCTATCAGAGGGTTGGCACAGGAATGTCTGGTGTATCATTAATGGTCAAGTAGTCTGTCATGCATTCCTGAATCTGTTGCACCACTGAGGGATGCTGGAGCATGGTATCTCGAAGGTGCCAGATGCGGCGAGTGGAGCGCTGCGAAGGCAGAGTTAAAGAAAGTCAAATTGCAGAGTGGTCAGTTAGGGGACAGGGGAGGATCTCCACATCCCGTGCCCGTTGTGTCAGAAGGTCAGAAGTAAGGATATAGTCAAATCTAGTATATGTTTTTTGGGGGTGTGAGTAAAATGTGTATGCACTAGTATTAGTATGGCGAAGCTTCCAGATGTCTGTAAGTCCAGCCTCTGCCACCAGATGCTTTCCAGTTTTGGAGAGGGCTCCTGTCTGTCCCCATCTCTGTCCCGAGCGGTCCATGACACCATCAAACACCAAATTAAAGTTGGCCCCCAAAAGTACTGTTCTGTCCAGGAGACTCGTAAGCTCCTGTGGTGCAGTTTTAATAAAGTTCTCCAGTCCATTATTCGGAACATGTACCGTAGCTATTGTGAATGTATGAGTGCCTAAGGTGAAGACACGTGCCAGAAGCCTCCCTTTAATTTTGGCCTGCTTACTGCCGATATGACCAGAGAATTTGGAGGACACTAAAATAGCAACTCCCGTAGTCTTGGTGATAGCTGACAAGAACATCTGGTGGGAGAACGCCCGGGACCTCAGCCTGTGTGTATCAGTGGGCAGCAAATGTGTCTCCTAAAGTAGGCAAATGTGAGCGTCTGACCGCTCTAGATAGGACAAGAGCGCTTGCATTTGGTGGGATTATTCAACCCCTTCACATTCAGGGACAAAACGTGCTACAGAGATGCGCCCCGGTCTCCCTGAGGTAGCGAAAGTGGCATTGTGGCAAGCAACAAGCCCCTAGCAAGAATATGGAGTAGGAGGAGAAACCCAAAAAAAAAAAAACTAGAAACAAAGAAGAACAAACATGTACATGCATAGTCCACAAATGTCCCAGGCTGTCCGCCCATGGTGAGACGTGGGATGAATAGCAGGAACACCTGCCGCCCCCCGCCCGAGGCCCAGCCTAGGTAATCTTGCAAACCCCATTGACAACACAAGATTTGATACTTCTATCCATATAACTCAGTACGCAGCATTTGAATCTACTGATAAGGACTTGAGGACTGCTGAGTGTTCCTTGGCGATGACATCTGGATCCGGATGAAGGACCTGCGGTGAAGCTCTCACTCGCTGCCAACGGTTGTTATCGGCTCAGCAGCTGGGGGAGGCAGAAGACCCCTATCTGACGCTGCTCACCTCCAGGAGATGGAGCAGAGAGGTTGCCTCTGCCAATGAGAATATTTGACGAAGCCGGCCCTCCCATTTAAAAATGAGCCGAAATGGATGTCCCCAGGAGTAAGAGACGTCCTTGGAGCACAGAAATGCGGTAACAGGGCAAAACTCATGTCGTTTCTGCAGCGTGGACGCCGCCAGATCTTGGAAAAGGAGGGGCTTGCAGGAGCGAAATTCGACTGGGTGTTTTGCCCGCGCCTCTCGTATGATGCGTTCCTTAAGATTGAAATCATGGACGCACATCAAGATGTCGGTTGGGGGGGCCTATGTAAGATATCTTAAGCCCTACATGATGTGTCCGATCTAGCCTGATCTCCTGATCCGGAGGGTCTCTCAAAATATGCCAGAACAAGTCCGTTACGAAGGCTTCGATATCCTGTTCTGATATTGTTGCGGCGGGACCGGTTCTTGAGATCCTCTGCATGGGCCTGGAGGTCCAGTTGCTGATCTTGAAGCCTAAGAACTTCTTGTTGGAGTTGGCATACTTCTTCATCCCTGGCGGCGGTCTGGTTCTCCAAATCGTCCACACGCTCCCCCACCGAGTCAATGTCCTTACGCAACTCTCTGATTTCAGCTGTGAGATCCTTCTTCATGGAGTGGAATTCTCTTGTAAGGTCCGCAAAAAGGAACTTCAGATCGCTGCGTGTGACCGGCCTCTCCAGGTCTTTTGGCTCCCTCTGATCAGCTGTGCTTCCCTGTCGCATCATTGAGTCAGCACCCCGAATTCTGGCATTGAGCAGCATGTCCCTGACAGACCGGTCCTTTCGGGACCTGGCAGCAGCCATCAAAGGGGATCACCACTCCACACCAGTAAGAAAAGAGCTGGGCTGACCCCGGGAAAGTCTGTCTCCAAACTCACCACGCTGTGCTGCAATGTCAACCGTTGAAGCCTCTCCGTTAGGGGGCACTGTCGACCCAGGGGCTGAGTCTATGAGGAGTAAGCATGGGCCAAAAATCAGTTCCGCTCGCGAAATTTGCGGATTTTCGGCAATTTCGCGATCTGCGAATCTCGGGAAATTGCCGCAAAATTGGCAAATTCGCTCGTGGGCGGATTTTTTCTTTTTTGTTGATGGCCAGCTCACTCAAGGGACCAAAGTTACAGGCACACACGGTCCCTGGAGGCAAATCTTCTGGCCCTTTACGCAGCTGCAGTGTAGGAAAAGCACTATACATTTACCCAACGAGGTAGCACTTACTTATTAGCCAGTAGAAAGTACTCCAGTTGAGTAGAGGTATTGCACATGACACAACAGTGGCATCTTCGATGGCCGCGTCGTGGGTGATATTGCGTGGGTCAGAGGCCCCACACCGCTCAGTAACCGTCTCCAGCCCCAGATATTCAAAAGAGGCTCATCCCCCGGCTCTTTGCTGCTCCCTATGCTGTCGTCAGAGCAGGAAAACAAGGCACCCCTCCGCCGCAGTGGTCGAGGTGTGCTGCGGGCTGGGTCCCAGGCCCGGCCGCCACCGCCAATCAGGTCCTCACACAGGTCCCCACTACTGCCGTGATGTGCCACTCTCCAGTAACTGCGTACTGCTGAATCAGAGAGCTGGGATAATCCTGCTGCCCCTCCCCCCAGCGGAGAGGTCCAAACGCTGCAGTCGTCAATCACAGGGCCCAACTTCTCTGGGACAGCACCTAGCAGGGAGAATTGGCTCCAGGTCCTCCCAGGGCAAAGCAAACCCCGGAACCCAGCCAAAGATGCCACAGACCACCGGGCCCCGAGGGCGCAGCGGAGGCCCAGTCCCTCCAGAGCCGCAGTTTCCAACAGCGCCGCAGAGGGACCACACCTGCAGGCAAACCGTTCTAGTGGCGGGCTCACCTCTGCCGCCCGAAAGCTGATGGATCGCGGTACAGGCCGCCGCCCACTCCTTCGCTGGGCACAAACAGCCGTTGACGGTCCCCTGTCAGCCAGAGCGCGCCTTCAGGCCTCACGTCTTCGGAGCCTGCGTTCAAGAGGCCAATCTCCGACCCAGCATCTCACCAGGCCTGCCGCGACCGCCGCCACACGCTTGGGCTCTGATGGCAGCCCTGCAAGGACTCCGTCACCTCCGAATTCGGGCAGAAGGTACCGGTGCTCTGTCTGGACCCAGTGTGCCCCACAACTGCAGTTGGGGTCACTCTGGACTGCACTATGCTGGCCAGACCCGGTAAGCAGGACGGAGTGGCGAGCAGGTACATCCTACTCGGCAACCATCTTAGCCACACCTTTCCATTTACATTTTAATGTAACATTCAACTTTTAACACTGGATGGGAGTGCCTGTTCTGCCCTTTCCTTCATCCATTTGTGCGATCAGATCTTGTTACTATCTTTCACCAATATTTCTAAACCGTTCTACAACACCACAAGTAATTCCTCTGAATTAACAGAATCCTCCATACTGAGCTGACCTGTAAGTTTGATATAAGAATTTACAATTTCTGAGGATTTAAGGAGATTGCTCGGCCTCCTCACTAAACATGCCTAGTAGAAAGACAGATAACAGAATGTTAGATAAGCCCAAATCTCAAGTGACAAATTGAAAATCTTTGGTGCTCTAGTGTCTCGAGGTCCATTTGCAATGGATCACAAAGTGTGAACTGTCAGAGAGTGAATGACTTTCATTTACCTTGTGCCTATCAGCTGGATGTGCCTATCAAGTCAATTTGCCACTCCCTTCTTTCATGAGGCACATCATTTCAGTAGTATTGCTTCTACGGTACACACAGATAAATGTCCCTGAGCCCCCGGCACAACAGGATATTGATTAGTAAGCATTGGTATTGCTCTGTAAACCTTTTATGAAAAGTCCCACTGGCTGGGAAAGACTGAAGGAAAGAGTTGGCACATGTGCACACAGGGGCAGTCTGAGACATTCTCAAAAAGAAAGAGCAGTCCTCAATTTACCTGCCACCCAGAAATCTGTAGCTGTCTGGTGATCCTTTCAGCTCTCTATCAGACCACTGTACCATGCATTAGGCCTACGGAAGCACCATGGGCTGTGGGCAGTGCCGAGTGCAGTAAGAGAGTATCCTGTACCCTACCCTAACTAGGGTCACTTTAAATGTTGTTGGCCTTTGGTGCACACCTCTCCACATAGTTAGGCACAGTTACATATCCTAGCTTGAGTCAGAGCTTCAGTGGCAGCCTGTCCCTTAGTGAAGGAGAGGCAAGGTCACCTCAATCAGACACACACACAGCATCTTGTGATGTTCTATAAGGCCAACCAGACCATTGGCACCTCAGTGACAACCAATTGTTCATACTCTCACAAAGAGAAAAACACATCACATTGCTCAGCTGGGGGAACCTTGTTCATCACTGAGCACTGAGCAAGCCAAGCAAGACATACTCTCTTGTCTAAATAATACCAATGGGAATTTTTTCTCCTCCTTTCAAGGTGAAGTTCTCAGTTATGTGCTCCACTATTTATGTAATGGATCCTATCCCTGTTGCACAAATATTTCTGTATATGCCATCATGTAACATCATCATTTGTGTGTAACGTCAGCAATTCAGAGAAGAACATACACAAAATGTACGTGACCAGATTTCAGTGCTAGACTTTCAATTTGTTCACTAAAAGAACATGAAACCAAAGATACCACCAAAGATGCCAAGCTCCCTCTTCCCGCAAATGAGTCCCTGTGCCTCCTCTGCCCAGGGTCGGACTGGGACACAAAATAGGTCCAGGCACCACAATAAAAGTGGTCCCAATAGTGAATAAGATACCTAAAAAATGAACTCATCTTTGCAACCATAGGCAGTTTTGAACTATAAAGACAGGCTGTATAGGTGTTTTGAAAGGAATGGAAGACTGAATTGATATGAGCTTGGTGCTTTCAATCTTTGTTTTAATGTCAGGGGAATCAACAGTAAAAACCATCCCAGCTGACTATAAACCAGGCTGATAAACAGTCAGAACAAGCATTTGCAATGCAATAGGTCTTGCGTTCATGCGAGTTTGAGCTATTGGCATTGTAAATGACAATCCCTTTTATTCATGTTTTGGGTTTTAAAACATGAATAAAAGGCATTGTCATTTACAATACTAATAGCTTAAACTCTCACAAATTCGAGACCTATGCATTGCAATAAAGGGCCTTCTCGACCGCTTGTTAGATTGTAAATATCAGAGGAAGAGACCGGCCTGCGACGCCTTCAAAGTAATGATAAATAGTGCAGTGAAGAAGTTGTGTGAGTGTTATAAATTACACAGACACAAAGTGTTAAGTGAGAGTTACATATGATCTGAGCTATAAGCACTAACAAAGTGCTCCAATACCTTTTGCTCTGTGATTACACTGTTGCGGCTCAGGAGGAAGAGCGGGCGGGGGGTAGCTATTTCCTTCCCTCTCCTTGATTTGAGTGTGCAATGACGCATTGCGTAATGCCACTGCTATCTTTGGCCTAAAAAAAGCACTCAAGCCATAGTAGGGCCCTGGTTTCACCTCCTGGTGCAATGCGGGCTGTGCTTTATGGCAGGCATGGAGGGAGGGAGGATGGTCTCAGCTGCAGCAGGCTATATTTTAGTTGGGGTTCTAAATGCAAGTCAGTGTTTCTAATTCCTGCTTCCCATGTGCCCAGCAAGACTCGAGTGAAGGTCAGACCACGGGGTCACATAGAACAGGCCTGGGGTACCATGGTTAGAAGTTGTGAGTCCTGAGTCCTAAGTGACGTTCAAGGGCCCCTGCGGCATTGTAGGCATGTCTGGATGGCTCTCCCCCATGTACACCTGTTCGAGCAGAGAATTCCCTTTCAACAGCAGGGAGGTGGCACACATTAACATGCTGATGCAGCGTGTGTGAGGTGTTTACATGTCCCTCCCACTCCGGTACACAGCTGGGCTCGCTAAACGAAGGCACACAGCTGAGTTACAACAGTGGCATCATCTGCTCAGCTGAGGAGTGGTGGCTCCGCGAGTGGAGGGCAGGTGGGCATTGCCAGGCTATAGGATCACTCTAGACTGCAGACCTGGGTAGAATGAGGCAGAGGTGAGCAGTGGCAGGTGGACAGGTTCACGCTAGACTGCACCCCTGGTAGAATGAGGCAGAGGAGGGCAGTGCCAGGCGGTCAGGTTCATGCTAGACTGCAGACTTTGGTAGAATGAGTTAGCGATGGGCAGCGCCAGGTGGCCAGGATGCTAGACTGTACCCCTAGATAGAATGAGGCAGAGGTGGGCAGTGCCAGGCGGTCAGGCTCTTGTTAGACTGCTGACTGGGTAGAATGAGGCAGAGGTGGGCAGTGCCAGGCAGTTAGGCTAACACTAGACTGCAGACAGGATGGAATTCTAGACTGCAGACCTGGTAGAATGGGGCAGAGATGGGCAGTGCCAGGCGGCCAGGATGCTAGACTGCAGGCCTGGTAGAATGAGACATATGAGGAAAGTGCCAGGCAGTCAGGCTCACACTAGACTGCAGACTTGGTGGAATGAGGCAGAGGTGAGCGGTGCAGGGCAGTCAGGATGCTAGAATGCAGACCTGGATAGAATGAGGCAGAGGTGGGCAGTGCCAGGCAGTCAAGCTCTTGCTAGACTGCAGCCCTGGGTAGAGCAAAGGGGTAGAGCTGGGCAGGCGAGCAGTGCCAGACAATAAGGCTGATGCTACACTGCAGCCCTGGTAGAATAAGGCAGATCTGGGCAGTGGAAGGCAATCAGACTCACACTAGACTGTATTACTCAATACAAAAATGGGGCAGAGTTGGCCAGGTGAGAAGTGGCAGGCAATAAGGCTTATGCTAGACTGCATCCTTGGGTTGAATTGGGCAGAGTTATGTAGGCGAGCAGTATCAGGCAATCAGAGGAGTGGAGCAGAGATGGACTGCTGGGCAGTGGCCAGCAATGAGGTTACGGTAGACTGCAGCCCAGATACAAGAATGGGGCAGAGGTGGACAGTGGAATGCAACAGGCTCTGGGTAGAACGGGGCAGCGTTGGGCAGGTGTGCAGTGGCAGGCAATATTCCTCCAAACAAAGGTTACCCAAGACAAAGTAATAATGCTAGAGCTTTATCTTCACCGGAGTGATGCTCACACTCGTGTTATCAGGTGATCCTCAGCCAGCTCACCAGGGAAAGCACTAGTGCACACAGATCATAATACATTCTGTTACTTCATTATTTAGACACCGCTTCACTGTTTGAAGTCTACCTCCCGCCACAAACTAGCGACAGCAACGTGCACACATAAACTGGGAGGAGCCACCCGAAGACTGTCATGAAGACGGAGTCACGATTCCACCTCTGACTGGCAGTGTGATCATAGGCCGCTGGTGTCTGCACACTTATCGTAGCCAGGATTAAGAGCGGTGTTCCGAACAAAACAGTAATTAGCTTTGCTACCGCCCCACACATAAGGCTGTTAATGTTGTATAGGGTAGGTGCCCAGGGGCATAAAAGACCACTGCAGCCTCTAGGTGCAAGGTTGCGGGGGCTCCTCAACCATTCACGAGGGGCTCCACTCAGCCTAAGGTGAATGAATAACAAATATTGGAGACTTGGGGGGGTGATGGACTCACCAAAGTCTGCTGAGGGGCTCCATCATTTTTGCGTCCCACCACTGCAGGAGGAATACGCCTTTACATTCTAAACTTTCCAGTGGCCTCTCCAAAAGTCGGCATCGTCGCCCTCCCCCCCAACTCCCTCAAAAAAGTAAACATTGGCACAACCCTCCCCTGATGAGACTCGACAGTTTCCCACATGCCTTCGGTTGCATCCAGGAAAATGAAGAAATATGCCCTTTCTAGCGCCTTAATCACCCCTTCTCCACCTCTTGTGCACTGAAAAGAGAACACCCCTCGAGGTTACAATTCCATCACAAAGGGAACGCCAACCCCATGACTGCTTACCCACCACACTCATGTGTGTGCTGTATTGTACCTACATCGATGTGTGAGGTGTGCACCTTAAAAACACCGTGTATCACCTTTGTGCCCGACCAAGCAGAGGTCTAGCTGTCCCATTCTAGGACCTGCTGGTTTGACAACTGAAGGGTACACAGTATGAAAGCAGCGTACCATCCTCAGAGTTTCAACCCTCAAATTTGCCTCTCTTTAGTATTCGTTGTGGGCATCAGCCAGAAAAAAGTGCACCCTTTAGCACAAAACTTGGGCGATAAAACAATGCAGACCACAGCTGCGAAGGCAGGCCCCCCCCGAATGTTATTTTCTTGTACAGCTTGTGAGTCAGTTACATTTGCTAGCAAAATTGCAAGGCGGCACATGTGCAGTACATCATTAAAACAAGCATTTGCAATGCAATAGGACTCGCATTGACGCAAGACCTATTGCATTGCAAACTGGAGTGTGGACGGGCAGGGGGTGAGAAAGCAAGGACAGCAGGAGTGCGGGCGGGGTGGGCAGGGGGTGCGAGAAGGCACGGACAATGGGAGTGCGGGGGAGGGGAAACAAATAGTGCTCTAAATACCACGTCTGTACAGTATAACACTCGAAGTAAAGAGGCCAATAGCCATGGGAGGGTACAAATGATGACATGGCATAATAAGGCGGGACTAACAAGCCTCATAATCAATCAGAAGAGAGAATTTACGAAGGAGAAACACAGATGCCAATGAACAATATGGGCGGTGATGGAGCGAGATAGAAAATAAAATTTTGTTTAAACTCGTGAAGTCACACTTCCATAACATAAATTAATAATATTAATGATTTGTGATGTGTTATGCTAACACAACTTAGATTAAACTTTACACAAGGGGACATTAACATGTGTGCTCATAAATGTGCATTATTGTTGCATCTTTTGTTCGTGCAAAAATAATAAATTAATTTTGTCGTTTTCATTTTTGTCATTACTAACTGCGGCTGATTTAAAAGTGGCATGTGCTTATTTTGCTTTCCTTGTCTATGTGATGTCATTTCCACTATTATAGGTGCATATAAGATTTCATGGATTCTTGAAGACTGGTAGATATAAAATGCTGCTTTATTTGTTTGCTTCTTGCTAGGTAACACTAGACTAATTGGGTGGGTTAATCAATTAGTAAACGAAGGGTGGAAACAGAATGAATAATATTTCCGTCATTAATACTTTCCTTGTGTTTGTTTTATACTAGAAAAATAAGTTGCCTGCTTTTGGGCCTAGTTTGCTCGAGTTTGCTAAAAGATGAATTTAATTTCTGCAAGGAGCACGAGATGTCCACTCTAAAGTTTCCATGAAAAGTTACATTCACATAACAATGAAGAAGCGCTGTCATTATTTTTGTCGGACGTGGCCAAGGTCAGAAACCGGCAGAAAGAACATTTGATAACTTGGCATCCGAGGAAGTGAAATGAAACCAGTGAGAACTCTTGTTCAAATTTGTTGCAAACTAAGGAAGCTTTGGAACACGTACAATAAAGACAATGGTCTCAAAGAATATGACAGAATGGAAGTTTTGAAATATGGGTTGACATGTCACTTGTCACTTTCGGACCAATGGGACATCGACTTTTGCTGAAAATTTTCCTTTACTTAGATTAGCTAGCGTAGAAAGGTATAAAAAACCCATGCCCTAGGGTTGGGCTGGCTGCTGCTTTTCAACTTTCGGATGAGGGTGTCGTGCTGACGGACTTTGCTTGGAGCACGTAAGAACCCTTAAAGACTTTACTTTATTTCCATTTATTTAGCTTAGCTAGGGACTTAGGATTTTAGAAATGCTAAACTTATAATTTCTTGCTTAAAACTGTAATTTTATATGATGTTTTCAAACATGCTTATTATGATTCTAATAAAATTGCATTTATAAAATTATATTCTGAACAATCTAAAATTAGTTAATAAAATCTTACTTTTGAAACAAGCTGGTCTTGGTTATTCAGGAGTACAGGTTACTATTAGCTAGATGCCATCGCCATGGTGGTCATTTAAATAGTTCGGATTTGTTCAAATGATGTCATCTTTTACCGCGGTTGTATATAATTTGTAAATAAGTTGTATATAAGTTAAATTTGGCCACCTGATTCAGTAGGTCAAAATATGTCATATTTGATTAATGGGTCCATAAGTTAGAGTAGTGTTTTATGAAGTATGTTATAGAGTTAGGTAGCGTTGCTTATGACATATTTCCTATAGGCCGCTGGATCAATTCTTCTGGTAGCAGAGATTGATGGTTGCTAAGGGTAACCGATATGTTATGGTATGGATATAGGATTGATGTTTAACACATGTTGAGTTCGTTTTCGTGCTATATGTGAGTCGTACCGGTACAGATTGTGTGATGAGAAGGAAGTCACACAGGGCATTTGATCTGTTTCAGAGTAGTGATATCGCCGTGTATCACAAGTGTTGTGGCCGTGCAACACATTTTAGAGCTAGGTGTGAATCTTGTATAGTGAGGATTATCTAAGAAATTTGAACAGCATGAGTATAGGGACTGTGAGAGCCTGTTATAAAACTCACTGTGATAAAAGTATTAGTATATATTCGAGCTTGAGTGAAGGGTAGGGTAACGTCGGTGCATGAGTATCTATAAACAGGTGAGAGTCCTGTAGGGGTACATGTTTTATATCTATAAACAGGTGAGAGTCCTGTACGGATAACGTCGTCATTCTACTAACGGTGCATGATTTCTATAAACAGGTGAGAGTCCTGTATGGATTTCATGTGTGTTTTGAATTTAGGGACTTTTTCCGTGTGAAAGTGTGAGTTTGTTTTGTAAATTATGATCAAGTGGAACTTTCGAACAGTCACTTAGTTGTGCGTTCTGAGGGAAGTGAGTTCATAATTACTTGTTTGAAGGGTAGAGTAAAAAGATTACTGTACTGGCAAATGTATATTCTATGGGAATAGCGCCTTCTATTACGAGCAAGAGAATACTTGAGTGATTGAAATTCTGTCACTTATTAGAGAAACAGACAGATGAGTCTTTATTGTCGTTGTTAAAATTAATTTTCACTGAAAAAGCGTTTTTAAAATGGCGCTGTGAAAAGATTTTGTGAAGGAGGGGTGAGTGCTAAGAGTGAGAAGTGAGAAACCGCAGCTGCTGTGTACGTCACAGAGCCGCGCTGTGATTGGGCGATATACGTCACAAACTGTGTTCTGATTGGTTCTAGAATCTCTGATGAACTGTAAGCTGATTGGTACTTCAGAAAATCTCTATTTCTATTGGTTGAGTAAAAAGGTGACGTAGCTCAACTCTCATTGGCTTGTTGGTGTGTTTCGCGCACGGATTGGTTGCCTTTGCGGAACATCCCGGAAATATTTTACGAACAAATTTGTTAATTGAATTTAACTTTTAAAAATGAGTTATCATTTTAAACACGTTGAGAAAAAGCCAACGTTGTTTCAGAAACTTAACATTTTTATTTCACCCGACAAGAAAATTGAAACGCGGAGGTGGTAAATTACTTCATAAGTACAAAACACCTGCAGCGTATATGGAAGGTGAATATGGTTATCATAATGTTTTGTGGTTTGATATTTGGAAACACTACACTAAGGATGATGGTGTTTTGGCTTTGCCTGACGATGGTTCATTTAATGTAAAGGTTTTGAGAAATTTGAGAGAGAAAATGAATGCTCTTATTCCAAAACCGAGACCTACTCAATTTGAAGCTTTGGTTGAATGGGAGGATGAGATGTTTCAATTACAAAGAGAAGCAAGTGGAATTAAAAGACCTCCTAAAGTTCCAAGTTATAGAAGGGAAACACATGAAGACAGGATGCGAATGTGAAGACAGGGAAGCATGAGTGAGGGACTCTATTTAATTAGAGAGATGGTTTTAGGTTCTCCTGATGGAAAAAGAACTGAAAAGAAGAATAATGCCCCTGTAGAAAGTGAAACTGAAGATGCAGTTTTAGAAGAAATCTACACTTCCGATAAAAGGAATGAGCCTTTGAGACCTCCTAGGTCATGGTCTACTCCGATGGTTTCTACAGAAACCACACCGAGTGCACCTCCAGTTAATGAAACTTCTAAAATTTACCCAAATAATTCTGAATCTTTTGAAACTCCAAGAAAATCGGAAACTGAGACAAATGCAGATGTCTGTATTGGAGGTAGACATTTTTCATTAATTCCAAGAGAAAGGGAAGCTCCAAAAAATTATGTGAGAGAAGTCAGAAATGTGGAAGCTGGAAATTCTTCCGAGTATTTACGATCAAAGGAAGAATTAATTCGACAAATAACAAAAAGCATGGAAGCTGTGACAGTTCCAGTAACGATTGGTCCTGTTCAGCCTGTTTTTGAGCAAAGAAAAGTTAATAAGCCAGGTTTGACTATCCCTTTAAATGCAGAAATTCAAAAGGTTGCTGAAAAATTTTACTCAGACATATCTGAAATTAATTCTTCAAAAACGAGAATGCCTAATCTGACTTTTAATGAGGATTCATCTCCAAAATCACCGATGGGTGCAGAATCTGATGCTGAGTGTTCTGAAGTCAGAGTGACAAAACCTAAACTTGATGTTGCAAAATTAAAAGCAAATTTGGAGGAATTAATAATTGGTACAATTGGTCCTGACAGTTTAAATTTTTATCGAGATGATGAACTTCTGTTCATTTGCAAGAGTATTCAGTGGAAAACAAAAAACAAATATGATCAGTTGGATGAACTGGCAGCAGAACTTGAAATTGATTTGAGCAGGCAAAAGAATTTTGCAAAACATTACAGATTAGACTTTTCAGAAGGTGACATTGAGAATTTGAACTCAATAGGAAGAATAATGCACATAAAAGATTTGATTGTTTACATTAAAAAACTGGGAGAATTGAGTAAGTGGAGAGTGAAATGGACAAGAAAGAAGGAAGATGAGAAATTGGAAAAATTGTCAAAACAATTTCCAATGAGAGAGATTGCAGGTGGAGGATATGTTCATGTCCCTTGGTCAAGATAGGACATATTGCTGTTCACAAATGATTTTCCAAGACTGAGAGAGAAGCCAGTTGAGTGGTACAGGCAAGTGGACAGGTTCATCAAAGTCTCAAAGGTTCTGTGGATTGATCTGGATGGATTTTTTGACATTGTTGTCCCATCAGATCTTTGGACAGAATGCAAAATAGCCATAAGTTGGCCGAAAGTAGAACCTGAGCGAATTAAAGAAACAGGTGCTCCTAATCCAATTGTAATGGATTTTTATGGAAAAGTGCTTTACTGGTTGAAAAACAAAATTCCACCAAAAGAGGTTGATTGGGTTAAAATTGAAAGAACAAACCAAGAGCCAAAAGAATCAGTTCATTCGTTTTACGAAAGGTTACTGTTGATATTTAAACAATACAGTGGCTATGAAAAATTAGACGAGAAGGATATGAGTCATTTTGTCTACAGATTTGTTTATGGTCTGAAGCCAGAAATTGCAGATATGATTAGGAACAGCATTGTTGGATGGCAAGCACTTTCTGTTGATGACATTTTGAGAAAAGCAAAATACTGCAGTGATGAGTTAGAAGTGAGACAGAAGAAGCTCAAGGAGAAAGCAATGTGGGCTCAAGTAAAAGTGGCTGAGCAACAGATTGCTAATCTTGGAAATAAAAACACAAATTTTGTTCAGACTACAAATTCGAATCAAGGTCAAGGGAAATTTAAAGGTAATAATATTATTTAATCCCAAGGTTGAAGAGTTAAAGCAAAAATTACCTTGTTTTAATTGTGGCGAGATTGGACACTGGAGGGACGAATGTAAGAAGCCACCCAGAAATTTAAAAAATCCATTGTTAAATCCACAGATGCAAAGTGATGTTGATCTGCAGCGACAGCTACAGTTGCAACAGAGTTTAAACGAGTTAAATCTTCAGCGACAGCTGCAGCAACAGGTGAATCACCATCAGAATCAATTACCACAGCCTCCTTTTCCTAATTGTGGGGGAACTCAAAAATATAATTCTGGTGTGGGATTTCAAGGAGATGATCAGGTAATAAAATCCCAAAGGCAAAATGTGCAAAATGCTTCACAACAGTTTTTGTTAACAGAAGGACAGGGAAGTGACTCTGATGATTACTACTGATGGTGCCCGAGAGAGGGGGAAGAGTGTGTTGTTGGAGCCACTCTTGAGGTTGACCAGTCTGGTCCATTTGTAAACGGGAAAGTTAATGATGTAGACATCACTTTTCTAGTGGACACTGGTGCTACCCGTTCTACTGTTAGATCAGTGGAAATTGAAAACCTACCTCTCTCTGGGGAAACCATCCAAGTTGTCGGAGTAAGCAATCAACAGATCAGAACTGATTTGACTGACCCAGTACCAGTCGAAATTGGAAATTTTAAAGACAAGCAAAGATTCGTGGTTTGTAACAGTAGTCCAGTGAATCTATTGGGCAGAGATATATTGTGCAAAATGAATTGCAGAATATATTGTTCTCCTGAAGGAGTTGAATTGCAAACAATGGAGGAAGATGGCTTGTACAGAATGACAATGATGCTGATGGAATCAGAGGAAACAAAATTGTTTCCTGCATTTGAAAAAGAAAATCTGCCAGAAGAACTCAAGGAAACAGTGAAATCTGAAATTTGGGATTTGACTGGAAATGAGATGGGTCTGATGAAACATGTCGATCCAGTCAAAATTACACTGAAACAGGGAATAGAATTTCCAAATATTCCTCAGTACAAGATGAAAGCAGAGACAATTGAGGGAGTTATACCTGTGATTGAAAAATTCATTAAACAAGGTGTTTTAAAAGAAATTGAGAGTAGCCCTTGTAATTCACCGATCATGGGAATTAAAAAATCGAATGGAACGTACAGGATCGTTCAAGATTTGAGAAAAGTCAATCAGATTGTTGTTCCATGTTGTCCTGTGGTTCCAAACCCAGCAGTCATCTTGTATCAGATTCCACATGATGCTGAATGGTACACTGTCATTGATCTTTGCAATGCATTCTTTACTGTTCCTTTGCATCCAGAGAGTCAGGAAATTTTCGCTTTCAGATTCCAAAGTAGGACCCTCGCATGGTGTAGAATTCCTCAGGGGTATACAGAGAGTCCTTCAATCTTTAATGAGCTGTTAAAAAGATCCTTGGAAGATTTAGATTTACCTGGCAGGTCAATGTTGGTGCAGTATATCGACGACTTGTTGATTGCTGCTAAAACAAGAGAAAATTGTGTGACAGACACAATAATACTTTTGAACCATCTTGCAGATGAGGGACATAAAGTGTCTCCAGCAAAATTGCAGTTTTGTAAACAAGAAGTGAAATATCTTGGTCACAGAATTGCTAAAGGAAAAAGACAGGTGACAGTTGAGAGAATAAAAATGATTCAAGCAATGCAACCACCAAGAACACAGAGACAGGTCAGGATGTTTCTGGGGATGGTTGGCTACTGTCGACAATGGATAAGTGGATTTTCAGTAATTGCAAAACCACTACAGAGACTGACAAAGTCTGATGTAAAAGATCCAATTATTCTTAATGAAGCTGAGTTGGAGTCTTTTGAAAACCTGAAAAAGAGCTTATGTCAAGCTCCTGCTTTAGGCATTCCAAATTATGAGAAAGGTTTTGAACTGTATTGCAGTGAAAGAGAAGGATGTGCATTGTCTGTGTTAATTCAGAGACATGGAAATTTGAAGAAACCCATTGCATACTTCTCTGCAGTTCTTGATCCTGTTGCAAAAGCCTTACCAGGTTGTTTGAAAGCAGTTGCAGCTACAAGTGTAAGTCTTGAGCAAAGCGAAGGAATCATAATGGGATTTCCTGTGAAAGTTTTTGTGCCTCATTCAGTTGAAATACTACTGACGAGAGGTAAAACTCAACATTTAACCAGCAGCAGGTTGACGAAGTATGAGAAAATCATACTAGGAGCAGACAATGTTTCCATTTCAAGATGCTTGCATTTAAATCCTTCCACATTATTACCTGATTCTGAAATTGTTGATGAAAATGAAGTGGAACATGAGTGTTTGGATGTCATGGAATTTTGCACCAAACCAAGGCAGGACATTAAAGATGTACCTTTGCCTGAATCAGATGTCGTCTACTTTGTGGATGGCTCCTGTCTGAGGTCAGAGGGAGGTGTTTTGAAAGCAGCGTACTCAGTCTGTACAGTTGCAGATGTTGAAGAAGCATCATGTCTTGAAGGAATTCGTTCAGCACAAGTGGCTGAATTGATTGCTTTAATTCGTGCTTGTGAAGTATCAAAAGATAAAAGAGTTACCATCATTACTGATAGTCAGTATGGGTACGGAGTTGTGCATGATTATGGACAGCTCTGGTCTCAGAGAGGCTATTTGACTTCAGCAGGGTCACCAATTAAAAATGCTGTTTTTATAAAAAGATTAATTGATGCTATACAATTGCCAAAAGAGATTGCAATTGTAAAGTGCGCAGCACATACAAAGGGAGTGGATTATATCTCAAAGGGCAATGCCTATGCAGATGAAACAGCAAAATATTGTGCGAAAAATTGTCGTTCATACAATCGGGAAAGAAGTAAAGAATCTGATTCAAATTCATTGATGCTAACAACAGCTGTAGAGACATGGCAGGAAATCAGGGACTTACAAAACGAAGCAGATGATGAGGAGAAAGATTTGTGGTTAAGAGCAGATTGTAGACCACGTGATGAGGATGGAGTGTGGACCTACAAAGATGGCAGGATAGTTTTACCAAATTGTTTGATTGCTGACATGGCCAGATTATATCATGGCCCAGCTCACCTTGGGAGAGATTCCATGATCAGACTCTTCCGAGAGACTTGGTTTAACACAAAATTTAGAACGATTGCAGAGTCTTTTTGTCAAAGGTGTTTGTCATGCCAACAAATGAACCCAAACAGAAAATCAGTTGTAGGTACAGGGGTAATTGGTCGAGAGGGTGGCCCCTTTACCAGGTTGCAGATGGATTTCATAGAAATGCCTCTACACAATTGTTTGAAATATGTTCTTGTGATTGTTTGTTTGTTTTCAAGATGGGTGGAAGCATTTCCTACAAGACATTGTGATTCAGTTACAGTAGCAAAACTGCTGCTCAGAGAAATTATCCCGAGGTATGGTTTTCCAGTCACTATTGAGAGTGATGGAGGAAGCCATTTTGATAACAAACTTATGAAACTGATATGTGAGGAATTGAACATTGAGCAGAAAATACACTGTGCATACAGACCAGAGGCATCTGGGTGGTTGAACAGATTAATGGGACAATAAAAAACAGGATTGGAAAAATGTGTCTAGAAACAGGTGTAAAGTGGACCGATGCTCTTCCACTTGTTTTAATGTCATTGAGAAGTACACCTGATAAAAAGACAGGTTTGAGCCCTCATGAGATACTCATGGGTAGAGTCATGAGGCAAGCTTTTGTACCTGTAGGCAAATTGTTGAGCATAAATGACAGTGCTATTTTGGATTACTGTAAAAGGTTATCTGATATAGTAACTTCTGTGTCTAATCAGGTGGGAACTGAAGCACAATCAGATGAGAAAGTTCAGACACATGATTTGAGACCAGGCGATTGGGTCAGAACAAAAGTACATCGAAGAAGAAATTGTCTGGTTCCTAGGTGGCAAAAGCCTAGACAGATAATTCTGGTCACTACAAATGCAGTGAAATGCAGAGGATTGAAAAGGTGGATCCATCCTAGTCATACTATTCCAGTGCCTACTCCTGACAGTTCTGATGTTGAGAATGATACTACGGAAGATTCTGATTCCGAAGTAGAAGGTGAGACAAATCCAGATTCTGAAGATCGACAGAGAGGTCGACATCTGGAACCTGTGCCTGTGAATGAAGAGTTGACGAGAAAGGATTTGGAAATTATTGAAATAGATTCTGGAGGAGAAGAGAATCTATTTAAAGGAAAAACAAATGAAGATTCAGTTAAGAAGATTAATGGAGTAAATTCTATTGAAGACAGAGAAGCTGAACCAAAAGAAATTTCTGACCAGGAGAGTATCGAAAAGCAGAAGTCAAGCTCTGAAGTAAGGAACGGAAGACCAGAAACTGGGAAGTTGGAGGTAATTGAAGAAGAGGAGGAAGACGAATTACCGAGTACCAGTGATGGAAGACAAAGCATAGTTCCTGACGGAGTGAAACTGCTGAATAGAAAAATTCCTGAGTCAATCATTGAAGTTTCAGACTGCGATACTGGAGAAAGTGACGTGGATGGTGAAAGTGGAAGTGCGAAGAAAAGATCCTGGAAGTCAGAAACAAATGTTTCTGAACCAAAGAGAAAATTCTTGAGAAAAACAGATTTTTGGCCTGGTGGAAGATTGAGAGTCAGGTTAATTAAAAAACCAAAGGAGCAGGTGGAAGAAATCAGTAGTCAAAAGGGTTCTGAAAAAGAAGTTGGAGTTGGAAGAAAAATTGAAGTAGTGACAAGAAAGACAAGGAGGATTATAAAGCCAAATCAAAAATATAAATCTCCTGAGTGGACTTATCTAGTAATTCCACCTGTCATTGATATTTACGATAGTAGCCAAGAGGAAGAAGAAATTGAAGAGATTAGTGACAATTATTGAAGTACAGAAATTTTAATTGGGATTTTTGGTTTTTAATTTTTGGCAAAAGGCCAAAGAAATCTTGTTAGGTGACACAAGGTCGAAGAAAATTTGTTTAGCTGAGAAAAACTTATTTTGTGACATAAGGTCGAAGAAATACTGTTAGGGTTTTGAAAAAAATAATAATAATAAAATTCTTTTAAAAGGGGGTGTAAATAATTAATTAATCATTTAATTTAAAAAAAAAATTGTTTTCTTTTGAGGCAAAACTAACCAAAGATGCCTTACGTCATGGAACAGAGTACTTCAAAATGTTCCATTTGCAAGAGATGCTGTAAGATGACTCTGGTGTGTTTGCTCATTTTAATTCTGCTCTGGTTAGTTTTAGCTGTTATTATTCCATTTGAAATTAACAAAGATTTTCACAAAGCCAACATGACAAGCAAAGCTTCAGTTAGTCAAAACAAACATAGTGCAACAGGCAAAGTTATTGATCATCAACCTAACATTCACCAGGACAAATCTATTAGTGATTTTTCAAGCAATACATTCACAAGGCTTTTGAGTGAATATGTCAAGGTAATGGATGCAAAAGATTGCTACGTCTGCGTTAAATTACCTGCTTCTGTTTCTGAGGGAGTGACATACAATATGCTTCCTCTTACATATGGTGTGACATGCAGTGTGTTAGCTAGCTTGTTCTATCAAACTGGATGCTTAGAATACTATTATTCAGATTTTGATGAAATTTTTGCAAATTTAAAAATTGAGGGTGCTTTGAATAAGCATAAGAAAGCTAAACAGATGAGGGAATTTTTCCTTGTTACTAACGAACTTACTTATGAGTATGCTTACAAGAACAATCTAACCTGCAAATTAAGTGCTGAAGGAAAGACATTTTTGAACCTAGTTGAAGAGAGGAGAGCAATCTACAAGAGAAATGAGATAGTCAAGCAGACTAAGTCTAGGTTCTGGCAAAAAGAGGATGAGAAGTTAAATGGCAAAATGCTTGATAATGTTGCAATTCACATAGACAAACCAATTAGTGGTAAGCTTTGCATTAGAAGAGGCAATACACTTTTTGATAATTACTTTGTGGGTGCAAGCGATTGTGAAGATACATATCAGATCATGGGAGGTTGGGGATTCAAAGGTGGAAAAGATCCAATTTTCCCTGGGATTTATTTTGTTTGTGGTGACAGAGCTTACTACAACCTTCCTGACCACTGGTATGGGACTTGTTATGTTGGGATTGTTTTTCCTAAAATGTTTCATGTTGACAGAAATACAGAAGGATTGTTCAAAATCAACAATTATGTAAATAGGGCTAAAAGAGAAACTTTCACAGAGATTTTGGGAGATATTTTTGAGGCAGTGATACCTTTAGTAGGTATAACCCTGAATGCAGGAAGAATCAGAAAATTGTCCACAATTGTTGACAGATTGTCAACAGATACAGCTGATGGTTTCCAATTAGTGAATGTTGAGGTCATTGCAATCAGATCCATGGTGATTCAAGATCGCCTTGCTTTAGACATACTCCTAGCAAAAGAGGGAGGAGTCTGCGGCATTTTACATGTGCAACATTGTTGCACCTATATTCCCGACGAAAGTAAGAACATTGAGATGTACATTAAGAACATCACAGAAATGCATTCAGAAATAATTCCATTAGAAGAAGAAGATTTTTCAGAAAAACTTTCAAAAAGATTTCAATCAATCAAAAATTGGTTTCATGACATTGGAAGTTCAGTTCTTGGCAAGATTTTGGCACCTTTGATTGTGATAATATTCATATTTGTTCTGACAAAAATTGGTTGTTTGTTGCATAAGAGAAAGAAACAAATGAAGGAAAAGAGAAGAATTTATAAAATCAAAAAAGAAGAAGAAAGGGAGATTGAGTTACAAGAATTACACAGAGCACAATATGACAATTGCAAGGATTTTGCAGAAACAAATTTCTAGATTTACTGACTCAAATGAATTTTAATCATTTTCCAAGAAGTCTCAATTTTCCAAATTTTGGGTTGTGGTGTGGTGATTTGTTAATCACCAGATGAGGGAGTTGATGGAGCGAGATAGAAAATAAAATTTTGTTTAAACTCGTGAAGTCACACTTCCATAACATAAATTAATAATATTAATGATTTGTGATGTGTTATGCTAACACAACTTAGATTAAACTTTACACACGGGGACATTAACATGTGTGCTCATAAATGTGCATTATTGTTGCATCTTTTGTTCGTGCAAAAATAACAAATTAATTTTGTCGTTTTTGTTTTTGTCATTACTAACTGCGGCTGATTTAAAAGTGGCATGTGCTTATTTTGCTTTCCTTGTCTATGTGATGTCATTTCCACTATTATAGGTGCATATAAGATTTCATGGATTCTTGAAGACTGGTAGATATAAAATGCTGCTTTATTTGTTTGCTTCTTGCTAGGTAACACTAGACTAATTGGGTGGGTTAATCAATTAGTAAACGAAGGGTGGAAACAGAATGAATAATATTTCTTTCATTAATACTTTCCTTGTGTTTGTTTTATACTAGAAAAATAAGTTGCCTGCTTTTGGGCCTAGTTTGCTCGAGTTTGCTAAAAGATGAATTTAATTCCTGCAAGGAGCACGAGATGTCCACTCTAAAGTTTCCATGAAAATTTACATTCACATAACAATGAAGAAGCGCTGTCATTATTTTTATCGGACGTGGCCAAGGTCAGAAACCGGCAGAAAGAACATTTGATAACTTGGCATCCGAGGAAGTGAAAGGAAACCAGTGAGAACTCTTGTTCAAATTTGTTGCAAACTAAGGAAGCTTTGGAACACGTACAATAAAGACAATGGTCTCAAAGAATATGACAGAATGGAAGTTTTGAAATATGGGGTGACATGTCACTTGTCACTTTCGGACCAATGGGACATCGACTTTTGCAGAAAATTTTCCTTTACTTAGATTAGCTAGCGTAGAAAGATATAAAAAACCCATGCCCTAGGGTTGGGCTGGCTGCTGCTTTTCAACTTTCGGATGAGGGTGTCGTGCTGACGGACTTTGCTTGGAGCACGTAAGAACCCTTAAAGACTTTACTTTATTTCCATTTATTTAGCTTAGCTAGGGACTTACGATTTTAGAAATGCTAAACTTATAATTTCTTGCTTAAAACTGTAATTTTCTATGATGTTTTCAAACATGCTTATTATGATTCTAATAAAATTGCATTTTTAAAATTATATTCTCAACAATCTAAAATTAGTTAATAAAATCTTACTTTTGAAACAAGCTGGTCTTGGTTATTCAGGAGTACAGGTTACTATTAGCTAGATGCCATCGCCATGGTGGTCATTTAAATAGTTAGGATTTGTTCAAATGATGTCATCTTTTACCGCGGTTGTATATAATTTGTAAATAAGTTGTATATAAGTTTAATTTGGCCACCTGATTCAGTAGGTCAAAATATGTCATATTTGATTAATGGGTCCATAAGTTAGAGTAGTGTTTTATGAAGTAGGTTATAGAGTTAGGTAGCGTTGCTTATGACATATTTCCTATAGGCCGCTGGATCAGCGGTGAGTGAGGGCAGCTTGCCTCCCATAATCTACTACTGCATGCCTAGCAGAAAGCTCGATCTAAAAACGGCCCACACTGACCTGTCAGAGCAGCACTTCGAGCACTGCCATATTGACCTATAGGCTAGTCCGCCCCTGACTCCGCCGCACCTTTTTCATCTTTTTACCAATGCCTTTTCTTCAGTGAGATTGGTTGGCCTTGCCATGCTTATTATGTTTATCGTAATGCATACCTGAACTGCCACTAACATTTTCTAAGTGTACATTTTCACACTTAGCCAGATATGCCAAAAGTAGGCTGCGTAACTTCCTTCTTTTCTGAGACTCACAATAATAACAGAGCTTCCTCTCACGCAAGGCTTGGTGCGAGCAGACACGCTTCACAGGAACTGTGAAATCGGATGTGTGCTACAACAGCAAGTACTGTGCTATCAACCTTCAACATGTAACTTGCAAAAACTGATGGACATGCGTTCTGACTAGGATCATGCAAGCCTTTAATAAATCATCTGTTTTCCTCAACGCTAACTGTGCAGGAAGTGGACAGTCATGAATGAGAGTTACTCGAGATCATTTGCACTCCAGAATAGAGTATGAAAATTACGATCCTGTGATAAAAACGATTACACAAGCCCTGGTGTTCATGCATACTGCTGCCCTCGTTTGAAACGCAAGGAACCTGTAGTTCTTATCAAAATTACGTTTACCGGTTCCCTTACTGAGTTATTAGTATTAATATTTTCATCTCACTCTGGTTTTCTTTGTAGGGCAGATAGGCCTGCCGTAGTGAAAATACCTTGTTGGGGCTTGTCACGGTAGGGACATCGTAATATTGATTTTCTACATGTCCTGGATTTATAACCCATGCACCCTCCCTTGTGTACCACAAGGCTTACATGTCTAAAATGGAGGATTTTATCTGTCAACAAGGGTTATTTTAATAGGTTGCACTGGAGGGTTTACACAACAGCCGTTAGCCTACACAGAGTAGGACTGTGAAAATGTTTTCACTGCCTCTGTAGTGGATGACACAATTGGTGCTGTAGTCCACCAGTGGCATTTAACGTCCAGTCCCTAGGTGCCCATTTTATACCATGAGCTAGGGACTTACAAGCAAGTAAAATGTGCCTTTCAGGAATAAGCCAATGTAACCATGGCTAAAGGAGAACTCAGTTACTTTTCTCCTCGTAAGCAGAGTAAAGTTTACAAAGTTCTAACACAAAATAGGGTCCAGGAAATGGTGGAAAATCTGGAATGACCACACAGAAAAGGCAGATATCCCGCCATATATTATAAACATTAGGTTGACTGGACTACCAACAGTATAACCTGGCACGTATATATATTTATGGAAGCTTGTGATCCTCATCTCTTGAAATAATTGCATATAGGGCCAGATGTAGGTAAATGTGAAATACCAATTTCTTAATAGCGAATTTTACCGATTTGCTATTAAGAAATCGGTATTTCCTATGTAGGTAAAGAATCGGTAAAAAATACCGAATCCTTAATATTCTTTATTACCGAATCGGTAATTGAGATTCTGTAATAAGGAATACCTGCCCATTAATTTCTATGTGCTTGGAGACCCATAGGAATATATGTGAAGACATTCAATATTAGCGATTCGGTATTACCGAATCTGTAATACCGTAAGGTATTTCAAGGGTGCTTTGGACACCCTGTTGCACCCCTGAAATGTGCATGTGTGCACATGTGGCGCACATACATGCCCTAAGAGTATGGATGTGTGCCACATGGCACTTTAAAAAAAGTTAAAAAGTGTTTTTTTAAGGGAAATCGGTAATTACCACCAACTTGAAGTTGGTGGTAATTACCGATTTCTTAAGGGCCAAATGCACTCTTTAAATGTGCTTCCTACATTGCATTAAAGGAATCGGTATTTCCGATTCCTTAAATGCAAGAGCAATAAGGAATCGGTATTAAGGAATTGGTATTTACCGATTCCTTATTTACCGTTTCCTTACCTACATTAGGGATGGCTAAATACCAGTCGGTAACGCTGAAATTTACCGAATTTCGGCGTTACCGACCGGTATTTAGCCACCTACATCTGGCCCATAGTCTTTAGGAAGACATTTTATTTTTTTAAAACACATACTGTAATTGATGTTATCCTTGATTAAAAAAGACTTTGCTTCAGCAACTCTATGATTCAAACAAGCATCATTCCACCTAGAAGAGCAAGGTAGTTTTGATGATGTTTCCAACTAGATGTCAGTTGTTTTTAAGCTACTGAAAATAACAACTCATTTTTTATATATATATTTTACAGTTTAAATGAGAGAGAACAGATAATTATCAAAACAAATAACGTTGCTCATAAAGATGGACTTAGGCCAAGTATCTAAATCATCTTTTCCCATAATAATTCCTCAACATAGGAATGTATTCAAACTAAACAAGATGTGTATTAAGTTTTCAGCATCAGAATGAAAAATCAAACATTTCTCTTCTAATGTGGTATGAATTTTATGTACTTTTAACAAAATCATAATTCTCCTATGATTCATAAAACAGAGAAATTGAATCATAGAGGTTTTTTACAATTAAAGCCAAAGTTGGATGCCATAACATTGTGGACGAATATGTTTTCAAATATTTTCTAGCTTTTTCTCCAACATTTTGTGACTTGTACCTAGCTGTGAGGAAGTGGATTATTAGTTGGGGTGGATGGTAGTTCACCACAAGTAATTATGCCTCCATTCTTGGTAAAGGTTTCGGTAAGTTGAACCTGAGCTCCAAACCTGGTACAGTGACACGTAGGCCAAAAATGTGACTTAAGAAAATGAGTAAAGCATTTAGAAGTTCCAAAACAGTTCAACGGTCAAAAACGCAACACAATAAAAGTTGCATTCCAAGTGATGAGTAAGACAAAATATTTTGTTGAACAAAATGACACCAAAATGACAAATAAATAATAAGGGGAACCATAAATATGACTTTTTATATAAGAATAACACCAGAAATTGCCATGGGCCTACTGCGGGGCACGTGTTGTGCTAGAATGGAACAAGAAATAGGCTTCAGACCTACTGGGCTGGCAGTGTGCCGTGGCAGTCTTGTGGCAGCTGCATGCTTCGGATCACAGAGATAGTCTGAAGGCATTGCCGCCACAGTGCAGAGCCTGCACTGTCGTGAACGCCCTGTTGCCATGATTCATGTTGTGCATTGCACACAGTGTACGCACGACAATGGCGCCCGAACATTTCAGGCATAAGGGCGCACAAGATGTGCCCCCAGCCAAAATGCCCAATGGGCTAAAATGCCTGGGGGCCCAGTTGAGGACTTCTTCCCTGCCTTCCCACTGACATTTTCATGATGGGTCCCTGCCATTAAATGGTTGGCGAAAAGGCAGGTCATAATTGCTATGGGAGTGCCGGCATCAGCACTACCTCAATAGGCCAATGCTGCTTTGACTGCCGCCACTGCGGATCCAAGATCCTGACAGTTGCGGCTGTCTTTTGGCAATTTGTGTTCCGGTAGGACCGCCAAAGAGGCAGCAGTTGGACTGCCACTGCAGGTACGGTAGTCTAGGGACTGCAGTACTCTTAATCAGGCCCTTAATCTCTAAAATGGAAGTCATAAATCCACCGCGGGGCCAAGCAGCGGGTTGTGGCCAAGATGGCTTCCACAAAGCCAGCTAGCTGTTGGGAAAAGTTCTGGTAAAGCCATTGACTTTTGCATGGATGTTATTTAGGGGTTACTGCTGCAACCGTTGGCATGCTCATTGTGACCATAGACAGTGCCTTTGCAGCTCCTTAGCCTGAAACATTATGAAGGCAGTGGCAGGAAATGAAGGAAAACAGGGATCACATGATCCCTGTTTACTTTTTGTTGCTTGTCCAAAACGAAGACGTTTTAATTCCTTTGTTTATATCCATAGAGTCTCTAGAAGAGATTTTTAGAGGACACACAATGGGGTCACAAACAAAACTGGAGGGGCCACCTACACCGTGCAATCATCAGTATTGAGCGTAAATGGGTATTATATATATACATATTATTACCTACTGGCGGTCGCCAGTAGGTATATATAGTTAGGATTTTTTCTCTATGGGTTTTTTGAAAATTCTATGTCTAATAACTTTGGCGTTTGTGGACGGAATTGGCTGAAATTTTCAGGAAAATGGCACATTTTGTTTTTGAGCAGCCCCTAAAAATTTTGGGGGGGTTCGTCAAGGGGGGGCCGAGAAAAAAGGGGGGTCCCAAAACGTGTTTTTAACATTGAGTTTTCCATAGGGCGGTTGGCCTCACTTTTAGCCCGAACGGCTGAATGGATTTGCACGAAACTTGGCAAAATTGTAGGGACTGGTAGCCCGATGTGCCTTTTGTAGGTCTCAATATATGTGCTCCAGTGGATTTTGAGAAATTAACGTTTAAAAAAATATATATATCTGTAACAGCGGACCGGGCAGCGCTCTGGTTCGCGGACTTTTCGCGCAACGGAGCTTTGTGAAGCGAAGCTGATTGGTTCTCCGGCGTCTGTCAACATTCCAAACAGTCCGTAGCGGCCGCCATCTTGTCTCTCGGTAGGATCGAGAGACAAGAGGAGGCCGAAGCGAAGGGGCAAATGACCATAAGGGGGCATAGTACATTGTCGCTCACCCCCTAGGTTTGATGTGGAGGTTTTAAAAGGGCCCCGCGGGGCAAAAAAAAATAAAAATAATAATAATCGAACAGCTGAATGGATTTGCACGAAAGTTGGCAAAATTGTAGGGACTGGTAGCCCGATGTGCCTTTGCTAGATCTCAATATATGTGCTCCAGTGGATTTTGAGAAATTAACGTTCAAAAAAAGATATATATCTGTAACAGCGCACCGCTTCGCGTACTTTTCGCGTTACGGAGCTTTGCGAAGCGAAGCTGATTGGCTCTCCGGCGTCTGTAAACATTCCAAACAGTCCGTAGCGGCCGCCATCTTGTCTCTCGGTAGGATCAAGAGACAAGAGGAGGCCAAAGCGAAGGGGCAAATGACCATAAGGGGGAATAGTAGATCGTCGGTGACCCCCTACGTTTGATGTGGAGGTTTTAAAAGGGCACCGCGGGGCAAAAAAAAAAAATACAGTTTTTTTAGTTTTTTTGCGTGGAGTGCGCCCGGTTCGCGAACCGGGAAGCGGTCTGGGGAGCGTACTTTCTTGAAAATTAGTGAAAAAAGTTAGAGTAAAATAATAATTGTGAGTGATCAGATGTAGGGTAGCTCTGAGAAGAGCTTTTGGGTTTATGGTACATTTAGGTACTTATAAGTAGGTACCAATGCACAGTCTTAAATTCAGAGTGAAAACTCTGTTGCCCTCATCTGAGAAGTGAACTCCATCTGCTCTGTAGATATCTTGCATGTAGTAACGCAAGTTATTGTTGTACAGGGAGCCCATTCCATGGTCTCTCATGTAAGCTGAAACAGATTTGTTTACATGCTTCCTCGATTTCTCAATTTGTGGACAAAATTGGTTCGACCACCTCCATTTCTGTCTTTGGCATATATTTGAATATACCAAGGCAGTCTGAGGAAAAAGTGCCATCAATTGCTCAAAGGTGTCCTTTAAAAGCATTTCCAGACCTACCCCAGTCAAAGTGCCCAAATCATTACCTCCACAGTGCACAATTAACAGGTCAGGTTTTGGCAAATGCATAAAGGTTTTCACCAATGGTATCAATTGGTGACATTTTAATCCTCTGTGGCCAAACCACTTAATTTCCACATCTTGTAAATTGAGGTTAGGTAAATTCCTGTTTTCAGCGTACCTTTGAGCCCAATAGATGTAGCTATGTCCAACAATCCAGACAGAAAACATGGCGAGAGAAGGTTCTCCTGCAGTCAGATGAAGTGTGGCAATGAAATGGCAGTTGAAAAAATGAGAGTGTAAAATGAAAAAAACTGAGGAGTTTCTGTGTTAATGAAGCAGTAAGAGTGATTGGTGGATTTTGATTGCTGAAAACAGAAAGTTAGTGTGCATGGATGAGTTCGTTGAAAGATGTATTTTGAGTGGCGAAGAAAAAATCATTAAATGAAAGAATGCTTTGGATATGCAGGTGCACTGAGAGTTCAGAGTTCAATTGCAACATTGTTGTGTGAGAGGTCTTGCAAGAGGTGGTTGCTATGCAGAAAAAGCAGAGAGGGGGCAGAGGGGGGAAGGGTTTTGCTTTGAAAAAAAGTGAGGGAAGAGTTTTGATTGGGTGACATGAGAGATCTGTGTGAGGAATTACAGCATTTCTGTGCTTTTGATAGCTGCAGACTCTGGAGTGCATACCTTTTGCTCTGCTGAAGACAAATTGGTGTGTTTCTGAGACTGTTTTGAAACTCAAAGTATTTGCTAAGGTGAGAAAAAATTTCTTTAATTTAGATAGAAAATAGTGTGCTTTAAGGAGAAAATTATGAAGAAAGTGGTGTTTTTCAAATGTTGCTTTGTCTCAAGTGTTTCACAAATAGATTTTGTTTCTTTGAGAAATTGTAATTGGAGAAAATGTGAAGTATTAGTACTGACAGGGCTTTTATGTGCATAGGAGCTGTGGAGTGTTTTCAAATTATGACTTGTAAATCGTTTTTGAGAAAAAGCAATGGTTTTAATATTGATGAGAAGGACATAATGGTGTCTGCTTCTTTATAAGGTAATTGAGAGTCTCTGATGTTATTTTTCCCATTTCAATGTAAGAAGTTTGTGTGTGGAGCAAATTGCTTGTAAATATGCTCCCACCTGTGCATGGCAAATTTAGATTTTGAATGTTTCCGTTACATAGGCATGTTAAAGGTGACTGAAACATGCTGCAAAGGCAATCAAAAAATGCTTTTATGTGTCTTAAGGACATTTTAAGTCATTTCCCCATGTGCAGTGTTTTCAAATTATGAGTTGAAAATCGTTTTTGAGGTAAAGGAATGTTTTCAAAATTTATGTGCGCCATATGACCCCAAATTTTTTTTTCAGGGGTGCAGCAGGGTGTTCTTGAGACACCCCTGCACCGTCGGAAAAATTCGTAATTTGCGATGAGGTAATTGCTAATCGCAAATTGCACTTTCATTCCTATGGGCCTCCTGCTGCATGGAAATGAATGGGTAATCTTGCTGAAATGCAAAGTCGAATCTGTATTTAAAAGGGTCTGCACCTCTGTACGGGTGTTCGCTATGTGAAGCACGAAAGTTTCACGGGCCGAACTCAAGGCCACCTCTCTCTGAGACAAAAGAGCTCTTATTCTTGCCATGCTGTTGAAATGTGCTCCCAAGGTTGGTATTTGTGGCCAGATTGAAAACTCCCTATGTTCATGTGTGGGAGGAAATAGAACATTTCTGCAGCAAATAACCCGTTCATTTACTGTTACGATAAAATGAATACTTTTAATTAACCCAGAACAATCTTCATTATTGAGCATCAAATAACTACCATTTTCCAAGAACTTGAACGTGGGGATGATAGCAGGAACTGGCGTGCCTTGCAACACGCAAGCCATATTTGGTCGGTGTTTGTTGCATGAACCGTGTAACTGTATGTGCCTACACATTAGTGAATGATCTGGCGTCTCAGTGCATTCCTCTCCATTCAGATAAAGGTCTTGATCATCTTTGAAAATCTGTATGTGTATTGAAGCGACCGGACCTCATGAAGAAAACCACTACCTAAAGGTTAATAACGACCTATTGGTATATATTTCATACAATTTGAAAACTTATATAAAGCAAAAGGCAGCGTTATTAAACCGTGGATAAGGCACGTTGCCAAAGCAGTGAACCTTTTGGATTTGTACTGGAAATGTTAAAGGAAGAATTACGGAGTAGGGCCTGTAAATCTTTAATGGACAACGAGTAAAATTACTCCAACCATCATATTCCTCTAACTCCGGGATAGTAGGGGTGTTTAATTTTTTAGAAGTAGCCAATCCAAAGCATTTGGTCTGGGAAATTGTTTCATTCACAAACAACATATGATTTGGGATGAGACATGCACGGTGGAAAGCCTCAGTGCCTTGTACCTGCCAGGTTCGTGAACCCCAAACTGATGTAGATCCTGGATATTTTTACACTGTGTTACGTTAGCACGGGCTCATTACTGGTTTAAACGCCATTTTTCCTTTTTTGTAACTTCTGCACACGATACTTAGTTGTTGCTTTAGCTTTCAGCCTACCTGCGTCAAGATCTATGCCTGCTTCAAGCAGGCGCAGGGTTTTGATGTAGCTTTGTCCTATCTGATTGTAAATGCGGCACACCGTGGGTGGCAGAGCAGCGGTGCACGTTAACTGGTGCATCCCTGGGGATGTGCTAGTTAATATAAATCTGCCCCTTTACATTTAATTATGTGCAGGGGACACAGAGTAGGTGAGGTTTATCCAAGGTTAAGAAGAGATGAGTCCTGTTCAGTGAAAAATTGGAGATAGGCTTCAGTATATTATATACTTAAGTAGTGTGTTAAGTTTTTGATGACTGTTATTAATTTACTGTTGGGTAATAGTGGTTAATAACATTTTTTATTATATTTTACCACAGATTCAACTGCAGATTATTTCAAGATTTTAGGATGCCTAGCAAAGAAAGAGTAAGAAAGGCTGCAAAACGTCAAAGACAGCAGGACCATGGAAGAATGCAGCAGTCCTCTAACAAAAAGATTTGTCAAGTCACCAAGAAAGCACCGGGTAAGAGTCGAAAAACAGTCATAAGAAATATGTGTAGTAAAAAAAATATTACTACAGAAAATGTTTCACTCCAGAAAAGGAGACAGAATTCAAATGGTAAGGAAAGGCCAATGAGAAATGTTACTGCTAGAGTAAGAGATAACTCTATGCATGAAAGTAGAAGGAAACAAGAGTTTAGGGATATTCGTAAACGAATGTTCCGCAACAGGATAATTGGGAATTTGTTAAAAAATATTAAGAAAGGTCAGCAGAAAGTGGTTTTATATAAGAGAAAAAAAATTGTTGAGAAAGTTATTGATCAGGCATTTGAAATTAAACGTAAGTTATTTATTTTGACAATCAATAGAATTCGGAAGCTAAACAAGGTAATTTATGATTTCAAAAGAAATAGTAGATGGAAGAGAATAGTTAATCGTAGTAATTTTTGTGAAGTTTTTTCTGGAGAATGGATGCATAGTTCCAGCTCTGAGGCATTTTTTAATGAGGAGAGTTATTTCCAGGATAATGATTTGGTGCATGCAGTTGACACCAGTGGTCGAGCTTATGAAGTGAAAGATGGTTGTCCAGTTGAAAAAGAAAAACTTGTGACAACAGAGATAGAAGAGGTGTTAGGTAATGAGGTTTTAGGGAGACGTCCTAAGGGTCCTGTGTACACCTGGAAGTGTAGTAGTATTTGCAGTGTACGACAGGATTCCATCAATTTGCTTTGTGATTTTATACGGTCATTTAGTAAGAACAGTTTGAAGCAGAAAATGAAGTTGTTGCAAGAATTAGATCCTTGCAGAGTGAGAGAAGTGATAGGTTTGCATGGTCATTCACTGGCTTGTCTTTCCAGGAGAGTATGCCAGAGTGTTTTTCATCATTTCAGGATGCTAGCAGTGCATCATAATAAAGTGAGGAAATTAGTTAGAATGTTGTATTATGCTAAGAGTCCAGCAATTATGCTTAAACAATTATGCGCTGCTCTTTTGCATGGTTCTGAAATAGATGTGAAGAATATATGTGAAGAAATTGAGTTTTGTTACTTTGGAAGTAAAGAGGAGAATGTTGAAATTGACCAAGAAGAAGAGAGTAATGTGGAAGATAGTGTACAGGTTTCCAGTACAGATAATTTCCAGAGGGAAATTGCGACGTTTGAGGTGAAATCAAGTGAGAGGCCAAATTTCACTTGTGTGTGTTGTCGACGCACTTATTATAAGAATCAGACTAAGTTAGTGGATTTATATGGAAAAAGTGAAAGGGAAAATAATAGTGAATGGAAGGATTTTACAACATACTTGATGGTAGAAAATTGTTTTGATTTGGGATTGGATCAACGTGTGTGTACTTATTGTTGTAACAAATTAAATCAAAACCAGATGCCTGCTAGAGCAGTTCATAATAATCTGGAATTGGTTGAGATTCCTTCTGAATTGAAGGATTTAAATACTTATGAATCTATTTTGATTCAAAGTATCCATCCCTTTCAGGCTATTGTAAGAATGGAGCCAAAGACAGGGAAATTGCCTCCATCAGATTTACAGAGAGGATTAAAGGGAAGAGTTGTTTATTTGCCTCTAGATTTGAAGAAAAACATTAACACAATTGGAGTAGAAAAAGTGGAAGAGGAACCTCTTGTTATCTTAGTTAATGGGGTTCCGACAAAGAATAAGAAAATATGGCAAGATTTAGTAGATGTTAGGAAAGTCAAAAGGGCAACATTGTATTTGAAAAAATATAATAAGTACTATAAAAATGTATATGTTGCAGAAGAGGAAGTAAGTGAGGAAGAGGATAGCGATTTGTGTGCTGGTCAAATTGAGAAAGTAGAACCCTGTACTAGTGAAGAAATATATGAACATTATAGTGTTCATCCTTTGCATTCCAAGGAAGTCATGGGGAATGCTATTGAGTTGTTTCAAATGAAACAAGCGAAAGGGAGTCCCATTAGTGTTTGGGGGGAAAGTTTGGAAGCTCGGTGTTTCCCACAGCTTTTTCCAACAGGTCAGGGAGGAAGATATGATGAGCGACCTCATCAAATTCCTGCTTCTGAATACCGGACTTTGCGATTGTATGCAGGAGATCCTAGGTTTCGACAATGCATTCCTTATTTGTTTCATCTCCTGTTTGAAAGCGATCTGTCTGGACTGTCATATGCAGTGAACCACATCTTGAAAAGTGGTATACACATGCAAAACATCTCGGCAAGTGACTTTATGGATAAAGTCAATGTCCAAGACAGTATTTTGGATTCTCACCTGATTAATCTCATGGCGTGTCAGCGTGGTACTAATGAGTACTGGTACCGTCGTCATGGTGATTTAAAATGTATGCTAAGGAACTTAGGAACTCCCACATGGTTCCTCACTTTGAGCTGTGCTGAGTATGGCTGGGAAGACTTACTTGAATTTCTACGAGAGGCAAATGCTAACGTAGAAAACATCGAATTCAAGACACCCGGAGAACTGTGCTCTTTGGATCCAGTCAATGTATGTAGGTACTTCAATCATAGATTTGAAGGTATGATGTCTTTCATCATGAATAAGAAGAATCCACCTCTTGGAGAGGTGTTGGATTTCTTCTGGAGGAAGGAGTACCAAGCAAGAGGTGCTCCTCATATACATATGTTGCTGTGGATCAAGGATGCACCTAAATTTGGAACGGATGCAGAAGACTCAGTGATGAGTTTCATAGAACAGTATTCTACGTGTGCTGTTCCAAACGCAAAGGAGAAAAAAAGCCTACGAGAAAAAGTTCTACGTTTCCAAAGCCATCGATGTGGAAAGTACTGTCGTCGTAAATTCCGGAACAAAGACAAGTTCTACACCAAATGTCGTTTCGGCTTTCCACGATCGGTGATTTCTAAAGGAAGAGTGAACAGTTTGATGTCTTCGCTGCGACATAATGTGATGAAGAAATCACCTAAAAACACATACAATTTGAAGAGGAACGAAGAGTCTAAGTACATTAACGACTACAACCCGGTGATTTTGTCCATGTGGAATGCTAACATGGATATACAGTTTGTGGCTGATAACTGTATGGCTGTGGCTCGGTATGTGACATCTTACATCACCAAAAAAGAGAAGACAGAATTGAAGGATATGTGGGAGGACATTTCCCATGAAAAGAGCCTCAGCAAGAAGTTGTACAGTTTCAGTCTGAAGATGTTGTCGCATCGAGAAATCGGAGCTTACGAATGTTCTGACCGGTTGTCTTCAGCAAGTCTCTATGCCAAGTCCAGGAGTATCGTTTGGGCGAGTGTTGGTCTTGCTGCAACGCGTAATCGAGTTCTGAAACCTGTGCGGGAAATTGAGTATTTGGCGGAAAAGGAGCCAAACAGTACCGACATTTTGAAGAGCAACATGTTGGATACATATTATCCAAATCGAAGCAGTCACCTCGAGAATGTTTGTCTGTATGAGGTTCTGCAAAATTACATATTCAAGAGGAACATCAAAGAAGATACTGAGAAAGGAGTGTATGCTGTAATAGGAAGTGAGGGATGTCTGGTCAAGCAAAGAAAATGCCACTTGATAAACCATCGAAAATTGAGTGGCGAATCTCCTGAAAAAAAGGAGTTTTTCTATTTAGCACTTTTGCAACTTTTTAAGCCTTGGCGTGCAGAAGAGGAACTGCTTGGAGATTTCCTTTGTTACGAAGACTCATTCAATGCTGCCAAGGAGACCATAGAATGTCCTGCTTTTCCCAAATATGTAGAAATGTTGAATGTGGAAATTGAGCAGGAAGCAACGATTGCAGCCGAGATTGCCAGAGACAGTTCTCAGGACAGTCAGAGTTCTGCTTCATTGAGTCAGGATCCACTAGGAGGACCTCTTATCGAAAATGAAGCTGTCACTGCTATGAATGAAGTGGAAAGAGCCATGGCACATGCTCAGGAGGATGCGGTTAACTTAGAAGAGTTGGAAAGACAACTCAACGTTGAGCAGAGGAAAATATATGACGAACTTACCATGCAAATTGATCATGGATTAAGTCATGACAAGAAAGAGTGCTCATGTACGTCGTTGAAGCCTGTCCGACTGTACGTGAGTGGAGAAGCGGGAACTGGAAAAAGTTTCCTTATTAAAGCAATTTCATGTTATTTGCAGGAAAGGACAGAGTCATCGCTGTCTTGTGTTGTCACCGCTCCAACTGGACTGGCAGCATATAACATTAAAGGGATTACTTTACATCGTTTACTGATGCTGCCAGTGGAGCATGACAACAAATTAGAATATCACAAGCTATCTGGAGATGCTTGTTTTGAAGTTTCAAGAGTCTTGAGGAAAATGAAACTTCTTATCATTGACGAAGTAAGCATGGTTTCCAATGTCATGCTTGCCTTTGTGCATTTGAGAATGCAAGAAGTTCTCAAAACAGAGTATGATGTGTTATTTGGTGGCAAACACATCATTGTTTTCGGAGATCTTCTGCAGCTGACACCAGTGAAAGGGCAACCTGTGTTCAAAATGCTCACGCATGAAGATACCAGGAAGTGCTTAGGGAGTATTGGCAACGTCAATATATGGTTAAACTTCAATTATGCTGAACTGCATGAAAATATGCGTCAGGCAAAGGATGAAGTTTACAAGACTATTCTACAAGATGTTAGAATTGGAAAAGTGACCGAGCATGGGAAAGAAGCTTTACATGCACGATTACTGACAAATTTATATCCAGACGAAGATGTTGTGCCTGAGAATATTTTTCAGAAAGTTACTGAGAAAAAATCTGGAATATGTTTGATGCCAACTCTTGCAGAATGTGCCAAATTCAACAACAAAATGTTGCATTTAGAAAAGCAAGAGATTGTGAAATTGGAAGCTATTGACAGAGTAGAGCATATGGGATCAACAATTATTTTGTCTGAGCATCTGAAAACAAAATTGGATTCATTAGAGAAGAGTATATCTAAAACTGCGGGTTTTGAAAAGACTCTGAATGTGTGCTTGAACTGCCGTATAATTTTAAGAAGGAATTTACATGTTGAAAGAGGTCTGGTAAATGGATCAATGGGTAATGTTGTTGATTTTGTGAAATACAGAAATAGAGATGGAATTGAATTTTTAAAAATTAAATTTGATGGCATTGAGGAAGTACAGCTAATTGCTCGTTGTTCTGCTAGATTTTTGCTTGTAAAAGACTTATATGTTCGCCGTAAGCAGTTTCCTGTTTGCTTGGCATATGCGGTGACAATTCATAAATCGCAAGGTTTAAGTGTAGACTGTGCATTGGTGAATATTGGCAGTTCTGTGTTCAAGGAGGGTATGGCATATGTGGCATTGTCACGAGTTAGGACTTTATCGGGATTGTACTTGATTGAGTGTGATGTCACAAACATTTGTGCGGATCTAGATTGTGTTAAGGAATACAATAGGTTGAGAAGAGAGTATGCGCCACATTTGCCTCAGTATCCTTTGTTTGAGAAACGTGTGGTAGGCCGGAAACGAAGAAATGTGACCAATACTGGGGAGGTTGTAGCAAAAAGACGAAAAGTCGATGAACCTGAAATTACAAGCAGAAACAAAAAGGATTCTGTTGAAGATGTTGTTGGTTTTCAATTTGAAAACAGTTCTGGTGTCAACTGCTATGCTAATGTAGTAGTTAATGTTTTGTTTTCTCTAGAAAATGTAAAAGAAGAGATTGTGGTCAATTCTGATCAAAGATTTTGCAGTTTGTTAAATTCTGTGTTAGAGAAATGTAGCACTGATAGAACAAACATAGAAAGTGTGTCTGAAATTCGAAATCTGTTAGACAGATGTTCAGGCCAAACACAATTCTCTCAAAATAGTCAGCAAGATTGTCAGGAGTTTTTAATGTACATGCTTGATGTATTGCATGATGAAGGTGTAGATGTAGATCACCTGTTTGGGCTTTCTTATCAATGGCAGCATGACTGCGAGAACTGTAGGGTATCAAGTACTACTAGTGTAGACTCAGAAAGATTTATATATTTAACTTTGCCAGACAGTAAATCAGCCTCTTTTAATAAGCTAGTAAAAGCAGCTGATCACAACATGGAGTGTAGCCAATGTAAATCTGAAATGATGTCCACATTATTTATACGAACATATGGCCAGTATGTCATTTTAATGTTCCAACGATGTAGGCCTGATGGAACAAAATTGACAACTTTAATTAAAAATTTTGTGGCTTCACAGTTGTCAATATCAGGAAGGACTTTTGTAACTGTAGCAATTATATATCATGATGGTCCTTCAATAACATCAGGACATTATACAGCTTATTTAAAGTGTAGAAATGGCTGGTCATTCTGCAATGATTCTGTTTTAATTTTCAAAAAAAAATTGCCGTTTGACCTTAAAAACTCTTACCTGGTGTTTTTAAAACCAAAATTTTAGGGAAAGAATCTCGGGATGTGCTCTGAGGAATTTCAAGAAGTTCTCATGGCTCCTACACGATTTGGCCTTGAGGATAAGTGTAGTACAGAGACATAACTTCTTACCATAACACTGGACTTTATGGAGAAATACGTGCACTTTGAATGAGTTCAGAAAAACTGTTTCTTTTTATAAGCTAATTGAAGCAGCCAATCAAAACATGGAGTAGAGGGAATGTAAGTCTGCAATGCTGTCTACTGTTTTACATTGCTTTGTGATTAAAAGTGATGTAGAGAATTAAATAATTGTACTAGTCATAAAGGTAGTGTAAGTCTGCTTCATAGTAAGCAGTATCAGTGTGATAGGAAATGTAGAACATGATTGAGGAAGAAGGGGAAGATATTACTAGTCCAGGATTGTGTAAATGATCTTCAACATTTTAATTCTGAAAGTTGTGGAAATGCGAAAAGACGGGATTGGCTAACAAGAAATCCAAGAGTTATACATGGCTCTGACAAGATTTGGCCTTGTGGAATCTTGTGGTAGAGAGCAAGAAGTCATTTATTGTATGTAACATGTTTTTGAAAACGATGGAGGTTTTCTTTCAGAAAGTGGCGGGTTGAAAGTAATAACAGCACAACAGAGTGTAAGCTGTTCATAGGACATCCTTGGCCGTCATGGAAAGTAAGTTAACTTTAAGGAGTTCTGAATTCTGATTTCTAATGTTGTATGGGTTTTTTAAACACAATCATTTTGATTGTGGTTTTTTTCCCCGCTGTTATATGATGAATACCTTCAAGTCACTGTTTTAGTGAAATTTGATACATTCTGAGAACAGCAAAAATAAACCATTTAACATGTATAATTAATTCTGTTCTGTTTGCATTTATGATGTACATGTAGAACTGTGTAGGAGGCATGGAGAAGGTGAGGCTTCTGTAAGTGTCAAAGTTGTTGCATACAGTCCTCATATTCTACGTAGTCTTTTATATTTCATTACTTTCACTGTTTCTGACTGATCTAAAAAAATTTTTTAAAAAGAACAGTAAGTATAAGGGAAGGAAACAGACAGTTATGTTAAAAGAAACACAGCTATAGGGAATAAACTAGGGATACTGTTACCCGCAATCCTCTGCTGATGATGTCACTGAGCATGTCATGAATGATGTAATATGTGACATCATCAGCAGTGGATTACGGGTAATAGTATCTCTAGTTTACTCCCTTATAGCTGTCTTTCTTTTAACATAAGTGTCTGTTTCCTTCCCTTATACTTACTGTTCTTTTTTTTTAAAAAAATTTTTGGGTTCGCTTCCGGTTCGCGTACCGGGGAGCGAACTGGGAAGCGAACTAAGAGAAATAGAGGTTGGCACAGTTGCAAATATTGTACCAATTTTTTAATAACGGGGAGGTAGTTCTGAAAAGAACTTTTTTTTAAATTGTTTTTGTTGTTTTATATTTTTTTTATTATTTTTCTGAACATTTTTTTACTTTTTTTGAATTTTTCTGAACAGTTTTATAATTTTTTTGTTTTTTTTTCGGAGGGGGCAACGAAAACGATTCATTGTAAAGGGCTCAACAGGAGCAAGGAAACAAAAAAAAAGAATTTATTGTTTGGGGAGTTTCGGACAAACATGAGCATGATTGTCAATAGCTCTGTTGATCAGAGTGATGCTACTTTCTGCGTAGCAAATGAATCCACTGCAATGTAGGCAGACTTGTTTTACTTCACGAAATCTCGTTTGTATATTTGGCACCATCTCCCTGCCCTCTGGTCCCGTTACTTCCGGTACAACAGATCTTCTGGCCATAATAGGGAGATTATCTAGGTCGTCCTGTTCCTCTTCTTCGTCTTCTTGCTGAATTATAACTTTAGCAGGTGGTCCACTCTTCCTTGGATGTGGTGGAGGTGGTGGGGAAGCACCAGCTGAAGCTAGTAAAGAAGCCATTGCTCACTGGTAACAAAGGGTCTTTCTCTCACAATGATGAAAGTCAGAGTGAGGAAAGAAGGAGGGATTTTCACCATTTGGGAAAAAAAATAGTTCTCAACCAATGAAAAGTGTTCATTTTAGATCATATGACCTAGTCTTACATCATTAGGAAACCGAAAGTGAAATGAACCAATGAAAAGTGTTATTACCAAGTCACATGACCTGCTGTGTGTATGTTACGCGCTTTGCAGGGCCTCCCGGTTTGCTTCCAGAAACCTGTGCTTTGCGACTCGGTAAGCGTACGAGTTCGCTAACGTAGCACGTCATATGACGTATCACGCGACAACGCGAAACGTCATGCGGACGGGAGGCGTCACGATGTTGTTTTCTAACGCGGCAGTTGCGGTAAAGAAACGTTTACCGGCTCGTGGTCTATTTCGCGGCATCAAGGTCAGCTAACGGGAAGCTTCCCGATTCGCGAAGCGGGAACGAAGAAAAAAAAATATTTAAAAAAAAAGTTATTAATAAACATATAAAATATATTTTTGGATTTAAAGAAGAATACATTTTACAGCTACAGATATTAGCTGTTAAAAAACCAATGAAATTCACTGAAAAAACCATAGGTTATAGACCATATATAGTTAGGAATTTGCATTTACAAAACCTTGAAAATTCACTGAAAAAACCATAGGTTATAGACCATATATAGTTAGGAATTAGCATTTAAAAAACCTTATTTTACTCACACAAAACCATTGAAATTCCATATATAGTTAGTTGCACTAACTATATATCGCGCACCCGCAATCCACTGCTGATCATGTCACATATTACATCATTCATGACATGGTCAGTGACATCACTGATGACATCTCAAATGACATCATTCTTGTGCTAATACGATAAACCTCTTCAGACTCTAATATAACCTTAGATACACTCAGTGTATACAGACACTCACACACTGCCACTCATCCATGGAGTTACTCACACACCCAGTCAGTCATGCAAATAAACAATCTCACCTCCATTTCTTCAACTATACAGTTAAACACACCTTACTTATTGAAACATATACTAACACATATTTACTCTCTTATACAATCCCTGATACAAGTTCACAATGATCGATACAACCACTCACTCATTCAGTGGCTCTCATGCACAGTTATTTATATATGCCAACTCTCACATGTACTGTGTTTTACATATGTACTTACTATGACATGTAGCATTGAGATATCCATTCACTCATGCACACAGTCAACTGCCTATGTAGCTGTTTCCACATGCACTCTTGAACTCATACACCTAGTGAATAAACTGCTCACACATCTATGCATAGAGTCACACACCTACCAGCCACCCCCACACAAACTCAATCTCCCATATAAATACTTGGGCAACCAATTAATAACACATATAGCCTCTCGTATAGCTAATGATCAACACATGCAGCAGTTTACAGAACAACAGACATAATGATGCACAAATTAAGACAGTTTAGTCACTAACCCATGCATTCAGTGAGACACATTTAATCACTCACTCATACAGTCAGTCACGCACCTACTAAATCCTTCATCCAGACACTTATACATCCACTCATTCTTCAATATGTAAGACATATTTTAACTTTACAGAAACATACAGTCACTGGATGTTGTCATCAGTGATGCCATCAGTGATGTCATTTGAGATGTCATCAGTGATGTCATCAGTGATGTCACTGACCATGTCATGAATGATGTAATATGTGACATGATCAGCAGTGGATTGCGGGTGCGCGATATATAGTTAGTGCAACTAACTATATATGGAATTTCAATGGTTTTGTGTGAGTAAAATAAGGTTTTTTAAATGCTAATTCCTAACTATATATGGTCTATAACCTATGGTTTTTTCAGTGAATTTTCAAGGTTTTGTAAATGCAAATTCCTAACTATATATGGTCTATAACCTATGGTTTTTTCAGTGAATATATATATATATATATATACTGACTTATTGATTCATAAATTATTGTAAAAGGTTTCTAATGCAGATACAAGATAAAAATCTATGTTTGTATGACTTAGATTTTGTCCTTTGTTTAAATGTAATTTTCTTTTTCTCCACCTTTCTCATGATTAAATGTACTGACCGAATGTCAGATATGTAATAGATTCTTTGTGCCAAGAGGAAACAAACGGCCACCTGTCCTCCATTTATGATGTTGTCGCTAATTTGGACTCGATGTGGTGCAAAAATGTAAACATATTATCTAGTGCTTAGAACTTTGGCCACTTGGCCGGAACGCAATTGGATTTATTTGTTCAGTGTAATTATTTAATTTACAATTGCCTGTTTATTTAAACATCAAAATGTTACTTACATTTAATTTCAAGCACCAGTCTTTACAAGCCTTTGCACTACTGAGTCTTTCCTCCACTTCATTTGTAGTTTTTACGATTACTGTAGTTCTAATTGGGTTGCGGTCCTATGTCAGTTTCCACTACTCCCTTAGTGCACTTTAAAATGGTGACTGTGTGTTTATGTGGCTGGCTAACGAAGAAGACCGCCTGGTCAAAACGCGTTGCCAATAAACGATTTATGAACACGGAACCTGGAGTGCGAGTCTTCTGTGTTTCCTGGGACTTTACTGTGTGTATATATAATATATATATATATATATATATATATATATATATATATATATATTTATACACACACACACACACACATAAGTATATATGTATATTTATTACCTACTGGCGGTCACCAGTAGCTAGTTATAGTTAGGACATAGTTTTTATTGGAAAAGCATTTTTTGATTTACCAATAACGTTGGCACCGTTTGATGAATCGTCTTAAAATATTCAGCGGGAGTAGCGTTGGATCCGCGAATCCCCCCGCAAATTAAAAAATAACTGAAGCACAGTATCCCGCGCTTCATTTAATTAGGCCCCCAGGTGGGCCAAGATCCAGGGGCAATGTTAAGTAATAATGTGGGGGTCGTGGAGGCCCCTATTGACCCAGGGACTGCCACCTCCCCGGGGCAAATTGTACAATAAAAAGCATGGGGGGCTCCAGCCCCCCCACAGACCCCTGGGGATTGCCACCTCCACAGGACTAATACTTTTAAGTGAGGGGGCCATGCACCCCCCTGCAGCCCCGGGGATCACTACCTCCCCGGGGCTAGATTAAAACATGCATGGGGGCCACCCCTATGTAGCCCGGGGTAAAAATTAAGTAAAGACAGGCGTACATTGCTGACCCCTGGCCCCTGAGACCACCACCTCCCTGGGGCTATACACAAGATGGAAGGGGGGCCGCACAGCCCCCCTCCAGGAGCCCCAACCTGGGGTGCATGTTTGCAGCTCACTCAGCCTAAAACCAATGCCGGCTCCCGAAGGAGGCGAGGAGCCGTCAGGGACCGTGGGGTTTAAGGCTTCCCCCACATTCCCCAACGATGTGGCCATGCCCTCGAGGATGGGGTTCCCGGGGCAATATAGATCCAGTAGGGGGCCGTGCATGCACTCCTAACCATTTTTTTAAAAGGTTAAGGCCTGGCCCAGGCAGATGGGGTCTGCAGACTGCAATTGGCCTCGGGGGGGGGCGCGTGGCACCCCTCCTTTAGAAGAAAAAAAAAGAAATGACCTGGCCCCGGAGGATGGGGTCCCCAGGGCCGATATCGACCCAGGGAGGAGGGCCAAATGGACCACTTTTACGAATAAAATGTAAAGATAGGCCTAGGCCAGGGTGGATGGGGTCCCCGGGGGCCAAAATTGGCCTGGGGAGGGGGCTCCGCGGCCTGACTCCCTTTTTGTTTCAATAATAAAAAATGGGACAGACCCCGGGGGATGAGGTTCCTGGGGCCAAAAAGGATTAAGGGAAGGATTGCTGTGAAAGGGGGCCACACAGCCACCCTTCCTAAAATAAAAAAAATGGGAGCCGGCAATTCGCTGGAGACCACGTCCCTTTCTACACTACTCTGCAATCATACCTCTTGGCAAGCTCTTGGTTGGGGGTTGAAGACCCTTTGCTGCTGAGGGGACTTAGGGGCCAACTAGCCCATCAAGCCAGTGGTATTCCACCGAGCCTATTTAGATGTTCCAGTTATGCTGCATTTGCCCTAGTGGCGGTTTGCTGATGGAGTGACCCTGGTGGAGTGGAGACTAGCAAGTACAATTTATTTTCGTGTCAATACACATATATGTTGTGTTTGCCTCAAAAGCATATGCAGATAATGTTTTATGCCCATTTTTGTTATATATTGCAAGCCACACAAACAGCATACACTCACTATTGAATGCACACCTACAGGCATCACAAACACAAAACCTCCAACCACCACAAAAACATTTTCTTTTTAAAGTGTCAATACAGGTGTATTTATTTTACCATGATAAGTTGGAAAATGAACACTACTGCATTACACATAAAAAACTGTATGCAAGAGCATGTGAAAATACAAGAGGCTGCAGCAATTGTTAAAACATGATTCATAGTAAGACATTTTTAAAAGTTGCTAACCTTAGCACCCGGCGACAACAGAGCCATTTGGTGTTGTGTTGGTGTCAGAGCTGCAAAGAAGGGACTTGGACGATGGGGTTCAAGATGGAAATGGAAGTGGAAAACAATAAAAAAGGTAAATTCTTGCCTCATTTTCTTTGATTCCACCAACTCAAAGTAGGAGGTATTCCCGCCACATTTGCCTCGATGGAAACCAAAATCATGATTAGCTTGGCAGTCATCTTGGCTTGACTCCTGTTGACAGCCGCTTCTGCCTATGACGCCGTTGACGCAGGTAAGAATTCCTGGCGGAGTCTGCAGGACTCTGGCGGTCTTTCATCCATTGATCTTCCAACATCTAAATAGAGTAGGCGGGTCACCAAGTAGGTGGACTGCCAAGTAGGCGGGTGGTGATTCAGTCGAAAATGTGATGGCAAGACCATTACCTCCAAGATCTAAATCATGCCCAAAGTGACTTAAAATTAGCTTTGGGAGAACACACTCCCAAATCAACATTTTTTGTCGAAGTTTTAAGAAAATTATGATTGTTGCCTGGTCACCCCCATTTTTTGCTAGATCTTATTGTTGCTTTTTAGGTCTTTGAGGACTAAGAGACACTGCTGTTCAGTGCCCAGTGCAGGTAGTCTGACCCCTGAAACATGTCAAAATTTGCTACACTCCTAATTAGCATATTTAACTTACATATATGCCCATAGTATATGGTACTTGGTATACTCAGGGCATGTAATTTAAATGTCTCTAGTGGACGGTAGCACATAATGCGTCATCACTAAAGTAACAATACAAAACATGACCGTATACCTGCCACCAGTTACCTGGCACTACAGGTTTATACTACAAATGAACTATCAAAATAACCTCCTTTTCAATATTAATACGTCATCCCTAAGTAAGCCTTAAATGCCCATAAGGTAAGGTGCATGATAATTAAAAGTAGGGTATGTAAAAGGTTAATGATAAAAATGTCCTTACAGTTACAATGCCCTAAAAGCTATTTTCACTGTAGCAGAGCTATCTGTTTCATAGGGAAGCACTGGGATGTGCTAATAAAGTTAACAAAGGTATCTGTGCATACAAAACAAATAAAAAGTTGATTTTGAGACTTTTAAAAATATTTATTACAAATTCAATTCATTGGTAAAATCAGATTTGTAACAAACATTTTACACACTGTACTTTTAAAAAGTCCGCTTTTATCTGCCTAAAGACTCTAGAAGCCCATTTGCATGCCACTGAGGAGCTTTATAGCTTCTTGATGAGGTGTGAATTGGCTCCCAGAGCTGAGACAAAGGGCTTGGCTGTGAGGAGGTGTCCTATTCCCCTGACAGGATGACCATCAGGCCATTGCCCAGAAACTTAATTATCTTCAAAAGGGCCTGCTCTGTCACAGGCTGATGTAGCTCACACTGGTGCCTGACCCCCTCTATTGTCCCACTAGCCAGCCAGACACCAAACTCAGTGGGAGTGGAGCTGGGACTACGTCAAAAAGCTGTGCCACACCAGTTGATGCATAACAAAGAGAATTATTGAACGAGGAATATGCGTCTCTGAATTATTTTTGAGAAAGGTGTCCCTTCCTACACACAAATAATCCTGCCTTAAATGCAGGGACCTTTGCACCATGACTCAAGGGTGCCTAAGTATGTGCTAGGTAGCCAAAAGTATGCCAGTGCTAGGAAAAGATAGGAAGGCACCGTATAATTTTAAATACAGCATATTGCTACCCTTTACCTTTCTCACAGTGCAGCACAACAAGGAAGCTTGCTCCGTTGTGCTGCATGAGAGAATGATAAATCAACCCCTAAATGTTCATCTTTCAGTAACTGAATAGTTCAAACAATTTTGATATCATACATGAATTTCCAAAATATGACTCTATTTTTAATCTGAGAGAAATTGATTTGGGAGTAGTTGATTAATTTTCGACTCAATAATAATAATCTAAACCCAATTATCTTGCGATTAGCCTGACATTCTCTCCTTCACACAGAACGTGGCTGAACAGGTAACTATACAACACTTAGTCTAGTCAAATCATGGATTAAATAGATTAGAACACTTTTAAAGTATTGACAACGTGAAGTTTGGTTCATGTATTCGATAGAGTTTTCCCAAACATGTTTGCACTCAGTTCTCAAATTGCTTGTGTTCTGCATGTGATGGAGAGAACACAGAGAAGGCTGAGCGGCCCAGAATCCCTGCTGTACAATGGAGGAATAGGAAAGGAATCTATCTGTCCCCACTGGGGAGTAGGAAGCTCATCAAGGAACGGTGGCCCTTCCATTGTGATCTACAAAAACAATTTGGGAAGTGGGTGACGTGGTGCTTCCCCTTCTTTGTTCAAAAGACGCTCCTTAGCTAAAGGTACAGAAGATCTGAGCAGCAATCATTTCCATTAGCACTCGGTAGACTGGGCTCAGCCAGTTGCTCAAGAAGTCTACACATAATCTGGCACTCCAAGGATGAACACCCTCATCATACCTTGCAAGAGTGCTGCCAGCAGCCGAAAATATGAAAACAAAAAACGATAATTAACCCTAGTTTATTATCGTTTTATTTTTTCTCTTCCAGCCGAGGCTTGGGGGTTGGGGCCAGGGTGATGACAGGATGGAGGGGGAGTGTTGAGCACTTATATTCAGTGCACATGACTGTCTGGCGGGTCGTCTCAGGCCGGCCAAATCCTCATGCGCACTGAAGCTGTCTCCAACCCCAGCTGCATTGCCAGGTTGAAGAGAGCAGGCACAGGCTCCCAGTCTCACTGGGTGCGCAAAACATAGCCGCTCAGGTCAATCCCATGAAAGCAGCATCAGTACTGGCCGTAGTGTACTCGGGGGCGCTGTGCCTGCAGAAGAGAGAGCCTGATGCTGCGATGCAGCAGGTAAATGATTTTTTTAAATGTAATTTTATTTTTGTCTAACCGACCGTCCCCCACTCCCCTAGAACTCTGCAAACACACGGTCCTTAGCAGCACTATAACTCTTCACCATGTAAAACAAAGTGGTAGCAAGAAGTACAAGGTGTTTCAAACAGTGCTTTTCCCTGGATCGGACCAGTCCTGATAAGAATATGATAGGTCTAACTTGACATTATAAGCCCCCAAAAACTGCCAACCATAATAGGGTTCCTTGGAATTCACTGTTGTCTTCACTAATATTTAGCATTCATTTGAAATCTCTGCACAAGTGTGGTGTGTGTTGTAGCATTCCAGGCTGAATCCCATGACCTGCTCTTGTTTGTCTTTATCCACATGGAGCCCTGTCACTGTAATGTATGCAGGATCGGACTGGGAACAGCAACCTGCCCTGATGATTGCTGCTCGACCAGCCCTGGGAGCGAGGGCGGGATGTGCTAGGAAATAGCAGCGCTCCCGCTTTTGTTACAGTGGGGTGATATTGCAGCACTGCTACAAAACCAGCCCTCAAGGCCAAAAAAATGGCCCCCACCTCTCCGGCCCACCTGGGAAATGCCTGGTGCCTGCTGCTGCCAGTCCGGCTCTGAATGTATGGCAGTATATTGTATTCTGTCATTTGTTTAACCAATTCATGCCACATGTTTGGCTCCCGAAGTACAGTCTGGTGTGTGTCGCTTTGTGGCTACCCTGTGTAACAAACATGGAAGAGACTGTACGTTTATAATTAGAGGTCGTGGGAACTGTTAGCTGTTGCACGTGAGGCCCAGCAGGGAGCTCTAGTCATATCACAGCAGGCTTGGTGCAATGCTTAGGCATGCCAGCGATGCAAAAGTGTTTACAATGAATTGCCCTACTCTTCATCAATCGTCTGGCCATTCTGGACATCAAAGGATTCCAGTGTATGACGTTGGCTTGGGGATAGTGTCACAGCTGAGCCAAGAAAGAAGACGCAGTCATGACTATAGCTGTCCTTCCATCGCTCTGTGATGATCCCTCAGTGTCACAATGGACTGTAGAGATCATGAGCCGGATCATAACACATTTTTATTGGTGCTATTTCATGTCTTTGGTACTAAGTTAAGACAGTGCTTGGTCCAAACTTCTTTTACCACCATATTTTAAAACTAAGCATCTGTAGGTGGTAATGTGTGACAAGAACGGTTGTGCATATTTGTTGCATGGCATTTTGTTGTGATTGAAATGTGTCCTGTTGGTTTTTTGTGCGGTTGTGTTTCGATGCTGCATTATTGCAATGTGATTCTGTTGTGGTGCAGTTGAATTGTTTTCGCTGTTTTGTTGTATGCTCTTTACCAATAGTACTTATAAACAACATTCTAAAATTACCTGCTTCAACTCTGCACATTGTCAATTAATTCTAATCCTATTTCTTAACGGTCAGTTAATCAAATCAAATCAAATCAAAAATAGTTGTTGTCATTAGAGCAAGTCGAATATTGAAGGGAAACTTACACACAAATGCGATTACTAAGATTACAGCACAATTGAGAGATGTAAATGAAAATAATGCCAGCTAAATGTTGTGTTACAGAACATGAAATTATAAAGGTGCAGAATAACCCTCATTCTTGCCACTCACATGCCCTGGGTGCGTGCCACCTTGGTACGGCCAGCACTCCTTTTCTGGCTCTCCCGTCTGGTGTTTGGCTGTTCTTGTCACCGATCCTGTTTACACAAATTAACCAAGCTTACGTTTTTTAAACCTTGAAAAGGTGGCAGGCGGAGTTGCCCCTCTTTGGGATTTAAATCTGTGACCCACAGGCTTCTTACATATATCGGACGCGGGCACATTAACCCACCACATTATCTCTGTGTATTTTATAACCATGAAGGAGGATTCACATAATCTCGACAGCAGGTGTTCTACCCTTTAAGCTATTTTCTCAACATCGGAGCCTGTTATCTCTCGGGGGCACATATTCAACTCACAGAGCTATATTTCCCAGCTAAACTATATTCATGTAAAGCACACAGATGCTTCCTGCCACAATAGTTTCTAATGTCTTCTCTGAGCCCCGATGTACAGAGTGGTTGAACATTAACGTGTTGGGCCGCTGATGAAGCTACAGTGCGTGCAGAACGTATTTAGGCGGAATTACCTTGATGCAGGTTACAACATACGCCATTTTTGCATACTCAGGAGCACTCATCTGCAGACCTGCCAACTCATACGGTGCCACACAGTGTGTACACAATTTCTGCTCTCTCCACAGGGTCACATGCAGAGGAGCCAAAATAACACGGTGACAGGGGCAGTCATTACTAGTTCCCCAGAGCCGTATCCTGGATCGGGGGGCATACGGCTCGAGGTAACTTCAAGTTTTGAGGTGTCTCTGGGCTTTGAATAATTGGTTCTTCAGGCTGGGGCCCAAGAATTCGAGGCCTGGAGACGCTAGACCGGAGACCTACGAGGAGCTGCGAGGGCTCTGGGCACCTGCTGCGCCTGGCCACTGCTCACCCTCATACTTCAGTATGGGGTGCAGAAAAAGCCCCCCTGACTGAAGTTAAAGAATGTGTGCCCCGTGCCCACCAATGACTGACTTCCTCCAAACCCCTCTCCCCGGGCCAAGAAAAAAAAACACTGTCTCATTTACTACCTGCTCCACGCAGATGGTATATGTCTGCCACTTTTGGCCCGTTACTCCCCTACAAGGTGAAAACATATAGAAAAGTGGATGGTGTATTTAGAGCCCTCATGCTTTTCCTTATTCTAGGAACAGAAACTTGTAATCCTCGTTATCTTGAGGGATATATTGGCCAGTATAGTAAACTCCTACCCCGGTATTTCTCTGAAGAATCAATGGAGCAGCTCTTAGACCTCATAAGAGCTCAGGGGATCTGTGATTTCTAGGATACAATTACATGCTGGGGGTTCAGGAATGAGGTACTTTCTAAGACTCTTTAGATAGCTCATTATTTGGGGAAGGATGCCCACTAAATATCGAAGCAACAATTTTGATGGGACACAATATTGAAAATAAAATCCCCTATAAACTTCTGCTAGGGGAGTGCATATCAGTTGTGTTCCCTTTACAGCATGCTTTCATCCTACTACTTAGTACCTTAACCACAAGTGCCAAAAAGCAAATGTGTAAAGCTTTGGCAACCCTTGTAAAACCACAGATAAATGAGATAATACGCCTCGTGATTATTCAGCCAGTAGTGAGTGCAATTGAAGTCTTATAAAATAACATGAAACGAACACATGAAACGATATTACATAGCAACGTATATTTACCATAATTCAGCGTACCATCATGTGAATGATAATAATATAAAATGGAATGTACCGTAACATAACACATTTTAAGCAATTTAACCTGAAATGACTACAGTATTACTAGTCTAAAGTCATCATAAATACCTTATTCCGAAACAAACTTTTATTTTACTGATGATTCTAATCTAGAACTTGAATCCAAGTGCTTTAATTGGGACAAGGAGCCCGTGTACATCGTTTAGAAAACTTTAAGCATTGTTCTGTGCGACATCTGCAGCCTGGCTACAACTAGTAAATTAGCCTCAAGCAACTGCATTCCATTGCAAAACGCACATTGCCATACCACTCCCCGGTTTGCTTTGAGGAAGAGGCGGCAATTTCTTCAGACAGTTACACATTATACATGCGCTGCGCCCTTATCTAAAAAATCTATACATTTCCATTGAAAAAAAAACCTGACGTGCGAAGGCAGCATCGCTATATTCATACTCTCACCTCCATCGTTAAAAAAATGTAATTAAGTGTATAAAAAGCTGTCGTGTGATAACTTTTTTAAACATGTACATTTACAAACAGCTTCTTTCTTACCTTGGAAGTCGGGTGTGCTCTGCAAGCCGCCCGCGCGCGTCTGTTCCTGCTCACGCACCCCAGTCAGCGTGCGGTTATTGGTAGCTTTCTTCGCAGCTGGAAAGGAGCGGGAGTCCGCAGAGCAGCGAGCGCGGTTCGTGCCTGATGGTTCAGATGTGTGAGAAATGCAGCGCCTTTAGGGACTTGAAGTGCCTCCTACGGACACGCCCACCACTGGAGGCGCTGCACGCGATAGGTCTCTCAAAGCTGATTGGAGGGGTGCAGCCTTGGGGCCGTAGCATGAAGAGCTGCGCTGGCTTACTGCAGAGCCCAACGCCGGTTTTATTGTGTTAGTGGTATCTAAGTTAGTCCACATAGGGATTACCTAATGACAAGGAAGAATATAAGGGGAAGTACTTAACTCAGACACTTTCAACAGCGCGCTTCAGAACGCGTAAGCTAAACGTCTGTGTGTGACAGTGTGACGCCCTGACTGGTATTTTGCTGCTTCTGTCACTGCATCCGGATAAATAATACAAGTGACAAAACACCTGCAACAAGACAAGACTATTGGCTCTGTAAATGTTTGTTAGTTACATAAGATAAATATGCAACAACTATGGCTTTATTGTATATCATATTGGAAATACATCAGTTCGGAAATTATGACACTGCGAAAGAACTATGCGGAGTCTCTTTGAAGTTACATTAGGCAGTGAAGGGTGGCACTGCTGCCGAGTTAAGATCTTATATTCACTCTGAGGGTGAGGACAAAAATGGAGAGCCCGATAGTGGCCAGTCGGAGCCTCAGCACCCGCAGGACCCGGCCCACTCAAAGCCCTGACTAATACTACAATCGTAAGAAAACAAAGATTATTAATTAATAATAGTAATCAATCACTATTATTACTATAATTGTTGCTGTCATTGTTCTTATTCATAACAACAAGAATTCAAATAATAATAACAATAATAATAATATGATTAGAAATTACCCTCTCTGAGATGCTACTGACATTCCCAGGCTCCGTGGTAAATCTTTACCGCTCTCCTGGCTCCTCTGTCTTCTTTTTTTCAGTGCTTGCACCAGAGCTTGGGGAGGTGCCCTTTCTTTTTACCCGGGATTCAAGGAGGTGCTGGACAACCCTGGGAAGATTGTTTTGTAAAGTGACACGCACCAGACTCAGTGCTAATTCTAAGTACGGTAGTGTATAAACTTTAGGTATATTTAATACATAGCCAACATTATAACAGTCAATTTAGAAAAATATTTTTATTTTCATTATTTTAGTTTTATGTTTTGTTCATATAAAAATACATATTAAAGCAATTTACACACAATTTACCTCAATACATAAATGGTTGCACATTGTACTTTGTGTTTCATTAATATTTAATAAATAACTTTTAAACTTCATAGTAAATCACATATTATTCATCACATTTGATATAGTTCTAACACAATAAGCAGCAATGATTTGTTGACAAATTGTACAAAAGAAACCACTGGTAGTGATTTGCAGAATACCACCGACGCGTTTCGGCAAATGCCTTCTTCAGGATTTTTCCTTTACCAGTGAACACTGTATTTTTCTTTTGGGAGGTTATATCCAAACTGGCCCTTTCTTGATTTAACCAGAATGTGTTATGACTAAACCATCTAAATTATGATTAGCTGATAGTTCCCTTACCCCGTTCCTGAATATATGTTTCCACTGTTTTTGATGCACCAAGATCTGACACGGATAATCTATTATAGATAGAAGCTCTTCAGCAGTGCATGATTCATTATTATATAAGCCAAGGATAATTAAAACCATATAGTAGGGTGTAGATGTCCTAATACTGAAACCGTATTTATGTTTCCACTTCGTGCAATTAATGCTTCTCAGGGTCGTGTTTAAGTTCTGTTAGAGTCCCTTCATTTTTCTTTCTTTATATATGACGGTTTCGATCATCTGGTGTGTGGGCTCCTGTCTCGGATCAGCTGCTCCTAATGTGAGAGCTGGGAAGATGTCACAAGGACATTGGGATTCAGAGAGCAAAGATGCTGATATTCAGAGGTTGGCAACTACAAGAGAAGATATGTCTGTCCGTGTAGACCATAGGGCTAACGCTGTCGGGGGATCACTTTTGTGAACACAGCTCCGCCATCTAATGTGTAGGGTGGATATCTAGAAACTAGGTTGAGCCACAATATAGGAAATGAGTATAAATGAAACACAACCACCCTCTGAAAAGTGTGAGATGTTATTTTTTCAAACAAAACTGAGCATTGAGACCCAATGAAGACTCAAGTATGGAATCTAGCTACTAACCAATTTCCTTCCTAACAGCTATCACTAAGAGCGGAGAAAAACTCTGTCCCACTGGCTCTATGGTTGACATGAGATCAACATATTTTTTCACCAAATTGGTTTCCTCCAAGGGAAGGCTTTGGATGAGGTGTGATGGCATGGCTGAATAAATTGTACTTGATCCTGTATGCTTATCACCCAGCCCATCTTGTTTTATGAGCCTTTTCTGCGATCTTTCATGTGGTGGGTAGTTCCAAATTAATCCACCACAATGTGGCAGGTGACCTGCAGGGCTTGGTCATATCCTGGTTCTTCGAGTTTTAGTTTAACCACTGCCAATCTCTGGTTCTTTCATATTGCAATTTAGGCAATGCTCCTTCTCTGTAATATGTATTTGCATCCCGTTGCAACCACCACAATATCCTCTGTCTTGTCATCAGTTTCCTATGCAGATGATACTCATTTCATTCTGCATTTTTACTAACCCGCAGTCGGATTTTCAGCATCTGTGGTGTTTGTTGTGTTTATTCAATTTTAGCTGAAGATCGGTTAGTTGATCCTCGGTACGAATAAAATGAAAATACTCATTGCTGTCCACAGTATCCTAAGGAACCATTTTCTCGATCCTTAAAACAAGGGGCTCAAAGGTGATTCCGGTTACCATCATTAAAAACGCTGCTTTAAAGTTTCTATGCTGCACCATCGGGAGCCAATGGAGATTAGAACGACCGAAGAAAGGATCAAAAAGCAGAAATCAAACGATAGCTGATCTGGAAACTAGCTGTAGTTTGCCAATGTCAGGCTGACCAGAAAACACGCATCCCCATAACTACCTATTGTCTAGATTCAAGCACCTTTCACTGCAGCATACATTAGAATAAACATAAGTTAGAGTTTTCCTCAGCAGCTTCATTTTGAAAAAAAAAAAAATCACATCCCTGATTTTGGCTGCTCTAAAAAGGGCAGGTCTTTGTGAATCAGAAAACCTATAGTTTAGCACATCTTATTTATTCTGGACTTGGCCTACAAAGGATGTTTGTCAGACTTGTTTCTATGTTCCTTCACCTCCCCTCCAGCGATTGCTTAGCAGAATATCATATGCAGCAATATAATCCGACTTAAGCATTGTGCTGTAATTTCAATAAAAAATATCGATTTACGGAGGTGTAGATTTTTTATTATTAACTACAGAGAAGCAACGTTTTAGTAAAATTACATTTAGAATGCAATTTTTATGTCAGACATTATTCTGACTGCGAACTCATAGACTTATTTTACAATGTAAGAACAGTCCTTATTAGTTAGTGTACATACTATTATCCCTGGACTCTGAGAATATTAAGTCCCATTGCGATGATACTCAAACCAATAGTAAGTTCATTTGCGATGCTATTCAAACCATTGATTCCAATCCCCTCAGAGAGCCTACACTCAATAACAGATCTGTGAACAGAGATAACCTCACAGATATCAATTTAGAACAGCTTCCCATAAACCCCTTGATTAACAAGTTGAAGTGTGGGCTTATAAATTGACGATCTGCTAGCAAAAATGCTACTGATATATTCAATCTCCCCACGGGTGCCTCAGTCTGGTCTTACGGTATTCTTAGCGCTTGGACGCCTCCGGGCAGCAATTCGCGCTCTACAAATGCACATCCAATCCAAGAGGAGGATTTAGACACTATGGTACTCACAGAAACTTGGCTAAACAGCTACTCCTCTCCCATTCTTGACTTACTGGTTCCTCCTTCCCATGACTTAATTCGACTCAATAGAATTGGGAAACTAGGTGGAGGTGTAGCCTGCATTTATCGTAATATATTATCAATCAAGAAAGCTGACTCCATTGAGCTATCGTGTGATTATCTATGCATTAATATCTCTGATAAGCACATTGCCACCAAATTACACATATTCTATCATCCCCCACTAGATAACGTGACTTGTATTGACGAGATTATGGAGATCATAGCATCCAATGCCAACTCTCTAGTACCTCATATTTTCTTAGGTGACTTCAACCTCCATTGGCACAACACAAATGATCATATCGTGGGTTGTCTTAAAGAGTTTCTGTCTGAAGATGAGTTATCCCAATACTGTGACAGCCCAATGCATAACAAGGGAGAGACATTGGACCTCATCATTGCAAAATCAAACATCATCCTACTAGATTCCATCACCCCATGTGATTGGTCTGATTATTACTGCATCCTCTTCTCCATCAACATCGAAGCTATTCATAAAAGGGGCCAACCCTCTAAATCAAGGCAATTAAAACGGAACGTACAAAATATCAATCCCATCACCTTGGTAAACCATTGCAACTCCGCTATGAACCTCATGATGGACTTAACTGACGTACATGACCTTACAACCTTCTACAATGATACGTTACTCGAAATTCGGGATTCTACAGTGCCCCTACAGGTAAAAAATGTCTCCTCTAAGATTTCCAAGCCTTGGTTCAATGATGGCCTGAATTTGGAGCGTAGACAACTAAGAGCTGCTGAACATCTTTGGAAATCGGCTCCTAGCACTGTTAACCTTGAGCACCTTAGAACGTTAAGGAATTCTTACAATAGGAAGATTCTTAAGGCAAAGGTAGACTTTTTCAGAACTCAGTTGAATCAATCTATCAACCGGCCCAAAAAAACTCTTTGAAATCGTCAAGCAACAATCATGTAACACAACTAACTTTTGTGAGTTAAATGACCTGGTCACTCCTACATGTGACGTGCTTGCCAATTTCTTCCAGGATAAGACTAGGACCATAGAGCTAGACATCCGAGCTAGGATGGCCCTCCCGCAATCTTTGTTCTAAGATCCTAATTGGGGTTCTTTATTCGAAGTTCATTCTAATATTACAAGGGAAGTCTAAAAAAACAACGCCTCTTGGCACTCCTTCTCGATAATCTCTCAACAATCTATTGACAACACTCTCCAAGCAATCAACCCCTCAAATCATTTCGTGGACCCCACGCCGCCTGCCCTGTACAAGATTAAAAAAAATCTATCTTACCATTATGCGCAAAAATTGTAAACGCCTCTCTGAATCAAGGTGTCATTCCGGACTGTCTTAAAATAGGGCAGGTCACTCCTATACTAAAGAAAGCTGACGCCTCTCCATCTGATCTTAATAACTACCGGCCTATTACCAACATCCCCACCTTCGCAAAACTATTGGAAAAATGTGTACAAATTCAATTATCCAACCACATTGAGAACTACAACCTCTTAGACTGTCACCAATCGGGTTCCGCCGTGGACACAGCACAGACTCTGCACTCACACATATTATGGACGATATACTAAAAATGCTTGACCGCAATGAATCATGCCTATTGATTCTTCTTGATCTGTCCTCTGCCTTCAATACGGTCAAGCGTGACAGCCTTCTGTCCCTAGTGGAAAGAAAGATGGGCCTCATGGGCACAGTGTTGCAATGGTTCTCCTCCTTCCTGAATAACAGATCACAAAGAATTAAGATGAAGAATTCACTCTTGCAACCCTCCATGGTCACACTTGGTGCCGCTGGGTTCTGCCCTTTCACCCATCCTTTCAACTTCCTAATGGAGCCTTTGACGAATGCACTGGAATCAGCGAACATTTTATATCACCTGTACGCGGATGACACCCAGCTGTATCTAAAAATCTCCTCGCCTGATGACTTCATTGCCCTCAACACTATTCTACTGAACACTCAAAGTGGCTCACTAAGAACCATCTGATGTTGAATACCCAAAAGTCAGAATTAATTCTCATCCAAACCCGAGCCACACGCCAAAGCTAGACCTCTGGTTAAAACACCTAACTTCCTTCGACTGTGTCCCTCTCATCTTTGATTCAGCTAAATCCCGAGGTATTTCCATTGACAAACATTTGAATATGCAGTCGCACATCTAAAAGGCCACCAAGGGAGCTAATCGCAAGATGAGTATATTAAGGAAACTCAAACCCTTCCTCCCTCAGGCAGATCTAAATACTGCAGTACAAGCCATAGTACTGCCAAGATTAGACTATGGAAGCACCACCCTCGGTGGTCTCCCTAACTACAAGTTGTCCCCGCTGAGAGCAACACTGAATGCAGCGGCTAGACTGGTATCTGGAACCAAAAGAAACAATCACATCTCACCAACCCTGAAAGCACTGAATTGGTTGCCTTATGAGGCAAGAATACACCTTAAAGTGGCGTGCATGACACACAAAGCAATTCACAACAATACACCCACTTACTTGGCGCTAAAGCTTGAAAAGTCTGGAGGATGCAGACAGCTACGAAGTGCGAGCACTTTCCTTTTGAAACCTCAAACCTTCCATAAGAAGAGAATAGGCTGTAGAGCTTTCTTATGGATTGCACTAAAGATCTGGAACTCTTTACCTCCACTAGTGCGTGGAATCACTTCCTTTAATGCATTCAAAAAGGAAGTAAAAAGACTACTAATGAACAAATTAATCTCCTACGTTTTAATTATAGGAGGCCACTGAGTCACCTTTAAGATCCTATCAACACTACCTATCTAAAATGGTTTGGTACATTCTACCATATGTAAGGCTTTATTACAGCCCTTTTTGCTCTATACTGTATGTTGTCTAATGCTTAGCTGGCTATGGGTCCGCCTGGTCCTCTATACATCTTATATATCAACTTTGAATCGTTAGAAGTTATAATATGTATGTTTGCTAGCACATTCTCCTAAAGTTAATTAACTGTCTAATGTACAACTTCCTGCAGAATCTGGGTCCTCTATGTTTGTTATGTATTTACTTTATATTGTTTTTTCATTATTTGATAAATGTGTTTGTTTGTATCCTACCTCAACCATTTATGTTCTTTTATTGTAAAGCGCTCTGATACCCTCGAGGGTCACGTTCGCGCTTTATAAAACTTTATTAATAAAAATAAAAACTAAATTATTATTCACATTACATTTTAAATACACTCACATTTATGAATATTGCTTTACAGTGCGGACACACCATGTATTACAAAACTGACTTAATTGAAGGGTTTTTAAATAATCTAGAGAACCGCTGTGTTTTCAAAGAAAGTTGGTATACACCAATTTAAAAATGGCTACTCAGTTTGCTTTCTGGCTGAAGAACCCTGCTTTGCACTAGTACAGTCACAGAAAGTGCCGCTAACCACCAGCAAGTCGTGCTAAACTATTCACTTTCCAGTGCAACCCAAATAGCCATTTGTGTTACTTTGCGTTACTATGTGTCAGAGGGGTGTCCCTTGTGTAGCACATGTGTTCCCATGCAACCACCCATTGGTTTTTAACCCAAAGCCCTATCTATTTCCAATGTTAGTCAGGGCTTTGTACCAAACAAAATGAATCTATGAGGAATGTGCAAAGTAGGAGAAACATTTTTTTCTCCAAACTTTAAATGTATGCTGCATTGCATTAAAGTATCTCTGAGCATAGTATTTTGTACACCTGCAGTTTAAAACCTACACTATACATCACACACACCTTTGTGCTATGACTGCTATGCCTCCCCCCCTTTTTTCCCCCAGCGCCTTGAGACCCTCACGGGTCAGTAGTGCGCTCTACAAAATCTTGATTGATTGATTGATTGATTGCTGTGTTGCATACAATATTAGCAAATCTGCATATCCTTTTGTATTACTTTTCTTTGCAAAAGTTAGTGAATTATATGGAGACAGAACCAAATGCAGGCTTATGTTTTGAAGTGACACCCCTCTTCTGCGAGGATTGCTTGAATCCAGTGGCACAGTGAGCCCGGGACCCAAGTCTGGGCATACCCGGCGCACTTAGGGCGAGAAAGCAAAAGACACACAATTGATGGATGGAATGCAGATCAAATCAAAACATTTACCCCCCCAGTCAAGAGATCTGGGTTAAATCCATAATTCTTTTGCTTACCATGCCACCCTAGTTTAGACCTGGCCATATGCAAATGAGTCTTGACCCTGTGCCTCATGGGAACAGTCCAGCCCGAACTGCCAAGCCAGGACCTCCCTGGACCGAAACAAGCATCCTAGGACCGGTTTCGGGGTTTTACCCCTCTTCAGCCAGGATAGCTTGAATCCAGTAGCACAGTGAGCCAGGGACCCACGTCTGGGCATACCCCGCGCACTTAGGGCGAGAAAGCAAAAGACACACAACTGATGGATGGAATGCAGAACAAATCAAAACAATCACCCCCCCAGTCAGGAGATCTGGGTTAAATCCATTATTCTTTTGCTCACCATGCCACCCCAGTTTAGGAAGTGGGCTAATCTATTGGCCAGCGATTCATACCGTGACAAACTGTTTCAAATTATTGGACTTTCATCCTGTGTGAGGAGTATTTTTTGGCATGCCTAGCGATAAGTGACACTCTTATTGTAAGAAATTTGGGAATAAGTTGAGAGTGGAGCAAGACCACTGACTCATTGTCAGTGAAATTGCTCTCCCTCCCTCGCAGCTCCACCATTAAGTGAGGCCTCCCCTGGAGCCCCTGCACTGTTGAGTGTTGGTGTTCAAGGCCTTCCTCCACCTGCAGGTTTCACCTGCGCCTCATCCCTGGTGGTCCAATGGACCTCTGTCTCCATTCTCTCACTCCACTTTTTCATTCCTTTTTCACTTGTTTTTTCCCTCACTTCTATCTCCCCCTTCACTCTCCTTCTGGGTCTTTCCTCCATTTCCATTAATTTTCCCCTCATTTCAAGATCCCACCTTCACTCTCCTTCAGTGTCCGTTTTTCACTCGTTTTTTACCCTCATCTCGATCTCTCCCTTTCACACTCCTTCTGTGTGCTCTCTGTCTTTCCTCCACTCGTTCTTGCACTTCTGCTGCCTTATTTCCACTTTTCTCTCTCTTTTTTCCTTTGTCCATTTGCCTTTTTCAGTCCATTTTCCCAGCGGCTGTGCCCCCCTTGCCGCTCCCCTCCAGCACGACCAATGCAACCAGCCAAATCCAGCTCCGCTCCTACCTCTGAGCTGTCCAGCCCTCCCCGACCCTACTTAATGGCGGCACGCTGCGGGTACAGGCGAGAAAGACCACTGACTCATTGTCAGTGAAATTGCTCTCCCTCCCTCGCAGGTCCACCATTAAGTGAGGCCTTCTCCTGAGCCCCTGCACTCTTGAGTGTTTGTGTTCGAGGCCCTCCTCCACCAACAGGTTTCACCAGCACCTCATCCCTGATGGTCCAGTTGACCTCTGTCTCCATTCTCTCGCTCCGCTTTTTCTCACCTTTTTTACTCGTTTCTTTCCCTCACTTCTGTCTCCCCCTTCACTCTCCCCCTTCACTCTCCTTCTGGGTCTTTCCTCCATTTTCTTTTGTTTTCCCCTTATTTCAAGGTCCCCCCTTCACTCTCCTTCTGTGTCTTTCCTTTGTTTTTCGCTCATGTTTTTTACCCTCATCTCAGTCTCCCCCTTTAACTTTCCTTCTGTGTCCTCTTTGTCTTTCCTCTACACTTTCTTGCAATTTTCCTGCATTATTTGCACTTATCTATATCTTTTTGCCTTTTTCCTTTTTCAGCCCATTTTTCCCCGCCGCTGCAGCCCCCGCAGCCCCTCCCCCCAGCACGACCAGTGCGACCGGCCCAATCCAGCTGCACTCTCGAGTGTTGGTGTTCAAGGCCTTCCTCCAACCGCAGGTTTCACCTGCGCCTCATCCCTGGTGGTCCAGTGGACCTCTATCTCAATTCGCTCTGCTTTTTATCTCCTTTTTCACTCGTTTTTTACCCTTATCTCAATCTTCCCCTTTCACTCTCCTTCTGTGTCCTCTGTGTCTTTCGTCCACTCTTTCTTGCACTTTTGCTGCCTTATTTGCGCTTTTTTCTCTCTTTTTCCTTTTTTCCTTTTGCCTTTTTCAGCCCGTTTTTCCCCACTGCTGTTCCCCCCCAGCCCCTCTCCCCAGCACGACCGGTGCCACCGGCCCAATCAGCTTCCCTCTCTGCTCCCGCCTCCCAGCTGTCCAGTCCTCCCCGACCCCTACTTAATGGTGGCCGCTGCGGGTACAGGCGAGCAAGACCACCGACTCATTATCTGTGAAATTGCTCTCCCTCCCTCGCAGCTCCACCATTAAGTGAAGCCTCCCCCTGAGCCCCTGCACTCTTGAGTGTTGGTGTTCCATGCCCTCCTCCACCCGCAGGTTTCACCTGTGCCTCATTCCTGGTGGTCCAGTGGACCTCTGTCTCCATTCTCTCTCTCTCTCTCCGCTTTTTCTCTCCTTTTTCACTCGTTTTTCCCCTCACTTCTGTCTCCCCCTTCACTCTCCTTCTGTGTCTTTCCTCCGTTTTTCACTCGTTTTTTACCCTCATCTCAACCTCCCTCTTTCACTCTCCTTCTATGTCCTCTGTGTCTTTCCTCCATTCTTTCTTGCACTTTTGCTGCCTTATTTGCACTTTTCTCTCTTTTTTTCCTTTTCCTTTTCCCTTTTTCAGCCTGGTTTTCCCCGGCCCCTCCCCCCCAGCACGACCAGTGCGACCGACCCAATCCAGCTCCCCTCCCCGCTCCCACCTCCCAGCCGTCCAGCCCATCCCTGACCCCTACTTAATGGCGGTCGCTGCGGGGACAGGTGAGCAAGACCACTGACTCATTATCAGTGAAATTGCTCTCCCTCCCACGCAGCTCCACCATTAAATGAGGCCGTCGCCCGAGCCCCTGCACTCTCGAGTGTTGGTGTTCAAGGCCCTCCTCCACCTGCAGGTTTCACCTGTGTCTCTTCCCTGGTGGTCCAGTGGACCTCTATCTCCATTCTCTAGCTCTGCTTTTTCTCTCCCTTTTCACTCGTTTTTTACCCTCATCTCAATCTCCCTCTTTCACGTTCCTTCTATGTCCTCTGCGTCTTTCCTCCACTCATTCTTGCACTTTTGCTGCCTTATTTGCACTTTTCTCTCTCTTATTGTCTTTTTCCTTTTTTAGCCCATTTTTCCCTGCCACTGCTTCCCCCGCGGCCCCTCCCCCCAGCACGACCTGTATGACTGGCCCAATCCAGCTCCCCTCCCTGCTCCCGCCTCCCAGCTGTCCAGCCCTCCCTGACCCCTACTTAATGGCAGCCACTGCGCGGCACGCAGTGGCCATGCCGCTGGTGTGCCAAAGGCAAGCCCATCTGTGCCCGTCAGCGACCCGACTGCGACCAGCAACAGGAACCCTGGATCTCTGCACCGACAACGCTACGACCCAGCGGCACTCCACGCTCTCAACTCAGGCCGCAACAACAACTGCAAGCTAGCATCAACAGCCGACACCCACGGACCCTTCAGCTGTTACCGTTGCCGGCACACCTGCAGCACCGCCAAGACCACAGTCCTAGCGCAACCCGCCCGCAAAAACACAACCGAACTGAAGATCCTACAATGCATCCTCCTCAACGTCTGATCCCTCCATAAACTTGCCACCGAAATCTGGGCCCTCCTCGACAACACCACCCCGACGTAGCATTCTTTAGAGAAACCTGGACCAACACCACCCCGGGACCGGACATCGCCATCGCCATTCCCCAAGGATACAAGATCTCCAGGAAGGACCACCCCACCTGTCCAGGAGGTAGAATCAGTATCGTCCACAGATCCACCCTCCGCTTGCGCACACTCCCCGACGAGCCCACAGACCTGATGGAACACCTTCACTTCAAGATACTGGCTAGCACTATCTCTACCATCCGAGGAACCCTCATCTACCGACCCCCTGGACCCCGCAGACATTTTGCCAACTCCATCACGGACATCATCTCCCCGCATGCCATCACGTCCACTAACTACACCCTACTGGGAGATCTCAACTTCCACCTCGACAACCAACTGGACCCCAGCACCACATCCCCATTGGACAACCTCCACAACATTGGACTCCACCAGATCATGACCAAACCCACACACTCAGCAGGACACACCCTCAACCCCCTCTTCACAAAAGGAAACTCCATCACCTTCAGCCACACCACCGAACTCCCATGGACTGACCATCGATGTGTCCACTTCACCTTCAGAACACCCATCATCCACAGAAACCAGCATCTGCTCCCACGATGAACCTGGACCAGAATCACCGATTACCAGCTAACCTCATCACTCAGTAACTCCACCCCAACCATCGCGGAAAATAACAACCCCAACACCGCAGCCCGAAACCTGCACAGATGGATCCCCGACAGTGCCAACACCATAGCCCCCTCAAGAAAAAACAGCAACACCCATGCCAAGAAAGCTAAATGGTTCACCACTGAACTTCGAGAGTCCAGGCGCACTTGCCACCACCTCGAAAAGGCCTGGAGGAACACCAAATCCACAGATGCTTACAACAACTTCAGAGCCACCACCAAAGCCCACCCCCAACTCATCAGAAAAACGAGGAAAAAAGCGATTGAAGACAGAATCTCCACTCATGCACACAACAGCAAAAAACTCTTCAACATCACCAAGGAGTTCGCCCAACCCACCAGCGCGCCCAACGACATCCCTCCCTCACAAGACCTCTGTGACAAACTCAGCACCTTTTTCCACCGCAAAATCAAGAGCATCTACGACAACTTTGACATAGACAACCAACGCACTGAACCCTCACCAACCACCCGACACCCTGAAGCCAGTGATCGACAACTGGACATCCCTCACCACTGAAGACACACTGAAGACAATGAAGTCATTCCACTCCGGAGCCTCCACGGACCCCTGCCCCTACCACATTTTCAACAGAGCCGCTGACACAATCTCACCCATGTTCTGCCACACCATCAACCACTCCCTGGCAACCGTCTCGTTCCCTGATGACTGGAAACAGGCTGAGATCAACCTCCTCCTGAAGAAACCCTCGGCGGACCCCACAGGCCTCAAAAACTACAGACCCATATCCCTGCTCCCTTCCCCAGAGAAAGTCATCGAGAAAGCCATCAACAGCCAACTCACCACATTTATCGAATGGCACAACATCCTCGACTCCTCCTAATCCGGCTTTAGAAAAAAACACAGTACGGAAACCGCCCTCCTTGTGGCAACAGACGACCTTACTGGACAAAGGAGAAACAGCAGCCCTCATCCTCCTCGACCTCTCAGATGCGTTTGACACAGTCTCTCACCGCACCCTAATACGCAGACTCCACAATGTAGGGATCTAAGACAAGGACCTCGACTTCCACTCCGGCAGAACATAGTGGGTCAGACTCCCCCCTTTCCTCTAGGACCCTACACCTACCACCTGTGGAGTCCCCGAGGGGTCCTCCCTCAGTCCTACACTCTTCAACGTCTACGTGGCTCCGCTCGCCTCCATCGTCAGAACCTACGGACTTAACATTGTGTCATACGCAGACGACACCCCACTCATCTTCTCCCTATCCAACGAACCCAACACCGCCAGAGAAAAATTTCGAGAAGGCATGGAAGCCGTTGCCAAATGGATTAAAAACAGCTTCCTACAACTAAACACCAAAAAAACGGATTTACTTATCAGGGGCCCAGACCCTATCGCCTGAAATGACACCTGGTGGCCCCCCGCCCTCGGAAGCCCGCCCAACCCCACGGACTACGCACGCAACCTGGAAATCATCCTGGACTCCGAGCTTTAAATGGCCTGCCAGATCAACTCCGTCTCATCCTCCTGCTTCCACACCCTCCGCCTCCTGCATAAGACCTTCAAATGGATCCCCCTTGAACACAGAAAGACCGTCACTCACGCCCTGGTCACCAGCAGGCTCGACTACGGTAACACACTAATGCCGGCATAAACACAAACCTCACCCGCAAACTACAGAACATCTGAAACGCTGCTGCAAGACTTGTCCTCAACCTGCCAAAACATTGCCACATCTCCCAGCACCTGCGCACACTCGACTGGCTCCCATCGAAGCTAGAGTCACCTTCAAGATGCTAACCCATGCTCGCAAGGCTCTCCACAACACTGGAACAGCATTCCTGATCAGCCGACTCAAATTCCACGCACCCCAAAGGACCCTACGATCAGACCAGCTCTCTTATGCCGTGGTACCCCACACCAGAAAGACCAGATCAGGAGGCCGCTCCTTCTCCTTCCACGTGGCCAGAGCCTGGAATGACCTTCCGCTCCACCTCAGACATATAACACCGCTCCCCATCTTCCCAAGAAACCTCAAAACCTGGCTCTTCGACAGACCCCCTCCTTGATGGACTCAAACCTGCGACCCCCCCCGCTCACCCCCCAGTGCCTTGAGACCCTTACAGGTGAGTAGTTGTGCTTAACAAACACCTGATTGATTGCTTGATTGAGTGGTTGATACCCATCTCAAGTTATAACCACAGCCTATGTCATGGAGACCCTTTAAAGTCACAAAATTAACCTGAGCTCATCCCCTCAGTAACTATGGCACAGAGCAGACACTCTTAACTTAGAGGCAATGTGTAAAGTATTTATGCAGTATTCAAATGGTAATGAAGTCAAAACACAGCAAAAGAAAACCACCAAACCAATTCAGAAAAGTAGAGTGTGGGACAGGCTTTTCTTTGCCCCTTTTTGCAAGGTCACCCCATTTTTTGTTACATTTTATTGCAGGTTTTTGGAATCTGCAAACTGGGACAATGCTGTCCAGTGCCCAGTGTATGTGCCCTGAGGCCTAAAATATTTTGAATTGGTCTACTCCTACTTGGCAAATTTAGTCATCCCTAAGTAAGCCTTGCTGTCCAATAAGGTAGTGTTAAACCTGTCAGACTCAGGGCGTCCTTCCCTCAAATGTTTACCTTAACCCTCCTATTTTCTGAACCTGTTTTTGTTGACTTTCATGACTCTTTGCACTGTACCACTGCTAACCAGTATTAAAGTGCTTATGCTCTCTCCCTTAAAAATTGTGAAATCAGCTTACACCCATCTGGCACATTTAATTTACTTCTAAGTCCCTAGTCTCTAAGTCCTAAGTCCCTAGTAACCAGGGCCTGCAAATCAAATGCTACTTGTGGGCCTGCAGGACCAATTGTGCCACTCACTTTAAGTAGCCTTTGAAACAAGTCTCAGCCCTGCCATTAGAACCTGTGTGTGCAGTTTTAACCTGCCATCTCGATCTGACAAAATAAACATTTTGCCAGGCCTAAACCTACCTTTTGAATACTTATAAGTTACACTAGGGTAGCCCCTAAACAGCCCACATATCAGTGTACATTATACTCAAAAAGTTGGACATGTGTTTGTAAGTTTCACATGTCCTGATAGTGAAAAACTCTCTAATTTGTTTTTCACATTGAAAATGTAAATGTCTACCTCTCCTGTAGGAAAACATTGGGTTACTTTATTACATTTAATTAGTGGTAACATTTGTTTGGGAGCAGGTAGGAAAGTCTTGTTTGGTATCTGAGGAATTGTATATAAAACCCTATTTGATGGTAAAGTCAGATTTTAAGTCACAATCCTCAAAATCCTATTTTTAGAAATTTGGAATTTTCTTATCCTAATCATTTGGTGCCTGCAGCCTGTTCTTCGGTCACATGGCTAGCTGTAGTTGGCAGTTGGCCTATGTGTATTCCACCCAGACCGCATCATTATAGAGGGTCTGGGTGTTGACAGGGTGGATCATCTCAGAATTAATTGGGGTGGGCCTGTCACCTACCACACTCATCCCTGCTGAGGTGACCCCTCATCGAGGAAACAGTTAAACATAGTGTGTATTACAGGGTGACCAGAATTCTTTAATCTCAAAATAATCAGGTCTCCTCAAGATAATAGCAAAAGAACTACAGCTCCCACTTGTTATTCTATCTACCTACCCAAATCAACTGCTAAGTATCCCTGCCCGGTAAAACATAAACAAACACCTCCCACAGCTTTTTCAGCTATTCCTTCCCGACAGAAGCCACACTCGCAAAAACGACTGTGACAATGTGAAATATCGAACCTGTCAGGGTGAATCCGAAATGAGAGGGATTCCTAACTACGGTAGCTCAATCCCATTCCATACCAGACCCAAAGGCCTGGACACAAATCGGGTGGCTCTCTGAAGTCAATACCCCTTGACCTTCACCGGCAGGTTAGTAAGGGACCGCACAGCCGCAATCTTACCCTCCCTGACATATCTTTAGGCAACAATTTTCATCTCACCCCCAGCAGATCTGCCCAACCTCACCAAACTGTCCTAGACTCCCTTTCTGATACACGGTCCCCTTCTCTTAGAAATTCCCACAATGGCACCGGGAATGTCAACCCACTCCACCCAACCCTCATCGACCCACATTAAACCTCACAGCGCGAACGCATTCACGATTAACTTCCCCCTAAACTTTTTTGCTAAAGCAAGACAAAATTTTATGCAGAAATTGATCAGACAACACAAAGAAATTCTGTTTACGGACACATATCACTGCCCCTCTAAAGGACAGATTAAGATGGACTTAATCTTTCAACCTGAAAGACCAGAGGAATGGAACACTTCTCTCAGAACACAACAAACTAACTACTTCACTCCCTAACCGTTCGTCAAAGCGTAGGATCACGTCTGTAACCCTTTACACAAATGGCACTGTCCTGATTCAGGCTAATAACGAGAACCTAGATGCTTTCAACTTCCTCGTCTCCACACTCCGCTCTGCTCTTCCTCACTTGCCTCGATCCTTACCGACCCAGCTCCCACCAACAGATAACTGGCCCCAACAGGAAAAACAAACTGTCCCCGCCTCGCCCCACACCTCTTCCTCTCGCCCCCTGAGTCACCCCCCACTCCAGCACCTCTACAAAGAGTGTTTTCCAACTCTCAAGGGAACGGCAAACTCGACTTCTAATTTGATCCACCATCCCCAACTCCTTGATTCTGCTTGCCCGCCATCTACCCCTAATCACACTGGTACTCGCCCAGATCTCAGAAGATCGATTTCACCCCATGACCCAATGCACCCCCTCTCAGGGTCCCAATAGGGGACAACATGTTCTACAACAGTAGTAATAGGTATCTAATCATAAACATGACCTACACCACACAGGTCAACCCTCCCCATGATTCCCTCAACTCTGCCCACAACACCGTGGCGCAGCATCTCGCTTCACTAGAAAACCAGCTAGAAGCAATTTCCCGGGGCTTGAGCAAAATCCTCACCAACCTCGACAAGGCCCGAAGGCCCCAACAATCCCCTCCCAGGGTACCTTCTCCATTCAACTCCAACCACCACCAGCGCTCCACTAGGCCCGTAGCAACCGCCGAGACACAGGTACAGAGACTCTCAAGAACGGACACGGAGGACTTGTCTAAAAAAAAACTAAAAACACAGTCCGCGTCACTAGAGCTCAGAGTCGCTCAAATTCCAACATAGAGCCCTTCTCCTCAAGATCTAACCTCTTCATACGACGCACCCCCCTTTGACTCCCCAAAATCCAAGATCCAACTGATCACGGGTTGCGGAAGAGACTCTCTGTGCACCAAACTTCCTATACCTCCCTTCCTAGGGCACCCAAGGAAAAGAACCCTAGCAAAAAAAGAGCTTTCCACCAACTGTATGCTCATCAACTGCAGATCGGCATACATGCATGCAACCGAACTAGCTGAAGCCATTCTGTCGCAGGATGTTGACATTGCATTCATCACAGAGACCTGGCTCAATGAGCTCTCCTCACCATCCTTCGACATGCTTGTGCCCCTAGGTTTTTCCATTATTAACAAAAACAGAAAAGACCAACTAGGGGGTGGGGTAGCCATCATCCATAAAGACAACATCGCCATCATGGTAATAGACTCATGCAAGTACAACATCTTTGAATGTCTTACCGCCAACATAAAGATCAAAGATAATGGAACACTACTCTGTCACCTTCTCTATCACCCACTAGGCAACATCTCGGCATTTGGGGAACAATTATCAGACCTGATTGCTCACTGTGCTCTCGGAGACTCCAACAACCTAATTCTTGGTGATCTTAACCTGCGATTGAATAAAACGCATAACCCGCTAATTTCAAACGCTATCCAATCTTCTCTGTGATAATAATTTAACCCAACATTGTACAGAGGAGACACACTACAAAGGATCTACCTTAGATGCCATAACCGCCCAACGAGACGCAATTTCGATCGCACACGTACTCTCTGTGGACTGGTCCGACCACCACATGATCCTATTTCATATCAACTAACACATTCTCTCTCAACCACCTATGCAAGACCCCCCCAAATGGGTCAGAAACCTCTCCCAGATTTCCATGGAAGTCTTTGAAGAAAGGATCAGCTTTCTCCTTCCCTGCACCAAAGGCCACCTTTCCACTATTAAACTCACTGCGAGGGTGCAACTGTAACTTGGTGACTATGCTTTATCAACTCGCTCCTCAAAAGTTGAAAAAAAGCTGCGCCATTCCGTCCAGGTCTTGGTTCAACACTGACACTAATTCCGAAAGGAGAAAACTAAGAGCCAAAGAAAGAAGCTGGAGGAAGAACCATACCTCCTCTGTCCGCGAACAACTCAAAACAGCTTGCAGGAAATACAACAATCACATCAAAAACAAGAAATCCTTGTTTTTCTGCTCTGCGCTGGACAGTGCAAATTATAGACCCAAAGAGCTCTATAGCATCATCAGACAACAAACTTCCAAGCCTGGGACCTCCTCAATACAGGCGTCCAAAGAACTCTGTGACAACTTCGCCAACTTCTTTAACGGCAAGATTACTAAGATCGAACCCTCACTGAACACCGTCAACACTCGACCCACTAAGAGCACCACTCCCGGGGCAGTCGTTATCACTCCCTGCCCCTCCTCCAAATCTTGGCTAAGCTTCTGCCCCATTCAGGAACATGAGATAATCATGCTGATCTCCACCTCCAAACCCTCTTCTCATGTCCTTGACCCCATTCCGCCCCTACTAACCAAAAAGCTGATGCACTCCCTAGCACCGCTTTTGTGCATGATAATAAACAGCTCCATGAAAAATGGAGATGTTCCAGACTGCCTCAAAGTAGGACAAGTCACACCCCTGCTGATTAATCCCAGCTTTGACACAACGGATTTGAATAACTTCAGACCTGTAACTAACCATTCCCTTCTGTCCAAAATCCTAGAAAAGTGCGTACCCCAACAGCGAACCCAGCACCTGGATAACATCAACCTCCTGGACTCCCACCAATCTGGCTTCAGAACAGGCTGTAACACACAAACCATGATCATCAACATCATCAACGATATCCACAATTCACTATACTCTGACAAATGTTGCCTCCTCATTCTCATTGACCTATCGGCATCATTTGACACACTAGACCACAAACTCCTCATTAGGGCTTTCCAAGAAGGAGCTGGTCTTGGTGAGGCGGTCCTCCAATGGTTTTCCTCCTTCCTGCACAATCACACTCAAAAAATAAAATAAAAAACTTTGCCTCTGACTCTCACCCTGTCAACAAGGGAGTCCCTCAAGGCTCAGTGCTTTCCTGCAACTCTTTAACATCTATATGGAACCTCTCACCAAACTACTCAAAGCAGCCAACATCCGTTTCCATCTTTACGTAGACGCTACTCAGATATATCTGGAAACCACCTCCCTCAGTGACATTCAAAGACTCAATGACATACTGAGAGATGTCCAAAACTGGCTGTCATCGAATCACCTTAAACTAAACCCTGACAGAACTGAGATACTTCTAATGTCGAACCAGGAGGAGAACACTCAAATTGTTGAATGGCTAAAGGCCGTGGATGCGCTCAATGGGAATCTCACCCTTGCTGACTCTGTCAAATCGCTAGGCATAACACTAGACCCGAAACTAAGCATGACCAGATACATCAAGAATTCGGCCAAGAGTGCCTTCCTTAACCTTAAACTACTGAACAAAATAAAACCTTTCATTCCGCTCAGTGATCTGAAACAGGCCACTCATACACTGGTGCTGTCAAGACTGGACTATTGGAATGCAGTCCTATCAGGAATTGCAAAGTCACATCTAGCTCCCATCAAAACCACTCTGAATGCGGCAGCCAAAATGGTCACCAGAATCAAGAGAGTCGACCACATCTCCCCTGCACTGATAGAACTTAAGTGGCTCCCAGTTGAAATGCGTATCAGCTTCATAACAGCCTGCCTCACTCATAAAGCCCTACATACCGGCAAACCCGAATACCTGGTGGCCAAACTCAAAAAAGCCTGTCAGGCAAGGAACCTCAGAAACTCAAACTCCCTCCTACTCATCCCGCCAAAAACTAGAAAACTAAAAACTGGGGCTTGATATTTCGCCGGAAGCACTTCCAAAATCTGGAACTCCATTCCCCATCACATCAGAACCTTTCCTTCTTTTGTAAAATTCAAAAGCCAACTCAAAATCCTGTTCCTCAACCGCTCCCTAGGGAGTCAATAGGAACATTCGGAGGGGGTAACAGACACCCTGCACTGCTCCAACATCATGTCCTCGAGACTACGAAACAGATGTCCCATGACTACGAAGCAGACCCCTGTCCTGCAATGTTATTGTGTTGTTCTTTTGTCTCGTTTGTTGTGATTCTCTGCAATGTTTATTCTGTAAAGTGCTCCGATACCCTTGGGTCAGGCCAGCGCTATATAAAACTTCTGAAATAAATAAATAAAAATATCAACTCAGAGATGGACCATGCTGCCAACACCCAGAATCTCTATTGTGATGGTGTCTGTGAGGAATACAACAAGGCCAACTGCAAACTACACCTTGTCATGTAACCAATAAACAGGCTGCAGGCACCAAATGATATGGACAAGAAAATACCAACATTTACAAAGTGTTTTTTTCAGGATTGTTACCTAAAATCCACCTTTACCATTAATTATGATTTAAATTACAATTCCTCATATACTAAACATGATGTTCCTACCTGCTCCCGATCAAAAGGTATTACTTATTAAATATTATAAGGTAACCCAATGTTGGTCTGTGGTCTGTCTGAACCCAGAAATTAGCTATAGCCTCAGCTTCTTAATTATACTGATGAAAGCTACAGGTTGTCTAGACCCTCCTCATTTGCCTCTGCTAACACAACCCCTATGCCAGGCTCTGAAGTGCCTGTTGGCACAATAAGTTCTTTGAAGATGTCAGAAGCCTTGCGTTTGGCACCATACACATGGTGCCCTTGACAGTGTTGAAGGTTTTCTGACAGTCCCCTGTCCAGATTACCTTTTTTTACTGCTTATTAGGAGACAGCTCTGTTAAGGGGGCAACAATGGTTCCATAGCCCTGAACAAATCTCATATAGTATCCATTGAGGCACAAGAAGGCTGACTTTAGTCTAGGTTTTAGGGGGTTCCCTGGCCAGGATAGTCTCAATCTTGGCTTGGATGCGGTGCACCTTGCCCTCACCCACCAGGTGACCCAGATATACCATAGTTCCCTGCCCTATCTGCAACTTACTGGCCTTGATAGTCAGGCATGAAGCACCTTCTGAAGGTGGTTCAGGTAGAACTGAACTCAGCTGTGCTATGCCTTCCATGTAGGTGGAACAAAATACCTCCTTGCCAGCCAGGCGCCTGTTCAACAGCCTCTGGAAAGTGTCAAGGGCATTCTTTACTCCAAAGGTTGTCACCCTGAACTGGAAGTGGCCCTCTTGAGGTAAGATTGCTGACCTCTCTTTTGCTTCCTCAGTCATGGCAATCTGTCAGTACTCTGATGTGTGCTCAAAGATACTGAAGAACTTGACAGCGCCAAGCCTGTCTATGAGCTTATCAGCTCAGGGGATGGGGTGATCATCAGTCTTGGTGACTGAATTGAGTTGTCTAATTCCTGGGTTTGTACCCGATGGGGCAGCCTTGGGCACCGAAAATCTGAGCAGGACAAGGGACGGCTGGAGGGCTCATTCACCTCCTACTGCCAGCATCGTGGAGACTTCCTCTTTGTTATTAGCTGTCACCTTGTCCAACAACCTGTAAATGTTGTTCTTTACAGACATACTGTCTCCAGTATCAATGTTGTGGGTACACAAATGTGTAAACTCTGGGATGAGGTAGAAAAGGGAGGCAAACTGGCACAACAGTTGGTGGCAGTTTCTCTGCTCTTCTGGGGTCGGAGTAGGGGAAAGGTTGACACCCTCTAATGACCTGTTGTGCTTCTGGATAGATAGGAGGTCAGGAAGAGGTGCACCTTCCTCTTCCACCCCATCATCTGTCACCCAGCATGGTGACCTCAGACCTCTCGCAGGGTGGTTTCAGTTAGTTGACATGGAACAGTAACCTAAAGGGGTTCCTAACGGTCTTAAGGTCCACCAGGTAGGTGACATCCCTGGTTTGCTCTTTCATCTTGTATGGCCCAAACCAGTGGTCTTGGATGGCCCTATGTTCAATATGCTCCATAACCCACACTTTTTGGCCAGGTTGAAACTCAAAAAGTATTAAAATGTATTTGTGGGGCTCAAGGTTCTCTTTAGACTTCTTACAGAGCATTGCATCTGTTTGCTCAGAGTCAGCATGTAGGTGACTACATTCAGGGGGATACTTGTGAGCTTGCTTTCAACCCTCCTTCACTAGGCTGTAAAGTACCCTCCTCGGGTGTTCATAAAGGAGCTCTAATGTGCTAAAGTCAACTAACTTATGTGGTACCGCCCTGCACTCAAAGGGGAGGCATGGCAAGAGAGTCCACCACTTCAGCCTCATGGGTTCAGACAGGGCCGCCATAATCATGCCTTTGAGGGTCTTATTGAATCTCTCCTCATCCCATTTGTTTAAGGGATGATAGGGTGTTGAGAACAGTTAGGTTACCCCCCACTTATCCCACATGGACTCCATGTACGCTGACATGACATTGGAGCTTCTGTCAGATGCCACTTCTTTGCAGAACCCCACCCAGGTAAAAATCCCATGACAACCCTAGCCACTGGAGGTGCAGTAACAGAGAGATGGCCTCTGAGCATCTGGTGGCATGGTCGACCAAAACTAGGATAAGCCTGTTGCTCAAGCCAGTTTTAGAGTCCAGGGGCCCAACAATGTCTACACTTACCCTTTGAAAGAGAGCACCAATGACAGGACAGGAAACCTGGGGAGCGTTTTGCTTTTTCCCTGTTTTCCCACTGATTTGGCAGGTGGGACAAGACCTGCAGAATGTATCTGATGCTGTCTGCATCCAAGGCCAACAATAAAAGTGTGTGACAAAAATGGGCACGGACTTGTCCTGCCCCAGATGTCCTGCCAGGGGTATAGCATAAGCCAGATCCAGGAGGAAGGCCCTGTAGCACTGAGGCACCACCAACACATGGTTTGCCCCAGGTGTAGGACCCTTAGGATCATTTTAGAGGAGGTCATTCTCCTAATAAATTAGGTGTTCTCCAGAGTTTTTCATGTAGTTTCCACTACTCAGTATGAACAGAGCATTTGTGGATGACATAAACTTAGGATGGTGCCAGGCTGATTCCATGCACCCCCACAGGGTATGTTGTACCTTGTACCAGCCAGCTCACAGTGCCACCAGTAGCAGCCCCCTAAACCTAGACAGGGAGTGAACAGTTCTGGCAACTACTGAACATCGCAACCCTGTTCCCTCAGGAACCATGGTGAAAGACCTAGAACTTTTTCGATCTGTCACTCATGCTTGCTTTTGCTCAGAGAAATATACAAAGAATACATGAAGTGACCTTGTTCAATATTTATTGAACCAAAGTGATTCTTGTACAGAAAATATGTGCTGCAATGATCAGTAGACAGTAACAGAAAGACAGTGAATAACATGAAGAGGTCCACCATGTGCTGAAACAACTTATATATGTAGGCATATACAATATTTTAACATTCTAGCTTACGACTATGATGCAGACCCTAACCTACTCGTCTAGGTTGCAAGTGTATTTTTTCCAAGAAACCCTCTAATGGATGATCTAACCCCATTACCTGGTGGGTAAGAGTGTAGGATCCAGTCTTGGTCACAAACTGTACACGCCTCACAGATATGTTGTCGGCTGATGGGCAAAAGCTTCAACATGTAGGGACCCCACAAAGTCAGCAGAAGAGAATCCTCTGATTATACTTGGAAACAAAAGGTTATATAGAGATAATGGCATCCTTGCCTTCAACCATGATTGTGATCATGCTGCTATCGTTTGTATTCTACAGATAGCCGTGTCGCCATATGGATGTAATAACAAACACATTTGCCCAACACACATGAGGGCCTTGTACACAATGCAAAGGCAGTGTAATAATATTCTCACGAAGTTGTCTGCATTAGCCAGGTCGATGTTTCCGAGAAACTAACTTGAGGGTCACGAATGCAAATGTGTGTCAAAAGTCGATGTGGCAAAGTGAAGGCAACTCTAGGAAAGAACCGTGTACATGTAAAATTGAGCTATTTCCTACTGGGCCTAACTCAGACACATGAAAATTTGTCACCAGTTGCCTGGGCCTCAGCTTGTTACCTCAAGCCCTCTTGGACACTCTTTCTGCAGCTTGCAGAATTCCTCCCTGGTGAATCCGCCCTCAAATTGCCATTCAGCAATTTAAGGCAAGTCTCCCAGGGTGGCAATGTCCTCCCCAGTAGGCTCCAGGACAGCCTCCTCAGCAGGGGCAGTGCCTCCCTTAGTGCATTGGGGAACTGCCCCACTCATAGTTTGCCCCAATTAAATGTGAGTATTACTAGTAAACTACTTTTAAAGTCCTTTAGGTGTCGCTAGCCAGTTGCAGCATGTATCGAGCGTTGCAGTATGAGATGGATCCTGGAGAAGCCAGCCCAGGCCTGAGGGGGTGGGGCATCATAATATTGATAGACACACCCATTGTACTCATAACAGTCAGTACACCTGGTCTCAAGTGCACACGCATGTTGGTTTGTACTTCTGGCTTTCACCGGCAAGCCCGATATGCACACCAGAGGCCTCTCAGAGTCTCACATTAATGAGCCAGGGGTGACCCAAAGCTGATGTAAATGTAAATGTAAATGTCATGGTACTTATAGTAACAACAATGGGGGAGTGCCAATGCTGATGAGTTTTTTCAAAATATTAACTTACACCTGAAGTACAGACATCAGTTCAATACCTGGGTTTATTGCTATTTAAATAATTAACTGAAACAAGTATATTTGACTGTACAAGTTCCTCAATGTTCTGGTTGATACACCAATTAATTAGTTCCTTCGCAGTTAATTTGTTTCTATTTCCTTTCTGCAAGTGACTTTATCCTCCAATTATTTGTGGAAACATCACGCAAAGATTGATTTCTTGTAGTATAACTGATTATGTGTATGTGCATTGAATGAATTATTGTTTTTCTGTTTAATGTCATTAAGTAAATGTATATGTATTGTGTAAATGTACTGTTTTTCTCATACAATTGAATTTTTAAGTAAATGAAAAAGTAAAAAGAAAAAAGTGAATGGTATAAATAAATTAAACCAGACAAATCAAGAAATAAGACTGGTGTGTTGCTCCAATTGATGAGCTTTACAAAATAAATTGCAGGGCCAGCATCTCCCTTCTTAAAAAGTAGTATATGGTCCGGCCGGCCCTGCGTCCCAGGACCTATCTCCCCATTTTTCCAAAAACACTGAAGGCATGAATCATAGGACACTGGGTTCAGTAATGCAGTTGAGAAGTACTGACATGAAGTGTATAAGGCTAATTTTATCCTATGCCTAACCTTCATTCATTGTATAATATCACACACATTTGAAGAAAACAGTCATTAGAAGTGATGCCAAGCGAAATACAACTGTTGCAGTGAAAGGAAGAAAACAGCAGTATGAGGCTATCACATTTTGTGAGAGGAAACAAAAACGTGTGTGGAGATATAACTGGCAACAGTAAATGAAGGTGTGAGCAAAGTGTCATAAAATGGCGGCCATTGAGATAGAAACTGCAGAGCCATACCACAGCCCATGAATAAAGTATAAGTTACAATTGTCTCCCGGCCATATATTGAAAGAAGAAATATGTCCCACCACGATTCAAGTCTTGCAAAAGTTTAAAGTATTCAGCACTGCAGCCGATGCGCCACAAAAGCTCCGTCAGCGGGGATGAAACAAAATGGCGGTCGCTCCACTGTACATAAACAGAGAACAATTATTTGCTGTTCACCAACCAAGACAAAAAGCAGCTCCCCGGACGCTCCAGGATTTCCGACGATCAACCCTCCGTTTCCGCGTCCTTTTGCGCAGCAGTTACCACGTCAGGGCCGCCTCAGTTCCAATCAACTCCGGAGCGCTACGGATTGACCGCCATCATCTTCGGGCGTTAGCCATGCCCCCCCCATTATTAACCTTCTTGCTTTCGCACGTTTGCTTGAAAATGCACCATTTGTACTCTCTTTTAAAAAAAAAAAAAAGTCTGGATGGAAGAGCCCCTCCAAACCCCCCTTATGGCGGGTGGGCTGGCTTACTACGCACGCTCGCCCCAGACCACTCATCTCAAACTTTTACGCCCTACCACTTTCATATCTCACCAGCTGCCACTGCTCCTCAGGTTCTCACTTCAACCCGGTCCACTGGAGTTTCAGGGTCTGGTTTCCCACACCCTTGCCCTTTCTCTTCTTGGCATCGGTCTAGGCCATTGTTCCAGGCCCCAGGCCTCCTTGACTCTCCACTTGGGAAGCCGTGGACTGTGTAGTCATCCAGACCCACTCAGGCATCCCTTATATCTCCAGGTGTGGCCTGAGCTCCACTTCTTTCTAGACAATGTGCTCCAGATCATTTCCTAACAGAAAATGTGAATGAATGGCAGTGCCCACAGCTACTTGTGGAGAACCTAACACCCCCCCCTCTGGGACAAAGAGAACCAGAGTCACTATATAGAGACCCTCACAGTGTCTGTGAGTCTGTTCTGATGGAATGTATTGGGTACCACCTGCTTTGAGGACACAAGAAGACACCTCACAGTAGTCATACTGGCTCCTGTATCTCTGAGAGTCTTCACCCTTTGCCCATTGTTGGTGAACCACTGCTTATATTTGGAAGTTTGTGAAGGTATGAGGGCTTTTCATACCATATCTCTATCCTCCTAGGACACAAGGGTAACCCCTACTCTCTCCCACATGCTAACTGGGACCACTTTTTCCCTGAGCACTACACTTGCAACCCTGGCTTCTGCCCACCGTTGGGAGGCTGTGTCCTCTTGAGATAATGGGTGTCTTCTTTGGAGTTCCCATATTTGTAATACTCAGATTACTGGGAGACAACACTCCCTTTCTGCTTCACATAGACTCTCTGGTCACTAGAGTCACTCTGGAGGTGCAGGTCCAGCCCATCTTCCTCAGGCAGCAAGGCAGCAGAGCAATCCTTCCTACAGGCAGAGCAGCAGGGCAGCAGAACAGTACTTCTTCTGAGTCTTCCACAGGTCCAGACGTAATCTTGTGTCCAATATTTATACCTGTTCCCAGCTTTGAAGTGGGTGAGGCTTCTGGAGTGTCCCCCTACAGAGGTGCCTGGAATGTTCTGTCTACCTGCTGTGGTGCCAGCCCATATGGGGACACAATAGGCTAGTGTGCAGTCCTTGGTGTATAAGATGAGCCAGTGTCTTTGAAGTAACAGTGTGATAAGGGGGTGATCACTGTGTTGACAAGGGTGGACATCTTGAAACGGGCGAAGTGAATTGCATGCTGGAGAATGGGAGGCTGCGTAGAGGCAAGATACTCCTGGAATTATGGGCAGAAGGCTTTTGCGTTTTTCTTGTTTGGTGGCCCTTGCAGCGATTGGTTGTTGTTGAAGATTGTATTTTATGAAGAATACAGGGATCACTGAGAGCCATGGATCGGCCATCTTAGGCCAGGCAAAGTTAAGTGTGGGAGTGGGGCTCCGAGTTGGACTTAGGCGCTAATTGCAGAAACTTCATTGGCTATGAGTAGGAGGCCATTGGGAATTCCTTATTAGGAGATCTTTGCAGCTGTTGTTAGAGTTTGGAGATCCTATCTATATCTAAATGTGGGATCAAGAGTCGAGGATCTGCCATTTTGAGGCAAGGCAGAATAGGCTGAAGGAATGGGGCTCTATGTAGTAGATGCACGTTGGTGTTAATAGCTTCTTGATGGGCGGAAGAACGTTGGGTCCTTTAAGCATGATGACCCTTGCAAAATTGCAGCATTGCAGTGTCTTTATGGATTCAGACTTTAGCTAAAAGCGGATCCCAAAGAGTCGGGGATCGGCATCTTGCGGCCAGGCACATTCAAATGGTGGAGCGAGGCTCTGTTAGGGACTTGTGCGCTCTGTTTCACATTCCCAGGTCACCTATGCATAGTTAATAGGCGTGAGAGACCTCGCTCGTTATCGCTGGGGGCCCCGGGGCTTGGCGAGCCCTAGCAAGCATTGTTGGAGGGGACCGGTAGATGAGCAGTGGTGGCCATTTTAAGCACTATCATCAGTGTCGAACCTTCACAGATATGGGGTGGAGATGTCAGCTACCACACTTAGACTTCAAGGGCACTGGCTCAACTCACACACAAAGGATTTCACAGTATCCTATTTTGCCTCCAGAGAAACTGGGACCAGGGCAGAGAAGGTAGGAAGTTCCAGACACCTCTGTAGGGGGGAAACTCCAGAGGCTTCACTCACTTCAAAGCTGGCAATAGGTATAGATATTGGATGTATGACGTTACAACACATACTTTTACATCGCATGCCTTTACAACGCGGTATTTACAACGAATACCATTAAAACGCATAGTGCTTTTAGGCGCTGGATAGTGATTTATTTAATTTACTATTCCAACTCCAGTCCCCGTGGATAGTAGGGAAGGTGTTGGATAGTAAATTAAATACATTCCCTATCCTAGAGCGCCCCCCAGCGCAATGCGTTGTAATGGTTTGCGTTGTAAAGGCACTGCGTGGTAAAAGTTGCGTTGTAAAGGTTGTACACCATAGATCTTGGGCCCTAAGACCCACCTCTTCAGATCCTGCCTGAATCAAGACTCAATTTGAATTGTGAGCCCTGCTGCCTGCAGTGTAGGCCGGAGGCAGTGGTAGGCAAGGGCCCACAGCCATGTGGTGTTGACTTGAGCTGCACAGAGTTAGTGGCACCAGAAGCACTCAGCCTGTGCGCAGCCAGCAATAATTGTCTAATTTTATTTATTTATTTTAGTGTTTTATAGAGCGCGAACTTGACCCGTTAGGGTTTCAGAGCGCTTTACAGAGTCATAGAGTTGTACAAGAGGCATGGTGTCACAAGAGTATAATATAAATTAGGGGGAGGGCGCTGAGGACAAGAGGGATGGGAGTTTACAACAACAGTCAATATTATAGTTGCTGAGGACAGGTCCCAGGTTTCTTGGTGGGGCGAAGGTCGAAGGAGGGAGGCAATAGTCTCTGTGGTGGTTGTGGGACGGGATTTAGCTGAGGAATTACCCATGAGGAATGACTTAGCCTCCTTTTTGAAAAGTGCAAGAGAGGGAATTCTTCTGATGGCGGGTGGGAAGGAGTTCCATATTCTTGGTGCAGCCCCAGTAAACGCCCGATGAAAGTTTTTTTTTACGAAAGGGTGCAGGCTGGAGTAGGAGGGCACTGGCAGATCGCGAGTTTCTGATTCCTCCGAATATCCCAAGTTTAGTGGCACCTGTGACGCTCAACGCGTGTGCAGCCTGAGATGATGCATGGTCTGGGTGGGCCGTACTGGTAGTAATGTCTGTTGCCTACTGGACTGAGTCATCTACAATCGCGACTCGATCTGAATTGTGAGCCCTGCTGTCCGCAGTGTAGATCGAATGCAATAGTCAGCACAGACATAACTCTGCGGTGTTGTGCCACTGGGTTCGCAGGAGGCCTGTGTCGAGGAGTTCGGCAGGCACAGTGGCATCTTCATGGCAGGGTGAGGGCCGCCGCCCTGGCAGATGCGTTGGCCTTCCCGGAAGTGAACCGCGCCAGGCGCCCCGGCCTATTTATTCACACTTCTATTCTGGACTGCATACGTCATACCAGCCCGCTCCGCTTACGCTTAGAGGGGGGACAACACAGCTACATCACCGAGATCTTCCCCACTGTCTGAGGTAACATGGTTGCATCCACTGCCCACAGCACTACAAGCACCAGCAGTATATGTCCACATGGACAGGCCTGTGATCTGCATAGTGAGGTTTGTCCAGCACATCACTGCCACACTTGGCATTGTGTGCATTCTTATTCATGGGTAACTTGCCTCCTTCACACATACTTGGTTCACACCTCTCCAAGCATTCAGCTATTGTGTGGCTGAAGGTCCATGCCATTTTCAGAATGTCCGCTGTCCTGTTCTGCGCTGCCTCGGTGGTAGTTGGGGGGTGGTGGTCCGGGGGAGTCCTGGGGGTGGTGGCGGTGGGGGTTGTGGCCCTCTTGGCTCTTGGTTGTGGCCCTCCTGAGCTGCATGATCAGTAGCTCTGTGAGATGTGTTGATCTTCAGATGTGGCTCTGGGCTGGGCTCCCTATCATACTGCAGGTAGTCGTCCTGCTTTACACCAGTAAAAGTCAGGTGTTAAATTCCTACTGCTAACGCGCCTTATCGCCTGTTTTTGGATCACATCGCAGATGTGGCTGGTCGTTGAAAATATCGCGAAGTGGTGTTTTTGTGTCTTTTAGCACGGGAACGTCTACTCTGCATATCATTGGCGTTAGTTGTTGCTTTCATTTGTGGCGATGTTTTTTGCTGAAGCTATTGCTGAAAAACTGGCGAAATCAGCAGGTCACACCAGGTTGAGAATGGGGCAATAATTATTTCACCTCTTTTGCTGCGCTAAAGTGCCGATAACTCAGCGATAAGTCCTTGAGAATATGCCCCATCGTTTTTTGGGGCTTTTTTGGTCTGGATTCACGCACCCAGCTGCTTTTTTCAAAAAAATGCTTTTTTTGTCCCTGGGGGTCCTTGAGGGATCCCCTGAACAGGCCTAGGGGGTCAGGGTGTTTGTACCCTGCCCACTTTTCTTGTTTTTTCACCTTATTTTTAAACTCTTGTCTTGTGATTCATATGTAGCTACAACAGACTCCTAATAAACACAAGGGATTGTTTTAGAGCTGCCCTATAACCCAACAGTGGGGACTCATCACCGAGTTATCAGCACTTTAGAGCAGCAAAAGTGGAAGAATTATCGCCCCATTCTCAAGTTGGGGCCCACTGCCACATTGCCCACAGGCTGACGGTACCAACATAGCAGACAACCAACATCCCTCCGCAGACAAAGCTGCTGGCTATTCTGCCCCTGTTGGCCTCTGGTACCTTCCAACCAACAACTGCCAGAGTCGGAGGAGTCTCACAGCAAGCCCTATTAAACTTCCTCACACTTGTCTTGGATGCCTGTCCACAAAAGCAATGGCAGGCCCTTTATCCGCACCACACTCCCGTCCCAATTTGTAGTGTTCCTGCCCAACAAACTCCAACCCCAGCCGTTGCCTTGCACCTCTGTTCTCCAGATCCAAGAATGTGGTTTCTGAAATGGGTGTGCAAATGGTCATGAAGTCCAGTAGTCAACAGTAGTGGAAAAACAGTACTTTATTACAAAAACATAAATTAACAACACGAAAACATCAAACAAAGAGTGCCATTCCCAACGGGAACATCTTCATGGCAGCTTGTGGATCCAAATAACTGCATATCGTCCTGGAGATCCCCAATACAATTACATTTTCGGAAAGTCCATATTCAGAAACATGTTGGATAAATGGTGACAATGGTCGAGCGTTTGTATGGTCACAAACGTAATCTGGTACTTGGACAAACAGGAATACTTACATGTACGATCAACCCTGCACAAAAAGAACGTAACAGAAGTTTGTGTGGTCTTAACCTTCGTACGAAAGAAAAGGAAGGTTGCAACCACACTAACTTCTGTTACGGTCTCATTATGCAGGATTTATCATACCGGTAAGCATCCTGGTTCGTACCAGCTTGATCCCCCTGCAGCTTCACTTCACCCACACTGCGCATGAACAGCTGGAGACCAAGCAAGGTAACCACACCATAGCAGGCTTCCTGCATGTGTTGGGGGCAATTGACTGCACACATGTACAACTTGTGACCCCTGCCAACACTGCCCACAATAACCACAACAGAAACCACACGCATTCCAACAATGTGCAAGCAAAACTGGACCACCGGGGCCTGTACTCTAATGTTGTCGCAAACTTTCCAGGCAGTGTGCCTGATTCCAACATCTTCTGCAAGCACCCCAGTCCTGGTCCCCAGACCTATCCACCACCCAATGATGATTGCCTGACCCTGCACACCCAGACCTCAATGCTCACTTGCCACCACCGGCATGTCTCCAAGAGGGCCTACCACATGCCGGTGCAACCTCCTATGTGGTCGCCGGATTCCGTGCCACAGGCCCTCAGCGCATCCTGCTGCACTGTGCCAAGGAGTTATGTCTGTGCAGCCTGCTGCCTTTGGCTTACACATGGTCCAGCTGAGCTCACAATTCAAATTGGGTCTTGATTGCCAGGATGGCGTATCGAGGCCTACACGGCATCGCAGTCTGCACACCCGCTCAGCTCTGGTGCCACTAACTGAGTCTACCTCAAGTCATCGCCACATGGTGGGAGGCCTGAGTCGGCCAAAATGCCTCAGCTGTCACCAACTCTGTGCACCTCAAGTCATCGCCACGTGGCGGGAGGCCCATGTCAGCCAAAGTGCCTCGGCTGCCACCAGCTCTGTGCACCTCAAGTCATGGGCCCTTTATGTCTGAATATCGTGGTGCAGATGCCATCATGTCACCTCTGGAAGAGGGGAATGTGATGTGGTAGGTCCCTAGGCCCTTGTGCATAAATAATAACCACACAGACAGAGAGTGGAAGTGGCCTCGAGCACGTGTACCTGTCCCTTTTTATTGGCTGGGTCACATGACCTGTGACACCTGTGCTGGATGGGTGTGGTGTGGATGTAAACCAGCCCTGAGGGAGTGGCTGTGGCATGCTGACAACTAGAGCTGTGATCAGCAGGGAAGACCTGGCACATGTAGCGTTGTCGCCCCCCCTGTAAGCGAAAGTGAAGGGGTCTGGCCTGCCGTATGGCACTCCAGTGTAGGGGTGTGAACAATGATCCTGGGGCTCTGGGCATGGTTCTGTCCTGGGCTGGACAAGGAATTAACTAATGGGTGTGTCTCTGTTGGAATGTCGGTGCCATCCAGTGCAAAATCGGTAAGGTTGCACCCTGTGACTCAAGTCCCACAACAAGAGCAACATGGACGTAAGGGGGAATGACTGACCCTACATTCATCCATACTTCTACACTTGAATGATCATAGACATCTGTGTGGATTTGAATATTTAATGCACATTCAGTGGAGTGTTGTCTTAAGGGATTTTCTTCTCCTGTTTTTGATATAGCCCTAAGACTTATAAATTCACCATGCACTTTCCTTTCAGTACTCTAATCATGTACTCATGTAATGACCCAGGCACTAACACGTGCACTGCAACAATCCTCGGTACACTACCCATGCAGTCCTCTAACCAACTACTCAATACTCATTTTCTCCTTCAATTCCCCAGGTAGTACCCATGCAGTCCAGCAATCAGCCTGTCACTCCCCATGCACTCCTGCAATCTCCCAGCCAGTATTAGGTACTTATCCAATCACTTTGTCAATTCTTAGGTACTTATAAATTCACCATGCACTCTCCTTGCAGTACTCAAATCATTCAGTCAGTACCCATGTACTCATGCTATGAAAGGTGATCATATAAGGTATTAATAATTAGGTTGCTTTTATTAGTTTGTACAAAGGTAACGTTAAATGATGCCACATATTTTAGGATTGAATGGTGAAATAAGGTGCTGTTAATCTAGCTTGTTTTTGTAGTCTGAACAAAGGTATAGTTGAATGATGCCATATAATTTTAGATACAAGGGTGAAAATGTAGAATACAAGTGTGGTATTAAAAATGCTCTTTCTTAAATCTGTTGAGAGGTATACTTTAATGATGTCACATATTTGTAGATAGAATGGTCAAGATGTAGCTCAAATGTAAACTGCCACAAAATAGCGTTGCAGGCATGTTGTACTTATCTACTTAACTAGATAATATATAGTGTCTCATCTATGTGTTCTGATTGTATTCATACAGTTATATGTATGCTTAGTGAACTATTGAGAGGTGTCTGACCGATTACAGGACTGCAAAGGTAGTGACTAGGTGATTTTAAAACTACATGAGTAATGATTGACTGATTCCATATTCTGGAATCACCCAGTTAGTATCCAAGCACTCATGAAATCACTCCATCACTACCCAAACACTTATGAAATCACTCAGGCACTATCCATGCACTCTCCCAATCAGCCAAGCACTACCCATGTAGTTATGCAATAAACCAAGCACTAATACATTCACTATGCACTCTTCTTGCAGTACTCTAATCATTTAGTCAGTACCCATGTACTCATGTAATGACCCAGACACTAACACATACACTGCTACAATCTACTGTGCACTACCCATGCAGTCTTCTAATCACCTACGCACTACTCATTCGCTCCTTCAATTACCTAGGTAGTACCCATGCAGTACAGCTGAGGAAAATTGAATTTTGCCCTGTTATGTGTCCCTACGTGTTCCCGAACATGTAATATATATGCATGATTTCTATGCATTTCCCCTCCATGGCCGATAATAAAGACGCATTTACAGTTGCGTCCAACGTTAGTATGTCAGTTATCCAGTCCTCCGTGAAAGCAACGTGAATTAGGCTTTTAGGCCTATGTTGCCAACGTCTTTACATGGTGCACGTTAAATCATCGAGATGCACCCGTTTCTAAGGCCCCACAGGGCCCGGACACCAGATTCAGGCTTCAAGTCTCCTGAAATGCTCCGAGAGAAGCAGCCCCGCCCGCATCCCTGACCCTTCCCTTCCTTCCTGCCAGTCAACGCGGTGCCCGGCTCGGCCTGGCCTGCCTGCCAAGAATATATTATGCCTACAGTTATCTGTTCAGCTCCCCGGTTTCACATTCCTAGCTAACGAACAGCATAAACATATCCATCTACAGTCTAGTCTTTCTGTCTCCATGCAAGTGAATTACTGAATTAGTATCCATAGAAGATCCATGGCTCACGCAATACATGAAGAAATATATGCACGCACTAGCCTTTAGTGACAAGTAGTCTTTGCCCTGATGACTTTTAGAATCAAGCAACATGTACTCCAAACACAAGATATCAGATACGCTATAGGTACAGGTCGTTCTGACATCCCAGACTTCAGTCTCCTCTACTAGTGCTAGAAGTCAGCGCCCCCAGCCCTCCCCAGTTACACGTCATGACTCGTTTTGCGCGCACCAGTAGGTTAAAGGTTCCAGCTGCCCATGAACCCCCTCCATGTTTCCACCCACTTATGACACTTCTGTGACGTCTACATCACACACCTCCGTGCACGCCCTGTGCACGCCTTCTTTTCACGCCCATATGTTCTTATCTTTCCTTTTTCACTTGTTACGCCTACTGTATTCAATGCAACTGTACTGTTTTACTATATATATTGTATGATGTTAATGAAATGTTGAGATTGTCCCTTCTTGAACCTTAGTAGGTGATGGAACCCGATGTCCATTGGCTCGAGCCACTTAATTAAAGCCCGTATGACTCAGATACCACGGACTCTGCCTCTCATTTATTGAGCTATCCTTTTTCCTTTAAATGCATAGAAAAATAGTACCGGTAATTTATTTATTTACCACATAATGGCGCCCGAACAGGAACGTCACCTTTCCCCACGCGCCGGCGATGTAACGCAGGCCCCCTGACCCCTTCTACAGCCGTGACGGACCCCTTCTGCGCACCTGCAGGTTTTCCTGCTAAACTCCCTCAGGCCCACGGAGGAGACGGAGACTGCGGTCCAGCATCCAGACGAGGCGGTGAGGAATGCGGGGAGTCCCGACCAGAGCCCAAGCTGAGAGAGCAAGGTCCGAGGTATCCGGAGGACCACCTGTTTCCGAAGCCCGAAGTGCATGCGTAGTGCGTAGCAGTAACCAGACGTCGTAGCAGTCCAGTCCAGTCCAGTTTCCGAGGCCTTCAGTTTTGCTTCCCGGTGAGTACCATTGCTGGGAACGCATCTAGACGGGTTCATTAATTTGTGCCCGGTCCAGACGGGTTTGGGTACACAGATCCGGTCCGACGTGTTCACCTAGGTGGATACGGTATGACGTGTCTCTTTATGAGACCGGTATGTTCTGTACTGTTTTAGCAGTGCATCCAGTAATTCTGTTTTCTAGTATAGTCTCTCGAGATTTCCAGTATTATGTTTTCAATGTACTAGGTAGTATCTGTTCGAACTGTTTTTAATGTGTTTTTGATGTCGTGGTATGAATGATTTGTTTTGCTATTCATTACTGTGTTCATTGTGTATTGTGTTTAAGTTCGAGTACGTTCAAATATGCCTCTGTTTTCAAAGTTACGTCAGATAGGAACCAGAAAAGGGATACTCGAAGAATCAGTTCCTGTCCCACCTAGGGACAGTCCCGGACATTTCATGTATCATAAACATGGCTTAGATGCCATACTGTACTTAGACTTATGGATAGATTATACCAAAAATCTGGAAGAGAAATATAGATGGCCTGTTTCAGGAACCTGGGATGCTGAGTGCATCATGAGAGTAGAGGAAGCATTATGGAAAAAGAAAGCCAGACAATCCCAGAAAGATGCCATAGAATTGTGGCGTAAAGAATCACATAAAAGAACAGAAAAAGAATTCAGGAAAGCAGAACTAAGTAGGGAATCATCAGAAAAAGCCCAAGAAAAGGAACTACTAGAAGAAGGTGAACGAGTTAGAGCAGAACAGTTAGACCGACAAAGAAATGCCCTTATTAAAGGCATGTATCCCCTTCTTGCCGAGGGCCTGCCGAAGGCGACCCCGGAAGCACCCTGTAATTTACCGCCACCATTGGTCCCGACTAAGCTACGTCATAAACCGACCGCAGCTGAAATTTTCCTTTCTTCCTATTTAGACGACACTGTCCCAGAATATACAAATCCGAATCCTCCTCCGCCTGCTCAACCTCACAACCCTGTTAATAACGCAATTACTATTCCTCCAGCTACTGGTCCCGGGAATCCTTTTAATCCGCCAGTGACCCAGGACCAACCCACATTACGTATGCCTACTTTACCAGTCACATTACCAGCGACGGCACATCCAGTATTAGTTGCCGATTCTAGTTCGGGAGGAGCAGGGGGAGGTACCCCTATCACCCCGCCTCAAGTAAAACGAATGACGCTGAGAGACGCAGCATTACAACGTACGCCAAAAGTGGCTACATACGCAGCCCTCAAACAATACCTTACTGATTGTAGATATGATCCAGTACCAGGCGAAGACCACATGATATTATATTCCGTACGTCTACGACGAGTTGCAAGCTATTTGGCTATCATACCAGAGATGAGGGAACATTTAGACAGAATATATCATTTCATCAGAACAGGGGAAAGACCAGAAAGTGTTCACGAGGCTATGGCACACAGGAAAGTCGAGACTCAAAATATGATCTTGCAATTTTTGATAAATTGCTTAATAAGAGAACAAGACCAGCCTGGTAAAAACAAGACGAGATGAAAGTCCTGACAAAATGGAGTGACAACATAGCGGAAGGAAAACACAGTAAACAAGGTTGTATAGAATCCATGTATAGAAAGATTCGTAAGGAAATTCTAGGCATACACGAAAGGGAGAAAGCAACGAGAGAACCCGAGAAAGAGAATGACACTTCAGACGAAGATGTAGACACAGACAACCCAGATAGAATAGCGTACGTAGGTAGGACGAGACCTTTCGACAGACAGACACGCCTAGAAAGCAAGAAAACTTTTCTTCCTCCCGTACCAGAACAGTGTTCTCTTGAGCATTTATTCCAAGCTACCGATAGAGTTTTGAAACAACGAATAGGTTACAGTGAGCTTAGTACCATGCATGAACAGGAACTAGCCCGATCAGCAGTACGGTGGACTAGTGATTCTAGCACATTTTCAGACGAAGTAGTGGCCCAAACGTTTCTAAATCTATCCCCAGACTAACAGCGACTGGTGGGTATGTACATGATCCAACACCTCTTTACACTGTATGGAAGTCAGCATTCTGATCCAGGTCCCCTATATAATGTATTGGACGAGTTACTCCTAAACAGATGGAAAGGCCTAGGTACCGATTTGATTAACGTCACAAATACAGAACGTTCCTGACTCCACATTTTGTTCCTGTTCCACCCCCAGTAAGGAAGACATTTTACATAGACAGACAGAATCCCTTGCGAGAAGTCCATCCTGTTCGGACAGGGGGAGGTGCGCTCGAACGAGTATTTGTTTACACCCCTTTAACGAAAATAGAACTACTGGAAATGAAAAAGTTAGTGCCCTGTCACGATAAAGATCCAGCAGGGTTCCACCGTGAATTAAAAGACATGCTCCGCATGGGAGAGTACACGTATCCCGATATCATTAAAATGTTAAAGGTTCTGTTGCCTGCGGGCATATATGAAAAACTTAAAGAAAAAGAATGGGAGGTGGGAGAGAAAAAGATAGACTGGGCAGAATTAGAAGACGAAGATAAAACACGAGTTCCTGGTACTGGTCTTGGGGAAAAAGCCAAAGCATTGCCCGAGTTGTTAATACAAGTCTTGCCAAGATTACTAACCACGAAAAAGGAAGACTGGGATGCCATCTCAGCCTGTAAACAGAAACAAGACGAAGACACTAGTGATTTTTATTCCAGATTTGAGAAATGTTTCATTATTAATAGCGGCTTGAAAACAAGTAGTGAATCGTATCCACATCTTTTTGTTACCAAACTAGTAGAGAATTCTTTACCACAAGTTAAAAACCGAGTATTGAAAGTTGAGAGTACCTGGCAAGCTAATACCCCGTCCCAAATGTTACAAATGTTACAATACCACCAGAACCGAATCAGAGAAGAGCAAGAACACGAAAGGAGACGTATGAAAGACACAAAAATGAAAGTACTGGTTGCACAGTCTGTTCCGGTAGATAGTCAGAAGAGGGGTACGACTCAGACCAGTCACTCTACGGCTCCCGTTAAAGGGACATGCAATTACTGTAAACAGCCAGGTCACTATATAAACGAATGTGCCGTTCTGAAACGCAACATAGCTACTGGTAAGACGAAAGAGAGACCGCGTCCTCCTAGACAGGAACATGTTCCGCAAAATACGCAACCACCGCAGAACGCACAACAGACAGTTACAGTACCGCAGCCTATAGCTGCCACACAACACGTCACACAGCAGATGTATCAGTACGCACAGTCAGATTATCCAGATTATCAGCAGTATTCATGAAACAGCCTAGAGAGGGAGGTTGGCTTGCCTCTCATCGAGGTTCTTGTAGATCAAGAGGGTCCCTATGTACACAGTCAAGTATTAGGGAAAGACAGAAAATTTCTGATTGATACAGGGGCAAGTAGGACTACCATCAGTCATGACGAGGTTCCAGGGGCTCCTCTCTCAGGCTCAAGAAATGTTTCCCTGGGATTTTCAGGAAAGCCTATTGTTAATGAAATATCGAAACCAGTTTCCCTAGAAGTCGGTCCATTGTCCCGAACTACAGACTTGTTACTTACGAAATCATGTCCAGAAAACTTACTTGGTATTAAAACATTGAAAGAACTAGGAGCAGTGATTTGTTGTTCTCCGGAAGGAGTGAGATTGTTTTTACGTGATTTTAAAGGACATTATGTGTTAAGAGATTTTGATCCAAGATTACTGAATGTACCACAGCATTTATGGGTGCAAGGTCCAACTGATGTAGGTTGTATGCACATTACACCATACCGTGTCACTCTGAAACAAGGAATTGTACTACCGCGAATCCGACAATACAAGTTGCCACCTGAGGCTGTAGTAGCCTTATCGAAAATCATTGACGAGCTCATTGCTCAAGGAGTGGTTGTAGAAACTGACTCCAATGTATGTAATTCTCCGATCATTCCGATTCTTAAACGTACTGACCCAAATGCACCTCCAGTTTATCGACTAGTGATTGACCTTCGAGAACTTAATAAATGTATCATACGCCAGTACCCAGTGGTTCCAGATATCTCTTCCCTATTGACTGCCATTGATTCCGAAGCAGCGTTCTTTACTGTCATCGATCTCAAGAACGCCTTCTTTAGTGTACCCATCCATCCGGACAGCCAGTTCCTTTTCGGATTCTGTTTAAATGGACGAAGTTATAAATTTACACGTGCACCTCAAGGGTTCACAGAAAGTCCTAGTATTTACAGTCAAGCACTGAAACGACAACTAGACAGTATTCACATGCCAACTGACACTGCCCTGCTCCAGTACGTTGATGACCTATTGATCACAGCCCGTACAGAACGTGACTGCGAGCGTGCGTCACTGACAGTCTTGTATTTTCTGGCAGAAATGGGGCACAAGGTGTCCCCTTCGAAACTGCAATTCTGTGTCCAGCAAGTGGTATACCTTGGACACTTGCTGTCCAAGAGGGGTAGACAGCTGACACCTGACCGTATCCAGTTAATTGCACATCTTCCACAGCCCAAGACACAGAAGGAGGTACGAGCTTTTATCGGACTCACTTCTTACTGCAGACAATGGATCCCTCAGTATGCATATCTAGCCAAGCCACTGATACAGTTGACAACACAGGAGGCAGCGACATCGACTGTCCTCCCGTGGACCCAGGAACATACACTTGTTTTCGAAGAATTAAAGAAAGCTTTATGTCAAGCTCCTGTTTTAGCGACACCAAACTACTGTAAACCTTTTACACTTTTTGTCACTGAACGCGATGGTACAGCATTATCTGTTCTGACACAAGATCAAGCAGGACAACACAAGCCTTGTGCTTATTTTTCTAGCACATTGGATCCAGTAGCCCAGGCTTTGCCTGCGTGCCTCAAATCAGTTGCAGCCACAGCTTTAGCTATCAGACAAAGTGATTCCATAGTGTTAGGACACCCCCTGACAGTACAGGTTCCACACTCCGTGGAAGTTCTTATAAACCGAACACAGACTCAGCACTTGACCATAGCACGATTGACAGGATATGAATTGACACTGTTTCAGCCACACATAGAAATCAGACGCTGCAATATATTAAATCCTGCTACACTGTTACCCTCGATTACCTCAAACCCCGCAACACATGACTGTGTGGAAGTTATTAACACCATGACGAAGCCAAGACAAGACTTGACGGACGTTGCATTACCTAACCCAGACCTGACACTTTATGTGGATGGTTCATGTATGAGAACAAGTACAGGAGAGTTAGTAGCAGCATATGCAGTGACTACTGAAACTGAAGTTATAGAAACACATCGTATTGACACCCTGTCTGCTCAAGCAGCAGAGCTCATCGCTCTGACCCAAGCCTGCATACGAGCCAAGAACCTGAAAGTAAACATATATACAGATTCACGTTATGCATTCGGAGTCGTTCACGACTTTGGAGTCCTCTGGCAAGAAAGAGGTTTTATGACCTCTCATGGAGCCAAGATTCAGCATGGCCCCCTCATTCAAGCTCTGTTAGAAGCAATACATTTACCTACAGCTATAGCCGTCATGAAGTGCAAAGCACATACGAGAGTCACTGACACCATTTCCCAGGGTAACGACCTGGCAGATCGAACAGCCAAGCTTACAGCCCAGATTCCAGACATTCCAGCTGACACGATAAAGACAGACGTTTCAGTCCTGACGACTTGCATGACAGTCAAGGATCCTACACAAGATGTACGAGACATACAGACACATGCTACTTCAGACGTAATCAAGAAATGGACTGAACAAGGAGGGGTCCTGACAGATCAGGGATGGTTGACGAAGGGAAAAGCCACATGGTTTCTCCCCGACTCTATGGTTCAAGTCATTATTAATACAGCACATAGTCCAGCACACTTAGGAGAAAAAGCCATGTTAGATAGCATCCAGAACCTCTGGTTTAACAAGCATTTACGAGCAGCAGCGAAGCAGAAAGTGCGTACCTGCATGATCTGTTGTCAGTTCAATCCAGGTAAAGGTGTTCCCGTGGAACAAGGTGGATTTCATCCTCCTGACCATCCCTTTGAAGTCCTCCAGATGGATTATATCCAGATGGATCGATGTCGAGGATTCAAGTATGTCCTCGTAGTTGTATGCGCTCTGTCCAGATGGACAGAAGCATATCCAGTCTCAGATTATACTGCCGTAACCACTGCCAAGCAGTTGGTACGTGAGTTTTTCCCTCGATACGGTTTGCCCCGTGTCGTGTATTTAGATAATGGACAGCCATTCTCGTCCGAACTCATGAAACAGGTATCACTTCTGTTAGGGTATCAGTGGAAATTCCACTGCGTACGACACCCCGAGGCAGCTGGCCTCGTCGAGAGACACAATCAAACTCTGAAAATACGATTAGCGAAGGTCTGTGCAGAAAAAGGTGTAGATTGGATGGTAGCCCTGCCGGTTGCCCTCTTCTATATGCGTATGGTCGCTCACTCCAGATCTGGTTTGTCACCCTACGAAGTTGTTTTCGGTCGTCCCCCAAACATATGGGGTACACCTATGCCTCGTAAAATCACCGATGTTGACAGTAACATGCTGACAGATTACCTAGCTTCCTTGATGTCTGCACTACTCTCTTGTCGTTCACAGGTCGCGGCTGCCTTTCCGGACAACACCCAGGTGAAACCGCATGAGGTCGTTCCAGAAGATCTAGTATTGGTTCGAAATTTTGATCGCTCAAGCCCTCTGGAGCCCCGCTAGAAGGAGCCAAAACTCGTTCTGATGACCACAAGGACCGCCGTAAAACTAGAAGGAAGAAAAGGTTGGCTCCATTCCAGTCACATCAAGCGTTTCCATGGACTGCGTCCAAAGACTTTTCTCAAGGACTGCCCCGATACTGACTCTAAACTTCCCCTGTTAGAGAAAACTCCGCAGCAGGAGTATAAAATGAAATTGAGGTCTAGTAAGTCAGACAGCGTTTAATTGTTTAAGTCCCCCTCGGGTGAAGCGGTTAGACAGGTTTCTGACATGTATGAGATAGACCCACATAGTGAGAGAGATAGACGAAACTTCAAGAAAAGGAAATATTGTAAAAGTCTCCGAAGCAGATGCATCGTTACATTATTGTTTATGTTTTTTCTGAGTCTTACGATCACATGTATAAGTTGTATGTTACACGTATTTTTTCCTCCTCTCGATTCACATGTACACCTTTCCTCTAATAATACAATAGAGCACACATTTAGTGAACTACCCCCTCACGAGTTATCCTATCGACTTGCAATGCGCAATAATACTTTTATTCGTATGTTACACTATTCGCATCAGACCAGCAATGCCACTAATTGCTGGGTATGTGGTCGACTCCCCCCTTACCAGACAGTGAAGGGAGTTCTGCCACTCTTTCCCTATCCGTTTTCACACAATGGTTCGTGTGGAGCATGGTTTACATTAACGTCATCTTTAGACGACAAGTCCACTGTTTTCCTTCTGAATACAGTTATGAATGAAACCTGTTTTCCAGACAAGGACGGTCTTCCCCATAGGACAGGGATAGATCTAGAAAATGAAGTATATGATCTAGGTAATTTTTCCTCTAACCTCATGGTTTTGAATGTTCAGTCCGAGACTAATTCAGACTTGCCTTCTATAACAGTTCTACCAGTGAAAGGCGAATTATGTGTTAGAAGGAATGGTTCAGTACACCTAGGACACAGTGATTGTACTACTGTGGTCGAGTACAGTGACAATGGGAAGTCTACTTTCAAAGCTTCACGTCATTCCTACTTTATATGTGGTCAGACCGCTTATGTACGTCTGCCCCTAGATTGGGATGGAACATGTTACATTGCATTCCTATTGCCACCAGTTTTCCTAGCCCCATCCGATTATCACCGAAATACCCATCTAGTACACGTCAGATATAGGAGGGAGATCGAGTCCCCAATTGTCGATCAGACTGAAACTGCATTGGAACAGTATACGGATTTCAATAAAGGTTTCTTTTTCTTCATAGGTCCCGTCCAGAATAGTAAATTAATACGCAGGTTAACCAGAACCCTTGAAGCAGTAGTGAATGAGACTACTTCCGCCCTAGGTAACTTAACAGAAGAGCAGTGTGCTATGAGATTTGTTGTTCTTCAGAACCGCCTCGTCCTTGACGTCATCCTGGCCGATAGGGGCGGAGCTTGTAGAGTCATCGGATCTAGTTGTTGCGTTTTCATTCCTAATAACGCACCGTCTGTGTATTTAGCAATAACTAGACTTCATAAAATAGCTCATCAGCTACACCAGAATCCAGGCACCTGGACCTGGTCCGGCTGGCTCTGGAGTGTAATATCTGCATGGGGATGGAAAGTACTGTCATTCCTGGGAATAGTAGTAATGATCATATTCAGTTGTTGTCTCTGTTTACAATGTGGCCCAGCGATTTGCGGCTTGTGCGCTACAGCTTGTATTCCACGTCCACAGTCCCATGCCCAAAAGAAAAAAGACGAGCAAATGATGCTGTATGAACAGATAGATGGTCTCATGAATGTTGATGTTTCCTGAAGGGAACGTAGGGAACAAGGAGGGAATGAGGAAAATTGAATTTTGCCCTGTTATGTGTCCCTACGTGTTCCCCAACATGTAATATATATGCATGATTTCTATGCATTTCCCCTCCATGTCCGATAATAAAGACGCATTTACAGTTGCGTCCAACGTTAGTATGTCAGTTATCCAGTCCTCCGTGAAAGCAACGTGAATTAGGCTTTTAGGCCTATGTTGCCAACGTCTTTACATGGTGCACGTTAAATCATCGAGATGCACCCGTTTCTAAGGCCCCACAGGGCCCGGACACCAGATTCAGGCTTCAAGTCTCCTGAAATGCTCCGAGAGAAGCAGCCCCGCCCGCATCCCTGACCCTTCCCTTCCTTCCTGCCAGTCAACGCGGTGCCCGGCTCGGCCTGGCCTGCCTGCCAAGAATATATTATGCCTACAGTTATCTGTTCAGCTCCCCGGTTTCACATTCCTAGCTAACGAACAGCATAAACATATCCATCTACAGTCTAGTCTTTCTGTCTCCATGCAAGTGAATTACTGAATTAGTATCCATAGAAGATCCATGGCTCACGCAATACATGAAGAAATATATGCACGCACTAGCCTTTAGTGACAAGTAGTCTTTGCCCTGATGACTTTTAGAATCAAGCAACATGTACTCCAAACACAAGATATCAGATACACTATAGGTACAGGTCGTTCTGACATCCCAGACTTCAGTCTCCTCTACTAGTGCTAGAAGTCAGCGCCCCCCAGCCCTCCCCAGTTACACGTCATGACTCGTTTTGCGCGCACCAGTAGGTTAAAGGTTCCAGCTGCCCATGAACCCCCTCCATGTTTCCACCCACTTATGACACTTCTGTGACGTCTACATCACACACCTCCGTGCACGCCCTGTGCACGCCTTCTTTTCACGCCCATATGTTCTTATCTTTCCTTTTTCACTTGTTACGCCTACTGTATTCAATGCAACTGTACTGTTTTACTATATATATTGTATGATGTTAATGAAATGTTGAGATTGTCCCTTCCTGAACCTTAGTAGGTGATGGAACCCGATGTCCATTGGCTCGAGCCACTTAATTAAAGCCCGTATGACTCAGATACCACGGACTCTGCCTCTCATTTATTGAGCTATCCTTTTTCCTTTAAATGCATAGAAAAATAGTACCGGTAATTTATTTATTTACCACACAGCAATCACCCTGTCACTTCCCATGTACTCATCTAATCACCCAGCCAGTACCATGTACTTATCCAATCACTCCGCCAATACCCAAGCACTTATAAATCCACCATGCACTCTCATTGCATTATTCTAATTACCCAGTCAGTACCCATGTACTTAAGCAATGAGCCAGGCACGAACAAATGCACTGCTACAATCCCCTCGGCACTGCCCATGCAGTCCTCTAACAACCCACACACTGCTTATTCGCTCCTTCAATTCCCCAGGTAGTACCCATGCAGTCCAGCAATCACCCTGTCACTCCTCATGCCCTCCCCCAATCACCCAGCCAGTACTATGTACTTATCCAATCCCTCCACCAATACCAGGCACTTATACATTCACCATGCAGTCTCCTTTTAGTACTCTAATCATTCAGTCAGTACCCATATACTCATGTAATGACCTAGGCACTAACAAATGTACTGCTACAATCCCCTGTGCACTATCCTTGCTGTCCTCTAACCACCTACACACTACTCATTCGCTCCTTCAATTACCCAGGTAGTACCCATGCAGTACAGCAATCACCCTCTCACTCCCCATGCACTCCTCTAATCACCCAGCCAATACCATGTACTCATCCAATCACTCCGCCAATACCCAAGGACTTGCAAATTCACCATGTACTCTCTTCACATTACTCTAATCATTCAGTCAGTACCCATGTACTCATGCAATGACCCAGGCACTAACACATGCACTGCTGCAATAACCTGTTGAGGAAAATTGAATTTTGCCCCGTCATGTGTCCCTACGTGTTCCCCATTATATGTTATATGTGCATGATCGATATGCATATTTACCCCCTTGACCGAATAAAGACGCAATTATAGTTGTGTCCAACGTTAGTATGCCAGTTATCCAGTCCTCGTGAAAGCAACGAGTATTAGGCCTATGTTGCCAACGTTTTACAGTATGCACGTTAATTCATTGAGTTGTCCCCGTTTCTAGGCCTCATGGGGCCCGGACACCAGATTTGAGCTCCAGTCTCCTGAAACCACTCCGAGGAGCGATACAGCCCCTCCCGCATCCCTGACCCTTCACTTACTTTCTGCCAAGCAGCGCGGTGCCCGGCCCGGCCTGCCTGTCTGCCAAGAATATGTTATGCCTCTAGTTATCAGTTCAGCTCCCCGGCTTCACATTCCTAAGCTAACGAACCGCATAAACATCTTCAGCTATAGTCTAGTCTTCCTGTCTCCATGCAAGAGAATTACTGAATTAGTATTCATAGAAGATTCATAGCACACGCAATACATGTAGAATATATGCATGCACCAGCCTTAGTGTCAAGTAGCCTTTGCCCTGATAACTTTTAGATTCTAGCAACATGTATTCCAAACACAAGATACCAGATATGCTATAGGTACATGTCGTCCTGACATCCCAGACTTTAGTCTCCTCTTCTAGTACAGAAGTCAGAGCCCCCAGCTCTCCCCAGTTACACGTCATGGCCCGTTTGCGCGCACCAGTAGGTTAAAGGTTCCAGCTGCCCAGGTAGCCCCCTCCATGTATCCACCCATTTATGACACTTCTGTGACGTTTACATCACATGTCTCCGTGCACGCCCTGTGCACGCCTTCTTTGTACGCCCATATGTTCTTATCTTTCGTTTGTCACTTGTTACGCCTACTGTATGCAATGCAATTATACTGTTTTACTATATATACTGTATGATGTTAATATGACATTACGGCTTTACTTCCCTTTGTCCTGTGTCTGTCTCTTGCTGAGCCTTTGCAGGTGATGGAACCCGATGGTCCATTGGCTCGAGCCATCCGATTAAAGCCCATTCTGACTCAGATATCACGGATCCTGCCTCTTATTTATTGAGCTATCTGTTTTAGTTAATGCATAGAAAAATAGTACCGGTAATTAATTATTTATTTACCAATCCATGTACTCATGCAATAACTAAAGCATTATCCATGCAATTCTGCAATCACCTAGTTACTATCCAAACACTCATAAAATCACTCCGCCACTATTCAAGCACTTGTGAGATCACTCAAGCACTACCCATTAACTCTCCCAATCACCTGAGTACTACCCATATACTCATGCAATAACCCATGCATTGGGAGAACATGGCGCCCGCGTGTTGAGCGGTAGCGCACACCCTCTCCAGTAGTCCCCGTCCTCGCCCCCCGCAATGCTGCCTCTTTGACTACTAGCACGGGGATTCGGTGTCGGAACGTGGGGAGAATCTACGCTTACCTACCTAGCACTGAAGAGTGCTTGATGGTCCCTGGATGTGCCATTTAACAGTGGTGCAGGCTTCGGCTCCGGTTCTCTCTCCTGGTCTCTCACAGCCGCAGCGCTGGGAGCTCGCAGCCGTGGAGCTGAGGCGGGGCCGCAGTGCGGCTGCCCGCGGTCTCCCGCGAGGAAGCGCCGGCAGAGTCAGCACAAGCGGGATCGGCCCGATTTAAGGCAAGACGGCTGTCGGTGCACCGGGTGTAGGTGTCTTCTTCACTCCTGCAGCCATCCCTTCAGACGTTTTCGCTGCTGCTGAGCTCCCGGCTGACAGGGGGTGTGCAGCTGCCGGGGTTGGAGCCATAGAAGAGGAATGTGACGGAGGTACTGCAGAGCCCGCAAGCAGTAACAAGGGGGACAGACGCTGGTCCGGCTCGGCGGCCGTGGTAGGAGAAGAGAAAAGCAAAAGCCCGAAACTGCCAAGCGGGAAGAAACAAGCTAAGCAAGCTAAATAAGCTAAGGGCAAACACAAACGAGGTAGGGGCAGAGGAGGTAAGAACAGCTACTCTTCCCAAGTTCCATCAATAGAAGGTGTCAGTGAGACCCATCAGGGGGCTCCCGTAAGGGGTGCAGATAGCAGGGCTGAGTCAGTTGAGGCAGTTGAAAAGGGGAGTTTAAGAAAGGGAGCAGGCTCTAAAAAAAACACAGAGAAATAAGGCCACCGCGCATTACTCCTTCTCTGCGCTCTTTTTTCAAAGTACTGCCTCAGGTGTTAAATATTCAATCAAACCATCAAGAGCCCCCCTCGGACATAGCTCCCTCTGGGCTTATAAATTCGAGCTGTCAGTTGCCTACTAAGAAGACCTACAATACGGTGGTGCCATCTTTGTTCCGAGTAGGTTTGCCCGTAGATAGATTTGGTGTCTCTGCCCAAATGGCAGAGGTAGCTGAATTAACCTGCCTTCAGCAGCCACAGGAGAATCGTGCGCCTGATGTTATAACATCCCCAGGCGAGGCTTTCACAAATGTTCTCAATCTTGATCAAACTGAGATAGACGAGATACCCAATGTACTTATGGCTCATACATTGGCTAATTCTGTACCAGAAGCTGGTGGCTCTATGAGCAGGGGTGACACCGGTGCAGCCTGCTCCTCAATAGAGTCCTTACTAGTCTCCTTGAAAGCAGTCATAAGGAAGGGATTTGCGGTCTCGGCTGAAAACCAAAATGAGAATAGGGCTGCCTGTGACGTCTTGGAAAAAAAGGTGGATCGGCTAAATGAAAGGACTGAGTCATTGGAGGGGATCCGTCGAGGAACTTAAGGCGAATTTGGGATTGGCCGAACTAAAAATACAATCTCTTCGAAAAGAGGAAGATGAGTGCCGCGAGAGGGTTGAGTCCTTGGAGAACCACTCAAGGAGAAATAACCTCCGGCTCTTGAAGGTTCCAGAAGGGAAAGAGGGGAGTGATATTAAAACCTATGTGGTGAGCCTCCTAAAAGACGCATTAAATCTGGAGGAGACGGAAGACATACTGGATAAAGACATCCAAAGAATACATAGGGACCCTTTCGGCCTAAAACCTGGCAGGGTCAAGCCCCGAAAAATTTTGGTAAACTTCCTTACGTACACACTTATGGAAAAAATCCTAAATCTAGCCCTAAAGGCTAAATCACTAAAAGGCCCAGACTTCCAGTTCGACATCCGCTCAGACCTATCAAAGACCACGTTAGATCGGCAATGGGAGCTGGGGCAAAGGATGGAAAAATTCAGAGCCTTGGGTGCGACTGTACAAATGAGGTTTCCTGCTTTCCTTAGAGTCATGATCAACAATAAGATGCATAATCTCAGATCACCTCTTGAGGCAGATGAGATGTTGGAGTCATTGAAGGGCCTCACATGAGGGGCAGGAATTTCAACGGGGTTGTAACCTTAATCTGAATCAGTGGTCTTTTTCCTCACCAGATGAGAATTTAGAGTTAAAAGGAAAAAAATAATGGGGAAGATGCGGAGGATAAAAAAAAAATATATATACCAATTAAAAAAAAAATATATGTATATATATATATAAATAAAAACAAAATTATTTGAAAACGTAGCATTAATATACTCTCCTCGGAAGGTAAAAAACTAAGGAGCCCAAAAAAACATGCACTTATAAACATAAACTAAAAAAAAAAAAAAAAAAAAAACAGAGTCTAGAAATAGAGCAGGTAGAAATAACAGGCAATAGGGCTTAAGGGCACTGATGGTGTTCTACACTATAATACAGGGAGAGTGAAAATGTCATGCACTACTTATGACAGGGCTAGGCAGCGGGGGGGGGATGAGGAGGCAGGGCTGGTTGAGGGTGCAGAAGCCTGGCAATTCATCAGGCCAGTGTAAGTAGGGCTGGGTTTTCCAGGGGGTGGGGTGGGCTATCTCGCAGAGTGGAAGGGTTAAAATTGAAAAAAATACTCGTAGGCCAAAATTCTCGTCTTATTTTAAAGAGTACTAATAAGACCAGTGTATTTTTTGTCAATGGAAATCAGGATAATCGAATTTCAGGGTGTTTAGATGAGCTAGTGAGGTGGGATGTGATGGGATGACACAGCTACGTTTTTTATCCTGGAATGTCAATGGCCTGCGCACGAGGGGTAGAAGAACGAAGATTTTTCAATATCTAAGAGACTCCCCGGCGCAGGTCATTGTCATTCAGGAGTCACATCTTCTCAAAGCAGAAACAATAGAGTTTTTAAGGAAAGAAAAGTGGATAGGTATCTTTCTGGGCACAGATCAATCGGCAAATATAAGGGGAGTCCTAGTCATTTTTAAAAAGCAGGCCAAAGCTCATATAGTAGAATATAGGGAGGATAAGAGCGGCAGGTGGCTTTTGGTAAGGGTCGTGCTGGATGGCTTTCCATATACCTTGGTCGGGTATTATGGCCCTAACCAGGACGACCCATCCTACATGAACACTATCTGTGACCACCTGCTTGCCTTCCATGACCCCATAATTTGGGCTGGTGATTTTAATATTGTCTTAAATCCAAAATTGGACAAGTCTGCAGGCTCTAGAGCCTGTGTTTTTTCCAAATCTAGGCAGGTACTTTTAACAACAATGTCACAAATAGGCCTGGCAGATGTTTGGAGAGAAAGGGCGGGAGATAAGTTGGGTGTCTCTTTCCGTAACTTTAAGTACACACACCTATCTAGGATCGATTATGTGTTATTCAGTTACAGACTTAAAGACCTAGTAATAGACATCAGTTATCTCCCGTCACATCTTTCTGACCATTCGGCCATCTTATTCACTCTAAAAATAGGCCAGCTTCATACCCATGCCTCTTGGTCCTTTGACCGTACTATTTTACTTGAAGAAGAAGAAATTACCTTTCTTCGATTAGAGACCAAGCACTTTTTGGAGGTGAATCTAGGTTCAGCCGATGCTCCGATCGTGTGGGATGCTCTAAAAGCGGTATGGAGGGGCTGTATTACTAATCACTCCTCTTATAGAAGTAAAAAATATAGAGAAAGCATTGAGAAGCTTGAGGCAGAAATGAAAGACATCGAGAACAATTTAGGTGCCCATATTTGCTCAGGGGAGAAGCAAAACAGACTTGTTGCATCAAAATCTGAACTGGATAGCCTTTTACAGGCTAGGGTCACCAGAAGATGGGAAGCAAGTAAGAACTCTCACTTCGAGCTTGGTGAGGCGGCAGGAAAGATTCTTGCCTGGAAAACCAAAGCCGACCAGGCTCGGAACCATATAAGTGAGATCAGGGTGGAAGGGGAAGCAGCTTCTCAGCTTTCAAAGTCAGACATTGGTAGTGCGTTCCAGGACTTCTTCCAGGCCATCTATAAAGAGAATACCTGTGAAGATCCGGTGGCAAGAGATGCTTGGCTTAATAATATATCTATGCCAAGGCTTTCATGTGAGCAAAGAACGGCCCTGGTGACAGAGATCACAGTAGAAGAGATCAAGAAAGCAATTGGGCAAGGGAAACGTGGGAAGGCGGCTGGCCCCGACGGCCTACCGGTGGAATTATATTGTGTGCTTATTGAGGAGATTACCCCAGTTTTTGCCACTCCCTTCAACAGTAAGTCTTGGAATGACGCCACGGTAGTTTTAATACCCAAACCAGGAAAAAATTTAAAGGAGTGTGGGTCATATCGCCCAATATCACTCCTCAACAGCGACTATAAAATCTTCGCCAGTATTATGGCTAATAGGTTGGGGGGGGGGTGGTTACTTCAATAATTCATGAGGATCAAAAGGGGTTTATAAAAGGTAGACATCTAGCAGACCTTACACACGACCTAGTTGGGGCCATCGATATTGCCTCCACTTTCTCCCTTCGGCTGGCCGCGCTTACCCTGGAAGCAACTAAGGCCTTTGACAGGGTTAATTGGGCCTATTTGTCAGCAGTCATGAGAACATTCAATTTGCCTGAGAGCTTCTGCCGAATGGTAGCTCTATTATATAAAGCTCCAACTGCTAGGTTATCCGTAAACAACTCTCTGACAGAGCCTTTTAAGATTACAAGGGGAACAAGGCAGGGCTGCCCGCTCTCCCCACTTCTCTTCAATCTCTATATTGAGCCGTTTGCTCAGACTCTTAGAGATGAGGCTGATATCATACCTTTCAGTTTTGGAGGGTGGGAAAAGCGAGTAGCCTTATATGCTGACGACATTCTTGTAATGACATCTGACTTGGACCTTGCTTTCCCAAGGGTGATTAAGATGGCGGAGGAGTTCGGAAAAATTTCCGGTTACGAGATAAACGCCGATAAAACGGAAATGATGGCCTGGAACATCAATACCACTCATCTGGACGTTGCTCCTTCCATGCGATATCTGGGGATTGGAATTTTCCAAGACATCAACAGAATCGCTGCTCAGAATCTTGATCGAGTACATAAAGAATGCCAAAAAAAATTAAAGGCATGGGCTCACCTCCCTCTTTCCATCTTGGGGAGGACAAACCTAATCAAAATGTCTATCCTGCCTAAATACACTTTTTTGTTTAATTCCATCCCCGTGGCTTTTGACTCCACTCAAATAAACAAATGCCAACGTGAGCTAAATTCTTTTGTTTGGAAATATGGAGCGACCAGACTGGCTTGGAAGAAGCTGAGGAGGAGGAGGGAAACAGGAGGGTTAACACTACCAGACCTGCAGTACTACGCATGGGCGTTCCTGCTATCTTTTTCTAGAATGCTCTTAAATTCACCATCAACTTCTTCCAGAGGAGAGATGTTTAGAGCCATGCTACAAGGTGCCGATCTTCCACCGGACGGCTTCCTCTTTAAGTTTGGGGATCAAAAATTCTTAAAAAAAGTAAAATTAAAAATACTTTCAATCACTGGCTAGAAGCTGGGCTAAACTGAGAAAGTGCACAGGGCTCAGCTATTTCTCAAACCTAGCACCCATGTGGGACTCGCCAGGTACTCCACCTTGTCTTAAAGACAGTCTGGCCAGCCCAATAAAGGAGGCTGAAATTTTGCATTGGGGGGATTTGCTGGCTAGCGGCTCTATGTTATCATGGGAAGAATTGCGGGAGAGAGTCGGGCCGGCCCTCTCAAGATTTAAACACATGCAACTGAATAGTTGGGCTCAGGCAATGGTTAGGAAGGGCATCCCCTTGGGAATTTCTAGTAATCTGGAAGTTCAATTGATGACAACACCAGGGGGAGGCAAGGAGGTTTCCTGCTGGTACTGGGCGATCCTGGAAGAGATAGACGGGGATTTTAAACTTGCCGAGGAACTGTGGGGAGGAGAGGTCAGTGTTAATTGTGAACAGATGTGGTTGGATTCTTTCAGCCTTCTATACCAGATTGTGAAGCCTGCATGGCTGAGGCGAAACCATCTTTTCACGTTGCATCGGGCATATTTATCCCCACAAAAACTGGCAAAGTTTCTTCCTGGGAAAAAATGCAACAAATGTGACCTGATAGAGGCAACAGGTGTGCACATGTTTAAGGACTGCCCTGCTATCAGTCAGTTTTGGGAAGAAGTGAAGGATGCCCTGAGTTCCATACTTAAGACCATACTGTGTATTACACTCCCTTTAATTATTTTTGAGATCAACGAAAAAATCTCTGGGCAGGATAGATCTTTCCTCTTTTTTGCAATCCTCTTGGCAAGAAGACAGATATGCAGGTTCTGGGCGGACACCACACCCCCTACGTACTCTGGGTGATTGACGTCCCTATACGAAGTTTCAAAGACTGACCTCGCTAGATCGGCAGCAACAAAAAGCGTGCCTTTTGGGACTTATTGGTAAAATGGAGCTAGGATTTCCGTATTTTTTTTTTTTCCCCGGGTCCTATGATTATGCCTACTTTCTGCTCCTAGGACCTAAAGTAATGGTTCCTCCTGGCGAAATTGATGTCCTACTGGTTGCAATATACCTTGATGGAGTATAGCAGGTCGCCCACCTAGTGCTGGTTTTTCCCTCTTCTGCCAGAAAGACATCTGTGTCTCGGTCTGAGCGCCAACCTGTCGATCCTTGGCCACGGACACATAGACACACAATGGTGGTCGGTGGTTTTTCCTCACACGGGGGTAATGGCAAATGAGGACTAAAAAAAATAAATAAACACAAATAACCCATGCATTACTCATGTACTTACGCAATCACACATGCAGTACCTATGCACTTCTCTAATCACTCACACAGTGTCCTTGCTCTCATGCAATCATTCAGGAAATGTTCCTTTTTTTAACCAATAGGTGTGGTTCTGTAAGAAACATTTTTTTTTAACAATTTGATTTTTTGTGGTATTTTTTAAACTTTTTTTCTTTTTTTGTATGTTTTAGATTTTTTTAAACAGTAAAAAAATTGAAAACAGCAAGCAAGCTGTTTAACAAAAAGTGAAGAAGAGGACATTCTGGAGCACATTAAAAAAAAGTTAACATTTGTATGCTCTGATGGCAGTTGTAATAACATCCGTACACTACTCTGCAATGCACAGTTTTGCATCACATTTTTTGCACACCATGGCCACTTCAAACAATTCAGGGATAATATGGGGGCTTGTCTGAGCCCCTAGATAAAATCCTGTCACTGATGGTGCAAGTCACTTTGTGAGCATTCACCTTCTTCTCACCCTCAGCTACTGTAAAAATGGTCCAGTCAAAACTCTCCTTTCTTTTCTTGACTGGCTCTTCAATCTCCTCCTCCTCCAGATCCAACAGATCAATGTCTCCTTGTGCAGATGCCATGATGGATGTAGAGAAATCAAATAACGCACAAAAACTTCAATAAAGTACAGGGCAGGTAACAACAGGTGTTACCAGCAAGACAGCCAAATAATAAGAGGAATATCACAAGGATAGACCCTCCCTCTTACAGAATGAAAATGTTTTAAGCCGATCAGATTCTTTCTTTTCCTGCTGACACTAAGTCGCGTAGAGTGTGCGCACCCATCGCTTATGCATCGCGCACCCGTGAAATATTGTAATCATAATTATAAACTATAAATAAATGTTTATACAATATTTTACAAAGGATATTAGTGAAAGTAGTTATACAAATCTGATATTTGAACTTTTTATAGTGAGATTTCACACTTTGAAAATACGCCGGAGTCGCGACCCCGGCGTGATCCCAGCGAGACCCCCAAAATACGTGCAGGGACGGGCTGCTTATGGTACGCACATACATCGCGCACACGTCAAATTTCATATCGTTAATATTATACTCAAAAAAATAGTATGTAAAAAGTTTTCTAAATTAAATTAGTCAAACTCTATAACCAAACTATGGGGCCTATTACGATGGAGGATTTTCCGCATCCTCCTGCCGGCGGAAGCCACCGCCGGCCCGGAGGATGCGGAAAATCCTCTGCGGACCCACCAAAGACCCACCGCCACATTAGGATGGCTGGTGGGTCCTGGTTTCCGTCTGCAGCTTTTCCGCCGCGGTTGGCTTACAACCGCGGCGGAAAAGCTCTAATATGGTGACGGTGTCTCTCAGACACCGCCAGCCATATTAGGATGGGCTGTGCAAAATGCTTTTCCGCAGCGGATTTTCCGCCGTGGAAAAGCATGTGTAACTTCACTGCGGGGGCCCGTTGCGGGCCCCCTGGGTGAAGGGGGGGTGGGGGTGCACATGGGGGGTACCTATGGTACCCCCATGTGCTTTTGTATACAGAAATCGGCAGGCACCGCACGGTGCCCGCCGCTTTCTGCATACAAATGCAATGTATGCATTTTTACCATTGCGGCGGATGCAGCTTGAAGCCGCACCCGTCGCAATGGTAAAAATAGAGGATGTGACCGCCAGGGTGGCGGTCACATCCTAATTGCACAGGAGGGAACTCCGCAGGCCATGCGGAGGTTCCCTCCTACTCTATGGTAGCGGACGGACTCAGGTCCGTCCGCCATCATAATCGGCCCCTAAGTATTGATAATTCCTTTAATACTATTTCTTAATTTTCGAATTACGCCGAAGTCATGACTGCGGCGCGATGCCGGCGTGACTTCGGCACAAATTCTGAAATGTACGGTTGCGAGGTGCACGCAGCCATCGTTTAGGGTGCATTGACAGGGCGCGACTCTTGTGAATTAATTAAAAAAAATATATATATAGTTTTCCGAACATTAAATTATTCTAAACTTTTGTTTAATATATAAATATATATGTAGTGAAAAAAAAAACATAGGATTAAGGCACATTATACATAGAAATTCTCATTTAGAAAACCACTGAAATTCACTGACAAAAAACGTAGGATTCAGGCCTGGTATAGTTACAAATTTGCATTTAAAAAACTATTGAAAAAAATATAGGTTTCTAGACTAATGCAGCGGACAGATGGTACTGCGGCCCATCTCCCCTACCGATCAGAACTTCGTTTTACTCAGAGCAATTATCGCTTGGACACGGAAATTGAAACTTTCGCAAGTGTCCCCCTGACCCCGACTGAGACACATCCGGCCCATCTAGGGCTGCCACCGTCCCATTCCCGATACACTGCCCTGATGAAGACCCTGCATGACCGGAACATGGGGCACATTTAGGGCCGCCAGCTGCAGTTATTACCCTCTGGAAGCTACCAGAAGCTAGGAGGTGGAGGGAACACAGGACCTGCACATGAGTGGGGATAGCATGTGTCCTGCGAGTTTGGTGCAGCAGTAGTGGGTCTCAATCAGCAATTAGGTATTGTATCATTGCTGCATTCAATCTATACTTATCATATATTTCCTCATCGGTTTGCCCCAACAGAGTAATGCACACTCTGAAAATGCGCTCCTGTATCCTGCATCTGCTCTGTGCCTCTGCTCTTAGCCTCATCTTCCTCGCCATGACATTAAGCATAGCCATTCTGAAACATTCTGAAGCCTTCTTGGCCTGTTTAAATACTTTCCTGATCTTACCCACCTATTCAGACTGTTTTCACCTGGTTACCACTTAGTTTGATTCGGTTGTAAGTTGGCAATGCGAAATAGCGATTCGCAATTCTTTCGAAAATTGACACTGTTCATGCATTGCGACCTCGCAAAATATAATAACAATTTGAGATTCGCTAATTTAAAGATTCACAATTTTGTAATCACTAATTGTGAGGTCACTAATTTGGCATTCGGTATATTTTGTGAATCCTTAAATATTTCAAATTTTTGTTTTGATGCATTGCTATGTGCTATTTTGCGATCGCAAACAGTCTTTTTTTGCAATTTGCACTGTTTGCGATCACAAAATAGCTTGATGCATCTGACCCTTTGTTACTTGTGCACTTGCATACCCCTATGCCAAGTATTACATAGAGTATGCCATCCCGAAAGCAACTGACATACATGTTCAGGAAAACATAAAGTCTCTGTTGCAGTTATTGAGACAGCTACAGAATCATGTATATATTCAATCACTCACCAGAAACGAATAGTTCATGCAGCAGACTCAAAGCTAGTTGCAGTCACACCTTCGTAGCTCTTTATTGGCTAACACTGGCACTGAAGTATTTCTGCAGCCACTTACATACACATTTAGACAGCCATAATGGTAGTATAGCAGGGAGTTACATACCAGAACATTTATTTAAACATCTCATGACACTGGTAGAGGTGTACTTCTACACTTTCTAATATATGTAGGCAAGGACTGACACCATTTTCTCAACCATGCAGACAAATAGTATTTCAAAATGGGTGATTGCTACTAGTGCAGAACCTGTCTGTGTGCTGTACATATGCCATAACGGATGCTGTTTTTTGCTTAAGACATTAACAGATGTCCTTTTGAGTTGAATAAGTTACTTGTGCACTTGCAGACCTCTGTGCAAAGTACTATATAGAGTATGCCATCCATAAAACAATTGACACAGATGTACACAAAAGCATAGAGCTTGTCTTTCAGTTACAAAGACAGCTACGGAAGCACTGATACATTCAGTCACTCATCAGAAACTAGTTATGCACTCAAAGGTAATTGCAGTGACACTTACATAGCTCTCTATTGCCTAACACAGCCACTGAAGTATTTGTGAAGCCACTTACATACACATTTAGGCAGCCCTAGAGGTATTATAGCAGGCAGTTACATATCGCACATTTACTTAAACATCTAATGGTACTGCTAGATGTGTACTCCTACACTCTCTGAAATATGTAGGGAAGTACTGACACAACCTTCCCAACCATGTGCAGAAATAGTCCTTCAAAAATGATTGATGGCTACTAGTGCAGACCTTTTCTGCGCACTCTCACTGCAAGCTTCAGTTGGCATGTTAAAGGTCTTTCTCAAGTGTCAAATCCACTCAAAAACTTGTGCACTCAGTCACAGACCCACTTAGACACTCATGCTCCCACTTAGACATCTACTCCAACAATCAGATACTCACTCAGACAGTGATGCACCCACTCACACATCCAGTGAGACACTTATGCATGTTTTCCCTGACCCATTCAGACAATTAAATAACACAGTCACACACCCATTGAGACACTCTTGCACTCACTCACACACTGATGTTCAAAGACTACAGGTTAAGTGTATGAAACTTTGAAATTAACTGAAAAATCATATGGAATAATTAGGAAAAAGAATTTTTTTTTAAACTTAGAAATTCACTGAAAAAACCAAAGGTTACAGGGATGTTATATTTAGGCTCACGTTTCACAGATACAAACTCAGTAAAATTCAGAAGTTATAGCTACCTGAGCTAACTGTAACTCACACCCTCGCTGTGCACTGCTTCTGACCTCACATATTACATCACTCGTGACATGGTCAGTGCCATCACTGATGAAATCTCAAATGACATCATTGATGACAGTGATAAAATAAAATGTTAACGTAAAGTTATAGTTAGATCTTATAATACTATAAGAAATAATAAAAAAAGAAAAATCACTGAAATTCACCAGTTATACTTTTATGATCTAACTATAATTTGCACTCCCACCTTGCAATGTTTAAGACCTCACATACTGCATCACCCATTACACATTAAATGACATAATCGATGACATCACTGATAATATCTAAAATGACTTAATTGATGAAATCATTGATCACATCACTGATGACATCATCCAAGCTACTGCTCCACAATTAGAAACAGTGTAGTACTAAAGACAAGTCTCATTCAGTAAGGTAAAGCTTATATGGTGTAAACTTTAGCCGCCAGTGGTTTAATTATAAGCAGTACTTCAGTAAGGCAAGGAAGAGACTGAGTCCAACTGAGTAAATCGTTCTGCCAAATTTGGTGTAATTCCGTTCAGACACTTTTCCTATCGCTTCCCAAAATTATTGCAGGAATTTGCATGGGAAAAACATGTTTGGGTCGCCCCATTTTCTTGGTACCTGGTTGACGGATCACCCCTTAACCGTCTAGGAAGCAGTTGAAGTGGGTGAACATTTTTGGGACATTTTGTGAAGATTTGTCAAATGGCTTCAAAGTTATTAGCAAAACAAAAAACACTCCTTTTTTGGAAACTGTGACCTAATGTATATATATTTCCTGTTATTGTGCGTGTGTGCTGGTTGTTATAGTGTGTGTTGTCCATGGTGGTGTTATTTGTTATATGTTATGATTATTCTTATTCCATCTTCTGGAATGGCAAGTTGGATTGAGTTACTTTTATTTGTGTTGCTTGAAGATAGATAAGACTGAGATGAAGACAAGTATGTGAATTAGCTGACATTGGAGTCCTTGTTACCAAATACTACTGCACAGACAAATTCTTTCTGCCACTACTAACAGTCACCTGAAAACACCCACCCTATCCAGTGTCCTGAAACAGGCCTTATTGTTTCTACTTCTCAGATTGCTCTGCCTCAGCTGCCAAACGTCCATCCTCCACCTTTTTCAAACTTGCCCTATTCTGTCTAGCCTGTGTGCTAATGTCTTCTTGTTAGACACAATTTTCCTCTTTTTACTAGTCTAGGACCTCTTCAGTCCCTGAGAGAAAACCTCAGCAAAAATCTCCTCCTTATATTGTAGGAGCTGGCTTATGAGGTATGCCTTATGGAATTCTCCGATAAGACCTGACACATGTATACATGAGGCTGGCTCCCACAACCTTTCTGATGCGTCATGGACTTTCCTGACTGTTTCTTACCTTAACACTCCTATTCTGCATCTGGAATAGAATATGGCTTCTACTCTGAGTGTCCTTCTACCTCTTCCATCTGCATGGATGAGATGATGTGATTTCTCTTGCTTTCTTAACTAGGGGAGCATGGAAAATCTGGTTATCTTCCATTTAAATGGTGATTTTATTTGCACTGCTTCCTTGCCCATTATTCATATTATTTGAAATTGTCCTACAAATTGTGGTGCAAGCTTTGAATGTGTACCTGTAAAGGCTAAATGAGGTTTGGACAACCAGAGTGTTTTTCCTACTAGGAAATCCATGTCTAGCTGCATGTTTGTTTTGAGCCTTCTTATATTTCTAATATTTCATTTATATTTTTGAAACAATTTACTTAGTGCACTTTGCACTGACAGAAATTCTGCAGTTAAAACCAAGTGGACCATATTTTAAGGTGAACAACATATGAGCTATATAAAGATGAACATCTAAAAACACTAAGCAGTGAACAATTTATGCCAATTCATCAAGGAAACCCATTCATATTTAATGTTCCATGATGAAGCAATGGAAAGGTTGTTTAATAGCTTGATTCAGTCTGACTGTCTGTGGAAAATAAGCAAATGATATAAATTGCTAGCACCTAAACTGTCCAATGGTGTGTACATCAACTTTGAAATGAATTGAGAACCGCTGTTTGACCCAATGATTTCTATTAGTCCATGTAATGTTATAATTTTAGAATATGATGAGTCGCTAGTTCAGGTGCCATCAGTAATTTAAGAGAGGTAGATCAAATGTGGCAGCGCTCAGGCCCAGTGCAGCAAGTTAGCTGGGTAGTAAAAGGGAATCCTTTGAAGCTTGCTGTGCCACCATTAGTCCCAACAGGAGGTCTGTCATTTGACCCTTGGAATCACTTCAGCCTGGAATGAAGGGGTTTGCCTCCATTCCTCCTTCTCTACAAGCATGGCAAACCTCGAACAGCAGGGCGTCCTTCTTCTGTGGCATCCACAGGTCCAGGAGTGTACTGAAGAGTGGGTGTGAGAGTCACCCTTTTTATACTTGGTGCCCACTTTGAAGTGTGAGAAACGTCTGGAGTTTCCCCCTGAAGAAGTATCTGGAATTAGCTGCCTCCCTGCCCTGGTGCCAGTCTGTCTGGAGGCACAATAGCTTGTGTGAAATCCTTTGTGAGCGAGCTGGGCCAGTACATTTGAAGTGTAAGTGCACCAGGTGACAGCTCTGCCCTCATCCTCCTAGAGATGGACCATCCTGCGAACACCCAGACCCTCTATTGTGATGCTGTCTAAGAGGAATACACAAAGCCCAACTACACCTAGGTATGTGACACAGGAAACAGGCACCAAATGGTTAGGAGAGGTAAATGCCAACTTTCTAAAAGTAAAAACAACAGTTGATGGACACAATGCAGAACAATGTCACACATTCACCCCAGCAAAACACACTAGATGATGGATGGAACGTTGCACAATGGCAAAACAGTCACCCCCAGTCACAAATCTGGGTTTAATCCATCATTATTTTGCTCACCAAGCCACCCCAGTTCAGACATGGCCATATGCAAATCAGTCTTGACCCTGTGCCTCATGGGAACAGTCTAGCCTAAACTGCCAAGCCATGTCTTCCCTGGACCGGAATCAAGCATCCTAGGACCGGTTTCTGGCTATCAGCTGTCTTCAGCCAGGATAGCTTGACTCCAGTATCTTAGTGAGCAAGGGACTGACGGCTGAGCATACCCTTCCCACAGAGGGTGAACAGCGAAACACACAAGATGATGGATGGAATGTTGCACAATGGCAACATCTTCACCCCCAGTCACAGATCTGGGTTTAATCCATCGTTATTTTGCTCACCAAGCCGCCCCAGTTCAGACATGGCCATATGCAAATCAGTCTTGACCCTGTGCCTCATGGGAACAGTCCAGCCCGAACTGCCAAGCCATGTCTTCCCTGAACCGAAATCAAGCATCCTAGGACCGGTTTCTGGCTATCAGCCGCCATCAGCCAGGATAGCTTGACTCCAGTGGTGTAGAGAGCATGGGACTCACGTCTGAGCATACCCGTCCCACTGGGGGGGACAAATGCAAAAACACCAGTAGTTATTTATTTTTATTTTATTTTATTTATTGAAGTTTTATATAGCGCTGGCTTCACCCAAGGGTATCAGAGCGCTTACCATAGTAGGACTGATATTCAAGAATACAGGACAAGAGTATCAAAAAAGCAATCGGGTAAAATATACAGAAATAACATAATGCACGTAAAGGTTATAGGAGAGATCAGATAATGGATTAACAGCAAGAAGGTATAGCATTAAGAGTATGTTGTAACATATTATTATACAATACACATTCAGCTAGGTTAATTTAACAGGCTCAGGCTGGCAGCTATGGAGCATGAAAAAGGTGAGATGGGAGTTGAATTAAGTTGCGAAGAAACTAGTAAGGTATTTTAAGGGGGGTGAGGTTGGAAGTGGGGAGAGAGATTGAGTAGGGAGGGGTTATCTCATAAATTTCATGTGCCGGGCATATATGGTTTGGGGAGAGGTTTAAGGTAAGGGGAAGATGGTGAAGGAAGGAGGGGTATGTGGTGGGTGTGGGGGAGAAAATGGTGGCGAGGGAGGGTGTAAAAAGTGTAGTGCAGATGGGCTTAAGACCCCCAGTATTTGCTGAGCATGTGTGTTTTAAGGTCTTTTTTGAAGTGGAGATAGGAGGGGTTTTCACGTAGATTTTTAGGCAGGTCATTCCAGATCCTAGGGGCCTTTCCAGAGAAGAAGCGGGATTTTGAGGATTGCTTTTTTAAAAGCGAGCGGATAAGGAGAAGGGAGTTGGTGCTTCTCAGCTGGCGGGCGCAACCCGCTTTCTTGAGTTTAATTGAGAGGTAAGGTGGGGTTTTTTGGTAGAGGGCTTTATGGGTAATGCAGGCTATTTTATAGGAGGAACGTCCTTCAATAGGAAGCTAATTGAGGGCCTTGAGGGCAGGTGATATGTGATCGAAGCGTTTGCAGTCCGTAGTAAGCCTAGCCGCTATGTCGTGGATGGATTTAAGGGGGGTAAGGTGAATTTTAGGCGTTCCGGTGATTAAGGCATTTCCGTAGTCAATTTTCGAGCGTACTAAAGATTGGACAATCAATTTGAAATCTTCCGCAGGGATAAACGGTTTGATGTTTTTTAAGATGTCGGAGTGTGAGAAGTGCTCCCTTTGCCGAGTATTTTATAAGGGAATTGAGTGTTAGCTCTCTGTAATGGTGATGCCAAGAGATTTAACTGATTCGGCAAGGGAAAGAGAGCAGTTGAGGGCATTAAGGTCCGAGATCCAAGACTGAATGGGGAGAGTATTGCTCTTAGGAGTGAAGAAGATGATTTCAGTCTTGCTGGGTTTGAGTTTAAGGTGATTGGAGGAGAACCAAGCTTGAATCTTGATTAGAGCAGAGTTGAGGTGGAGAATATCAGTGTGTGATTTAATGTTACAGTACAGTTGGATGTCATCAGCATATAGGTGGTAATTTATTCTGGATTGCTGGAGTATAAGGGTCAGGGGTACCATAAAGAGGTTGAAGAGTGCGGGAGATCCTTGTGGGACACCAAGGGATACAGGTGTGGGGAAGGAGAGGTGGTTTTGTATTTTAACTTGTTGGGTTCTGTGTTGGAAGTAGGAGGTAAACCAATTAAGGACAGCACCATTTAGGCCAAAACGATCTTGGAGTACCTTAAGTAGGGTTGAGTGGTTTACTGTTAAGTGTCAAATGCAGCAGTAAGATCTAGAAGAATGAGTATGCTGGACTCTCCCTTATCTAGGGTGAGGTGGAGATCATCAACTATATTCAGCAATGCTTTTTCAGTGCTGCAACCTTTGGGAAACCGGATTGAAGAGTATCAAGTAGGTCGAAGGAGTCAATGTGTTTATCTAATTGGAGGAGGGCACATTTTTCGAGGGCTTTGGAGAGGAAGGGGAGGTTAGAGATGGGGCGGAGGTTATTAGGGTCATTAGGGTCGGCTTTGGGGTTTTTAGGGATGGGTGAGATCTGGCCAAGCTGGAGGGAAACAGCAACGCAGCCTGTGGAAAGAGAGGAATTGATGATATTGGTCCAGTGGGGAGCGATGATGTGTTTTAGTTCATGTACGAGGTGGGATGGTAGTGGGTCTTTTGTATGAGACAATGGTTTACGTTTGGATATGATGTTAAAGACTTCTAGTTCAGATACAGGATTAAAATTATGCCAGGAGGCATTGTTTTTAAGCAGAGGTTCAGTGGGGCTGGCTTCAGGTAGAGTGGATGAGAGGGGGAAAAGGGACGGTGTGAGGGGTGAGGGTATGAGGGAGAGTGGAATTAGAGTCACATCAGGAGGACATTGGGACGTTGGGGGGGCTGTGTAATCAGGAAGAATTTATCAATTTTGGACATTTGTTTGCTATAAAAGCTTGCAATTTCAGCGCATTTGTTGGTGGATGCAAGAAGGTTTGGGTGGGGTGTGGATGTTTGGTTTCTAACAATGTTGAATAATTTTCTGGGATGGTTTTTTTGCCCAGGAGAGTTGTGCGCGGAAGAAGGAAGTCTTTTCAGAGGAAATGTGTTTTTTGAAGGTAGCTCTAGCGTTTCTAAGGAGGATTAGGTGGGCAGGTGAGCGGTGATATCTCCACATTCTTTCAGCGAGTCTAAGTGAGCGTCTTTCATTGTTGAGGTCAGAGGTAAACCAGGATTTGGAGGGAATATTTTTCAGTGTTTTAGTTCTGAGAGGGGCGAGTTGGTCTAAGACCTCAGAGGCTGATATGTTGTAGTGCTCTGTGAGTTCATTTGCATTGAGAGAGGGTGGGGTGAGACGGAATTGTGCTTGGAGTTTAGATTCAAGTGTACCAGGAGGGATTTGCTTAAGATTTCTAGTCATAATCATAGTTTTGTTATTTCTGGTCGGGGCGGGTGGGATTGGTGGGGAGATTTTGAACAATATGAGGTGGTGGTCAGACCAATCAGTGGGGATGATGTTGGATAGGGAGGCTAAGTCCTCATTTGTGAATGATAGCGTCGAGAGTGGCCCTTTTGGTGTGTGTCAGGGAGTGGCAGAGTTGCTTGAGGTCACTAATCTCTAGAAGATTAGAGAGAAGGCTAATAGTGGGATCATCAGGTTCATTCCAGTGAAGGTTAAAGTCACCAAGGAGTAGATTTTTGAAGTTAGAAAGTATCGATTGCGCTAGGAGGTCAGATAGTTCTTCAGTGATCGACAGAATGCAGAACAATGTCATACATTCACCCCAGTACAGAGATCTGGGCCTAAATTCATTGTTTTTTGCTCTCCACACCACCCCAGTTCAGACATGGCCATATGCAAATCAGCCTTGACCCTGCGCCTCATGGGAACAGTCTAGCCCGAAATGCCAAGCCATGTCTTCCCTGGACCGGAAGCAAGCATCCTAGGACCGGTTTCTGGCTATCAGCCATCATCAGCCAGGATAGCTTGCCTCCAGTGGTGTGGAGAGCACGGGACTCACGTCTGAGCATACCCGTCGCACTCGGCATGGCAAATGCAAAAACAACAGTTGATGGACAGAATGCAGAACAATGTCATACATTCACCCCAGTACAGATTTATGGGCCTAAATCCATTGTTTTTTGCACTCCACACCACCCCAGTTCAGACATGGCCATATGCAAATCAGCCTTGACCCTGTGCCTCATGGGATCAAGCCAGCCCGAACTGCCAAGCCATGTCTTCCTTATACCGGAATCAAGCAACCTAGGACCGGGTTCTGGCTATCAGCCGTCATCAGCCAGGATAGCTTGACTCCAGTGGTGTGGAGAGCACGGGACTCATGTCTGAGCATACCCGTACCAATCGGGGTGACAAGTGCAAAAACAACAGTTGATGGACAGAATGCAGAACAATGTCATACATTCACCCCAGTATAGAGATCTGGGGCTAAATCCATCGTTTTTTGCAATCCACCCCAGTTCAGACATGGCCATATGCAAATCAGCCTTGACCAGATCGCTGTACTGGGGTGAATGTATGACATTGTTCTGCATTTTGTCCATCAACTGTTGTTTTCACAACTTTCTAAAAGTGGCATTTTCAGAATTGTGACTTACATTAAAGAGGGGGTGAAATGAAATGACAAATCCTCAGACACCAAACGTGGTATTCCTACTTGCTCCCAATCAAACGTTATCACTTATCAAATGTAATAATCTAACCCAAATGTAATCCTATGAGAGAGTTAGGACTTGCATTGGTAAAAAATGTTCTTCAGAGCTTTTCACTAATAGGACATGTAAAAGTTAAAAGTTCATATCCACCATTTCTAATACACTGCACCCTAAGGGCTGTTTTCAGCCTACCCTAAGGGTGACATATATGTATTAAAAAGGAGAGTTCAGGCCTGGCAAAAGGTTTATTTTGCCAGATTGAAATGGTAGTTTAAAACTACACACAAAGACAGGTTTATAGGGCCACTTAAGTGGGTGGCACAATCAGTGCTGCAGGCCCACTAGTAGCATTTAGTCATTTACAGTCCATAGCGACATGTAGTACCATTTTACTGGTGACTTACAAGTAAAGTAATAGGCCCATTGAGTGTAAGCCAATTTTACTATGTTTAAGGTAGAGAATACAAGCACTTTAGTACTTGTTAGTAGTGGTAAAGTATCCAGGGTCCTAAGGCCAGCAAAAACAAAGTCAGCAAAAACCAGAGGAGTGAAGGCACAAAGCTGGGGGAAAACCACATCAACGATGTCTGGTCCAAAAGTGGTGGTACTCTTGTTAATATCAGTGAGAGGGTTTATCACTAGGTGGCAGCATTTGTAATGATAGAGGTGGTATTGATGATGTTGCTGATAGCAGGTATGCCTGTTATAATAGGTGACAACATTGGCAATGGTGGTGGTGTTGTTGATGGTGAGAGCAGTGGTGAAAAGGGTAGTGGCAGTAGTGACAGTGCTAGTGATGTTGGTGATAGTAGTGATTATGTCATTGATGGTGATGGTGGTAGTAATACTGCTGCTGATAGTGGCAATAGCGGTCCTAATGGTGGTAGATGTAGTATCAGTGATGGCAGCGCTAGTGATGATGCTCGGGGTGGTGATTATGTTGGTGATGGGAATGGTAGTGGTAATGGTGGGGGTGATACTAGTGGTTGTAGTATGGTAATAATGGTACTACGGATGGTAGTAGTGGTGGGAGCTATTATGATAGTGGGAGTGATAAAACAGGTGTAAATGGTAATGGGGAATGGTGGTAAGAATGTTCCTAGCAGTGATACTGGTGAAGTTCTTGCTGTCAATGCTTGTGATAGTGAAGATGGCAATGGAGGTGGATGTGATAATGTTGTTGATCATTATGGTAGTAATGATGGTAGTAATAATGATGGTGGTGGTAATGATAGTGGTGGTAGTGTTTGTGGTGGTTGTAATGATGTTGGTGGTGGGAATTGGGTGGATGTGTTGATGTTGATTGTGATCAAAGGATGACAATGATGCTTGGTGCTGGTAGCGGTATTGAGGATGGCTATAATTGTGATGTAGCTGATAAAAGTGATGGAGGTTCTGTCGGTGGTTGTAATGGTTTTCATGCTGGTGGTGGAAGTGGGAATGATGGGGTGGTACAGCTGGTGGTAATGGTGGTTACTTTGGTGGTAGCAATTGTATAATTTTTGTGGTAGTGTTAAAAGTGTCGGTGGTGGTAATGGAGGTCATGAAAATAGTGCTGGCGGTAACTACAAAAAATATCGAATTCAAAATATCGACTGACATTAATATCGAAGTAAAAATATTGAATGGACAAAATATCGAATGTACAGAATATAGTCAACAAAAATATCGAATTTAAGGTAAGTAATTTAATAATGATTTTTATAAATATAGAAAGTCAAAATACCGAAGTATATAATATAGGTATTAAAATATATTGAATTTTTAAAAATATCGAGTTTTTTAAAGTGTTTTGTATGTTAGTATATGTGTGAAAAGTGCATATTTTTATTATAATGTATTTTAAGTAATGAATTTTATGTTATTACATTGTTGTGTAATTTAATTCTGTAGCGGGTTGTGGGTTTATAGGGGAATAGGGTGGGAAGTAATTTAATTGTAATTAATTAAATATTTTAATTTATTTATTGGTATTTATTTTGAAATAACTGTTAATTCATTTTTAATTGTAATTAATAAATTTTTTATTGGTAATTCATTTTTATTAATTGATTAATTGATAATTATGTTAATTTTATTAATTTATTTTCAGTAGCGGGTTGTGGGTTTATAGGGGAATAGGGTGGGAAGTAATTTAATAGTCATTAATTACATATTTTAATTTATTTATCGTTTTTTATTTAGAATGAATTGTTAATTCATTTTTAATTGCTAATTAATTAATTGGTAATTGGTAATTAATGTGTATTATTAGGTAATGAATTTTAATAATTAATAGTTATTTGTATTTTTTTTTGATTAATTATTATATTATATTAAATTGGTAATTACTGTTAATACATTTTTGATAGTAATTTTAACCCCTACGCTATCCAACGCTTTCCCTACTGTTGCACTCTCTGGGGTGGGAATAGTAATTTTAACCCCTACGCTATCCAACGCTTTACCTATTGTTGAACTCTCTGGAGTGGGAATAGTAATTTTAGCCCCTACGCTATCCAACGCTTTCCTACTGTTGCACTCTCTGGAGTGGGAATAGTAATTTTTACCCCTACGCTATCCAACGCTTTCCCTACTGTTGCACTCACTGGAGTGGGAATAGTAATTTATACCCCTACACTATCCAACGCTTTCCTTACTGTTGCACTCATTGGAGTGGGAATAGTAATTTTTACCCCTACACTATCCAACACTTTCCTTACTGTTGCACTCTCTGGAGTGGGAATTGTAATTTTTACCCCTACGCTATCGAACGCTTTCCCTACTGGTGCACTCACTGGAGTGGGAATAGTAATTTTTACCCCTACGCTATCCAACGCTTTCCCTACTGTTGCACTCACTGGAGTGGGAATAGTCATTTTTATCCCTACGGTATCCAATGCTTTCCCTACGGTTGCACTCACTGGAGTGGGAATAGTAATGCTTACCCCTATGCTATCCAACACTTTTCCTACTGTTGCACTCACTGGAGTGGTAATAGTAAATATTACCGTCCCGCTATCCTACGGTAAAAATATTGTATATTTTTTATTAATATTATGTTAATTACCTACTGGCGGTCGCCAGTAGGTATATATAGTTAGGATTTTTTCTCTATGGGATTTTTGAAAATTCTATGTCTAATAACTTTGGCGTTTGTGGACGGAATTGGCTGAAATTTTCAGGAAAATGGCACATTTTGTTTCTGAGCAGCCCTTGAAAATTTGGGGGGGGTTCGTCAAGGGGGGGCCGAGAAAAAAGGGGGGTCCCAAAACGTGTTTTTAACATTGAGTTTTCCATAGGGCGGTTGGCCTCACTTTTAGCCCGAACGGCTGAATGGATTTGCACGAAACTTGGCAAAATTGTAGGGACTGGTAGCCCGATGTGCCTTTTGTAGGTTTCAATATATGTGCTCCAGTGGATTTTGAGAAATTAACGTTTAAAAAAAGATATATATCTGTAACAGCGGACCGGGCAGCGGCCCAGGACGCGTACTTTTCGCGCAACGGAGCTTTGTGAAGCGAAGCTGATTGGTTCTCTGGCGTCTGTCAACATTCCAAACAGTCCGTAGCGGCCGCCATCTTGTCTCTCGGTAGGATCGAGAGACAAGAGGAGGCCAAAGCGAAGGGGCAAATGACCATAAGGGGGCATAGTAGATCCTCGCTGACCCCCTAGGTTTGATGTGGAGGTTTTAAAAGGGCCCCGCGGGGCAAAAAAAAAAAATAATAATAATAATCGAACGGCTGAATGGATTTGCACGAAACTTGGTAAAATATTAGGGACTGGTAGCCCGATGTGCCTTTGCTAGGTCTCAATATATGTGCTCCAGTGGATTTTGAGAAATTAACGTTCAAAAAAAGATATATATCTGTAACAGCGCTCCGCTTCGCGTACTTTTCGCGTTACGGAGCTTTGCGAAGCTGATTGGTTCTCCGGCGTCTGTCAACATTCCAAACAGTCCGTAGCGGCCGCCATCTTGTCTCTCGGTAGGATTGAGAGACAAGAGGAGGTCAAAGCGAAGGGGGAAATGACCATAAGGGGGCATAGTAGATCCTTCCTGACCTCTTAGGTTTGATGTACCATTTTGCCAAGTTTGGTGTAATTCCGTTCAGCCATTCAGGCTGTAGACGTATGTAAATGTCCTATGGAAAATTGCATGGGGAAAACACATTTGAAAGTGTTGAAATTTAGAACCAATTAAAATGTTACTTTGGTTTGTATTTGTGTGTGATGAAAGTTAATTGGTTATGTATATATGTCAAATGAGAGGAAACCACAGCCATTTTGTGATACTACTGTCTGAGGTACATTTGTGAGGAATTTTTGGTGGTGAATTTCTGGTGTTTGATTTACACAGTACTAACACTTTTCCTACTTTTAAAAAGGTGAGTTGTTAATTTGTAAGGGGAACTATGTTGTACACTTGAAGATAATTTGAAAAATGTTTTCTGTTATTTATTTGCAGTCCTTCTGTTATACTAAATACTTGATAACGTTAGTTTTATATTATGTATTACTAAAAACGATAAATGAAAGTGATTATTTTTTTCTGCAATTTACAGCAAGCAATTTCAAAATAAAATGGCTCACAATGAAGAGACCGTGGCAATTTCTTTTGAATTGTCCACTACATTGATTGAAATTGAGAGCACCAATAATGAAATATTGTCACAAGGAGGACATGACTTGTATGATTCCATTAGATTGATTGAAATGGACAGCACCAAGAATGAAATATTGTCACAAGGAGATGACTTGAATGATTCCACTACGTTGATTGAAATTGAGAGCAGCAATAATGAAATATTGTCACAAGGAGGAGATGACTTGTATGATTCCATTAGATTGATTGAAATGGACAGCACCAATAATGAAATATTGTCACAAGGAGGAGATGACTTGAATGATTCCACTACATTGATTGAAATTGAGAGCACCAATAATGAAATATTGTCACGAGGAGATGACTTGAATGATTCCACTACATTGATTGAAATTGACAGCACCAATAATGAAATATTGTCAGAAGGAGGAGATGACTTGAATGATTTTTTTGATCAATCTCTTGATGGCGAATTTATCGAGTGTTTGGAGACCATAGAGTTACAAGAATCATTATTGGAGACTTTTCATGAGGACATTGCTGATGAGGACATGTTACTAGTTCTTTCAAATTTAGAAAATTCTGAAGAATAAATGTATATTTAGAAATCAAAAATTGTTTGAGACATTATTCATTTTTATTTTTAATTTATGAGGTTGTAGCGAAGTGATTGTAGTATAAAATGAGACTTATAGTATAGAGTGCAACATTTTTATGTTACATGGTAAGTTTACTCATATTTACTTCCCTTCTGCCACTATATTATCTCCAATGTGTATTTGACATCTCTTCTTCATCTCCGGCCTCCTTTCTCTCACTGTGTGTCTCCGATGCATCTTATCGCTGCTATTTTGTGTAATTACAGAAGAGAGTAAAATAAAATAGTTCGGAACGTGAAAAGGGGGCAAAGTAGAGTACTCCTCACCCCCTAGGCCTTTTTAGGCGGTCCCAAAAGGATCAGTTTCTGCTTTCCTGAGAGATTATGGTATGAGTTCCATATACCACAATAACTTGCATTACAACATGCAAGATATCTATCTCCTATTACCAACTTTTGGAGATATTCGCGCTAAGCGCGAATATCTCCAAAAAGTAACACCTGCCCTGAGCAGTTCTTAGCCATGTTATCCAATGGGAGGTGGATAACATGGCTAAGAGCATTAGCTCGGTAATGTATGAATATCGCTGAGTTTTTAGCGATATTCATGCATTGCGGCCGTTTATTATCGCATTTGTGATAAACCTTGATAATAGCAAGGTTTATCTTCGATAATTTCTGATGATGCTTAGCGGTAAAAAATTCGTTGGTAAGCATCGTTAGCGATAAATATCGCTTAACTTTGGTAATATGCCCCAACGTCTGTTAACGTTCGATTCGAAGGAAATGAGGAAGTGTTGAAAAACATTGTCTGCGCCATCTTGCCTTTTTTGAAATGCCACACTTTTGTCGTGCACGGCAGCCATTTTAGATGTCTTGACCAGACCCACTCTCTGCACGCTGTCGATTCGTAGCATGGCTCCTCACCCTCGCAAGCATCTTCCCCAGGCACTGGTCACCCCCGCTCTCTGTCTTATGCATGGGCAATAAACCTCCCCCCATCTGCGCTGCTCTTCCCTGAGAATCACACTGTGCCCGCCCGACACCTCCCTTTCGCCCTATTCACTACCGCACCCTCTGACACTCCTCTTCCTCTGTGTCCGATTGTCCAGGCTATCAGCTAGCCCTGCAGATGTAGTTTATGGCCCCAGCTGTAAAGAATCACCCCTCTTCAAAGGAGTTATAGTAGATCAAGGCCCACACCCGATGAGATCCGTCACACCACACGTGTTCCTACTATCTGAAAACTATCCTGTATTGTGATTGGGGAGGGGACAGAGCCTGAAGCGGAAGATTCCAGGAATGACTCTTTGTACATCAAAGTTTTTACAATTATGTGTCACATTAAAAATATATAGCACTCCAACAAAGTAGTAGGAATATAAAACTTTAATAACATATAAATATATACAACAAAACAAAAACAGTAAAAACATTTAAACAACGAAGAGACCGTGGCAATTTCTTTTGAATTATCCAATAGATTTATTGAAATTGACAGCACCAATAATGAAATATTGTTGTCAGTAGCGGTCTGTTGTGCGAATAGTTCCAAGGCAGCAGAACGCGCTGAAATCTAGATGGCACGAAAGTGATGTCTAGCAAGTTGCCGCCCAGCAAATAACGGCGTGGGGCGCCGCGGGGGTGAGTGAGTCCAGTAGGCACCACAGCTATTCTTAGCGGCATTGCAGAATTACTGCTGGGGACAATGCCTGTGCTGTAGCAGGGTCACAGCAGAAACAAAAAGGATTCTGTTGAAGATGTTGTTGGTTTTCAATTTGAAAACAGTTCTGGTGTCAACTGCTATGCTATTGTAGTGGTTAATGTTTTGTTTTCTCTAGAAAATGTAAAAGAGGGGGAGGCAGTCCAAAGTTCCGTTAAAAGGGCAAAGGAAAGGATCGGTGGTTTGAACTATCAGTCAAAAAGGGGAGGGGGTGCAACAATTTTTCCTACCGGGTCACACTGTGCTTTCACCGGAAGTGAGGTCTGCAGGATTCTAGTAATTCAAAGTGAGGCTGGCGCCGACGTCCCGCGGATACAGTTTCGTCACTCCACGGGTGATCATGGCAGTCATTCCCCATCGGGGGTCGGAGACTCCCGCGGCTCCTCTAGAATCTTCAAGGTCGTGGAGGACTACGGTGGTGGAGTCAACCAGTGACCGGGCCATTTCTTTATGCTGGGCCCGCTCTTGCCAGGTCGACCGCCATTTTGAGAGTTCGGTAGCTACTGGCGATCGCGGGGTCAAATGAGCGGACGGGCTCCACCCTGCCGGGCGAGACGTTGCAGCATAGCCACAGTGGAAGAACCCTTTTCCGGGCGCCTGGAGCGCTGAGGGTGCAGCTGGGAAGCCTCCACCTGGGGAGGCGGGAGAGGCCTGTTCGCACCGTCTCTCCCTCCCAGTGCACCCCACGGCGTCTCGCTTGAGATTTGTTATGGCCGGACCAGGCGATGAGGACGAGGGGGGGGGGGTCGGAGGCATGTGCAAGACATCCCCCCCCCAGTGTTGTCGCAGCCATTTTTCAAGAAAGAAGAAGTGTCCCGTCCGTCTTCGAGCCGGGCTTCCGGTAGATGTCGGCCGGACGCCCCTGGCTCTGGCCCCATTAACGGGTTTCTTGGTTTATTGGCTGCAGCCGGATCCCGTCGGCCTCGGCCCCCCGACCGTTGGTGGCCGGACCGGAAGAGCATGTGGCGGGACTACCTGCAACTCTCAAGGGCCACCGCGGCCGGACTGGGAGAGAGAGGGGAGGGTCGAGGAGACATTCCCCCCCCCCTGCAACTGTTCAGCGTTGTAAAGGCAATCCCCTGGCCGGGTCCCGCTGGTCTCGGCCTCTCCTCCGGCTACACCCTACGTTAGGATCTCCTGGCCGAGGCGTGGCAGCAGGACCTGCTTTATATGGGCTGCTCCCGGCTGGGCGTAGCCGGAACCCTGCCCCACCTTGGAAGTTTCCAGAGTGGGGGCGGATGTTCTACTGACTTGCATTTTCCCTAGTCTATCGATTTTTTGGGCGTGGCAGGCGGTGGGACAGCGAGGGGTGATTTGGTTTCTCTTACTGTTTTTCTGGTCTCTCACCACTGGCATATTTCTAACGTTTTCTTGTTTCTAGGACATTAATAGGTTTTATCATTACGTTATGTTATCGTTTCTTTGTTCGTTGTTTAATAAAAGTTCATGTTCATCAGTGGCCTACTGATTTTCGATTTCCTATTCTTTTCTTTCCAGGTTGTTTCATGCTAAAGTTTCTGTTAACAGGATACAGTGATCACTTCGTTATTATTGCATATGTCTTTTTCACTAGGGGTGCTCTCTGGTCGGGCCAGATGACGTATGTCTAGTAAATGGTCCGGGTGAAACAGGTGCATCAATCAGTGGGGAGTAGATAGGCATGACAGATTACAACGGGGGAGAAAGGTCCGCATTACGTACCCTTTCACTACTTGCAAAGATTTTCCTACGTTTATTTGCAAACAGGGAATACCTCCAAAAAGAACTAATTCCCAAACAGTCAATGTTCGGACAATCAATCAATCAATGAGGAATGAAATAGGTACGACGTGTTAAAGGCTTGCGTTACCTACCCTTCACTATCTGCAAAGGGAGAGAGAATATTCCTATTCTTCCTCGTTTGCAGGCAGAGAAGATCCTTAAGAGAACCAACTTCGAACAATTCAATGCTCGATTCAAACAATCAACAAGGGGTACTGTGAACACAAATGAACGCCGCTTATGTACATACGCATTGCTATTTTCAACAGGTTGTTCCTAATGTTTCTATTTTAGCGAGGTCAAAAAGAGATCCCATTAGTGGCCTACTGATTTTGCTCGATTCCTTTTGTTTTTTTACACGGTTTTTCGCTATCTGCAAAGACTAAACAGAGTATTTTGACTCTGTGCTTGTTTGTAAATAGAGAATGAACCAAAGAGAACAATCAATCAAATGGAGAGAGAAGCAGGCACGACGGATTACAAAGGGGGCAAAGGGCTGCGTTAACTACCCTTCACTATCTGCAAAGAGAGAGTACTCCTAATAGAAATGAGGGGTGGGGGGTAGCATTCAAAGCAGATCAGTGTGCATAAACACGAAAATGTTTTTACTTACCACGTACTTGACATTCGACAGCTTATGATATTTGCTATTAAAAAACCATTGAAATTCACTGAAAAAACCATAGGTTATAGACCATATATAGTTAGGAATTAGCATTTACAAAACCTTGAAAATTCACTGAAAAAACCATAGGTTATAGACCATATATAGTTAGGAATTAGCATTTAAAAAACCTTATTTTACTCACACAAAACCATTGAAATTCCATATATAGTTAGTTGCACTAACTATATATCGCGCACCCGCAATCCACTGCTGATGATGTCACATATTACATCATTCATGACATGGTCAGTGACATCACTGATGACATCACTGATGACATCTCAAATGACATCACTGATGATATCTCATTTGACATCAATGGTCACATCAATGATGATATCATTAATGTGACAATACAATGCATCTCCTCACACTTTAATATAACCTCTGTTACACCCAGTGTTAAATACAGAGTATAATTTTTGAAACCATTGACACACCAATACTAGTTACTACATACGCACTCACTGATTCCTACGTCTACACACACATTCACTCATTCACCCATACAATCATTCATACATACAATCACTCATCTTTGCAACACTATCATATGCACTCATACACCTATACAGACACTCACACTCTGCCACTCATCCATGGAGTTACTCACACACCTAGTCAGTCCTGTAAAGAATCAATCACAGTTCCATTTTCTAATCTACACAGTTAAACATAGAGTACCTTACATTTTAAAACATATACTAACACATACTTACTCTCTTATAGAATCACTGATACAAGTACACATTGATCTGCACAGAGTCACACACCTCCCAGCCAGCCATACACACACTCAGTCTCCCATACAAATACTTGTGCAACCAATCAATAACCCATATAGCTACTTATATAGCTACTGATCAACACATGCAGCAGCTTGCACAACAACAGACATGCTGATGCACACTTTCAGACAGTTTAGTCACTAACCCGTGCATTTAGTAAGACGCATTTAATCACTCACTCATACAGTCAATCACGCACCTACTAAAACCTTCATTCAGACACTTATACATCCACTCATTCTTCAATATGTAAAACATATTTAAACTTTACAGAAACACATAATCACTGGATGTTGTCATCAGTGATGTCATTTGAGATGTCATCAGTGATGTCATCAGTGATGTCATTTGAGATGTCATCAGTGATGTCATCAGTGATGTCACTGACCATGTCATGAATGATGTAATATGTGACATCATCAGCAGTGGATTGCGGGTGCGCGATATATAGTTAGTGCAACTAACTATATATGGAATTTCAATGGTTTTGTGTGAGTAAAATAAGGTTTTTTAAATGCTAATTCCTAACTATATATGGTCTATAACCTATGGTTTTTTCAGTGAATATATATATATATGTTTTAAAAAATAAAATGGTATGTTTTTTTTATAACTTAAATTAATTATTTAATAATTTTAAGGTTATTTAAGTATTTTTAAGTATATTTTAGTTAATTATTTTTAACCCTTCGTTGCAGGGGGGGGTAATTCCCCTGCTGTGCTGGGGGGCGGGGCGCGCACAGCGCCCCCATGCTCATGACGAGCTGAGCTCGTCATGAGGCACGGCGCTCCGGTGCTCATGATGAGCTGAGCTCGTCACAGCTGCACCCGTTCCCGTGGAACGCTCAGCACAGCAGGGGAATTATCCCTGAGCGTGAGCGTTCCACGGCTCATGACGAGATGAGTTCGTCATGCGCACCGGAGCACCGTGCCTCATGACGAGCTCAGCTCGTCATGAGCATGGAAGGTGTTAATATTTCATTAATTTTAAACTATTTTTAAGACATTTTAAAAAAATCGATATTTTGACTAACCATATTTTTTAAACAATATTTTTGATTCGATATTTTTGTACTTACCTGTTTGTAAATAGGAATTCGATATTTTGGTATTCGATATTTTATCCTCGATATTTTTGTAATTCTATATTAGTGTAATCAATATTATGTCAGTGATCCGTGCTGGCAGCTGTGATGGTGATAATGGTGTAAATAATGCATGTGCAAATGATGGTGAGGTGGTAATGGCAGTGATACTGATAGGGATAGTGTTATGGTGATATTGCAGTGGTAATGGTATGGGTAATGGGGGGGTAATACCAGCAATGATAATATTGATTGCTGTAGTGGTCGGGGTTGTGGTGTTAATGCTGGTTTTAAAATGAGAATGGCAAAATGGTGTGGTGGTAATGGTGGTGATAGTAGTTAGATTTAATAGTGATGGTATTGGTGTTGCTAATAATGATGGTGGGGGTACTTGTGGTATTTGTGGTCATTTTGCTGATGGTGGTAAATGTGATTGCTATGGGAATGAAATGGTGTGATTTCTTGTGCTTTCTTAACTAGTGAAACATGGAAATGTGGTGCATTGTACATTTATTAGGCAATTTTAACTGCACCCCCTACCTTCACTATTATTTATACTATTTCAAATTGTCCTAAAAATTGTGGTATACGCTTTAGATGTGTGCTAGGAATGCTATTTTTAAATGTATCACAAATTTTGGATGTACACCAGGAATTACTTTATGAGGTCTGGCCAACTAGAACGTTTCTCCTACTTAATAGCTGGATGTAGGAGACCCATTTCTATCTGCATATTTGTTTAAGTTTTGTATATTTCTAATAGCTTATTTATGAATTTGGCACAATTTACTAAGTACACTTTGCACTGATGGTAATTCTGCAGTTAAACTCAAGTGGAACAGATTTTAAGGTGAAAACCATTAGTGTTATGAAAAGGTGAACATCCTAAAACCAAATGAAGTTAATGACTGTATGCAAGTTCAGCCAAGGAACCCAGACATTTGTGCTGTCCCATAATGGAGCAATTGAAAGATTGTTCAGTAGCCTGATTTAATCTTTCATAATCTTTCAGTCTGACGTCTGTCTGTGGAAAAAAAGGGGTTGATATAAATTGATAGCACCTAATTTGTTCAATGGTGTATTCTAAAACTTTGAAACAAACTAAGAACCCCTGTTCGATACAATAAATTTAGCAGGGTTCATGCAGGATCAGGTGCAGGTCCAGGCTGGTCCTGCACGGAAAGCCACCTGGGTAGTTGAAGGGAGTCCTCTGGACCTAGCTCAGAACAGGAAGTCAGTCAGCTGACCCTTGAAGTCACTTCAGCCTGGGATGAAGGGTGCATACCCAATCTTCCTTCATAGCAACCAGGGCAGACCTTGAACAGCAGTGCATCCTGCTTGTGTAGCAGCCAGAGATCCATAAGTGTGCTGAAGAGTGGGTCTGAGGGCTTCCCTTTTTATAACTGGTGCCCACTTTGAAGTGGGGAAAGCTTCTGACGTTCCCCCTACACAAGTGTCTGCAAACATAAATGCTGGTGCCAGATATGGATAAACCTGCCAAAACTCAGACCCTAATGATTCAGAAAAGGGGGTGGTGATGAACAGAGTGCCTGAATTAAGCAGACCACTCTTACCCAGCCCAAAGATCAGGGCTTGATCCATCACCGTTTTTTAGCTCACTGCACCATCCCAGCTCAGAACTTGGCTATATGCAAATTAGTCTGTTCCTGTCCCAGTGCATGATGGGAACAGGGCAAACCAAACTACCAAGCCAATTCTTATACTGGGAAGGAAACAAGCTTCCGGGGACCGGTTTCTGCCATTTCAGGCGTCGTCGGCCCGGCTTGCTTGAATCCTGATGGTGCAATGAGCAAGGGACTCACATCTGAGTATACCCTTCCACGCTTAGGGTGGACAAAATATTTAACAACAAGGGGTGGTGATGGACAGAGTTTCTGAATTAAGCAGAATACTCTCACCCAGTCAAAAGATCAGGGCTCGGAAACTCAGACCCTAGACTGTGATGCTGTCTGAGAAGAATACACAAAGACCAACTGCCAGCTACACCTGGCCATCTGACCCAGGAAACAGGAAGCTGTAATATAAAAATATCATTTTTAATAACCTCACGTGAGGGAGACTGCATCATAGGGTACCCTCAGGCCACTGCAGGAGCCAGTCTAAGGAGTACAGAGAAAGGGGCCTTATATTTGCATAGGCTACATTAGTCAGCATAAAACCAAGGGGAGGTCCAGGCACATACCAGCATGCAAAATGACTAATATGGCTATAAAAAATGTGCTTGCTCAACAAAGTAGTAGGGGAGATATTTCTCCTTACATCAGCAAGAATAGCCTGACAGTTCTATACTAGGAGCAGGAGCATTCTGACAGCTAGGCCTTTCTGAGCATGTGCAAGAGGGAGTAAGCACATGCAAGCACGTGGCTAACTAAGAAGGCGGCCAAGTACAAAATTGCTTTCAGCTCATGCTAACAGATTCCTGCAATCTTTAACAGATGGACCTTTTAGCATGAGCTAAAGACATTCCAATGATCTAGTAGGAACATAGAAAATGTTTTGCACATTTATTCTCATAAATGTATCAATATCCTAATTCATTGCTAGCTGGGCATTTTTCATTCTAAGCATTTCATTAAGCGGGTATATATAAGGTATAAGCTGGAGTACAAAGGGAACAAAGCATTGGGTCATAATTAACATACAGATAGCAGGAGAGAGTAATGACTATTATCACAAACAGAATTATCAATATTTTTCCAGCTCTAAGCAAAAAGCAAATCCTAGAACCATCTAGTCCAATTCTATGTAAAAACATTTTCAATAGACTTTCCAGTGTTCCTTTTATGAGGGCTAGAGTATCAATTAATATATTCAAAGAAAGGGCAAAGTAATATTTGTTAACTGCTCAGAAGAATGTTTCTCGCACAAAAAAAATTATACCTAATACAAATATTAAAGCATTCAAACACATTATTACAAAAATAATCCTGACTCCAGGGGACCAGGAGGACCACACAGGGTCATAAGAATTAGGATGAGGAGCCGCAAAGGGCTGCTCCTCCTCAGAAATGGGACATCCGAAAGGGTAATTTGAAGCAGCTGTACGACCACCCAGACCTGTGTCCGTTTGAGCCTCACAGGCAGGCTCTTGTTGTTCCTACGGTGGAGCTGCACAATTCGTAAATCAGGAATCATGGCCCAGTTTAAGAAGGAAATGTCTTTCAACAATCCTGTCCAGTGTCTTAGGCAGTGCACCACTTTTCTTCACTTCAATTTAACAAGCACCAAGGGAACAGCACCTGTACCCTACACTCAAGTACTTCCCTAACTTCTGTATTGTCCTGCTGGTGCACTGCTCTTTCGTTGGAGCCAAAGATTATCCAGTATGCAAAGGCACTCTTGTTCAACAAACAAAGGTGCAAACTTGCATTCACTTTTGGACCAGGATTCAGAGGTCTGATGCTAGGATCTCTGAAGCAACCCTTGCTTGAAAAGGGGTCACCTCAAGCAAAAAAACCTCCCCTTGCCGTTCAGGGTTGGGCTGTGACTCTTAGCTGGGCATTAAAAACTTGATGCACGGTTTCTCCTTTCTGATTTTGTGACCCCGTCGTTCGCCCAAGACAGTGGCAGGGGTACACACTTCACATCCCAGTGCTTCCACCTTCACTGAGGTCCTAGTTGCCAGCAATGCCTGTGCTGGTTACCTTCACTTTCGCTTCAAGCTGGACTGGTGCTGCCCCCCAGGCTCAATCTGATATCCGGACACCTCTGGGAATGGCTGTAAGGCAGCAAATATCTATTGGTGGACAGAACAAAAGGTCTTTAGACAAGGCACAAAAATAATCTATCAACAGAGAGGATAGTCTCAGAATACTTCCTAGTCTTGGGACGCCCCACATATTACCAAGGCACCCAAGAAGCACTTCATCTATCTGAGAGTAAAAACCCTGCTTAGGAAATCTGTGTACATTTACTAAATTCTGAGGAAAAGAGAACATCAATACAGACATACTCCAAATCCTTACATTTGTGTATTCCTATATTATTCATCTGAAGACCATCCAGAAAAAAAGGAAATGTTCAGCACTTTTACTCATAGACTTCACATTACTTGTACAGGACGGCAGACACTTCTTAAATGATTTCTTTTAATAAAAACACCTACATTGTACGCTTAGGACCATGCTCTCATGTTATAGGTACAGCAGGAAAATCTAAAACTGCTCATTTTAACAGGGATTCCTTATTACATAAATAACTAAAAACTTCAACATAGTGGGTACATACATTTCTCCAGCTGAACATGTTGTGACAAACAAACTCCTATAGAACAATATTTTCTTCAAAAATGTTTGCTAAGGTCACATGGGCGCTTTCCTGCATTCTACTTTTCACGATCCAAACTATGCAACATCGCTCTAATAAGGACTGTCAGTTTATTTACACAGATTAGCTAATAATAATGGTGTTATCATCTAAGAATTTTAGAACAAAAACTACCCACATCTAGTTCCCCTTATAGGACAAATAAGGGAACAGAAATCTAGACTACTCATCCTTTCATAATTTCATCAGGCAGGAGGGGCAGTAACATAGCATATTTTTTTTATTCATTTTATTAATGCTAACAATTTTTAAAACAGTATTACTGAATAGCCAATTAAATGTCTCATGGCTGTTTCACAGACAGCTTAGACAGGCTCAAAAGAGATTGAGAAAAAGAGAGAGAAAACATAAATTTGCCTACCCTTAATTTGTAGAGGAGGTATCCTCCTTCCCCCATTTCGACAGTAGGAAAACCTGAGACAGTTTCACTTCTGTCAACACTATCTACTTCTATTTGTGGCAGCTGGACACAAATACACTTGTAGGAGGTAAATAGCACATGTAGCTAGCTAGAAAACATTAATAACCAACCACCAATTTATTTTGCAAGTATACTAGTTGTAACGAGAGGGCACATGAATTCAAACTAAATCCCATTGCCTCCTTATCTCAGCCCTTGCACAGTAATCTTCAAACTAAAAGCATTAGTGCTGTACACATGGCAGAGCTATTCTCCTAATCAGAGCCCACATTTACCATTATATTTCCTTCTGTTCATATGAATGCACAAAAACTTGCTTTTGCCAAAAATAGTAAGCAAAAACATCTCTTTCTCTCCCTGTGCTGTCAGCTTGTCTTTCACAAAGTTTCAGAGGTTGAAGTGTCAAAGCAAACCTTGCACGGAGCCCGGCTAGCATGCTAAATGCAGAACTCGACCTTTAACCCTTACCAGCTATCCTATTTGTGTGCAAGGCTTTCCATGCAACATTTCCAATTCAAAGCAACTATGAAGAATCACAGCTGAAAGGCAGTCATGTTCATTCCTGTTTGCCAGTAATTTAGAGATACGCTTAATAACTTCTGCTGTTTTTTTATATTTAATTTCATTTGTGTGCAGTGTGCGGTGTGCTTTCCTAGCAGTATAGAGGTCAGCTATTTGTGTTATACTTGAATGTGGGCATTTACTGAAGCCTAAGATCAGTCTGAGTGGCAGAACTGCTTTTGAACAGTGAATGTTACCCAATTTCGTCTTTGGTGTTAGGGGCACTTAAAAATGAATAACCCACAATGTTTTGGCATATTAGGGATCCCCATGGTGTCCTCTACATATCCCAGAGATAGGGGATCAGAAATGTATAAGGTACACCCTTATAAAAATGAGCTTTGCACGCCTGGGTAAAGTGACATTTTCTATTTTAGCACCCCCCACCCCCATTGTGATAAAGCGTCGCTTAGATTCAACGTTGATGCTAGGAGTTCACAGTATGATTATTAGGCATTATAGAGATTAAAAAACAAATTTAGTGCACTTATTTATAAAAAAAATTATTTTTCAAATAATCAAAAAAAATAATTTTGTGTAATAACACCAACCCTTTTGATGGTTCCACAGATGAAAAGCAAGCTTCATTCCTTTCCTCTCATATTTAAATGCATTCATTTATAACCCTAAGCACAGAAGCCTTACTTGAAATATAAAAAGTCTGCACCACTTTTTAAAGGACAGTTATTATTTAACAACAAAACCACGGATGTGCTTTTGTAAAAAAGCATTAAGAAAAGAAATTCCTATTTTCAATTTTTTCTCTGTTATCCTAAATAAAGAAACTGTTTTTTGTAGCTTTTAAAATTAGTCTGTAATGCAGGCTTTTATACCAGGTTAACACTAACTTAAAATCTAGTTGACTCACCAGTTTCCTTGTGGCTTGCGGTCAGGATTAGCCATGTGCTATTGACGCAGCTGTTGCTCTGACCAGCAGGCGTCAAATTTTCACGCCTTTCAAGCCAGCACAAATCTATTGATCTGTAATGTCATGTTTATTTCAGCAATATCAATTTACTCAGATGATGTGAATGCCTTTTAATATATCTAATACAATGTATCTAAGGAAAATGCTGTAACATTTTGTGTCTTTGTCCTAATTATTACAAAGCACACAATTTCATTTTTCTTCCTCTGTAGGAGGCGTATTTTAATCCTATTGAATGTGAATTCTAATTCTATCTTTAGCATTGTGTCAATTTGCACACATATATAGTTTCTTACTCTGTCAATGTAATAGTAACATAAAACTATTTAGCATATGTTATATAATTCCTTTCTGGATTTTTTAATTAATATGTAAATAATTAAATGACATTTTGCATTACGGAATGATGACAAAAAAACACATTGAGCTCATTCCAGACATTTACAGAAAGGGATATGGGATCAGAAATGTATAATGTACACCCTTATAAAAATGAGTTTTGTATGCCTGGGAAAAGTGACATTTTCCATTTTAGCCCCCCCCATTGTGATAAAGCGTCACTTAAATTCAACGTTGATGCTAGGAGTTCACAGTATGATTATTAGGCATTATAGAGATTAAAAAACAAATTTAGTGCACTAATTTTTAAAAATGTTGTTTTTTCAAATAATCAAAAAAAATATTTATTTTTAATAACACCAACCCTTTTGATGGTTCCACAGATGAAAAGCAAGCTTCATTCCTTTCCTATCATATTTAAATGCATTAATTTATAACCCTAAGCACAGAAGCCTTACTTGAAATATAAAAAGTCTGCACCACTTTTTAAAGGACAGTTATTATTTAACAACAAAACCACGGATGTGCTTTTGTGAAAAAGGCATTAAGAAAAGAAATTCCTATTTTCAATTTTTTCTCTGTTATCCTAAATAAAGAAACAGTTTTTTGTAGCTTTTAAAATTAGTCTGTAATGCAGGCTTTTATACCAGGTTAACTCTAACTTAAAATCTAGTTGACTCACCAGTTTCCTTGTGGCTTGCGGTCAGGCTTAGCCATGTGCTATTGACGCAGCGGTTGCTCTGACCAGCAGGCGTCAAATTCTCACACCTTTCAAGCCAGCACAAATCTATCGATCTGTAATGTCATGTTTATTTCAGCAATAACCAATTCACTCAAATGATGTGAATGCCTTTTTATATATCTAATACAATGTATCTAAGGAAAATGCTGTAACATTGTGTATCTTAGTCCTAATTATTGCAAAGCACACAATTTCATTTTTCTTCCTCTGTAGGAGGTGTATTTTAATCCTATTGAATGTGAATTCTAATTTTATCTTTAGCATTGTGTCAATTTGCACACATATATAGTTTCTTACTCTGTCAATTTAATAGTAACATAAAACTAGTTAGCATATGTTATATAATTCCTTTCTGGATTTTTTATTTAATATGTAATTAATTAAAGGACATTTTGCATTACGGAATGATGACAAAAAAACACACATTGAGCTCATTCCAGACATTTACAGAAAGGGGTCATACACTCAGAACAGACAATACAATGCGCTTAAGGCTAGCCATTCTTACATAAAAAGCGCAATCGCTACTTACTCACACAAGTACCACGGAGGTCAAATCACAACTTACATAGACATTTAAACACATATTTAACCCACAAATCACCACTTAGGACAGAAACAAAAGACAACCCACAGACTATACTTAAACCAAACCATTTGTAAATACTAATTGTAAGTCACATTTACAGGAAAGGGTCTCAAAAATAGCCCCAAAAGACTGCACAAAATCAGCTCAAAGACTGCTCCATGTTCAAGAATCCAAACTATACCAAATTCGCCAGTTTTGGCTGGCAGAACACTGAAAAAGCGCTCTGCATATCACCACTTATAAATGTTACTGAGTGTATAAACCAGGATCCTTTTTTTATGTACATATTTTAATTCCATGGGGTACTTAGTCACCAAGGAAGAAATGCGTTTTTTATACCTAAACCTATTTAGATATTCCCTCTAGGGGAGCCGGCTGATTCCATCCTAATTCCATGATGGTACCTCCAAGAAAGCAACACATTCTACGATGTGTGCTAAGAACAGGCATGCCAAGGATATTGTAGCATATACAATATTATTCACAAAGTAGCACTTAACTCAATGTGTGCCATTCAAGTTTTAAAAAAGTTAGAGACATTTTCTCATTACCTGTCTATATTAATTGCAATTCACACATATCCAATCAAGTTCCAAGATTTTTGGCCAAAACCAGTCAAGAAAATGTCGACTACCTTACCAACACACATCTTCAGCCTGTCACTGCCAAGTTCTGTATGACCTATCGGTCGCTTTAGAATACTCACGCCAAAAAGGTTCTCAGTGAGGAGAGGTAAACATTTGGAGAGTCAAATCAGAAAGACCAGAAATATACTGGGCTGCAGAGAAAGAGAATCACGTGCGCAGGGTACCTCCTTAGTAGATTCCTGTCCTGTCCTCCTCAGTAGATTCCTGTCAAGACCACTCCCTTGGATAGCCGCTTCACTGATGAGGTCCGCGTTGGGCGCCATTGCTGAAATATACACCTCCTAAGGGGTTCGCTGATACACCTGGTCCTTTTAACCAACAAAGAAGAATTGACACACCAAAAGTCAAGATGCAGACTATGCGGGTACCATACGGAAACCTTATGCCATCTATTGTGTACGTGCGAGTCAATAAAAGATGAGAGAAGAACTTTGCTGAAATCAATCCTAAATGCCCTTCAGATCCGCACCTGCAGGCAGACTGTCACCAGTTGGATGGGAGCGTGTTTGAACATTTTAATATGCCGCGGGGTGAAATTCATGAATAAAGTAGAGACTTTGCTTTTAAAAACCGAATTAACTTAAAAGTGGGGACTGTAAAATAACGTTTTACTCTTAAAGAACCGAAAAAATAGAAATATAATTTTAAGAAAATGAATGTTATCTTTTTTTCATCTAAACTGTAATATGTATATGTATACTTTATGGTTGTGATAAACCAAATAAAGTTAATTTTTGACTGACACAGAAGCTGCAATATAAAAATAAAATTTTTAATAACCTCACATGAGGGAGACTGCGTCATACAGTACCCTCAGGCCACTGTAGGAGCCAGTCTAAGGAGTACAGAGAACAGGGGCTTTATATATGCATAGGTTACATTAGTCAGCATAAAACCATGGGGAGGTCCTGGCACATACCAGCATGCAAAATGACTAATACAGCTATATAAAATGTGCTTGTTCAACAAAGTGGGAGGAGAGATATTTCTCCTTACATCAGCAAGAATATTCTGACAGTTCTATACTAGGAGCATGTGCATTCTGACAACTAGGCCTTTCTGAGCATTTGCAAGGCTCTGGAAAAGGGAGAAAGCACATGGCAAACACATGGCTAACTAAGACGGCTGCCAAGTACAAAATTGCTTTCAGCTCATGCTAACAGATTCCTGCAATCTTTAACATTTCCATGTTGGGAATTATCACAGCACCTCTGCAGACTGTGACTGAGATGCAGCCCGGCTGACTAGGTAGCTAACCTGTGCACTTTGACCGGCTTCCTGACACCCAAAACCAAGGTATGGTTCGCAGAGAATCGCAATTAAGTAATTGCTATTCTCAATATTGATAAAGTGGCCCTAAGTTAGAATAGCCCAACTGATCTGGCAGAATAATGCTATTGCTAGGCTTTTCTTTAGTATAGTTTAGATACAGAGAGGAGTAGGCAAACATTAGCAGCAATTAACATGGTTGAATGGTTCATACTTGTTTACTCTTCTAACAATGCTGATTACAGTAACATGCCTCATTTTGTCTAATAATAGCGGCACAAACTTTTTTTGCAAGACTACAATAATTTTAAAAAAAGTTTGAAAATGCATTGTCGTATCTTTCTTGTGTTTTTCTTGGGCATGCAAGAGTGGCAAATAAAAGAGTTAGATCTGAGTCCATGGACTCATTGGGAATAAAAGAATCATGTTTGAGGTTGCCAACAACCCTGTTTCATTTAGGGGTTAGGTGTGTTAATGTGAGCTTCCTGAAACCCACCAACACTCTCAGATGGTATTTGTGGACTAAGGGGCAGATATATTTAGGAGGTTTCTGGTTGCAAACAGCCCGATTCACCCAATTGGGCCATTTGCGACTGGAAAATTCTATTTTTGTATGTATCATTCCCAAATTGCAATTCGGTAACATGTACTTAAATCACAGTTTGGAATTGAGAATACATATTGATTTGGCATTAGGAAGGGGCATACCAAGGGCGTCCCTTCCTAATACTGAATCGCAGTGTCATGTAAAAATATTTAGCAACAGAAATATGGTCACAAACATTTTCAAGTTTTTTGCTCATGGATCCATAACTGACTTGTTACTGTTTCTGGGGTGTGTTTTATAGTGTACTACATTCACCTGCCATCTACCCATTTGGCACTGAGTCCATACTTTGGCCATGCCCTCCTCCAGATCAGCATCTGCCTTCTGCAGCACAGGTTGGTTGGGTGACTTCCTGGCTTTGAACTGGGCTTAATTTGCTAGCTGAAAAATCTCATGCAAATTAATTGAACAGCATCAATGTTATTAGTGAAAACAACTTTCATTGCCCTTTCATTTACCTTTATCCCCTGATGGATCTGCTGAAATTGTGGCATCATCAATTGTAAGCTAAACCCACTAAACATCTGCTAAACTATGTGTATATTCATTAAACAGCGCCAAATTTATTAGTAGAGGAACACTTCTTTCATCCCTTGAAGTCCTCCGTAAATGAGCTTGCAGGAAAATGAGGAATCAAGAGTAGGCTAAACATGCTAAGTCTCTAACAAATTCTACGCACATCCATCAAACCGTGCTAAAGTCATTAGTAAATCAAAATAATGTGACCCCCGTTGGATCTAAACAAAGCCTGTACTAGATGTACCTTGCTCATCAAATTTGTTTCAGATTCATCATACAGTGAGAAATTAATAAGAAATTGGAAATAGTTTTCATCCCCCCCTTTAACTTTGCTCACTAGACAGATTGGTACACATCTTGACACTCCAATCAAAAAGTGAGCAGTCCAGCTTCTGGCAAAATTAATGCAGATTCATCACACAGTTCCAATGTTCTTTGCAAATAAAGACTCCCTTTTATAAATAGGTGCATTCTTGGTGGAGCTGTACAAACTTAAACAAACTAAATGATACTTAAACATGCTCAGTCTTTGCAAATCTATCATATGTGTCAAAGCTATTGGTGAAGCATCAATCTTTGACTCCCTTTTACCCTTGCCCCTTTGGTTCTGCACAAAACCTGAACTACATTCACTGGATATCATTTGCTAATTACTTGCCACATTTTACACAGAGTAATTTAGCAGGGCCAAACTTATAAGCACATGAAAATTCTACTGGCCCACCCTTTTAAACTATCCCACTATTGATGGACTGGCACAAAACTTGACATGTCAATAGTAATCCTCTCTAGCTTCAGCCACATTTTGAACAGATTCATCACAGGGTGCCAAACGTATTAGGAAATGAATACTTCATAGGCCCTACTTTTTATCTGCCCCCTTAAGTACATTAACAGATTCAAAAATAACAATCGTAATCTAAATGCATTGTGTCTGACTAATCTATTTTCAGCTCAGACAAAAATAGAGTGGCTGCTTTTTGCATGTTGTGTGATTCAGGCAATATATTTAATGCAAAATGTGTCCTCATGTTCAGAATAGACCCAAGTACACTAAAAAACTGTGCTCCACCAGATTTGTGGTTAACATAATTTCACTTATTTTTTCTGAAATTTTTCATAATTACACAAAAGGAATTTTCAAGCTCACATAGCACCGTTTTCAGGAGCTAATATTTAAACACTACTGAATGGATTTTAAACCCGAACAAGAAAAGCACACTTTCTAAATAAGTCAAACTTTTCATGCCAAGTTTGCTGTAAATCCCTGGTTTTAGCTGTAGGTGCAAGTAAAACATCCCAAGGGAACTAAAATGTAAAAACTCTTCTTTCTTCACTCCCCGTTAACCTTTGTCCATAGCTAAACCAGTTGATTACCGAATTTCATGAAAATCTGTCCATGGAGTCAAAATTACATGCAAATGTAAAAACACCTTTTACAAGCAGCATTGGCTAATTAGTAGAATTAGAAGTGTGCTTTATCAATAGCAATTATTTTACTCTTACGTTGGTGTGTGACTCAACCCATTTTTTGTAATTATTCCCTTTTTTCAACTACACCGACTTGCTTTAATCAAATTTACTACTAAATTCTATTTTTAAATGTACGGCTATCTGCTCCCTAGGACAGAGATCTCTGGACAAAAAAAGAAATAAGAGGGTGAGATGGAGAGTGACAGTCATAGGTTTGTGAATTGCATATGTTGGTACATGAAATACTGCTAATCTAGTGCTACATTACATACTCCAAAATTCATTTCGTGAATCAGGTCTTCTGTGTTAATATCTTTTGCAGACATGAACTAAAGAGTTTGCCTTTTTTGGGCTGAGTCAGAAAATGAGTAGCGATAAGATCTTTGAAGGAGAGTATGTTGATTAGCGGTTTATCTTTTGTGCATGTTCTGCAAACCGCGCCTAAGCAAACCCAGATGGAAATTGCTAACTTCTGTGATTAATGAGAACTTGTTTTTTATATTTAAGAGAAAAGCTATTTTAAATTCATATGATAATCAAATATCAACAGTAATTCGGAATGTTTAAATATAAGAAAAGAACGTAACGATTACAACTGAAAAAAGTTCTGAAAGTGAAATAAAATATTGCTTTTTCATGTTTAGAATAAGCTGGCGTATCCATCCGTATGTTAGTTTTGCTTGATAGAAAATCTTCCTAAGTGGAGCAACATCACGTTTTAGGTTCTTCTTATAATTTCCACAGAGAAAATCATCAATTTATATCAGAACCCAACTATTTTCTATAAAACATTGAACAACAGCTAGATGATTGACGCCGCGTTAAGTTATTTAACTCATGAAACAAAGAAGTAAAGAAAAGGCAGGAGGTAGAGAGGAAGGTAGTCACTTATCAATTATTGATTTTTGGACCATTAGACAAACAAGCCATTAGTGGATTTGTATGTTTTATTCTTTCTTGTCTTATGTATTTGTTTAATGACTTTCGTTTAATATGTATTTTTGAGTCTGTGTTTTTACTGTTTGCAAAGGGAGAAATATAACCTATTGCATGGGAAGTGTTGTTGCTTAACGAATGCTGTCTTTCTATCAGTATTCTATAAAGCATATTCGGAGATAAATGATGGATGAAGTTGACACTCCTCGATCCATCTCATCTTCTACATAAACATTCCTTCTCCTACAATCCAATAGTGTTTACACCAGCATTGCTGGATGCTGTGTCGCATTATTTGAGGACTGGTCGGCAGCTGCAGCAGCCTAACCTGTGATGTTCTCTAGTGATTTACCTGGGGTCCCTGCACTTGTAAAACCACTCGATCCTTATCTACCAATCATCAGGCAGAATGGATGACACCTCACCTTCCTTGACCATTGTCCTGAGCCTCCTCCATTCATTCCTCAGCTACGAACTGGAGGTGCAATGCCTTTCAGGTGAGTGGGGAGGGTTTAAAAGAGCATTGCTCCTCAAACTTCCTCTTCATAATCAATTGTACACATTATTTACGGCCATCACCACCTCCCACCGTAATTCCCTGGGGTGAAATTGAAAAATTAAATTTCTACAGATCATCGTTTAAATTTAAGGAAGCAAAAACAATTTAAAAAACTTTTTTTCATTGTGGATACATAACCCACTCACTTCTACTACTTGTGCCATAACAACTCTGAATTCCACTATGAACACCTTTTGTAAAAAAGTATACAGGAACTGGAGCATGATGAAAACAATGTGAACGCTTCATTATAGCTGTAGAATCTCCTGGAAACTTGGTAAATGTGAGAAATCTGGTTTCGGAGATGCCAGAGCAATAAATAAAAAATAAATAAAAAAATAGAAGTTACTTGATCTAAATAATGTCAGCATGTGCCACTCACCAATGGTGTCCAGGGGCCTCCGTACCAGAGTTACTCAAACTGAGGACAAAGTGCTCCTTTTAGCACTTGGCTGTCAGAGCAGTGAGTCAGAGCATTCCAAGGCAGATTCAAAGAGGTGCCGTGGACTAGAAACTCAGAACCCAGGAAGGCGCAAACAACCATCACTAAATGATTGTCCAGGCAGTGCCTGTTCTTAAAAAATAAAAAGTACTTTAATACACATTACATTTTCATTTTATGCAGAAAATTACAAATATGTACAACATTGCTACCTTGCACGTGCCCCTCTCATGGGAACTCTTCGTTCCTGTATTCAATTTTTTTTTCAGCCCACATCGGATTATGGGGAACTGCTGATTCTGTAGTAGCCATGAGGAGGTTTTTGTCTTGTGCTTGATGTGTCCACACAAGCTGGAAAACTTTAACTTCTACAGAAAACTCCCTGCTGCTCTCCAGGGGACACGTGCAATGGCCCTAAAGCAGGCTCCCACGGTAATGGTCTCTCCATACCCACTTCGGGGGTACAATGCCGAGAGTGGATAATTCAGAGTGATGCTCCTACCTCTTTAGGTTCCCTTCCTCACACGGCCACAGCAGATGCCTGGTGTCTCCCATAGTAAGTGATAACTTCGACAGGTCAGGTGATCCTACTCCACCTCCAGCTTGTGGACACAGACCCACACATTGGTCCCCAGGGGGACCCAAGGACAAATACGCTCGCCAAGAGCCCTACAGAGATTTCACATGGGATTTCTCATTGTAGGCGTTTGCTTCCAACTCCAGAGCAACCACTGTAATTCCTTTTATGCATCCCAGAAGTGACTTTTTCATTTTGGCATGTCTTCCACACCCCTTTGCTCATATTTACACAGGCTTTGAGGCATTTTGCTCCTGTGCCTACCACCAGGGACATTTTCTTGAGGTTTTCTTACCACCAGATATATGTTGAGGAATTTTTGCTGCCTTTTGCCGCTTCTAGCACTTTTGCTTTCTCCTGCTTAGTAGTACCTTGGTTCTAGCGTCGTGGCCTGTCCTCTTGTCCTGTACTCATGGCCTCATAATATGAGATCTTCCTGGCAGCAGGCCTCAAGATCTTCTACATCAGATCAGTCTCTTTGCCTTTACTAGCCAGCCACCTAGACGCTCTCCCAGTTTAAAGGAGACCGTAGGTCCAAAAAGAGTCTGCATTACGCTATTCTAGGGCCTCCTCAACAATACAAGTCCACAGAAGTCGAGGGGACCACCTCCGGGGTTTGGAACAAATTCGCCCTCTACCTGTCATGACAGAAGTCAGGGAGCTCAAGTGGCCAGTCCAGAGGAAGATCCACCCAGTTCAGAGTTCAATCCAGGAGTCTTAAGACATTTAGGTTAAATTTGGCTATTTATTCTTCTGTCCCTTCAGCCTTTCAGGTTCTGCCGTAAAAATGGAGGAGGGGTTTTCTATGTTTAGTGAGACACTCACCCTATTCCTTGACCCCTTTTGTCTCTAGGAGGTGTCAGCTTACTGTCTCTTCACCCTTTTATGCACTCTGAGTATTAAAGATGGCAACTCTCTCCAAAATTGTGGCACATTTGCTCTTGGATTTAAGTTCTATTCACTCATGTTCAATTATACCCCTCCTGAAGTAACTGGAGTCAGAGTTATGCTGGTTGTACCTTTGTTCCATGTTGCAACATCTTCTGAGCTAATTAGCAAGGGGTCTTCAATATTTGCCTAAGACTAGAAAAGAAACCCTTTTAAGACAACACACTATTTCAGAATTGAAAGACTCCAAGCACAGCACATCGTCCATTTACACTACTGATTGAAACCAACATCAGGAATCTCAAGTTGTTTAGAATGATTATCCTCAACTTAAAAAAAACCTTGGACATTCACACATGTAACCACGCTCAAACATCAACATCAAACCTGCCCTAAGTCAGTTCAAAAGCTTCAAGATGGGCCACCTCTTCCCCACTGTTCCCCAAACATACTGGATCTGATTTCATAACAGTGTGTCATCTACAGTCTTACACGCCTGCTCTTAGATAGAATGGAAAACAGCACTTCCCCAGATACTATTGTCGCAAGGTCAGTCCCATGAAATACAGTGATGATGCCTCCAGAGATTTCACCCTTCTCTAGCTTTGAACATTTAGTTCATATTCATTGCCAAACCCATAGTGATGTTCATTCAGTTCTTTAAGATGTTGCCGATGAGCACTCATTTCGCCAAGGACACAGTCACAATTAAGGAAAGAAATGGCAATTCAGTGACCATCTTAAACAACATTCTTCCACCAGGGCATCATATTTCAGTGATTTCTTTGCCCCCACACCATTGAGCTATACACTCAACCATAGTGTCATAAGTAATCTGGGTGAGAAATATACACTCAACTGGAGTGTCATAAGTAATCTGGGTGAGAAACTGACTTGACTGGGCTGAAGGACCACAGTGATGGACTGCAGAGAACAAGTAGCGAGAAGAACAAACACAATGCTGTCAAGAAAGAGGCAGGACAACAGGCAAAGTTGGGAGGAAATGAATAAAAGTGGGAGAGGAAAGGAAAATTAAGTGACCCCTTTATTCGATAGACCTTTGAAACTACCACACTATTTCTCTCCTTCCCATTTCAAAATAAGCTTTAGCTTGGGCATCTTGGTCTCAAACCAGTATCACATAGCACAGCATTCCCCCCTATCATGTATATGCAGACTTTCTTCCACACTATAGAATGGGACTGATAGTGCTGTTGAATCTGGGTAACCTGAGAGGAGAGGTGTATGCTGGCTGTCAGTGTCCACATTCTTGTAGATCTGGTGGCATTATTCACAATAAACATCTGTCATGATGGATTTTACAAAGGAGTGTATTCAAGGCAGTCTAAACCAACATTGCTAAGACAGTGCCTTGAATACCTACCCATGATTGAATTTAACAAAATCTCAGCGGCCTTGGCTTCCCAGTTTTGCTTGCTGTAAGATCTTGGAATATTGGTTGAGAGAGTGAAAACCCACCTCAAATAATAATCACAAGCCTTATCAGAATAAACCACTAGAGTCACTAAATAAACCTAAGCGTAACTCTCTGGTAGCTTGACACACAACAGTCAGTCTTACCTTTGACGTAATGTGTAAAGTATTTATGCAGTACTCAAACAGTAATGAAGTGAAAACACAACAAAACAAAAATCCAAAGCCAATTTAGGAAAATATAGATCATTTTAATAAACAAGACTATACCAAAGTGATAAAAATCCAATAAGTAGAACCGGAGATACGAATAAGCATCAATTGTGGGCATTTGATCATGTTAGACCAGTTCAAAATCAAAAGTTAAGGACGACCGTGATAGAGCGTGGGTTGGATGCAGGGACTAGGTTCCTGCCAGTGGAATGTTTACCTTATTACTTACAAAGTTTTATGGGGAAAATGTAGTCTCTGAAGAGTCATCGGCGAGGCAAGCTGGATCTGAAGTGGTGTTTGATGACGATGGGTTGCTTATGAGCGGAATCACAGTGCGATTGTCGACGAAGGCAGGAAAGTGAGCAGGCGAAGTTTGAAGTCCATGCCTCGGAAGGCCTCAAGGTTGATCGGATGCTGTTTGGTATGAATCCTGGTGTAACCCTCTATAGTCAGACTTAGAAACATTTCTAGAAGTCATATCTCCTTCAATGGGGCAAACAAGAAAGTCGAGTCTGACAGGAGGGGGGTTGGGAGCACACTGCCTCTCATCCCAGCACAACTGGCGATTTGACATCAATGACAGCAGCTCTGGCGACGATCCCGGTCTGTCAGTCCTCCAGGCAGAAAGCCACCAGAACGTTTCTGAGTCCCTCTTCTTGCAGTTTAGGGACAGGAGGAGTAGACTTTAACACCAGCCAAGTGTCTGTGCATAATGAAATTGATTTACTATTGCATGGTCACTATTTGTGAATACTTTGCACTTGAAAATGAAGCCATTAAGATATGTAGAACTACCAGTCTGGCTTCAGATCATGCTGTAGCTTTGAGAATACTACCTTGCACGTAGTAAACAATGCAATCCTAATCCCAAATGAAGTTAACACTGCCTCCTGATATTTCTGGACCTCTCAGCTTCCTTCAACATACCGATGATACACAGTTTTACTTGAAAGTCTCCTTTACTTCTAACATCCAGTGCCTAAAACACTGCCTGCATATCATGCAAACCTTGATGCCCAGCACCTAGCAGAATCTCGACCCAACCAATATAGAATTTCTGTTGTTTGAAAAGTACCAAAAAGCAGTGTGCAATTTCAAATCTTGCATACTGTACATTTCCCCTACAAATACTTGGGAAAGAATATACGTATAGTGCACAGCTTTAATATTTCGTCATAGCTGAGGGCCAGGCCCCCCTAAAAATATCATTCTGGCTACGAGCCTGCGGAGAGCTCCTGATTGTGTCTGGAGGAGGCCCCTCCACATCCCCTTGCAGGGGACAGGGCTCAAGTTTTGTTACGCCACTGGAAAGGAAAACAACTTTACCTCTGCTGAAGAAAGACATTTAAGTTGTGGATATATTTGCAAAATGCTGAGAATTCTCTGTCTGTTTAAGGGACTACTATCATTTGGAAAGAGATCTGTGATTTCAATAATTGAGGACTAGGGGGCTGAATTGCGACTTCCCGTCACTTTATACATTGGTTCAGCATTGAGGCCTCATACTATGTTTACAGGCATATGCTCCATTTACTCCTGGGAAAAGACAGACGCTTTGAATTCAGGAACCTTAGGATTTAATCCACTGTGTAGTTCACCAGGGGTGGTAGGCAAAAAGGCGATACCTCCAAACCCTCCCCGATAAATGAATCAGTATTTTGGGGGCAGGTAACCTCAGTTATTATTTTTGGAACACTCTTCATGTTAAATCTTACTCGTTTTGAGCTTTTCTAGTAATTGTATGCTAAGTTCCTCTCTTTCATCTTTTCTGGGTATTTAGTACTTTTATTCCTCATTGGTTGCTATTTGTTTCTATATCCGTTGCACCATTTAAATTCAGTTTATCTGCTCTGTCGTTCGTCTTCTTTAATGTTTTGAATATTGAATAGCAATGGAGGGGGCACTAGGGATTGCTGATGGTCTTGTGTACCTTTTGAAAACTATTTTTGAAGTGAGAAAACAGTCCCTGAGGCATTCGACTTCTGCTTTTTATTATCATTATTAGGTCGTATTTTCCCTGTGTGCATCACCCATGTCCGTGTTTGCTTCAGACCCTTCTCTGCTAAAATGCACTCTTTAGAATTAATACCTGTTTGCTCTTCTAACATTATTTCTCATAGAGCATCTAATAGATAGGGAGGGCCTTTTTCATTGATTAAGCGTTTTTGGTATTGCTGTTAAGATTTGCAAGTTATGATTCAAGTTACTCGTAGTCTTTTTGAGAGGCGAAAACATTGATTCAAACATTCTCTTGCAGTTCTTCAGAGAAATGTACGTATCTCCTGGAGTGTGAAAGGAATTATTAACTGAATGTGTAGGTGAACAGGAAAGATTAATAATACTAGCTGACTCTTCACTTAATGTGTTATAAAAAAAGCCTAAGGGCCTTTTTATGAGTTTGGTGGTCTGTGGACCACAGTACCGGCAGTGGCTGTCCAATGTGTTTGAAAGTTATATACAGAGATAGTGGTTTGTGCATTATTTTGTAATCAGCAACCCCACCTACTCACCAATATCACACCTATTAATGTCTATCACACACAACTGTTGCCCTTTCTCAGTAGTCTCCCATGTCACTGCTGAAGTTCACAAACCATGCTGGTTACCATTACTCACGTGTTGTGAAAGTGACATTGAAGTGACTACAACTACCAAGTCTAGTCACTCCAACTTTAACCAAGATACTAGACTCCTCTTGCTCTTTCTGATTTGTCTTGCATGTTGCTACTGATCTACACTATCATGAAGCTTACCATTACTCAAGTGTTGCTAAAGTGACATTGACTACAAATACTATGAGGCCTTGCCACTCCAACTCTGACCAAGATGCTATTATAAATGTGACACACTCACATTTCACACATCCTAGATCCTGTTTTGATATCAAATATATTTCTATATGGATGTGTCAATAAAGTAAAACACACCTTGTCTGCTACAACTCTGTTTTGGACTCTCAAATATCACCCACATAAAAAGGCAGTGTCTGTCAATGGGAATACATAGATTCAGTGTGAGAAACATTCTAAGGGCACAATAGAAACACTATCTGCAGGACAACTATGCCTCTATTCGGTGCTATCTTAAAAGGCTGGGGCACTGGGTCAAAGTATATTTTGCACCTGCCTGACATACTCCATGTGCACTGGACCTAGGAACTGAAATATATCAGGGACAAACAATAGCATAACTAAGTGCCTTGCATGTGTAGGCAATGGGTAAGTGCAACTTATGAAAGCACACACTGTTCTAACAGCACGTGGCACACATCTAGATGAAGTAGCTGTAAGGTACACACTGCAAAATGGACACATGTCCATGCAGAACTACACTAGGGTATGAGTGGAGAAACAAATATCTAACTTAAAGATACCTAACACATATCCAACCTACATCATATGGAGATGTGCAGCCTAAATGGCGTTGACAGTGGCCAAATCAAGCTGAAATACTTACCACATAACATGTCACCCGATACTATGTCTGCCCCATCAGGATGTCAACTAGGCCTAGGCGGAGTACATGGAATTCTGCTACGTGGAACTCCGTGAAGTGGTTAAAAATTCTGCTGCTCTACGTAGAGTTCTGAGTACAAGCGGAGTTTGTTGTGTGCCCGTTCGCGTTTCCATGTGCAACACCGAGTGCGTCGTTGTGTTAGAAATCGAGTGTGAACGCACCAATTGGTTCGCATTGGGTGTGGCCATCTTGTTTTTCTACTCTCTCTGATGGTGTAAGACCTCATTTTCACAGTCCATCTTTAACCTCTTAAATCCTCCTCCTTTAAAACGTATCTAGCCCTCATTTTTACGTCGAGCCTGAGCCAGCGCAAACGCTGCTCTGGGGATCTGTTGTAGATAGACTATGGAGGAGAATACCAGCCCATTTTTTTTCATTGGCTTGTGCTTGTGTCCTACGTAAATGCTGGCGTGAGATTCCTCCATAGGCTTGTTAGTCCCTCCTTAGTACGGCCATGTCGTCATTAGTATTCTCAAATGACTAATGGCCCCTTTGCTTTCGTTCTTACACGGTAAGCGCTATATTCTTTTTTCAGTTTGTCCTGCTTGAGTCACGTCAACATGCTTTATTTGCATTCAGCACACTGTGCGTGCTTTCCCTTTCAAAGCTGTAGACCGCTTGTTGTTAATAGACTTCTCGTGAGTGGACTACCGTCTCTGCCGGTGCCCTGCCCCCCACCTCGGAGCCCCAGCTGGCACCTTCACTGTCTGCTGCTGCTCCTGCCAGATCTTGTTACAAAGGGAAGCTGCAGGGACAATTGCGACCACTTGTTTTATTTACAGTTTGAGAACAATTTTAAATTACTTGTAGCTTAGTTGCTCTACAGAGGAGCTGACACTGCATGTTTTTTTAATAAAACTCCATTTGACATAGTTTCACACAACTTGTGTTTTTTTAAAAATTATTTTTATTTCTAGCTATGTTTTGAGTCCACCTCAGGATGTATGACGTTCCAACGCATACATTCAAAACGCATACCATTACAACAAAACTTTTACAACGCAGGATCCATTACAACGCATGCCATTACAAAGCATGCCATTACAACACAGATGCTATTACAATGCATGCCATTACAACGTAAGTATGAGTAAGTATTTTTTTTAAATTTTAATTAATGGGAATGTAATAGTAGTGTAAATGTTGGATAGTGTACGGGTTAAAATTACTATTGTAACTCCAGGGGGTGTAATAGTAGGTTAAGTGTTGGATAGTGTAGGGGTTAAAATTAAATTAAATACTTACCCATACTTACGTTGTAATGGCATGCGTTGTAATAGCATCTGCGTTGTAATGGCATGTGTTGTAATGAATCCTGCGTTGTAAAAGTTTTGTTGTAATGGTAGTGCGTTGTGAATGTTTTGTTGTAATGGCTGTTTCCCCCACCTCATCACTGCAATACCTGGCATACCGTAAGATTTTATGTACAGATTTGTTTTGCCAACACATCAGGTTTTGTTGGATCGTGAGGCTGATCTCTGACCTCAGTCTCAATCCAAATTTGGACACAATATGTCTAATATCATTAGGGTCGAGCGTGTACCCTACTGTTTGGCTTGAAGGCTTCTAAAAGCCTCTTGTAGTAAGCATGTATCGATTCTTTAGGTTCCTGTGTTGTTCCATCTAGTTTAAACAAATCATTGTCCTGTAGGGCTATTTTGAACTGCAACCATGTGATCACCTGATCGTACTTCTTCATAACCATCGGTGAAGGACCATAAAATACTAAGTTCCTCTCTGGTTCTGCACCAGGTCACTCAACAACTTACAAGCAGACCATAGACCACTAGGAACCACAATTTCAACCAAGGTGTTTAAGTTGAACAACACTTTTGAGATCTTGACAAAGCAATTGACTTGCTTGTACCACTCAGCAGGTTTCTCTCTTAGTCTGGGGAAATCAGTTGTAAATGCAGCAAGGTCAGCCCAACTCCAGGGAATATGCACATACCCTCCAGGAGGCACCTCCCTTAACGGATATGCCTCTACTCGCTGTGTTCCCCCTCCAGGAGATGGCGTCTCTTCTGTCACCTTTCTTACGCACTTCTTCTTGACAACCTCTCCCCCCACTTCCTCCCACTTCTCCAGCATACATACTCCTAATACCAATTCCTAAATGTGTGTCCTCAATCCAGTCACTCTCTTTTCCTCTAACTCTGAGTCATTGTAAATAGGCCTGTCATTTTCCTGCAATAATTAATCTGGGATAAATCTACTCCGTACCTCTGAGCCATCTCCAACAACTTCTCATGTGCTTGTGTCGCCCTTCGGGTGACATCCTTAGTCATAAACAGCAAGTCATTTGGCTCATAGGTCTTTATTCTGTCTAAAGGTAGACTCCCACTCATGATCTCCTCTAACTAAGCCTTCATCCTCATCACATTCACTAGCTTCACCTTCATTGCAGCCTTGATGGTACCCTGTCTCTGACTAGCCTTGCTGGTATTATGGTCCCTCAACAATGACTCTAAGTCAGCAACGTCTAGAACATGCTGATTCTCAGAGGTTGTCTGACTTCTACTTGCTTCTTGAGTCATGCCACTTGGTCCTCTCACAGGAGTGTCACACATTTGCAGACCTGAACTAGTGCTTACCATAGGTATAGGCCTTATTTTACTGGAGCCAATCCATACCCCGGAGGGGTCAGCAGTAGTCGTAAATGGGGTACTTGATTTCATAGGTACTAAAGGATGGCAATTCCCGTTCGTGCTCCCTGTTCTTCCCAAACCAGTCCCTCCGGCATGTATAGATTGTTTCTGACCAAGTTTTCCTACTGGGCTTGAGTGATAAACAGGAATGACAGGACCAACAGTAACCAGTACCCTAAGAGCTTCTGCCAAAGGTGAATCAGCGTTAACTCCATTCCGTTACCTCCTGAGACGGGCACTCCCATCCCCCCTACTCCTGCTGATATCATTCCCACGACCCCTGGGTCAGGAGCTACTGGGGTTGGTACGTTCCCCACATTCTCGGTGCCTTGACCGCTTTATCCCTCTTCACCTGTTTGTGGACTGTAAGGTGGCGGATGCTCAGCCAACAAGCTGTCTTCATTATCACTGCTTTGCCTCCCATTTGTCTTCCTGCTGCTATCCTGTGGTCCTCCATCTCCTACCAGCACTGGGTACAACTTCTATCCCTCAATAGTATCCACTCTCCACCTCTTAAGCCTCACATCCCACAGTGCATCCTGATAATCCTTCATGGGTTTCTTCATCGTCCCTTGATATTTTTCTCTTTGCTTAGCATGAGCTGCATGCATCCATGCATCTAACCCTTCAAACTGAGTGGGTCTAGGCAAGGGTTGCATCACAAACATCATTCCCCTAAGTTGATTCAACACATCTAACCTAAACGAACCAAAGAGTGGAAATGACAACTTACCCTCCTTTTCAGTGATCTTGTGCCAAATTTGGAGCCAAATTATAGTGTGGAGTCTAGCTTTTGCCACCATATAGTGTGCTGGAGTATCCTCAGGTGGTGCCTCCCCACATGAGTAAGAACTCCTTCATCATCTGTGAAAAGATCCCGTAACACCCTAAAGCATTGCATGATTTCTAAAATGTAATATCTGTTAAATTGATTACGACGGAACAATCATTTTCAACCACAGACTTCCCAATGACTACCAGCTAATCCCAACGCGGTGTTACACCAACGACCCTATCTCAGCGTGGCACTACACAATGTCATTCTCACTCCTCGCAGCAGCTCACCCTCCTTCACAATTTCTCCATAGGCATTCACTCACACAATCATCTTAAAACTGTAATTGTCTGCCACTCTGAAAGATCAATAGAATTCAATCAATCAAGAACATTCGCACATGGTAACCCTCGACCAGTGTGGATCACCGGAATTGGTATAGTTACCCCTGAACACAATATCTGTTGGACGATTCCTACATATTCCATTCACAAAAAGGTCCCTTTCTTCAATGGAACTGCCGATGATGTCTCACAACAACTCCTTATTTCTTCGCTCAGACAACCACAATCTTGGGACCTTCTACACTATTTAATATCCCAGGATCTTAGGCCACTTCAGGACTTGCAACTCAAATCTCAATCCTTGGGCAACATCAGACCCAAAACCACATTCACTCAACTCTCACTCCAACTCTGTAAGACATTACACAATCAAACCATTCCTGCAATCTAACATACTACATACACCCTGTTAATACTCACTCCTCCTTCCACCAGTGATCAGGTAGCATCATCAAACTCTGTCAATCTCCACCAGATTCTGTTGCCTTCCTTTCTCGATCATTGGGCTCTAGTTCGGGGCTATGGGGTTCTACGTTCCACTTATGATAGACCACTTCTAAATTCTCCCCTTACTTCATGTGCAAACCATTCTACTCTGCTACTTATTGAAAGGGCTGGACCCATTCGTTCTCAACCTTTTCTAGAGACAAACTCAGATGGTTCTTTTTTGTAGCATGAAAGTGTGAAGGGGAGAAAATTGTTAATACACAAGTCAGTCAACAATTCTTCTTACAGCATAATAATCTACGGACAACAATGGTTAGTTAATTTGTTTCAAGGCCAAAAATAACTGAACGTGAAGACACCTCAACTTGAGGGTATACAAATACAAAAGAATTAGCATGAAGCAAATTCCACACATCAAATTTAAATGGTGCAGCATGAACAAGACTATTAATTCAAGATGCAGGATACAGAGACTCAGGAAGCATGAGCCCAAATTTCCCTGCATCAAGGGTTGATGATTAAAAAGCATTAAATCTATCCCTACTCTAACGCTAAGATGACATATCTCCATATGCATTTTCAGTGGAAAGGAAAAGATGTCAGTGCGTGGAGTCTTCCTAAGAAGTCTCTCCACCATCCATGGGTCAAGTAGCATAAATCCACTATCACAAGAGAAGCAGCTTGTTCTGAGATGCTCTCTTTCTGAAGGCAAGAATGAAATGAGCACTTTCCCTAATTCCAACAATCAGTTCTCCACAGATAGAGAGTCCCATAATGCACAGCATGTGCCTTATGCACAATGGGTACAGTCAAGTGGGTACTTTTCCATGATGTTGTCCATGTATATCTCTCGTAACAATTTGTCCTTGGTTCCTATGCCTTCTCCCATGTGAATCCGTCTCCGTGTTTATCTCTTCCAAACCATGTAACTGTACCTTCTTCTCCCCTTTTCTACCTACTAAAACAAAGGCATTACTTTTCCCTAAAATATTGATTTTCCACCTGCAATGCAAACATGAGAAAGAACAGATTAAACAGTGCACATAAAATTGAACTATTAATTCCAAAGCAAGAGTTTTCAGTGAAATGAAATGAAAAAAATATTTGGTAAAGCGCACTGCGGCCAAGCGGCTTCCTGGCGCTGGGGACCTGATCAGAGCTCGCAGAAGGAATCCAGGGAGACTAGGAGGGGAATGCCTGAGAGAAAAGGAAGGTTTTAAGGGCTTTGCGGAAGTGAGTGTCGGTGGGGATGGAACGAATGGAGAGTGGAAGACTGTTCCAGAACTGGGGGGCCAGGACTGAAAACCGGGTGCCCCCCGTTCTGGATTTACGGAAGTGGGGGATGTGCAGAAGAGAGAGGGAAGAGGAACGAAGAGTGCGGCTGGGGACATGAGAGGAGATGAGAGAAGTGATGAACAGGGGAGCAGAGCAGGAGTGAGCCCGAAAGGCTAGACAGGCCAGTTTAAAGAAAGATCTGAAACGGACAGGAAGCCAATGAAGGGACTTGAGAACAGGGGTGATGTGAGAGGATTTAGGGAGGGAGAGGATGAGGCGGGCAGCTTGGTTTTGAATGGCCTGGAGTCGGCGGGTTTCGTAGGCGCGTATGCCCACGTACAGGCCATTCCCATAGTCGAGGTGGGAGATGACAAGGGCCATGACTATGGTTTTAAGTGCGTCGGTGGAAAAAAAACACGAAATTTTCCGGATAAGACGGAGGGACAAAAAACAAGAAGACACGACAGAACTGATCTGGCTGTGCATGGATAAGTCATGGCTGACTTTGATGCCAAGGGTACGAACGGAGGAAGCGGGCAAGGGAGGGGGACCAAAAGAAAGGGGCCAATGTGCAGGAGACCAAGGGTTGGAGGGACCACCAGTGAGGACAAGTTCCGTCTTGTCGGGATTGAGCTTCAAATGGTTAGCGCTCATCCACTCAGAAATGAAAACTAAGGTGGAACAAAACTTAGGGAGAGAATCAGGGGTAGAAGAAAGGTCAAAAACGAGCTGGAGGTCATCTGCGTAATTGTACACAGAGACCCCCAGCTCAAGAAGGGAGGTGATGAGGGGATAGATATAAAGATTGAAAAGAAGGGGGGAAAGAGAGGAACCTTGGGGAACGCCACAAGTGACCGGCCGGGGAGGGGCAGAGAAGCCGGAAAGGTGAACCGCCTGGGACCTGTCCCGAAGGATGGACGCGAGCCAAGAAAAGGCCGCGCCCCGGATGCCCGCTGCTCTGACACGGTCGAGAAGGATGGAGTGGTCAACCGTGTCAAACGCAGCTGACAGATCGAGAAGGACCAGGGCTTGGGGGAGGTTAGAGTCGGCCTTCCCCTTGAGTTCGTCCAAGACTGCCAGGACCACCGCCTCCGTGGAATGGCCCGGGCGGAAGCCCGCCTGAAGGAATGCCAAGAGGCCATTCTCCTCGATGTAAATGGAGAGGCAGGAGGTAACATGGGCTTCAAGGATCTTGCCAAGATAGGGAAATGGGTTGAAAATTAGAGGGGAGAGAGGGATCCAGACCGGTTTTTTTTAGGATAGGGAGGACTATAGCGGATTTAAAAGAAGAGGGGACAGAACCGAGAGCCAGAAAGGAATTAAGAAGAGCAAGAGGGGGGGCGGGGCAGTTAGTGAAAAGAGTTTTAAGAATGCGTGCCGGCGCACAGTCCGCGGGAGAGCCAGACTTGCATTTCAGGCCTACAATTGCAGGTAACATAAGAACATGTCACTTTCAGCGCCACAGATTCTTATAATCATTATAGCATTTTAACTAATACATTTGCCTACTTATAGAAATATTATTGTTAATCACATTTAGTATATGAGAAGTGTCAACTTCACAGCACAACTTCTTTGTGTTAATGTTTTCTGCTAGTTACATTTATTCTAATTCTCCATTCTACTTGTCAATAACCTAAAACATGTCACGTAATTGCATTAATACAGTTCACCATTCTAACACTTCACATTAACATAATTGCAAGATCATATGCGGATTCGCTCTATGCGTGATTATGATGCACCCCTACAAATGAAATGAGATGTCAGCTCTGTCAGTCTCTTTCCATTAAAGGTATTAAACACTTTCATGGCATAATTAGTATATCCCATGGAAAAACAACATCCATTCTAATCTGGACCCAGATGAATTGTCTAAGAATTTCTTAGGACAGTGCACACAAGCAAAATTAGTTTAGCATCCACTCTTTGAACTACACTCTTAAGAAGGGAGGAGGCTTCACCATCACCCATTTGTCCTCCTTCTCCTGCACTCCAAGCCAACAAGAAACAGTCAACTTCATGGAGCTCTTCACACATGCCGTTTCACATTCTTCAAAACTCACCTACCTTCCATCTCATTGACAGGCATCCTGGACAGACAAAGACTGAGCACCATAGTTCTAACAATTCAGCTCTAGCTGGGATGCCCCTGGTCACCCTCAGTTTAAAGTTACATGTTTCACAACTTATGAGGTGTTTCTCATGGATAGTCAGTTAGAGTCCTACTGCACGTCTCTTTACTGCTGGGACGTCCGAAGGAGAGATGTCCAATGAGGCAAGCCAGTAAAACTGAGAAGGGGCGTGGGTCTTCTTACTTTTGAAACACCCCACATGTGTCCCCATTTATCATTTATCTGCTTTGGCGTTCAGCTTTGAATTTTCAAATAGCATTTTGGGATGTGCTGTTATTTCCACTACCAACCCATAAAATAACTCAGCCAGTCATAACAGGTATATTTAAATGGGGACAGAAGGAGGAGTTCTCTGGCATCCTACTCATTATCTCACTTGTAGAGAGGAAATGCTCTCCCAAGAGGACTACTTGGCAAGGATTGACAAGGAAGTAGCGGAACAAAGTATCTGCCTGTCCTTCAAAGCGTTCTCCTCTGTAAAACCTTTCTATTAGCAGGACTTGTTCCATCGCTCATACTGAATTTAGCTATGAAATCCAATAAAATCAGGACTCCCAAGAAGATTGTCCATGATATCCACCAGGGAAGTCTCAACTTAGAGGCCATGGCAAAAGTCAGACTATTGCTGTGCAAGATATGATGGACTTCCAGAACTTATGCAATTGCTTCCAAATTATTGGTTCCTACCAATCAGTGGTAGATTCCAGATGAGTCAGTATAGAAGAGCAGTGTAAGACTAGATTTATTTTCTAGTTGTGTCACCAGTGTATTCTTTAAATTTGGAGAAACCAGCCTATGGTTGTATCCACTTGAGCAAATGGAATAAGGTGGGGAAACAAATATCCAGAGGGACCTCAATGGATACACACACAAGCCAGTTGGGCACCATACCAGGGATGCATTCGGGACCACACACAGCAGGAAAAAAGCTCACACCTGTCAGACCAAGGTCAGTCATATGATAGGACCCACACACAGATGCTAGATGCATCAGGGACCTGAAGATATTTGTAGTACAACAGCCATCATAAACACTGTCCTCAAAGAACAGAGGATCATGCAAAAATATCTAGGGTTGTGGAAGCCATCTTAAATGGCTCTTAGTTTAACAATACTCATCAAGTTTCCTTTGCTTCCCATGATTTCATTTTGACGGCCTGTGGGCTTCAGTGTATCTCCTTCAGAAGAACCTTGTAGACCTGAATCAAGCTATGACCTAATGTCAATTTGCCTAACTCCCTGCACCAGAAAAATCATGTTTTGTATTGTATTGTATTTGAATCTATATATTTCTCACTACCCTTGGCAAAGCATTGAAAAGCTCTACGTCTGACAGCATATTGCTACGGAACGCAAAGATAGTGTCTAGTCCAGAGTTATTGATTATTGTTGGTTATTGGGAATTAAGTGTGTGCTGAAGCAAGAATTCACTTCAGTTTCTTCCTGGTACATTAAAGTAATGGGTGTTAGCTGTGATCATTATTGGGAAAACGTTAGATGTGAGTTCATGCAGTTGTTTGCTGGGGTGAATAGATTAGTTTGGTAATGTTGATTTTCATGGGTATCACTTTTCGAATACAGGAAAGGTGAGGATCTTCAAAATGAGGCGTGATCAATTTGCAGAAATACATTAATGGAGATGGAGGAAAACATTCATGTGACTAAACAAGGTTGTGGTCTGAGGGAAGAGGCATGTAGCAGAAGGAAAGCAAAGAGAGAGTTTTTTGAGAGGAACAAAGAGAGATGATCATCAGAAGTTTTAAGTAAAGATCACTTTTTCATGCTGGATTTTAGGAATATTGAGGTCAGTTTGTGTGATAGCATGACATTATAGGAATCAAGACTGTGGGAAGAAATAATACTAAATGCATGTGAAGACAGTGCTATATAAGATATTTTATAGTAAGGAGGCCAGTCTGCTCACTGCTAAGTTACCACTAGATTACTGTTTCAGTAAGGAGAGCTGCCCAGCTAGGAGGCTGGAAGCGTAAAGTAGTTGTTGGATCAGACACTGAGAGGAGATTCTGCAAATGCTGGAGAGTATGTCTATTGATGTTCATCATCAATTGTGGCAAACAGTATTAAGTATGAAACAAAATGGAATCCATGTAGGACGTCTCTGATTTGACATGGCACAGGAAAGAGGATGAAGGCATCTTCTTAGTGAGTGGAAATCATTGCTGTGGGTGTCGATCCATACACTGAGGTGAGGGGCTCCCTAAAAATTAAATGAAGCCTTTGTTAGCATGGAGCTGCTGATTAGACTACGTGACGCACTGCCCTTTCTTAGTAGTTGTGAATGGCGAAACTGAATGGTCTGTTTGTGCAAGGTGAAGGGGACCCATTAGGTGGGGCCCAGCTTTTTGTCTTTTTTTATCACAGTTTCAGTTGGGCCAGTGACAGGGATGTGCTGACACCCCACACTTCTCTGTGCCTCTGCTGTGGGTGATCCTAGACGGAGACTACCCTGCTGTAAAGAGAATTAGTACACAAAGACAGAAATGTGAAAGGAGAATCAATCAATCAATCAATCAAAGCATTTATATAGCGCGCTACTCACCCGGAGGGTCTCAAGGCGCTGGGGGGGGGGGGGTAGTCCGCTACTGCTCGAACAGCCAGGTCTTGAGCTGCTTCCTGAAGGCGAGGTGGTCTTGGGTCAGGCAGAGGCGGGTCGGAAGGCAGTTCCAAGTCTTGGCGGCCAGGTAGGAAAAGGACCTTCCTCCTGTGGTGGCTCTTCGGATGCGGGGGACGGCGGCGAGGGTGTGGCTGGTCGATCGAAGCTGGCGTTTGGGAGCGTAGAAGTTGAGGCGGCTGTTGAGGTATCCTGGGCCTTGGTTGTGTAGGGCTTTGTGTGCGTGGGTGAGGAGCCGGAAGGTGATTCTCTTGTTGACCGGGAGCCAGTGCAGGTCTCTCAGGTGTCCGGAGATGTGGCTGCGGCGGGGGATGTCCAGGATGAGTCGTGCTGAGGTGTTCTGGATCCGCTGGAGTCTCTTCTGGAGTTTGGTGGTGGTTCCGGCGTAGAGGGAGTTGCCGTAGTCCAGACGGCTGGTGACGAGGGCCTGGGTGACCGTCTTCCTGGTCTCGGAGGGGATCCATCGGAAGATCTTGCGTAGCATGCGCAGGATGTTGAAGCACGACGAGGAGACGGCGTTGACTTGTCTGGTCATGGAGAGGGAGGAGTCCAGGATGAAGCCCAGGTTGCGTGCGTTGTCTGTTGGTTTGGGTGTGCTGCCCAGGGCGGGGGGCCACCAGGAGTCGTCCCAGGCGGAGGGTGAGGATCCTAGGATGAAGACTTCCGTCTTGTCTGAGTTCAGATTCAGGCGGCTGTTCGTCATCCATTTGGCCACGTCTGTCATCCCTTCGTGCAGGTTGGCTCTGGCGGTGGTGGGGTCGTTGGTGAGGGAGAGGATCAGCTGGGTGTCGTCGGCGTAGGAGATGATGTTGAGGTTGTGCTGGCGTGCGATGGCTGCGAGGGGGCTCATGTAGACGTTGAAGAGTGTTGGGCTGAGCGAGGAGCCTTGAGGAACGCCGCAGATGACTTCGGTGGCCTCCGATCTGAACGGGGGGAGGCAGACTCTCTGTGTCCTTCCGGCGAGGAAGGAGATGATCCACTCCAGTGCCTTCTCCTGGATTCCGACGTTGCTGAGGCACTGTACTAGGGTACGGTGGCAGACGGTGTCGAAGGCCGCGGAGAGGTCCAGGAGGATGAGCGCCGCCGTTTCTCCGTTGTCGAGCAGGGCTCGGATGTCATCGGTAGCTGCGATCAGGGCGGTCTCGGTGCTGTGGTTGGCCCGGAAGCCAGACTGCGAGAGGTCGAGGGAGCCGTTCGTCTCGAGGAAGGCGGCCAGTTGCTTGTTGACAGTCTTCTCGATGACTTTAGCCGGAAACGGGAGCAGCGAGATGGGGCGGTAGTTCTTGAGGTCGGTGGGGTCGGCTGATGGTTTCTTGAGTAGAGCGCTGAGTTCGGCGTGCTTCCAGCTCTCCGGGAAGGTGGCGGTGTCGAAGGAGGTGTTGATGATGTCCCGCAGGTGGGGTGCGATGACAGTGTCGGCCTTGTTGAAGACGTGGTGAGGGCAGGGGTCTGTCGGAGATCCGGAGTGGATGGAGTTCATCGTGCGGATGGTGTCTTCGGTGCTGATCGGAGTCCAGGCGCGGAGGGTGGTGGTGGGGGGCGGTCGTTCGGTCGTGGCGTGCGTCGGTTGAGTGCTGAAGCTGTTGTGGATGTCCGCGATCTTGTTGTGGAAGTAGGAGGCGAGGGAGTTGCAGAGGTCTTGCGACGGGGTGATGTCGTTGTTTCCGGCGTTGGGGTTGGAGAGCTCTTTCACGATGTTGAAGAGTTCCTTGCTGTTGTGCGCGTTGTTGTCCAGTCGTTCCTTGAATGCGGTTTTCTTGGTGGCGTGGATCAGTTGGTGGTGTTTTCGGGTGGCGAGCTTGAGGGCAGTCATGTTGTCCGGTGTTGGGTCTCTGCGCCAGGTTTTCTCGAGTGCTCTGCAGTTCTTCTTGGAGCTCTTGAGTTCGTCGTTAAACCATGGGGCTTTCTTGCTGCCGGGTCTGCTCGGTGGGGTCTTCAGAGGGGCGAGGTCGTCTGCGCAGTCGCTGATCCATTTCGTGAGGTTGGTGGCGGCTTGGCTGGGGTTCGTTGTGCTGGTGGGAGGCTTCTTGCTCAGGGAAGACGCGAGCTGGTAGGCTGTGATCTTGTTCCAGCTTCTGCGGGGGACCTGTTGTTGGTGATGGTGGAGCATGGTCCTTTTGAAGCTGAAGTGGACGCAGCTGTGGTCCGTCCAGTGGAGTCCCGTGGCGTGGCTGAAGGCGATGTCCTTGCTGGATGAGAAGACGGGGTCGAGTGTGTGTCCGGCGTAGTGGGTGGGGGTGGTTACCAGTTGCTTGAGTCCGAGGTTGGCGAGGTTGTCCAGCAGGGTGGTGGTGTTGCGGTCGTTGTTGTTCTCCAGGTGGAAGTTGAGGTCCCCGAGGAGGATGTAGTCAGCGGAGAGGAGTGCGTGCGGGCTGATGAAGTCGGCGATGTCTTCGCTGAATTGTGTGCGTGGTCCCGGGAGTCTGTAGATGAGGGTGCCTCTGAGGGTTGTCTTGGGGTTGATGTGGATCTGGAAGTGCAGGTGTTCGGCGGGTGCGAGGGTGTCGTCGGTGTTGGTCGTGATGCGGATGGTGTTCCTGTGGATGATGGCGATGCCTCCTCCTGTCTGGTTGACGCGGTCCCTCCGGATGATCTTGTAGCCGTCCGGGATGGCGATGGCGATGTCGGGCGCTGAGGAGGCGTTCGTCCAGGTTTCCGTGAGGAAGGTGACGTCTGGGGCTGTGGTGTCGAGCAGGTTCCAGAGCTCGACGGCGTGTCTGTGGACGGAGCGGGTGTTGAGCAGGATGCACTTCAGGTGGGTGCGGCTGGTGTTCGGCTTGGTGGGTGCTGGTGTGGCTTGGGTCCGGTTGCAGGTGAACTTGCAGGAGTGGCAGCTGAAGGGTCCGTGGGTGCGTCTCGGTGTGGCTCGGTAGCAACCCGGGGTCCTGCCAGTGTTGAGTGCGATGAGTTCGGTGGCGTCGTAGATTCGTCGGGTCGGCTTCTGTCGGTGGGGGCCAGGGGTCCTGGCACTGGGCGCGGTCCAGGCGCGGACGGGCACAGACGGGCTTACCTTTGGCACACCTTCGGCGCTCATTTGGTGCTCCCGCTGCGCGCGTCCGCTGCGCGGTCGCTGAGGGGGCGTCATAAGTAGGGGCCGTGAGGGAGGGTCGGCCGGGAGGCGGGAGGTGGGAGGGCCAATGGGAGAGCAGGGGAGGCGGAGCTACGGGTCAGCGGCGGGAATCACGGAGGTGACCGGGCCGGTGAGGAGCGGGGGCAGAGGCGGCAAGCTGCGGGCAGAAGGCGAGCCCGAGGAAGAAGCGGAGGGCAGCGGCGTGGGGGGGGTGAGCAGAGGTCTCGGCGATCAAGGGAGCGGCCAGGCAGCAGCTGAGACCTCAGGCAGGCGAGCGAGCGGCAGAGCAGAAGGTAGGCAGGCAGGCGATCAGCAGCAGCGAGGAGGGAGCGACCGCCTGCGAGGGCACAGGGGTCACAGGCTTGGGGAATCAACCCAAGCCTGTTCTGCAACATATATGACTCAGAAACATATTGCTGGGAATAAAGAAAATAAATGTCTTTATTTTCAGTTCATTCATGTAACAGTTGTATTTTGAGCATATCCGAGGTTGTAGCTTATCTTTGTAACATTAGCTTCCACACAATACATCCTTGTCTTTGTCTCTTTGATGCGTTTATAGCAGCAGAACAGCTGAAACATGACTTGAAAATGTACTGGTTCATACAAATTAGTGAATTTGGGCTTGCACTTCTAGCTGAACATGGATACAGTTAAGTATTTGGCTAACCTCTTAGGTGACGATTGATGGCCACAGTCGATCAGTAATGTTCACATCTAATATGCAACTAAAATAAGTTATAGGAGCGCCAAAATTGATGTGCGTATTATGATGCCACATGTTTTGAATATGATCATTTTCGAAAAGGGAAGCTGATTAGTGAACTTCTATAGCTGACATGTATCAGACAGTAGGAACATAACCTCATTTTCCTACTTTCAATGATGTGTTGTGCGTAAGACAGTGAAATGTCACACATAAACACTCTGGAAACCCTGAAATGTCACACACAAGAAAGCTAGGCGTTTCTTACATTTCAACTGAGTGCACTGGTTAATTCTGGTTTGCTCTTACCACTTTCTTGCTAGCTCCTCTTACCCTCCTTCTAAGATTGTATTCCCTGTGTTCTTGGTCCCGCTTCCGAATGTCCTTTCAGGGATCCTCCTCCTTTCTTATGTTAGCTCCCCTTTTCTCCCTTTGTTGTGGGTTTTATGGCATAAGCTTTGAACCTTGAAGAGACTCCATTATTGGACAGGGAGCCAGTGAAAGGAGCACAGATTGGGTGAAGGTCTAATGTATCCGCTCAAAACTAGAGTCAGATGAGTTCTGGCATTTTGGATGCATTGGCCATCAGGCAGTCGACCAAGCTGAGGCTTGTCCAAAGATTATAATTGCGTTTTTTCTCAGTGTTGCAGCATAAGGCATTCTTGTCGATCCATTTGGCTCATGCAGATTTTAAACTTTTCCTGGAAGGTTGGTGAATCCCCATCCAGCCTCAAGATCAACAGGGTATCATCTGCACAGAAGTAGAAACTTAGCCTGAAGAACAGGATGAAGGAAGTGATGGGGGCAAATACATATGGGGCTGAAAGCGGAGCCAGAGTGATGACCTGAGAGTGACCTTTCAGAAAAGACTTGAATCAGTGTGTGACTACAGGGGTAATGAACTTTTACCAAACCGGGCAAGTACCCAATAATGTTTTTTTACACATACCCACAGGAACTCACCTTTGCTGTGCATTTATAGCCCGCATTGTGCAGTCAAAACGCACCTGGGGGGGAAGATTTACAAGCCCCTTCCGCCACTTGTGTGTCACTTTTTTCATGTTAAAAGTGAAGCAAAAGTGGCGCAAGGGGCTTGTAAGTCTGCCTGCATTTTTTGTGAAGATATTTGTGTGGCACATACCAGCATGAAGTATGCAATTTCTGACTTGAGTTATGCATTTGGCAAAGAATGTATATAAAACAACATGAATGTATAAAACAACATGAATATATCGTTTGGCGAGTTGATATAAACTGAGAACATCACCCCTGCTTCTATTATTAAAATGGCTGTTTGTCTCCAAAATAGGAATCAAGACATTTTTTCCAGCAAACTGGGTGAGTAACCCTTCTTAGTGCATGCATTAATGTGTTCCTTTTTTTCTGACTTCTTATAATGATTAGGACTGACATACACAATTTCGGAGAATCGTACCTGTCCTGACCCAAGAGGCCAATAATTTGAGGGCTGAAACATGTCAACGAATTTAGAGGTTAATAGAACATTTTATATGTTTACACCCACCTACGTTTGAAAGCATAGCTAAACAACTGCTAATAAAGGGATACCTTGATTGTTCAAGTTTTGTTTTATTGTAACCTGAAGACCCCGGCTGAAGTAAGAATTAAAATGCTTCCTGGCATATGCTTGAACCCATTCTGTTTTTTAAGGACCAGTATGAGACTCGGTGTATGGGTGAGGGTCTATTAAAGAAAAATACTCATTTTCTTGGTGTTACCCAGAGGACATATCCAATTCCTTTAATGATATGGCCCGGTGTGGAATGCTTATACTGATAACCACAAAAGTGACATCATGGGCATTGTGGTGCTTGTTTCTCAGCCTAAGAAGTCAGATCAGTCTTAGGGGCATAACGTGGCCATAAATCCCGTTGACTTTGGTCCCAGGGTGCATAAGGTCCTGACGGGTATACAACGATCATCAAACCCTTTGCTTACAGGAAGGCATTTCTAACAAAATTAGAGGCACTTTCATATTAATAAATATACTCTAACCCCCAGGTTTCCATTGGTCGACAGATCACATACAAGCTTAAAAAACTCTGCAAGTCACTGTTGCGCATGTGCTGTTTTATACCTGCATTATTCCACAATATAGCTCTTATAGTGAAATCTCCCAAATCTATATAAAAAGGTGTACCTTTAGATTGCTTATGTTGTTAAATCTTAAGAGAAGGTACATTACAGTCTAAAAATAAGTACAAATATGTACTTCTGAATTGCACAGTTTTGCCTTGATGACTGATGGAAATTGTTTCTAATTAGAAAGCAAGGACATATGGGGCCCACAAAATTTCCAAAGTGGTCCATTCTCTAGGCTACTATGGCTTAACTCTTATCTTTTTTGCCTCCATTTGTTAGTGTGCGTAGTTGTAAGAAATTGAGTTACTGGTGGGGGAGGGGGTGTAAAACACTTCTCCAGCATCAACCACAATATTTCTCAGTGTGAAGTCACAAGCAAACCCTAAATTAACCTGTTCCCAATCCTCGGGTAGCTTGGCACATGTGTAAGGTATTTATGCAACACTTAAACAGTAACACAATGAAACACACCACAAAAGGAGCCCACAACAAAATTAGAAACTAAGGGGGTCATTAGGATGGCGGGCGGACTTTGCCCGCCCGCCATCCTCATGGGGATTGGGACCACCTGCCATAAGGGCGGGGGTCCTGTGGGGGGTATTAGGATGCGCCCGCCACTGTGGCGGGCGGATCCTGCATTTTTAGCATTGTGGCGGGCAGTGCTCTCAGCACCGCCCGCCACAATGCTAAAAATGCATAAACAAAGTGGCAGGCACCGCACTGTGCCTGACGCTTTGATTATGCAAATGCAGGGGGTACCCCCGTGTGCACCCCCACCTCTCCTTCACTCTGGGGGCCCACAGTTGCCCCCCAAAGTGAAGACCGCATGCTGCCGTCACGGAAAGGCATCTGTTTTTGCCCATGTTAATATGGCTGGCGGTGTCTAATAGACACCACCACCATATTAAACATTTTCCGCCCCGGCCGCAAGGCGACCGGGGCGGAAAAGCGGCGGACGGTCTTTCCATCTGCCGCGGTCCCCCCCCGCCATAGTAATATGGCAGGGGGGAAATGGGTGGCGGGCGGGTATGGATGTCTGGCGGATCGCCACCGCCGGCATGGCGGTGGCGATCCAACAGACATCCTAATGGGGCCCATAGTGTGAGAGGCTGGCTCAGTATATGATGTACACTTTGTAAGTGGACACCTTGAACTGATTCAGACAACCCTTATGGTGCTTTTAGTGGTCATAAACAACCTTAGAAAGCTCTCTAAGTGGAAGCTGTGGATAGCAGACATCATTCTTAGTCCAGAAGAAGTGTAAAGCAGCTTGTTTTACCAGAACATAATCTTATAGGTATAGATTAGGTGAAAAAGAACCACCAAATGTATTTATAAAAATATGTATTTATTATAAGACACTCACTAACACATACAGATATCTCCTAGACGGAGATATACACAATGCACACAATTCTTTGCAATAGAAACAGGTAAGTAGCACAGAATACACAGTGGTCCCCAGAGGAAGACCAAACCATATACTAAAATAGTGGTATGCGAACCACGACTCGAGTCAAGAGAATACTCAGGGAATTTAGAAGTGTCGCGGATCCAAGGTACCACCCATGGGGAGTATCTAGGAGCTCCATGGAGGTCGTGTGCAGTGTAGGAACACAACTGCGTTCTCTGTACAAATCAATGTTTAAGCCACGGTTGAAATTTTAAAGAAAGAGGACCCTTCCTAGTAGACCCTGAATTAACCCCATGGATCATAAGAGGTTGGAGAGCAACCCCACTCATGCATACCTTAGGAACCAGAATACCTGCACCAGTGAAGCCTGGTGCATAGGTGTGAAGTGGCTTCGGCAACCCCGTCAAACCCAATGGAGGATTTCAGAGAGATGCCGAAGCTGGGGATGGAGAAAGTGTCCGGTTGAATCCAAAATTGGATTTAAGATGTGAAGAACCTGCAAGCAGATGGGACAGAGTCTATGGCACTCAGGAGTGACCAGGAGACACGGAAGACAAATGACCACTGATGGTGACCTTTAACCTGCAGCTGTGTGGACGAGGTGACACTGTGGAAGACCAGGAGCCATACACGAGCTGTCCCATGTTGGATGTCGAGAGTTGAGGGGTTGGTGTCCAGTGGGAGCACCAACAAGCCTTGGCAACTGCAACCAACAGGGAAGTTGAACAAGGTGCAATGCTGGGACCAGCAAGGATCAAGAGACTAGCCACAAGCAGGGGAGTCAGGGCAGGTCCAGAGCAATCAGAGGCGCCCAAACAATTCAAATGTGACCCTCAACGGACCCACAGGCCGGAGGCACTGGAGTCGCAAGAGAACCTCGAGCAGATACCATGGCAGCAGGTCCATGGTACAAGCAATATGGTGTGGTAGAAGACTTTGGTCCCTGGATATGCTTGAGGCTGGGGCAACTAGGAGCTTGAAGATCTTGATAGAAGGAAGCCAACAAGCCTTTGCAACGGCCAGTCGACGCAGTGCAGAGGGGTTTGGTTTCTGCTGTTCCTACGAGGGATACTGGCCTCAAACTTGTTGAGAGGACAGGACAGGCCTTGAGTAATGTGAAGAACCACCACCTGTGCTGATAAGCCTTTCGGGGTCCGTGGGAGCCCAGGATCAGCAGTCCGGTCAACTTAGTTGGAGTGCCTGCAGATGCAGGGAAGTGACTCCTTCACTTCAAGGGAGATTCCTTCAGGTGTCTTGGATGCCCACAGGCCTTGGAAGGTTTCCTGAATGGAGCACATGCACGGAAGTTGCAGCAGACAAGCAGGGCAAAGAGATCAGGAGCAGCAGGTGTCTTCCCGGTTGCAGCCTTGATGCCCAGAGTGAAATCCAGGAAGTCCAGAGTGCCCAGACGGTCGAAGTTGAAGCAGGGTCTGAAATGAATCGTGTCCCATGATGAATCTAGGGAACCAACTCTCAGGTAAGCCCTTAAGTACCTTAAGGAAAGGGAGTGGGATGATTCAGGGTTCCCTCCGGGGGGGGGAGGGGGTTGGATAGTGGGGAGGATACTCCCATGTCTGTTGTCCAGTTTCGAGCGAGAGCGGGTTAGAGTTGGACTATGCAAGAGGGTACCAAATGTGCCCCTCAAGCAGACTGAGAGGCACTGGCAAGCACTCCCAACCAGCCTCAATACACTAAAACCTGTCTGAGAGGTGGTCACACCACCCTGTGACAGGACACCTATTGTTCTGGGAACCTTAGTACCAAATACTAGGGACTGATATGTGTACACAAGGGTCCCATCTGGAATGTACCTAAGTACTTATCATAACAATTTAGGGGAGAAAGCAGAGACAGTGGGTTCATGGTTAGCAAGAACTGAGTCAGGCTAGCCAGAAACAGCATAGCACCAGGCAAAAAGTGGGGTTCACCATAAAAGGATATCCTACTTTCCTACACAACCCCCCCCTCCCCAAACGTAAGGAGATGAGACTAACCTTGCCCCTTTGAGTCTTAATTTTCTAAGTGGAAATATCTGGAGAGTCCACCTGCTTTGGCATGGTTACTTCCAGGTCTATGTTCCACTGTATAGTCCATCCCCTGTAGAGAAATGGACCACCTTAAACGTGTGGGATTTTCACCCTTCATCTGTTTAAGCCATAAGAGGAGCTTGTGGTCTGTCTGAACAATGAAGTGAGTGCCCAACAGATATGACCTCAGCTTCTTCAAGGCCCAGAAAACAGCAAAGACCTCCCTCTTAATGGCTGACCAACATTTCTCCCTGGGTGTCAACCTTCTGCTGATAAGAGCTACTGGTTGATCCTGACCCTGTGCATTAAGTTGTGATAACACAGCCCCTACCCCTATCTCGGATGCATCTGTCCGGACAATGAAATTGAGAGCTTACTGTCCACTGAACTTTCTTGTGTATTATTTTTGCTGTCAGATTATTCAGAGGAGTTACAATGGACCCATATCCCTTCTATAGTACCCAGTCAGGGCCAAGAAAGCTCTGACCTGAGTCAGGGTAGTGGGAGCAACCCAGTCCGGAAACGTCTGGGTTTTGCTCTCCAATGGTTGAACCTGGCCTCCACCTACTGGTGACCCAAGTGCACAATCTTGCTCTGCCCTATCTGGCACTTTGTGGCCTTGATTGTCAGTCTGAGGTGGACCAGGTGATCGTCCCACATGAAGCTTAAGACAGTTATATCATCTAGATATGCTGCACTGTAGGCTTCCAGACCTGTTAAGACTTTAGTCGCCAGCATATGAAACATGGCAGCTGCATTCTTCAGACCAAAGGGCAGCACAATAAATTAATAATGCCCACTAGGGGGGATTGAGAATGTTGTTTTTGGCTTGGCATCCTGGCTAGTCTGATTTGCCAGTAGCCAGCTGTCAGGTCAAATGTGCTCAGAAAGGCCAAAGTATCTATTTCATACGCCATGGAACTTTTATGAGCATCAGTCCTAGTGACTGCATTGAGGCCTCTGTATTCTACACAAAACCTCATCTCTCTTTTTCCACCCTTGGTTTGAGGGTTTGGCACTAGGACTACTGGAGTAGCTCTGGGGCTATCAGAAGGCTCAATGACTCCCAATTCCAGCATCTTTTGGACCTCTGTCCTGATCCAGTCCCTGACATGGTCAGGTTGTCTTTCGATTTTATTCTTCACAGGCAGACTGTCACCTGTGTTCACTTCATGGGCACACCAGGTGGTTTGACTGGGTGTCAGGGAGAACCTGTGCCTGTACTGATTGAGGACTTGCCTGCAGTCTGCTGTTGATCAGTGAGGCTGTCTGCCAAAGCTACTCCATCTACTAATCCAACAACAGGGTTCTGAGAGAGGAGATCAAGGAGAGGGTCTCTCTCTTCCTTCTGTCCCTCATCAGTTGCCATGAGCATGTCAGTCCATTAACAAAAAGATTCAGCGGGTTCACATGACGTACCCTATGGGGACTTCTTCTATTACCTAGGTCCACCAAGTAGGTGACCTTACCTTTTTGTTCAAGGGTGGAGTGGGGGTCACTCCACTTATCTTCGGGAGGAGCTGGGGCTGCAAGCTCCAACACCCACACTTTCTGGCCTAGCTGGTAAACAGTCAAGACAATCTTTTGGTCATGCCAATCTTTCTGAAGTTCTTGGCTGGTCTCCAGGTTTTTTCTGGCCTTGTTCATGTACTTAGCCATGCCAGTACGTGGGCCAAGGTCGTAGTCCATAATGTCCTGCTTAGGAGATTTGAGAGGTTGCCCCCAACCTTTCTTCACTAGACACACGGGACCTCTAACTGGATGTCCAAACAGAAGTTCAAATGGGCTGTAGCCAACCCCCTTCTGAGGAACCTCTATGTAGGCAAAGAGAAGGCAGGGTGGTAAGACATCCCATTTTTGCCTTGAGGGTCTTGTTGAACCTTTCAACAAGCCCATTGCATTGTGAATGGTAGGGTGTGGTAAACTTACCACAACCTACTACACCCTGTGTAGTTTACTACGTACTCTTTCCACATTGCAGTTATGTAACTTGACATGAGATGGTACTTCTATCAGTTAAAACCTCCTTAGGGAAGACCACTCTGCAAAATATTCCCATGAGGGCCCTGACCACCACAGGAGCTGTGGTGGTCCTAAGGAGAATAGCTTCTAGATACCTAGTGACATGGTCCACCACCACTAGTATGTGACTGTGCCCAGATGTAGTTGGAGGGTTCAAGGGACCAACAATGTCAATCCTTACCCTCTCTAAGGGAACCCCAACCACTAGAAGTGGAATTAAAGGGGCCTTTGTGATGCCACCTGATTTACCACTGGCTTGGCAAGTGGTAGAGGAACGTCAAAACTCCTTTGTGTCTTCAGAAATATGAGACCAGTGAAAGTGAGGGACAAGCCTGTCCCAAGTCTTGCTTTGCCCTAAGTGTCCTGCAAGAGGAATATCGTGCTAGGGAGAGTAGGAAACCTCCGAACTTTTAGGGTATTACCAACCTCCTGCTTGCACCAGGCTTGGGATATCTACCCTCAGAGTATAAAAGTCCATCCTCTCAATAGATCTTATGAGACCCACTGAAATTCCATGCTTCCTCAGCAGCAGCTTACTGTCTGAGGGGTTCAAGAATAGGGCAGGACTGCTGCTCTAAACTCAAAGCTGTCCTGGAAGGCCCCCTGCCCCCAAGAACTCTTCATAACCAGGCCCAAGTTAATCTTGGACTGTTCCTTCACTGGTGCTAAGGTCATCTTCCTCGGGAGGCTGAGATTCCCTGAGAGTCTGTGAGGAGGCCAATTCCTTATAATCCTGCTCCCTCTCTTGGGAAGCACCTGCTCCATTTTTGTAGGATTCAGTGATTCTTCAGTGGTGAGCTGTTTGGCCTGAGCCCTGGTGACAACAAACACATTGGCAGAGATGCCCATCATCTCTGCATAAGTCCTGAAGTCCACTTCAGACCAGGCTGAAGTTTTTAGCTCATTGCCCAACAAACAGTCAACCGGTAGGTCAGAAGATACCACAACCCTCTTAGGTCCAGTTACCAATCCCCAGCTGAGATTCACAACTGCCAAGGAATGATCAGCCCTGACATTACTTGATACATTTATCCAAATCTGATCTCCTCAGGAGACACAGGTTTCTCTGTCACCATAGTGACACTGGCCCCTGTGTCCCTATAAGCCATTGCTTGTTTTCCATTTACTAAAAGCTGTTGCCTGTATTTGCCCAAGTTAGTGGGACTTATTAGTAAGGTGGCAAGATCCCTGCCACCATCACAGAATGAAACAGCCTGAGCTGGAGTTCTAACTAGGTCAGAACCCATCTAAGGACCCAAGGTTAACCCCACTAATCCCTTATTTGCTGTACTACCACTTGTACTTGTGTTAGGGGGAGAAGGTGCCTTAGGGGCAGTGGTAGTAGGAGTAGTTTCCTTGGCCATTGGACAATCAGCGTATTGTGTCCAATGGGTTTTCAGCTTCCAGAAGTAACACCAATTTTTCTTTTTGCCTTTCTCAGAATTTTGGGACATTTCCCCAGATGCAGGTTTTTGGGGCCCTTGAGAAGACTCTTTCTTATCTTTAGCCTTGTCCCCACCCTTATCCTCAGATTTAGAAGAATCTTTCTTCTTCTGGTCACCTCCACTACTATGGTTTTTTTGCTTAACCCTGATCAGAAACCAATTGTCGGCCTTCTTTCCCAATTCTTGGGGAGAGGTCAGATCAGAGTCCACCAGGTACTGGTGCAAAAGCTGGTTCTGACCATTATTAAGGACCTGCTCCCTCATAATAAAATTGTACAGTCCTTAGAAGTCCAGTTCCTTGCTTCCATGAAGCCAGCCTTCCAGAGCCGTAATATCAATGGCTACAAAATCTACCCAGTTCATTGGTGTGTGCCTTCTGTGTGTCTCTGAACATAATCTTATCCTGCTCAGTGATTAAGCCAAACCCATCTATGAGAGCCCTCTTCAGTATTTAGTAATTGTCAGCATCCTCTTCTCTAACAGTGAGGACCTTATCACTATCTTTGTTAGCAAAAGAGAGCCAAAAGATAACTCATGTACACTTATATTAGTGGACACCTTGCACTGATCCTGACAACCTTTGCGGTGATTTTAGTGGTCGTAGACAACCGTAGAAAGCTTGTTAAGTGGTAGCTATAGAGAGCAGCCTTCAGGCTTAGACCAGAAGGAGTGTAAAGCAACTTGTCTTATGATGACATAATCTTATAGGTATAGATTAGGTGGAAAAGAACCACACAGTGTATTTATAAAAATATGTATTTATTATAAGACACATACAGATATCTCCTAGCTGGCTGGAGATACACACAATACTTTGCAATAGAAATAGGTGAGTAGCACAGAATACACAGTAGTCCCCAAGGGGAGACCAAACCATATACTCAAATAGTGCTATGGGAACCATGACTCGAGTCAGGACAATACACGTTAATTTGTACAGAGAACCCAGTCCTGTTCCTGCCCTGCAAACGACCTCCGTGGGGCTCCTAGATATTCACCTTGGGTGGTTATTTGTGTCCCCGACACTTCTATGTCCTCTGAGTATTGTCTTGACTCGAGCCCTGGTTCGCATACCCCTATTTTAGTATATGGTTTGGTCTCCCCCTGGGGACCACTGTGTATTCTGTGCTACTTACCTGTTTCTATTGCAAAATATTGTGTGCATTGTGTATATCTCCAGCTAGGAGATATCTGTGTGTGTTAGCGAGTGTCTTATAATAAATACATATATATGTTTATAAATACACTGTCTGGTTCTTTTTCACTTAATTTACACCAATACGATTATGTTATGGTAAAACAAGCTGCTTTACACTCCTTCTGGACTAAACCTGAAGGCTGATCTCCACAGCTACCACATAGAGAGCTTTCTAAGGTTGTCTAAGAACACTAAAATCACCATAAGGGCTGTCTGGATCAGTGCAAGGTGTTCACTTACATAAGTGTACATCATATACTGAGCCAGCCTCTCACACATAGAATCGTTTTTTATACATTTATCAACACCAAAACTCCAAAAATCCAATCTGTAGAACCTGAGATATTCAATTTTAAAAGATTTTAGTAAAAATAGAGCCAAAAAGTGTAAAGTATCAACTGTGGATATCTGGTCATGCCAGACCCCGGGCACATTCACAAGTTCAGGCTGCCAGCGAGGGAGCATGGGTCTGTTACAGGGACCCAGATAGGCCAGCTGAAAAATTACCTTAAATCCTGGTTTACGGAGCATTGGGAGGATACGCATCGAAGAGGCAGCGCTTAGCCAAAGAGCTGTATAGGTTCTAAGGATATGCCACACATTTGGGACAATGCGTTGGGATCGAGGAGCTGTGAAGCTGCAATGCAGAGTCCGGCATCGTTGTTGAGGCTGCCATTGATAAGAGATGCATGGCTCTGTACAGAGGATGTGTCATGCAGTGGCGGTTCTGATGCAGCAACGTGCTGAGATGCAATGTGGGTCTATGCATTTTTATTCAGATTCAAGCAGCAGCAGTGATGCTCCGGGTTGCACCGTGCAGCAGAGGAGGTGTATTGGTTCTGCTGTAGGCTGACAGAGCACCTTAGGCCCACTTGCAAGGGTCCAGAACTTGGCAGGGTAGACTCACAGATGGTAGAGTTTAGGTACAGGTGCAAGGTTGATAAAAACCTGTTATGTCCATGAGGCTTCATTCAGTCAGGAGGCCAGCCAACTAGTCCCTGGAATCACTATGAGTTCTGTGTTCAAGAAGTACAGGTCCATTCCTTCTCACTCAGTCCAGAGAGCAGCAGGTCAGCACAGCAGGGCAGCAGTTCCTTTGGAGTTGCAGTCAAGCAGAGTGGCAGTCCTTCAGCAGCACAGTATTCCTTCTTACTGGCAGAGTCCACAGGTCCAGAAGTGTACTGACGTAGCAGCGTCTGAAGTCCAGTACTTCTACCCAGTTGTGCCTTTGAAGTGGTGCAAAAGCTTTTATATGTTTTCCACTGAAGTCCTCATGCATCTTACCTTCCCTGTCCTGGCTCCAGACTATGTACCTGGGGCATATGGCCCTTTGTTGAGCAGCAGGACATAGCTTATTCAGGAGCAAGTGAGGCTGAGCCCAGCTGACACCTAAGCTGCCTATTGTGTGTGGCTGTATAGGACAAATAGATAAAGTCTTACTGTCAGCTACACCTAGTCATGTGCCCAATGACATGCTACAGACACTAAATAGCTAAGGCAGTAAATGCCAACTTTCCTAAAGTGGAATTTTCAAAATTGTAATTTAAATCTGACTTCACCATAAGTTAAGATTTTTAAATAGGATTCCAGAGACACCAAACATGACCTGGTCACCTATTCCCATTTGGATATTAGACATATAAAATGTAATAAGGTAACTCCAATATTATCCTATGGGAGAGTTAGGCCTTACAGTTGTGAAAAACAAATTTAAGAGTTTTTCACTACCAGGGCATGTAACACTTAGGGCCTGATTCTGATGCGGGTTGGAAAGCTTCCCGACCGAATCGGTTTGGAAATGGTTTCTGACCCACTCGGATCGGGAGAGTCCGACCGACGGAGTACGATGCATCCGGATGCTTCCATACACGATTTGGTTGGACTCCAATGGGAGCATATGCTCCTAACCACATCATAATTGGGCCCTCGGTCGGGAAGACAGATTCCTGATCTGATTTGGAAGGAGAAAATGCCGTTAGGAGGCCTTCCTAACCGCATCAGAATCAGGCCCTAGGTGGCAATGCTTTCCCAACCACATCAGAATCAGGCCCTATAAAGTACATGTCCTACTTTTTAACTACATTGCACCCTGCCATCTGGGTTTTCCAGGGCCTACCCTAGGGATGGCTGATATGTATTAAAAAGGAATGTTTGGGCCTGGCAAAAGGTTTGCTTTTCGAGGTCGAAATGGCAGGTTCTGCAGTGGCAGGCCTGGAACATGTTTAAAGTGCTTCTTAAGTGTGTGGCACAATCAGGGCTACAGACCCACCAGTCACATTTAATTTACAGGCCCTGAGCACAAGTGGTGCCACTTTACTAGGAACTTGCAAGTACATTAAATATACCAATTGAACGCAAATGTTACCATGTTTTGAGGAGAAAGCGCCTGCACTTTAGTTCTGGTCAGCAGTGGTAACATTTGCAGAGTCCGAAGGCCAGCAAAAATGGACGAGGAAGGCAAAAAGCTTGTTGGAATACAAGCTTAGGCTGACAGCTTTAACAATAGTGTATTTAGATACCTACAGGGCAATGACCATTAGTATCTTAAAAGAAAGCCGTACATCAAAATGTAGTTAATGGACGTCTCCTTAACAAGATAAGAGTTCAACTGTATTACTTCACACGGTTTACAACCATTACAACGAAAATTTTACCACGCAGTGCTGTTACAACGCAGGTTTTACTACGCATACCATTACAACGCATTACACTGGGGGGTGCTCTAGGATAGGGAATAAGTTTAATTTACTATCCAACACCTTCCCTACTATCCACGGGGACTGGAGTTGGAATAGTAAATTAAACTATTCACTATCCAGCACCCCCAAGTGTAATGCGTTGTAATGGTATGCGCAGTAAAACCTGCATTGTAACAGCATGCGTGCTAAAAGCATGCGTTGTAACGTCATACATTCCTACACACAGTATGAGAACTTGACTGGTAAACTGTAGAATGAGCTACATCTCCCTAAATCAGATGATTGCTTGCAGGATCCCTTTCATCACATCCTGAATTGTGTTCTGACTGCACATTCTCCCTATGTTTATCAATGTACAGTATATATGTATATGAAGAAATGTGCATTGGGTAATGTACACCAATAGCTTTTAGTATATCAGTGTGGTCAGCCTAACCTAGTTGTTAAGCATGCTTTTGGCAGTGCAGGAGTGTGTAACTTTGGTTGATCCTTCGTAGTTAACATTAAGTTGGATCAAAGTTGGTCAGGGCAACTAACTCGAAGAACTAGAGATAGTCTATTTAGTTGGCAGCATAGATGTTTGTTTTAAATTGCCCATCTCCTTCTGTAACTCCATAGGTTTTCTTCTGAATTTAGCATTCTATTTCTAATTAATCTAATTATTTTCAACGGGTTCAAGAGATCATCAATATTTAAATATTCATTAGGTCTTGCCTGAGTCAGCGCGCAAGAACTGCTCTGACAATCTGCTGTAGTCCAGTAAGGAAGAGAAGCCCCTCCCACTCCCCAGCCCATATTTTTCATTGGCTTGTGTATTTGTCCTTCATAAATGCTGGCTTCTGATTCAGTAATTGTCTTGTTAGTCCCTCCTTAGTATGGCCATGTCTTCGTGTGTAACCTCCCATGCCTACTGGCCCCTTTACTTGGTTGTTACAGGGTACCTATACTATCAGTGGTCGAAGTGGGCGGGAACGGCAAGGCACGGCGTGCCCCTACGTCTTTAATTCTGTAGATTCCGTTCCCCTACATTTTTATTATGAACATGTTTCCCTGGACGTCAGAAATATTCTGTTCGTGGACAGGCAGGGAGCAGGGAAGGAAAAGGTCTCTGTCTCTTACTTTCTGCCCAGACAAGTCAAGGAAGGTGTCCGCTTCTGCTCTGCCGCTGGCAGCTGCCCCCTCTTTCTTACTCCTATTCCCTCTCATTCTGTCTAACTCCTTCTCATTTTTCCAAAAATAATGAGCAAGAAATGGTTCTCACCGTCTCTTCCTGTCGTCCATTTGTACCCCTGTGAAATGGATGCAAAAAAGAAAAACACTTTTGCTGGAAATGCCGTTTTGACATTTTTCTATTCCAAAGTGCAGACTCGGAAATAAAATGTTCAAACTCTGAAAAATAATTAAATAAAGCAAGATGGAGTGTTCTTAAAGTGGCCTGATAATTTTTTTCAAACCCCAACACATTAGCGCCACTTTACAGAGTTAGCCAGTAAAGGGCTACCTTTATTTTCTTGTCTTTCACTGAACAGCATTGTTTTCCTCCAGTACCTCCTACCTGGAGGCAGGGCCGGGGCTAGGCATGGGCAGTGTGGGCAGCTGCCCAGGGCCTGGCACTCTCCCTGCCAGGATGGGGCCCCCCACAATGGCAATTAACACCCCACTAGTCCTCGTGTATGTCTGCCGATCAGAGTGAAAAAATGCTTCACAAACGGGCTCATGGGAGGGCCCCCCCCCCCTCCTGGGGCCTCTAAGGGATGGTGAGGGAAGGCCTAGGGGAGGGTACACCTCTCAGGCAGCCAGTTTAGAGACTCGGCAGGGCGCCCATTGTCAGCACTTTAACCCACACAGGTTTAACTCAGCCCCCAAGCAATTCTCACACCTTCCCTTCGCAATGGGCTGTACAAGAGTTGCTTGGGGCGGCTGAGAAGAGGAGCTGCGGCCCAAGTGGAGTCTGCACAAAGCAGCTTCCCCGAGATCAGAAGGTGTCACTTATGTAGATTTCAGGGGCCTCCCACATTCCCTTTTGCCCAGGGCCCTGAAAATCCTAGGACCGGCCCTGCCTGGAGGTACTGCAATACCTGGTTGATGGGTGGATTGGAAAACGAAATGTGTACGGCGGCTTTGTGTTCACAAATGTGGTCTTTTGAAACCATACTGCTTACGTTTTGTAAGCATATAAGCAGTGGACATTGAAATGGGTCCTTGCTGGACCCTGTAGTTATGCCCTTAACTTTTCATGCAAAAATACTTGTTGATTTCTGAATAATGACTGTAAAAGCGTTAAGTTCACCATGTTCCTGCTTACATTTTACATGCTTTATTAAATCTTTCATTCCTTATGAGTGTTTGCTTTTTCCAGGATGTTGTTACCTTTTCTTTTAGGCAGCATATTGCTCTTGCCTAGTGTGTAATTTGAATTGAGTCGCATCCAGTTATTTATAGCAGATCAAATTGGATTGTAGCTGAAGGCAGTATGAGTTTCTCTCAGTGGGGCAGTATGGTGTTCAGTGAGGGAGCAGATGTAGCACTGGGGGCAGAGCTGCTAAATTTAGAACTGGGGAACCAGGTTCAGCCTTCATGAACAGTCCCCCAGACCACTCTCCTGAGGGAGCACATTCCCATGCCAGACCTTAGAAGGCACCAGAAAAGTCCTGTTGTGTTAGCACCAGAAGGTGGACCCTAGCAGTGGCAAGTGTGGGTTCACCTTGAAGGCTTGCCCACCACAATCCATACTGAAGTTCACCTCCAGTCTTGCGGGCAGGCCTACGAAGTAGTAGACCCTAGAGCAACAGTGACTCTGTCACTGAGGTCACAGGACCCCTGAGAAGAGCTGGTTCTAGGGCGGTGTGATTGGTGTGACGGCAACGGGCGCTGACTTTGAGTGGGGGCGTCGTATATTATGGTTTTAAAAGCACTTGCTGCCTCCTTCCTGGCGCCAGCTATTTTCGGCAATAATAAAAATGTTATAAACTTCTTCCTAGAGCGAGATCGGAGATTTGTCTAGTGGCAGTTTGGGCTCATGGAAAGATAGCGCAGAGGGTTAATGTGCCTGCTGCAAAGAAAATTTACCAGGCCCATCACAAAGTGCACATATTGTAAATAGGTCAGTGGGTTACTGCTTTTGTCAGTGAAATCCCTTTGCTACTTGCAGTTTATAAGTTAAAATCATAACAAAGAACAGTGAGCTATTAACTTTCATCTAAGAGCTGCATACAAACTGCAAGGTATAAACTAGAGCATTATGGTTTTTTCCCTAAGCCTTTGATTATCCTAATGTTGCAAAAAGTGTTATTTTTGATACAAATCAATAATGATTTTTAAAGAGAACCCCCAATCATGGTATTAAGTTTTAAATTCTGAGTTTGTGTTTCTCCAGGCCAATCACTATTAAACTATACTGTCTACTAGTATGGTTATCATGTGACTCCTACACCTTGTAGTCCTTTGTCTTATGAAACATTTCCTGTACAGTCATTTACACACGTAAAATTGATTGTCTCTGTGTATATTGCTGACGACAGAAACTCCATGGCTCGGAAACAAATGGCTCATGCTTCCACTTTTAAGCATTTTTGGGACATTCTGTGATTAAAATAAAAAGTGGAATATGTTTCTAATGTCGATAGCTCATATCAATCGTTAAATAATCATGTGTATCCATTCGTTGAATTACATAACATAATAAGCTGTAACTGGTCAGTGAAATGCCACACAAATACTAAAGATTGGGATGTTTTGCGCATCCTGGCCACACCTCTAACTCCGCCCACTGATCCAATCCTCAGGTAATTCCCGCCCTCTGATTCTCCGCCCACAGTTCCCCCTACTTTTTTTTTCCCACTTCGACCACTGTATACTATTTTCTTTATTGAGTTACTCCTACGTTAGGCACGATGACGTGCTTTGCATTAATAGTTAAGCAACCAGGGAACGCTCGCTGCCCTCCACTTCCCATCTTGTCATAATATCCTCCTCTTCCGCGTGATTCTCTCCACTCGCATTTTAAGCATGGACTACCATTCGCAACAAGTCATCACTCTGTCGCTGATGCTGAGGAGAAAAGTGAGAGGGAATGCGAGGGCGCCCGATGCACTCTATGCGCCAAGCACATGCAAGTCTGCCACCAGCAGCCCGATCTCACACACACTGGGTGGAGTGCAGCTTTCAGCAGGGAAGGAACCATGATCTGCAGAAGGTAAGGCGCAAGGCAACCCGCTGTTGTCTAAGGTCTGTTATCAAATGATTGTGCGTGAGTATGACTCACTTCACAGTACAGTGCATCAAAGGCCCTTCAGTTGGACAGCCACAGAAGGCACGATGGCTGCGTAATGCGCTAAGGATTTTTGCAGTGCCTTGTATCCATCCATATTTATCAGTGATGTACATTTTGGTTGGCCATCACACAGTTCAGTGTGTGATGGCCTCTCTTTCGTCCTCCGATCTGGCTATTGCAGGTCAGACGTGTTTTCTTTTTTGTAGTTTTTTATAGCATGAACTAGACCCGAAGGTATTGGAGCACTTTACATGAGCCCCAGTTACGTTACACTAGGACACAGTCATTATATGGTAGGCATGGGGAGATTAAGTGATTTTTCCAGAATCACCGGATGTTGAAGAGAAGCTGAGGCTCGTTTTTAAAGTTGACTCCTCTGGAGTATTGCCGCTGGAACGAGCAGTGGCGGGCATGCAGTCCCTACATGCAGTGCATTCAATGAGTGCTTGTTCTAAGCTTGTTTTCTGATGGGAGCCTGAAGAGCCATTTAACACTGCATGTTTGATTTGTTTCCTCCCTGAAGCTTGCGAACAGCTTGGCCTTGTAGTGCGTCCTATGCACGCATCAAATCATGCTGGAAGCAAGCAGGGCGAGGGAGCTGTCGGCGAGCAGGGACTTGAACTGCTGCGCGGTGCTCACTCAGCTGTTGTGAACGGTGAGTCGGCCCTGCAGTCTAAGCTGCCACCTACGGGCTTTCGTGCCTCTGATGTATCCATGCGCTGTGAGGTGGCTGTTTTTGTTTTGTTTGCCCCTGTCACAAGACCAACCACTTTCACTGAAGACAGTGTGTCTTGAACGTAATTCTATAACACAACAAGAGCGCACGTTGGAGACGCGGAGTGGGTTATTCCTGTGCGCCTCTTCAACAAGCAGCACCGGCTTAGCCACAAGCATCTCTCTTATTATAGGGCTGATGACAACCAGGCAGTATACAAATCTAATATTGCACCTGTTTCCTGCTTATGGCCTCAACCGCGGCCGCAGTCAGTGCTTAAGCCTATTGGAGTCATTTTGCTTTTTCAGATTGTATCGTACCGTACCAACTGCTAAGAGGTCTGTGGCGCATGTGCTACCAGTCCGTGCCTGCGTCCAGATCTCATCTCTGGTGGGAGTCAGCATTCAACCCAGGGAAGCAGAGCACAGGTCGCTAAAGTTTGATGCGTCATTATACTGTGAGGGAAGCAGCAGGCAGAGATTTTGTTCCAAAGAGCACCTAACGCCGAGGGTTGGCACCAGAAGAAAAACACCTTCACACCAGGGGTTCTGCCTTTATCTCACAGACACTTCAGATGTAACCGCTCTCCTTAGTCTCCACTTGCTATGAATGGGTCTTGCTCTTCTCTAGCAGAGGTTCCTGACTGACAGCAGTGCTTTCCGGCCCATGCACTTACTCTCTCATCTACCCGCACCCTCCTTTGCACATCCATGCAGCCACTTGTCCATCCACTAAACTCTAGTCTAACATTCAGCGACTGACGCTCATCTTTGGGGATAATAATATAAAAACAGTTTAGCATCAACACCGCCCGCTGGAACACCAACATTGTTTGCTTCTCTTATTCATAAAAAATACAAATGCTCATGTAATTTATCCACCCTGTAAAACCAATATAAATTACAACAATCTTCGGAGGCGCTATGCAAAAGCAACGCCACATACCCAGCAAAGCCACCCCTTGTCTTCTACTTTTTTATGTGCTATGTCACTCATCATTACAGAGTTAAGTTAAGCACCTTGGGCTTCATTTATGAAAAGTGGCATATCCCTGCGAGAAAACAGCAATGCGTCACTTTTCATTGCGTCCTCCTTGCGACACCAATGATGCATCATATTTACAGTATGACTCATCATGTTGCAAGGAGTTACAGATATGTCAGTATTTCTGGCGTATCTCTAGGCGCAAAAATGATGCATTGCTGGAGTGTGTCACAAAATTGACGCAACTCCAGCAATGGCTCATTAGGCTATCATGCTGAAACAAAGAAATCCTCCTAAAAAAAGTTCACAAAATAATAGACATAGAGTACTTCATTTATTTGCCCTTGACGTGCAGTAGCCACACAGTCCGGATCAGCCATGTGCCACTTCCTGTGAGACACCGTCAGACAGAAACGCCTTGTAAAAACTAAGCTGCATTTGGGTGATGCATATACCCAGCTTAACATAATGTTCAATAAATATAACTTTGTAAAAATAAAAACAAGTTATTAATAAAATAAACAGCTGATGTTGACAGTCCTGCTTCTGTAGCCTGAAAAGTGACGCATCCCTGTGAGAAAACAGCGAAGCTTCACTTTTCATTGCGTCCTCCTTGTGACACCAATGATGCGTCAAAATTGACAGTATGACTCATCATGTCGCAAGGAGTTACAGATATGTCAGTATTTCTGACGTATCTCTATGCACAAAAATGATGCATTTCTGGAGTGTGTCCAGCAATGGGTCAATACACATGGGCAAGTCTCATGTGAAATATCCCTGCGTCAGTCTTACGCCTGCCACAAGGCAGGTGTAAGATATTGACGCATTTGCGACCTAGAAGTGGCGCAGTGAAATCTTATAGATTTCACTGCGTCACTTCTACAACCCTTTCTTGCGTTGGAACGCCTTCCTGCATACATTATACCTGGTGCAGGTATAATGCAGCTGTATCCAAATATTTTATTGCTTTTGGGTAGGCACTATAAAGTTGAGGCCTAAGAGTGTCCACCACGGTGTTTCTATAGACCTGAAGCTGAGGGTGAAAGAAGGGCGGACCTTTCAATACCATGGCCATTTGATTGGAGGAATCAATCATAGTAGACCATAATTTTACATAAGCGTCAGCACTAATGTTCCTACAACAAGAAACAGCAGCACGGATTACGGAAAATACCTACAATTTTTAAGTTCATACAGATGAAACTTGCCAATATAAAGTACTTGGAAGTGAATGTGGAGCTTTTTCTCTTCTATTTGCCTCTTGACTTACACCTTTCACCTCCTAGTTGCTTCCTTTCTTCTTGTCCCTGCTGCCTTTTACCAAACTTGCCACTGCTGTGTTTCACATCGGGTTTGTTGTGCTGCTGGTGTTCCCCTGTGGTTCCTAAAGCATCTGAAGCTACTGGTAGGTAAGTTTCTGCATTTCTGCATTCTCCCATTCCAAATGACCCAATCCTCTCACTGCCCGTTTTTTGACCTTCGCCAAACATAAACTCACGGCACATAACGCTTGTACACACATTCTTACTCCCCAGAAGCTAACACTCTCATAAAAGCAGACATTCTCTCACACATAATAATTAACAAACTAAAAAAACACATGCATGCACACCCCGACGTAGATACAGGCACTATATCCTGTTTATAAGAATAGCAGGGTATGCCCAGACGTGGGTCCCTTGCTCACTCTACCACTGAATTCAAGATAGCCTGGCTGATGAGGATTATGAATCTGAAACTGGTCCCAGGATGCTTGTCTCCGGTCCAGGGAAGACATAGCTTGGCAGTTTGGGCTGTACTGTTCCCATGAGGCACAGGGTCAAACTGATTTTCATATGGCCATGTCTGAACTGGGGTGGTGGAGTGAGCAAAAGAATGGTGATGGATTAAACCCAGATCAGTTGACTGGGGTTGAGTGTTTGGTTTGCTCAAATGCTCCGTTCATCATCCCCTTTGGTATCGCTTTGCTCGCCCTAAGTTGGCAGGGTATGCCCAGACGTGGGTCCCTTGCTCACTCTACCACTGGATTCAAGATGGCCTGGCTGATGAGGATTATGAATCTGAAACCGGTCCCAGGATGCTTGTCTCCGGTCCAGGGAAGACATAGCTTGGCAGTTCGGGCTGGACTGTTCCCATGAGGCACAGGGTCGGACTGATTTGCATATGGCCATGTCTGAACTGGGGTGGTGGAGTGAGCTAAAGAATGGTGATGGATTAAACCCAGATCAGTTGACTGGGTGTGAGTGTTTGATTTGCTCAAATGCTCCGTCCATCATCCCCTTTGGTATCGCTATGTTCGCCCTAAGTTGGCAGGGTATGCCCAGACGTGGGTCCCTTGCTCACTCTACCACTCGATTCAAGATAGCCTGGCTTATGAGGATTATGAATCCGAAACCGGTACCGGGATGCTTGTCTCTGGTCCAGGGAAGACATAGCTTGGCAGTTCGGGCTGGACTGTTCCCATGAGGCACAGGATCATACTGATTTGCATATGGCCATGTCTGAACTGGGGTGGTGGAGTGAGCTAAAGAATGGCGATGGATTAAACCCAGATCATTTGACTGGGGGTGAGTGTTTCATTTGCTCAAATGCTCCGTCCATCATCCCCTTTGGTATCACTTTGTTCGCCCTAAGTTGGCAGGGTATGCCCAGACGTGAGTCCATTGCTCACTCTACCACTGGATTCAAGATAGCCTGGCTGATGAGGATTATGAATCCTAAACCAGTCCCAGGATGCTTGTCTCCGGTCCAGAGAAGACATAGCTTGGCAGTTCGGGCTGGACTGTTCTCCTGAGGCACAGGGTCAGACTGATTTGGATATGGCCATGTCTGAACTGGGGTGGTGGAGTGAGCTAAAGAATGTTGATGGATTAAACCCAGATCAGTTGACTGGGGGTGAGTGTTTGATTTGCTCAAATGCTCCATCCATCATCCCCTTTGGTATCACTTTGTTCGCCCTAAGTTGGCAGGGTATGCCCAGACGTGGGCCCCTTGCTCACTCTGCCACTGGGTTCAAGATAGCCTGGCTGATGAGGATTATGAATCCGAAACCGGTCCCAGGATGCTTGTCTCAGGTCCAGGGAAGACATAGCTTGTCAGTTCGGGCTGGACTGTTCCCATGAGGCACAGGGTCAGACAGATTTGCATATGGCCATGTCTGAACTGGGGTCGTGGAGTGAGCTAAAGAATGGTGATGGATTAAACCCATATCAGTTGACTGGGGGTGAGTGTTTGATTTGCTCAAATGCTCCGTCCATCATCCCCTTTGGTATCGCTCATTTCTAAGAATGCCACAACACTCATAATGATCAGTAGTAAGCTGTTTTATTAGTGTTGCTATGTGGTGCCACCAGATAAAGACAAAACATGTAGATGTATGGTCCAACCGCAATAAATCCAACCGATCGCATCATTTCTGTACTAGTCATGTCCTTAACTTTTCAGCCAAAAACACTAATTAGTTTCTAAGTATGTGTAAAACCATTAAGCTAAACAGTGTTGTTCCCACTTACATCTTACATGGTTTGCTTAATCCTAAATTTCCATATGTATTTTATCTTTCCAGGATTTAACTTTTTTTCCAGCCAGCATATCACGCTGTCTCTCCTCCCTCATAACCTATTTCCCATTTTCGGGTTCTCCAGCGCCACAAGATAATTTAAATTGAAATAGCGCTATGCAAATATCGTCACTCTGCTGCATTTCCAAAAACACAAAATTAAAAAACATTGCCATTTTCAACGTCAAAAGCTCTAACTTCCACAAATGCGAGACTGATTGCATTGCAAATACTTGTTTTTCATAGGCATAACCAGACCTTTTCTACCAGTTATCCGCTCAAGTGGAATATTTTGCAACTCTGTTGTGCCAAGCTAATTTTGTGAAGATTTGAGACATAAAAGGATATCACTATTAGGATCTTACTTACTTATTATCTGCCTCTTATATAGAGGCGTTTCCACAGATGTAGCTCTAATTGCAAAGGTCCTAGCTTTTAAAGTAGTGTCTGCAAAGTACTACTTCTTTTTTAAATCAATGATTCTTGTCTTTTTTGTATTGCAGGCTAACCGGAGAATGTCTCTTTCAATCACCTCCTCTAGAAAATTTAATTTTAGTAGATGGTTAAGTGCTTAGATGCGATTTTATTTGGGATGGATGTTTGCACTGGTGCTCTCTTCAATCTCAGTGAAGACTTGGCTTTGCAGTAAACCACCTTTTAGCTGAAGATAAAAGCAAATTACATAGATCAAATGTCATTAAAGTATTAAATAAATGTAATTTAATTTAATTTAATTAAAATGAATTAAACAAAATGGCATCCTAATTGCAGGTGCAGGGCCGCCGCACCCCTTACGGATGGTCCCGCATTCCGTTACACTCCGCCCGCCATCGTAATAGACCTCATAATGTTTAGGGTCTTTGTCAGAGAAAAGCTTGTAAGCCTGGGCTGTGTAGATCCTCACTATCTTTGGCATTAGTAAGTTGTGATTTATCAAGTGTTGTTCACGACATATAACAGAGGTTTTCTTATGCACAATTTTATCGCTTGTCTGTGTTTGAAACAAAAGTGTTAAATATTTTAGTATGTCTTTTGTATTTTACACATTGTTTTTTATATTACGTTATGTCACTCACACTTGAATTCTAGTGGATTGCATTTACTCTGTGGCTCGCAATACTTTTAAACTTTGTGAAAGTAGGTTTTTAGGTTACTTCGGTTAAATATTTCTAAGAAACTTCCCCCAGACAGTGTTCTGCGACTTTTGAAAACCACATATTTGAATGCATTTGAACAGCACTTTGAGCTAGAGGAGTTATTAGGTAGGAAGAGGAACAAACATATCAGTTCACTGGATGATATGTCAGATTGCATGGTTTTATAATAAAGCAATGACTAGGTTTTTCTGAGGTCATGGAACAATACAGATGACTGATACTAGTTTTGACACTAGTGTGAGCAAGCATCCAATTCTGTGGTGAGACTAAAACAGCGAGAACTCTGTTGCCTGAAAGACAGAAAATATTTTACCACATCCTCTAATTAAGTTACGCTTTCAGGAGTCACAAATCTAAATCTAAATCTACAGTTAGGGAGAACAATGAGGGTGTAGGCAATGCGAAGAGTATCTTACCATAATGGGGCTGATTTAAAAAAGAAGGTTGCATGTCTGCGGCAACAGCAGGGTTAAAATATATATGACTGGCTAGTTGAAAGCGAGCTACACAAGCAGTTGCTTACACCATCAAAGCATCAAAAGTCCACTTCCAAGGGTACAGGACTGAGGTGGCACCACTTGGCAGGGTGGACTCACAGATGGCAGAGTCCAGATGCAGGCTTAAGGTCATTGGAAGCCTGTTATGTCCCTGTGGCTTCAGATCTGGAAGTGAGCCAACTAGCCCTTGGATTCACTCTGATTTCAAGAGATGCAGGGCCATTCCTTCTCACGCAGGCAGAAGGCAGCAGGCAGCAGTTCAGCACAGCAGGGCAGCAGGTCCTTCAGAGTACCAATCTAGCAGAGTATCTGTCCTTTTAACGACACAGCAGTCCTTCTTCCTAGCAGGGTATCCACAGGTCTAGAGGTGTACTGAAGTGGTAGTGTCTGAGGTCCGGCATTTATACCCAGCTGTGCCTTTGAAATGGGGTAGACGCTTCTAGAGGTTTCCCTTCAAAGTCCCTAGGCAACCTGACTCCCCTGCCCTGGCTCCAGACTAACTACATGAGGTATGCCGCCCTTTGCGTGGAGGCAGTACACAGCTTATTTAGGGATAAGTGGGGCTGTGCCAAGCACCTCCCTCCCCTCCAGCCAGTGATGGCCCATCCAGGTACACCTAAGCAACCTAGTGTGTGTGGCTGTCTAGGAGGAATAAATAAAGCCCCACTATCACCTACAAACAGTCATGTGACCAGATACAGGCTAGAGTACATGTCCTACTTTTTATATACATTGCATCCTGCCCTCAGGGCTGTCCAGAGCGCCTACCCTAGGGTTGACTTATATGTATTAATAAGGAAGCTTTGGGCCTGGCAAGACGTTTATTTTGCCAGGTTAAAATGGCAGCTCAAACAGAGCACACAGGCACTGCAATGGCAGAACTGAGACATGTTTAAAGGGCTACTCAGTGAATGGCACAATCACTGTTACCAGCCCACTAGTAGCATTCAATTTACACGCCCTGGGCACATGTGGTACCATGTTACTAGGGACTTATAAGTAAATTCAATTTGCCCATTGGGTATGACAATGCTATCAGGTTTAAACGAGAGGGCATAAGCACTTTAGCACTGGTTAGCAGCGGTATAGAGTGCAGAGTCCTAAGGCAAGAGAAAATGAGGCAATTAAAAATGGAGAGGGAAGGCATATATTTGGGTTAAGACCACCCCTAGGCTGACAGGTCAAGCACATAACAAATATTTCCCATGAAGGCAAAGCTTTGGAAAATGATGGGTTCATGGTTCAATGCCTTGAGTTGAAATAACTGGCTCTGTCTGTAGAGACATCCACTTTGGTTAAACTTGAGAGGGAGAGAACATGACCATTTGCAATTATGAAAAGAAACTCTGTCTTTTTCTTCACATTTGAAAGGCCTGCTGGAGTTCTTTTCCATTATCCGAAAATAGTTGAAATGGCGTTCATTTTGTGGTATATCTTTTTGTACTTTATCTACCTTATGCTTTGAAGAAAACAATCCCAGAGATGTTCCCGTAAAGTTGAAATAATCAAGGTTGTTGATGCTAACAGCCCCATATGTTTTTTTAATCGTTTTAAATTGTTTAATATTCAACTGTGCATTGTTGTTTCCTTTGTTTGTAAGGTAAAGGGAGTCACTAGTATTTAATATTTTAGCTGGTCTCTATGGTAGACTGTTTTATGTAGCACGATTTCTGCAATGTTAACTGGATTATTTCATATAACGTTACTAGTTCAGCTCATGGTGCGACTTAACACCATGCTGGTAACATGGCTTTCTACTCCCCTGAACCCATAAAAGTACCTTTGCTTGGAAGTGGCCAGACCTTTTATCATCTTCATCCCCAGCAGTCCCCATGCCAGACTGTTATTTTTTCCTGTTCTTAGAGTATTTTTATTCTGGACCGCGACCTTTTGTTAAAGCTCTCACTTCTTATGAATTATGTTGATGCTAATTTAAACTGAATAATATATTGCTTTCTGTATAAATTCCTGAATTTTGAATAAACCCTTATGATTTTGCCTTTAAATATTGCCTTGCAAAGGTTTCCCTTACATGCCTGGTGCCCCTGTCCTTTGGGATTCACGCTGCTCCTATAATGCTTATTGGCGTTTAATATATATACTTGGGCAAAGGGGCAACTCCTGTCTGATGCTCCAAGAGCCTAATTTTCATTAGGTCTCCAGCAGTAGTTCAGCCACTGATTAGCCTGGAATAGACGTGAAAGATGTGTGAAATGCCTTCCAGGAACACAAAATAGACTGACGTGAATTGACAGAGGTAACTCTTCTGAACTCCACAGAATATTCAGAGCAGGAGCTGTGGGCATCCTGTGCCACCACTCTGCCATATCCTGGGTGACAGGTCTGTTGAGTCACATGTAACACTTGGTTTGAAGTTGAGAGAGAGAGAACAGGATGCCAAAACAATTCTTGTGTATCCCATGTCTGGTTGCTGACTTCGGTCTCTGGGTTTCTTATGGCGGCAGTTCCTGCTTCAATGTGGAGTTAATGGAATATGTGCAAGGGCAACTGGTGATTTCCCTACAGTACTCCCCCACACACCCAAGCCCTCAGAGCTCACGTTTAGTGTGGCTGAAGATTTTCATCATCTTGAAAATCCCGCAAGACATTGCAATTTGAGCTTGTTTGCAGTAAGGATAGCAGGAACTACTGAAAAAGTGGGTAGGGTTGGCCCATGGACCTTATAATCTATTGGTTAGGAAGTGCCCAAGAGTTCCCCACCTATCAGCTGGTGGCATGCACAAATATGACACCTCTGGGCACCTACTTCAAGTAAAGTCTGGACCTGTGGAAGGTCAGAAGAGGGCTGGACCAGCTGTCTGTGACATGAGGGAAGGCCTAAAGGCCTAGACCAGCTCCACTTTGCACCCAGGAGCGAGAAGCAGACTTCAAAGCTCCTTTGGCTTATCTCCTGTGTGACACAGAAAGATCATAAGATGCAAGAGAACTTTTTTTTCCTAAATTGCCTGCAGACTGGTGCACCTGGACTTGGTCTGGACTTTACTGTTGGTCTCTGCCTGACACTCTGGTAGTCCCTAAGTGTCTTCTCTTGAGGTCCTGGGGCCTTACAAGTGCACTCCTGTAGTTGGCTGGGACTTAAAAGACTAAGGGGTGATTAGGATGCCGGGCGGACTTTAGTCCGCCCGCCATCCTCGCCGTCCTGGGACCAGCTGCCAGATGTGCAGTGGTCCCTCACCGCTAATTAGGATGTGACCGCCACCCTGGCGGTCGCATTCTGCATTTTTGACATTGCGGCGAGTGCTGCTATAGCAGCACCCGCCGCAATGCCAAATTGCCATGGTGTGCATTTCCATGCACAACGTGACAGGCAGTGCGCAGTGCCTGCCACCTTGAGCACAGCAATGTAGGTGGGTGCCATAGGTACCCCCCAATTGCAGTCCCTCACCCCACGGGGGCCCGCAACGGGCCCCCAAAGTAAAACCACATCCTAGTATGATGGCGTTGCCTGCTAGGCATCGCCACCATATTATGGCTCAAGTCAACCCTAACGATTGCCGACCGGCGGAAGAGCAGCGGACGTACTTTGCATCCGCCGCAATACCCCCCGCCATTATGATATGACGGGGTAGATCAGGTTGCGATGGTGGGTGGATCGCCACCGCCGTGGCGACCTGCCCGCCATCCTAATCAACCCCTAAGCACAAGATTTAGAGTTCGGTGAATGGAGTACTCTGTCACCAACATGATGGAAATCCTGTCTGCCACATTAAAAGTGCTATTAGATATAATGTACTTGTAACATGTCGGACAGGATATCCATTACCCTTCCACCGAACTCTGAATCAGACCCTGAGTTAGAAGGTGAATTCTTTCACCATGATGAACCTGATTGGTTTGGGACTTTAGTTTTGGGTGTTTTGACTTTTTTTTACTGTTTTGCCACTGCATAAATACACATTGCTCTAAATTAAGCATGTCTGCTCTGTGCCAAGGCTGCCAGGGTTTAGAGCTCATGTTACTCTAATGACTTTAAGGGTTCACCCTGACAAGAGTTGTGATTATTCTTTGAGTGGGCAGTCACCCTCTCCCAAAAATAATCCAATTTCTTACACCTAACACAAAATAACAACAGGATATTTTTCAATAATACTTTCAATAAATGTCCTTCAATTCAGAGATGTGAACCTAGGTACTAAATTGATGTGTTGTGTTTTTTTTATCTATGTATTTTAAACATGTCGTTTTTATTCAGATTTTATGCATTACCTTTTCTAAACATGCACTTTCAGCTATTTTTGTAAAGATTTTAATTAATCATACAATAAAGATTTAACAGTGATATAATGATTGATAGACTCAGAAATATTTAAAAGTACAGAAGTATTTCAAAATCGTTACTATATTTTTCATGACATTTGCTGCTTGATTTGCATCTTTTTAATGACTCAGCTCGTGCTCTAAGATCTAAGCTTTCCCCAAGGCTGTCTGTGTCCCTCCCCATTCCCCCCTCCCACCTCCGCAGAAATGTTCTGTCTCATACGCCATTGCCATTCCCTTTGCATGTAGAAATCTCTTCGATTCGACCTGAAAAGGTATTCCTTTCCTTGTAGTAACAAAGAAGACAGTTCACTCCACTGCCCACGGACTCAATGTCAACTCCAAGGTACTCAAAATGCAGACTCGAGATTCCCAGCGTGACCCCTAAGTAAATATGCATGTTGAGAAAATGAATCCCCTAAGTGGGAGGACACTGTAGTAATCTTAGTCTATGTGATGATGCATTCTCTGGAATGTTAAGCTAACATTCCAGAGAGTGACGCTTGAAGAGTTTGGAATTTTAGGATTCAACTGTGGTGACAGTTGAGCAGACCTCTTCAAGCTGAGTGACCATGTTGGTTGCAGCACTGCTTTGAATAAACTGAACTTAATTACTACTACCAGAGACGTTGTAAATTCATCCGAGGAAGATTGCCAGAAATGCATAGGAGAGAGTGTACCAGTGCAGGCCAGCAAAGCGTTCATAAAAGCTTGCCAAAGACTTTGTATGAATGCAAATCATAAGACGTTGCTGCTGTGGTTCAGTGGATCATGATAGACCATTGGTGTTGTCGTGACACAGCAACACAATATATCACAGAAGACACTAACAGGTGCTATTTAAAACAAATGCAAGGGTATACACCTTTAATTTGCATGTTGCTACAGAACAATATTTTTTTGTTGCAAACTTTTAAAATTGATTTAAGTGTAATATGTAATTGATTCAAGCGCCAGGATGCCCTTGGGGTGACAGGACCGCGCTATACAAGTATACATACAATACAATACAATAATACAACAGGAGAATAACTCTCCAATCAAATTACAGAATTTCAATTTGTTGGTCAATGTTTAAGAACAGAGATACAATAGCATTAATATGACTAATGGGTAACTGTTTACCATTGAGCGCACAGCTAAGTAAAGAGGTGAATGTACACAGTAACAACGGTGCTCCAAAATGATAACTAATCGGTTACCACGACTAGATCAATAAGCTCAAAAGGGCTCTACATAGATACTATAATCATTGAGCACTCAAAAAGTCCAGTATTAGTGTCATTTATTGGTTTCTTGATTGATTCAAGAAACCAATAAATGACACTAATACTGGACTTTTTGAGTGCTCAATGATTATAGTATCAGAGATACAATAGCATTTCTCGAATATAACAAGAAAATATTGGCAATCAGAGTCGTGTAGGGCAAAGGGTAAATGATGCCGGAATGCATGTAGAAAAGAGCCATAAAATGGGAAAAGAAGAAAATATAAGAAGAGAAAATGTAAAAGAAAAGAGAGAAAGCAAGGGAACCACGTACGGCACTGTTAAATAATACACTGAACTGAATTTGTTCTCAGAGGACTCAAGCAGGAACCAATTACACGTCACAGTGCCACCTAACAGAAATGTAATACTCGCATTTATATATATTTCTGTAATTCATTTTGGTTAGGGTTGGAGTGGGACAGAAAATAAGCCTGGCCAACAAAACAAAAGTGGCCTACTTTAGTGGGTTTGATAATTAAAAGGTGGCATACATTTGCAAAATGTGACAGTTTTGAACTTGTAAAGATACGCTGTATACACATTTTGCAAAGCCTGAAATAATGCATGGATGTGAGCTTGCTGCAGGCAGTTTTTGTTTGAATGCCAGAGAAATTAACAATAAAAACCAGCCCACCAGGCCATAAAACAGGCCCACAAACAGCCAAAAATACGTCCCACACACTGATTGTCAGACCTGCCCATCGGCCACTGTCTGATTGCCCTACAGGCCAGTCCATCCCTGATGATGGATATATGACTACAGTATTTGTGAAGAACACTACCAGAGAAATTGTGAACAGAGCAGGGCAAACCCCTGCAATGGTTCAAGTAATCCTAGTGATATGAAATTATTCCAAGGGTAGAAAATTGGAGTGCACCTCTTCTATGTCCATCATTGACCAACGTGTCATCTATTTTTCAGAGCTAATTAGTATGAGGTAGGGCCAGCTTTGGGAGATGATTAGTTAAGGGGGTGCAAAGAAAAAGTGGCGTCCCAAATCAAATGGATTTTATATAGACTTTTTACTGTGTCGTAGCAGCAAAACGGCTGAAAGGATTTTCATGAACTCTGTCAGGAATCTAGATTGGTCAGGAAAGGATCCTTGTTGCTATTTCATGAACGTTCAGTAATTTTGTACTACAACTTAGTGATATATTAAGCTATGATATATCACTGTAATTTCATGGTATACCGCTGTTTATACCAATGACACAGTAGTGTATGATTTGTTTATGGCTGACTTTGTAAAAGTAAAAGGCATCCATGTTGTTTTTACCACAGTTTGACTGTGTTCTGTGTTATAGACTTAGGTATAGGTAAGTAGTAGATTTTATATTTATTCATTTATATTTCTCCATATATTTTAATAAAAATTACAGACTACCAGGCTGTTACCTAGAAACTGCAGTGGCACCTAAAAAACTAAAATATATATTAATTATGTAGAAAAATTACAAAACACTACTACATTATATATCAGGGGAAATATAGTGGATTACAATATTATTTTTATTTTTACATATTGAATTTTTGTATTTAATATTTAGACTGTGTTATGGGATGTAAAGTGAAATATATTGTCGTACAGCCTACTTAAAAAATGAAAAACAAAAAAAGTCTAAACACTATTTTATAAACAATGTACCACTCTATATTGCCACTTACAACCCAGCCAAGAATGCACAGTAAGTGTGGTCTAAAGTATATTTTACACTTTCAATTTGCGGGGGTGAAATATTTTTTATGCCACCGTTAGTTTCTTATTTAGATTGCGGGTGAGGGAACACTCCATCACAAACGTGATGGATATCCCATCCTCCGTTTCATGACCTCCATAGGATATAATGGGATTGTAATACAGCGGAAGGGATATCCGTCATGTATGTGATGGAGTATTACCCTCTGGGAAGATCTAAAGCAAGCCCTTAGTCTGTGTTCTAGGTTTTAAAGGTGAATATAGTGTACTGCAGAGAACTTAAAAAAACGAAAAGATAAAAAATATATACAAATTTGAAAAACTCTGCACCACGCTATATTTAGCATTAATGTGCACAACAAAGACTTAGTGCAATCTAAACAACATGGTAGAACTGCGGGACTCCTTAAACGTTTTTAAAAATATATGAAGTAATAATTACGGTTGGGCTGAGCTTGTGAAGATGCTCTACATGGAATTCCACAGAGTTGCATAAAAACTCTGTGGAATTCCACAAAGTTCTGCTCCAATCTCGCCTTGTTTAGGAATCGAAGCCAGGCATTCTCCTGTCCCGTGTAGCACTCCCCTTATTTTGTAGCCGTCAGGGTGGATATGAGGTTTTTATCCGCAAGCAGCAGTCCCAGACTGTAATGGCGGCTCCGGCAGCAAACACCGCTCCCAAGGTTGTGTGTGCTCTGACAAACAAGAATTTGAACTGGCAGTATGCTTCATTGCTTGCCCTTCTCATTGTGCAGTCCGCCATTGGCAGTTCATAATGACCTGCAAAACACGCACTCTGCTAATTTTATGCAACGTCACCCGAGGGATAACACTATTCCATGCAATAAAAAAAAGGAAATACATTTCATTGTCCTGCACTACTCACCCCATCCTTCAGCTCCTTCTATGATAACCTTTTGGCCCTATGACAAAGTACTTTGCAGAAAATGAGCAATAACTGATTTTGCCCATAGAGCAACAAGTGACGTCGGCCGCAGCTGCTCTTTACTGGAAACAGCACATGTCAACATATGTACATTCTACCTAAGTACCTCACTGGGTGCTGATTGTTGAGAAGGGGGCTGCACTAGAAGGAATGGGATGTATTAATATTTTGTCATATGGCTCATTTCACTGCCTCATGTTTTCCTTTCTTCACTATACCCTTCCCGGTGGCCAGCCGTGGCCCGTGCAGGTAAGAGCAGTGGGGCGGTTTGGGGGTAGGATTTCGAAAGACGAGGAGGAGGGAAAATAAATTATTTATTTACGTTTCCCTCATGGCCATCTGTCAAATCCCCCACAACCCAGCCCCACTGCTCTTACCTGCACGGGCCGCTCCTGCCGGTGGCTTTATTATACGTGTGAGCTGAAGACTGTCGCCCAGTTTGGAGGCAATCTGTGGTGAGCTGGAAGGTGCTGACAATAAGCAGAATACTTAGCTGTGTGCCTGTGCAGCATGAGTGCATTCCACATGACTGCTGGCAGTGCTTGAACACAATCACTGGTATGCAATATCTTATATTTCACAAGCACAGATGGAGTAAGTGCTCACCAAAGATTGAAGTGCCTCATCCCCGAGCTGCACAAATCCGCAGCGCCACTCGGATGCAGGGGAAAACTTTGTGTTGTGCACAAACAGAACTGACTTACTGTGCATGCCGAAGAAAGGCGGTCTCTCTTCTGCAATCTCAGATAAATCACTTATAATACCCCCAAATTTCTTTTTAAATCTGCACACGGGGGCAGGTTAGAAAGAAGTTACATTGCTTTACATTCAGTTGAAATATTTTATCATATACCACATGATGGAGCAAGGTTTCACACGTAAAGAGATTTGCTTGTACTCAACCCTCTCAAAATAAACCGTAATACACTAATAAACATGTTTTGTCTTACTAACAATGCACCGCACGACATTTCTAGTATCTAAGGGAAGCTTTTCAATGTGCTTTCTGCTAACTGCAACTCGAGTGTCTTAAAATGGCCGCCGCAATGTGGGAACTTTTCTGCGAATGCGTCTGTCACACTCATTTGACGTGACGTATTCTTAGCTTGGTGGGAAAACTGTGCTTCTGCGCACTAGAACTAAAGATGGCTGCTCAATCTTTTCATATGCTAACGCTTGCGTTGCTGCTTTTACTAAATAGTTTGTTCTGCTTAATTCCTAACGCTGTAGTTAAAGTAAAGTAATGGGAGTAGAGAAGAGATAAGTGGTTTACAGTGCATTCATTTTTTCTTTGTTCTAAAACTGCTCTTCTTTGACTTTGCTATTAGCTCGTGTTTGGACCAATCAAGTACAATGTTGCTCCATCTTGGGTCCCGCGACTGTGCATGTGCCGAGTTCTCAAGAGTCCACAATCCATGGCATTGAATCCATGCCAACAACAGTCTTGCCTGAAGATGCGCCTGGGAAACTCACCCCGCGACCTCTCAAGAGGAAGAAACTTTGATAAATTGTTTAGCATTGTATTTACTATTAGAACATTCATTGTTGGGTGGAATAAAATGCATGGGAAAATTAAAGTTATGGGCGGGAAGATAATTTGCATTTTTGAATCAAGTGACCTCATAACTGGTATGGTGTGATGACCACTCCTCGTCTTTTGACCGATCAAATTGAGGGAATACACATATTTCCAACATTGGGGGGTGGTACACTGCCCTGGAAAATGGTATAACAAAGGTAGGCATAGCTAATTATTTTGTCCGACTTGTCCGAATAGCTGACCTGTCACTGACCCAACGCTCTCAATAGGCGATCGAGAGCAGAGGTGCTGGCGGAGCACTCTGTCAGAAGAACCGATAACCCAATTGGGGTTCTGGGAAGGAGATTCAATAACACAATCGGGGTTCCTGAGGGAGAAGATTCGCTAACCCAATCAGGGTTCAACTGTTAGCCGCAGTGAGGGGTGTGACGCTGGCATTGCACTTAGCTGAGGGTACCTGTTTCCAACCTGAATCCATCCTAATTTGGTCATCACTGGTCCTTATTTACACGTGTGCTGTCTTACTGGCATCGGAACTACTAGAAGTCCTGTTTTTTATCCCAGCCCGTGGCCAGGGTTGGTCTTCACACCATTCTAGGTAAATATAAAATACATGTGGGTATGTCATTGTACTGTTTCCCTTTTCTTACCCTTCCTATGTTTCAATGCTTAAAAAAAGACTCATAATATTTTCGCATCATCTTGCTTTGATTATATTCTTCGTAATTGAACAAGCTTTGACTGATTTAGTAAGGAATCTGACATTTAAGAATTTTCTTACATAAATAATTATATCTTTCCTGAGTTTGTGGTTATTTTCATGAGTGCAAATGTTTATTTATTGCCTATTATGCTAACTCCCTTGATCCCTTAGGACTTTAGGTACGGGTGACAAGGATTGGTAAGACAAACGGTATAGGTCCTAAATGGTTTAATACATTTCTGGTTTAGCGTAGGTTTACCTGTTCAAAGTGTGTATGTGTTTATGGGCCCAGGTGAGTATGGTAAAATCCCGAGCAGGTGAGCCCGCGCTTTATCAATATTCTTTTGGTAGCAGTATGATGATTAGGGTTTAGTTAAGATAGGTAGTTCGTTGCATATAGATTATTTGAAATTGTTTTTTGATTTTATGTATTTACCGAAACCCGTTTGTATTGTTCTATGTTTGTTATGGAATCCCGGGGGCAGAATAGCGGGTGGTAAATGGAAGCCACTTTGCAGTGAGGTCACTTGTCCAAGGAAGTAAGTGCATGGTTAGGTAAAACAGGAAGCACTAATTAGGGTTTTTTCTGTATAAGTGTGTGACTAAATGATAGGAAAGGAGTTCGCTGGTGAAATTTTGGCCTTACATCACCTAGAAATGGGGAAAGCCCGAGGGAGTAACAGGTTCTCTAATGCTTGTGGGAAGAGTAGGTGGAAGGGATCTACTCTCAGTGTATGAAGAGTAAGCGGAAAAGGTTTTACTTGCAGTAGGTGCAAATCATCTTTCCTTTGAAACTAAGCACTTAGGCACAGTGGTGATTGTTTTAGGTTGTTAGTTAATGAATATTGCATTTAAAAGTGAAAAGAAATACATTTTCATATTACCTTGCAAAGGAGGGAGTCAGTTGCAAAGCTGCGCTGACGTCACCAAGAGACGCGCAGGTATTGGTTGAGATAGCGGGTGTGTAGCAGAAGTAATACATGTCAAGGAGGGGTGAGTGCAGGAACGTGAGAACTTGTCTCACGAGAAAAGTCGCAAAATCATTGGTCGAAAGTTATTTGATTACAAATCACTGATTGGTTCTCGAAAATAAGAAACGCAATGGTATTGGTGAAGCATGTAGTAAACAATTGAGTGTAGCTGCATATTACATTTATCGATGCAAATCATACGTGGCATATAGATCCAGCAATTATAGGAGACAGACCCGACAGGAGGTACTTAGGTTTTGTGCAAGAGCAATACATAAGAGGAAGACCTCATATCATGTATGGAGGAGAGAGAAAAATTTCGCTATTTAAGAAAATTAGGAATTTCTTTAAGAAAGATAAAATGATTAAAACTAGAGAAGAGATTATTATTCCACCACCAAATAAGCCTGCATCATACATGATGGTAGAAAGGGGCTACCACTCTTGTGTGTGGTTAGAGAACTGGACAGAGTACACCAAAGATGATGGTGTTTTGGCATTTCCAGAACATGGTACCTTTAATGGTAGAACTTTGTACAATTTGAGAACACGCATGAATGAATTAGATCTTAGACCTAGATTAACCCAGTACGAACAATTGGGAGAATGGGAGACTGAGGCTTTTGAGCGATATAGACCCAGAAGCGACAGAAATTGGAGTACATTTTATCCCAGATTTCCTAAGAGATAAAAAAATGAAGAAATGGAGACAGTCTATGTTAGTAGAAGGATTATATCCTGTACTGACTTTAGAGGTACCGTTAGGAAGCAACTGCACAGAGAAAACGAGAAATTGAATGACTAGTGGTGAATCAGATGATGACTACTTGGAGGACTTGTTAATGAAAAATCCGCCACCTTACCATGAAGAAGCAAATATAGTTAACCCTTGAGCCCATTCTTAAAAGCACCTTTTATTCTGCAAGTTGTGCATGAAACTTCATTAGAAAAAGTGTTACAGGATAGGGAACTAGAAGCAATAAATAAACAAAGTGTTGTATAGCATTTTAGGACCCTAGTGTAATTTTCCCGAGTCATGCCCTTATATAGGTATAAATCATTATGGGCCAGATGTAGGAAAATCGTATTTACCGATTCATAAATACCGAATTTTACCGATTCGGTATTCATGAATCGGTAAATATGAAGGAGGGAGATTTAGGTAGAATCGGTAATTGAATTACCGAATCTGTAAAAATCGGTATTTACCGAATCGGTAAATACCGATTCAGTATTGCCCATTGATTCCTATGGGCCTTGAAGCCCATAGGAATCAATGGGCAATACCGAATCGGTATTTACCGATTCGGTAAATACCGATTTCAGCAAGGGTGCAGGGGGTGTCACTTTGACACCCGAATACAGGCATGTGTACCATGTGGCACACAGACATGCCCTAAGGCATGTCTGTCTGTCACATGGCATAGGTGTGCATGCACACATGTGCATGCACACCTGGATTCGGTATTTTACCACCCAATTGGATTGGGTGGTAAAATACCGAATCTGTAAGGCCTTTGGGACTCTGAAGAGTCCCACCTACATCTGCAAGTTACCGAATCGGTAAAAATACCGATTCGGTATTTTACCGATTCGGTAAATTTACCGATTCGGTAAATTTACCGAATCGGTAAAATTGGCCCCCTACATGCCAATTCTTAAATACCGGTCGGTAACGGCCGAAATCGGCCGTTACCGACCGGTATTTAGGCTCCTACATCTGGCCCTATGTCCTTATATAGGCATAAAAATCATAACCATATTTAGACATAGCTCATGCAGTCCAAATACGGCATGGCTACTTCCACATTTTGATGATCTTTTTTAAATTGTGTCTCTATTCCGCTTCAAAGCTGTGACAGTTTAGTGCATTTTTTAACCTTGATTCATGGGTTTTTTCCTTCTGATAAGATGTTATTTATTGTTGGTATGATCACGTAAAATAGATTTTTCTAGGCTGGGGCATGCATTTTACCAATGATTAAATACTTAGAACAAGTATAGTATTATCCTTGTAGTGTAATATGCATCCCCCCACTGATTTTTTAAGATTTTAAATCTTGTCCCTTTGCTCAATTTTATAATCTGTATTTTTTTTACTTAATTTGTAAAATGCTTTTATGATATATTTATATCGAAATAAAGCTTTGCCTGACTGACTTCCACATGTTACGAAAATCCACAACGATTTCTTGGAAAACTCGGCTTCAGCAGCTAGGGACTTCCCCTTGCTTGAATACTGACTTGTCCAAGAACTCATGGAGTTTTCAAAGAACTGAGACTCTTTGATGACGTTATTATGTCCACCTTTACGTAAATCGCGGCACCTTCAAGGTATAAAAATGCCCATGGGTGTAGACGCTGGATGTGGACGCTGTAGGTTATCTGGAGGGTAGTCGCCTGGAAAAAAAGAATCCGGGCGTGAAGAATTCCCCCTGCCACAAGCCTATGGGGCACCGCTCCTGAGTCATATGAAAATTTCATCCCTCACGCTTGGAGAGGACGCACAAGGAAGTACCTGTGCATCGGTTGCATTCAAGTTTGTAATCTGTGTTGTTGTTTTTTGTCCCGCCATAGTAGGTATTGGTTCCTTAGAGTGCGCCAGCCACTAGGCGAGGTCCGTTTTTTGGTCCTGATGAATGCTAAGCTGATTGATAGCTCTTTATAGCAGAAACATGTTGACCTCTTTTGTTTTTTAGGTATAGGACTTCTTAGTTCAAACTAACACAACCATATGTATGTCCATCCTCACTATTGTTTTTAATGGAGTTAGAACTACCGCTTCATTAATATAATTTCTCTGATTTGGGGAGTAGTCCACACTCCTTTTAATTCACTATTTTAGCACTCGTGGATACTAAATCACGCTTTCTATTAGAATCCAATGAAGACAACTGGCAACCGACTTTCAGTTGGTGCCTGAGGGTTATTCTTTTTCGGTATACAACCTTTACAACGCAACTTTTACAACGCACTACCATTACAACGAAACTTTTACAACGCAACATCCATTACAAAGCATGCATTTACAACGCAGTCATTACAACGCATGACACTACAATGCACACCACTACAACGCATACCATTACAATGCAGTCATTACAACACATACCATTACAACGCATAGCATTACAACACATTATACCCTTACACTATCCAACACTTACCCTACTGTTGCACCCCCTGGAGTTAGAATAGTAATTTTTACCCCTACACTATCCAACACTTACCCTACTGTTGCACCCCCTGGAGTTAGAATAGTAATTTTTACCCCTACACTATCCAACGCTTTCCCTACTGTTGCGCCTACTGGAGTGGGAATATTAATTTTTACCCCTACGCTATCCAACGCTTTCCCTACTGTTGCACTCTCTGGAGTAGGAATAGTAAATTTAACCCTCTCGCTATCCTACGGAAAAAATATTGTATATGTTTTGTTAATAATATGTATATATATATATATTCACTGAAAAAACCATAGGTTATAGACCATATATAGTTAGGAATTAGCATTTACAAAACCTTGAAAATTCACTGAAAAAACCATAGGTTATAGACCATATATAGTTAGGAATTAGCATTTAAAAAACCTTATTTTACTCACACAAAACCATTGAAATTCCATATATAGTTAGTTGCACTAACTATATATCGCGCACCCGCAATCCACTGCTGATGATGTCACATATTACATCATTCATGACATGGTCAGTGACATCACTGATGACATCACTGATGACATCTCAAATGACATCACTGATGACATCACTGATGACATCATCCATTGACTGTGTGTTTCTGTAAAGTTTAAATATGTTTTACATATTGAAGAATGAGTAGATGTATAAGTGTCTGGACGAAGGATTTAGTAGGTGCGTGACTGAATGTATGAGTGAGTGATTAAATGTGTCTTACTGAGTGCATGGGTTAGTGACTAAACTGTCTTAATTTGTGCATCATTATGTCTGTTGTTCTGTAAACTGCTGCATGTGTTGATCAGTAGCTATATGATTAACTATATGGGTTATTGATTGATTGTCCAAGTATTTGTATGGGAGACTGAGTGTGTGTGTGGCTGGCTGGGAGGTGTGTGACTCTGTGCAGATCAATGTGTACTTGTATCAATGATTGTATAAGAAAGTAAGTATGTGTTAGTATATGTTTGAAAATGTAAGGTGCTCTATGTTTAACTGTATAGACAAGAAAATGGAAGTGTGATTGATTCTTTACAGGACTGACTAGGTGTGTGAGTAACTCCATGGATGAGTGGCAGAGTGTGAGTGTCTGTATAGGTGTATGAGTGCATATGATAGTGTTGTAAAGATGAGTGATTGTATGTATGAATGATTGTATGGGTGAATGAGTGAGTGTGTGTGTAGATGTAGGAATCAGTGAGTGCGTATGTAGTAACTAGTATTGGTGTGTCAATGGTTTCAAAAATTATACTCTATTTAACACTGGGTGAAACAGAGGTTATATTAAAATGTGAGGAGATGCATTGTATTGTCACATGAATGATATAATCAGTGATGTGGTCATTGATGTCAAATGAGATGTCATCAGTGATGTCATCAGTGATGTCATTTGAGATGTCATCAGTGATGTCATCAGTGATGTCACTGACCATGTCATGAATGATGTAATATGTGACATCATCAGCAGTGGATTGCGGGTGCGCGATATATAGTTAGTGCAACTAACTATATATGGAATTTCAATGGTTTTGTGTGAGTAAAATAAGGTTTTTTAAATGCTAATTCCTAACTATATATGGTCTATAACCTATGGTTTTTTCAGTGAATTTTCAAGGTTTTGTAAATGCTAATTCCTAACTATATATGGTCTATAACCTATGGTTTTTTCAGTGAATTTCAATGGTTTTTTAATAGCAAATATCATAAGCTGTCGAATGTCAAGTACGTGGTAAGTGAAAACATTTTCGTGTTTATGCACACTGATCTGCTTTGAATGGTGCCCCCCCCCTCATTTCTATTAGGAGTACTCTCTCTTTGCACATAGTGAAGGGTAGTTAACGCAGGCCTTTGCCCCCGTTGTAATACGTCGTGCCTGCTTCTCTCTCCATTTGATTGATTGTTATCCAAGTATTTACTGTTTTAGAATTAGTTCTCTTTGGTTCATTCTCTATTTACAAACAAACACAGAGTCGCAATACTCTGTTTAGTCTTTGCAGATAACGAAAAATCGTGTAAAAAAAAAGAAAAGGAATCGAGCAAAATCAGTAGGCCACTAATGGGATCTCTTTTTGACCTCGCTAAAATAGAAACATTAAGAACAACCCCTCATGACAAATACAAAACTAGTGAGATGAACTGAACTCCACACAATGATGGCTGCAAAACAGCTCGGCTCCGCCACCCACCCCGCCCAAAATAACGATAAAGAACGGCTGCCATGATTGGTTGCGGAATGACTACGACGGAGCTACGAAATGGTGCTGCTCTCATGCTAACCCCAGCTTCAGTCTGAAACATCCAGAAACACTGTAGACTACCAATTCGATCAGTTCCGGTAGCGCCCCAATGTAACCCGGTAGAGAAGAACTAGCCCTCCCCTCTTTGACTGATGGTTCTTGTTGCCTGTCCCTTCTGTTGTCATTTAACAGAACTATTTAGCCTGCTGAAAGGGGTTGTGTTCCGACCGCTGGTTGGTGGAGACATTTTGACTATATTCTGTACCTGCGTTGTCGCGTAATGCGTCATATGACGCGCCGCGTTAGCGCATCCGGAAGTCATCCGGGGCGCGCAGCGCGTAACGTAAGCATAACAAGTCATGTGACTTGTTAATAAAACTTTTCATTGGTTCATTTTACTTTTCTTATTGTAATGATGAAAGGCTTGGTCATATGACCTAAAAATTACGCTTTTCATTACTTCCGAACATTATTTTTTCTTAAATATATGTTATAATGTTCCAGGCTAATGTACTTTCCCGGAAATTTTACAACTGTCCTGCAAGTAAAATATATTCTTTTTTCGAGAAAAAGAGCGTTTCTTCGTCCCATGACGGAGCCGTTGAGCAAAAGAGGGTCGACCTGCTGTCTTAGTCGCCGATACGCCTGAATATGAGATTCTTATCGATCACTTTATGTTGCAGGAATAGAAAACACAACAGCCCTCGACCATTTATCTTTACTGCGTTCCTTCGTATTATACCTTTTACCCTTCATGTAATTGGTCTGCTTTATTTCACTTGCCTTTTAATGATTCTAAAACAGTCACTATTATTAAAAACTTTACCAATGTATATACTACTACCATGTTTTCTTTTAAAAACCTTTATTGTGAAAATTTCATTATACAAATACGAGCCTATAACCACGTGGGCCTGCCACAGAGCAAACTGTAATCGTATATGATGAATAGACATTTACACTGTAGAGGAACGTAACGGGCGGGCCATTAGGTTGCAAGAACTAAGGTGTCTAACAGTTACGGAATCGGTGGACGTACATTTTATAATTAAAATACGACAGGGCCAGTTACAATAAAATTATCTAGATATACATTTGCGGGCAAGTACCATGGGTGACGTTAATTCGAACTTTCAACAGTACAGTAATCAATAACACATCAGAACTTAATATCAATAGGGATGTCGAAATAGTCAATCAATTCTCGTCCCCGCCCGCCATGTGCTTCAAAACTGCATACGTATCTCGTGATTTCAAGGTTCTGCAACCAGTACACAACAAGGAGTTACGAGTCCCATTTATTCCGGTGCCATTTTGGGCGAGGACGGGCAGGTCCAGGATATAGTCAAAATGTCTCTACCAACCATCGACTATGATGATGTTCATATGCTGTATTTATTAGAGTAACACTCATCTGTCCACATGAAATTAATTTGCCACAATCTAAACATGTCATTTTAATCTTTCCAAAGTTCTTCTAAATATTTGGGACCGTTTCCCTTGCCTCTGAAGCTCTCAGTGCCACTTCTTTGATGAATGTACTAGCAGGTCAGGGGTTCTCCTCCAAATCTCTCTTTTATGCAGCACTATAATTAATTGGTGCCACCTCTCCATATGACGATGCATGGTATAGTTACCACAACTATATTTTTTTTCGGTTCCTCTGGAGAGTTCATCGTGGCAGATGAAGCGTGTAACGTACCGGGCATTTACCTTTTTTTGCATGTACAGGAAAGGAAAAAAAAATCGAGCGTCCGAGTTCTAAGGTGTCCCAGGGCCATTTTAGTGGACCAGGCCCAAATCCAAAGAACAGGCCGCCATTTTGAGAGTCCTCTTGCAGCCGCCTGTCGCTGTAGCATCAAGAGCAGCCGAAACTCAGCTGAATGGCAACTGAAACGGTAAAGGGGCGCCCCACTACAGCAGATGAGCCTCCACCTAGGAAGGCCCATTCACGCCGGCTCCCCCCCCCTTCGGGCACCCCACGCCGTTATTCGGAGCAGTATTGTAGGATGGCCACACCAGTGCGGCAACTTGCTAGACATCACCTCGGTGGTAACCGAATCTCAACGCCTTGTGGTGTCTTCTATTCAAAAAACATTGTTATGCTGCCTTCGACCTATTCGCCGCAAGTGCGCACACAACTCAACTGCATAGCTTGCTAGACACCACCTCGGTGCCATCCGGATCTTGGAATGTCAGCACCTTTTGGTGTCTTCTCTTCAGAAAATATTGTTGCGCTGCCTTTGGCCCCATTCGCACATCAGTCCGCTACTGACGCCATCTCACAGGCTAATGGGGCGACCCACGCCGAGTTTCAGCATTGTAGGATGACCACACCAGTACAGCAACTTGCTAGACATCACCTCGGTGCCATCCGAATCTTGGCATCTCAACGCCTAGTGGTATCTTCCATACAAAAAATATTGTTACGCTGCCTTTGGCCCCATTCGCACATCAGTCCGCAACTTAGACATCACCTCGGTGCCATCCGGATCTTGGCATCTCAGCGCCTTGTGGTGTCAGTCAGAAAATATTGTTGCACTGCCTTTGGCCCCATTCGCACATCGGTCCGCTACTGACGCCATCTCACAGGCCAACGGGGCGCCCCACGCCGACTTTCAACATTGTAGGATGGCCACAGAAGTGCGACAACTTACTAGACACCACCTCGGTGCCATCCGGATCTTGGCGCGTTGTGCTGCCTTCGGCCTATTCGCACATCGGTCCGCTACTGACGCCATCTCACAAGCCAACGGGGCGCCCCACGCCGACTTTCAGCATTGTTGGATGGCCACACCAGTGCGGCAACTTACTAGACACCACCTCGGTGCCATCCGGATCTTGGCGCGTTGTGCTGCCTTCGGCCTATTCGCACATCAGCCGCTACTGATGCAAACTCACAGGCCAACGGGGCGCCCCACGCCGACTTTCAGCATTGTAGGATGGCCACACCAGTGCTGCAACTTGCTGGACACCACCTCGGTGCCATCCGGATCTTGGCGCGTTGTATTGCCTTCGGCCTATTCGCACATCGGTCCGCTACTGACGCCGCCTCACGTGCCAACGTATTTTCTCCGCATTTTATACCCTATGCCGCATAACAGGTCATGTGACTTGTTTATAAAACTTTTCATTGGTTCATTTTACTTTTGGTTTCCTAATGATGGAAGGCTTGATCATATGACCTAAAAACAACACTTTTCATTGGATGAAAACTTTTTTTTTTCCCAAACGATGAAAGCCCCACCTTGTTTCTGGATGTTTCAGACTAAACTGGCGTCAGCATGAGAGCACCACCATCTCGTAGCTCCGTCGTGGTCATTCCGCGAGCAATCATGGCAGCCGCTCCCCACCAGAAGCCTGAAGGAGTCGGGGCCCCCAAAACTTTTGATGAATTCTCAAGGCGGAGGGGACGCTTTCGAGAATGGGGTCCAAGACCTAGCAGACAAGCGTCCGATTTCCAAGGTGTCCCAGGGCCATTTCAGTGGACCAGGCCCAAAAAGGAAAGAGCCTGCCGCCATTTTGAGAGTCCTGTGACAGCCGCCTATCGCTGCACCGCAAGAGTGGGCGCAACTCAGCTGAATTGCGGCTTTTGACACAGTGGACCAAAAACGGACGGAATGGCAACTGAAACGGTAAAGGGGCGCCCCACTACAACAGATGACACTCCACCTGGAGAGGCCCGTTCACGCCGCCTCCCCCGGGGCGCCCCACGCCGTTATTCGGAGCAGCATTGTAGGATACCAAAACCAGTGCGGCAACTTACTGGACATCACCTTGGTGCCATCGTTCTGCTGCCTTGGAACTATTCGCACAACAGTTTGCTACTGATGACCCACCCCCCGCGACGCCCCACGCCGTTATTTGCTGGGTGGCAACTTACTAGACATCACTTTCGTGTCATCAAGATTTCGGCGCGTTCTGCTGCCTTGGAACTATTCGCACAACAGTTTGCTACTGATGACCCACCCCCCGCGACGCCCCACGCCGGAAATCTGGACGTTGTGCTGCGTTGGGACTATTCGCAGAGCCGACCGCTACTTCGTTGTTTTTCCCTACAATTTTTTATATGTTATTACTATTTTTGTTTTCTTGTATATATTTATAAATTATTAAAGTTTTATAATCTTACTACTTTGTCGGAGTGCTATATATTTTTAATGTGACACATAATTGTAAAAACTTTGATGTACAAAGAGTCATCCCTGGAATCTTCCGCTTCACGCTCGGTCCCCTCCCCAATCACAATACAGGATGGTTTTCAGATAATAGCAACGCTTCTGCTGTGACGGATCTCATCGAGTGTGGGCCTTGATCTACTATAACTCCTTTGAAGAGGGGTGATTCTTTACAGCTGTGGCCATAAACTACATCTGCAGGGCTAGCTGATAGCCTAGGACCGGCCTGGACAATCGGACACAGAGGAAAAGGAGTGTCAGAGGGTGCGGTAGTGAATAGGGCGAAAGGGAGGTGTCGGGCGGGCACAGGGTGTGATTCTCAGGGAAGAGCAGCGCAGATGGGGGGAGGTTTATTACCCATGCATAAGACAGAGAGCGGGGGTGACCACTGCCTGGGTGAGATGCTTGCGAGGGTGGGGAGCCATGCTAAGGATCGACAGCGTGCACAGAGTGGGTCTGGTCAAGGCATCTAAAATGGCTGCCGTGCACGACAAAAGTGTGGCATTTGAAAAAAGACAAGATGGCGCAGACAATGTTTTTCAACACTTCCTGATTTCCTTCGAATCGAACGTTAACAGACGTTGGGGCATATTACCAAAGTTAAGCGATATTTATCCATAACGATGCATTGCAAAGATTTTTTTACCGTCAGAAATTATCGCAGATAAACCTTGCTATTATCAAGGTTTATCGCAAATACGATAAAAAACGACCGCAATGCATTAATATCGCTGAAAACTCAGCGATATTCATGCATTACCGAGCTAATGCTCTTAGCCATGTTATCCACCTCCCATTGGATAACATGGCTAAGAACTGCTCAGGGCAGCTGTTACTTTTTGGAGATATTCGCGCTTATCTCGAATATTTCCAAAAGTTGATAATAGGAGATAGCGATGTTAGCGACTGTTTCCAGTCGCTAACATCTTGGCATGCCCACTTTGCATGTCATTAGTGATAAATATCACTCACATGCAAAGTGGGGCCCAAGATGGTCGCTATCTCCTACTAGCCGTCGCTAACTGGTGTTAGCAACAGCTAGGTAATACAGATATAATTTTATCTCCGCGAAGCGGAGCGCTGTTACAGATATATATCTTGTTTTTGAACGTTAATTTCTCAAAATGCACTGAAGCACATATATTGAGACCTAGCAAAGGCACATCGGGCTACCAGTCCCTAATATTTTACCAAGTTTCGTGCAAATCCATTCAGCCGTTCGATTATTATTATTATTTTTTTTTTTGCCCCGCGGGGCCCTTTTAAAACCTCCACATCAAACCTAGGGGGTCAGCGAGGATCTACTATGCCCCCTTATGGTCATTTGCCCCTTCGCTTTGGCCTCCTCTTGTCTCTCGATCCTACCGAGAGACAAGATGGCGGCCGCTACGTACTGTTTGGAATGTTTACAGACACCGGAGAGCCAATCAGCTTCGCTTCGCAAAGCTCCGTAACGCGAAAAGTACGCGAAGCGGTGCGCTGTTACAGATATATATCTTTTTTTGAACGTTAATTTCTCAAAATCCACTGAAGCACATATATTGAGACCTAGCAAAGGCACATCGGGCTACCAGTCCCTACAATTTTGCCAAGTTTCGTGCAAATCCATTCAGCCGTTCGATTATTATTATTATTATTTTTTTTTGCCCCGCGGGGCCCTTTTAAAACCTCCACATCAAACCTAGGGGGTCAGCAAGGATCTACTATTCCCCCTTATGGTCATTTGCCCCTTCGCTTTGGCCTCCTCTTGTCTCTCGATCCAGAACAACAGACATAATGATGCACAAATTAAGACAGTTTAGTCACTAACCCATGCATTCAGTGAGACACATTTAATCACTCACTCATACAGTCAGTCACGCACCTACTAAATCCTTCATCCAGACACTTATACATCCACTCATTCTTCAATATGTAAGATATATTTTAACTTTACAGAAACATACAGTCACTGGATGTTGTCATCAGTGATGTCATCAGTGATGTCATTTGAGATGTCATCAGTGATGTCATCAGTGATGTCACTGACCATGTCATGAATGATGTAATATGTGACATGATCAGCAGTGGATTGCAGGTGCGCGATATATAGTTAGTGCAACTAACTATATATGGAATTTCAATGGTTTTGTGTGAGTAAAATAAGGTTTTTTAAATGCTAATTCCTAACTATATATGGTCTATAACCTATGGTTTTTTCAGTGAATTTTCAAGGTTTTGTAAATGCTAATTCCTAACTATATATGGTCTATAACCTATGGTTTTTTCAGTGAATATATATATATATATAGATATTCACTGAAAAAAACATAGGTTATAGACCATATATAGTTAGGAATTAGCATTTACAAAACCTTGAAAATCAGTGATGTCATTTGAGATGTCATCAGTGATGTCATCAGTGATGTCATTTGAGATGTCATCAGTGATGTCATCAGTGATGTCACTGACCATGTCATTAATGATGTAACATGTGACATGATCAGCAGTGGATTGCGGGTGCGCGATATATAGTTAGTAAACTAACTATATATGCAAATTTCAATGGTTTTGTGTGAGTAAAATAAGGTTTTGTAAAAGCTAATTCCTAACTATATATGGTCTATAACCTATGGTTTTTTCAGTGAATTTTCAAGGTTTTGTAAATGCTAATTCCTAACTATATGTGGTCTATAACCTATGGTTTTTTCAGTGAATTTCATAGGTTTTTTAATAGCAAATATCTATATGTATGAAAGTAATAATTTTTATTAGAAATTTTAAAATGTGTAAATATTTTTTTTTTATTATTTGCCCCGGTACGCGCCCCGGGGCGCTCCCGGGGCACGTACCGGTGAACGTACGGGTGAGCGTCCCGTGAGCGCTTTACCCACGAACAAAAACAACATCATGACGTTTCGCGTAGTCACGTGATGCGCCGCGTAAACGTGACGCATCGCGTAACCGCGTGATGCGTTTCTTCGGCGTGCTCTGTAAACGTACCCGGAAGCGCTCCGTGGCGCGACCCGGAGCGCGCAACGTAAGCGCTCCTGTGCGCGTAGCGTAAGCGCGTCGGGACATGTGACCTGAAAATAACACTTTTCATTGGTTCTCAACTTTTTTTTTTTTACAAATGATGAAAGCCCCCTCCTTTTTTCCTCATTCTTACTTTTTTCTTTGAGAAAGCAAGAGCTATTTGTGAGACATGGCTTCAGTAGTAGCTGCAGCTAGTGCACCCCCACCACCACCACCACCACCCAGAAAGGAAGGTCCACCACCCCAGATCCTTCCAGGAGTTGAAGAAGAGAGGAAGAAGATGATGAGGACCAACAAACCATAACATACTTGCCTGAAGAACCAAGACAAAGCCATGTCAAAGTTCATTATATATGGCAGTATTTTTCCATCCCTGCTGGGCAAAAAAAAGTGAATGCCCCGAAGGGGACATGCTTAATTTGCAACGAGGTCATGTCCAGGGGCAACCCAAATAAAAAATATTAATTTGGGAACTACACAATGATCCGCCACATGCAGAGGTGGCACCCTAACAATCTGGCACAAGCTGAGGTACGGGATCATCTCACTAGTTTTGTATTTGTCATGAGGGGTTGTTCCTAATGTTTCTATTTTAGCGAGGTCAAAAAGAGATCCCATTAGTGGCCTACTGATTTTGCTCGATTCCTTTTCTTTTTTTTTTACACGATTTTTCGTTATCTGCAAAGACTGAACAGAGTATTGCGACTCTGTGTTTGTTTGTAAATAGAGAATGAACCAAAGAGAACTAATTCTAAAACAGTAAATACTTGGATAACAATCAATCAAATGGAGAGAGAAGCAGGCACGACGGATTACAATGGGGGCAAAGACCTGCGTTAACTACCTTTCACTATCTGCAAAGAGAGAGTACTCCTAATAGAAATGAGGGGGGGGGGCACCATTCAAAGCAGATCAGTGTGCATAAACACGAAAATGTTTTCACTTACCACGTACTTGACATTCGACAGCTTATGATATTTGCTATTAAAAAACCATTGAAATTCACTGAAAAAACCATAGGTTATAGACCATATATAGTTAGGAATTAGCATTTACAAAACCTTGAAAATTCACTGAAAAAACCATAGGTTATAGACCATATATAGTTAGGAATTAGCATTTAAAAAACCTTATTTTACTCACACAAAACCATTGAAATTCCATATATAGTTAGTTGCACTAACTATATATCGCGCACCTGCAATCCACTGCTGATCATGTCACATATTACATCATTCATGACATGGTCAGTGACATCACTGATGACATCACTGATGACATCTCAAATGACATCACTGATGACATCACTGATGACAACATCCAGTGACTGTATGTTTCTGTAAAGTTAAAATATATCTTACATATTGAAGAATGAGTGGATGTATAAGTGTCTGGATGAAGGATTTAGTAGGTGCGTGACTGACTGTATGAGTGAGTGATTAAATGTGTCTCACTGAATGCATGGGTTAGTGACTAAACTGTCTTAATTTGTGCATCATTATGTCTGTTGTTCTGTAAACTGCTGCATGTGTTGATCATTAGCTATACGAGAGGCTATATGTGTTATTAATTGCTTGCCCAAGTATTTCTATGGGAGATTGAGTTTGTGTGGGGGTGGCTGGAAGGTGTGTGACTCTATGCATAGATGTGTGAACAGTTTATTCACTAGGTGTATGAGTTCAAGAGTGCATGTGGAAACAGCTACATGGGCAGTTGACTGTGTGCATGAGTGTATTGATGAGTGAATGGATATCTCAATGCTACATGTCATAGTAAGTACATATGTAAAACACAGTACATGTGAGAGTTGGCATATATAAATAACTGTGCATGAGAGCCACCGAATGAGTGAGTGGTTGTATCGATCATTGTGAACTTGTATCAGGGATTGTATAAGAGAGTAAATATGTGTTAGTATATGTTTCAATAAGTAAGGTGTGTTTAACTGTATAGTTGAAGAAATGGAGATGAGATTGTTTCTTTGCATGACTGACTGGGTGTGTGAGTAACTCCATGGATGAGTGGAAGTGTGTGAGTGTCTGTATACACTGAGTGTATCTAAGGTTATATTAGAGTCTGAAGAGGTTTATCGTATTAGCACAAGAATGATGTCAAATGAGATGTCATCAGTGATGTCATCAGTGATGTCATTTGAGATGTCATCAGTGATGTCATCAGTGATGTCACTGACCATGTCATGAATGATGTAATATGTGACATGATCAGCAGTGGATTGCAGGTGCGCGATATATAGTTAGTGCAACTAACTATATATGGAATTTCAATGGTTTTGTGTGAGTAAAATAAGGTTTTTTAAATGCTAATTCCTAACTATATATGGTCTATAACCTATGGTTTTTTCAGTGAATTTTCAAGGTTTTGTAAATGCTAATTCCTAACTATATATGGTCTATAACCTATGGTTTTTTCAGTGAATATATATATATATATATAGATATTCACTGAAAAAAACATAGGTTATAGACCATATATAGTTAGGAATTAGCATTTACAAAACCTTGAAAATCAGTGATGTCATTTGAGATGTCATCAGTGATGTCATCAGTGATGTCATTTGAGATGTCATCAGTGATGTCATCAGTGATGTCACTGACCATGTCATTAATGATGTAACATGTGACATGATCAGCAGTGGATTGCGGGTGCGCGATATATAGTTAGTAAACTAACTATATATGCAAATTTCAATGGTTTTGTGTGAGTAAAATAAGGTTTTGTAAAAGCTAATTCCTAACTATATATGGTCTATAACCTATGGTTTTTTCAGTGAATTTTCAAGGTTTTGTAAATGCTAATTCCTAACTATATGTGGTCTATAACCTATGGTTTTTTCAGTGAATTTCATAGGTTTTTTAATAGCAAATATCTATATGTATGAAAGTAATAATTTTTATTAGAAATTTTAAAATGTGTAAATATTTTTTTTTTATTATTTGCCCCGGTACGCGCCCCGGGGCGCTCCCGGGGCACGTACCGGTGAACTTACGGGTGAGCGTCCCGTGAGCGCTTTACCCACGAACAAAAACAACATCATGACGTTTCGCGTAGTCACGTGATGCGCCGCGTAAACGTGACGCATCGCGTAACCGCGTGATGCGTTTCTTCGGCGTGCTCTGTAAACGTACCCGGAAGCGCTCCGTGGCGCGACCCGGAGCGCGCAACGTAAGCGCTCCTGTGCGCGTAGCGTAAGCGCGTCGGGACATGTGACCTGAAAATAACACTTTTCATTGGTTCTCAACTTTTTTTTTTTACAAATGATGAAAGCCCCCTCCTTTTTTCCTCATTCTTACTTTTTTCTTTGAGAAAGCAAGAGCTATTTGTGAGACATGGCTTCAGTAGTAGCTGCAGCTAGTGCACCCCCACCACCACCACCACCACCCAGAAAGGAAGGTCCACCACCCCAGATCCTTCCAGGAGTTGAAGAAGAGAGGAAGAAGATGATGAGGACCAACAAACCATAACATACTTGCCTGAAGAACCAAGACAAAGCCATGTCAAAGTTCATTATATATGGCAGTATTTTTCCATCCCTGCTGGGCAAAAAAAAGTGAATGCCCCGAAGGGGACATGCTTAATTTGCAACGAGGTCATGTCCAGGGGCAACCCAAATAAAAAATATTAATTTGGGAACTACACAATGATCCGCCACATGCAGAGGTGGCACCCTAACAATCTGGCACAAGCTGAGGTACGGGATCATCTCACTAGTTTTGTATTTGTCATGAGGGGTTGTTCCTAATGTTTCTATTTTAGCGAGGTCAAAAAGAGATCCCATTAGTGGCCTACTGATTTTGCTCGATTCCTTTTCTTTTTTTTTTACACGATTTTTCGTTATCTGCAAAGACTGAACAGAGTATTGCGACTCTGTGTTTGTTTGTAAATAGAGAATGAACCAAAGAGAACTAATTCTAAAACAGTAAATACTTGGATAACAATCAATCAAATGGAGAGAGAAGCAGGCACGACGGATTACAATGGGGGCAAAGACCTGCGTTAACTACCTTTCACTATCTGCAAAGAGAGAGTACTCCTAATAGAAATGAGGGGGGGGGGGCACCATTCAAAGCAGATCAGTGTGCATAAACACGAAAATGTTTTCACTTACCACGTACTTGACATTCGACAGCTTATGATATTTGCTATTAAAAAACCATTGAAATTCACTGAAAAAACCATAGGTTATAGACCATATATAGTTAGGAATTAGCATTTACAAAACCTTGAAAATTCACTGAAAAAACCATAGGTTATAGACCATATATAGTTAGGAATTAGCATTTAAAAAACCTTATTTTACTCACACAAAACCATTGAAATTCCATATATAGTTAGTTGCACTAACTATATATCGCGCACCTGCAATCCACTGCTGATCATGTCACATATTACATCATTCATGACATGGTCAGTGACATCACTGATGACATCACTGATGACATCTCAAATGACATCACTGATGACATCACTGATGACAACATCCAGTGACTGTATGTTTCTGTAAAGTTAAAATATATCTTACATATTGAAGAATGAGTGGATGTATAAGTGTCTGGATGAAGGATTTAGTAGGTGCGTGACTGACTGTATGAGTGAGTGATTAAATGTGTCTCACTGAATGCATGGGTTAGTGACTAAACTGTCTTAATTTGTGCATCATTATGTCTGTTGTTCTGTAAACTGCTGCATGTGTTGATCATTAGCTATACGAGAGGCTATATGTGTTATTAATTGCTTGCCCAAGTATTTCTATGGGAGATTGAGTTTGTGTGGGGGTGGCTGGAAGGTGTGTGACTCTATGCATAGATGTGTGAACAGTTTATTCACTAGGTGTATGAGTTCAAGAGTGCATGTGGAAACAGCTACATGGGCAGTTGACTGTGTGCATGAGTGTATTGATGAGTGAATGGATATCTCAATGCTACATGTCATAGTAAGTACATATGTAAAACACAGTACATGTGAGAGTTGGCATATATAAATAACTGTGCATGAGAGCCACCGAATGAGTGAGTGGTTGTATCGATCATTGTGAACTTGTATCAGGGATTGTATAAGAGAGTAAATATGTGTTAGTATATGTTTCAATAAGTAAGGTGTGTTTAACTGTATAGTTGAAGAAATGGAGATGAGATTGTTTCTTTGCATGACTGACTGGGTGTGTGAGTAACTCCATGGATGAGTGGAAGTGTGTGAGTGTCTGTATACACTGAGTGTATCTAAGGTTATATTAGAGTCTGAAGAGGTTTATCGTATTAGCACAAGAATGATGTCAAATGAGATGTCATCAGTGATGTCATCAGTGATGTCATTTGAGATGTCATCAGTGATGTCATCAGTGATGTCACTGACCATGTCATGAATGATGTAATATGTGACATGATCAGCAGTGGATTGCAGGTGCGCGATATATAGTTAGTGCAACTAACTATATATGGAATTTCAATGGTTTTGTGTGAGTAAAATAAGGTTTTTTAAATGCTAATTCCTAACTATATATGGTCTATAACCTATGGTTTTTTCAGTGAATTTTCAAGGTTTTGTAAATGCTAATTCCTAACTATATATGGTCTATAACCTATGGTTTTTTCAGTGAATATATATATATATATATAGATATTCACTGAAAAAAACATAGGTTATAGACCATATATAGTTAGGAATTAGCATTTACAAAACCTTGAAAATCAGTGATGTCATTTGAGATGTCATCAGTGATGTCATCAGTGATGTCATTTGAGATGTCATCAGTGATGTCATCAGTGATGTCACTGACCATGTCATTAATGATGTAACATGTGACATGATCAGCAGTGGATTGCGGGTGCGCGATATATAGTTAGTAAACTAACTATATATGCAAATTTCAATGGTTTTGTGTGAGTAAAATAAGGTTTTGTAAAAGCTAATTCCTAACTATATATGGTCTATAACCTATGGTTTTTTCAGTGAATTTTCAAGGTTTTGTAAATGCTAATTCCTAACTATATGTGGTCTATAACCTATGGTTTTTTCAGTGAATTTCATAGGTTTTTTAATAGCAAATATCTATATGTATGAAAGTAATAATTTTTATTAGAAATTTTAAAATGTGTAAATATTTTTTTTTTATTATTTGCCCCGGTACGCGCCCCGGGGCGCTCCCGGGGCACGTACCGGTGAACGTACGGGTGAGCGTCCCGTGAGCGCTTTACCCACGAACAAAAACAACATCATGACGTTTCGCGTAGTCACGTGATGCGCCGCGTAAACGTGACGCATCGCGTAACCGCGTGATGCGTTTCTTCGGCGTGCTCCGTAAACGTACCCGGAAGCGCTCCGTGGCGCGACCCGGAGCGCGCAACGTAAGCGCTCCTGTGCGCGTAGCGTAAGCGCGTCGGGACATGTGACCTGAAAATAACACTTTTCATTGGTTCTCAACTTTTTTTTTTTACAAATGATGAAAGCCCCCTCCTTTTTTCCTCATTCTTACTTTTTTCTTTGAGAAAGCAAGAGCTATTTGTGAGACATGGCTTCAGTAGTAGCTGCAGCTAGTGCACCCCCACCACCACCACCACCACCCAGAAAGGAAGGTCCACCACCCCAGATCCTTCCAGGAGTTGAAGAAGAGAGGAAGAAGATGATGAGGACCAACAAACCATAACATACTTGCCTGAAGAACCAAGACAAAGCCATGTCAAAGTTCATTATATATGGCAGTATTTTTCCATCCCTGCTGGGCAAAAAAAAGTGAATGCCCCGAAGGGGACATGCTTAATTTGCAACGAGGTCATGTCCAGGGGCAACCCAAATAAAAAATATTAATTTGGGAACTACACAATGATCCGCCACATGCAGAGGTGGCACCCTAACAATCTGGCACAAGCTGAGGTACGGGATCTGGCTCAGAAAAAAAGAGACCATCAGGCCAGCACCTCCTCAGGTGAATCTTCATTTGCAGCACCAGAAGGGCGCGAAACAGTACCAAATATACAAAAAAAATTTGGTGTAATAAAAATGGTCTGCATTTTTTGCGGAAAGACCCTCTGCTACGGGGAACTAAGCATTCACCTTATTAATGCTTCCATCGACAACCACAACTGCAGCAAGAGAAGAAAGCAGTAGGTTTTTTTTTTTTTTTTTTTGTGCTCCTCTCGAGCCACTGTTAATTCCCAGTTTTTTGTTTCTTGTTTTTTGTTGAGCCCTTTATAATGGCTGTTTTTCGTTGTTTCCCCCCCAAAAACCCAAAAAAAACATAAAATTGTTCAAAAAATACAAAAAAAACAAAAAATGTTCAGAAAAATTAAAAAAAAATATAAAACAACAAAAACATTAAAAAAAGTTCTTTTCAGAACTACCTCCCATTTTTAAAAAATTACTAAAAATTTTAGCACTCTTGACTTCATTTTTCTCATCGGAGCGCTTCCCGGTACGCGCACCGGTACGCGAACCGGAAGCGAACCAAAAAAAAATAAAAAAGAGTGAGTATAAGGGAAGGACACAGAGAGTAATGTTAAAAGAAAGACAGCTAGAGGGAGTAACAGAGAGATACTGTTTAATAGATCTATTTACCGAAGAAAAGATGGAAGAGGGTATAATTGTGAAAAACAAAATAGATAAGGAAGTGAAAGAAAAAAAGGAGAGTAGAAGAATAATAAACAAGAGTTTCTTAGAGAATGTGAGTGAATGTTCAAAATAAGAAGAAAAATAGTAAAGGATGTGGAATGAGAGGTGGGGATAGAACCGGACTAAAAGAACAATCCTGAGGGAAAGTGTTAAGAAAACAGTGAGCAAAAGTAAATAGGAATGAAACAAGATGTATGATAGTGACTAAGGTTAAAACATGTGCAATAACAGAGAGAAAAAACAGAAAGCAGAAAAGAAGAAGTGACAGAAAAGGAATGATTGAAACAGGAAAGAAATGTAAATTACATAGGGGCATATTATCAACACAGGCGATAAAATTTTCGCTGCTTTTATCGGCAGAAAACTGCCGCTAAAGCCGCTTTTGCGGCAGTTTTCTGCCAATAAAAGCAGCGATAATTTTATTGCCTGTGTTGATAATATGCCCCTTAGTGTGCTTGAACTACAGGGAGAAAGCATAATGAACAAGTAGTGAAAGAGTGATCAGTCAGAGACAGTGAGAGTAATAGAACAGGAGTGAGGAACTATGAGAACAGAGGGACTGAGAAAAGGAGTGGAAGGAGTAGAGTAAGTAAGTAATAGAGAAAAGAATGAGGGAAATAGCAAAGGCAGGAAACTGAGGGTTAAAGAAATGAAGCAGTGGAACTAATAGAAGTTAAATGTGATAGAAATGTAACGAAAAGAGTACAAAACATTTACCTTATAATTGTCGTTAACTTAGTCACTTGTTATTTTTATACTTTCCATCTGTGAAAGAAAGAACAAAAATTTGAAAAATATTAAAACATGTATTTAAAAATTAGAAAAGACAAGGGAAAAGATTGACAATCATCCAATTTTACAAAGAAATAAAGTTAGAGATAAACATGCAGAAAAAAAGAGAAAGAAACGGTGATAGACAGTCAGACACAAAAAGAAATTGAAATAGAGTAAATTACTAAGAGAAAAAAAAGAAGATACTTTCAGTGACAGAAAAGAAGGATAGAAGAGAAAACTAAATTGAAGTTGTGTAAGCTACTAAAAGAAAGTGAGTAAGGTAAACTATATAAGGAAAGGGTGAATAAGGAAAAGAGAGTGAGGGAGAGAGGAGACAGAGGAAGTGAAGGAAAGAGTGTTAGATACAGACTGAGTGAGGCATCTACACAATGTGATTCATAATGTTAGGAAACACATGTAATGTAATTGAAAAACGTTCAATTGTTTTTGCTCATTCCACAATCACATCACCTGTGTTTCCTTTGCTTAGGTATCTCATTGTGCAGATGTAGTCTAGCATATGAAAGACTACGCAGAAGGTGAGCACTGTATGCAACAACTTTGACCCTTACAGAAGCCTCTGCTTCTCCATGCCCCCTACCCAGTCCTAAATATATACATTTTAAACTGACGGTATCTTGTTGCAGATGAAGTGAGGCCTATCTTGCAACATGGTGCATCTTTTGCACTGCTGCTGTGTCACAAAAGTGACGCAACGGCGGCGCAAAAGAGGCGCATGGCCATCATAAAACTGCCCCAAACATTTTAAATGATTGTTTCAGGATGCCGATAAGGTGTGGCCTATCCAGAGATTTGTTTGAGGTGAGGCCTACTCAGAGTTACAGATTAAATTTAGGCTTGTTGAAGAGTACAGAGGAGATAATGCATGTGCAGGCCTACCAACGAAGTGAGTCATGTCCACTGCACTCTTGAACAAAGGCCAGACCTCCTCTGTCTCCCTGGACAGGCCTAAACCTCATCTGCACAATGTGATTCGTAATGTTAGGAAACACAGGTGATATAATTGAAAAACATGCAAATATTTTTGCTCATTTAACAATCACATCACCTGTATTTCCTCAGCTTAGGTATCTCATTGTACAGATGTAGTCTAGCATATCCAAGAGTACGCAGAAGGTGAGGACTGTATGCAACAGAGCAATGTACATTACTCACCTCCCTTGACACTTACAGAAGCCTCAGTTTCTCCATGCCTCCTACACAGTTCTAAATGTATATCATAAATACAAAAAGTACAGAATTAATTATACATGTTAAATGGTTTATTTTTGCTGTTCTCAGAATATATCAAATTTCACTAAAAACAGTGACTTGAAGGTATTCATCATATAACAGCGGGGAAAAAAAACCACAATCAAAATGATTGTGTTTAAAAAACCCATATAACATAACCAATCAGAAATCAGAACTCCTCAAAAGTAACTTACTTTCCATGACGTCGAAGGATGTCCTATGAACAGCTTATACTCTGTTGTGCTGTTATTATTTTCAGCCCGCCACTTTCTGAAAGAAAAGCTCCATCGTTTTGACAAATATGTTACATACAATAAATGACTTCTCGCTCTCTACCGCACTTCTCCTCAAGGCCAAATCGTGCAAGAGCCATTTATAACTCTTGGAATTCTTCTAAGCAAATCCCGTCATTTTCTTTTTCCGCAACTTTCAGAAAGAAAAAGTTCAAGATCACTTTCACAATCCTGTACTAGTAATATCTCACCCTTCTTGCTCACTCATGTTCCACATTTCCTATGACACTGATACTGCTTACTATGAAGCAGACTTACACTACCTCTATGACTACTACAATTATGTAATTCTCTACATCACTTTTAATCACAAAGCAATTTAAAACAGTACATAAAATTATATCAACTCCTAGAATCATTATAGGCCAGTTACCTACCCTAAATTCTTTCTTCTGAAAACAGAAAGTAAGAATATTTTTAAATAAAAAGGCAACATTGTTTCATAGTGAAATGTGAATTATTTCCGGAACATCCGCTTTTTTTACATTTTGAATAAGATGTGTAAAAAGTGGATGTTGTCAAAGGACCATCATGTCATATAATAGCTGCAGTTAGAAATGTTCTTCCTAAAATCAACGACTGTGTAGCCACAACATTTGTAATTAAAGTTGAAAACGTATTTTCATCACGTTTATATAGTTGGAATTTTTAAATGACATTATAACCAAAAGTTTGTTAAAAAAATGTGTACACCATTGCAGACTTACATTACCTCTACTCCATGTTTTGATTGGCTGCTTGAATTAGCTTATTAAAAGAAACAGTTTTTCTGAACTCATTCAAAGTGCAGTTATTTTTCCATGACGTCAAGTGTTATGGTAAGAACACCGTTTGCTTTGGGAAATACTCTGTTGTCCTTTAACTAATCCGTGCCCACCACTTTCTGTAAGAAAACCTTCTTTTTTTTCAGGAACAACTTAAAACTCAAAAATAGCTTTTGACTCTGTACTACACTTATCCTCAAGGCCAAATAGTGTAGGAGCCATTAGAACCTCTTGAAATTCCTCAGAGCAAATCCCGAGATTCTTTCCCTAAAATTTTGGTTGTAAAAACACCAGGTAAGAATTTTTAAGGTCAAAAGGCAATTTTTTTTAAAAAGTTAAAACAGAATCATTGCAGAATGACCAGCCGTTTCTAGACTTCAAATAAGCTGTGTAATGTCCTGATGTTGTTGAAGGACCGTCATGATATATAATTGCTGCAGTTACAAAAGTCCTTCCTGATATTGACAACTGCGAACCCACAAAATTTTTAATTAAAGTTGTCAATTTTGTTCCATCAGGCCTACATCGTTGGAACATTAAAATGACATACTGGCCATATGTTCGTATAAATAATGTGGACAACATTTCAGACTTACATTGGCTACACTCCATGTTGTGATCGGCTGCTTTTACTAGCTTATTAAAGGACACTGATTTACTGTCTGGCAAAGTTAAATATATAAATCTTTCTGAGTCTACACTGGTAGTACTTGATACCCTACAGTTCTCGCAGTCATGCTGCCATTGATAAGAAAGGCCAAACAGGTGATCTACATCTACACCTTCATCTTGCAATACATCAAGCATATACATTAAAAACTCCTGACAATCTTGCTGAATATTTTGAGAGAATTGCGTTTGACCTGAACATTTGTCCAACAGATTTCGAATTTCAGACACACTTTCTATTTTTGTTCTATCAGTGCTACAATTCTCTAACACAGAATTCAACAAACTGCAAAATCTTTGATCCGAATTGAGCACAATCTCTTCTTTTAAAGTTTCTAGAGAAAAGACAACATTAACCACAACATTAGCATAGCAGTTGACACCAGAACTATTTTCAAATTGAAAACCAACAACATCTTCAACAGAATCCATTTTTTTCTGCTTATAATTTTGGGTTCATCGACTTTTCGTCTTTTTGCTACAACCTCCCTACTATTGGTCACATTTCTTCGTTTCCGGCCTACCACACGTTTCTCAAACAAAGGATATTGAGGCAAATGTGGCGCATACTCTCTTCTTAACCTATTGTATTCCTTAACACAATCTAGATCCGCACAAATGTTTGTGACATCACACTCAATCAAGTACAATGCCGATAAAGTTCTGACTCGTGACAATGCCACATATGCCATACCTTCCTTGAACACAGAACTGCCAATATTCACCAATGCACTGTCTACACTTAAACCTTGCGATTTATGGATTGTCATCGCATATGCCAAGCAAACAGGAAACTGCTTACTGCGAACATATAAGTCTTTTACAAGCAAAAACCTAGCAGAGCAACGACCAATTAGCTGTACTTCCTCAATGCCATCAAATTTAATTTTAAAAAATTCAATTCCATCTCTATTTCTGTATTTCTCAAAATCAACAACATTACCCATTGATCCATTTACCAGACCTCTTTCAACATGTAAATTCCTTCTTAAAATTATACGGCAATTTAAGCACACATTCAGAGTCTTTTCAAAACCAGCAGTTTTAGATATAGTCTTCTCTAATGAATCCAATTTTGATTTCAAATTCTCAGACAAAATAATTGTTGCTCCCATATGCTCTATTCTGTCAATAGCTTCCAGTTTCACAATCTCTTGGTTTTCTAAATTCAACATTTTGTTGTTGAAGATGGCACATTTAGCAAGAGTTGGCATCAAACATATTCCAGATTTCTTCTCAGTAATTTTCCCAAAAATATTCTCAGGCACAACGTCTTCTTCTGGATACAAATTTGTTAGTAATCGTGCATGTAAAGCTTCTTTCCCATGCTCGGTCACTTTTCCGATTCTAACATCTTGTAGAATATTCTTATAATCTTCATCCTTCCCTTGACGCATATTTTCACCCAGTTCAGCATAATTGAAGTTTAACCATATATTAACGTTGCCAATGCTCCCTAGGCACTTCCTGGTATCTTCATGCGTGAGCATTTTGAACACAGGTTGTCCTTTCACTGGTGTCAGCTGCAGAAGATCACCGAAAACAATGATGTGTTTGCCACCAAATAACACATCATACTCTGTTTTGAGAACTTCTTGCATTCTCAAATGCACAAAGGCAAGCATGACATTGGAAACCATGCTTACTTCGTCAATGATAAGAAGTTTCATTTTCCTCAAGACTCTTGAAACTTCACAACAAGCATCTCCAGATAACTTGTGGTATTGTAATTTGTTATCATGCTCCACTGGCAGCATCAGTAGACGATGCAAAGTAATACCTTTAATGTTATGTGCTGCCAGTCCAGTTGGAGCGGTGACAACACAAGACAGCGATGACTCAGTCCTTTTCTGCAAATAACATGAAATTGCTTTAATGAGGAAACTTTTTCCAGTTCCCGCTTCTCCACTCACGTACAGTCGGACAGGCTTCAACGACGTACATGAGCACTCTTTCTTCTCATGACTTAATCCATGTTCTATTTGGTTGGTAACTTCGTCATATATTTTCCTCTGCTCAACGTTGAGTTGTCTTTCCAAGTCTTCTAAGTTAACCGCATCCTCCTGAGCATGTGCCATGGCTCTTTCCACTTCAATCATGGCAGTGGCAGCTTCATTTTCGATAACTGGTCCTCCTAGTGGATCCTGACTCAATGAAACAGAACTCTGACTGTCCTGAGAACTGTCTCTAGCAATCTCGGCTGCAATCGTTGCTTCCTGCTCGATTTCCGCATTCAACATTTCTAGATATTTGGGAAAAACAGGACATTCTATGGTCTCCTTGGCGGCATTGAAAGAATCTTCGTAACAGACGAAATCTCCAAGCAGTTCCTCTTCTGCACGCCAAAGCTTGAAAAGTTGCAAAAGTGCTAAATAGAAAAACTCTTTTCTTTCAGGAGATTCGCCACTCAATTTTCGATGGTTTACCAAGTGCCATTTTCTTTGCTTGACCAGACATCCCTCACTTCCAATTACAGCATACACTCCTTTATCAATATCTTCTTTGATGTTCCTCTTGAATATGTAATTTTGTAGAACCTCATACAGACAAACATTCTCGAGGTGACTGCTTCTATTTGGATAATATGTATCCAACATGTTGGTCTTCAAAATATCTGTACTGTTTGGCTCCTTTTCCGCCAAATACTCAATTTCCCGTACAGGTTTCAGAACTCGATTACGCGTTGCAGCAAGACCAAGACTCGCCCAAATGATACTCCTGGATTTGGCATAGAGACTTGCTGAAGACAACCGGTCAGAACATTCGTAAGCTCCGATTTCTCGATGCGACAACATCTTCAGACTGAAACTGTACAACTTCTTACTGAGGCTCTTTTCATGGGAAATGTCCTCCCACATATCCTTCAATTCAGTCTTTTCTTTTTTGGTGATGTAAGATGTCACATACCGAGCCACAGCCATACAGTTATCAGCCACAAACTGTATATCCATGTTAGCATTCCACATGGACAAAATCACTGGGTTGTAGTCGTTGATGTACTTGGACTCTTCGTTCCTTTTCAAATTGTAGGTATTTTTGGGTGATTTCTTCATCACATTATGTCGCAGCGAAGACACCAAATTGTTCACTCTTCCTTTAGAAATCACCGGTCGTGGAAAGGCGAAACGACATTTTGTGTAGAACTTGTCCTTGTTTCTGAATTTACGACGACAGTACTTTCCACAACGATGGCTTTGGAAGCGTAAAACTTGTTCTCTTAGGCTTTTGTCTTCCTTTGCCTTTGGAACAGCACATGTAGAATACTGTTCTATGAAACTCATCACTAAGTCATCCGGATCTGTTCCAAATTTGGGTGCATCTTTGATCCACAGCAGCATATGTATATGAGGAGCACCTCTTGCTTGGTACTCCTTTCTCCAGAAGAAATCCAACACCTATCCAAGAGGTGGATTTTTCTTGTTCATGATGAAAGACATCATAGCTTCAAATCTATGATTGAAGTACCTGCATACATTCACTGGATCCAAAGAGCACAGTTCTCCGGGTGTCTTGAATTCGATATTTTCAATGTTTCCATTTGCCTCTCGTAGAAATTCAAGTAAGTCTTCCCAGCCATACTCGGCACAGCTGAGAGTGAGGAACCATGTGGGAGTTCCTAAGTTCCTCAGCATACATTTTAAATCACCATGACGACGGTACCAGTACTCATTAGTACCACGCTGACATGCCATGAGATTAATCAGGTGAGAATCCAAAATACTGTCTTGCACATTGACTTTATCCATAAAGTCCCTTGCCGAGATATTTTGCATCTGTACACCACTTTTCAAGATGTGGTTCACTGCATATGACAGTCCAGACAGATCGCTTTCAAACAGTAGATGAAACAAATAGGGAATGCATTGACGAAACCTAGGATCTTCTGCATACAATCGTAAAGTCCGGTATTCAGAAGCAGGAATTTGATCAGGTCGCTCATCATATCTTCCTCCTTGACCTGTTGGAAATAGCTGTGGGAAACACCGAGCTTCCAAACTTTCCTCCCAAACACTAATGGGACTTCCTTTGGCTTGTTTCATTTGAAACAACTCAATAGCATTCCCCATGACTTCCTTGGAATGCAAAGGATGAACACTATAATGTTCATATATTTCTTCATTTTTAGAGGCTTCTACTTTCTCAATTTGACCAGCACACAAATCGCTATCCTCTTCTTCACTTACTTCCTCTTCTGCAACATATACATTCTTGTAGTACTTATTGTTTTTCTTCAAATACAATGTTGCCCTTTGACATCCACTAAATCTTGCCAGATTTTCTTACTCTTTGTCGGAACCCCATTAACTAAGATAACCAGAGGTTCCTCTTCCACTTTCTCTACTCCAATTGTATTAATGTTTTTCTTCAAATCTAGAGGCAAATAAACAACTCTTCCCTTTAATCCTCTCTGTAAATCTGATGGAGGCAATTTCCCTGTCTTTGGCTCCATTCGTACAATAGCCTGAAAGGGATGGACACTTTGAATCAAAATAGATTCATAAGTATTTAAATCCTTCAATTCAGAAGGAATCTCAACCAATTCCAGATTATTATGTACCGCTCTAGCAGGCATCTGGTTTTGATTTAATTTGTTACAACAATAAGTACACACACGTTGATCCGATCCCAAATCAAAACAATTTTCTACCATCAAGTATGTTGCGAAATCCTTCCATTCACTATTATTTTCCCTTTCACTTTTTGCATATAAATCCACTAACTTAGTCTGATTCTTATAATAAGTGCGTCGACAACACACACAAGTGAAATTAGGCCTCTCACTTGATTTCACCTGAAACGTGGCTATTTCCTTCTGAAAATTATCTGTACTGGAAACCTGTACACTCTCTTCCACATTACCTTCTTCTTCTGGGTCAATTTCAACATTCTTCTCTTTACTTGCAAAGTAACAAAACTCAATTTCTTCACAAATATTCTTCACATCTACTTCAGAACCATGCAAAAGAGCAGTGCATAATTGTTTAAGCATAATTGCTGGACTCTTAGCATAATACAACATTCTAACTAATTTCCTCACTTTATTATGATGCACTGCTAGCATCCTGAAATGATGAAAAACACTCTGGCATACTCTCCTGGAAAGACAAGCCAGTGAATGACCATGCAAACCTGTCACTTCTCTCACTCTGCAAGGATCTAATTCTTGCAACAACTTAATTTTCTGTTTTAAAGTTTTCTTATTAAATGTCCGTACAAAATCACAAAGCAAATTAATGGAATCCTGTCGCACACTGCAAATACTACTACACTTCCAGGTGTACACTGGTCCCTTAGGACGTCTTCCTAAAACCTCATTACCTAACACCTCTTCTGCCTCTGTTGACACAAGTTTTTCTTTTTCAACCGGACAACCATCTTTCACCTCATATGCTCGACCACTGGTGTCAACTGCATGCACCAAATCATTATCCTGGAAATAACTCTCCTCATTAAAAAATGCCTCACAACTTGAACTATGCATCCATTCTCCTGAAAAAACTTCACAAAAATTACTACGATTAACTGTTCTCTTCCATCTACTATTTGTTTTGAAATCATAAATTACCTTGTTTAGTTTCCTAATTCTATTGATTATCAAAATAAATAACTTTCGCTTAATTTCGAATGCCTGATCAATAATTTTCTCAATGTTTCTCTTTCTCTTATAAAAAGCCACTTTTTGTTGACGTTTCTTAACATTTTTTAACAAATTGCCAATAATCCTGTTGCGAAACATTCGTCTACGAATGTCCCTAAACTGATTTTTCCTTCTACTACCATGCATAGAGTTATCTCCTGCTCTAGCAGTAACATTTTTGATTGGCCTTTCCTTTCCGTTTAAATTGGCTCTCTTTTTCTGGACTAAAACTTGTTCTGTACTGATATTTTTTTTTCTGCAAATCTTTCTTATGAATGATTTCGTTGTCTTACCTGGAGGTTTCTTGGTGACTTGACGACTTTTTATTGTAGAGGACTGCTGCAAGCATGAGTAAGCTGCTGTCTTTGACGTTTTGTAGCCTTTCGGCTTCTTTGCTTCGATGGCATACTGTAGTTTTGAAATGATCTGCAGTTGAATCTGTGGTAAAATATAATAAAAAATGTTATTAACCACTATTACCAAACAGTAAATCAATAACAGTCGTCAAAAAATTAACACACTACTTGTCAATTTTACATACAATAATTTTTAGTGCATTGGCAAATTTAGTACTCACAAATAGTAGCAAAGAAATAGAATGCTTCTACATTTGACCTTTGCTCTTTTATATGTGAATCTGAACTAATTTTTATCAGCATATTTCCCTATTTTATTAAAGGCACTTCACACAAGCTGTTTTTGAAGATGTGTTTAATTTTAAATGAAACGGTTAACATGGTTACTTTTCATTTCCAGTAACTTTTAAAAATAACTGTTTATAGTTCCATAGGCTCGAGCAGGTCAGCTTCCCACCCTATGTCATACAATTCTGACAAATCGGCATCCTCATCATGTTCTTCATCATCCTCAGGATTTAAATCATCCAAGGGATCTACTTCCACTGATGTTTCAATCACAATTTCAATGATAATATCGAGATCAACAGATTGCTCATTATCACTCATGTTTGATGTTGTCGTTATCTTTAAAGAAAGAGAACAACAATGAGATGTTGCAGAGTAAGAGACAAATCTCAGAGACTAATTGTAAAATTGTTTAACAAGAGTAACATTTTGCAGATAATATTTAACCATGTCCAGCGATGCTGAGGAGGTGAGGCCTATGTCCAATTTTTCAGTGAACAGGACTCATCTCTTCTTAACGTTGGATAAGCCTCACCAACACTGTGTCCCCTGCTAATACTTAAATTTAAAGGAGCAGATTTATGTTAACTGGCGCATCCCCAGGGATGCACCAGTTAACGTGTGCCACTGCTCTGCCACCCATGATGTGCCGCATTTACAATGCAGAGCACCATTGAGCAAAAACAGCACAGATGCGTCACGCATCTGTTCCACAAAAACGGCGCATTGCAGGAATCACGTCGTAAGCGCGACATATCTACTGCAATGCACAGGGGCAAGCCACACATTGCATGGTGCATCACTCCTTATGCCTGTTTCAAACAGGCGTAAGGATTTGATTCAGCAATGCCATAAATGTGACTCAGTGAAATCTTCTTAATTTTACTGTGTTCGTTTTACAGGGCTTTCATGCAAATGACTGCCCACCCTACAACAAAACGCTCACATGAAATCTGACGCAGGTTTCATGTGGCACAGGACTTTACAGCATGACACATCTGCCTAGATGCATCAAGTTGTAAATATGTCGCAACATAGCAAATCTTTTGCACCGCCGCTGCATCACAAAAGTGACGCAACAGCGGCACAAAAGAGGCGCACGGCCATCATAAATCTGCCCCTAACATTTTAAATGATTGATTCAGGATGACGATAAGGTGTGGCCTATCCAGAGGTTTGTTTGAGGTGAGGCCTACTCAGGGTTGCAGATGAAATTTAGGCTTGTTGAAGAGTACAGAGGAGATAATACATGTGCAGGCCTACCAATGAAGTGAGTCATGTCCACTGCACTCTTGAACAAAGGCCAGACCTCCTCTATCTCCCTGGACAGGCCTAAACCTCATCTGCACAATGTGATTCGTAATGTTAGGAAACACAGGTGATGTAATTGAAAAAAGTGCAAATATTTATGCTCAATTCACAATCACATCACCTGTGTTTCCTCAGCTTAGTTATCTCATTGAGCAGATTTAGTCTAGCATATCCAAGAGTACGCAGAGGATGAGGACTGTATGCAACATTACTCACCTCCTTTGACACTTACAGAAGCCTCAGTTTAATATTTCTCAGTTCAATATTTATTTAAAGAAGCAGACACCAATATGACCTTCTCATAAATGTGAAAACCGTTTAAAAAAAAAACCCCGATTTTCTGGTCATAATTTGAAAACACAACACAGGTCCTATGTAGAAGCACACCCTATCAGTACTTAAATTAGCTAAGCACACATGGGGGCGTATTTACAAGGACCTTGCACCACGGGGAAATAACTTAAATTAAAATGGGGAAAATAACATCAAAGGGACTCAAAGGCCTTTTAAATATGCCCCAAGCAGCCTATGAAACTCTAGCAGTACATATCAAGAAACTTAAATGACTTCAATAAACGTTTTTAAACACATCAAGTAAAGCAGTTATTCAACTACATTCAAGGGGAAGTGACTTAAAATGCCCTAACACACATGAAAGCGTATTTTGAAGGCCCTTGCACCATTTTTCCATCACTTTTAACATGGCTATGTAACTCAAAGAAACAAAATCTAAATTTGCCAAGCACACATGGGGGCGTATTTACAAGGACCTTGCACCACGGGGAAATGACTTAAATTAAAAAGGGGAAAATAACATCAAAGGGACTCAAAGGCCTTGTAAATATGCCCCAAGCAGCCTATGAAACTCTAGCAGTACATATCAAGAAACTTAAATGACTTCAATAAATGTTTTTAAACGCATCAAGTAAAGCAGTTATTCAACTACATTCATGGGGAAGTGACTTAAAATGCCCTAACACACATGAAAGCGTATTTTGAAGGCCCTTGCACCATTTTTGCATCACTTTTAACATGGCTATGTAACTCAAAGAAACAAAATCTAAATTTGCCAAGCACACATGGGGGCGTATTTACAAGGACCTTGCACCACAGGGAAATGTCTTAAATTAAAATGGGAAAAATAACATCAAAGGGACTCAAAGGCCTTGTAAATATGCCCCAAGCAACCTATGAAACAAAGCAACATTTTAAATACACAACTTTCTTTATAATTTTCTCCCTAAAGCATACTATTCTCTATCTAAATTAAATGAATCTTTTCTCACCTTAGCAAATACTTTTTGAGTTTCAAAACAGTCTCAGACACACACCAATTTGTCTTCAGCAGAGCAAAAGGTATGCACTCCAGAGGCTGCAACCAATAATGGCACAGAAATGCTGTAATTCATCACACATATCTCTCATGTCACCCAATCAAAACTCTTCCCTCACTTTTTTCAAATCAACACCCTTCCCCCTTATGCCCTTTCTGCCTTTTTTCCATAGCAACCACCTCCTGAAAGACCTCTCATGTTTGCAAGTTCACACAACAATGTTTTAATTGAACTCTGAACTCTCAGTACACCTGCGTATCCAGTGCAATCTTTCATAAAATGAATTTTTCTTGACCATTCAAATTACATCTTTCAAAGAACTCATCCATGCACCCTAACTTTCTGTTTTCAGCAATCAAAAACCACCAATCACTGCTACTGATTAATTACCACAGAAACTCCACAGTTTTTTTCATTACATACTCCTACTGTTCCAACTGCCATTTCATTCCCACACTTCATCTGACTGCAGCAGAACCTCCTCTCACCATGTTTTCTGTCTGGATTATTGGACATAGTTACATCCACTGGACTCAAAGGTATGCTGATAACAGAAATTTACACAACCTCAATTTAAAAAATGTGGAAATCAACTGGATTGGCCACAGAGGATTAAGATGTCACCAATTGATACCATTGGTGAAAACCTTTTTGCATTTGCCAAAACCTGACCTGTTAATTGTGCACTGTGGAGGAAATGACTTGGGCACTTTGACTGGGGTAGGTCTGGAAATGCTTTTAAAAGACACCTTTGACCAATTGATGGCACTTTTTCCTCAAACTGCCTTGGTATATTCAAATATATGCCAAAGACAGAAATGGAGGTGGTCCAACCAATTTTGTCCACAAATTGAGAAATCGAGGAAGCATGTAAATAAGTCTGTTTCAGCTTACATGAGAGACCATGGAATGGGCTCCATCTACAACAATAACTTGCGTTACTACATGCAAGATATCTACAGAGCAGATGGAGTTCACTTCTCAGATGAAGGGAACAGAATTTTCATCCTGAATTTAAGACTGTGCATTGGTACCTACTTGTAGGTACCTCAATCAGCCACAGGACCCAAAAGCTCTTTTCAGAGCTACCCTACATCTGATCACTCCCAATTATTATTTTACTCTAACTTTTTTCACTAATTTTCACCAAAGTACGCTCCTCGGAGCGCTACCCGGTACGCGCACCGGACGCTAACCTTGCGAAAATTTGAAAAAAAAATGGGGTTTTTTCGTACATATGTGCCTCCTCAGCCACCCTCAGAAAACCTAGGGGGTCAGGATACGTCTACCGTGCCCCCTTCTACCCATTCTCAACATTATTTGCCCTCCATCTTGTATCTCAAATCTACCGAAACACAAAATGGAGGACTCCCGTAACGCTGCCGGTTCGCGTACCGGGGCGCGCACCGGGAAGCGCTCTCTCAAAAGAGGTGGGAAAGTAATATACAGAAAAACCACTGGAGACACTTTCACCAAATATAGATTAGCTCATACTACATACCAATCCCTACCATTTTCACAAATTTGGTTGGAATTCCATTTAGCCATTTAGCCTGCAGACCTCTCTAAATACCCTGAGGTAAATTACTTCACAAAACACATCTTAATTGTTGGAATTGACAACCAATTAAAATGTTACTTTCATTTTCTACTTATTTTACCTGACATTTGATTGGTTATGTTCCTGAATATATATAAAGAAAGAGAGAGAAACACAGCCATTTTGACTACTACTTCCTGAAGTACATTGCAAGAGCATTTTCACTGACAACTTAAACTTGTTTTTAAAAGGTAAGATGTTATTTTGTAAATTTGAAAGGAGAACTATGTCATGCACTTTAAATTAATTTGGGAAAACATTTTTAGATAGTTATATACTGTCCCTCTGTAAGAGTTAGACATTGAGAAAGGCTTGTTTATTATAATTATGGATTGATTTAGGTTTCTGTGGTATAATTATGAATTTACTTAGGCTTCTTCACAGGCACTTTTTAATGGTACTACTTCATGCCTGAAACCATACAGTGCCCATAGATTACTTCTCTGTTATAAACTCACAAGTACCTGTCTGAACTTAAACCCAACAGTGCCCTATCTCTACTGATATATTTATTTTTTATGCAAATTACAGCAAGAAAATGGAAGGAGAGCAGAATATTTCCTTCAAAATTGTTCTGGAGAACAACACAGAAAAAGATATTGAGGACAATGATGACTCAGATTTCATGGATGAATCACGGGACCATGAATTAGTTCAATGTGTAGATGCAGTAGATTCGCTGATTGAAAATGAGGACATTTCCAACAATGTGTTGTTAAATGTTCTGTTAAATTTGGAAAAAGAATCACAAAAATAAATGTATATTTAATAAAAAAAAGCAACAAAAAACAAAAACAAAATGAACAATCAATAAACATACAATATTTAAAAAGTCTATCATTCTTTTTTCCTTATAGTACGCTCCCCAGACCGCATCCCGGTGCGCGTACCGGGCGCTCCCCACGCAAAAAAAATGTTTTTTTGTTTTTTTTCGCGGGGCCCTTTTAAAGCCTCCACATCAAACCTAGGGGGTCAGGGAGGATCTGCTATGCCCCCTTATGGTTATTTACCCCTTTGTTTTGGCCTCCTCTTGTCTCTCGATCCTACCGAGAGACAAGATGGCGGCCGCTCCGGACTGTTTAGAATGTTGACAGACACCGGAGAGCCAATCAGCTTCGCTTCGCGAAGTTCCGTTACGCGTCAGGTACGCGAACCCGGGCGCTGCCCGGAGCGCGCTTACAGATATATATTTTTTTTTTAACGTTAATTTCTCGAAATCCACTGGAGCACATATATTGAGACCTAGCAAAGGCACATCGGGCTACCAGTCCCTACAATTTTGCCAAGTTTTGTGGAAATCCATTCAGCGGTTCGAGCTAAAAGTGAGTCCAACCGCCCTATGGAAAATTGCATGGGAAAAACGCGTTTTGGGACCCCCCTTTTTTCTCGGCCCCCCCTTGACGAAACCCCCCCAAATTTTCAGGGGCTGCTCAGAAACAAAATGTTCCATTTTCCTGAAAATGTCAGCCAATTCCGTCCTCAAACGCCAAAGTTATTCGACATAGAATTTTCAAAAATCCCATAGAGAAAAAATCCTTACTATATATACCTACTGGCGACCGCCAGTAGGTAATATATATATATATATATATATATTCACTGAAAAAACCATAGGTTATACACCATATATAGTTAGGAATTAGCATTTAAAAAACCTTATTTTACTCACACAAAACCATTGAAATTCCATATATAGTTAGTTGCACTAACTATATATCGCGCACCCGCAATCCACTGCTGATCATGTCACATATTACATCATTCATGACATGGTCAGTGACATCACTGATGACATCACTGATGACATCTCAAATGACATCACTGATGACATCACTGATGACAACATCCAGTGACTGTATTTTTCTGTAAAGTTAAAATATGTCTTGAGTGGATGTATAAGTGTCTGGATGAAGGATTTAGTAGGTGCATGACTGACTGTATGAGTGAGTGATTAAATGTGTCTCACTGAATGCATGGGTTAGTGACTAAACTGTCTTAATTTGTGCATCATTATGTCTGTTGTTCTGTAAACTGCTGCATGTGTTGATCATTAGCTATACGAGAGGCTATATGTGTTATTAATTGGTTGCCCAAGTATTTCTATGGGAGATTGAGTTTGTGTGGGGGTGGCTGGAAGGTGTGTGACTCTATGCATAGATGTGTGAGCAGTTTATTCACTAGGTGTATGAGTTCAAGAGTGCATGTGGAAACAGCTACATGGGCAGTTGACTGTGTGCATGAGTGTATTGATGAGTGAATGGATATCTCAATGCTACATGTCATAGTAAGTACATATGTAAAACACAGTACATGTGAGAGTTGGCATATATAAATAACTGTGCATGAGAGCCACTGAATGAGTGAGTGGTTGTATCGATCATTGTGAACTTGTATCAGGGATTGTATAAGAGAGTAAATATGTGTTAGTATATGTTTCAATAAGTAAGGTGTGTTTAACTGTATAGTTGAAGAAATGGAGGTGAGATTGTTTCTTTGCATGACTGACTGGGTGTGTGAGTAACTCCATGGATGAGTGGCAGTGTGTGAGTGTCTGTTTACACTGAGTGTATCTAAGGTTATATTAGAGTCTGAAGAGGTTTATCGTATTAGCACAAGAATGATGTCAAATGAGATGTCATCAGTGATGTCATCAGTGATGTCATTTGAGATGTCATCAGTGATGTCATCAGTGATGTCACTGACCATGTCATGAATGATGTAATATGTGACATGATCAGCAGTGGATTGCGGGTGCGCGATATATAGTTAGTGCAACTAACTATATATGGAATTTCAATGGTTTTGTGTGAGTAAAATAAGGTTTTTTAAATGCTAATTCCTAACTATATATGGTGTATAACCTATGGTTTTTTCAGTGAATTTTCAAGGTTTTGTAAATGCTAATTCCAACTATATATGGTCTATAACCTATGGTTTTTTCAGTGAATTTCAATGGTTTTTTAATAGCAAATATCATAAGCTGTCGAATGTCAAGTACGTGGTAAGTAAAAACATTTTCGTGTTTATGCACACTGATCTGCTTTGAATACTGCCCCCCACCCCTCATTTCTATTAGGAGTACTCTCTCTTTGCAGATAGTGAAGGGTAGTTAACGCAGCCCTTTGCCCCCATTGTAATCCGTCGTGCCTGCTTCTCTCTCCATTTGATTAATTGTTCTCTTTGGTTCATTCTCTATTTACAAACAAGCACAGAGTCGCAATACTCTGTTTAGTCTTTGCAGATAGCGAAAAATCGTGTAAAAAAACAAAAGGAATCGAGCAAAATCAGTAGGCCACTAATGGGATCTCTTTTTGACCTCGCTAAAATAGAAACATTAGGAACAACCTGTTGAAAATAGCAATGCGTATGTACATAAGCGGCGTTCATTTGTGTTCACAGTACCCCTTGTTGATTGTTTCAATCGAGCATTGAATTGTTCGAAGTTAATTCTCTTAAGGATCTTCTCTACCTGCAAACGAGGAAGAATAGGAATATTCTCTCTCCCTTTGCAGATAGTGAAGGGTAGGTAACGCAAGCCTTTAACACGTCGTACCTATTTCATTCCTCATTGATTGATTGATTGTCCGAACATTGACTGTTTGGGAATTATTTCTTTTTGGAGGTATTCCCTGTTTGCAAATAAACGTAGGAAAATCTTTGCAAGTAGTGAAAGGGTACGTAATGCGGACCTTTCTCCCCCGTTGTAATCTGTCATGCCTATCTACTCCCCACTGATTGATGCACCTTTTTCACCCGGACCATTTACTAGAGATACGTCATCTGGCCCGACCAGAGAGCACCCCTAGTGAAAAGGACATATGCAATAATAACGAAGTGATCCCTGTATCCTGTTAACAGAAACTTTACCATGAAACAACCTGGAAAGAAAAAAATAGGAAAACGAAAATCAGTAGGCCACTGATGAACATGAACTTTTATTAAACAACAAACAAATAAACGATAACATAACGTAATGATAAAACCTATTAATGTCCTAGAAACAAGAAAACGTTAAAGTATGCCAGTGGTGAGAGACCAGAAAAACAGTCCGAGAAACCAAATCACCCCTCGCTGTCCCAACTCATGCACTCTGAAAGTTCAAAGTTTTGAGGAGTGCTTGTAACATTGTCTGAAGCCTATTTGCAATTGCTTCATCTTCACTATTCTTAAAGTAAGTGGGGGCTGTTGTGATGCGGTGCCACCCTGAACCGCTTGACGGAGGCCCCCGAGGGACGGTGTCATGTCGCGGACTCGGAGGGGGCGCTTGGCTCCGGCCCCCTCCCCAAGTCGTGTTGCCCTGGTGTGGCCTGAGATCGCCCCCGACATAGGTGGCCGGCTCCCGGGGTCAAGCGGAACTTTTTTCCTTTTGGTGACTCTTCCATTCTTCACCTTGTCCCACAATCCGTTTCACCTAAAGACACGCTGTAGTGGGGCACCCCTTTTCCGTTTCATTTGCCATTCAGCCCGCTTTTGCTACACTGTGCCTCTTCCGCTATTCAGCTGTTTACCGCCCGCTCTTTCGACTACAGCGTCTTGCTCACCATGTACTTGAGTTGCTCCCGCTCTTGCGGTGCAGCGATAGGCGGCTGCCACAGGACTCTCAAAATGGCGGCCATCTCTTCAGATTTGGGCGTGGTCCACTAAAATGGGCCTGCGACACCTTGGAACTCGGACGCTTGTCTGCTAGAGCTTGGGCTCCATTCTCGAAAGCGTCCCCTCATCCTTGAAGATTCTACAAAAGTCTTGGGGGCCCCCGACTCCCGCAGGCTTCTGGTGGGGAGCGCCTAGCATGATTGCTCGTGGAATGGCCACGACGGAGCTACGAAATGGTGGTGCTCTCATGCTAACGCCAGCTTCAGTCTGAAACATCCAGAAACACTGTAGACTACCAATTCGATCAGTTCCGGTAGCGCTCCAACGTGACCCGGTAGAGAAGAACTTGCCCTCCCCTCTTTGACTGATGGTTCTTGTTGCCTGTCCCTTCTGTTGTCATTTAACAGAACTATTTAGCCTGCTGAAAGGGGTTGTGTGCCGTCCGCTGGTTGGTGGAGACATTTTGACTATATTCTGGACCTGCGTTGTCGCGTAATGCGTCATATGACGCGCCGCGTTAGAAAGTTTAATAAATTATGAAACACAATAAACAATCCTTAAAAAAAAAAATAAAATAAAAAATAATCAACAAAACCAACAATCAATTAACATACAGTATTTGAAAAGTCTATCATTCATTTTTCATTGCAGTACGCTGCCCAGAAAGCTTCCCGGTTCCCGGACCGGGCGCTACCCACGCAAAAAAACAAAAAAAAATTTTTTTTTTTGCCCCGCGGTGCCCTTTTAAAGCCTCCACATTAAACCTAGGGGGTCAGGGAGGATCTACTATGCCCCCTTATGGTTATTTGCCCCTTTGTTTTGGCCTCCTCTTGTCTCTCGATCCTACCGAGAGACAAGATGGCGGCCGCTACGGACTTTTTGGAATGTTGACAGACGCCAGAGAACCAATCAGCTTCGCTTCACAAAGCTCCGTTGCGCGAAAAGTACGCGTCCTGCGCCGCTGCCCGGTCCGCTGTTACAGATATATATCTTTTTTTAAACGTTAATTTCTCAAAATCCACTGGAGCACATATATTGAGACCTACAAAAGGCACATCGGGCTACCAGTCCCTACAATTTTGCCAAGTTTCGTGCAAATCTATTCAGCCGTTCGGGCTAAAAGTGAGGCTAACCGCCCTATGGAAAAATCAATGTTAAAAACACGTTTTTGGACCCCCCTTTTTTCTCGGCCCCCCCTTGACGAAACCCCCCCAAATTTTTAGGGGCTGCTCAGAAACAAAATGTGCCATTTTCCAGAAAATTTCAGCCAATTCCGTCCACAAACGCCAAAGTTATTAGACATAGAATTTTCAAAAAACCCATAGGGAAAAAATCCTAACTATATATACCTACTGGCGACCGCCAGTAGGTAATATATATATATATATATATATATAATATATATGTTTTAAAATTACATATTTTAAGTTTATTTAAGTATTTTAAGTATGTTTAAATTAATTATATTTATTATTATATTAGTTTTACATTAATTTTAATATATTTTAAAAATTCGATATTTTGACTGTCTGTATTTTTTCCTATCGATAGTTTGGAGTCGATATTTTTGTACTTACCTGTTTGTAGATAGGAAGTCGATATTCTCGCATTCGATATTTTTACCTCGATATTTTGGCAAGTCGATATTTTGACTGACAATATTCTGTCACTGATCCTCCTAAAACAGATTCAAAATGAACCTGCTTTAAATCTCGATATGAAGTTACTGAAAAATTTCAAACAGGTCTCAGCTATAATATTAGCAAATATTAAAGGTATAGCAGCATCCGAGGCAATCCGCCAAAAGCTAAAAGAACTTGATGTAACTGTGCAACTATATGAACTGGCCAGAATAATAAAAAATTACTATGAAGAACTAGGAAGAGATAGTTTGGGAGGGAAACCAGTAAAGCCCAAACTAACAGAAAATCCTGAAAAAGGTTTTATCAAAAATATACTCACTACTACTAAAAAGAAGTGGGAAAATATTAGACAGAAACTTCCTAAAGAGTAGCGTTCTCAATCCAGAGGAAGATCGCCTCAAAAGGAGCCCTCTGAAAAGAGGTATAACCTCAGAAACAGGGAAAATTTGAGAAAACCTGATAGATATCAAGATACTGATACACGTTTCTCTCGTGCCTTTCAGACTTCCTCGCAGAAATCCAAAAGAAGAGGATGATCAGAACACAAGGAAAAACGCATGAAGTCCAAAGACGATCAACACGTTCCGAAAAATAAGAAAACCCAATTTACCAAAAAAAAGGTAGCAAGTCTTAACATCAGACATGCCGAGGATCTTGAGGACACAACTCAAAAACGGGGAGTGGGCCCAGACAATGCTGGACAGCACAGCAGAGGTTACCATAGCTCGCAAGATCCTGAAGGATCATCTGGAGACAGTGGACCTGAATGAATGCATTCAGGTTGAAACTGCAGATACCAGGGTTAGTTTACCACATAAGTTATATGAAGTAACGCTCAGAATAGAAGGGGATATAACTAGGACAATAAAAGCACTGTTTTGGGAAAAACTAACTAAGGGTTATGACATTTTTCTGGCTGAAAAAGACTGGCCACCTGAATTTATCAGGGAATGCACACATGGCAAAGAGATCATTTTGCCAGCCTTCTCAAATAATATTCCGATTTATAAAAAATACACCTATGCCAGAAAATGGGCTGTGGCCCAGGCTCCAGCATTATATAAAAATCATGTGGGATGGGTTGAGGATTCTCCTCACTATAGGATCCAGTTAAAAAATTAACCAACTGCTCAAAAGCAGTATACGGTGAAACAAGAATCTAAAAAGCAGGTCAGGGGTGATTGAAACATGCACCTCGTCCATGAACAATCCTTTGTTTCCTGTCTCAAACCAGACAATACATATCGTCTAGTTTTGGACTACAGACATTTAAATTCTTGTTGCAAAACCTTTGCAATACAAAATGCATACAGTGCAGCACTAATGAATAACATTGTGCGCAAAAAATATAAATCCAAATTAGATATTTCAAACGGTTTCTTCTGTCAAAACATTGCACCTGAAAGCAGGTACTTGACCGCTTTCTAAATTATGGGGACACAGCGTCACTTCTGTCGTCTCCCACAGGGATTCAAGAACAGTCCTGGGTTGTTTTCAGCCAGAGTAACAGAATTACTGCAAACGTATGATGATGAGGCATTATCTTATGTCGATGACATCTATCTTACAGATGATGATTTGGACAGGCACTTGAACAGGGTGAACACCATAATACTTGGCTTTGCCTCTGAAGGGTACAAATTCAACTTAAAAAAATCAAGAATTGCCCACCTCAACGTCCTATTCTTGGGATATGAACTTTCAAGTGAAGGCAAAAGCCTGGCAGCAAACTTTTTAGAGAAATGTGCGCTGCTCCAACCTCCAAAAACGCGGAAAAACATACAGTTAGCTCTAGGATTCCTGAATTTTGGAATAACTTACATTCTAAATTACGCAGAAAGGGTTAAACCTTTCTACGAATTAATCAAACCTGATTTCAAACCTACTAATTGGACTCAAAACACACATAAATTTTGCTTTTAGTGCAAACAGACATGTTAGCAACAACCCATTTATAGACACGTGTAAATTAACGAAACCTTGTAATCCGAATCATCCCAGGGAGATGCGGATTCACATACCTAACCTTTAATGAAGGTGAAAAGGTACCAATAGCTTACAAATCACACTTGTACACAAAAGCTGAAATGAAATTCACTTCAACAGAAAAAATTCTGACAGCGGTTCAAACTACAGTAGCAAGACTGAGAGCACTCGCACAGGGTAAACACATAAAAGTCATTACTCCTGTACCTGACTTAGAGGCAGTGACAAAAGCAAGCATTCCAAATGCAAAAGCTTTACATCCAAGATGGATACAATGGGTTAATTCTCTTGCTGCAACAGACATTGAATACGTTTTTGACCCCTACTTGAAGACTCAAGAATTTCTCCAATACGGACAAGAATGTCCTCTGCCCACTGATATTCTGCCTCTAGAACATTACGGATGTATCATTTACACAGAGAGATCAGCACAGCCCGCAATTGGGGGTAAACAAGCTTATAGTGCAGCGTGTGCGATTGTTAAAGGTTGCTGGTTCGATGGTAAATTCAGACCTATGGTCACAAAAACTCAATCTCTCGGAGACCGTACAGCTCTGCGAGCTGAACTACAGGCTTTCAAGATGGCACTTGAAAATACAGATCGCAAATTCCCCACACTCATAGTGTGCGATTCGTATTACTGCGTCCAATCTTACAATGAATATTTGCCGAACTGGGTACAAAACAGTTTCAAAGACGCAAAAAGTGGCACAATCAAGCATAAAATGCTTTAGGAACAAGTAGTTCTGTTACAGAAAGAACTAAAAAAGACTCACGTGATCCATACACTGAGTCATCAGCGTGATGGAGTTCACGTTGAAGGGAATTCATTGGCTGATGAAGCCGCAAAGGCAGCTGTGCAAACGGCTTCCGTAGCTGCAATCGCTCATTCAAAAACAGTGAAATAATGCAAGCTGTCACTGCTTCAATAAAAGACAGTGGTGAAACACTACCAAAAGGCTTTCCACTCAAGTACTCATACATAACTGATAAAAACAATGTTCTGTTTGCTCAAATTCCTGGAGGGGGGATAGTGTAATCCCAAACATGGAACACAGGTTAGGACTAATCTTAGCAGTACATGAAGGGCTGGCCTCTGCGCACGCAGGTGTTTCCGCCACAGTTTCTTTATTAAAACAAAGATGCTGGTGGCCACGCATGAGTTAACAAACCAGACAATAGGGGGCTGATTAGGATCGCGGTTTTCCCGCATCCTCCGGGCCGGCGGAAGGCACCGCCGGCCCGGAGGATGCGGGAAAACCGCTGGGGAGGCACAAAAGACCCACCGCCAAATTAGGATGGCGGTGGGTCTCAAAATCGGACCGCAGCTTTTCCGCCGCGGTGGTCTTCCGACCGCGGCGGAAAAGCTCTAACATGGCTGGCGGTGTCTCTCAGACACCGCCAGCCATATTAGGATGGCGAAAAACAGATGCCTTTTCGCGGCGGATTTTTCCGCCGTAGAAAGGCATACAGTGAATTCTTTGGGGGCCCATTGCGGGCCCCCAGGGTGAGTAGGGGGTGGGGGTTGCACATGGGGGGTACCTATGGTAGCCCCCTGCATTTGCATGCACGAAGCGGCAGGCACCGCGCGGTGCCTGCCGCTTTGTACATGCAAATGCTAAGCATGCATATTTAACCTTGCGGCGGGTGCTGCTTTAAGCAGCACCCGCCGCAATGTTAAATATTGAGGATGTGACCGCCAGGCTGGCGGTCACATCCTAATTGCACTGGAGGGACCGCTGCTGCCCATGCGGATGGTCCCTCCTCCTCTAGGGTGGCGGACAGACGCAGGTCTGTCCACCATCCTAATGAGCCCCTATGTTTTGGAATGTGAAATCTGCCAGAAAATGGAAGTTTCAACAGTGAAATGCCCGGCGCAGACACCCCTTCTAATTTCAGATAAACCATTAGCATGCGTTTACCTGGACCACTGTGGTCCCTTACAAAGGGATGGTAACTATAAATATATTATGGTCACAGTAGATTCATGCACAAGATTCATTTGGATGTGGCCTCAGCGCTCGGCTGACGCCCGAACTGTTATAAAAGATTTGCGAGTCTTTATCGGCACATACGCAATCGGCCCACTACATTCTGACCAGGGTCCTGCATTTAGCTCTCTGGCTTACAAGGAGGCCATGGCCAGCTTGGGCGTTGCATTACGGTACTCAAGTCAATTCCATCTGAGGGAAATGCGGTTGTGGAAAGAAAAAAACGTGACATAAAGCAATCTATAACAGCAAGGGTATTAGGTTCGGGTGACGGGTGGGTCAAACATCTAATAAGTGTCCAACGTAGTCTTAATAACCTGCCAAGATATTCTCTGGGTGTAATCACTCCATATGAAATCCTTTTTGGTACTAGAATGATGGACGAAGACCTTGATCATCATACTTCAGTGGTAGAACAAAAAACCCTTTGATATTAAAGATCGTTAGGCTGTTTTACAGGACTTAAATGAAGCAAGAAGAAGTCTAAGCAACACCATACAAAAGCCAACGACCACTGAAGAAAAACCACCTGTCCCAGCAAGACCTCTCTGGATTCCAAAGATTGGGGATCTAGTCAGAGAGAAAATAGCGGATAAGAAGGAATTTGGGCCTTCTTATAGAAAACCATTACCTGTACTTGCAGTCCATGGATCAAGAAAAGTGTTACTGCCGCACCTTGCTGGAAGAAAGGAGAACCGGTCTGTATCAATTGACCTGGTAATACCACACCATGTGGCCAATAATAAGCAGTAGGCCCAGTGGACTCCAAAGATGTTGCAGACAACCAAATCTGGCTACCATTCAAGAGGTTCAAACTTAAAGACTCATCACCTTTGAAGAATCTGCAGTAAGAAAAGAAGGACTATGCAATAAAGCCATGGAACTTGTGCCTCTTGAAACCCAAATACCAGTTCATCAAGAAACTCCCATCTACCATGCGATAGCATCTGACTATACTAACATGTCAAGGGAACAAGCAACTCCAGCGATTTAGAATAATCCGGATGCAATACCAACAATTGACAGAACTGCCTATGGCTATTTCATTAACTTTGATAAGTTTTCTGAGGATCCCAGTGAACCTGAAATGAGGCCAGCAAATAAAACTTTCAAGGAACAAGTAAAAGACTTTTGTCACCAGCTTGCAAATACATATCTAGTTTCACCATGGATTTAATTTTGGATGGTGTTAGGTGTACTTTTTTTCCTACTATGGCTCATTATTGTTTGGGAAAGCCAATAGACGGAAAATATAGTAAAATGGACACATCAAGTAAGAACATCAACTTGCTCCTGAAGCCACACAAAGCATCTCATCGTGAACAAAGAGACCTGTCATCAGTGAACATCACAGCCATTCCTCTACCTGGTGGTATAGCATGGGATAGAACTGATTATGACATTTATGGCCCTGTCGAGCTGCTGAAGATTACGCACCAATTTAACGTTTCCTTGAGTGATTTTGTTTCACCGAGTACATTTTCTGATGATTGGGACTTTGAAACTGTTAATAACATGATGGCAGACTTAGACATGTCAGCAAAATTTGCAAAACATGAATACTTAGATGGTTCATCAAATTATGAAGACATTTATTGTTCTAATCATTTTGATCATCATTATTTGCACAAATCTGCAAACCCCAGAAATGTTTTAACTTATAATCAATGGAAACATTGTCCAACGCCACCAAAAGGTAGCTCGAAAACATTTTATAATTTTTCTTCGTACTTTACCCGTTTTAATGTCACAAATCCAGAAACCTTTTATTTAAAAAATGTTAATAAGACAGACATGAAAAGTATGTTGAATAATACTAAGCAAATTTATTCTGCGGCCTTTTATGCTCAATTGTCCACATTAGGTTTTGACTTTTGGAAAGACAACATTGAGCCAAAAACTGTCTGGGGCACAAAAGACTGGCAGGCACAAGGTTTAGAAGCATTATTCAGAGCCTGCATCATCCCTGGACAAATAATGTTCTTAACCCCTTCGGTGCTAGGCCTTTTCCCCTCCTGTGCTAAGCCTTTTTTTGGCGATTTGGCGTAGTGCGCGCTTAGGCCCCTGTAACTTTTTGACCACATAGGGTATCCACGCCAAATTTGCGTCCTTTTCTTCCAACATGATGTGGAATCTAAAGGTGTCCAGGGTTTGTGGATTCCCTAGGAGGGGTCCCAGAAATTAAGCAAAATACAGTAAAATGTTTTTTTTTTCTGAAAAATGGGAAAAACAGCCTGCAAATGTTATCAAAAAAGGGTTTGTGGGGCTGAAATCTCCATTTTCTCAGCTTTTAGCGAATGACAGTCTTTTGTCAGAGAACCAACATTTTCACACAGTTTTGCCATTTTTCTGGGACATAGCCTATTTTTGCTATTTTTAGAGCTTTCAACCTCCTTCCAGTTAATGGTAGAAATGAGTTTGAAAACAATAATGGATCCTGGAAAGCTATACATTTTCGAAAAGTGGACAAAATTCTGAATTCAGAAAGGGGCTCGGCAGCCATCTTTGGAATCTTCCAAGCCCAAACAGTTCTGAAAACTAGACACCCGGGGGAGTCCAGGGAGGTATGGCATGCGTGGGTCCCCCAACGTTTTCCTACCCAGAATTCCCTGCACACCTTAAAATGAGGTAAAAAAAACACTTTTCCATACATTTTTGCGTGGGATCTCCGTGCCGGCAAAAATGCCCTACCACCCAGCGTTCCCCTTGTTCTCCCGAGTGAAATTATACCTCACTTGTGTAAAAAAGAAAGAGAAACAAAATAGACATAAGACAATGCAAAACACATCACAAAAATGTTCATGCTCAAAACACTAACTAAATGCCACTAAGACACCACTTATAAAAAAAATTCCAAACATTGCAATATTACTCATTTGGAGTACATACAACAAAAAAAATGTCTTCCCTACAAAAGTGCAAGTACACAAAACTGCAGAACAACCACTGTCGAAACCGCAAACATGAATCAAAAGCTTTAGACTATTTTTAAAAAGAAGAAAAAAAACATTAGATTCACATACACAAAAAGTACACTAGTCCAACATGCCAAGTTAAGGGGTAGGTGGGCCTAACAGTATAACATCAATAGGGGAACAACCCTTGCCCTTGAGGCCACCCCCCCAAAAGACACATTTTTTAAAAATTCTGGTGTCTACTGGCTTCTTCCCCCCTTGGGAACAGATGGGACTGCTACTCTGCCACTCAAAGAGGGCAGAAAAGGCCACAATCATCCTCCCATAAAGGAAGGGGAACGACCCATGACCATGGGGTGGATCACCAAAATAAAAATAAACCCTGGTGCCCTAGTGGCCCTAAAAATAAAAAAAAGCAGAACTGCCCTTCCAGGTGATACTAAAGGGGATGACGGACGGAGCGCATGCGCAAATCTAACACTCACCCCCAGGCAACTGATCTTGAATTAATCCATCATCATTGTTTAGCTCACTTCACCAACCCAGTTCAGACATGGCCATATGCAAATCAGACTGACCCTGTGCCCTTTGATTGCCCTAAGTTGGCAGACGTGGGTACCTTGCTCACTTTGGCACTGCACTCAAGCTAACCTGGCTGATAATGGCTGATTAGCCAGTAACCGGTCCCATTATGGTTATTTTTCTAAAAATTTGACCCCCCCGCACCCCCGGGGGCAGCCAAAGGTTTACAACATGCCCCTTAAAGGGGAGCGACCCTTGTCCAAGGGGTTGCTCCCCAAAACAAAAACAAAAAATTAAGGCTACTCAATGAAAGTGACCCTTGCCCAAGGGGCCACTCCCCTGCTCTTTGCCCCCCAATGCATGGTTTATATTAAAAAAATATTTAAATAATGCCCTCCCGGGGGCAGACAAAGCAAAAGTAATTGCCCCCTAAAGGGGAGCAACCCTTGTCCAAGGGGTTGCTCCCCAAAACAAAAAATACATTAGGGCTACTCAAAATGGCCTCCAAAAGGAGAGTGACCCTTGCCCAAGGGGCCACTCCCCTGCACTTTGCCCCAGTGCATAGAAACATTTGTATGCTACTGCCCAGAAAGGGGAGCAACCCTTGTCCAAGGGTTCGCTCCGAAAGACTAAAAAAAACGATAGGGCCACACAAGATAGCCCCCAAAAAAAGAGTGGCCCTTGCCCAAGGGACCACTCCACTGGTCATTGCCCCAGTTAAAAAATTATATAAATTATAATGCCCCCCAAATACAGGAGCGTCCCTTGTCCAAGGGGACGCTCCCCAAACCAAAAATAAACAAAAGGGCAGCACAAAATGGCCCCCATTTTGAGAGTGACCCTTGCCCAAGGGGCCACTCCCCGAACGCGCAAACAATGCCCCAAAATGCGTTTTTTTTTTAATTAGGCAACTCCTAATTTTAAAATGTCTAATACTTTTGGCTGTGATTTTGGCTTTTCTACTTCACTGGACCACCTCTCTATTTCTTCCGGGGTCACTACTGTGGCACTTCTAGTTCCTGTGGAGGTTTCCATCTGTACTTCTCTAGAGGTTCCGGAAGTGCTTTTCCTGATCAAACCACCCACAAGTTCTCTTATAGTTAAATCCATCAGGGAAATCACTTACTCACACTCACTTGCCTGGTCATCAATTATTAAGGGTTCCTTTCTAGGTTGTACTACAGGTGTGGTCAGGACGGGTTTTTAGGACAGGGTTGTTTGTCTCCATAAAAGGGAACAAGAGGACCTATGGTTATCGGTACCGTTAGGGCTTCAGGATTGGTATTCAACTGGGTAATATTCTGAATTAACTCACTTCTCTGTTTATTTATTGCTTCTCTTTCCCTTTCCTGTAATACTTTTTTCTAATAAGGTTTCATGTTCAACTTGCAGAATCAAGGGTGGTTTCAAAAACGGGGCACTAGGATTAACTCTAGCTGCTTCTTCATGATAAGGTGGTGGATTTTTCATTAACAAATCTTCAAGGTAATCATCTTCTGAATCACCACTAGTCATTACATTTCTCGTTTTCTCTATGCTCTTGCTTCCGGATGGTTCTTCTAGGGTCAATACGGGAAATAATCCTTTCACTAACAAAGACTGTCTCAATTTTTTCATTTGTTTATATCTTGTCTCTCTTGGGAATTTGGGATAGAATTTACTCCAATTCCTGTCACTTCTGGGCCTATCTCGCTCAGAAGCCTCTGTTTCCCATTCCTCTAATGCTTCATATTGCGTTAATCTAGGTCTGGGATCTAACTCATTTATACGTGTTCTCAAATTATACAACATTCTACCATTGAAGGTACCATTCTCTGGAAATGCAAAATACCGTCTTCTTTATTGTATTCAATCCATTTTTCTAACCACACACAAGTGTGGTAGCCCCTTTCTACCATCATGTATGATGGGGTATGTTCGGTGGTGGAATAATAATCCCTTCTCTTGTCTTAATGTTTTTATCATTTTTGAAATAATTCTTTATTATCTTTAAAAAGTGACATTTTTCTTTTTTCTCCATACATAATATAAGGTCTTCCTCTAATCTGTTGTTCTCTAGCAAATCCTAAATATTTTCTATCAGGACAATTCCCTATAACTCCTGGATCTAGATGCCACATATAATTTGAACCGACAATTTTATTTGCAATTATACTCTCTTGTTTTACTTAAATGCTTTCCAATACCAGCGCGTTTCTTATTTTAAATAACCAATCATCAATTAGACTTAATTTCAACCAATAATTGTGCGGCTTTTCTCCGTGAGACGAGTTCTTGCGCTCCTACACTCACCCCTCCTGTACAAATTTACCTCAGCTACACACCCGCTGTCTCAACCAATTCCAGAACGGCTCTCTGTGACATCAGCGCAGCACCGCGACTGACTCCCTCCTTTGCAAGGTAATACGAAAAACGTAATTGCTTTTACTTTTGAAAATTCATTAATTAACAACGTAAAGACATTCACCGCTGTGCTTGATTGACTAAATTCAAAGGAAAGAAAATTATCTTTTACTGGGAGTAAATCCCTTCCGTTTACCCATCACTCAATGCGAGTAATTCTCTTTTGTTTAATCATCATGCAAACATCAAAAATTCTGTTACTCGTTCAGGCTTACCCTTTCTAGGTGATATAAGGCCAAAGTTTCACCAGCTAACTTCTCTGCTATCATTTATTCACACATTTATACATAAATCCCTAATTAAGGCTTCAAGTTCTACCTAATTTTACGCACCTATTCATCTAAGCAAGTGACCTCACTGCATTGTGGCTTCCATTTAAAACCCACTATTTCATATCCCCAGGGCTTCCAGAAAACACTGAACAATACAAACGGGTTATGGTTAATACATGAAATCAATACACAATCATTAATCAATACACAACTAACCACCTAACTTAACTAAACCCTAACCACTACTCTATATCCAAAGAAAACCAAAGAAATACTGATGGCGCGCGGAGTTACCTGCTCTATAACCATACTCACCTGGGCCCACAAACATACACTCTTTGAACAGGTAATCCGGCTTTACCACTTGCCTATCAGAATTTTATTCATTTTAGCACTTATACCTACACACCTTGACTTACCAATCATTGTCATCTGTATTTAAAAGTCCTAAGGGATCAAGAGTGTTAGCATAATGGCATTGCTTGAGGACTCTTGGAACTCTGGCACATGCGCAGTGTGGGTTTCAATATGGCATTGCAATTCACTTTCCAGGCCCAAATACGAGCTAATAATAAAGTCAAAGAGAAACACATTAGAAAGTGAGAATAAATGAATGCACTGTATACCACTTATCTCTACTCTACTGCCATTATTTTATTTTAACTATAGCATTAAGGGTTAAGCAGATCAAACACGGTTTAGTTAAAGCAGCAGCAGGTGCTTTAGTTTGTAAAACATGAAGCAGCCATCTTAATTCTAGTGCGCAGCTGCAAGAAATTCCCGCGAAGCAAAGATACGTCACATCACGTGAGTGTGGCAGATGCATGGGTAAGAAAGATTTCCACGTTTTCGGCGGCCATTTTAACGCATTCAGATTACTGTTAGTAAAAGCACATAGAAAAGCTTCCCTTAGATACTAAAAATGTTGTGTGGTGCAATTATTAGTAATACAAAACATGTTGATTAATACATTCGAGAGAGAATTGAATCCGAGCAAGTCTCCTTACGTATAAAACTTTGCTCCATCAATATTTGTGCTACATTTGGGCTCTTTTTTCTCTGGTGGCCATCTTGGGAGACTTATTTGTTATGAAATTTCCTCATTTACTGCAGTCTCCTCAGTAGGAAATGCTTTCAGTTTTTTACTTTGATTCTACCAAGAAGGCATTCAGATGTGTCACACATTTACCATAAATTCAGGATTTTAGCACTCTAGTTGTTCATTAGATCATTGTACTAAAGCTACTGCTCACCAGGGAGTTAACTGGAAGTCTACTGCTGGTATTGAAAGTGATTGTTTCAGTCTGCATGTCAGAATTATCTAATGAAATAGAAGGGGATTTGAGATCTCACTTAAAACATGCCCTACATTTTCTTTCCGCAGCACTAACCATAAATTCTATGGCAAAATTACCCCCTCATTTTGTTCCTTTTTAAATTAAATGTTTTGAGTGTTACCAGTTTATTTGAATCAAGATGGCTTCAGGTGTGCCATAATCTTGTCATAAATAAGATTGTTAGCTCTCTAGTTGTTCTTTAGAACACTCTGGGAAGCTGCAGTAGAACACAAAGGCATCAACTGACAGGCTGCTCCTGTGAAATATAACAGGAAGATATTTGAGATCTCACTTAAAACATGTCCTAATTTTTCTTTCTACAGCACTAACCACAATTTCTATGACAAAATGAACCCCATCATGTTGTTCCTTTTTAAATGAAAAAAAGTGTTACCAGTTTATTCCAATCAAGATGGCTTCAGGTGTGCCATACTTTTGTCACTAGCAAGGCTGTTAGTGCTCTAGCTGTTCTTTAAAACACTCTGGGAAGCTGCAGTAGAACACAAAGGAATCAACTGACAGTCTCTGCCCTTGTTAGATGTACATGTTTTACTGAGAATGTCAGACTTCATTGTCACATGACTGAGAAAGATAATGTGAATTTACAGAAAATATGCTCTCATTTTAGCTTCTGGAGCACCTTCCAAAACTCTATGGGACAAGCATGGGAAAATAATTTTCTCACAAACATGATTCATTATATTCCAGCAGAAAGTTTTTCACAGGTAAAAATGACCTTAGAACACACCACAATTCCTGAAATTAGTATGGTACCATCAACAAATGAATTCTAATGTATCTAAAGTCTGTTATCACCATTTATAGTTCTCCTTTTGGTAACCCTCAAAATCTTTGATTCACTACAATTTATTTCAATGGGGTACTATCATGTATATTGGTCCCAAGATGGCTGCAGCAATTCCAGGAGGAAGTGCTGACAACCAATCAGATCTCACGATGACATGTGTGGTTAGGCTCCGCCCAGATATCAATATTTTTTCTTATTCAAATTTCTCAGGAACTACTAAACGGATTTATACCATTTAACAAAAAGAGTTCTTTCTGACCAAGGGCTACATTTTTGCCAAATTTGTTGTAATTCCATTCAGCAGTTCGGGCTGTAGCCGTGTCTAAAGTTTCCTATGGGAATTAACATGGAGAAAACACGTTTTGTACCCCCCCCTTTTTTCTCGGCCCCGCTTTCAAAATCACCCCGAAATTTTCAAGATAGGAGCGTTTTGGAGCGCCCCATGTGTTTTGACAATTTTGCAAAGATTCGTCAATGGGCACCAAAGTTATTGGGAATAGAATGGTGCGTTTGTCCTATGGTAAGTAGGTCCTAACTATAAATATATATATATATATATTCACTGAAAAAACTATAGGTTTCAGCCACGTTATAGTTAAGAATTTGCATTTAAAAAACCTTAGAAATTCATTGAAAAAACCATAGGTTTCACACATGTTATAGTTAGCTGGACATTTCACTCATACAAAACCATTGAAATTCCCCCGTTATAGTTAGTTCAGCTAACTATAACTCGCGCTCCCGCAATCCACTGCTGATGAGGTCACATATTACATCACTCATGACATGGTCAGTGACATCACTCATGACATCACTCATGACATCTCAAATGACATCACCTACGGTTTTTTCAGTGAATTTCTAAGGTTTTTTAAATGCTAATTCCTAACTATAACGTCGCTGAAACCTATGGTTTTTTCAGTGAATTTCAAGGTTTCTTAAATGATCTTTTATACTAATTTCTTACATTTTTACTATAAATATTTATATTTATTTTATTTTATAAATTATATTTCATATTCTTAATGTAAAATAGTAACAAAACTAAATTATTTTTTTAATTAATTAAAAAATAAATTCAATATATTAAAACTAAATTCTAAATTTTTTTTTTTGGGGTAATCGCACCATACGTGTTCGGTAATCGCACCATACTTTGTACGGTAAATCATCCTCTGCGTGTATCAGTGCATACGTTATGCATACGCTTTGACGTTGCGCTTCGCATCTACGCTTCCGCGTGACTTCATGTACGGCGCCCCATAAGTGCACGCCGCAAAAGTTTCTAATGGTTCAAAAACATATATTAATGTTTTTAATGTACATATTAAGGGAAGACATTATCTAGGATACTCATGAAACGATTTCTTTAAAACTTTTAATAACTGTAAATTACTTTTAAAAGCAATTCCGCAAATTGTGGCGGTACGTCGTACGTACTCGCATCGTAAGTGCACCGTAAACGCAGCGTAAGAGCTCCGTAAGTGCACCTTAAGAGTACGCAAAGCCATGTTACTTTAAAAGAAGAGATTTGATTGGTTCATAATACTTCCTATTTCAACTGTTGAAACACCCCTCCCATTTTAATCATTCTTCTTTGACATTCTCAGGAGAAGGATATCTCTGTGGAGCTACAGTCAGAAAGTACCTGCACCATGTCTCAATTCTTGGAATCATCTTCTGAGCAAACTTCAGAGTAAGGATTTGTTCCTGAGCAGCCTCAACCAAAAAGAAAAGAGGCTGTTATTTGGAAATTTTTCACCTTCCCTGAAGGTGAAAAAAAAGTGAATGCCCCTAAGGTCACATGCAAAATATGTGACACTACTTTGTCCAGGGGCGACCCCAGAAAGAAATACTCATTTGGAACTGCGAGCAAGGTGCGCCATGTAAAGAATTTACATCCCAATAATTGGGCTAGAGCAGTAAACCGAAGATTGGAGGAGGAGCAGGGCTTTGCTGTTCCAAGTACATCAAGTGCACCACCACCACCGAGCACTATGGTTCCAAATATCCGACCTGAATTTAGAGACCTTAAAATTCGTTGTAACTTTTGCAACAAGCTTATAGCCTATGAAGAACAATCCATAGAACTGATTCTTCGCAAGAAGAGGAACCACAACTGTACTCACTCATTATTTTTTTTTTACTTTTTTGTTCCTGGTCCACAGTTTTTTGGTTTAAAAAGTTAAATATTTCTGGCTTTAAAAAAAATAAAAGAGAAAAAAATCAAAAAACTTTTTGAAAAAATAGACAAAAAATACAAAACTAAAAGGACAAAAAAAACAGTTCTTTTCAGAACTACCTTCACTGGTCAAAGAAAGAACTTAGGGGTCCATTAGGATGTCGGGCAAATTGCCCTGCCAGGCTGGCGGTGGCTACCGCCAGCCTGGCGGGGGCAATCCGCCCGACATCCTTCCCTGAATTCCCCGACGCCATATTACAATGGCGGGGGGGACCGCAGTGGACCAAAACACCGCCCGCCACTTTTCCACCTCGGTCACCTTGCGGCCCGGGCGGAAAATGTTTAATATGGTGGCGGTGTCTATTGTACACCGCCAGCCATATTACAATGGGCAGTGTTAGATGCCTTTCCGCGGTGGCGCTGCCGCCATGGAAAGGCATGCGGTCTTCACTCTGGGGGCCCCCTGCGGGCCCCCAGAGTGAAGTACAGGTGGGGGTGCACACGGGGGGTACCTGTGGTACCCCCCTTCATTGTCATTTGCAAAGCGGTAGGCATCCCCGCATTTTCAGCATTGTGGCGGGCGGTGCAGAGAGCACCGCCCGCCACAATGCAGAAAATACAGGATGTGCCCGCCACTGTAGCGGGCACATCCTAATGGCACCCACAGGACCCCCGCCCTTATGGCAGGCAGTCCCGATTTACGATAGGATGACCGACGGGCAAAGTCCGCCCGTCATCCTAATGGACCCCTATATTTCTATGTTAGTGTGTAAAAGTTTGTCAGAATAAATGTGTAGTTCATAAATGAATGAATGAATACATTAGTAGTGTATGGTGAAATGTGAAAGTGCAGAACTATAAGCAAGTGCTACAGCATATATCCATAAGGTGTTTACCTATAGTATATTGTAGTACCTCCGAAACACTTGAATGTAACATATGCATATAAATATGTTACACGTCTATGCTTCAATTTGCACTACTGGTGAAACTGCCTGGATGAATTTGTATGTGTTAGGTGCGGATTTACAACCCCCTTGTGGCTTTTTTACACAGCCGTTGCATCACTTTTGTGATGCAGCACTGGTGCAAAAGATGTGCCATAGTGTGTGGTATTTACAATGTGACGCATTTGGAAGGTGCGTCACATGTAAAGCCCTGCGCCAGAAGGAGGCTTTCCTGCACAGATGGGGGTTGTTCTGGCTCAGAAACGCCTCCTAAAAGTGACTACGTGAAATCTATAGGATTTCATTCAGTCACTTTTGGGCTTGTACTGCGTCAAAACCCTGCACCTGCTTGAAGCAGGTATAAGGATTGGCACAACATTATGAGCATAGGGTCCAAAGAGCATTGCTGGAGCTGCATTGCACTTCCAATGCAAGTCATGCAATGCGCCATCTTCACAGCACAGATACATCACATATCTGTGCCATTTTTGCCTCATAGTGCACCACATTGTAAATACGGTGCATCCATGGTGGTGATGTCACAGTGCACAATAACTGGCATATCTCTGGGGATGTACCACTTAGTGTACATCTACTAATTACTGTTTTAATGTAGTGAATTCCTTACTACACACGGATCAATGAGTCACTAGAAAACTATACCAAGAGTAACCGAGTGTTTGGTGCAAGTGTAAAGATAGAGACTGCGGAATTCAACATATAAAAGGCAAATTTGCAGGTGCATAGGACAGGGTATGCACAGTCTATAGGGGTTTGAAGCACTCTATGCCCTAAGGCCCACTTTGCACCATGAGTACTTGGCTACTGACATAGGCCTCATTTATGAGATTTTGCCATAGGAAAGTGCAGCAGGCCTTCCTGCTGCGTTTCCCTATGGGAAAAGAAAAAGGCAGGAATGCGCCATATCTATAGGATACAGCACATTCCTGTCCTTTTCCCTTGCGCTGGCGCACAATGGACTGCCTGCACCAATACAGACACCTTTACACAATGGTGCAAGGGTGCCTGCGTGGCAAGGATGGTTATTTGTGTACAGGTAGGGAAACCTTTCTCTACAAAAATAATCACAAGAGACTTTTCCTTTTTCTACGTAAGCTGCAGAATTCAGCACACATAGAAAAAGAAAAAACGAAGAGAAATAAAACTATTTTTCCCCATTGCGCCTTCCTTACGCCTCCCCGGTGAGGCATAAGCTTTTGGCACTGCCTCAGATTGACGTTTTCTTGTAAATGTGGGGCAGTGTCAAAAGGCCATGGGAGTTGCAGGGAACGCCCCCAGCAACACCCATTGCACGTCCCTTTAACGCAGAACACTTTGTTAAAGAGGCTGATATTTATCAGGAAGCAGTACACCAAAAAAAGTGCCTCAGTGCTGCCTGATAAATATCACGCAGACAGCTGCGCCACAGAACATCACAAAAAGTGACGTTCCAATGGCGCAAGGAGCCTCATAAATGAGGCCCTGAATTATTACAATTCTGCAAGGAGAGTGTGTAGCAGAATGTATAACTGCTTCACTTTTTCTACAGTATACAGACAAGCATATATTGCTATATAGCTCAGTACAACACTGAAACGGTACTGTGATAGTGTTTGCTGGAAGTGTAAGTATATAGACTGTGGAATTCAATGTATAAAGGACTAGTTTGCAAGTACATAGAAGGCTGCATGCATAGTCTATACAGGTTTAAAGCAGTCCATGGCCTAAGGCCTACTTTCCTCCATGATTATTTGGGTACTGACTGGATAATTACAGTTCTGCAAGGAGAATGCCTGACTGAATTTAAAATAGGTTAATTTTTAGCACAGTGCATAGATAAGTACATTCTGCAGAATAGCTCAGTAAAATATGGAATCAGCAATCACAAAGACTTTGCTGGAAGTGAAAGGATATAGACCTGGAAATAAAATCTATAAAAGACAAGTTTGCTGATGCATAGAAGAGTGCATAAATGATCTATAGAGATTAGAAGCAGTCCATGCCCTAAGGCCCACTTTGCACCATGAGTACTTGGATACTAGCTGAATGATTACAGTTCGGCAAGAAGAGTCTTTCAAACAATTTTTAATTTGTAATCATAAATTTATTTTTGTAACATTTCATATTTTAATAGAGCTCCTAACATGATTTCATCTGATATTTCACTTTCTTGATTCAAAAGTCCTATCATGAAACTCGATGTCCTCTAATGCTTGCACAAAATAATCGTCCAATGTTTCATCTAAAAAATCGCAGCTGATATCTGCATTAATATTTTCATCTTCATTCTCGCTACCCATGAAAGGTTTATTTAGCTCCTCTATTAGAGTGTTAGAAATTTCGAAACTGTCTTCTATATTGTTCTGTTCTTTTTCCATAATGAATTTTTTTATGTTGTTGTTCCTTGTAGAAAAACATAAACACTTCATTTTATCGTTTTTCCTACTACATAATACAAAACTAGCTTTATCAAGTATTTTGCCCTTTAAAAAATATCATGCAAATAGCATTCTCAACTATTTTATAAGATTATATCTATAAAATTGCTTATATGAATTTTTAGTTATAAAATGTTTTTATATTTTCAAACCACTTACTCCTTCTCACTATAGGAAAAAACTATGGCTATTATAATAAAGTGCAGTACTAAAAAAAGTTCAATATATCTATTCACCTTACCAGTTCCAAAGTAGTAGATGTGTTATAGTAAAATGCAAATAATATAGGTGCACTCAGAATATATTGCTTCAAATGTGTTTAAAAGATACAAACCATCTTTACATAGTTATGTTCTCCATACATGTTATCTTACTTCAGCTCTGTAGAAGTACATCCCATCGATCATTTTTAACAGTTACTTATACTTACCTTCAAAATAAAAAATAAATAATAAAAAATAATATATAATTAGCATCCGCAGAAGACAAAAAAATATAGTTACAATTCATCTTTTACAACACAAAATATTTTGTAAAGCATTTTATTTGCCTTTTTTTGCTGTTCTCAGAATGTATTGAATTTCACTAGAAACAGTGAGTTCAATAGTACTCATCACATAACAGCGGGCAAAAAAAAGACAATCAAGAAGATTATCTTAAAAAAAAAAACAACATACTCAATAACAATCTAAAAAATAGAAATAAAACATATTTTAAATGTTTTTTTCTTAGACCAATTTCTTACGTAACTATAAGGTATGTCAAACAATCTTAAAATAACAAAACACTATAATTAATTTTCTTCCATTATAAATAATGGTACTTACAAATATATGCTGACAAAATATACAACAGAAAGTCCTTAATGGTTTCAGATACTTTCCCTCATGGCCAAATAGTATGTGTGAAATTCTTAGTTTGAAAGTTGTTCAATAGTAACCCTGAGCATCTGCCTTCCAGCCTTCTGATCCAAAACCACTGACATCATTTGCACTGTCCCCCAGTGCTCATCCCTCAGCCCGACGTTATTCAACATCTCCATGGCCACCCTCACATAAGTGGCTCGCCATCACAACCTCAACATCATCTCCTACACTGACGACACCCAGCTCATCCTCTTCCTTGCCAAGGAGCCACATATCACAAAAAACAACGCAATTAAGGACATCACCAACTGGATAAGGAGCAGCTCTCTAAACCTGATCTCACACAACATGAAGGTACTCATACTCAGATCCACCCCCTCAGCTTCAGATTATTCCTGCTGGCCAACTAAACTGTGAACAGTACCAACACCTACTGACCATGTACACAACCTATGATTCATCCTTAACTCCTCCCTTCACATGTGTAAACAAGTCTACAGGATTTCCTCATACTGCTATAACATCCTCCACATGCTCCGCAACATTTAGAAGTAGATGCTAACCAAAAGAAGAAGAACAGAAACACAGGCCCTCATTAGCAGCAGATTACACTGTGGCAATACACTCTACACAAGAATTCCAGCCAAACACCTACAACGACTACAACTAATCCAAAGCACCTCCACCTGACTGATCTAAAATGTCCCCTGCTGCAGCCACATCACCCACAACCTGATACATCTACACTGCCTCAACATCAACAAGAGGATCACCTTCAAGCGCCTCACCCTCACTTACAAAATACTCTACAACACCAGATTAATCTACCGTAACAGCAGTAATCCTGAAATGCCAAATTTTGTTCTTAAAATTTTGGCTTTAAAAATATTAGGTAAGAATTTGGTAACTCTTTAGGCAAACGTTGCTTAAAAATTAATTGACAATCATTACAATGTGTCCAACCTTTCACACATTTTAATTAAACAGTGTAATGTCCAGATGTTGTAGAAGGTCCATCATGAAAATAGTTGCAACAGCTACAAAAGTTCTTCCTGATATTGATACTTGAGTAGCAACAAAATATTTAATTAAAGTTTCCAATGTTCTTCCATCAGCTCTACAACGTTGCAGCATTACAATTACATACTGTCCATATCTTTCTAATAATAATGTTGATGACATTTGTGATTTACATTGTCTACACTCCTTGTTTTGACTTGCTCCTCTAACTAGATTGTTAAAAGACACTGATTCACAGTCTGGTAAAGTCAAATATATGAATCGTTCAGTGTCTATGTTAGTGGTACATGTAAACAAACAATTTTCACAGTCATGTTGCTATTTATAAGAAAGGCCAAAAAGGTTTTCAATATCCATACCTTCATCTTCCAATACACCAAGCATAAACATTAAAAATTCCTGACAATCTTGCTGAATATTCTGCATACATTGAGTAGAACCAGAACATATGTCCAAACCATCTAGAATATCAGAAACACTTTGTATTTTACTTTTGTCACTACTACATTTCTCATAAACAGAATACAACAATGAACAGAATCCCTCCTCCCGGTTTTCAACAATTTGCTGTTGCAAACTTTCAAGAAAAAAAACAACATTAACAACTACATTAGCAGAGCAGTTGACACCACAACTATTTTCAAACCGATAACCAATATTCTCTTCAACACTGTCCTTTTTCTTTTTCCTTGCAGTCACAACTTCATCTTGTTGTTTTCCTTTCTCTACAGTTTCACTACAGATATTCTCAAATCTTCTTTTTCTACCTACCGTACGCTTTTCAAATACTGGGTATTGACCTAAATAGGGTGCATATTTTTTTCTTAACCTATTATACTCTTTCACACAATTTGCATCTGCAGTAAACTTTGCCTCATCAAAGTCAATCAAGTACAATCCAGATAAAATTCGCACTCGATACAAAGCAACATATGCCATACCCTCTTTAAACACGGTATTTCCAATATTCACTTAAGCATTATCTGCACTTAAACCTTGAGATTTATGAATAGTCACCGCATATGTCAAAGAAATAGGAAACTGTTTCCTGCGTACATACAAATCTTTTACAAGCAAAAACCGAGCTGAACAACGACTAAATTCTTGTACTTCAGCAATTTCATCAAATTTGATTTTCAAAAATTCAATCCCATCTCTATTTACATAATTAACAAATTCAACAATTTTACCCATTGCTCCATTTACTAAACCTTTTTCCACATGTAAATTACGACGTAAAATTACTCTACAGTTTACACATGCATACAAATTCTTTTCTAAACCAGCAGTTTTACTTATCGATTTCTCTAAAGAATCCAATTTCCTTTTCAACTTTTCATTCAAAATAATAGTGATTCCTTCATGTTCTATTTTATCAATAGCATCCAATTTTATAATTTCTTCATTTTCCAGCTTTAACATTTCTTCATTGAATATAGAACATTCACGAAGTGTTGGCATTAAGCAGATTACAGATTTGTTTTCTGAAATTCTCATATATATTTTCTCTGGAACAATATTTTCATTTGGAAACAAATTGGGAAGTAATCGTCTCTGTAAAGCTTATTTGCCATGTTCTGTCACTTTTCCAATTCTTATATCTTGAAGAATAGTTCCATAATCAGCATCATTTGCCTGTCACATATTTTTAATAAGTTCCTTATACTCAAAATATGACCAAATGTTTACATTTCCAATGCTCCCCAAAGACTTTCTGGTATCTTCATGCAACGGTTGTCCTTTTACAGGAGTAAGCTGTAGTAGATCTCCAAAAACTATGACGTGTTTTCCTCCAAATAATACGTCATATCCTGTTTTAAGAATTTGCCGCATTGTTTTTTTTTAAAAATCTTTTTTATTATTGAAAAAACAAGAAAAACCAACGTCAGATGCCTTACATCATGGAATAAGCAACAGTTATACAAACATATGGCGAGTAATAGGCAGATAATCCCCAAGATAAAAGCTAAATCACAAGATGGAAGTGGCGTGCGGCCGTATAAAGTACAATAAATATCAGTCCAATCTTATCGACATTGTTCGCAAGTCCACCACCCATAGGAACAGGATTATAAAAAGTTTGGCAAATTCGAGTGGCAGGAGAGCGCAGCACGATAGAACAGTGGACAAAACGACGACCGCTACCAGCTTGCAGCAATTAAAGGCAATACATTGTAAAATATCCTGTAAACACAACTACCCCTAGGACCCGTCCACCCACCAAGCAGGATAACCCGTCAGGAAGGCACCCAATATCAGGATATGAATCGAAGTTTGAACATAAAACGAAAACATAGACAATACAAGAAACCCCTCCCCCACCCTGCACCCTTGCATATGGCTTTCGCCTAACCCCAAATAGCAGTGTGCCTGTCACCCCAAATAACTCAATTCTAAAAGTAGAAAATGGGGGAGGGCATTCCCGTATGGGCTCCCGGTCCCCTCTCCCCCCCCGCCAGAAACAAGCAACCCCTGCGATGAACACAAAATTCTATCCAAAAACACAGAAAAAGCAAATCAGGGGAGCTGTAATACACCGCCCAACCTCCCGTGAGTCCAACAGTAACAAATCCCACATCCATTAATGCCATAATATCAAACCCAGTCAATCGATCTCAGCCTTAGACCTTCCGATCTATCATGCGAACCCCTCCCGGTGGGACCACCGCATCTACAGGAGAATCAAAGCGCGAAAAGAGTCCAAATAAATTCAGTCCAAGACAAATCAAAAACGTTAAGTCTTTAAGAACCCCATCCGCACAGAAAAGCTCCCTCATTGACGGAAAGTCTTAATGCTGTTTCCTCCACAACCGTACTGTAACCAAAGAGGGAAAAAATGTTGTTGCAGTCCGAGAACAGTTACCAACAGGAGTCTCCGGAAGGGAACGCCAATCAGTTCACCCCCAGTCAGCAACGATGGTAAGCTTAACAATCTGTTCAAAGCGCCAGGCTCGCGATCTTCCAATGCACTGACCAAAGGCTCCGACACCTCTTGTCGCAGGGGGTCCTCGTCCGGAGTCAAAATGGTCATCGTGGGAATCTTAGCTAGTTGCAGTTCTTGCAGTGGAGCAGAGTTTGGTCTCACAAACCCTGTCTCAAGTAGGCCCGCAATCATTTTGTGAACCAGGGCATCCACATGTGAATGAAGTGCCCCAATGGCGGCCAGTACGGTCTTCAGCGACAGCTCATGATCCGTCCGGTCCATCACTCCTCGCTCGGTACCTACCATATTCATTTCTCCCAGAGAGCTTGCTCTCTCCGGGGGAACAGACAAGAGTGGAACGGACGGCATCGGAGGGTGACTGATCGCTCTCCGCGGCAGCGATCTGTACTCCGCTGCCGCGAGCGAAGAACCCGACTCACCGGACCCCGGCGGCGGCAAACCGGGTCCACGGGACAGGGACCTCTGCCCACAGCAGCAGTCGTGCCACGTCACCTCTCCCTCAATGTTAGTCAATCAAAGATGACATAAAACTGTTCACTCTTCCTTTCGATATTACAGGTCGTGGAAATGCAAAACGGCATTTGGTGTAGAATTTGTCCTTAGATTTATACTTTCGACAACAGTATTTCCCACAATGATGGCTTTGGAATCGTAGGACTTGTTGTCTCAAGTCCTTATCTTGTGTACTTTTGGGTACATCACATGTAGCATATTCTTCAATAAAAGACAACACAGTATCATCTGAGTCTGTTCCAAATTTCGGAGCATCTTTGATCCATATCAGTATATGTATGTGAAGAGCACCTCTTGCTTGTTACTCATTTCTCCAAAAGAAGTCCAGAACCTCTCCAACAGGAGCATTTTTTTTATTGGTGATAAAAGACGTCAGAGCTTCAAATCTATGATTGAAATATCTGCATACATTAACTGGATCCAAAGAGCACAATTCTCCAGGTGTCTTGTATTCAATATTTAGTATATTTGGATTTGCTTCTCGAAGAAATTGAAGTAAATCATCCCAAGCATATACAGCACAGCTTGGCGTAAGGAACCATGTAGGAGTTCCTAAGTTCCTTAGCATACATTTAAGTTCTCCATGACGACTGTACCAGTACTCATTAGTATCACGCTGACATGCCATGCGATTAATTAGCTGAGATTCCAAAACATTATCATTCTGGTATACTTTATCCATAAATTCCTTTGCCGAAACATTTTGCAGATGTACACCTGTTTTCAATATATGATTTACTGCATAAGAAAGTCCAGACAAATCCCTCTCAAACAAAAGATGAAACAAATAAGGAATACATTGTCGAAATCTTGGATCTTCTGCATACAATCTTAATGTCCGGTATTCAGATGCAGGAATCTGCACAGGTCGGTCATCATATCGTTCTCCTTTTCCTGTGGGAAACAACTGAGGGAAACAACGAGCTTCCAAGCTTTCTTCCCATACACTAATGGGACTTCCCTTTGCTTCTTTAATTTGAAGTAACTCTATAGTATTCCCCATCTCTTCTTTAAAATGAAGTGGATAAACACTATAATGTTCATATATTTCTTCAGTTCTGGACACATCCACTGTTTCAATTTGTCCAGATGGAACATCACTATCTTCTTCTACAGTTATTTCTTCTTCTCTCAGAAACACATTTTTATAATACGGATACTTTTTTACCAGATACAACGTTGCCTTTTTCACTTTCCTAACATCCACTAATTCTTGCCAGATTTTCTTACTCTTAGTAGGAATGCCATTAACAAGAATAACTAGAGGTTCATCTACATTTTCTATACCAATTGTTTCAATACTTTTCTTTAAATCTAGAGGCAAATATACATCTCTTCCTCTCTGTAAATCTGAAGGAGGCAATTTCCCTGTCTTAGGCTTCATACGAACAATAGCCTGAAAAGGATGCACACATTGAATAGGAATAGACTCATTAGTATTTAAATCCATCAGTTCCGAAGGAATATTCACCAACTCAAAATCATTATGCACAGCTCTAGCAGGCATTTTATTCTCGTCTAACTTGTTATGACAATATTTACAAATACGCTGATCAGAACCCAAATCAAAACAATTCTCTACCAACAAATAAGTTGAAAATTCCATCCACTCCTTATTATTTTCCTTTTCACATTTTAAATACAGATCAACAGTCCTGGTCTGATTTTTATAATAAGTACATCAACAACAAATACAAGAATAATTTGGTGTTTCACCGGAAATCACCTCGAACTTTGAAATGTCTTGCTCAAATTTTTCTGTACTACAATGTTATACATTTTCTTCCACATTTCCTTCTATTAAAGTATCTATTTCTACACTATGTTCCTCAGTAACTAACCTGAATTTCATCACACACGTTCATTACATCTGATACAGATCCACGCAAAAGAGCACTGTTCAACTTTTTTAACATTAGTGATGGACTTTTTGCATAATACAACGTTCTCACTAATTTCCTCATTTCAGTATGATGTACTGCTAACATCCTGAAATGGTGAAAAATACTTCGACATAGTTTTTTAGAAAGACAAGCCAGAGAATGACCTTGCAAACCAGTATTTTCTCTCACTTTGCAAGGGTCTGGTCCTTGCAACATCTTAATCTTTTGTTTAACACTTTTCTTAGTATAGTTACGTAGGAAATTGCGTAAAAAACCAATAGATTCCTGCCGTACACTACAAATACTACTGCAATTCCAAGTGTACACTGGACCTTTAGGACGTCTCCCTAAAATTTCATCAGCTAACACCTCTTCTACATTTCTAGGAACAATTTTCTCTTTCTCAATAGGACAACCATTTTTAACCTCATAAGTACGACCAGTAGTGTCAACTGCATGCAACAAATCATTAATGTGAAAATAATTCTCTTCATTAAAAAAAGGCTCAGAACTTGAACTATGTTTCCATTCACCCAAAAAAACTTCAGAAAAATTACTTCTGTTAATTACTCTTCTCCACTTACTTTTGGCCTTTAAATATGGATTGGCTTATCTAGTGATCGAATACTATTGATGACTAAAACAAAAAGTTATTTGTTCAATTCAAAAGCTTTCTCAACAACTTTTTCAATACATTTCTTTTTCTTATAAAATACAGTTTTTTTTACAAATCTTTATTACTTTAGTCAAATTAGTCAATACTCTATTATAGAACATCTTCTTCCTTATTTCCTTATATTGGTTTTTTCTCCTTTTGCTATACACGTTTTTTTCAACAGATGATTTACCATGTTTCTTCTCTTTCCTCTTAGATGCAGATACAGTAATACTATTTTTCCCTTTGTGCACACTACTCTTAAGTGTTTAACAATTTTCGCAAAAAAGTCTTAGTTTTCTTACAAGGACTTTTTTTCTTTTTATTAATACATGCTTGTTCAGGTAAATCTTGTAGATGACTTCTCTTTAAATAAACTGCTTTCTTTCGTTCTTTCCTCTTTTCAATTTTTGTAGGCATGATGACTTTTTTCAGTGTTGATCAAAAGAATCTATTATAAAAAATATATATCACTTTAGAAAAATAAATATATGAAATACACTATTATATTACTTATAAGAAGAGAAGGGAAATTATCACAACAAACGTGGGAGTATGAAAATAGAAAGAGTTACAAAAAGAGAAAGAAGACTATGAGACAACGGGAAATTTATATAGAAAAAAAGAATATTAACAGACACTGAAGTATAAAGGCATAAAGAGAATATGAAAAGACTGGAAAGTATGAAGAGATAAGGAGGAGTATGATGACAAAGGTGGCAGTATGATGAGAGAACGGACAGTTTAAGAAGAAAGAAACAGACTGTGAGGAGACAGCGGAGCAGTATAATAAGACAGACAAGGACTATATACAGAAAAGAAGAAACATGTGAAAACTGGCACTAGTATAAGGACAAAAACCTAAATAAGGAAAAGAAGTGAATATAACAAGAGACAGAAGAGTACCAAAGGAGAGCAGGGATAATGTGAGAAAAAGTGGTGCATAAGAAGAAAAAGGGTGTACAAAAACAGAGGAAATATTATGAGGACAAAGGAAGGAGTATAAACAGATAGTATATAGATGAGAGAAATAAGACAATAAGAAAAGAAGAATGTCAGGACAGAGTCGGAAGTATAAGAAAAGAGACAAGAAGTGTGAGCAGAGAGAGGAGAGTATGAGAAGAAAAACAAAAATAAGAGAAAAGAATGTAAAGTATGTGCAAAGCAGAGCGAGAATAAGAAGAAAGGGAGAATTTAAGGAAAAAAGAGTATATATGAGAAAAGAAGAAGGAATATAAAGAGAGACATAGACAAAAATGTGGAGAAAAAAGAAATACAAGAGAAGAATGAGTGTATAAGGAGAGAGAGAGTACTATGATGAGACAGTAAAAACTATGATGACAGGGATCGATATTAAGACAGGAGAGATTATGAAGAGTAGGGGAACTATGCAAAAAGAAAGGCAAACATGAAGAGAAAAGAGAAGTATAAAGAGAGAGAGAAATATAAGAAAAAGGAAGGAATAAGAGGATAGAAGAGGGAGTATAATAAGAGAGTGTACAAAATATGGAAAAAGGGCAAATATAATTCCTTTATGTACACAGAGAGACAGTGTGATATTAGACAAAAAATATGACACCATGCATATTACTATTTACTACTATATCCTAAGAAGTATTAAGAAGACAAAGGAGGAAGTATAAAAAGGAGAGGGACCATTAGGAGACAGAGGAGACAATGAGGACAGAGAGGGAGTAAGAGGACAGGAGGGACTATGAGAACAAGCAGCACTATAAGGAAGGACAAGTGAGAATAAGGAAAGAGGGGAAATATCAGAAGAGAGCGGACACCTTAAGCAGAGAGAGATAGACTGAGGAGAGACAGGAGAGATTATAGAGAAAGGGTCAAGTATAATTCCTTAATGTACACAGACACTCAGTGTGATTCTAGAAAAAATATTTAAAACCATACATTTTACAAAAACACATTCACTAAAATAAAACGTTTAAGTGACTGAGCACATTCCACGTATATAACTATTACATTTCAGTGGACAGTCTTGACTCATTTTCCAAATACATTTCCAATTGGCTGCATTATTTTAAGCCAACATTACATCCAAAAATTTGAGATAATAGAACAAGAAACAGGCCCAAAAGGCTTGTAAATCTGCCCAAGAGTGTATGCAGCAGTCTATGTATACTGACTGGGGAATTGTTAAGAGGGAGGTATAAGGAGAGAGGGAGGATTAAGAGGTCAGAGGAGGGAGTATAAAAGGAAGGGGAAGCATTAGGAGACAGAGGAGACAATGAGGACAGAGGGGGACTAAGAGGACAGGAGGGACTATGAGAACCCACAGCACTATGAGGAAAGACAAGTGAGAATAAGGACAGAGGGAAAATATCACAAGAGAGGGGACAATATAAACAGAGAGAGGTAGACTATGAGGAGAGACAGGAGAGATTATAGAGAAAGGGGCAAGTATAATTCCTTAATGTACACAGACGCTCAGTGTGATTCTATACAAAAAATGTAAAAACATACATTTTACGAAAACACATTTACCACACTAAAACGTTTAAGTGACTGAACACATTCTACATATATAACCACTACAATTCAGTGGACAATCCTGACTCATTTTGCAATCACATTTCCAATTTGCGGCATTATTTTTTGGCCAACATTACATCCAAAAATGAGACACAATACAACAAGAAAGAGGCCCAAGGTCCTTGTAAATATGCCCACGAGTGTATGCACCAGTTTATGTATACTGACTGAGGCATTGTTAAGAGGGAAGTATGATGAGACAGGGAGGAATAAAAGGTCAGAAGAGGGAGTATGAAAAGAAGGGGGACGATTAGGAGTCAGAGGACACAATGAGGACAGAGGGGGGCAAAGAAGACAGGAGGGACTATGAGAACAAGCAGCACTATGAGGAAAGACAAGTGAAAATAAGGAAAGAGGGGAAATGTCAGAAGACAGGAAACAGTATAAGCAGAGAGAGGTAGACTGTGAGGAGAGACAGGGGAGATTATGGAAAAAGGTGCAATAATAATTCCTTAATTTACACAGACGCTCAGCGTGATTCTAGACAACAAACCATACATTTTACCAAAACACATTTACCACACTAAAACGTTTAAATGACTGAACACATTCCATGTATATGACCACTACATTTCAAGGGATAATCCTGACTCATTTTGCAAATGCATTTTCAATTTGCTGCATTATATTTTTGCCAACATTACATCCAAAAATTAGACATAATAGAAGAAGAAAGAGGCCCAAGGGGCTTGTAAATCTGCCCAAGACTGTATGCAGCAGTCTATATAAACTGACTGGAGAATTGTTAAAAGGGAGGTATTATGAGAGAGGGAGGATTAAGAAATCAGAGAAGAGAGTATAAAAAGAAGGGAGACTATTAGGAGACAGAGGAGACAATAAGGACAGAGAGGAATTAAGAGGACAGAAAGGACTATGAGAACAAGCAGCACTATGAAGAAAGACAAGTAAAAATGAAGAAAGAGGGGAAATATCAAAACAGAGGGGACAGTACAAGCAGAGAGAGGTAGACTGTGAAGAGAGACAGGGGAGATTATGGAAAAAGGTGCAAGTATAATTCCTTAGTTTACACAGACGCTCAGTGTGATTCTAGAAAAAAGAAAAATCATACATTTTACCAAAACACTTTTACCACACTAAAACGTTTAACTGACTGAACACATTCTATGTATATGACCAATACATTTCAGTAGACAATCCTGACTCATTTTGCAAATACATTTCCAATTTGCTGCAATTTTTTGTTTTGCCAACATCCAAAAATGAGAAACAATAGAACAAGAAAGAGGCACAAGGGGCTTGTAAATCTGCCCAAAAGTGTATGCAGCAGTATATGTATACTGACTACAAAATTATAGATTTAGAACACAAGCCTAATTCTAAACAAGCTACACTATTATGCTTTCTACAACTAAAAAAGTGACTGCACACATTCTAAATTTTTTAGTACTGCACTTTATTGCACAAATGTGACAAACTAAACACATTAACTTACCAAATGATTTTTAACACAATAATTATTCAAATGCACACAAACTCAGAATATAATTCTACAAACTTTACAAGGATAAACATATCACTCTTACTAAAAATAAAATGCACCACATACAGTCCATTACAAGTTATCAACTCACCTTTCAAACTGATTGGTAGATTAAGAAGAATACCACTCACACAGCAGATAGTCTTAAACAGAATCTCCATGCTGCAGTGCTTGCAGTCATCAGCATCGGTTGGGCTGTGCTGATGACGGAACCGCTCCGTCATCAGCACAGCCCCCGGGGGAGAGCGCTGGCGCACCCCCCCTGGAGCACCCCCCCTGGGGCACCGCTATTCTTGCCTCAAACGGGGGTGGCAGCGGAAGAGTTTCCGCTGCCACCCCTGGCCCCCCACGCTTCCTGATGACGTCAGCGTGCACTGCGCACGCCGACGTCATCAGGAAGTGCTGGTCGCGCTAGGAGACATTTCTTTCCAGCGCGTCCAGCGAGTGAAGGTTAAGTTTTGTCCTCCGGTGGGTGGGGGGGCGTTTTTTAGTGCCTTGAGGCATCGAGGGGGAGGAAACAGTGTTTCCTCTCCCCTGATGTCCCAATGCAGGAATGCCCCACTAGACACCAGGGATTGTTTGTGTATGCATCAATGTGTGCAGGAAGCGACCCATTGGGCAAGGGTTGCTTCCTTAGGGGGTCAAATTTATTTTCAGACTTTTCTGCCCCCCCCTGGGGCAGATCGGCCATTGTTTTGGCCGATCTGCACCCAGGGGGGCAGAAAAGCCCACTGGAGCCAGGGATTTGCAATATTATCAAAAACAGAAGCGACCCCTTGGGTAAGGGTTTCTTCCTTCGAGGGGGAAAATTATTTTCAGACTTTTCTGCCCCCCCTGGGTCAGATCGGCCATTTGTTTGGCCGATCTGCACCCAGGGGGGGCAGATAAGCCCACTAGAGCCAGGGATTTGCAAACATTTCCAAATCCGAAGCGACCCCTTGGGCAAGGGTCGCTTCCTTCGGGGGTCAAATGTATTTGCAGACTTTTCTGCCCCCCCTGGGGAAGATCGGCCATTTTTTTGGCCAATCTGCACCCATGGGGGGCAGAAAAGCCCACTAGAGCCAGGGATTTGCAAACATTTCCAAATCCGAAGCGACCCTTTGGGCAAGGGTCGCTTCCTTCGGGGGTCAAATGTATTTGCAGACTTTTCTGCCCCCCCCCCCCTGGGGCAGATCGGCCGTTTTTTTGGCCAATCTGCACCCAGGGGGGGCAGAAAAGCCCACTAGAGCCAGGGATTTGCAATAATTTCAAAATCGGAAGTGACCCCTTGGGCAAGGGTCGCTTCCTTCGAGGGAGAAATTTATTTTCAGGCTTTTCTGCCCCCCCTGGGTCAGATCGGCCGTTTTTTTGGCCGATCTGCACCCGGGGGGGGGGGGAGAAAAGCCCACTGGAGCCAGGGATTTTCAGTTTATTCAAAATTGGAAGCGACTCCTTGGGCAAGGGTCCCTTCCTAAGGGGGCACATTTTTTTTCAGACTTTTCTGCCCTCCCTAGGGACAGATCGGTCGTTTTTGTTGGCTAATTCTGAACCCGGGGGGTAGAAAATCCCACTAGAGCCAGGGAATTTTTTATTAGTAAAATTGGAGGCGACCCCTTGGGCAAGGGTTGCTTCCTTGGGCCCACATTTTTTTTAAAGTATATTCTGCCCCTTCTGGGGGCAGATTGGTTTTTAAATTTGGCCTTTCTGCCCCCAGGAGGGGCTGAAAACCCCACTAGACATCAGGGAATTCTTTTATTTTTAAATGGAAGTGACCCCTTGGGCAAGGGTCGCCTCCTGGGGGCCCCATTTGAAAATAAATATTGCGCTTGCTTCCAGGGGATATATATTTGTTTATGTGTAATCAGCCTTTCTGTCCCAGTTTGTGTAGTGACAGAGCCTGTTACATAGCTTGTTATAATGTGTATTGTTTTTCTTGTAAAGTGTAATGTTTTAATTTCCCCTTTTTTGTTCTTGTTCTAGGCTTTTGCTCTTTAGACTGTTGGAGTGTGCGGTTTTGTTACTGGTGGTTCTGCTGTTTGTGTAGTTGCATGTGTTTGGTAAGAGACCTTTTTTGTACTATTTCAATGTAAATGTGTTTCATGCAAAGTGTGTAATAATACCAGTATGTTCTGTTTCTGTTTTTTCTGATTGTAAAACATGTTTTGCATTAGTGTTTTGTTCTTTTTTCTAGTGGGATATCGTTGACTATTTGCTGTGTCTTTGCAGAGTTGGTGCTGGTGAGTGTGGCTGTATTTTGTAAGTGAATTGTGTAGTTATTCAGTTTATAGATCTTTCTGAAAAAGGCTTACATTTCTTTACCTACTTTGCACAGTGTTGGTTGTTGAGTTGTTTGTGCAGTCTCCTTTTTTAGTGAGCATAATGGCTAGTCGCCGGATTACCGCTCAGCAAGTTGTTGGAATGCTTTTTGATTCTACCTCTGACCATGATGCTGAGAGTGACTCTGATTATGAGGCAGAGGTGGGAGGTGAAGATTATGGTAGTGAGTTTTCTCTCCACATGGCATCGTCTGATGATGAAGATACCCTGAGTGCTGATGAAGTTACTTTTGGTGTGGATGAAGTGCCTGTGTTAGAGGAGGACATTGCTGTGCCGATAGTGCGGCAAGAGGCATCTGGGGTGCAGCCTGGGGCTGCTAGACTTCCAGTTGGTGTAGTGAGACAAGAGGCTGTTGTGCGGCAGCCTGAGGCTGAAAGACTTGTCGTTGAAAGTTCTGACCTCTGGGTTGCCCCAGGCATGGTGCAGCCAGCATTGCCTGAATTTACTGGTGTTCCAGGGTGTAGGGTGAACACTGAAAACCTTTTACCAATTGATTTCTTCACGTTGTTTATGGATGATGTGTTTTTGGCAGAGATTGTAGAGCAGACTAATTTGTATGCAGAACAGTTTTTGAGGGAGAACAGTGCCAGCCTTAAGCCCCACGCTAGAGCTACCCAGTGGACTCCCACAAATTTGGAGGAGATGAAAAAGTTTTTGGGTTTAACTTTTTTGATGGGCTTGCTTAGGAAACCATCAATGGCTTCATATTGGTCTACTAGTCCCTTGATGGCAACAGCTATATTTCCGGTAGTCATGAGTCGTGATAGGTGTTTGCTTCTGCTTCGGATGATGCATTTTGTTGACAATGGTTTAGCTTTGTCACTTGATCACCCTGATTGTGACCGTCTTTTCAAGATTCGGCCTGTCATTGATCATTTTGTTGATCGATTTCCTGAGATCTTTGCTCCTGGGAAAGAAATTGCAGTGGATGAGTCTTTGGTGTTGTTCAAGGGCCGCTTGGTATTTAGGCAATACATTCCTAGTAGGAGGGCACGCTATGGAATTAAGCTTTATATGCTGTGTGACAGTCGGACTGGATATGTCTCTAATTTTAGGGTGTAAGGAATCCCAGATTAACCCCCCTGGTTGTCCGTCCACTTTTTGAGTGACTGAGAAAATTGTGTGGGAACTTGGTAGAGGATTTTTTAACAAAGGCCATCATTTATATGTAGATAAATTCTACACGGTGTGCGGTTGTTCAGGGAGTTGGCCAAAGTGGACACTGTTGCATGAGGCACAATCCGCTCTAACCGTAAAGGTTTCCCAAAAGAACTTGTTTGTCAAAAGCTTGCTTTGGGACAGTGCAGTGCATTGTGTTGTGAGGAGCTTTTACCTGTGAAGTTTTCAGACAGGAGAGATGTCTACATGTTGGCTTCCATACATGATGAAAGCACTGAAGCGGTGACTGTTTGGGGTCAGGTTGCAGAAGCGCACAAACCTGTGTGCATTATCGACTATAATAGGCACATGGGTGGTGTCGACAGAGTAGATCAGAGGTTGGAACCGTATGCTCCTCTTCGTAAGTCTTACATTTGGTACAAGAAGTTGGCTATCCATCTTTTCCACTTGGCAACCTTTAATGCTTTTGTTGTGTTCCAGCAATCTTGTCCTCAGTCAAAGATGACTTTTGTAAAGTTTCAGGAGTCTGTAATAGGCAGCCTTGTTTTAGTGGAACAGGCAAGTGTTCCTAGAGTTGGAGTGGTGGAGGATGTTGCCAGATTGAAAGATCGCCACTTTCCTGATCAAATTTCTCCTACAACCTCAAAAGACTTTCCCAGTCGGAGATGTAGAGTCTGTTGGCGAAGAGGTTTGCGGAAGGAGGTTCGTATGTACTGCCCCGACTGTCCTTCTAACCCTGGGCTGTGTGTACCTGCTTGTTTTAGAATGTACCACACACAAAAGAATTTTTGGGAGCATCCATGAGTAGTAAAGTGAACAGGCTGGTCTCTATTCTTTAAAACGTATTGTTCAGTTTCAAAGTTGGCATTTGTGTAGTGTATTTAGATTTAGTTGTTGTGTTAGTAGATTTGGATCAATTTGCAATTTGTTTTTGTTTTTTATTTTTATTGAAAAAAAACTAAAGTATGATGTTGGTTAGCGTGTAGTGTCCATTGTCTGACGGTGTGCATGGTTTGGCGCTTGGCTGGCGGTGTCTGTGGACTGGTGCTTGGCTGGCGGTGTCTGTGAACTGGTGCTTGGCTGGCGGTGTGTGTGGTCTGGTGCTTGGTTGGCGGTGTGCGTGGTCTTGCGCTTGCCTGGTGGTGTGTTGGGATTGGGGCTTGGCTGGTGGTGTGCCTGGGCTGGAGCTTGGCTGGCGGTGTGTGTGGAGTGGCGCTTGCCTGGTGGTGTGTGTGGACTGGTGTTTGGCTGGTGGTGTGTGTGGTCTTGTGTTTGGTTGGCAGTGTGCGTGGTCTTGCGCTTGCCTGGTGGTGTGTTTGGATTGGTGCTTGGCTAGTGGTGTGCCTGGACTGGTGCTTGGCTGGTGGTGTGTGTGCAGTGGTGCTGTCCTGGCGGTGTGTGTGGACTGGAGCTTGCCTGGCGGTGTGCATGGTCTGGTGCTTGGTTGGCGGTGTGTGTGGTCTTGCGCTTGCCTGGTGTTGTGTTTGGATTGGTGCTTGGCTGGTGGTATGCCTGGACTGGTGCTTGGCTGGCGGTGTCTGTGGACTGGTGCTTTTATGGCGGTGTGTGTGTGGACTGGTACTTGGCTGGCGCTGTGCGTGGTCTGGTGCTTGAGTGGTGGTGTGTGTGGTCTGGTGCTTGGCTGGTGGTGTGCGTGGACTGGTGCTTCGCTGGCGGTGAGTGGGAAGTGACTTAATGCTGGTTACTACACACTGTGCTAGTTGAGCGCCACTCCATGTAATCCATGAGTTTGCGTAGTTGCTGTGTCAGGAATGTGGGCGTGTGAAAGTGATGGGCCCTTGATTGGCGTGGATCCTCCAACGTTCCTTTATACAGAATCCCTTGCAAACCTTGATTTTAGCTGAAAAAAAACAGTTTTTTCACACATTTTTGTGTGGGAAAGCGTGGCATCACTGGGCTCACACAAATTTCCTCCCACCCAGCGTTTCCCCAGGTCTCCCGATAAAAATGGTACCTCACTTGCGTGGGAAGGCATAGTGTCTGCAACAGGAAAAGGCCCAAATCCTATGGTGGAGACTTAAAAATTACCTTTAGCAAAACTACCTTATTTTTTGGGGGGGGCACATGACAGTTCTGAAAACTAGACACCCGGGGGAGTCCAGGGAGGTATGGCATGAGTGGGTACCCCAAAGTTTTCCTACCCAGAATTCCCTGCAACCCTTAAATTTAGGTTAAAAAAAACACTTTTCCATACATTTTTGCGTGGGATCCCCGCGCCGGCACAAATGTCCTACCTCCAGCGTTCCCCTTGATCTCCCGAGTAAAATGATACCTCACTTGCGTGGGTGGGCCAAAGGCCTGTGACTAGGATGACCTCAAAACAGTAGAATTCTCTGTGCTTAATTTGTCAATCCTTAATGCTACAATTTCTTAAAAATACATTTTTGGCCTGTTCTGCTTTGGCCCACCCACACAAGTGAGGTATCATTTTACTCGGGAGAACAAGGGGAACGCTGGGTAGTAGGACATTTGTGCCAGCACGGAGATCCCGTGCAAAAAAGTTTGGAAAAGTGATTTTTTTACCTAATTTTAAGGTTTGCAAGGAATTCTGGGTAGGAAAACATTGGGAGACCCACGCATGCCATACCTCCCTGGACTCCCGTGGGTGTCTACTTTTCAGAAGTGTTTGAATTTGGTAGTTCCACAAGTTTGCCGCCGAGCCCCGGGCCAAAAACTGAGGCGCCCCTCCCAAAAAAGAAGGTAGTTTTGCTATAGGTTATTTTTAAGTCTCCACCATACGATTTGGGCCTTTTCCTGTTGCAGCCACTATTCCTACCCACGCAAGTGAGGTACCATTTTTTTTAGGAGACCGGGGGAACGCGGGGTGGGTAGAAATTTGTTGATCCACGCAGATTCCAGAACTTTCCACCACAGAAATGTGAAGAAAATGCATTTATTGGACAATTGTTTAGGTTTGCAAGGGATTCTGGGTAACAGAACCTGGTGGGAGGCAGTTGAGTCACCCCATCATAAATTCCCCTGGGTGTCTATTTTTAAAAAATGTATAGGTTTGCTAGGTTTCCCTAGGTGCCGGCAGAGCTAGCGTTCAAAAACAAAAGGTAGGCACTTTGCCAAGAAAGGGCCCGTTTTCACTGCGAACTTGCGGTACGAACATGTTGCGTCTTGCGCTGTTTCCTGTCGCAGGCACTAGGCAGACCCAGGCAAGTGAGGTACCATTTTTTTCGGGAGACCTAGGGGAACGCGGGGTGGGTGGAAATTTGTTGATCCACACAGATTCCAGAACTTTCCACCACAGAAATGTGAGGAAAATGCATTTTTTGACAATTTTTTAGATTTGCAAGGGATTCTGGGTAACAGAACCTGGTGGGAGGCAGTTGAGTCACCCCATCCTAAATTCCCCTGGGTGTCTAGTTTTAAAAAATGTATAGGTTTGCTAGGTTTCCCTAGGTGCTGGCAGAGCTAGGGTTCAAAAATTAAAGGTAGGCACTTTGCCAAAAAAGGGCCCGTTTTCACTGAGAAATTGCGGTGCGAACACGTTGCGTTTTGCGCTGTTTCCTGTCGCAGGCACTAGGCTGACCCAGGCAAGTGAGGTACCATTTTTTTTGGGAGACCTGGGGGAATGCGGGGTGGGTGGAAATTTGTTGATCCACGCAGATTCCAGAACTTTCCACCACAGAAATGTGAGGAAATGCTTTTTCTTTGACAATGTTTTAGGTTTGCAAGGGATTCTGGGTAACATAACCTGGTGGGAGGCAGTTGAGTCACCCCATCCTGAATTCCCCTGGGTATCTAGTTTTAAAAAATGTATAGGTTTGCTAGGTTTCCCTAGGTGCCGGCAGAGCTAGGGTTAAAAAATGAAAGGTAGGCACTTTGCCAAAAAAGGGCCCATTTTCACTGCGAAATTGGGGTGCGAACACGTTGCGTTTTGCGCTGTTTCCTGTCGCAGGCACTAGGCAGACCCAGGCAAGTGAGGTACCATTTTCTTCAGGAGACCTGGGGGAACGCGCGGTCGGTGGAAATTTGTTGAGCCACGCAGATTCCAGAACTTTCCACCACAGAAATGTGAGGAAAATGCGTTTTTGGGGTCAATTTTTTAGGTTTGCAAGGGATTCTGGGTAACAGAACCTGGTGGGAGGCAGTTGAGTCACCCCATCCTGAATTTCCCATGGTGTCTAGTTTTCAAAAATTTATAGGTTCGCTAGGTTTCCCTAGGTGCCGGCAGAGCTAGGGTTCAAAAACGAAAGGTAGGCACTTTGCCAAAAAAGGGCCGGTTTTCAATGCGAAATTGCGGTGAGAACATGTTGCGTTTTGCGCTGTTTCCTGTCACAGGCACTAGGCTGACCCAGGCAAGTGAGGTACCATTTTTTTCAGGAGACCTGGGGGAACGTGGGGTAGGTGGAAATTTGTTGATCCACGCAGATTCCAGAACTTTCCACCACAGAAATGTGAGGTAAATGCGTTTTTTTTACAATTTTCTAGCTTTGTAAGGGATTCTGGGTAACAGAACCTGGTGGGAGGCAGTCGAGTCACCCCATATTGAATTGCCCTGGGTGCCTAGTTTTCAAAAATGTATAGGTTTGCTAGGTTTCTCTAGGTGCCGGCAGAGCTAGGGTTCAAAAACTACAGGTAGGCACTTTGCCAAAAAAGGGCCAGTATTGACTGCGAAATTGAGGTGCGACCACCTTGTGTTTTGTGGTGTTTCCTGTCGCAGGCACTAGGCAGACCCAGTCAAGTGAGGTACCATTTTTCTCATAAGACTTTGGGGAACGAGGGGTGGGTGGAAATCTGTTGATCCACGCAGATTCCAGAACTTTCCACCACAGAAATGTGAGGAAAATGCATTTTTTGCCCCAATTTTTCAGGTTTGCAAGGGATTCTGGGTAACAGAACCTGGTGGGCGGCAGTCGAGTCACCCCATCCTGAATTCCCCTGGGTGTCTAGTTTTCAAAAATGTATAGGTTTGCTAGGTTTACCTAGGTGCCGGCAGAGCTAGGGTGCAAAAACTACAGCTAGGCACTTTGCCATAAAAGGGTCAATTTTTACCTTCAAAATTGAGGAGTGACCACGTTGCATTTTGCGCCGTTTCCTGTCGCAGGCACAAGGCTGACCCACACAAGTGAGGTACCGTTTTTATCGGGACACTTAGGGTAATTCAGATTTGTAAATCAACTGTTTTCATGCATTTCTCTCTTCCCAATGGAAAGACATTGTGTAAAAAAAAATCTTTTTGAAAAATGACCAATAATTCTCATACTAGTATGAGTATTTCCAATTTTGAAAATGTGCAAATATATACTGTTTCTAAACTCTATAATTTGTACCCAATTCAGAAATACATAGGTGTCTTTCATACCAATTTTTCCATGTATACATTTTCCAAGAATAAGTGCTCCATACCCAGTAAATAATAAAATACCATTGCAAGTTGCTGCTCAGTTTTTGGCTCTGGGTTTGTCAGGTTCTTGGTGAAACTACAAGTCCTATATATCCCCACAACCAGGAAGGTGAATGAATGAATGAATGAAAGCAGTCTTATATTGCGCAGACTTAGAGACTTAGACCATGGGCATCAAGGCGCCTAACAAGAATAAATCCAAGATATATGAACCAGGAGCTAGCTTACAGGTATGCCTCTGAAAATAGCCATGTTTTTAATGCCTTCCTAAAAGGACCGATGGCAGGTTGTGTTTTTAATTCCGGGGGAAGGGTGTTCCACAACCTAGGGGCTAAAACAGAAAAGGCCCTTCCACCCCACCTAACTCTCCTAAACCGGGGAACAGTTAGGAGGTTCTTACTGGAGGAGGGTAGGTTTCTACAGGGAGTGTAAGAGACTAAGAGAGATCGAATATCTTCAGAGCCTTCTCCAAATAGTGCCCCGTAGACAAGGCAAAGGATCTTAAAAGAGATCCTGGCCTGAATCGGGAGCCAATGCAGACTCTTCCTGGCAAGAGTAGCAGATGAGCGGCTGGGGACATCAAGAATGAACCTCGCTGCCACGTTTTGTACAGTCTGCAGCCGTTGTATCAGGCCTGAATTAATGCCCGAGTAGAGTGCGTTACAATAATCTAGCCGGGAGGTGACTAAGGCCACTACAGTCTGTTTTCGGGCCTTCAGGGAGAGATAATGAGTAGTTTTCCTCAAGGTCCTGATGACACCCCAGCAGGTGGAGACCGTCCTGTTTACCTGCTGGTCCATAGCGAGAGAGGTATCAATCATCACGCCCAGATTCCGGGCGGATTTAGTGGGCCGTGGGCACTCTCCAAGGGATGGGGGCCAACAGGCAATTGACCAGGCATCCTGGTCTCTCCCGAAGATCAAAACCTCGTTTTTCTCTCCGTTCAGCTTCAGTGAGTTGCAAATCATCCACGTGAAACTGCCTCCATGCAGTTCCTGATGCTGAGAACGGAGGTACTCGCCGAGTGGGAGAGCGAGACCAGGATTTGGGTGTCATAGGCGTATGACACCACCTCCATCCAAAAAGATCCTACCTACCTGGCGAGTGGGGCCACATATATGTTGAAAAGAGTGGGGCTTAAAGCCGACCCCTGTGGTACCCCACAGCACACAGGTTTAGAGGGGGATACAAACTCTCCTAACTTGACCCTCTGCTCTCGCTGACTAAGGAAGGAAGACAGTAGACTAAGTGCAGAGCCCTCTACCCCTATCTCCCTAAGACGAGATATTAAAATGTAGGGAGATAGGGTATCGAAAGCTGCTGTCAGGTCTAACAGGACCAGTAAAGTAGTCTACCCTTGATCAACCTTTGTACGGATATTGTTAACGACCACCGTGAGGGCTGACTCGGTGCTATGGTTCTTCCGGAAACCATGCTGCGATGAGTCCAGAAGGCCAGAAGAATCAAGAAAGGCAGTTAGATGAAGGTTGAGATGTGTTTCCAACATTTTTGCTGAAGCCGGCAACAGTGATATTGGACGGTAATTCTTTAACATCTCTGGGTCTAATGACGGCTTTTTCAGCAAAGGCTTGACCACTGCCTTTTTCCAGGCCACTGGAAAAATGCCCTCCATCATAGCAAGGTTCATCACTTCCAGGTGGAGGGGTAGTAGCACTTCCCTACAATCCTTCAGGATCCTAAGGGGGCAGGGGTCCAGTGGGGAGCCAGATTTAATCCTGTTCAGGAGCAAGTCCAACTGCTGGGGAGTAAGAGGAGGGAAATTAGACAGACTACTAGAGGAGTCCTTTGGCCAACAGTCCGTAGTAGATGGAATCGAGAGAGGGAGGGGATCCAATAGGTCCCTTTGCGATTCCAGAGAGGTATAAATATCTGCTATTTTTGTATGAAAAAACAGCGAGATCTTATCGCACAATTCTTGAGACTCAATTACCGGGTCTGGAGTTTGTAGGGTACACAGGGAATCCATGATCTTAAACAATTCCCTTCAGGAAGTGAGGGAGGCCGTTATGTTGGAGAAATAGGCCTGCTTTTCCTCAATTATCTTCTTCTTGTACTCTCTCAGCAAGATTTTGTGCTTCTCCCTTTCTCTCGAGTCCCAGCAGGTTCGCCAGAGCCTCTCCTGCTTTCTACAGTCCTGTCTGAGAAGCCTAAGAGTCTCTGAGAACCACGGGGCCGAGGGTCGCTTTCTGGCAGAGTAGCCATAGAAGGCGGGGGCTAGTAGATCTACCGCTCTAGCGATGGCATTAGAAAGGTCTAACGCAGCATCATGGGCCTCCATTAGGGGGGTCGTCCTGATGTTGGCCATAAGGGGGGCCAAGGTGTCATTAGAGATGTTTCTATAGTTCCGCTTGGGTTCCCTTCTCCTAGGGAGACATGGCCCCATGAAAGGGGGGAAGGCCAAATGGATGTAACGGTATATTGCTTTCAAACAGCTGTCAAAATTACAAGAAGTTACAGGTGAAAACGTTGAGACAAAAGGCTGTTTTTTTCAACTAATTTTTAATTATTCCAATATCTAACTGTTAGTTTCTATAAAGAAACCTTCATGGATTTAGACAAATGACCCCTTTCTGAATTCAGAATTTTGTTTACTTTTCCAAAATGTATAGCTTTCCAGGATCCCTTATTGCTTTCAAACTCATTTCTACCATTAACTGGAAGGAGGTTGAAAGCTCTAAAAATATCAAAAATAGGCTATGTCCCAGAAAAATGGCAAAACTGTGTGAAAAATGTTGGTTCGCTGACAAAAGACTATCATTCCCTAAAAGCTGCGAAAATGGAGATTTCAGCCCCACAAACCATATTTTGATAACATTTGCAGGGGATAACCCAGAGGCTTTCATTTGCAGCCCGTTTTTCCCAATTTTCTGAAAAAAATAAATTTTTGACTGTATTTTGCTTAATTTCTGGGACCCCTGCAAGGGAATCCACAAACCCTGGACACCTTTAGAATCAACATGATGTTGGAAGAAAAGGACGCAAATTTGGCGTGGATACCTTATGTGGTCAAAAAGGTACAGGGGCCTAAGCGCGCACTACCCCAAATCGCCAAAAAAAGGCTTAGCACAGGAGGGGAAAAGGCCTAGCAGCGAAGGGGTTAATAACAAATCAAAAACCTTCACACAATAATTCAAAACCAAACACACATTTCAATTGGTTCAACATTTCAAACCTTTCCAACTGACATAACTTTCCACCCTACCCCCAACAGATCATGCAAAAGTGAACTGTCAACAGAGGTCAAAAGTTCAGCACTCTATAAAACATTGCTCCTCAACACGTTTAAACTATGCATAAGTACTAACTGATAAGTACCAATAAAGATAAAAGGTCTAATTAGAACCAACCAACATATAAACACAATAACTTGATAGATATCTGTAAAATATATTTTTTAATGGATTTTTTCTTGCTTAAGTACGCTCACGGGATGACTTACAGACTTCGCACCGTACGTGGTATGTACGAGCATGGTATGCGCACGGTAAATGTATCATAAAAAAAATTAGCCGGTATTACTAATTTTTTATAATCCCCAGGGACCCCATCCCTCGGGGCTAAAATATAACGTTGGGGACAGTGGGCGGAACCCCAAAGCCCCCACGGTCCCAGCCGGCACCCCGCGTCCTTAGAGAGCCGGCATTGCTTTTCGTCAGAGAGAGCAGGTTACATGCTGCTCTCTCTGACGAAAAGCAATCTGCTTTCCTATTTAAAAGAGAGAGCAGATATCCTGCTCTCTCTTTCAAATAGGAAAGCAGTTTGCTATGGTAGGGTGGAAACAGCGAGGCTCCCACCCTACCATAGCAAACAGCAGTGTCCCGGGGGTAGGCACCCCGGGACACTGCAGGAGCCGGCCCTGGGGAGGTGGCAGTCCCCAGGGCCATCAAAGGCTGCAGGAGGGGGGCCACGCAGCTCCCTCCCAACATTGAAAAGCCCCGGGGGTTGGTGGTCCCCGGGCCTGGGGGGTCCATCAAGGACCCCCCTATATTCAATATTAGAGCCCCGGGGAGTTGGCGGTCCCCGGGGCAAGTGGGGAGGGTTGAGCCACCCCACACAGCATTTTAAAAAATACCAAATCGAAGCCCCGGGGTGTGGCGGTCCCCCGGGGCTGCGGGGGGGGCAATGAGCCCACCCGCAAACATATACTTAAAGACTCGGGGATGGGGTCCCCAGGGATTACAAAAAATTACTAATAGAGGCTATTTTTTTTTACAATAGATTTACCGTGAATGTACCATGCTAGTACGTACGACGTACAGTGCAAAGTCTGTAAGTCGTCCCGTGGGCGTACCTAACCTAGAAAAAAATAATTTGACATTGGGGACCATTATAAAACCCCCTAAGCAACCCTAGGGGGTCAGGAAGTCCTATGACAAACAGCAAACATTTCATTTCAATCTACACACTCAATCTACACACATATACAAATAAATAATAAATTACATTTATTCCAACATTAAATAAAAATAAAACACACTTTTCTATTGCTTGAACTTTTGAACCCTTTCCAACTGACAAAATTTTCAACCCTTCCCCCATTCCACATTCTGCCAGTTACCATAGAAACGCTTTAGGGAACACCTAACTGACAATACAGGTGAAAAGTTCATCATATATTGTTGCAAATCAAAACAGCAAGTGTGCTTGACTTGTCAATATACCAGATTATCTTAAATAATGTTCTTTTCTATCACTTGTTCTTAACCAATAAATAACAGGCTTTTAAAAAGCAGACAATTGCAACCTAGTTTTCTAGCTAATAACATTACAAACAAGCAATCACTTCTTTGCTTTTTTCAAAACTCCACTTATCAACCATTTTAGAAAAAAAATCTTCAAACTGCCCTTTCATTTACAGAGACCATCTCAGTGCATCAAGACCTCTCTTCAAGATGCTTACAGTGTGGATTGTGGGACCAGCTATATTTTCTGGAGTGAAAGGTACGCACAACAGAAAGGAATTCACAAAGACCTAGGTTTACCCAATGTAGACATTAAATGGATTGGACAGAGAGGGTTAAAGTGGCAGCAATTGATGCCATTCAATCAATCAATCAATCATGCCATTTGTATAGCGCACTACTCACCCGGGAGGGCCTCAAGGCGCTTGGGGGGAGGAGTATGCTACTGCTCGAACAGCCAGGTCTTGAGTTGTTTCCTGAAGGCGAGATGGTCCTGGGTCAACCGAAGGTGGATGGGGAGGGAGTTCCAAGTCTTGGCAGCCAGGTAAGAGAAGGATCTTCCTCCTGCGGTGGTTCTTCGGATGCGTGGTACGGCTGCGAGGGCGAGGCTGGTGGACCGTAGCTGGCGGGTGGGTGTGCAGAAGGTCAGGCTGTCGTTGAGGTACTTGGGGCCCAGGTCGTGGAGAGACTTGTGTGCGTGGGTGAGGAGCCGGAACGTGATCCTCTTGTCGACGGGGAGCCAGTGCAGGTTCCTCAGGTGGCTGGAGATGTGGCTGCGTCGGGGGACATCCAGGATGAGTCGGGCCGAGGCGTTCTGGATGCGCTGGAGTCTTTTCTGTAGCTTGGCTGTGGTTCAGGCGTAGAGGGCGTTTCCGTAGTCCAGTCGGCTGGTGACGAGTGCCTGGGTGACAGTCTTCCTGGTCTCGGTCGGGATCCAGCGGAAGATCTTGCGAAGCATACGCAGGCTGTTGAAGCACGATGAGGAGACGGCGTTGACTTGTCTGGTCATCAAGAGGGAGGGGTCCAGGATGAAGCCCAGGTTGCGTGCGTGGTCGGTTGGCTTGGGTGCGGTGCCCAGGGCTGGGGGCCACCAGGAGTTGTCCCAAGCGGAGGGCGAAGATCCCAGGATGAGGACTTCCGTATTGTGCGAGTTCAGTTTCAGGCGGCTGTCCTTCATCCACTCGGCGATGTCTTTCATCCCTTCGTGTAGGCAGGTTCTGGCGGTGTCGGGGTCTCTGGTGAGGGAGAGGATCAGCTGGGTGTCGTCGGCGTAAGAGATGATGTTGAGGTTGTGCTGGCGTGCGATGGCTGCGAGAGGTTTCATGTAGATGTTTGAAGAGGGTGGGGCTGAGTGAAGATCCTTGCGGGACGCCGCAGATGACTTCGGTGGCCTCGGAGCGAAACGGGGGGAGGCGGACTCTTTGTGTTCTTCCGGCGAGGAACGAGATGATCCACTCCAGTGCCTTCTCTTGGATACCGATGTTGCTGAGGCGCTGGACTAGGGTGCGGTGGCAGACCGTGTCGAACGCAGCGGAGAGGTCCAGGAGGATGAGGGCCACTGTTTCCCCCTTGTCGAGCAGGGTCCGGATGTCGTCGGTGGCTGCGATGAGGGTGGTCTCGGTGCTGTGGTTGGCTCTGAAGCCAGACTGCGAGGGGTCAAGGGATCCGTTTGTCTCGAGGAAGGCGGTCAGCTGCCTGTTGACGATCTTCTCGATGACTTTAGCAGGAAAAGGGAGGAGCGAGATGGGGCGGAAGTTTTTGAGATCGGTGGGGTCCGCTGTAGGTTTCTTCAGGAGGGCACTGATCTCGGCGTGCTTCCAGCTCTCCGGGAATGTGGCAGTGTTGAAGGAGGCGTTGATGATGTTCCGGAGTAGGGGTGCGATGGTGGAGTCGGCCTTGTTGAAGACGTGGTGTGGGCAGGGGTCGTCGGTGATCCAGAGTGGATGGTGTTCATCGTGCGGGCTGTGTCTTCGGTGGTCACCGTGGTCCAGGTGCGAAGGGTGGCGGTGGGGGGCATTGGTTCGACGGTTGGGTGCGTGGGTGGGGCGCCGAAGCTGTTGTGGATGTCGGCGATCTTGCGGTGGAAGAACGAGGCGAGGGAGTAGCAGAAATGGTGAAATCCATAATGCATCTCCAACACTCTGACCTCATAATTGTGCACTGTGGTGGCAATGACCTAGGTACTTTGACTGGGGTAGGTCTGGAAATGTTTATGAAGGACACCTTTACAGAACTGATGTCACTTTTCCCCCAAACTACCTTTGTCTATTCTAATATATGTCAAAGGCAAAAATGGAACTGGTCCAATCAATTTTGTCCACAGATTGAGAAAGCTAGGAAACATGTGAATAAATCTGTTTCTGCTTTTCTCCGAGACTATAGAATGGGGTCCATTTACCATAACAATCTGCGCTTCCATATGCATGGCATCTATAGGAGAGATGGTGTACATTTTACAGATGAGGGGAACAGAGACATCCTCTTGAACTTTAGACTCTGCATCGGTACTTACTTGCAGGTACTATACACAATAAACACAATGGCTCTTTTTAGAGCCACCCAACATGTAAAGACATACACTTCATGTGAGAGTAACAACCTAGGCCATTAACAAAGGGCTTGTAAATGATAAACAATGTGAGGTCAAACATCAAATGACATGAAAATTCTTTGCTTTTATGTTTATAAAATTCCATAGATTTGGAAAACAAGTTAAAACATTAAAATTAGGTGTACATTTTAAGAAATATTACCTATTCGAAAATCAAAAAACAATAAACAATAAAATTCACAAATTTATACAGTTATATAACATAAGAAAAAATTAATCTAAAAAAGAAGTGAGTGGCATAGTTTTGTTATCTCGACGCGCGTTTCGGCGACCAGCGCCTTCTTCAAGAGTAGCCACGTATTCTCTGTAAATATAACAAAAACACGATACAACAACTAATTAAAAACAATTCTAACATAAAGCAATTCATTTAAGATCAAACCTCTTATTATACAAGCCAAAGGTAGACAAACAATATTTGCCTCTTTTTACAACATTTCATTGCTCAAAGTGTCTATGATACTGACAGGACCGGGAAGAGATGATGGGAAAAGGGGCCAGAGGAAAATGATTCCATGTATTTCCAAATGGGTCTTGAATCATATAAAAGTACATAAGGTAAGGACCGAATTTGATATATAGAAAAATACTATTTAGATGACTGTTAAACTTAATCAATTCAATAGGTTCCCCTTCTTATTTTAAACACATTGACTATATCTTTTCAATCAATTTCAGAATCATTAAGATAGATGGATGAATTCCTTGTTAACCTGGGGGATACTCTTAGAGTTCTCACTGATCTAAAGAGGGTTTTATAGATATCCACTATGGTTTCATTATTATAGGACTCATATACATATAGAGTCTTTTGATTGTTTGATTACAGGAGCGTGTTCTTCGTCTTTACCTTAAAATATGAAGGTTTCTAACAGTCCAATCCTGACGTTATCTTCTATGTATGGGGCTCAGCATGATATTGCGGATGCCACACAAACCAACTAAAGATAAAAAATAATGAAAAAGGAATATTTAAAAGTGATGAAGGAGTTATAGGTGAATCAAAATGTATTAGTACCCCTTACTGTCGAGTATACCTGATTCAAAAAGATCACGATCACGCGAGTGGCAATGCTCTTGATTAGTTGATTTCAAGGAAAGGTTGGACAATCTAGGATCTATAGTATCAGATAAAGGTAAATGTAAAAATAACATTTCAATTAGTTGCTGATGTATGCGCATTCAGTTCTGACACAACTTTTTCGATTTACCCTATGCCTTCCAGATTGCTTTTTAACAGTACAGGGATATTTAATCTTTTTATTATTTTTAGGGACATAACGAGCATATTTTTCGTCAATCACTAGATAAACCAATCCATTTAATGAAGGTCAAAAGTAAGAGGAAAAGAGTAATTAACAAATGTAATTTTTGTGATATTTTCTTAGGGCAATGGAAACACTGTTCAAGTTCTGAGCCTTTTTTTAATGAAGAGAGTTATTTACAGAGCAATGATTTGTTGCATGCAGTTGACACCAGTGGTCGAGCTTATGAGGTTAGAAATGATTGTCCAACTGAGAAAGAGCAAATGGTTCCTAGAAATGCAGAAGAAGTGATAGCTGATGAAGTTCTAGGCAGACGTCCTAAAGCCCCAGTGTACGCTTGGATTGTAGTAGTATTTGTAGTGTAGGCCAAGAATCTATTGATAAATTACGCAATTTCTTACAAGCATATTGTAAAAAAGTGTTAAACCAAAGATTAAGGTGTTGCAAGAACTAGACCCTTGCAGAGTGAGAAAACATACTGGTTTGCACGGTCATTCTCTGGCTTGTCTTTCTAGGAAAGTATGTCAAAGTATTGTTCATCATTTCAGGATGTTGGCAATACATCATACTCAAATGGCGAAGTTAGTGACGAGATTGTTTTATGCAAAAAGTCCAGCACTAAAGTTAAATGAGTTGAACAGTGCTCTTTTGCATGGGTCAGTTTTAGATGTGAAAAAGGTTTGTGATGATATTGAGTTTTATTACTTTGGTCCTGAAGAAGAGAGTGAAGAAACTCAGACGTTAATAGAAGACAATATTGTAGAGAATGTTGAACATAGTTGTACAAAAAATGTTGAAAGTGAAATTATAAAGTTTAAGGTGATTTCAGGTGAAAGGCCAAATTTTTCTTGTATTTGTTGTCGCCGAACTCACTACAAAAATCAGGCTAGGAGTGTTGATCTGTATTTAAAAAGTGAAAAAGGTAATAATGATAAGTGGATAGAATTTGCAACTTATTTGCAGGTAGAGAATTGTTTTGATTTGGGTTCAGATCAGCAAATTTGTAAATATTGTTATAACAAATTAGATGAGAATAAAATGACCGCTAGAGCTGTTCATAATAATCTGGAGTTGGTTGCTATTCCTCCAGAACTGATAGATTTAAACACCTATGAGTCTATTCTCATTCAATGTGTACACCCGTTTCAGGCTATTGTTCGTATGGAGCCTAAAAGAGGTAAATTGCCTCCTTCAGATTTACAAAGAGGATTAAAAGGAAGAGTTGTGTATTTACCGTTAGATTTAAAGAAAAATATTGAAACTATTGGTGTAGAGAGTGTACAAACGAAACCATTAGTTATTCTTGTTAATGGTGTGCCGACTAAGAATAATAAAATCTGGCAGGAGTTAGTGGATGTTAGGAAAGTGCCAAAGGCAACATTGAATTTGATAAAGAACAATACATACTATAAGGATGTTTATATGGGAGAAGAAGAAATAGTTTTAGCAGAAGATACTGAAACGTCAAGTGGACAAATTGAAAAAGTGGATATGGTGAGATGTGAAGAAATCTATGTACACTACAGTGTGCATCCACTTCATTACAAAGAAGTGATGGGGAACACTATTGATTTGCTCCAAATGAAAAAAGTAAAAGAAATTCCCATGAGTGAAGGGGAAGAGCGCTTGGAAGCTAATTGTTTTCTGCAGTTGTTTCCAACAGGAGAAGGAGGACGATATGATGAACATCCTGTGCAGATTCCTGCATCTGAATATATCGGACAACAAGATTATATGCAGAAGATCCAAGATTTCGACAATGTATCCCTCATATATTTCATCTTTTGTTTGAAAGTGACTTGTATGGACTTTCATATGCCGTCAATCATATTCTAAAAACTGGAATACATCTGCAAAATGTATCTGCAAAATATTTTATGGATAAAGTGTACCAGAGAGATGATCTTCTAGAATCTCAGCTGATTAATTTGATGGCATGTCAGCGTGGGACTAATGAATATTCATACTATCGTCATGGAGAACTGAAATGTATGCTACGGAACTTAGGAACTCCAACATGGTTCCTTACCCTAAGCTGTGCTGAGTACGCTTGGGATGATTTGACAGACTTTCTTCGAGAGGCAAATTCCAATATAAAAAATATTGAATACAAGACACCTGAAGAATTGTGCTCTTTGGATCCTGTTAATGTATGCAGGTATTTCAATCATAGATTTGAGGCTATGATGTCTTTTATCTGCAATAAAAAAAATCCTCCTTTTGGAGAAGTTGTGGATTTCGTTTGGAGACAGAAGTATCAAGGAGAGGTGCTCCTCATATAATATGCTGTTATGGATTGAGGACACTCTCAAATTTGGAACAGATGCGGATGATACTGTTTTGAGTTTTATTGAACAATATACAACATGTGATGTACCCAAAAGCACAGAAGAAAACAACTTAAGAGCACAAGTGTTACGATTCCAAAGCCACCAATGTGGAAAATACTGTCAACAAAGGTACAAATCTAAGGACATGTTCTACACCAAATTTCGTTTTGCATTTCCACGTCCTGTAATGTCCAAAGGAAGAGTGAACAATTTTATGTCATCTTTGTGACATACTATCACAAGAAAGTCTCCAAAAAACACTTACAACTTAAGAAGAAATAAAGAGTCAAAATACATAAATGACTACAACACAGTTATTTTCTCCATGTGAAATGCTAACATGGATATTCAATATGTTGCGGACAATTCCATTGCTGTTGCTCAATATGTTACGTCCTATATTACAAAATCAGAAAAGACGGAATTGAAAGAAATGTGGGAAGAGATTTCTCACGAGAAGACTCTAAGTAAGAAATTATACAGTTTCAGTTTGAAGATGTCATCGCATTGAGAAATTGGAGCATATGAATGCTCAGATTGGTTATCATCTGCAAGTCTTGACTCCAAATCTAGAAGAATCCTTTATGTGAGTCTAGGTCTTGCAGCAATGCGAAATCGAGTACTAAAATCTGTACAAGAAATTGAATATTTAGCAGCAAAAGATCCAGAAAGTACAGATATTTTGAAAACGAATATCTTGGACACATATTACCCAAACAGAAGTCATCATCTTGAGAACATGTGTCTCCATGAAGTGCTGCAATACTACACTTTAAAACGGAATACTACAGAGAACATTAATGATTGAAAATATGGAGTCATATGTTCCGAAGGACGTTTGGTGAAACAAATGAAAGGAAATTTGATTAATCACAGAAAGAAGAGTTGCAACACTGCTGATAAAATGGAATTTTACTATTTAGCTCTTTTACAACTCTTTAAAACATGGGGTTCAGAACTGGAATTACTTGGAGATTTCCAGAGCTATGAAGATTCCTTTAATGCTTGTAAAGATAGCATACAATGCAGTGCTTTTGCAAATTATTTAAAAATGTTGAACGATGAAATTGATCAAGAAGCTACAATTGCAGCTGAGATTGCTAGAGACAGTTCTCAAGACAGTCAAGATCCCCTAGGACAACCAATTGTTGAAAATGAAGCAGCAATCGCCATGAATGAGGTGGAAACAGCAATGCATCAAGCTCAAAAAGAGAACAACAAAATGTTGAGCAAAAACAAATATATGAGCAAGTGAGACAACAGATTGACTATGGATCACTTCATGAAAAGAAAGAGTGCTCATGCACGTCATTTCAACCTATCCAATTGTACGTGAGTGGACAAGCTGGAACAGGAAAACGTTTTTTAATTAACGTAATTACAAGTTATCTACAAAAAACAACTGAGTCACATTTGTCTTGTATTGTCACTGCTCCAACTGGGTAGGCAGCACACAACATTAAAGGAATTACTTTACATTGTTTACAAATGCTACCAGTAGAGCATTAAAACAAATTGGAATTCCACAAGCCATCTTGAGAAGCTTGTTGTGAAGTTTCAAGAGTATTGAAGAAAATGAAACTTCTTATTATTGATGAGGTAAGCATGGTATCAAACTTCATGCTTGCATTTGTCCATTTAAGAATGCAGCAAATTCTTAAAACAGAGTATGACGTGTTATTTGAAGGAAAACATGTCATAGTTTTTGAAGATCTACTGCACCTGACTCCTGTAAAAGGACAACCAGTATTTAAAACACTTGCGCATGAAGACACCAGAAAGTCTCTGGGTAGTGTTGGAAACGTGAACATTTGGTCATATTTTAGATACAAAGAAATAATGACAAATATGCGACGGGCAAATGAAGTTGATTATGGAACTATTCTCCAAGATATGAGAATTAGACTACTGACTGAACATGGGAAGCAAGCTTTGAAGACTTGATTACTTTCTAATTTGTTTGCAACTTTTGAAACTAGAAAAGGAAGAAATGATAAAAATGGAAGCCATCGATAAAATAGAGCATGAAGGAATCACTATTAATTTAACCGAAAAATTGAAGACAAAATTGTATTCTTTAGAAAAATCAATATCTAAAACTGCGGTTTTAGAAAATAATCTATATGCATGTAGAAACTGTTGGATAATTTTAAGGCGTAATTTGGATGTAGAAAAAGGTTAATGGAGCAATGGGCAAAGTTGTGGATTTTGTTAATTATCAAAATAAAGATGATATTGAATTCTTAAAGAACAAATTTGATCAGACTGAAGAAGTTAAAGAAATTGGTCGTCGTTGTTTTGTTCCAAAACAGTTTCCAGTTTCTCTGGCATATGCAGACACTATTCATAAATCTCAAGGTTTAAATGTTGACAGTGCTTTGGTGAACATTGGAAATACTGTGTATAAAGGGGGAATGGCATAAGTGGCTTTGTCGCGAGACAGAACATTATCTGGTTTGTTTTTGATTGATTTTGATGATACAAAGGTTACTGCGGATGCCAACTGTGCCAAAGAGTACAAGAGGATGAGAAGAACATATGCTCCTGATTTAGGTCAATATCCTGAATTTGAAAAGCGTGTGGTTGGTAGAAAAAGAAGGTATGAGACTATCTGTACTGAAGGTGTAGAAAATGGAAAAAAAGAAGATAATGTTGTGATTGCAAGCAAAAAGAAAAAGGACACTGTTGAAGAGAATGTTGGTTATCAGTTTGAAAATAGTTCTGGTGTCAACTGCTATGCTAATGTAGTGGTCAATGTTGTTTTTTTTCTTGAAGGTTTGCAATAGCAAATTATGGAGAATCAGGAAAAAAGATTTTGTTCCTTGTTGTATTCTGTTCATGAAAAATTGAGAACTGATAAAAGTAAAATACAAAGTGTTCTTGATGTTCGTAATCTTTTGCATGTATGTTCTGGTTCTACACAATTTACACAAAATATCCAACAAGATGCTCAGGAATTTCTAACGTATATGCTTACTGTATTGGAAAATGAAGGTGTAGACATAGAGAATATTTTTGGCCTTTGTTATGAATGGGAACACTAATATGAAAATTGTATGTATACATGTAGCACTAATGTAGATACTGAAAGATTTCTATATTTGACATTACCGGACTGCAAATCAGTGTCTTTCAGTAAATTAGTTAAAGCTGCAAATCAAAACATGGAGTGTAGCCAATGCAAATCAAAAATGTTATTTATACAAAGATATGGAAAATATATAATTTTAATGATGCAACGTTGTACAGCTGATGGAAGAAAATTGGACACTTTAATAAAACATTTTGTAGCAAGTCAACTATCAATATCAGGAAGGACTTTTGTAGCAGTAGCAATAATTTTCCACGATGGTCCTCCAATAACATCAGGACATTACACTGCATATCTCAAAAGTGAGAAAGGCTGGAGCCTTTGTAATAATGCTGAGTTGGTTTTCAAACAACGTTTGCCTTTCGAATTACCAAATTCCTACCTAATATTTTTTAAGCCAAAGTTTTAGGAAGATAATTTAGCCTCTGAGGAAATTATTATTATCATTTAATAGGACTACCATTGCACAATTTACATACAAATTACTGCAAAAATGCAATTGGGACTCAAGGAAAGGTATTTCTTTGAATTATGGACTTTTTGTTGCACATTGTCTCCGTGTATATTTTTAACTGGCATAATTTATAGTGTTTATAAATGTAAGTTATAACATTTTCTTAACAGTAATCATTGTATATATGTGTGATTTGTATTATCTAGTATTTTACTATGGATGGATTATTATTTTTTTTAAACAATCTAATTGATTGTTTTTTTGTGCCCACTGTTATGTGATGAGTACGATTGAAGTCACTATTTCTAGCGAAATTCAATATATTCTGAGAACCACAAAAAAGGCAAAGAAATTACTTTGTAAAATGTTGAAATCATGCTGTGCTATTAAAATTTATTATTACATGTTATAACTATTTTTTCTTTTCTTTTACAGATCTTAATCTTAAGATATGGAATTTACCACAATTTACATTATAAAAAATAAGTGAATAAAATGCGTAGCGTTTTTTAGGTGTATTACTGTTGAGGTAAGTTTTAGTAAGTCTTAAAATGCACAATGGACTGTGTTTCCACACAGTTGAAGAAAAGGAAGATGGATGGGCTAGATTTGTGCCATAAAATTCCAATGCAGACAGTTATGAAATAGGGGACAGCTTCAGAACACCTGTCTGCAAGATACATGGTATAGAACAGAATAGACTGATATGGTTGTTTTGCAGGTCTTGGTAATTTCAGAATTAAAAGACATGAAACTCTTTAACTTAAACCACATCACTGAGTGCTTTTGCACATATCATATCAGGCCTCATCGCTTCCCTTCAGTAATATATAAATATGTCCTGTCAGTTCCCTAAAACGTAAGTAGTTGTAAATGTATCTTGTTCTCTGTTATTAGTACATAAATTTACTCCTATAATAACAATTGATCTAGCCATTAACTCTCTTTCTTATTTACAAGGTGAGGAAAAGGCATTCTGTATACCTTTTCTTTTCTATGTAAATATAATCTCATCATACACAGCATTTTTTGTTGAAAAGGTGTTCTATAGGTTTTGCTGTGTGTGTTTGCACAGAACACTCATAGAACAAGACACATCTCTAGATGTATCATAAATCATAAATCTGGACATGTTTGTGAATGCTGCACCATCCTCCTATTGGTGTAGCAAAGCGCAACGAGGAAAATTGTTTTCACTTCCCCTCATTTTTTCACTTTCAATATATGCTACAATGCACAGCATGTATTGAAGGAGAAAAATGCCTTTACTGATTGTTTTTTTGCAGGAAGGTGTACCTTCTTGCACAAAAAAAATCTCCACATGACACGGACATTCATGCACCATGGTGCAAGGGTGCCTGTGTCACCACATGGCTGCAGTTTAAGCAGCTGTGCAGAGTGAAGCACAGACCTGCAACATAATTATATACGAGATCTTTACAAAGTTCCAAGCAGGTTTTAGACGGAACACAAGTACGATTGATCAAGTATTTAGATTTTGTTGCATTTGTTGGAAATATGTTTCTTTACTAAAAGGACATATTTATGTTGCTTTTGTTGATCTTAGGGCAGCTTTTGATTTAGTTTTGAGGGATCGTTTATGGGATTGTTTGTTTGCATTGGGCTTACCACCATGTATACTCCAGCAGATCAGACGATTACATGACAATAATTTTGCAAGAGTACGTTGGGGCCCGAAAGGGGAATTAACAGAACCTATACTTATTAGACGGGGAGTCCGTCAAGGATGTGTGTTGGCCCCTACACTTTTTTCCTTATTTGTCAACGACATCCCAGAATACTTAGACAAATGCAATAATGATTCCCCAAAACTGAATGGTGTGAGGGTTCCCTCACTCTTATTTGCGGACGATAGAATTCTGATTTCCCAAACGCCCATGGGTCTTCAAACACTCTTAAATTCCTTTAAAATGTATTGTGACTCAAAGGGCCTAGAAATAAATACAAAAAAAAACCAAATGTATGTCCATAAATCCCCATAAATCATTCAAAGGGCAATTCTTTCTAAATAACCAGAGGCTCAAACTGGTTCCAAACTTCTCGTATTTGGGGGTTTCCCTAGATTCAACAACCTCATGGAAAACGCAAATTGAAAAAAGTAAAACTATTTTCAATCAGAGTACTTTACCTATTATCAAGCACCATGGGGCAAGCTTAAGCAAGTCCATTTCACAAGCACTAGAAGTTTTTGAATTTAAGGCCCAATCTGGTGCTTTTTATGGAGCAGAAATCTGGGGTGTAAAGGCAGGTAACATCTTTACGATTAGTGAAAATACATTTTATAGAAGGCTTCTGAGATTGCCCAAATGTACTCCACTTGTACCATTATTTATGGACTTAAACATGAAAAGGACAGATCATATTGCTTTACTTAGGCCACTTTTGTTCTGGGTTAGACTCTGGAGTACTCTGGATCTTGAAGATTATAGACATGGAATCTTGGAAGTCAAGAACCTTGATGTTTATATTACTAACCCTTGGCTTAAGTATGTTAAAAATTGATTGGTTTCATCGGATAGGCCTTGCCCACTTTTGGGATGATCCAACGTGTTTAAGAGCAAGATGCAAGACTTTGGCCAAGGCAAGATTTTGGTCCCATATAACACACAATTTCCAAAACGGCGATTCATGTGGATCTATTACACATAATTTTCTTGATTTTAAGGATTTTCCAGTCTTTGAAGACTTTTTAGATGAGATCCAACCACCCCTAGCAAAAAGCCTGTACCTAAAATTTAGATATGGAATACTCAGAACAAAATCTGTACTAGCAAGATGGGACAAGCCTTCAGGGCAAACAAAAAATGTAAATTGCACATGCTGCCAGTTAAACCAGAGAGAGGATGATACCCATATATTGTTTTTTTGTACAGGCTATGAATTAGCGAGAAAACAATGGATTAAACCCTTGTGTAAAGCCTTAGGTATACGCTCATATCTTGAAGCATATAGGATTGTTAAAACAGACACTGGACGTCTCACAGTGTTTTGCGTTAGCAGATTCCTATTAAGTGCCAGTTATACCCGTAAAAATATGGCTCTTGATCTGTAGACATTAAATGGGTGCAAAGTGCATATAAGGTAGATTGCCCTGTTATTGGCTAGTGGTGGTTTTTATAAAAACATTTGTTTATTATGCCTATTTTTTTTTAATTCGGATATTTATTGTATAGTTGATGAATTGTATATTTTCTGCTTTCCATTGATATACTGTATTGTTTGTTTGTGTATCCCCCGTGCCAAATGTATTGTTGTTCCTTATGTATCTTTTATGGCCGAATGAGCCGAAAAAAAGATTAAATGAAAAAAATATATATATATATGTTGCATCCCTGTGCTTCGGAAGTACCACAGCATGCTGTAGTTAAACAGTTTACAGAGTCATGCTGCAGCACTTCCTCATAATGCTGCACTTATGTATTCACCACACATCACAAATGTATTTCTACAGTCAATTATGCACTACACATACATTCATCTAAATGTTCACACACTAGAATACTAGTTTAGCTCTTTCTTTAACCAGAGTAGTTAGTTCTGAAAATATTTTTTTTCCTTTTTGTTGTTTTGTATTTTTTTTTATTTTTTGAGCAATTTTGTCTTTTTGTTTTAAAGAGGGGATAAAATGTGAACCGCAAAAACAGAACTAAAAACTAGGCAGAGAGGAAAAAAAGAAAATTAACAATGGTGGCTGTCAATGGCTCAACACACCAGTTCCACCAACTGATCCCCATATGCAATGAGCCGTCCGCATTTTATGCATGTCTCCAGGACTTTTCCTAATTGGGGATGGATGTCTGGAGGCGATGATTAGCTTGATGGTGTTGCTCCACTTGTACTAGGCACTGCCGATGGATCAGGAGGAGTCTCCCTTAGTCTTCTTGATTCCTCCCTGGCAAAGTTCACAGGGTGTTTTGTTTGCAAGTGCTTCGGCATACTTGCAGTACCACATTAATATTTTTTTGTGGGGTCTCCCCTCGAAAGCACTGCCTTGCAAATGCGGCAAGTCACTTTAGTCGCATTTACCTTCTTCAACCCTAGAGGAATTGTGAAACATTTCCAGACAATATTTGTGTATCTTTCTTTAGGGGGAGGTTCTGGAACAAATTCCTGTTCTGAAGAATGGTCTGCATCAGAGGAAGGTGGTGGATTTGCAGCCATAGTTGAATCAGGTCAATCTCTTCTCCAATAGGGAAGGAACAGCAGATCTTCTCAGCAGGTCTTTCCCTAAGAAAAGTTCGAAGAAGAGTGATTAAAATTGGTGGAGTCCTTCAATAGTTTCAATAGGAAGTCTAATGAACCAATCAAATCTCTTTTTTTGAGGTCACATAGGGTGTGCGTAGGATGCGTGCACTCAGCACGCACCCTGCTTGCACCGTGCTCGCACCCAGCGTGACTTCGCGAAATTGCATTAAAAAGTGATGTACTTTTTAAGAAAGTTAAAGAATATTATTTTTATAATAACCTCAGATAATGTATTCTCTTAATATTTATATTAAATATATATATATATATAACTTTTTGAACATTAAAAATTCTTTGCAGGAGTTGCGCACCCACCGCGTCCGATATGCATATGACATCACGGGCTACCGCGTGTCCGTCATGTCACGTAATACGCATATCTCGCGTATGCGCCAGAAGTTGTGCACAAGTTGCATAGCAACTGCATTGGAAAAGTCGTACCCGTCGCACACCACACGCGGATCCTAGACAGCAACCCTAAAATGGCAGACAGGTTCAGCAGGAGTAAACGAGCGGGGTGCGCTTTGGATGCCCGACTCCAAGAAAAAGGAGAAAAAAAAATCTAAATAATTCAAGTATATTATAAACAATATAAAATAATAAAAATGATATATTTGTATTTAGAAACAATTTTATAAAAAAAAATGTGTTTATGTAATTTAAAAAATAACATATCTAAAAATAAAAAGATTAAAAAATGTAGTTAAAAATATAGAACAACAACAATAAATATATTTTAAAATTATCATTTAAAAAACCTTTGAAGTTCACTAAAAAAACATAGGTTTTGCATATGTTATAGTTAGGAATTAGCATTTAAAAAAGCTTTGAAATTCACTGAAAAAAACATAGGTTTTAGGTGTGTTATAGTTAGCTAGACATTTCACTTGTATAAAATCATTGGAATTCCCCCCTTTATAGTTAGTTGTACTGCTGATGATGTCACATATTACATCATTCATGACATGGTCAGTGGTGTCACTGATGACATCTCAAATGACATCACTGATGACATCATCCCTGTGACAAACTGATACACCTCATCATACAGCAGCATAACCTTTCACCACTCATTATAAAATATGAAGTATCATGTTTGAAACGATTGACACATCAATACAAGTTTCTAAAAACCCACTTAGTGATTCCTACATTTACACACACATCTAAACACACGTATAGATTCAGTCATACATGCTAACAAAGATCAATAGAATACTATTAAATATACTTATACACCTACATCAACATTGCACACCAGCACACATCCTATTCACTTATGCAGACATCCTACTCACTTATGCAAACAATTGATCATACTTTTATTTACTAAGCTACACACTTACACAAACACCACTTTATTTATTCATATAGTTAGAAAGTCATATTTATTGTGTTATAAAATCACTATTACAAGTATACAGTTATCCATACAGGCACTCATACAATCACTGAGTCTTAGGTATACTTATTTATATATAACAACTGTCACATACGCTGCCTTTTATATTTCTAGTTTGTTGGACATATATCATTCAGAAATATATTTACTCATCACTACACCTCTAAAAAGATTCACTCACTCAAACAACTCTTTCGACAAACACTCTTAACCTCATATACCTACTAAATGAACTATTTACACATCTTTGGACAGTCATACACATCCCACCCAACCACATATACATTCATTCACTATCCCATACAAATACTCACTTAACTAATTATTAACTAATATAGACTTTCACATAGCTAGTAACCAACTTATGTAGTTGTTTGCACAACAAGAGATAGGGTGATACAGATATTCACACAGTTTAATCACTATCCCATATATTTAGTGAGACACAATAAATTCGTCACTTAGACAGTCAATCACATTGCTACTGATTTCTCCATTCAGACACTTATACATCCACTCAGTCTTCAAGGCAGATTGTTATGTATATATAATACTTATTTAAATATCGAACTAAACCACATTCACTGGATGATGTCATCAGTGATGTCATTTGAGATGTCATCAGTGATGTCACTGACCATGTCATGAATGATGTAATGTGTGACATCATCAGCAGTGGATTGTGGGCTCGCGAATTATAGTTAGTACAACTAACTATAACGGGGGGATTTCAATGGTTTTATTTAAGTAAAATGTCTAGCTAACTATAACACCCTTAAAACCTATGTTTTTTTCAGTTAAAAAATATATATATATGTATATATATATATATATATATACATATATATATATTACCTACTGGCGGGCGGTGGTAGGACCTAGCTACCATAGGAAATCCGCAACATTCTATTGGGAATAACTTTGGCACCGGTTGAGGAATTTGCGTGTAATTTTCCAAAATATAGGCCAGCTCCGCTCCACTTCTTCCCTGGAAGTTTCGGGGGGATTCATCATGTGGGGGCCGAGAAAAATAGGGGGGTCCAAAAACATGTTTTCCCCATGTTAATTTCCATAGGACGACTAGACATGGCTACAGCTCGAACCGCTGAATGGAATTACACCAAACTTTGCAAAATTGTAGGGACTGGTACGCAGAAGTGCCTTTTCTATATTTAGTAAAAATTGCTCCAGTGGTTTTTATGAAAATTAACTTCAAAAACACATATATATCTATATAAGCTTACTGTAAGCTTACTGTATGCTTACGGTACTCTGTACCCTCCCGAGTACGAGCTGCATTCTGATTGGCTGCCAATGTCTGTCAACACTCCAAAACAGAAATTGTTGGCAGCAAACTTGTACGTCGGTAGACTGAGGCACAGGAAAGCTGACAACAAAACGTGTAGAACTCAAAAAGGGGGCAGGGTAGAAGCACCCTGACCCTCTAGGCCTGCTCAGGGGGTCCCACAAGGACCCCCAAGGCAAAAAAAAAAAAATGTTTTCAAAATTCAAATTCTTCATCCAAGAAGTGTTGGCAGCCATCTTGGGACCAATATACATGATAGCACCTCATTAAAAAGCATTGCAGTTAATAGAAGGTTTTAGGACTTTAGTTACATTATAAATCATTTGTTGATGGTACCATACTCATTTTAGGAATTGTAGTGTGTTCTAAGGTGATTTTACCATGTGAAAAAGCCTTCTGCTGGGATATCATGAATCATGTTTCAAAAAAAACTATTATCTCATGCTTTTCCCACAGTGGTTTGGAAGGGGATCTATAAGCTAAACTGAAAGCATATTTTCTGGAAATTCACATTATCTTTCTCAGTCATGTGAGAATGAAGTCTGACATTCTCAGTAAAACATGCACATCCACAAGGACAGAGACTGTCAGTTGATTCCTTTGTGTTCTACTGCAGCTTCCCAGAGTGTTTTAAAGAACAACTAGAGCACTAACAGTCCTACTTATTACAAAGATATGGCACACCTGAAGCCATCTTGATTGGAATAAAGTGGTAACTCTTAAAACATTTAATTTAAAAAGGAACAAAATGAGGGAGTATATTTTGCCATAGAAAGTATAATTAGTGCTGCAGAAAGAAAAATTAGGGCACATTTTGAGTGACTTCTCAAATCCTCTTCTATTTCATTAAACAATTCTGACATGCAGTCTCCCAAGATGGCCACCAGAGACAAAAGAGCCCAAATGTAGTCCAAATAGCACCCAGATGTAGCCCAAGTATAGCCCAATGACAGAATGTCCCAGAGTGTTCTAAAGAACAACTAGAGCGCTAACAGTCTTACTTATGACAAAAGTAAGGCACACCAGAAGCCATCTTGATTGGAATGAAGTGGTAACTCTTAAAACATTTAATTTAAAAAGGAACAAAATGAGGGGGTATATTTTGCCATAGAAAGTATGATTAGTGCTGCAGAAAGAAAAATTAGGGCACATTTTGAGTGACTTCTCAAATCCTCTTCTATTTCATTAAAAAATTCTGACATGCAGTCTCCAAAGATGGCCACCAGAGACAAAAGAGCCCAAATGTAGCCCAAATAGCACCCAGATGTAGCCCACGTATAGCCCAATGACAGAATGTCCCAGAGTGTTCTAAAGAACAACTAGAGCGCTAACAGTCTTACTTATGACAAAAGTATGGCACACCAGAATCCATCTTGATTGGAATGAAGTGGTAAGTCTGAAAACATTTAATTTAAAAAGGAACAAAATGAGGGGGTTCATTTTGCCATAGAAAGTATGATAAGTGCTTCAGAAAGAAAAAATAGGGCACATTTTAGTGACTTTTCAAAGCCTCTTCTATTTCATTAAAAAAATTCTGACATGCAGACTGAAACATGCACTTTGAATACCAGCAGCAGACTTCCCTGGTGAGTAGTAGCTTTACTACAGTGATATAATGAGCAACTAGATTGCTAACATTCAGAATTTATGGCAAATGTGTGACACATATGAATGCCTTCTTGATGGAACCAAAGTATTTGTATTTATATAGATATGCAGATTATATGTTTATATATGTATGTATTTATATATATATATATATATATATATATACATACATATATATAAATGCATAGATATGCATATATATATGTGTATATGTGTGCGTGTAGATAGACCGAGGCACAAGAAAGCAGAAAAACAAATGTGAAGCACACAAAAAGGGGGCAGGGTAGATACACCCTGACCTCCTAGGCCTGCCCAGGTGGTCCCACAAGGACAAAAAAGGCCCACATTTAAAAAAAAAAACCTGGTCTGTTTTTTTAAAAATTACCCCCCGGGGAGACCAAATCGTGGCGGCATAGTTATAAAGAAGTGTGGGAGGCCCACAACCCCCCCCACACTGCCCCGGGACCGCCGCCACCGGGGCAAAGCAACGCAGCCCCTTGGCGCATACTGGAGGCTCCTGGTGGGCTACTTGGCCCCCAGGGACCCCCAGTATGCAAGGGGAATTAGTTCCTATTCTGCAAACACGCCAGGGGTTGCGCTGCAGAGAGGTGTAAAAAAGGGTGTGGCCTCAATACACCTATCTGCAATGCAGCCCCCTGGCGCATACTGCAGGTTCCAGGTGGGCTAGTTGGCCCCCAGGGACCCGCAGTATGCAAGGGGAATTAGTTCCCCTCTGCAAACACACCCGGGGGCTGCGTTGCAGAGAGGTGTAAAAAAGGGTGTGGCCTCATTACAGCTCTCTGTAATGCAGCTCCTTGGCTTATACTGGAGACTCCTGGTGGGCTAGTTGCCCCCCAGGGACCTCCAGTATGCAAGGGGAATTAGTTCCTCCTCTGCAAACGCGCCAGGGCTTGCGCTGCAGAACGTTGTAAAAAGGGGGCGTGCTCTCTGAACACCTGCCTGCAACATGTAGTAAATCAGTATAAAAAAAAATAACAATTAATACATTTAAAAATTGTCATTTAAAAAACCTTCGAAATTCAATGAAAAAAATCATAGGTTTCAGGCCTTATATAGTTAGGAATTAGCATTTAAAAAACCTTGCAAATTCCCTTAAAAAACCATAGGTTTCAGGCCTTATATAGTTAGGAATTAGCATTTAAAAAACCTTGCAAATTCACTGAAAAAACCATAGGTTTCAGGCCTTATATATTTAGGAATTAGCATTTAAAAAACCTTTGAAATTCACTGAAAAAACCATAGGTTTCAGGCCTTATATAGTTAGGAATTAGCTTTTAAAAAACCTTTGAAATTCACTCTAAAAACTATAAGTTTTAGGGGTGTTATAGTTAGCTGGACATTTCACTCATACAAAACCATTGAAATTGCTCCTATATTGTTAGTTGTACTACCTATATTTCATGCACCCGCAATCCACTGCTGAGATCATTCATGACATGGTCAGTGACATCACTGATGACACGTGTCCTCTGATTGGCTGCTAACACTTGAAACCAGGAAGTGTTAGCAGCCATCTTGTGCCTCGCATCGAGTGAAAAATATAAAAGAAAAGTTCAGGGGGCAATTTAATATAGCGGAGCTCTGTGTAATGAGGATTTGGATTCAGTGAAGGTTTAAGATTTATTAACAATAAAGGAAAAACAGGTGAGCGCCATGCAGCATGATTTCCACTCCAGGACACTACTAGGAAGATAACCCTTTAACGCTCCCTCTGCCCAACATCACTACTTCGGAGGTATGTCTTTAGAAGCCAGTCCGTTGGCTCGCAGCTCTCTACCTTTGCGAGCTAGTACAGTGCTGTGACTGTATCTCTGCGAGCTTCTACGCTGCTGTTCCTTTGGGAGCGGACGGCTCGTAGTTCTGACTCTGTGAGTAGAGGGGACGGGACACAGTTGTCCCTCTGCGAGCCTAGGTACGAATTGTTCATATGTCTCACTATAAGAGTATTGAAAAGCCGTCTGTCCGAGGCATTTCTGAAACATACTGGATCTCTGTCTGTGAGAGATACCGATTTCACGGTGCCTCTCCCCACATCAGCAGGTAACGCACCCTGTTCCCGCATAACCAGCATACCGCCAACAACTTTATTGGGCCCGCAAGTCTCCCTTTTTGAACCGTTGGTGGGCTCGCAGCTCTTCCAGTGCGACTTCTCAGGGCCGCACTTTTACGAGCAGCCTTCGGCTTGCAGGTTTCTGAGAAGAGATGCAATGGAGGCAACAGTGATGCAGGTTGGACACCCAACACTACTCCGACATCCCCCAGTAGCAGCTCCTTGCCTGCCATCCCCGCTCACCCCCTACAAACAAATGTGACAGGAACGTTTTTATATGTGGAGCCTAACAAATCAGCTGGTGTTGCAGTTTTAATAAAAGATATGCTTGTGAGGTTCAACAAATAAGAATCTTAGTCATGTATGGATTTACATATAAAACATTTTATTAAAACAAAACACAAAAAAATAAAACTATGTGTGTAAAACATTTTGCTAAAACAAAACAACAACAAATAAAACTATGTATAACCCTGGCGTGTCATCCCTCGACAATTTGTGAATCAAAGCCTGCAAGAG